>NC_138078.1:148583590-150008590 GCF_964212035.1 Myotis nattereri | reverse complement strand
TTGGCCGCCTCCTGCATGTCCCCTACCGGTGATCGAGCCCACAACCCAGGCATGTGTCCTGACTGGGAATTGAACTGGCAACCTTTCGGTGCACAGGATGACACTACAACCAGTAGAACCACCTGGCCAGGCCTGCCCTACAAGATTTTTTCATGTCAGTAATTTAAAACTACATTGGATGATCTCTAAATCAGACCAAATTCTTCTAAAGCATATAGTGAAGTTCCTGAATTTCTAAAATTTGATTCTTTAGAAATGTAAAGTTTTTTGTTTTTTTTAAAAAAGAGAATCTTTTATTTTACATTTTCTGGTTATCACATGTCACCAAAACCCACTAACATTCAATAAGAACAGTATTTTTTTTTTTATTGCTTAAAGTATTACAGAGTATTACATATGTCTCCCTTTGTTTTTGTTTTTTTTTAATAAAATGTTTTTATTGATTTTAGAGAGAAAGGAAGGTAGAGGGAGAGAAAGGTAGAAACACCAATGGGAGAGAAAGAAACATCGATCGTCTGCCTCCTACACGACCCCTTACAGGGGATCAAGTCCACACCCAGGCATGCACCCTGATCAGGAATTGAACCAGTGACCTCTTGGTGCATGGGACAACACTCAATCAATTCAGCCACACCGGCCAGGCTATATTAGTCTTTTTGACATTACACTATCATTTACTTCAACTCTGTGCCTAAAGGAAATAGGCATGTTTTAATATCCAAATCAAATGCTACAATGAGCAATCCTTAGACACAGTGTCTGCTGCCACTCTGCTGGAGCTGGACCTTCCCTCTTCTGCTCTCTGTAGACTCAGGACAGTTGCTAGAAAATAGGGGAATTTTTAGAAGTCCAAAACTAACATCATAGACTTTGGGACCTAAGGGTATTCTGGAGGAATACTGTCAGAAAGAGTTCCATAAAGGTGCAAGTTATAAAGAGAGTACAGTAGCAGTTACCATAATTTTTACTAATAAAGTCTTGTGCTTTATTAGGTGTGATTGTGTTTCTTAATAAACGATTATAATCTTCCATCTTAGTTTTAAGGTATATATAAACATCCACTTCACAATTCTTAAGTACATTCTTACAGTTTATATTCAGCTTTTAACTCTTAAAGACAAGTTTGCCTTATTACAGAGACATATATACAGGGTTGAGCAAAAGTACTTTTACAGTTGTTCGTATGGAAAAAGACATGCAGGCCATGATTATTACACAATAACTTTATTAACTCAAAAGAATCTTACTCGCAACCATAAACATACTTCTGCCAATCCCTGTATACAATAAGTAGCTAGAAACATTAAACACTATAGGCCCCTGTGGTTGCTTGGGTTATTTCAATAAATCTAGGCCTCAGTTTATGAATGAAGAAACCAAAAAAAAAAAATGCTCTGATAATATGGAGATAAAAATCTTCTGAGGTTTAGAAAAGAAGTCAAGACTGCAAATGATAGATGTTGTGTTGCTTGCCATTTCTGTTCTATTTATGGTGTTCTGCATTAGGCAGGAGTCTAGAACTCAGAAGGGGTAAGTGACATAGCTGCCATCTCAATGTCTCTGGTCTAGGAGCTTCATAACCCAAGATAATGAAAGTCTAGATTGGTTTATGTACAGAGCACTTTTTCATTTCTCTATCAAATGATGTGGGAAAATTAAAAAGTAAGTTTAAGCCAGTATTTTAAATAATTGGGTTATGAGTAATTTCCTCATACTCAACTTTGTTTAAGGAAAGAGTTTCAAAATGGGAGAAAAGAACTTAAAATGGGATAGTTGACTTTAATTCCTTTCTCTACTTTGGATTGCTATAGTAAAGTTTCATTATTTGGCTTGAAGTATCTTCTATGTATATACAAGGCTAATATGCTAAGTGTCCCTCCCTCCATCCCACGGTCATTATGATGTGTACTGACCACCAGGGGGCAGACAATGCGGGAGCTGCTGAGCTGCAGTGACTTGGCAGCAGCAGTTCTTGGGTGATGCACCCTGAAACCAGAGAAAAAGGAGTTCAGTTCCTCATGGGGCCGTGTGATTCCACCTTTGGCTGTGTGTTATGTTGTTGCTGTGGCACTGTCGGCCCCAAATCTAGTTTACTGCACAGTTGCATTTGCATTCCATACCCTGTACGACAGCAACTTTGCAGAGTGCCCTCTTGCACTCCAGAATCCCTTGGGGGATGTCGGAGAGCCGGTTTTGGCCCGATCCCCGCAGGCCAGGCTGAGGGACCCCACTCACTTCACAGATGCCTTTCCAGCCATGGCGCCACCCCAGGTGCGGCAAACAGGGGAGAGACCTTGGGAGGTTGGCTCCAGGGTATGTCTGGCCTGTCTCATCCAGTCCCACCCTGCCAACCACCTTCTAATTAATTTCCTTTCAGTGTGCCCAAATCCATGCACCAGGGCTCTATTTTATTATAAACAGCATTGGATACTTAAATGTTCAGAAGATTAAATGTATTCATTATCCACAGCTCTGTCTTTTGCATTAGGATTGATAAGTGTATTTTAAGTAGAAAAACCTTACTAGTCTGTATACTGACAGTTGCATCGGTTCCTCTGTTTGTTTTAGACTTGACCTCAGTAGTCAGGGAGTCAATGTTTGACATACAATAAGAAACTGCTAGATATAATTTGATTGCATGGTTTATTCTAACTTCCTTCTTATTTTCACATATTTAGTTTTTAAAATGTTGGTTATTTTCAGTCTGACTCTTGTTTGGTTTATCTTAGTGTTGTAGTGATCAGTGTGATGCATCCAAAGGCAGTTACAATACCTTTGCTGCTTTTATGGTTTAAAATGCAATTGTATCATTCAATTGTTAAATCATATTCAGCTCTCTTAGTTATGCTTCCTCACCCTTTTCTATCCTATGTAATAAAGAGCTAATATGCAAATGGTCGTCACACCCTCGCACCCTCCACCCCAGGGCCGGGGGACCTGAGGCCGGGCCAGGGGACATGAGGCTGTGCCCTCCCGCCCCAATGCTGGGGCTGGGGGACCTGAGGCCACATCGCTTGCACTGGCGCCAGGGCCGAGGGACCTGAGGCCGTGCGCCCCCCCCCCCCCACACACACACACACACACACACCTGGCGGGGTTTGACGGGGGACCTGAGGCTGCACTCCCTGCCCTGCGCCAGGCCGGGGGACCTGAGGTTGCGCCCCCTGCCCCATGGGGCTTGGGGGGTGGGGCCGGCCAGGTTTGGGTCTCACACGATTTCGAGGCACGCGTGGGTGGGTGGGGACTTGACTCTGGGTCCCGCGGCCCACCCCAGACTCTGACGAGGGAGATTTTCATATACATTTTATTAATTTTCCTTAATCTCTGACACTTTCTATTATAGAGAAACGGCAAATAGCAATATTAAAATATTTCCTCTAATTAATTACCTTTTAATGTGCACAAATTTCGTGCACTGGGCCACTAGTTTTAAAATAAAGGCATCTGCACTTTTCATTGTTTTACTTTCCCATTTACCTATTTTCTTTTAATTGTTATACAACTGTAGACATTATGGAGGCAGAATTCTACTAATCTAACAAACCCTGTTTTCTACTCTCATCTCTCAACATCCATAATGTTGTAGAAGCTTAAGTTTTGTCACATTTAATTAGCGTGAGATGCTCTTTTATGGAACAGTTTTAATACCTGGTTCATTATCTTCCAATTCCTTAAAATATTAATCATTTGCTATACCTTACATCCATCTTTTGCTCGGTACAACAAATTTTAGATATTTGGAGTCATGTGTTGTTTAAATTCCAAAGTTAAATAGTGGCAGATGCACAATTCAGCATGAAAAGTGTAATGATCTATGTGGATATTGTAAGTGACTGCTTTATTTTGTATTGATTTAATAATACTTGAATTGTTGTGGGGGTTTTTTTCTTTTTCTTTTTTTTTTTTTTTTACCAGTCTCAGCCAATTAGTTTTTACTTCTATGGAGTTTATAAGTTAATTCCAGTTTTATACCTAAATTTAAAAGTTTAAATGTATCATGTCTATTTTTAAATGTACAGGACATTCATGCTTTGTGGAAAACTGGTATTGAATAAGAAGATTCATTTATTTTAGCTGAGGACCTTAATTGTTACTTGAACTTAAAACTTCACTTTAATAACTAACTCACATACTTCTTAAAAAATTCAGTTATTATAAACTTAATTCATTTCTTTGAGACCTGCCATGGACTCTTATTTTTACTTGGAGTTGAGAAATTAAGAAAGTGACACCCATTTTGAAATGCTATTTAATGTGTAGCATTTCAAAAGGTGGTAGCAGTGGAATTTTAAGCCTTTGTTTCCTTTAGTACCAATCAAAACAGGCTGATTTGTAAGGTTTTCCCATTTTGGCAAAATCATAGCAAAATGTAGTCTGTAATTTATGATGAAAAAATGCCAGTTTTCAATAAGTTAAGTTACTAAGTTTTTAACTTCCTGTCATAATTACAATTTTCAAATTCTTATCTGGAATTTTAATATGTTAATTTAGGAGTACTTGGTATTTTAATGCATTGGTTATTTTTGAACTTACATTAATTAGGTGAGGAAGGTTAGTTAACCTGGAATGATTTGAAAGCTCAAAATTATGTCTTGCTGATTTTCTGAGTTGGGTAAGGGCTTTGAAAAATTGGAAATACTTTTTTCTTACATTAAAACGATCACAGTTTGGAAATAATTCTACCATCCATTAAGAATTTATAATGGAAAATGAACCCCAGTTACTAGTAAGTAATAATTATAGAGTATCAGAATAGATTGCAGCTATACATCTCATTTTAAAAATTGGTATCATTTGCTACAAAATTTAGTAGACTAGAATCTTGCTAAATTTTATTAGTCAAGGGGTTACACAGAATATTTTCAGATTTGAGAAAAGAAAGGTCTTTTCAGGTTTGAGAATTGTCACTATGATATCTTAGTTATAATTGCTGATATGATAAGGAGAGACATAATCTATTTTTACTATTATCTGCACCTTTTTTGGTGGAGAGAGAATTGGAATTTCTGTTCTTTGGGTGGAAAAATAAATCAGAAAATTCAAGCAAAATTAGGAATGTCATCAGTAATTTATGTGTTACCGTATCTTTTCTATTACTTTTCTTCAGTGGAAGATAGAGAAATCAAGCTAAGTATTTGCTGAAATTAATAATTGTTCTTAGTTTTTTACTGATCCAAATCTCATGGATCTGTGCAACTGCCCAGTCAATTGATTAGGATTTAATTCAGGATTTTAAAATTCTGTTTCCTAAATAAATGTACAGCTGTTTTTTTCTCCATTTTTTAAGGAATCTAGGTAAAAATGGCTTATCTAACAGTAGCATTTTATTGGATAAATGTCCGCCTCCAAGACCACCATCTTCACCATACCCGCCCTTGCCAAAGGACAAGTTGAATCCTCCTACACCTAGTATTTATGTGAGTCTGAATTGACTGACTAGAAATAAATCGAACTAGTGTTTGCATCTATCTGTTTTTCATGAGATCTTGCTTTAAATCAATGTGGATGCCTTCTAGGAAACATTAAAATTATTGGCAGCAGCTTGAATGTTTTTTTGGTGGGGGGTGGGGGGGATAAAGATGTTTTCAAGAAGATTTTGTTATAGGATGTAAAACATAACTTCTCAGCTATTAACTGATTACATTAGAGTAGTACTTTACAGGAATACTTTGTAAATGCCCCCAACTTTGAGCAATATTAGGCAAAAACTACCTAAAAGTATAACAATTTTTGGAGTAAGCTGGGTTTTAAATCTGCACTCTACTAGGTGTTTTATACATTGGCTAAAAAAACAAACACTATCATTTACCTTAAAAAAAAGTGTTTGGGAACATAAAATGTGGTAATAGATATGTCACTAAAAAGCTGAATAGATTATTTAAAACTGGATATTAGTTTTACTTTATGATGAACTAGGAAATTAGGAGTTCAATCAAAGCAACTCTTTTTTTATGTTTTTCCCAAGTAGGTCCTCCTACCCCATTTCCTTCCTTCCATCCTCCCACTTCTACCCCAAATGAAAATATTTTAAACTATAAAGTTTGTTTTTAGAGATTTGGTTCTGTTTTCGCCCTCTAGAGGCCAAATGTTATATTGATCCTTCCCTAAGCCAGTTTCTATTGATCCTTTGGTATGTAAGGGAAGCACTGGGATAGAACTGTAACAAAACTTTTAAACTGAGGTCTGAGGAGCGGGGGAAATGCAAGATTAAAATTTATCTTTTATGGGTCTTCTTCTTCAGCCTACTTTCATTTCGGTAGTATGTTTTTTTAATTGATTTTTTTTCTTTTTCTGTTTGTGATTAAAAAGCGATATACATAAAGTTTATCATCACCATTTTTATGTGCACAATTAGTAGTTTTAAGTGTATTCTTATTGTTGAAAAACAGCTCTACATAACTTTTTCATCTTGCCAAACTGAAATTCTATACCTATTAAAATGCACTCCCTTTTCCACAGTCTCCCCAGCCACTGATAACGACCACTTTACTTTCTGTTTCTATGAATTTGACTACTTTAGAAACCTTATATAAGGGAAATTGTATACAAATTTTTTTTGTGTGTGACTTGTTTATTTTCACTTAACATAGTGTCCTCAAGTTTCATCCATGTTGCAGCATATTAACAAGATTTTCTTCCTTCTTAAGGCTGAATAATATTTAAAACAGTCTGATTTTGGAATTTAAATTTTATTTCTCCCACATATTTTGTTCAGGATATAATGAAAAAGAAAGATGTGTGTGCTTATATCTAATTACAGTGAAGCTCAAAAGACATAGTGATAAAATACTGTAAAATACAAATAATGACAGATGGGATGCATTATTAAATCGCAATAAATAATAGATATGAATTTGGCATAACATTTAAATTAAAGGTCTGTTTTCCAGAGATTTAACTGTATGTTTTAATTTTACAGTTGGAAAATAAACGCGATGCTTTCTTTCCTCCATTACATCAATTTTGTACAAATCCAAACAACCCTGTTACAGTAATACGTGGCCTTGCTGGAGCTCTTAAGTTGGGTAAGCTTTAATAAGAAAAAGGAAAAGTTTGTGTATGTTCTTTACTGTCTGTTAACTTTTGAAGCACAGGCAGAAACTTGTTTCTGTTTATTTTTTCTCTTCTCTCTCCCCCACCCCCACATTTTTATCTTAATAGTTTCCTAGCTGTAAGGCTGTGTGTGTTACGAAGATGGTAGTTACTGGCAATTTACTGGTGCTTTTTTAATTTAACTTTTATTTTGGTGAAACTATATATAATTATGATTTAGGTTGACTAATAAAATAAATTTTTAATAAAAATTTAGGTAAGATTTGAGACTGCTAATAAGTACTATTGCCCCCTAAGTAGTTCCTGCAGAAATTAAATAAATAAGTGAAACTTAAGTACCTGGTCCCTCCATTCTGGCCCCCCCCCCCCCCCCAATTGGTGGCATGATGAATAGTTCCAGAGCTTCAGTGTATGGTTGTGGAAACCTAACAGGAAATTCAGAATGTGCAGAGGCCCCAGTTGGATTGTAGGAGAACTGAATGGAGCACCATAAAACGTTTTCCGTCCTCTCCCCACCCCTCCCCTTTTAAAAAAGCACTTTAAAAATGTTATTCCAAATATAATTTTTATTTATTAACTACGTTTATTTATTTATGAAGACCTGGGACTTTTCTCTACCAAAACTTTGGTGGAAGCTAACAATGAACACATGGTAGAAGTGAGGACACAGTTGTTGCAGCCAGCAGATGAAAACTGGGATCCCACTGGAACGAAGAAAATCTGGCATTGTGAAAGTAATCGATCTCATACTACGATTGCTAAATATGCACAGTATCAGGCCTCCTCCTTCCAGGAATCATTGAGAGTAAGTACTTACTTCCTGAAGATTATTTTTATTTTGGAGATATTTTATTATTTTATATTATTTTAATTTAAAGGGGTCCATTAATTCTGTAAGCATCTCATTATTTTATCATTATCTATATTCCATATATATAAAAGCCTAAGTGACCATCTGATCGGTAGCTATGATGCACAATGACCACCAGGGGGCAGATGCTCAATGCAGGAGCTGCTGAGCTGCAGTGAATTGGCAGCTGAGGTTCTCAGGTGACGCACCCGGAACCAGAGAGGAGGGAGCCCGATTCCGGGGTACATCACCTGAGAACCGCCCTCTCGCAATCCAGGACCCCTTGGGGGATGTCAGAGAGCCGGTTTCAGCCTGATCCCCACAGGCCAAGCCAAAGGACCCCACTGGTGCATGGATTCACACCGGGCCTCTAGTATAAAATATTTTATGTGCTATCAAGTTTGCTCTTAGTAAAGTCTAAGAAAACCTGTAGGTTGATAAAGTAAATATTATTACTATAAGATATTTTCCTTATCTCTGGGATATTTTTGTTTAGAGCAAGGTTTCTTAACCCTGGCATTATTGACATTTTGGGTTCAATAACTGTTAGTTGTGGGGTGTTGTCTTTTGTATTGCAGAATGTTTAGTAGCATCCCTGGCTTCTCCCCACTTGGATAATCTTAGCATACCCCTTAGCCCCAACGCCAGCTCTGACAATCAAAGTCTTTAGACATACTATAGAAGGCAAAATTGCTCCTAATTCAGAACCATTGATATTAGAGGATTAACTAAGTCTCAAGTTTGCTTTATACTTGCACAGTTTCTAGACTTGTGCCTTCCCATTTTTCTCCTCTACAGGTTAGTATTTATTATCTGATAGCTCCTCCAGGAAACATTAGTGTTATTGTTACTAGTCTCAGTCTGAAAGAAAAAACTGAGAGATAGGCATAGATTATTTGAAAATGTATGGAAAACTAAAAAACAAAACTTTGAATAATCTGAGGATTATTATGAAAAGACTCATAGGCCTTTCAGCGATGAAGCATTACTGAAATCCTTTAGAACTGTAGTTTAACAATTCTCCCACAAAGTAAACATGAAGGACCTGCAAAATCAGTTTATTAAATGTGTTACTCGTATCCTACAGCTGAAACTTAATATGTGCCTGTAAGTCTTTATTTGTAATTCATTAGATTTGCTGATATGTGTTTTAAATTCTGCCCTGAGTTCATATTTTCAATCAAGGCGACATTTATACCTGTAAATTATACACTTGTGTTTCTTACTACCACTCCCCATAGATCCTACCAAGAAATTCATCTAATAAAAACTGTCCTGTAACTTTTAGGAGTTATAGTGAATTCATTGTCCATATAAATCTCTGTAGTTCAAACTTTAGAGATATTTTAACTATGTGATCAGAATAGAGTAGATAATAATAGCAGGATTCAGAGATCATCAAAGGGAAATTTGGAGGAAGAGTTGAAAAGCAAATATAATAAGAGGCAGAGAGTAAGTAGGAATGGATCCATAACCAAAGAAAGGGTGGCTTTTTTGTGTGTGCTTTGGAGGCCTGGACCACATTACATGTAAAAAAAATTTGACAAATGTTTAGAAACTGTACATTGAAAGGGAGGGAGGCCAAAATTTCATGGAGTATTGCTGACTCAAAAATCATAGGACACTGAGTGTTAAGAGATAACCATGTCTGTGATACAAAAATTGTAGATGGTAGTAATTTACATGGAAAAGCACCTATATTTATCCAGTACTTAATTTCCCTAGTAATGTTTTAAATGTTCTATCATTCATATGTAATTCATTATGGAAAAAAGATTTGGCTCAGGAAGATCTTTTTACCTTTGTTCATAATCAAGAGTAGAGAAGTTATTCCCTTCCATCCTTATACATATACCAGAGGCCTGCTGCACGAAATTCGTGCAAGGGTAGGCCTTTGCAGCCCCGGCTGCCTCAGCTGCCCTTGCAGCCCTGGCTTTGTCCAGAAGGTTGTCCAGACAGTCATTCTGCTTTTTGGCCGTTGGGTCGATTTGCATATTATGCTTTTATTATTATAGATAGCTACATAAACATGCATGCATATACCTCTGCTAGTTTAAAAATTTTGTCGTCATGATTGATACTTCTTAGGCCTCTTAACTTTCCTTAAATTTTCTCTCCTTGAAAAATGGGGCAGGAAATAAGAATCTATAGTTTGTTCACCTTATAGAAGAATGCTAATAAGGAAGAACTACTAGGATAGCATTGTGGCTGATGGAAGAGTTTGGATACCATTGACTATCAATCTTGATGTGAAGTTGTCAATTGTATGATGGAAAGGATAGCTGGTTATAGAATAGTAAACTGGAATGCTTTCTCCTTAATCTGTAGGAAGAAAATGAGAAAAGAAGTCACCATAAAGAACACTCAGATAGTGAATCTACATCTTCAGATAAGTAAGTTACTTTTCATTGTCCACTTAATATTTCTGTTTAAAATGCATGTTTCTAATATTGTCTCTCTTTTTTAAGTTCTGGGAGGAGGAGGAAAGGACCCTTTAAAACCATAAAGTTTGGGACCAACATTGACCTGTCTGATGACAAAAAGTAAGTCTTTGTAGTCTTTTGTGAACTGAGGTAAAGATGGAGAATTGTATACAATTGTATACGACTTTCTATTTTATTTCAGATCACTTTTCTAAGTTAATATACAGAATTTTAGCTAAATTATTTTTGCTAGGTCTTGCAATTAAAGTATTTTCTTGAATGGAAACCCTTTTACAAATTTTCATCAAGACCCTGACTGTATGCTAATTAGACAATCATAACATTCTACTTTATGATTAACAATATAATTCTATAGAATATAATTACACAATTATAAAAATTAGAAGTCAAATCTTTTCCTTTTGTTTAATTATTTTTATGCTTTTTGTTAGGAAATTTTCTTGAGAAAAATTTAAGCATTCCAGTGCTTCCTATGTGAAAGTAAAGTATTTATAATTTTGATTGTTTTCTGATTGAAGCACGAGGTTTTTGAAGAAATGATTAATTACACAAATACTTGTCACAGAGTTTCACTCTTGATCTGTTATTTTATTGCAGGTGGAAGTTGCAGCTACATGAGTTGACTAAACTTCCTGCTTTTGTGCGTGTCGTATCAGCAGGAAATCTTCTAAGCCATGTTGGTCACACCATACTCGGCATGAACACAGTTCAGCTATATATGAAAGTTCCAGGAAGCAGAACACCAGGTAACTTTTATGAACTAACATATCTTCTACAATTGAAAAACAGAATTAATCAGAATGTGAAATATGCAAAAGAGAACCAGATTCTTTTCCATTTACAGAAAATGAAACTGAAAGGATTTTTCCTAATACAAGAATTGACTCTTTAACTGGATTCAGATTGTTAAGATTTTTCTCCTTTGTATTATATTTTAATAGCTCTGAAACAATAGCATTTTACTTTGGAAAAGGGGTCATTGGAGCATTCCTGGCATAAAGGCTGTTGTTGATCCCATCTACTGCAGGGTAATGGGATATAGTTTTTCCTACCATAATCACAATAAGAAGTATATTTTATATTACAGTAGTTTCATAGAACAATACATTTTTAAAAAGAAACTGTAGGTTACAATTGTCCAACTGGATTACAGTGCACAGTTTACAAAGTACATGATGATGTGTAGGTATTATCTAGTCTGGACTTTACCACTAACTAAGCTTGTCACTTTTGACAAATCACATTCCTTCTCTGGGTCTTTTTCTTCATTGGTAAAATGAATTGCATTGGTTTTAGACTTAAAATTCTGTCCAACACTAATGTATTATCTTCTCTGTGCTGCCTTAATTTGGTCTGGCCCTGCATAGGCATTAGGGGTCAGTTAATTAAATGTTAACCAGCCGAAACCAGTTTGGCTCAGTGGATAGAGCGTTGGCCTGCGGACTGAGGGGTCCCAGGTTCGATTCCGGTCAGGGGCATGTACCTGGGTTGCGGGCACATCCCCAGTAGGAGATGTGCAGGAGGCGGCTGATCGATGTTTCTCTCTCATCGATGTTTCTAACTCTCTCTATCTCTCTCCCTTCCTCTCTATAAGATATCAATAAAATATATTAAAAAAAAATAAATGTTAACCAAATATAGCAGGCTAATTTTAGGTTAATAATTTTGTATGGCCCACGAATGATTTTATAAATACCCAAGTGATCCTTGGCAGACAAAAGGTTCCCCACTCCTGCCTTACTTTGACATGAAATTTCATAGGGTGATGTTCAAAATATTTAACAATTCAGAAAAATACTGGTGGTAACAAGTTTACTGTACCAGTGCCTATGAGCTACATATCACCCTCAGCTGTTTCTGTTTGCTACTTAAATTAGCCATGGTTTGAAAACCAGGCTGCTGCTTTGTCACCTGCTTATTTATTTATTTATTTATTTATTTATTTATTATTGATTTTTTTACAGAGAGGAAGGGAGAGAGATAGAAAGTTAGAAACATCGATGAGAGAGAAACATCAATCAGCCGCCTCCTGCACATCTTCTACTGGGGATGTGCCTGCAACCCAGGTACATGCCCTTGACCGGAACCGAACCCGGGACCTTTCAGTCCGCAGGCCAACGCTCTATCCACTGAGCCAAACCGGTTTCAGCAACCTGCTTATTTAATAGTAGCTTAAGAATCCTCCTATATAATAAAAGGCTAATATGCAAATTGACTGAATGGCAGAACAACTGGTCACTATGGTGTGCACTGACCACCAGGAGGCAGACGCTCAATGCAGGAGCTACTCCCTGGTGGTCAGTGTGCTCCCACAGGGGGAGTGCTGCTCAGTCAGAAGTCCTGCGCTGAACTCACATCTGGCAAGTGCAGTGGCGGTGGCGGGAGCCCCTCTTACCTACGCAGCAGCGCTAAGGACCCCTTGGGGAATGTCTGACTTAGGCCTGCATCAGTCAGACATCCCCCGAGGGCTCCCGGACTGCGAGAGGGCACAGGCCAGGGTGCAAGAATCTCGTGCACTGGGCCTCTAGTTGTTTCATAATAGACTTGCTTCTAGGTAACAGATCAGTGGGTCCCAGTCCTGGCTGCTCATTAGAATCTCCTCGTAAGCTTTTTAAAATACATAGTTGATTACTCTCTGGGGATTTTTTTTTTTAAGTTTTCCAGAGGATTCTAATGTATAGCCAAGATTAGAACCATTAGGTTGT
Organism: Myotis nattereri; assembly: GCF_964212035.1. Taxonomy (NCBI): domain Eukaryota; kingdom Metazoa; phylum Chordata; class Mammalia; order Chiroptera; family Vespertilionidae; genus Myotis; species Myotis nattereri. Next base: position 149,995,538 of record NC_138078.1, on the reverse strand, counting down.
AGTTGTTTTTATCCTCAGGCATTGTAAACCCAGTTCTATGATGTTTATACATAGTTGGGTAAAGTGGAAACAGTTTTGGAATAAATGGCAGAAGACCTGTCTGCTCTCCACTCTGTCCCCACTTTAGACACCAGTGTAAATATTGGGAAAGTTATTTGAACTCACTGGAATTCCCTTCTTTTATATATGTACTATTGGATTGGTTCTATTAAGATTCATTTCAGTTGAAAATGTCTCTCATAGAATTTGAATTATTTTATGCAAATAATACCCTCAAAGAAAAAATGAAGTTTTTCCTTGCAAATGAAGGGGAATAGCAAACATGACAGATTACTTCTTTGTCACTGTGTGCCTAGACTGTTTTAGTTTTGTGTTGGTTTGTATACAAGGCATTAGGTTTTTCAGAAATGCCCTGTGGAACCTAAGGAATTCTCTAAAGAATTCTCTTAACTGATATTAGTACTATCCAACAGAAATATAGTGCAAGTCATATATTTTTTGAAAATTTTACAGTAGTCACATTAATGTAAAATGAAATAGGTGAAATTAATTTTAACCCAGTATATGCAACTATTATTTCAACATGTAATGAATACAAACATTATTGGGTTATTTTTGCATGTTTTTATGTTAAGTCTTCAAAATTGTATACTTTGCAGTTACTACACATCTCATTTTATATTAACTACATTTCAAGTGGTTATTGTATTTTACAACTCAGTCTTAGAGAAGAAATGTTGTACAGTGATCCTTAAACCTGTTAGTTCATTTGAATTTTTAAAAGATTATTTTGAATTCGTTTTTATGGGACAAACACCTTGTTTCTGGAGTTACATAGATAAATGTAACTTTATGCTTTAATGGACTTTATGATCAGTCATGTATGTTCTAAATTACAGGTATGCTCTTAGGTTTTACCCTAAAAGATTTTTATTTGGTGGTGTCCCAGCATCTCTAATTTTAGTTAGAGCTAAATTTTATTTGGAGTCCATGCCATGGACAATTTCAACCATCTACCCATGGTAAGAGACAGTTGTAAATATTAAGAGTACCACTTTCACATGGTACTGTGTATCTAAAAAAGACGCAGGTTGTGGTGTGCGTAGGGGTGGGGAGAACACAGCTACATTTTTCTTTATTGTGGTAACATTCACATAAAATTAACCCTTTCAAAGTATGTAATTCAGTCGCATTTAGTTATTCATTGTGCTATACAGTATAGCTCTCATCTCTGTGTAGTTCCAAGACATTTTCATCAGCTCAGAAGGAAACCCCCATGCCCATTAAGCAGTCACTCCCCCAACAACCACTATCATAGGTCCTCAGTCCTTTCATTCAGTGTTATTTTGTTATAATTGTTGTTTATATCAATTAACCTATGGTCAAGTTGGTTTTGCTATACATCATTTTGCTGCAGTTCTAGGAACCGATCAATGATGTTATGTGAGCATTTACTGTAGTCTCCTTTCTGGCTTTGTATAGTGACCTGTTCTGGATATTTCATATAAATGGTATCATAATTTGTTGGCTTTTGTGCCTGCTTCTTTCTTTCTTTTCCCCCTGTAACATTTATAATTTTTTATTTTTCAATTACATTTGACATACAATATTAGTTTTAGGTGTATACCCCAATGATTAGACATTATATAACTTACTAAGTGTTCATCCCAATAAATCTCATACCCATCTGATACCATACATAGTTATTAAAATATTACTGACTGCTAGAGGCCTCGTGCACAAAATTCATGCACTCAAGGGGGGGGGGTCCCTCAGCCTGGCCTGCACCCTCTTGAAGTCTAGGAGCCCTTGGAGGATGTCCAACTGACAGTGGGGAGCGGGTCTAAGCTGGCAGTCGGACATCCTTAGCACTGTTGTGGAGGCTCCCACCACCGCCGCTGCACTCGCTAGCCTTAAGCCGGGTTTCTGGCTGAGCTGTGCTCCCCTGTGGGAGTGCACTGACCAACAAGGGACAGCTCCTGCGTTGAGCATCTGCCCCCTGGTGGTCAATGTGCATCATAGCGACTGGTTGCGTTTGGTCAATTTGCATATTAGCCTTTTATTATATAGGACTAGAGGCCCGGTGCACAAAAATTTGTGCACTCGGGGGAAGGGGGAGAGGGGGTCCCTCAGCCCGGCCTGTGCCCTCTCGCAGTCTGGGACCCCTCGGGAGATAACGACCTGCTGGCTTAGGCCTGCTCCCGGGTGGCAGAGGGCAGGCCCACTCCCTAGGTGCAGCCCCTGGTCCGGCTCAGAGCAGGGCCGATTGGGGAGTTGGGTCACCGCCCCGTCATGCACAGAGCAGGGCAGATCGGGAGGTTGCGATGCCACCCTCAGTCACACTCAGGGTAGGGCCTATTGGGGGGTGGGGCACCGCCCCCTGTCACACTCAAGGCAGGGTCGATGGGGAGGTTGCAGCGCCACCCCCTGTCACGCACAGAGCAGGGCCAATCAGGGGGTTGGGGTGCTGCCCCCTGTCACGCACAGAGCAGGGCCGATCAGGGGGTTGGGGAGCTCCCCCGTGTCACGCACAGAGCAGGGTCAATCGGGGTTGGGGAGCTCCCCCCTGTCACGCACAGAGCAGGGTCGATCAGGGGGTTGGGGAGCTCCCCCCTGTCACTCACAGAGTAGGGCCGATAGGGGAGTTGGGGCACTGCCCCCTGTCACACACAGAGCAGGGCCAATCAGGGGGTTGGGGCGCTGCCCTCTATCACCCACAGAGCAGGGCCAATCAGGGGGTTGGGGCGCCGCACCCTGTCACACACAGAGCCGCAGGGCGATCAGGGGGTTTGGGCGCTGCCCCCTGTCAGGCTGATCCCGGTGCCGGGAGGCCTCTCAGCTCTGCTGATCCCGGTGCTGGGAGGCATATTACCCTTTTACTATATAGGATAGAGGCCTGGTGCATGGGTGGGGGCCGGCTGGTTTGCCCTGAAGGGTGTCCTGGATCAGGGTGGGAGTCCCCACTGGGGTGCCTGGCCAGCCTGGATGAGGGGATGATGGCTGTTTGCAGCTGGTCACACCCCCTTCAGGGTGGGGGTCCCCACCGGGGTGCCTGGCCAGTCTGGGTGAGGGGCTGAGGGCTGTTTTCAGGCTGGGACTAAAGCTCCCAACTGCTCCTTTTTTTCTTTTTTCTTTTTTCTTTTTTTATTCTGGGCCAGCTTTAGCTCTGGCTCCCGCTCTGAGACCTCAGCTGCTGAAAGCAGGTATGTGGTTTGTTTAGGTTCTGTAATCGAAACACTGTATCAACTCCAGCTCTGAGATCCCAGCTCACTGAAAGCTGGTTTCTGGTTTTTTTTTTTTTAGCTTCTATATTTGTAACTATGTTTCAAACTGCAGGCTCAGAGGCCAGCAAGGCAGCTGGGGAACGTTGCAGTCCTCCGTCACTGAAGCAAGCAAGCCTCATGTTCAGTTTAAGCTGCCTGGCTGCCGGCTGCCATCTTGGCTGGCAGTTAATTTGCATATCGCCCTGATTAGCTAATGGGAAGGGTAGCGGTCGTACGCCAATTACCATATTTCTCTTTTATTAGATAGGATAGGTTGTTCTCTGCTGTATTTTTCACCCATCCCTCCCCCCCTCCACCCCCATATGCTTTTGGTGTCATATACAGGAAGCCATTGCCAAATCCAGGGTCGGAAAAGATTTACCCCAATATTTTCTTAGAATGTTTATAGTTCTAGCTCTTATATTTAGATCTTTGATCCATTTTAAGTTGATTTTTGTACATGGTATCAGTTAAGGCTCTAATTTCATTCTGTTACATATGGCTATCCAATTGTCCCATTTGTCAGAAAGACTATAATCCTTTCTCTATTGAATGGTCTTGGCACCCTTGTTGAAAATGAATTGAGCATAGATATAATGTATGTATGGATTTATTTTTGGAATCTTGATTCTGTTCCATTGATTTATATCTGTCCTTATGTCAGTACCACACTGGTTTTATTACTATTGCCTTTTGAGGTTAAGTTTCAAAATTGGGAAGTGTGAGTCTTCCCTCTTATGTACTTACCTTTACTTTAGTTCTTCATATCTCATAGAGCTTTGAATTACTATCTAGTGTTTTTTTCATTTCAGCCTAAAAAACTCTATCATCTCTTATAGGGCAGATTGACTAGTGACAAACTTCTTCAGCTTTCATTTTTTGGGGAATGTCTTAGTTTCTTCCAGTCAGGAAAAAAAAAACCTGAAAGAAAGCAAGCAACAAAGAGGAAGGCATTAAGAAAGAAATGTTGACAAAAACTATTCCTGAGAAAGTACAGACATTATACTTACTAGACTCTTTAAATCAGCTGTCTTAAAGATGTTTAAAGAGCTAAAAGAAACCATGGACAAGAACCAATGGAAACAATGGCTCATAGAGATTATCAATAAAGAGACAAATTATAATAAGAAAGGAAAAAATTTTTGAAGCTGAAAGTATAATAACTGAAACAAAAAAGTCCCTAGTGGGTTTTAACAGTAGACTTGAGCAGGCTAAAAAAAAAAAAATCAGTAAACGTACATATGTCAAAAGAAACTATCTATTCTAAGGAGAAAACAAAATGAAGAAAAATGGACAGAGCTTAAGAATCCTGTGGGACACTATCAAAAATACTAACAGGCCCTGGCCAGGTAGCTCAGTTGGTTAGAGTGTTGTCCCAATGCACCAAGATTGTGGGTTCAATCCCTGGTCAGGGCACATACAAGAATCAACCAATGAGCCCTAGCTGGTTTGGTTCAGTGGATGGAGTGTCAGCCTGTGGACTGAGGGGTCCCAGGTTTGATTCTGGTCAAGGGCACATGCCTGCGTTGTGGGCTCAATCTCTATTAGGAGGCATGCAGGAGGCTGCCGATCAATGATTGTCTCTCATCATTGATGTTTCTATTTCCCTCTCCCTTCCTCTCTGAAATCAATAAAAATATATATTAAAAAAAAAAGAATCAACCAATGAATGCATAAATAAGTGGAACAATAAATCGATGCTTTTCTCTCTCTCAAATCAATTTAAAAAGCAAAAATAATACCATTAGAGCATTCTCTGTTGAACATTTCTAAAGATACATTTTTCTATAGAATTTATAGTATGCTGATCTTTTTTTTTTTTTTTTCCACATTTTAGGTCATCAAGAAAATAACAACTTCTGTTCAGTAAATATCAATATTGGTCCAGGTGATTGTGAATGGTTCGTTGTTCCTGAAGGTTACTGGGGTGTTCTGAATGATTTCTGTGAAAAGTAGGTTTCCAATCTAAATATTCTTTAAACATAATTATTCAAAAACAGTAATTGTGAAGGACAACTCACTAAAGCTGGATGTCATAACCACTTTTCTCTTACCATTCAGCAGAAGCTTCATTTAACACGATTTGATTCCAAACCCATTGTTTTTGTGTAACTGGGAATACTTTAAGAAAATGCCTTGAAACTACTTCACGCAATAGTAATAGCCTTGAATTTAAAGGAAAGAAAATTTGGTTATTAGGCTAATTAAACAGTTGATACATAAGTATTTGTTCATGTGAAAGGTCTGTATTCCAAGAAAAATTGTTTTATTGTAAATGGTTTTAGAAGTGGAAGAAATTTTATAATTGAACACCCTTATAGATTGTTAATAACTCAAACTTCAACACAGTACTCTTTGCTATGTCATTATAATATAAATTCTTTTTAAAACTACTCTGGCAACTTTTTCGATAAAAGAATATTATAAAATTTAATCAACTGTTTCAGATTTTGTTTTGTATTATTGAAAGAACTCATCTCATGGAAGTGTTCTTTTCCTAGAATCCTTGAAATAGCCTTCATTTATCTTGTGTTAAAGGGTATCTTGGAAGTGTTTTCATTGATTTAAATTGAAATGTTTGTTTAAATGGAAACTTTGTTTTTTCAAAAAAGTACTGCATTGTGCAAGCACCTAATATTTTTAGTTACTAATAACATTAGAAAATTATTTTGGTTAACATAAATTATACATACATTTGGTATTAATCCCCTCACTCCAATAAAATAAAGGCGGAGGCGGGGGAGAACCACTAAAAACATTTATATATGAGAGATTTTGGAAACTATATACCTATTCTACATACTATAATTTCTTAATTTGGGGTTAAAGAATCTTTTCTGTAAATACCCAAATTTAGTAAGAAATGTAAATATGGTTGCAAAAAGACATTTTAATCCAAAATTCCATATACACACACACATACACACACATCCATATACATGTATATATTTATATATGTTGTCTTTGCTATTTAACCATATAGGTTTCTTTCAGTGTAAAAAAGCCAAAGATGTGGAATTTTAAAGTTCCAAATCCTTTGATGAAATAACCTAGTTTAATCTGATTTACTTTTATGGGCCAACAACCTGGTAGTAGCAGAGATAGAACAGTATCGTGTAGGAAATCTCTGTTGTGCTATAGAAAGATTTTTATTTCTCACATTTTGAGATAGTAGTATATTGTTGCAGCTACAGTACAGTGATTCATGTTCATTATTTTTGAGTAGGGATTAGCTATTTTTAGGATTTAGTTTCCTATCTAAATGGAGAGGTAACCTGGGAACAAAGATAATTAGAATAGCCAGATGATGTCTAAAGAACTTGAACTTGGGGAATAATAAAAATATCGAGTTAGTATAAATAGTTAGGTAAATTTAACTAAGTGGCAGAAATAGCACTTGCCTCCTTAGCATTTCAATATAATTTTGTTTTACATAAGGATTATTTGGAACTGACTGGTATTGACCTTGTCTGTAGTTTGTTTATTTTGACTTTAAATAATATCTGTCTTGAAATAGCCATTCATTTGAATAAATGATAAAAAGGATGCTTCCTGGTTTGTAAGTTTGAGGGTGTCTTTTTTTTTTTTTTTTTTTTTTTTTTTTACTTAGTTGATAATTTGGTGGTCTTGATTGCTTGCTTGCTTTTGGATGGCAACACGTGGATAAAGTAGAGCTAGGATTTGTGTTTATAGCCATATTTTGCTTTACAGGCAAATTTTTCTGGGTTGTATCTACATAGCCTTATCATAAACAGTAAGCCAATTCTTATCTCCTTGCAATTAGGTCATCATCATTGGCAGTCTGTTCTAGACTTTCAAGAGCAGCCTTGCATTTGTGTTTTTTCTTTGTTTGTTTGCTTGTTTTTAGGAAAAAAGTAAGATTGAGATTCCCTCAGATTGTAGGTTGGTAAGCTTTCCAAATAATAAATATTTTAGGCTTTTCAGGTCGTACGGTCTCTGTTACAACCATGTCATTATAGCACATAAACAGTCACATAATATGTAAATGAAGGGTCAAGGCTCTTTTTTAATTAAAAATTTAATTTATGAATACAGGCAATGGGCTGGATTTGCCAGTCCTTGATATAAAAAAAATGAAATTTAAACCAATGAAAATAACTTAAAGGTACATTTTACCATATCTTTTAGCATAAGACACAGAAATAAAGACAAGGCTATATCTTAGATATTAAGGAAAGGAAGATTTCCACTCTGGAAGTTTTTCATTCCCCAAAATGAAATTTAAAGTAGTAAATTGAATTTTTAAAAATTCTTTTGTAGGAAAAGTTGTTTATGTAGTTTAAAAAGTACTTCATATTATATCATGATGAAGTAGAATAAGAAGCTGGATTTTAAAATATAAGCATGGTAATATGATCTGTAGAAATGTTCCCAAAGTATACTGGTGATGGTAGCAGTGATGGTTATTTGTGCATATGTGTGATTGTACATGGGTGAGATCGTTCATTTTGCATAGTCACCCAGTTTTTAGTAAAAACTGAGAAAGCTAGAGATAACCTCTGTTTTTCACTTACCTCAGAAATAGAAGTTCCTAGTACTTTATTTGTCATAGTGTTTCTGTTTATGGATTTAAATGACTTGATGTCAGCTCCACCTTCTATTTACCTTTTAGAGATTTCTCAATACTCCAGGGAGAAGGGTTCAATCAAAATAGCCTTTAGAGAAGTGAAATTAAAAATTAATGTGTATAAGTGTTGCTTAAAGGTAGCTTTGGATTTCATTTGGATCTTTAAAAAAATCATCTTAAGATAGTAGTACTGATCTTTGGTTAAGTCATCCAAAAATTAACTGTAATTAATTTTACCCCCTGTGCAGATAGCAGTTCTTACTGCACAAGCCATTACTTCTCAATGCAATGAATGAACATATTTTTAAAACTTCTGACATTTGTCTTCTAGTCTTATAAGGAGCTTATTAAAGTACTTGATACATTTGCATTATTTTTTCTTATTTCAGAAATAATTTGAATTTCCTAATGGGTTCTTGGTGGCCCAACCTTGAAGACCTTTATGAAGCAAATGTTCCAGTGTATAGGTTTATTCAGCGACCTGGAGATTTGGTCTGGATAAATGCAGGCACTGTTCATTGGGTTCAGGCTATTGGCTGGTGCAACAATATTGCTTGGAATGTTGGTCCACTTACAGGTATTTTAAAGATTATGCTAAAAAAAATGTTTAATTTATAAGGGATTGTATTTGATAGTTCTTTTTTTCTTCTTCTTGGAATATACCCCACTAAAAATTGGGAGAAAAATGTCTCCTTGAATAAAAATTTAATTTGTAGTACAAGAAATTAAATTCAAGGTAACAAATAGAAATCCAAGACTATAAATCTCAGCAAAAACAAATGTATATCTTTACATACAAGGAAAAATATATATATTTTAAGAAACAATAGACTTTTCTTATTCCTCATTATAATAGTTTAAAATGGGTGTTTGTGATCAGTGGTGGCTTTCCTCCATGCGATAGAGTGCTTGGTTTTGTTTTATAAAGGAAACCCCGTATGGGAGAAAGTAAAGTAGAGTAGTTACTCAGTCTTTCAAATTTTTCTTCTGTCTGGTATTATGAATAGCCCTATTATGTCAAAACCCATTTGGATTCTTCCTGCCTTCAGGCAGTGGATAGTTAAGATGAATAATATGGCTTTTGGAGCCAGATAGACCTGGATTAGGACCAGGACCTGGCTCTTGCAACTTTGGGCAAGTTATATAACCTCTCTGGGCTTCAATTTCTTCATTTGTATAATGGGAATAATAAAATTAAAAAGGTAATACTATAGATTAAATGAAATAATGCATTAAAATAGCTCAGCACAATGCCTGGCACATAGAATGAGCACTGTTTACATGATCGCTATTATTACCATATTATCAAAAAACATAAAAGTTATTTTTGTAATATTTTGAGGTTTTCAGAATTGGTGTTGATATCACCCGAGAAGGTGATAATGGTTATCTTCATAAATTTTGGTACTTTGGGTTGCTTTATAACTGTTTTTTTTTTCCTAGCCTGCCAGTATAAGTTGGCAGTGGAACGGTACGAATGGAACAAATTGCAAAGTGTGAAGTCAATAGTACCCATGGTTCATCTTTCCTGGAATATGGCACGAAATATCAAGGTCTCAGATCCAAAGCTTTTTGAAATGATTAAGTAAGTGCTTTCTAAAACTGCTGTAGTCCCTCTCTTTTTGGGGAGTGTTAGTTATTCAATCCCTCTCCACCCCCAGAATTATGTTGACATCAAAACAAAATGGTCCAGAAGTCTAGCAAAATATAATACAAGAATCCACATTTTAAAAGTATTTTTCCCTTCCAAATAGTTAGTGCACTGTTGTATAAAGAGGATCAAAGGCACAAAGGACTTTTAAACAATTAGATTCACAAACCTTGCTTCCCCGCTATCTTCTGAACCACCTGATTTATAGGAGAACTTTAGTTTTAATATTGAAAGGCTGCCCTTAGTATTGGGGGAGGAAATGATATCACAAAATAATTGCTGGTACAGAGAAATTAGCATTTAATATAGGGATTTGACTAAAACGTTAATTTTTTATTTTCATTAAATCATCTATCTTATAATTGTCCCTTTGTTTAACTGCTTTAAACATGTAATGCAAGTTATTTGAATACATATGTTTTAGTAAGCTCATTTATTATCACAGTTTCTGTCCTAGCTATATTATAAGTCTGTTTAGAAGTAACATTTTCAAATAGTGCTATATATAGCAGTGTTTCCCTAAACTGTGTTTTCTACCGTTACTACCCCTGCCCCCAAAAGGTAGGGAATTCTGGTCAAAAAAATATGGGAAATGATGGATTAGATAAAGTTGAAGTATGTCTTTTTTTCTTTTTTTGTAAAATATTTTAAAGACTTAAGTGTTGGTTTGTTTTGTGAATGGGGAGAAGGGTTATAATGTATTTCCCCAACCCATTTGTTTGACCAGTATCTTTTGAAGAATTGATCTCCTCATAAACTTATTTTGGAATACACTGCTTTATACTCACTGATGAAATAAATTTGTCTCTGTTAAACTAATACATTAAGTATTTTCCCTGCAGCTATAATAATTTGGTCAGCACATGTTGTTTTTAAAATACTGCCTTTTAAAAGTAATCATGACTTACTAAAATGATTTCAAACCTCCCAAATTTAATTCAAACAAAAATTGTCTGGCCAAGGTAATATGTATGTGGATATTCTTATGATACAGTCCTTTATCCTTTATCAGTTGCACGATTTTTATCTTGTCCTGGGCAGAAGTGGTAGGAGGAGGCAAAGGTAACAAAAACTAAATCATAGCAAGTAATGTACAAACACTTGAAAAGGTTGGATCTTAGGTATCATACTCTATACATGTAATTGGTAGTTGGGTTTGGGGGTTGTCTATTTATTCTATTACTAGGAGCCCAGTGCACGAATTTGTGCACCTTGAAAGGAACTGTGGGCCGCAAAGCTGTAGTGGGCACAGGGGTGGATCTCGGCCCATCCTCCATGCCCCACCTGGCCCCTCTCACCACGGCCCCTGGTCCCCTGTCTGCCGGCAGGCCCACTCCTGCTGCCGCGGCTCCCATGCACTAACAGTGTGGAGTGATTGGGGCCGGCGCCAGCAGCAGGTGCAAGCATCAGCTGCTGCTCCGATCACCCCTCAGGAGCAGGGAGAGGTGGAGAAGCCCTCAGGGGTGATCTGGGCCCGTGCCAGGCACCGGCAGCAGGTCTGAGCAGTGGTGCCGGCTGCAGGTGCAAGCAGGGCTGGCATCTGCAGCAGGTGTGAGCACCCAGTGGGACCACGGTGTGCGAGAGCAAAGAATTTTCAGCCACCACCAGAGGCTTGCCCCGATGACAGCAACCAGTGCCCTGCCCTGGTCTGGTGCCCCTGCTCACCTGCTCCACCATCCCGCTGCTGCCGACGTCCTCTATGTTCTGTGCGATATCTCAGAATGGTACTTGGTTCTGAATAGGAAATTAGGGGTTACTTTAAGGGAAAATTTGTCTAAAGTCACTAAAGATGTTTAGTTTATTTCATGATAGGCGTAAAGTAGGTAAATTCAGATCAGTTTTGCTGTAAAATTGTCTCCATGTCATTGCTTTGGTCCTCAAATCTAGATCCTGTCAGTAAAGAAAGTGGTGTTGATTTGTTCTAGCTTCTTTGAGCTATACCAGTTCTTAAGAAATGGTGTTCTCCCCTGCCATTCCTTTCCTCTGCTTTGAGTCATTTTCTTCATCTCCTGTTCACGTCCCCATCCATAGCATCTTACATTTAATATGTCCCTGTCACTTCTCTTGCTGAGGTCACCAGCGACCAACTATTTTAAACATAGTAAGGCACAAATTTAAACTTTCTTTAATGTCCCCATTTGTATCTCAGATCTGACCCCCACTTACCTTGTCAGCCATTTCTCCCAATGTTGCCTTGAGATGTGTGCTTGAATTTTCTGTTTATTTTTATCGCTCTGGTATTTTAAACTGTCTTTAATGTGCACTGCAGTTTTTATACCTCCTCTCTTTTTTCTCCTTTGAATTATCTTTTAGTAAAGCTTTAATTCATTATACATTGAGCATATGAATTGTAGGTCATTTTAAAAGATAAAATATCAACGAGATGTAAAAAGTGTAATGGAGAAGATATACAAATATAGTCCTCTTCCTTAACTTGCTCCCTGAAAGTTGTTGTTTTTAATTCATAAATACTGTGACTTTACAATGTGTGATTTTTAGGTTTTCACAGTTAAATGGTAAGTCTGCCCAGTCAAAATGAATGTAAGCAGTCAAGGGCACGTACCTCAGTTGCAGGTTAGGCAACTCATCGACGTGTCTCTCTCCCATCAATGTTTCTCTCTCAAAAAAAAATCAATGGAAAAAATATCCTCAGGTGAGGAATAACACACACACACACACACACACACACACACACACACACGCAATGTAAGGAAAGTAAGGAAAATTTACCTTGTGCTTTCTCATCCACTCAACTGACTCTCTGAGCTCTACGCATTTCTTTTCATCCTTTCATATTTGTTTAATATTTATTGTGAACTGAGTTGATGCTCAGGTATTGTGCTAGGTGACAAAAGAATTGGATCACTTCTCTGGCACTTAAAATAATTGGGGAAATAGTCAAAACATTAAAATACATGGTCTTTACTATAATGTTGGAAAAGTTTGTTTTAAAAAATGCAGGGAAGCACAGAGGAAGGCACTCCTGAGAGAGGAATATTCAGGAAAGGCCTCACAGAAGTACTACAGCTCCATAATTCCTTACCCTAAACCCCTTAGACCAAATATATTTTGGTATTCAGAATTCTTAGGATTTTCAGTAAGGTAATACAGTGCATTTACAATATATTTGACCCTCCAAGCAGGATCTGTAGCATTATCTTGGAATCAAACACATTAATATTTCTGCAGTAAAACATATAGTCACTGATGAGGTAAGTGACAACTATCAAAAGCCCCAGGTCACGTGTTAACATCAAATGAGTTTTTGCAAAATTTATGAAAAATTTGTGGGCTTGTAATAGATTCTGAGCCTATATATTAAGTAATTTAATAATGGGAAGTGATGATATATCCTGTTGTCACCTACTATCCCTCAGTCATTTTGGGAATGAATTACTTGTGGTTATTTAAACCACTCAACATTGCTCTTTTTTCTTTGCATTTTCAAAATCAAGTTTGTTCTTTTAGAGTCCTGTAGTTTCATAGCATCCTTTAAATCATTTAGTAAATCTCTTTTTTTATTTTTTACATCCTAGCTATTTTACTAAAATAAGTCTCATACTCTTCACATTCTTCCAGCTACCCTCCTACATTATCATGAGTCAAAAGAATATTTATTATCTTGATTACTTCTTTTATTTCCTAATGCAGTGAACTTGGCTAGAAAAGATCACAGCCTGACTTCTTAGAAAATTTTAGTGAAAGCTCAGTACATAATCTCTCTTTTGATTTCCTTAACTGTTTAAATGAAAAAACTTTTTTACACATACTGCACATATTGCAAGCAAACTTACTTTCTCCTTCTTTAGACTAAACTTTTAAATGACTCAGATTTAAGCCCTATTTGTTAGCTGTTGAGTTTTCTGAATCATTAGCTATTTTTAAAGTAGAGCAGTCCCACACAAAGAAATGAATTAAGGAAGGCTTATAAATGTAAGGTTACTGAGCTCTTACCTTTAATTCATTAAAATATGATAGATTTTTCTATGTTAATATACCTTATTCTTTAAAATATGTAAAATTTACATACATGCCCCCAAACTTGTTTACACTTTTCCCTCCAACTTTTTATTTAAAGTTTTTTTTAAATCTACAAAAATGGTTGAAATACTAATGCAATGAATACCTACATAATCTCATCTGAAGTCATAAGTTTTTGACACATGTACTTAGCTGTCTACACATACACACACACACACACACACGCACGCACGCACACTTTTTTCCCCCTGAATCATGAAAAGTAATTTGCAAACATTATGGCATGTCACCCCAAATACTTCAACCGGCATCTCTTAAGAATAGGGATATTCTCACATAACTACAGTGCCATTTACCATATCTGAAAAATGTGAAATTCAATAGTAATCATCTAATATACGATCTACATTTAAATTTACCCAACTACCCAAAAATGTCATTTTTTTTTTTTAGCTCTTTCCCCTCCCCACCCCACCACCTTCAATTGAGATTGAATCAAGGTTTATATTGAATTCAGTATGTAGCCATTGTGTCATTAGTCTTTTTTTTATTGGTTTTAGAGAGAGGTAAGGAGAGAGAAGCATCTATTGTTCCACTAACATATGCACCCGTTGGTTGATTCTTGTATGCGCCACCTGCAGTCTAGGCGTATTGGGTTGATGCTCTAACCATCTGAGCTACTCGGCCAGGGCTGTCTTTAGTCTCTTTTAGATCTGTGAGTTTCCTTCCTTCCCTTCCCTTCACTCCCCTCCACTCCCTTTTTTTCTGTGAAGAGGGCCGACCTCACTGTCGTACAGAGTTCTACATTCTGGATATGTTTTCTCAATTCTCTTTGGGTTATACATTTTTTAGAAGAAATACTGATGCTGTTTACTTTGGTGAGCCCATGTCCCATTCTAGTATCAACTATGCCATAGATATTTCCATTCATGGGTCCTGAGTATAAGTGGCACTAAATAGGCACTTTAAAACTTAAAATTAAGGGTGGGGAGATTATTGCTACTTTTTATTCATCTTCATCATAGTATAAAGCTTTTATCCCTTGTTTTTAATTTTAAAGTATTAAGATCTAAGAGAAACCCTCATCCTTTGCAGATTCATGATTCTCTTCTTCAGGTATTTGAGATAGATTGCTTTGGCTTATATAATGCTAAGGCTTTTTTTTTTTTTTTTTTTTTTTTTTTTGTAGTTCACTTTCCTAAGACTCATATTCAGTATGTTTGAGCATTGAAGTATTCCTTTAAACAGGACACTTGAAAGGAATCAAATGGTAATGCAGCAAGTGAGAACTGGGGACTATTGGTACTGATTAGCTTTCTCTGTAGAGAACAGCTTTCAGAATACATAATGATTCTTTTATTTTTTAATTAAAGATTTTTTTTATATTTTAATTACAGTTGACATTCAATATTATACTAGTTGTAGGTGTACAACATGGTGGTTAGACATTTATATAACTTATGAAGTGGTCCCCTTAATAAGCTTTGTACCCACTTGACACCATACATAATTATTACAATACTAGAGGCCTGGTACACGGGTGGTGGGGGAGGGAACACAGGAAGTTGGGAGGGGCCGATCGGGGCCCTGATTGGCCTAGTTGGCCACTGCAGTGTGCATCATAGTGACTGGTCGTTCCAGCGTTCCAGTCACTTGGCTTTTATATATATAGATTCTTGACTATATTCTCTACTAGTAGCCTGGTGCACAAAAATTTGTGCAGTTGGGGGTGAGGGGTGGGGCCAGACTCCTCAGCCCGACCTGCACCCTCTGTCATGTTCCAGGACCCCGGCCACTTCTGGCCCAGGCACAGGCCTACAGGCTTGGGCGGCCTGGCTCCCGAGGCCCCATTTTATCAAGAGAACAAATTCGGTGTTAGTTACAGCCCTCACCGAACCCAGTACACTGCATCTGTGCATACAACTGCCTCGTTCATGTGCCTGCTTTGTCCTGAATTACTAACATCTTGAGGACATAGCTCTGTCTTATCCTGCTTCACCTTCAGTGCCTGGCCTGGTGCCAGGGACCTGAGAGGTTTGCTGAGTGAGTGAATAATGAGTGAGTGAATGAGTGAATGAATGAGCAAGTAAGTGAATGAGCAAGCAGCTAAGGGGCGGGAACTTCTGCCGTGTTGCCATGACAACAGGGCAGAAGTTCCGGCCCCACTCCCAGCTGCCTGAAGCCCATCCAGGGGAAGTTCCCACCCTGCTCCCAGCGGCCTGGCGCCCCTCTCCTGGCTGCATACTGAATTACTAACATCTTGAGGACATAGCTCTGTCTTATCCTGCTTCAACTTCAGTGCCTGGCCTGGTGCCAGGGACCTGAGATGGTTTGCTGAGTGAGTGAATAATGAGTGAGTGAATGAGTGAATGAATGAGCGAGTAAGTGAATGAGCAAGCAGCTACCGGTCGGGATAGTTCGCGCTCCACTCTGGGCTACCTGACGCAAACCCCAGGAAGTTCCCACCCTGCTCCCAGCGGCCCCACTCCCCTCTCCCGGCTGCATAGTTCACGCAGGGCAAAGGCAGCCCGGGTTTGCGTTTTGGCAGATCGGTGCATTAGCACCCACCAGCCTCGGATCCCCTCTGGATGGTCGTTTGGGGGCGTGGCTGGTGGCGGATCAGTGCAGGAGGGCTGTTTGTGGGCGTGGCCGGTGGCGAATCGCTGTGGTCCCACTGCCAGCCCTGGGTTGGGTCCCATACAGGCCACCTGTTGCTCGGGTCCCAGATAGCAGGCCTGGATGGCAGCAGGGCAGGCAGGATGGCGCTGTCCCACCCTGCCTGCAGTATGCAAATTAGCCGCCATCTTGGTTGGCAGTTAATCTGCATATCATCCTGATTAGCCAATGGGAAGTGTATCAGAGGTACGGTTAATTACCCTATTTGTCTTTTATTAGATAGGATGCTATACTTTACATCCCATGACACTGTGTGTGTGTGTGTGTGTGTGTGTGTGTGTGTGTGTGTGTGTGTGTGTTTGTGTTTTAATTTAAATTCTTCATTGTTTAAAGCAGCGGTCGCCAATCTTTCAGACCTCCTGGACCACCAGGTCTGCAGATCACCGGTTGGCGACCACTGGTTTAAAGTATTACATAAGTCTCCTTCCCCCCCCCCCCATTGACCTCTCCCCCCATGACTGTTTTGTAACAACCAATTTGCACTTCTTAATCCCTTCACCTTTTTTACCCAGTCCTCCATCCTCCCTCCCAACAGGCAACCATCAGTTTGTTCTAATAGAAAGGTTCTTTTAGATGCAGTTGAATGGGTTAATCTCAATGGTAGATATACCAGTAAATGTGGTGTAAATTGTTGTAATCATGTTGGATTATTAGCAAGTTAATTTAATGGTAGTATGTTTCGATATGTTGGAAATTCCGGTTTCTTCACCAACCATGATAATAAGCAGTTGAGTGCATTTTAAAATGTCAAAAACAATTCCAAAGAGCCCATTTTCTACTGAAAAATGCGATATTAGAAAATCTTTGATTTAGGTGAAGCATATCAGGCAGTAGCATGCTGAGGAGTAGAAAGTTAATTTTCTAACATTTCAGCAGTACCAAGTCCATTGAAAACCACTCCCCACAAACTTTTTTTTTCTTTTTTTACTTAAAATTTTTTTTTCAGTTACAATTTACATTCAATATTACTTTGTATTAGATTTCTTTCAGAACTAACAATATTTTTGTTTTCCCTTTTCTTATAAACATTGTAGATTAAACTGTTAAGTATTAACTCCCTTTCCCTTTGATTCCCATTTTTAAATGGATAAATGAAGTGTTCTACAACACTGGTCATAGCCAGTTGGCCTAATAATTGAATGAGACGGTATAGTTACGAAGACCACTCCATAGATAGCATAGATCCCAGTGTAGTTGTCCTAGAGCAGTGATGGTGAACCTGTGACATGCGTGTCAGAGGTGACACGCGAACTCATTTTTTTGGTTGATTTTTCTTTGTTAAATGGCACTTAAATATATAAAATAAATATCAAAAATATAAATCTTTGTTTTACTATGGTTGCAAAGATCAAAAAATTTCTATATGTGACACGGCACCAGAGTTAAGTGAGGGTTTTTCAAAATGTTGACACGCCGAGCTCAAAAGGTTCGTCATCACTGTCCTAGGAGGATCTTCTAATACAATATTGGGTTGCATTTGCAATGCTTTTTTATAACATTGAGCTAACAAAATCTAAAAATTCTAAAACTCTGCTTTCTCATGGTTAACATATATTTGCTTTCATACTTGTTTTTTCCACCCAAGAGGTTAAAGTTCTTAACACATTGCGGGTGGATTATGAGAATTCTCGTGTTTTCTGTTCTGAGGCTTGTGGCCAATCACGAGAATTCTTTAAAAAGATATTAGCTTGTAAGAACATGTAATAAATAACTTCAAAATGCAATGGGTATTTAATTTTAAAGCGTGCCTTTAACATTTATGTAAAACGTTTTTTGTACTCGTTCAATAGAAACTTATTTGGCCACTGGATAAAGCTGGCAATAAAACTACTGGTCTGCAATTTAAGATACTAGTTTTATTATTGACTGAGACCTTGATTTTCAGCCATGTGGTTGATTTAAATGAAACTGTTAACGTCTTACTGACATTTAGACCCGCACTGTTGTCCTAGGGGCAATACCACCCTGGAGTGATTGGTGGCAAGTGTGTTATGAGGGCTCATGTTAGCTTACTTTTCCTGCATGGCTCTCTCAGTAAGAGGGATTGTGCAAGGCAAAGTGCCTCTTGGAAACTTGAGTTGGTACACCATCTACTTCTCAATGGCTGAGATTGTTAGCATAACATCTTTAAAAGTGCCATATCAAGTTAACCCGTGCCTCATCTCTCTCCACACTGACTGGAAACAGCCAAGTTGCCCCCAGAATGTCAGAGTCATTCCATTGTTGCCTTAATTTCAACATAATATCCTGGCACCATGGCTTCATTCCTTTATTTTCCTGCCTCTGAAACCTCATCCCAAGATTAAAATCTTATGAGAACAGTTGTTTGCTCCCATATTAACCTTTGTTCGTGACATTTCTTCTGCCTGGAAAGTACCTTCCTCCCACCTTTCCTTCCCGCTCACATCTAAATTGACAAGTTCTTTATCCAAACTTCTGTGATTCCTACCTCCCCTCACCTGAAGCTGAGCTTTCCCTCCTTTTAGCATCCATGGTATACTATGTCTGTTTATCTTTTGCCTAATTCATGAATATATTGTACACAAGCATTTGTCCTAATGTTACTGTCTTTAGTACTTTTAAGTATATTTTTATTTCTATCCCCTACCTGAAGTCATTTTCTAAAACGCCATCCTTCTTTAGCTTTCATCTTGCGGACTGGTTTTTGGGTGGATTAGATTCTGCTGTGTAACCTCAAATACACCAAGCCCTCCATCAGCCTTTTCTTGGCTTTCTTCCAAGCCAGAGCTATCTTTAATATTCCCCGCCTTCTTGTGGTAGTCTTTCATCCAAGCAGCTAAAAGTAGGGGTTGGATCCTGAAACCACATTGATCTTTAAAAGTCAAAGAATTCCCTGCCTCTCTATCCCCTGTTTATTTCTGACCCTATTCCTAAAATGCGTTTATTAAAAACGCCGTATCTTCTACAATTTTATACTTTTTGCTAGTGATTTAATATGTTGTTTTTAACAAATGAATTATTAACTGCTGTAAGATATATTTATTAAAATTCTGCAAAACTAAAATAAAGAGGAAATAACAATCCTGATCTGGTTTGATATTTATTTTTTAGCTTTTCAATACACTCAGGCATGGTCTAGGATTAATCAAAGCAGAACAGATTACTGTTAAGTCTTAAATATTATAGCTGTATCTTCTCTAGGATCCTTTCCCTAAATTTCTGTAGTTTCTGATTTTTCCCTACCCTTTGACTGAATCAGATTCTTTCTTTAGGAGCTGCTCATTGGTGGACTTTAGAAGAGCCTCTGTCTCTCTCAGTTCCCTTGAATTCCAATGGCTACCTTTTGAAAAATGGGAATGAACGTGCAATTTTAATGTTAAGAGCAAAGAGAAAACCACAATGTGGTTACTCATTGTCAGATCAGATTAATAGAGCTGTGGGTTTTCTAAAGTTCCAATATCTCACAGAATAAAAATTCTGGAGCTGTGATTTCATACACAGAATACTCATGTCTTAATATTACTAGCAACCCTAGCTCTAATCCTTTATTGTTTGTAGGAAAGTGGTATAATGCATTTTTCTAGATGAAACTACCAAACCATAAATTATAAACTACCATCTAATTGTCAATGTAGTCAGTAGCATTGGAGTGGAAAATTTCCTCATGAGTAAAGAGTGGGATAATGATACTCCCAGAACCACGGCTCTGTTTGGGGGGTGGGTGGGGGACTGCGCTGACTGAATCTCATCTTCAAAAGAGAAAGGGGGAGTGGGTAAGAATACGTGGAAGAGAGCACGGTGTGAGATAGTGAGGAAAAGCTTGAGATTTCCTGCTTTTATAAAACCCCAGCCCAACGACTTAAAAAATAGCTTTATGACATCAGACAAATTTAGCTTCTGAGCACGGGTCTCATCTGCACAGGATTGTTAGATGCCTAAGTGGCATAATAGTGTGAAGTACCTAATACCATGCCTTCTGTCTGGTCATCATTTTTTATTTATTTAATTGTATTGTTTTATCATTTTTGTTTGTTTTCCCACGTGGGAGCATAGTAGGGTCTGCCAATCTTCTAGAGGTCTCTGCAGAGTTGTAGGCATTATTTTCCTTTGAAAGAGACCTTATATTGAGGCCCTGGTTGGAAAACTTGTTCAGTAAGATCAGGGCCTTTAGAGGTGAATTGTATGGGACACGGGGTGAGAAAGGGGGAAGAGCAGGTACTGTTTAAGAGCTGGTGGCATGGTCTGAATTATATTCTGCCTGTTTTTACCATGATCTAAATTTTTGCTTTTTCCCCTTTCATGAACACATATCACATATGCACACACACACACACACACACACAGATAGAGAGAAAAAAGGAGAGAGCTGTCCTAGCTTTGATTTACAACCATAGTCTAAAGCAGCAGTTGCCAACCGGTGGTCCACGAACCACTGGTTGTCCATGAGGTCTGAAAGGTTGGCGACCGCTGGTCTAAAGCATTATTTTGTTTCTGAGTAAGTTAAATGTGCAGGAATTGCTGAACAAACTGAGAAATTTCTTTTAATATGATGCATAATGGGTTTGCCTTACAGCTAGCTGTGAAGTTGATATTGCTATATGTTTGTTAAATAAGTTAAGTTTTACATATATTTTTAGTCATCTTTTATCCTGGCTTAATGCACATCGGTTCTGATAAGTGACAATACTTTAACCTAGTCACTTATAAAATAACAAGGAAATATAAATTAAGAGAAGTTAAATGTGCTATTACTTAACATACATTAAATTTTAGTTATTCAGTAACCAAATGTTTATTGAGTACCTACTATATGCCAGGCACTGTCATAGACAGAGAGTAGACAGCATGAATAAAACAGATACGACCTTTTGCTTTCAAACAATACTCAGTTGCTAAACCCATTTCCTTTTCTTTAGGGTATTTTCACTGCCTCTGAAGTTTAGAAGAAAAAGTGCCTTAGAGATCATCTCGTCTAGCCTCTCTGTTCAAATGGAGAATATGAGCCTAAGATTCAGAGGAGAGTTAAGAGAATTTAGCAGACAATTTCAAGTAATGACAGCAAACTATAGGAAAGTCACAAATTGTGAGAATTCGCTATATTGTTAGCATCATAAGTATGAGTTTAGAAAAGCCACAAATTATAAACTTAATTGTGTTTATAAATGCAAGATTCTATATTATCTCTAAGTTAAAATAGAGGATTTAAATGTCTTCTTTAGTGGTATAGTGAAACCAATTTGGTATTGTGTGGTGACTAAACACATAAATGGTTTTCTGCTTATAGACTCAAAAGTTTCAAAAGCATCGATATAGATGATGCTGTTTTTGATTGTCTGGGTAGTACTAATAGAAATAACATGCCTTCCTGCCTTGCTAGAATCATAGTTCAGATCTGGAATTCAGACCCCTTATTTCAAGGATGAGAACATTGACTCCCAAAGAGGTCAATTTACTTGCCCAAATAAGAGCCAAAAGTAACAGCTTATATTTAAGCAAGGAATCATGTTTTGCAAATTAAGATCATTATATTCAGATAAAATTATTCTCAACTTTAACTGATATAATATTAATATCAGAACTGCTGAACAGTAACCCCATTTTTTTAAAATCTCAGAATATATCTGAGACATTGACAAAAGAAAAAAGAAGTCACAGATATTAGAACTGAGTCTCTTGGCATTATTTCTAATGATATATCTTTTATGCTAATGACATTCAATATTTAATTGCTGGTCACAAATAATTTTTTCCCCTACAACAGGTATTGTCTTCTAAGAACCCTGAAGCAATGTCAGACATTGAGGGAAGCTCTCATTGCTGCAGGCAAAGAAATTATATGGCATGGGCGGACAAAAGAGGAACCCGCACATTACTGCAGCATTTGTGAGGCAAGTGACTTGTTCTTCTCCACCCCTAGTTTTATAAAGCCTCTTAACTCTCCACTTTTTGTTTCTTTAGTTATTTTTAAAAATATATTGAAACTTTTATGTAATACATTTTACTGAAATTGTAATTGTATTTAAAATCTTATTTTCTTGTAACTTAGCTATTAAAATTTAATCTGATGTATACTGTTTTACTAACTGTGGATTAACTCACAATATCTACTACAGAGTCATTTATATAATAGATATTTAACAGATGATAATCATCAAGAAGTGTAGGCTTGGAATTTTGAACTGTGAACAATCCAGAAGCAGACAGATGCCAATAAACTGGATGTAGTTCAGTATCGCTACAGGCAGGTCAATGCTAAGTCCTCTCTGGTACAGTTCACAATACATTGGCCAGTCTGCCGAAGCCAAGGCTTGCAAGAGATGCAGAAATGAAGAAGATAGGGCACCTGAAGGAGCTCCCATTCTGCTCAAAGAAGACAAATTATGAACAACTAATTGTAATGTACATGAGACTTGTGAATGCACAGTTGGTCTTACTGTTATGACAACACTGGCGGGGCGGGGGGGGCGGGGGGGGATGACCAAATTTCCCTTTCTATCTTGTTACAAGAGTTCACTAAAGTATTAGCATTTGAGTCCATCCTTAAGGATGAGTATGAGATTTCAGTGGACTAAAAAATGATGAGAATTGGAGGTAGAATGAATGTTATTATGAACTATAATAACAATATGGGAAATAAAATGGCTTATCCATAAAAGGATAAGTTAGTCCAATGTGTCTGGAACTTACCAGAACAGACTCTGCAAATTATAAGTCTATGTAGTAGGAAGCTTACAGAGCATCTTGAATGACTTTAAGGAATTTGATATTCTGAGGTCATTGAAGCCATCAAAAGATTTTGAGCAGGCAACCAACTTGAATATGTGTTTTGAGGTTTGAGGTCTGGCTAAGCACTAAGCACTATGATATGCCTTGGAGGTACAAAGATGAGTAAACATAGTCTTTATCTTTGAGGAGCTCAGTCTATAGGGGAAGACAAATATCCATCCATAGTGCCCAGTATGAGCACTATGCATGAGAAATAAAAGAAAAATGATGATCACTTTTACCTGACTGTATAGTAATGTTTCAGATTTAGGACAAAGTAGACTGACCTTTATTAAACTTTTGAATTACACTTTTGCCAGTGGTTGTAATGAGTATGCCATTCCCTTAGGCCACTCCCCTGAATATACATTGCCACCCATGTCTCTGGGTTTCGTGCAAAATAAATCTTGTTCATTAAAGAATTTTAAACATGGCCGTGTTTGTCTTGGTACCTACTTCGAACTAGAGACAACTGTCCACAATTCCATGTAAAGTAGGATTCTATGATTTTATTAAAGTATTACAATAAGTAAATGCCACTGTTGCAATTGAATGCTTTTTTTCTTGTATAAAATAGGTGGAGGTTTTTAATCTGCTTTTTGTCACTAATGAGAGCATTTCTCGAAAGACCTACGTAGTGCATTGTCAAGATTGTGCACGAAAAACAAGCAGAAACCTGGACAATTTTGTGGTGCTAGAACAGTACAAGATGGAGGACCTGATGCAAGTCTATGACCAATTTACATTAGTAAGTGAAATCAACATGTGAGTACATAGTTAGCTGGATAGGGAAGCAGCATTGTTTGTTCTGCCACCTGATAAACAGGAGGTATGAAATATTTAAATTTTCTTTTGGCTCGTTAGATATTGCATGATGTTCCCCTCCTCCACGTCCAAGTATTTATTCCTATGAAGTTAGCATATTTTCACTTTCCTTCCTGGGCGAGACCAGCCTAAATAATACCACAGTAATTACATTTTAAAATCTTTGTGTGCTTTTTGAACATTATCACATTGTCACCTCAGTTGATAAAATTTTTGTGTACACACAGGTTATTAGTGTCAACAAAATGAATCAGTAAATGTGCTTTTAAATATACTTCTGCTTTTAGAGCTAATTGTATTTATTTAAAATTTTGTTCTTGCCGGAAGTATTAACCTCATGAGAATATTTGTTAATCCTCACCCAAGGATTCCCCCCTCCCCACCACTGATTTTTAGAGAGGGAGGGAAGGAGGGAGGGAGGGAAACATCGGTGTGCTACACCATCTGTTGCTTCCCATACATACCCTGATCGAAGCTGGGGATTCGGCAACCCAGGTATGTGTCCTTAGCTGGGAATCGAACCCAAGACCCTTTGGTGCTTGGGCTAACACTCTAACCACTTGGTAACACTGGCCAGGACAACCTTATGGGGAATATTTGATGGAGCTTAACTTCCTGCTACATTATACACCTTATAAGATTCAAGTATACTTATAAATTGCACACAATTTTTAACTTTCAAACAGCAGATGCTTAGGGGGAAGCACATCACTAGTTTTATAAATACGAAAATAATTTATGAATTGTTGATTTCCTCCAATACATTTCTCTTACATAACTGAATTTTTGAAATTTAACTCCTGATATTTTCATTTGAATGGTCTTCCAGGTTGCTTGAAGAAGAAGAAAATGACCTGGAGTATGTTACACAAAATGCATTATCTAGTTGATAGGTTCTGAAGCAAGTTACTAATGAAATTATAATTGGTTTGTTGTTATTTTCTACAAATCTTTTTTTTTTAGAGTCATCTAAAAAAAATGCTCAAACTAATAATGTTCTTGACTTTTAATGTTCTTGAGTTTATGACTTTGGTGAAGTAGTACAGAAAAATGCTGGTGCACTGAGTAGGGTAATGGTCAGTAAGGGAGGTTATAACTTTGTATACCAAATAACATCCCTCACTTTTATTTTTAGGCTCCTCCATTGCCATCTTCCTCATCTTGATATTGTTCCCAGGACATTAAATGAGACCTTTTCTGCTATTCAGGAAGTAACCCAGTTCTGCACCACTGGCTTTTAGAGCTGTCTCATAAGGCTGCTGGCTGAAACTGTGTCTATGCAACCTTCCAAGTGAGAGTGTCAACCAACTGGACTGAGGAGGGCACTGCTCCTACTCCAGGACTCTCAACGCTGATCAGCTGTACTTCAGAAAGAATAATAATTTCCATGTTTTGTATATATCTGACAAAACTGGCAACATTATACAGACTACTGACTTGAAGACAACCTCTTTTATATTTCTCTCTTTCTGGGCTGATGAACCTGTTTTCATCCTTTTCCCCTTCAGAATTTTCCTTGGAAAAAAAAATACTAGCCTAGCTGGTAATTTCTTTGTAAGGTAGTTAGCAAGTTTAAGGCTTTCTTTGGTCAACTTTTTTTTAATGTGAAAAGTTAGGTAAGGAACTTTTTTACTGCTTTTATGTTTTTCTGTCTTGTTTTGAAACCATGGCGGTTATTACACTTTTGGTTCCTAAATGAAATGTTTAAAAATTAACAGCCAAGTCACAAAGATAATGGATTGCACATAGACTAAGGAATAAACTTCAGATTTGTGATTTTTGTTTCTAATCTTGATGTAAATTTACACTATTTATAAATACATATTTATTGCTTGAAAATATTTGTGAATGGAATGCTGTTATTTTTTTCCAGATTTACCTGCCATTGAAATTTTAAGGAGTTCTGTAATTTCAAACACTACTCCTATTACATTTTCTATGTGTAAATAAAGCTGCTTAGCATTGTACAGAAACTTTTATTAAAATTGTTTAATGTTTAAAGAGTTTTCTATTGTTTGAGTTTTAAAAAGATTTTATGTACAGTGCCCAGTTTTTGTTCATTTTTCAAATCTGATTATATATATTTTATATATACTTATGTATGTATATATAATATATATAGAAATCTGGATATATATGTATAAAGATTTAGAACTTAAAATTTTCTCGTTTTAAGTTTCACATCTATGGTAGATTTTTGAGGTGTCTACTGTAAAGTATTGCTTACAAAAGTATGATTATTTTTAAAGAAATATATATGGTATGTATCTTCAAGACCTAAAATGTCAGACTGGTTTATTGTTAAGTTGCAATTACTGCAGTGACAGACCAATAAACAATTGCTGCCAAAATGTAGTATAATAGTAGAAAACAAATAGTGATTGAACTTAAGATTTTAAAGGGAATGTTATATGGGCTTGACAAATCCTGTACATCATTTAGTAGCTTTTTATATGGAAAAAATACTCAGATGAAGGATTCTATTTTAGAATGCAAATAAATTAAGAGACTTATTTTTTAATGTTAGGCAATTCTGAAATTTCATGCTTTCCTGCTTGCATGACACGATGGCGGGGGGGGAGGGCTAGTCTGCAAATTCCATGTCACTAGTAATATAGCAAGCTATATTAGCATTAACAGGTCACTTCTAATTAATAATAGTATTTTATTTTAGAATAATGGTACCTTGCATTTGGCACATATTCTCATTTTATTACTCTGTTCATTCTAACTTTCTAAGATTTTTCCAGGAAGCTTTTAGTGAAGAAGCATAGAGAATGTTTATAAACTAAGTTATATGTATGACTAAAGAAAATTTATAATCCTCTCTAGTGAAATGCTCTGCTGATTGCATTAATCAAGTACTTTTTCCCTGTACTTAAGGAGCAAGAGTGCTTATCCTAAGTGCTGCTCAGGATGCTTAACCATTAATATTTCTAAATGAACTCCAGACAAACAAAATAAAAATTGCAAGCCAGCTACCCAGAAACAAAGGTTAAAGGAAGGCAGAAGCTATACCTAAATGTTTCTTAGTTGCTCTAGTTTATCTTACTGACACAGTTTCTTATTTTCTATGCTGTTTTTTTTAAAATATATTTTTATTGACTTAGAGAGGAAGGGAGGTAGGGGGAGAGAGAAGCACCAATGAGGAGAGAATCATGGATCAGCTGCCTCCTGCACACCCCCTACTGGGGATCAAGCCTGCAACTCAGGCATGTGCCCTTGACTGGAATAGAACCCGGGACCCTTCAGTCCACAGGCTGACATTTGTCCACTGAGCCAAACCAGCTAGGGCTCTATGGTTTTATTCAGATAGTTTATTACCAAGATTACTCTAAGTTGTGTGACATTTAGGAGTAATTTAGTGGTGTTTCACCAATAACTATTGGAAAGTTGTATGTCAAGAATACTTGTTCAGCTTAGGCTGGGATAGAGAGGACAGGAGATAGGAATCAGACACCTGAACATTACTTGGAAGTGTAACTAGATGAACAAAGTCATGCAGAACTGCTTTTCATCAATTTAATCTTTTATAATTTACATTTTCCAGGTTTTAGAAGAAATAGAATATCTTTTTTCTTTTTACTGCTCATGTAGGGAAATTCCATTAAAACAAACTCAATCCTGGTCCCTTAATAATAAAACAGGTTTCATCATAACACATTGTTTAGACAAAAAAGCTAATTACACACTATAAAAAAGGGAGAAGTATTGATCCAGAAAGTGGTAACTAAATCATGTATTTTCCTCATTGTCACCAGTTAAATAGGAAATCTTATACCATCAGTATAGCAGTTCAAGTGCTTAACCTATTTAAATTAAATTTTTAAAAATGTGGCTTCTGCGTTTTGAAATAAAAGCTGTCGCTTTTTCTTTAATATTTTTTTTATTGATTTCAGAGAGGGAGGGAGAGGGAGAGAGAGCTAGAAACATCCATGCTGAGAGGGAATCCTGGATCGGCTGCCTCCTGCACGCCCCACACTAGGGATTGAGCCTACAACCCAGGCATGTGCCCTGACCAGAAATCGAACTGTGACCTCCTGGTTCCTAGGTCCATGCTCAACCACTGAGCCACACCAGCTGGGCACTGAGTCACTTTTTCAAAGTAGTAAATTGAAAGGACTTTAAATATCCTAGTAATTAGCTGAAATTTAACATAATATGAATTTAACTTAAATGAAGTACCTGCTTCTCAGAACCTGGTTATTAAATCTTTAAATCATTATCATGTATAGTCTTAATTAGTCAATATATCTATTTAGCATCCCCTAAATAAATCTGAATAAGATGTCATCCCTGCCCTCTACCCTTCACACACACTAATATGGGAGATTCAGGTAATGTGTCGGGCAAAACCTAGGCAATAAGGGCTACTAGTATTGGGGCTTACATTTCAGCGGGGTTTTGTTTACATCAATGATCACATCTTCCAGAGCAAGAGTATTTGAGAACTTCGACTAAGGGTTGGGCGAGTGTTGAAAGACAACTGGAGAGTTGGGAAGGCCCCGATATTCGGAAAGCTGCCATGAGAGAGATTTATACCTCACCCTGTAGTTACGGAACCATCATGGGATTTATGCAAAAGAACACGGTTGAATTTGCAATAGTCTTCCTGCCCACTTTACCACTATCATTTCTCCTGGGCATGCTGCCAGAGGGATATTTCTCTTTAAAATTTTTCTATAAAAATGTATTTGAACCAAAGAGAGGATACCTGGAAGCAAGATCTCGCCAGACATAGAAGTGCTTCCTGAGGGCTACTTCTAAAGCACAGAAATTCAAGGGAGAGGTGACCTAGGCTTGAACCTTGGATGTTGTGAGGATGGAACGAACACAGGTTGGGAAGGCAAAAAGTAAGGTCCACAGAACCCATTAGATGTCTTCAGGCGAGTGGAGGTGCTTCTAACTAGAAGAGGAGATAGAGAAGGATAGTTCCAGAAGCAGAAGATAACTAATTGCTTGTAGAGAAGCTAGTGGTTGGAATGAGGAGAGGCCTGGATGGGAACCATGTACCTAGCTCTCCGCTGAGGTGGTGCTTAGAGCCATGGGAGAGAAGCTCATACCAGGAACTGGTGAGGAGAGGTGATGCCAGCATAGACCAGTAAGGAGAGAGTGAAGGAGAAGAAATGTAAAAGAAACCAGCTTGGGTGATGTTACATAACCTTGAGCTTTTGGAAAACAACCACACCACGCAGCAAACGTGAGGGTTAAAGGGATTCCTTTGGTTTGGCACAAGATGGTTGGTGGCATTTATTTGCCAGGTCCCTTCAGTGGAGCAACAACCTGATTGCCATGGATGGGAAAGTTCCATTTGAGAGGAAGTGAGGGTCACTTCGGTCTTTCAGGAGCCCTGGGTGTGAAATGATGTTGGTCTTTGGTGAATAGCGAACAGATCTCCAACGTTAAACATTTCTATCATTGTCCTGGAGTGCGTTACACAGTAATAGTTGTGTATATATGCCCTGAAGAAACCCATGCGGACTGTTTTTGAAAGGAAAACATTTTTATTGATTTCAGAGATGAAGGGGGAGAGAGAGAAACATCAATGATGAGAGAACCATCGATCAGCTGCCTCCTGCACACCCCACACTAGGGACCAAGCCCGCAACACGGGCATGCACCCAGACCGGGAATCGAACCACGACCTCCGGGTTCATAGGTCGAGCCACGCCAGCCAGGCTGAGGGTGTAACTTTTTTAGTGTGGCCCACAGATACCTACGATTTGTGTATAAGTACTTTATATACATTCTTTCTAGCCCTGACAATGACCCTTTGAGTTAGAGGTACTGTTTCTCCCCATTTTACAGAGAGTAAAATGAGGCAAAGAGAGATCACGTGACTTGCCCAAGGCTTGCGGTTATGAAGTGTTGAAGCCATGATTCTCAGTGGTGATCCAACTTCAGAGCAAGTCCTAGTCCACCTCCCTCTGCAGAGAAATAGGAGTTGAGGGCTTACTCTGCAGTCGTGTTTGAATGAACCTTTTCATTTGAAGTGTATCTTTAAGAGAAAGATGTCTTTAGATTTGAGAACCTGTAATTAGGTCGATCATATCTTTTATAGTCCAAACCAGAACTTCTTTGAGGTCAAAAGAGGACACTAGTAGTAATTGGGAAGGGCAACAACCAAAAACACGGGGCTCTCCTGGGCAAGCGGGAATGTGTGACATAGTGTTTAAACTGGCCTTCCCAAAACAGCCTTGTTGGGGCCGTGTTTACCCCTCCCCACATCCTCCTCCTAGATATTTAAATTCTAACTGTGTGTGTGGAGGGGTCTGATGACTTCAAATAGATTAAAGCAGTGGTTCTCAACCTTCCTAATGCTGCCACCCTTTAATACAGTTCCTCATGTTGTGGTGACCCCCAATTTCATTGTTACACATTGAACATAATTACAGCCTAGTGATTCATCACAAAAACAATATGTAATTATAGATGTGTTTTCCGATGGTCTTAGGCGACCCCTGTGAAAGGGTCGTTCGACCCCCAAAGGGGTCGCGACCCACAGGTTGAGAACCGCTGGATTAAAGGTCTGAGTGACACCATGCAGTACTCTGAGCCACAGCTACTTCCAAAAATACTCATACACAACAACTATTAAATTGACTAAGGGGAGAAAAGTGGAGAAAGCAAACATTGTGTAGGCTCAATAGTTCATTATAGGGAAGCATTAACTTGAGCTCTCCACTCTGTGGCATTTGGCAGAGTGGAACTACATGATACTGTTATCTTTAGAAAATTTGATACATGTGATTTAAGTGTCATTATCTTTCATTAAATGTGCTGGAATGCAGCCCTAGCCATTTTGGCTCAGTGGCTCTAGCCGCTAGAGTGTTGGCCTGCAGACTAAAGGGTCCCAGGTTCAATTCCGGTCAAGGGCACATACCTGGGTTGTGGTCTTAATCCCCAGTAGGGGGTGTGCAGGAGGCAGCTGATTCATGATTCTCTCCCATCACTGATGTTTCTCTCCCTCTCTGAAATCAGTAAAAATATATATTTTTAAAAATGTGCTGGAATGCAAATATTCAACTGTCTGCTCATGGAAAGGATTCTCTGTCTACAGAATGGAAACCAGTACCCAAATCTATGATCCACAAGATTTTCTGGTTTAAGGTACTGAAAACTTAGAGGATGGGCAGCAAGGTCAAAATAGACCCAGAGACATAGAAACATGAAATAGACGGAGGAATGTTAGAGGGAATGGAGGGAGGGGCAGGGTGGGAAGAGATCAACCAAAGAACTGATATGCATACAATAGGGTGGTGAAGGCCTGTGGCAGGGTGGGATGGGGGGGGGGGGGAGCCAGTGGGGAAAAAAGACATCTGTGATACTTTCAACTATAAAGATAAAATCTGATGAACAAAAATAGAGACATAGAAGCATCGAACAGATCGCCAAACCTCAGAGGGAAGGCAGGGGAGGATGAGTGGGGGTGGTGGTAAAAGATCAACCCAAGGACTTGTATGCATGTATATAAACATGACCCAAGGACACAGACAGTAGGGGGTTGAGGGCGCAGGGAGAGGTCAATGGGGGAAAAAATAGACATATGTAATACTTTCAACAATAAATTTTTAAAAATAAAAATAATAAAAAATTGTTTAAAGTGTATGAGGTACAGTGTGGCCTTGACTTACGAGTGTCCCGACTAACGAGTTTTTTGAGATACCAGCTGTCTCTCAGCTGATTTTTTGCATTGAGTTGACAGAGTAATTTGAGTTAATGAGCTCCTTAACGAGGTCGGTCTCAGAATGAATTAAACTCGTAAGTCAAGGCCCCACTGTACTGATATGTCAAAGTTTCAGTAAAAAAGAAAAACTAGAAAGTACCAAAGATTTAAAAATACAACTGCTGTAAACAAACCTAGATACTTTTTAAATATTGATCAGCCTTCAAATGATCCTGTCACAGATCATTTAAAATCAGACGAGGCTCAGAGTCTCTGAATTAGACTTCCTCTTGAAACTATCTGCATCTCTCCTTCAAATCAGATCATAAGAGCCCGCAGAAGAGCTGGGTGTCAGCAGCAGGTGATGTGGGAGATCACATCGAAGGCCATGTGAAACTTGCATTCTAGGCTTGCTTCAGTCTAAAAATGGCAGTTCCATTTTTAGTTTTTTAAGGAAACTCCATGCTGTTCTCCACAGTGGCTGCACCAGTCTGCATTCCCACCAGCAGTGCAGGACAGTTCCCTTTTCTCTGCATCCTCTCCAGCACTTTCGTTGATTTGTTGATGGTAGCCATTCTGACAGGTGTGAGATGGTACCTCATTGTTTTGATTTGCATCTCTCGGATGATTAGTGACTTTGAGCATGTTTTCATGTGTCTCTCAACCATCTGTATGTCCTCTTTGGAGAAGTGTCTCTTTAGGTCCTTTGCCCATTTTTAGTTAGATTGTTTGTGAAAGGGCGAGGACTGCACCCTCCATCTTGCCCTGGGTCCTCCATTTTTGGGCAGAGCCATGTGCTCGGTGGGGCTTCTTCCCGGAAGAAGCCTCTGCTAGCTACACCCAGGATTTCTCTGGACTAACCAATGACAATCAAGGGAAGTGCACGCCATCACTATGACCACATCCTGTGTAATGAGACACCGACTCGCGCCTGGCCAATCGGTGGGGCCCACAGTCCCCTCTCCTGCCCTCACTCCACCCCCCTATAAAACCCACAGTCCCATCAGGCTTCTCTCTCTCTGCCACTGGGCTTACCGTTGCATCGGTGAGTGTGGTCGGGGAGCCAAACTAGTTCGAAATGAAGGACTCTTGCTTTTGCATCGGACTCGCTGGCTCCCTGGTGGGCTCTTGGGAATCTTGAAATCTGGGCATAACAGTTTGTCTTCCTTTGTTAAGTTGTATGAGTTCCTTATATATTTTGGAAATTAAGTCCTTATTGGATGTATCATTGGCAAATAAGTTCTCCCATGCAGTGGGCTCCTATTTCATTTTGTTGATGGTTTCTTTGCTGTGCAGAAGCTTTTTAGTTTGATGTAGTCCCATTTCTTATTTTCTCCCTTGTTCTCCTTGCCCTAGAGGAGATGTATTGGCAAATATATTGCTACCAGAGATGTCTGAGATTTTGCTGCCTATGGTTTCTTATAAGATTTTTATGTTTTCACGACTTACATTTAAGTCTTTTATCCATTTTGAGTTTATTTTTGTGTATGGTGTAAGTTGGTGGTCTAGTTTCATTTTCTTGCATGTATCTGTTCAATTGTCCTAACACTATTTATTGAAGAGACTGTCTTGACTCCATTGTGTGCTCTTGCCTCCTTTGTCAAATATTAATTGAGCATAATGGCTTGGGTCGATTTCTGGATCTCTGTTTTGTTCCACTGATCTATATGCCTGTTCTTGTACCACTACCAGGCTGTTTTGAGTACAGTGGCTTTGTAGTATAACTTGATACCAGGTATTATGATCCTTCCAACTTTGTTCTTCTTTCTCAAGATTGCTGCGGCTATTCGGGGTCTTTTTTGGTTCCGTATACATTTTTGGAGTGTCTGTTCTAGATCTGTGAAATATGCCACTGGTATTTTATTTGTTTTTAATTCTCTTTATTAAGGTATTATATATGTGTCCTTATCCCTCCATGTGCCATTGGTATTTTAATAGGGATTGCATTCCCAGGATAGTGGGGTGGACGACACCTCCCCCAATCCAGTCTCTGAGGGCTCCTTGAAACTATTCAAACCCTTAAACTTGGCCCCTGCTTTTGTTTCCTCTGAAAAGCTCAAAATGCAGAGTGTGGCAAGCTGTATCTCCTAGGGTAGGGGTAGGGGGTTCCTTTACCTGCCCTCCGGCTGCTGGGAGTGGCTGCTACTCTCAGGAAAATGGTCATTTAGCTTTGGGGGCCTACGACCAGATGCTCCTGGCTGCTGTGCCACCCAGTCTCCCTCCCTGCACCAAAGCCTTGGGTGAGTCCTTACAAAGGAAAACTCCTGGGCTCTGGGTTCAGAAGGGAGAAAAAAACAGAGAGGAGAAAACACACACACACACACACACACACACACACACACACACACACACACACGAAACTGCCCCTTTCCCTCCTAAGGGTCCCCAGGTGTGTCTGTCCTTCCTTGATATAAGTCTCCTCCTCAGCTGGACCTCAGTGGGTAATTCCAGGTGAATGTGCCCCAATTAGTTGTGTTTCCGGTCTGGCCTGGGGAGGAGGTGCACCACAGGTCTGCCCATTCAGTCACCATTTTGCTTGCTGCTCTGTGAAGACTTTCAATCAGGTAGCGTAAGTTTTCCAACTTTGTTATTTATTCTTTTTCAAAGTTGTCTTGACTCTTCTAGGTCCTTTGCATTTCCAGATGCAAGTTTGAAATTAGCTTGCCAATTTCTGCAAAAAAAATCCTGTTGAAATTTTTCCGTAGCTTCCTTGGGCTTTTCTACATAAATAATTATGTTATCTCTGAATGGAAACAATTGTACTGCTTTCTTTCCTATCTGGATGCTCTTTCTTTCTTTCTTCTTTCTTTGTTTTGACTCTTGGCACTGGCTTGAACCTTCAGTGCAGTGTTGGATCGAACGAAGTGGTCAGAACACACATCCTTGACTGTTTCTAGTTTTAGGGGAAAGTAAGTGATGTGAACTGAAGGTTTTTCGATTCCCTCTATCAGATTGAGGATGTTCCCGTTCTATTGCTAGTTTCCTGAGGGTTTATGTTTTTTTTAAGAATGCATGTTGAATTTTATAACATGATTTTTCTGCATTGATAGAGACAATTACATGGTTTTTCTATTTTAGTCTACTAAGGTGAATTACATAGATTGATTTTTAAATGTAAAACTAATCATGTATGCCTGGTAATATTTTATTATTTGCTTGCTGATAATATTTTATTATTTTATATGTTGTTGCCAAAGTTTTGTTGAGAATTTTTGCGTCTGTGATTGTGATGGATGTTGTTTTTTGTCTGATTTTGTTAAAGGATTATTGGCTTCAGAGAAGGAGTTGGGAAGTATTTTCTCATCAGTTTTCTTGAAGAGTTTGCATAGAATTTGTATTATTTCTGCTTAAAATGTTTGATAAAATTCATCAGTAAAGTCACCAGGGCCTGTACTATGAAGTGAGCCTTAGTAGTTTGCGTCTTTTAAGTAATTTATCCCTTTTAATATTTGTGGAATCTACAGTTGTCTGTCATTCCTGATATTAGAAAATTGTGTCTCTCTCCCCACCCCCATCAGCCTGGCTAGAGCTTAACAGATTTTCTTGATCTTCTCAAAGAACCAACTTTTAACTTTATTGATTTTCCCCCTATTGTATTTCTGTTTCCTTTGTCATTGATTTTCTGTTTCGTCTTTGTTTTTCTTCCTTCTGTTTTCTTCCTTGTTCCTTAAGGTGTCTTTACTTGCTCTTATTCCAGTTTCTTTAGGTGGAAACTGGGGTCATTAATTTAAGACATTTTATGGTACCATTGACCCTTGAACAATGAGGGGGTTAGGGGAAACCGACCCCCTATGCAGTTGAAAATGCTCATGTCACTCTCAGTGCTTCGCATATGTGGATTCCCAACCATGGCGTTGACCCTTGAACAATATGGGTTTGAACTGTGCAGGTCACTGAAAAAAACCCATGTACAAGCGGACCCGTGCAGTTCAAACCCGTTGTTTGAGGGTCAACTGTATAGTCATTCAGTCCTATAAACTGCCATCGAACTAATGCTTTAGCTTGTGTCAGCGTCCCCCAAAACCAATTGCAGGCTTGCTGACTCGCTCTGGAGTCCCAGGACTCAGAAGCTGTTTTATGCACACAGTTTATTTACAGTGAAAGCTGCATAGTAAGTCAGCCAAGGTCAGAAAAGGCAGATGGGGAGAAGCATTAGGGAAACCAGGCACGACCCCCCAGTAGAGTTGCTCAGTAGGTGTGCTCAGATCCTCCGGCAACAACCTGTGACGTGTTACCACCAGGGAAGCGGCCTGATTTTTATTGGGGGTGGGCACCTGCACGACTGACCTCAGCTCCTCAGGCGCCAGACCCACAGAACAAATGCAGGTGTGCGCTCTCCATCACATTAGCGGCATAAACTATCTGGTTAAACTGGTACGGTGTGGCCCAAGACCTCAGATATAAAAAACACATTACAAATATTTTTGTTGATTTCAGAGAGGAAGGGAGAGGGAGAGAGAGATAGAAACATCAATGATGAGAGAGAATCATGGATCGGCTGCCTCCCGCATGCCCCCCACTGAGGATGGAGCCCACAACACGGGCACGTGCCCTTGACTGGAATCGAACCCGGGTCCCCTCAGTCCTCAGGCCAACGCCCTAGCCACTGAGCCAAACCAGCTAGGGGATTAAAAAAAACAACACTTTTAACCGGGAGAGCGCTCCAAGATCTCAGGGTTTTAGTTCCCAGGAGCTGCCCAAGAGTTTTTCTTGGGAACATGCAGGATTTGAGCAACCTAGGCCAACTGAGTTCATCTTTTCCTGTACAAGTGCCCACCCCAAACTTGGATATAATGTATTTTCATTTCAAAACACTTTATGATTTCTTCATGCACACATGGCTTTAGATCAGTGGTTCTCAACCTTGGCTGCACATTAGAATCACCTGGGAATCTTTTTAAAGTCCTGATTTCTGGGCCTCATCTTCCGGAAATTCTGTTTCTTTGTGATGGGGTGAGGCTACAACATGAGTCACAAAGAAACAGAATTTCCGGAGGATGAGGCCCAGAAGTCAGGATTTTAAAAAGATTCCCAGGTGATTCTAATGTGCAGCCAAGGTTGAGAACCACTGCTTTAGATGATGTGTGTTATTGAGCTTCCAGCTGTTTGGGGCTTTTCAGGATATTTTTCTTAGTGGTTTCTAATTTAATTTCCATTGTAATCAGAGACTATATTTTGTATGTCTTGAATCCTTTTAAATTTATTGAGACTGTTTTATGGCCTGGAATATGGCCCTTGGTAAATATTCCAAATGTGCTTGAAAAGGATATACATTCTGCTGTTGAATGGACTTTTCTGTAAGTGACAGTTAAGGCAAGTTGGTTGATAATGTTATTCAAGTCTATTTCTTTTCTTAAAATATATTTTTATTGATTTCTGAGAGGAATGGAGAGGGAGAGAGACAGAAAGATCAGTGATGAGAGAGAATCAGATCAGCTGCCTTCTGCACACCCCACGCTGGGGATCAAGTCTGCAACCCAGGCATATGCCCTTGACTGGGAATCAAACCGTAACCTCCTGGTTCATAGGTCAATGCTCAACCACTGAGCCACGCTGGCCAGGTCACACTGCTTATTTTTAAAATTTTAAATTATTTATTTAAAAATGCATTTGGCCCTGACCAGTTTGGCTCAGTGGATACAGCGTCGGCCTGCGGACTCAAGGGTCCCAGGTTCGATTCTGGTCAAGGGCATGTGCCTTGGATGTGGGCACATCCCCAGTGGGGGTTGTGCAGGAGGCAGCTGATCGATGTTTCTCTCTCATCAATGTTTCTAACTCTCTATCCCTCTCCCTTCCTCTCTGTGAAAAAATCAATAAAATATATATTTTTAAAAAAATGCATTTGAAGAGTAGTGATGTGGTATTTTGTAGAATATCTCTCAATTTGAATTTATCTGTTTTCTCATGGTTAAACTTGAGTTATGGATTTTGAGGCAGAACACTACCTAAGTGAAGTGCTCTTCTCATCACATCATCTCAGGGGGTCCATGATATCACATAACTTTATTACTGGTGATTTTGACCTTTATCATTTGGTTAAGGTTGTGTCCATATGTTTCTTCTATAAAGTTAGTAGTCTCCCTTTCCATACTCTATTCTTTCTGGGTGAGTCAATAAACCCAGGTCACACTCAATAAGAGGGACTTAAGCTCCATGTTCCAGAGGGAGTAGCATCAATGCGTATATTACTTGGCATTCTTCTGCAAGGAATATGTTTTCCTTTCCCCCCATGTATTGATTTATTTATTCAAGTATTTGTTTATATCAGTATTGACTTGGATAATTATCTCCTTTTTGGAGTTATAATCCAATACTATTGTTTCTTATTTTGTTGTTCAAACTGTTCCAGCTTGAGCCATTGGGAGCTCCTTCAAGTTGGTTCTTGTGTACTTTCAACAAGCTCCCTTGCATTTTAGAAAATCACTTCCAGATTTGCTGGTACCACAGAACGCGAGCCACATACGGCTCTTTGGCCCCTTGAGTGTGGCTCTTCCTAAGCCTTAGGAGTACCCTAATGAAGTTAATCACAATGTACCTACCTATATAGTTTAAGTTTAAAAAATGTGGCTCTCAAAAGAAATTTCAGTCGTCGTACTGTTGACTAATGAGTTTGCCGACCACTGGTCTACACTGACTAAGCTGCGTTCTCAATGAGCAGAGGTGTCCTCTGTCACTCAGCCTAGAGCAGCGGTTCTCAACCTGTGGGTCGTGACCCCTTTGGGGGTTGAACGACCCTTTCACAGGGGTTGCCTAAGACCATTGGAAAACACATATATAATTACATATTGTGTTTGTGATGAACCACTATGCTTTAATTATGTTCCATTTGTAACAATGAAATTGGGGGTCACCACAACATGAGGAACTGTATTAAAGGGGCGCGGCATTAGGAAGGTTGAGAACCGCTGGCCTAGAGTCAGCCCTGCTTTCGTTTCTTTCCTGTTGTAGGTCCTAACTGTGATAGCAAGCTGCATTTCTCTCTTCCTCCATCTTTCCCTCCTTCTCTCTCATTTTGTGCATTCAATGTATAATTTTTATGCATCGATGCATGAAAAGTTCTATTATGGACACTTGGGTAGACAGCTCTTTATATAACAGTAGCCAAAAATTATTTATGTGTAAGTATTACTCTCCTTTCCTGTGAGTAAATGAAGGGGATATAAGCTATGATTCACGCACAGCTCATTACCCTAAGAAGCTGCACACAACTCAAATGGAAACTGGGAGAAGGCAGCCCGCAGATATAGGATCGAAGCAAATAAAACAAAAGGAATGATAGTGTGAAAATTATTTGTTCTCTCACTGTCTCGCACCCAGTTTCTGAAACTCTGTTGGCTTGTTTTTAGTTCCTGGCACATAACTTGAAAATAAACATCAAAACTGGTTCAGATTTTTAAAAATAGGGTTTTAGCTCAGTTACAAAAAAAAAAAAGTGATCTTGGTAACCCAGATGAAGTCTGTCTCAAAGTCAAGGCCAAGACTCGGAAGCCTTGGTCAAGTCCCATTCGGGAAGACCATACTGTCGTGGGCATGGCTGTTCCCAGGACCCTGGGCCCACACAAGGGAGAAATCCTTGCTCTTTAAATAGTCTGCATATTTCATATGCATTCTCATAAAGAAAGCAATACATTTGATGGCCTATTTTCTTCTTGGTTCATGTTAATATTTTCCATTTTTATAACAAAAACATATTTAATATTATTAAAATATTTTTATAAGTTCCCCCCAAATATTTCTTAAATACAAAAAAGTAGAAATGATTTTTGAAGAATTTAAAGTCCCTTATCTAAAGCCAACCACTGTTAATATTGTATTATCTTTACTTCCAGTCTTATTTCTATGTAAAACTTTATGTATTAAAAAAAAAGCCAAGAAACAAAACCACAAAAACAGGAAAAGCATAGCATAGATAGAACATTTTGTGGCATTTAGCATTGGGTCAATAGGCATTTTCTCATGGCATTATAACTTCTCTGTAAATAGTATTTTAATTTAGTTCCATTTATAATTGTGCTGGGTGTAAACCAAATTACTTAGCCATTTCTCCACTCTAGGGAATTTAAATTATATACAATGCTCTGCTATTTAAAATAATGGGTGTGATTATAATTTCAATGCATAAATCTTCTGTTTCTTTTATTTAAAAATTTTTGGCAAAGTTTTATAGAGAGAAAGTTTGGAAAATCATCTAGTGCTGCTGGGTTTGTACAAAACCCAGCTGTCCCCCACCTCTTCCCCTCCATTTGCCTTGCCACATGGCCAACCACATCTTTTAGGTAATTCTTTTGTCTACTTACTACCACTTTGCTAAATAGTAGGTTTAAATGGAGACTATTTTTTCTATATATATATTTTTTATTGACTTCAAAGAGGAAGGGAGAGGGAGAGAGAGAGAGAGAGACAGAAACATCAATGATGAGAGAAAATCACCAATTGGCTGCCTCCTGCATGCCCCACACTGGGGATCAAGCCCACAACCCAGGCATGAGCTCCTGGTTCATGGGTTGACGCTCAACCACTGAGCCACGCTGGTCGGGCTGGGCCAGAAATTTTTTGATATGAAAGATCTTATTGGAGAAATTGGTGAAATTTGAATAAGTGTTGTAATTAGATAGTAGCGTATCAATGTTAACCTCCTGAATTTTGAGAATTGCATTGTGGTTCTTGTAAGCCTTTACTTATTTTTGGGAGTGAACACTGAAGTCTTTGGGGCACATCTCCAACTTCCTCTACAAGGTTCAGAAAAAATGGGGTGGAGGAGCGGGGAGAGGGAGAAAGAGGAGAAGAGACAGGGAGGGAGACAGATGAAGAGAGGATATAAAGCAGACATGGGGAAAAGGAAATCATTATGAATATGGCTACAGGCTATATAGATGTTATTTGTACTTTTCTGAAAGTATGAAAGTCTTCCAAAATAATGTTAGGAAAAAGAAAAAGAGTGGGTAACTAAAAAGATGACTGGCGGCTGCGACCTTCACTGTGGAGACCTGACTGGGTGAGATGGTTGAGGAGTTCCTGGTGTGGGAACTTTTGGTTTCTTTCCTGGAGGCTCATTGGTCAGTTCTATTGCGGGGAGGGCCAGGGCGCCAGTGTGGGGGAGTGACAGCCACTATGCTCACATGCCCTTGATTGCCCAGTTTTGGGGGTGACCTGCTGTCCTAATTTCCATGCTGTTTCTGAAGACCCTTTGATTCTCTCCAGAGCCTCCAATTTTGTTGTTGAGTCTCGGAGGGCCATCACCCGGCCATCACCTGACTGTGAAGGGGGACAGCTGGGATACAATTGCTTCTTAAAAGGACCTTTTAAGATTCAGCCTTTAGCCCTAACCAGGTTTGCTCAGTGGATAGAGCATTAGTCTGTGGACTGAAGGATCCCGGGTTCGATTCCAGTCAAGGGCAGGCACCTCAGTTGCAGGCTCCATCTCTGGCTCCGGTCCTAGTGCGTGCCGGAGGCAACCAATCAATGTGTTTCTCTCACATTCATCTTTCTCTCTGTCTTTCTCCCTTTCCTTCCACTGTCTCTGAAAATCAATGGAAAAAAAAATCCCCCAGTGAGAATTAACAAAAATAAAAGACTTATCCTTTAGGTATGTGCATTATATAGGCACTTAAGAAAGAGTTGTGTGACTAATAGTACAACCACTCTTGTAGATAGGGTGAAACTTTAAGGATTTTTGTTATGGAAAAAATTGCTAGTAAATGGTAAATTTATAAACATTTGTAATAATCTGGCAAATAAATGTCTCTCTATATTCAAGAAGACCCTCACCTATCCAAGGTGCCCATCACCCAAGAGACCTCCCAGAAACCAATCTGCATTCTTTATCCCACTCAACCTTAAGTTCCGTCCCCCCCTCAGCTCATATTTTTGCTCTGGAATCTCCATTTTGCCCCTTGAAATGCTCTGAGCCAATTCATTCTGTTGAGCAGAACATCATGCACTGTTTACCAACACCAGGAGAGAACCCCAACTACACGGAGGATAGCAAAGACCATAGCAATACCAATCAGCAGGAATAGAAATCCAAAGACTTCTGCCCCCTGCATCCTGGTATCAAAGTCACCAAGGAAAACAACAACACAGTCAAATACTGGATACACAATGAATGCTTTTATTCCCATAGAAAGGAGACAGAGCCCGGCCACTGTGGCTCAGTGGTTGAGCATCGACCTATGACCTAGACCAGTGATGGCGAACCTTTTGAGCTCGGCGTGTCAGCATTTTGAAAAACCCTAACTTGCCGAAACTGGTTTGGCTCAGTGGATAGAGCGTCAGCCTGCGGACTGAGAGGTCCCGGG
This sequence comes from Myotis nattereri, assembly GCF_964212035.1. Taxonomy (NCBI): domain Eukaryota; kingdom Metazoa; phylum Chordata; class Mammalia; order Chiroptera; family Vespertilionidae; genus Myotis; species Myotis nattereri. The sequence goes on along the minus strand of NC_138078.1, from coordinate 149,953,864 downwards.
TTCGATTCCGGTCAAGGGCATGTACCTGGGTTGCGGGCACATCCCCAGGAGATGTGCAGGAGGCAGCTGATCGATGTTTCTCTCTCATCGATGTTTCTAACTCTCTCTATCTCTCTCCCTTCCTCTCTGTGAAAAATCAATAAAAATATATTTAAAAAAAAAGAAAAGAAAAAGAAAAACCCTAACTGAACTCTGGTGCCATGTCACATATAGAAATTTTTTGATCTTTGCCACCATAGTAAAACAAAGACTTATATTTTTGATATTTCTTTTATATATTTAAATGCCATTTAACAAAGAAAAATCAACCAAAAAAAATGAGTTCATGTGTCACCTCTGACACGCGTGTCATAGGTTCGCCATCAGTGACCTAGATCAGTGGTCGGCAAACTCATGAGTCAACGGAGCCCAATATCAACAGTACAACGATCGAAATTTCTTTTGAGAGCCACATTTTTTAAACTTAAACTATATAGGTAGGTACATTGTTATTAACTTCATTAGGGTACTCCAAGGCTTAGGAAGAGCCACACTCAAGGGGCCAAAGAGCCGCAGTTTGCCGACCATGGAAGGAGGTCATGGTGAAATTCCCAGTCAGGGCACATGCCTAGGTGCAGGCTCCATCCTCAGTCGGGGGCATGCAGGAGGCAGCCCATCCATGATTCCCTCTCATCATTGATGTTTCTATCTCTCTCTCCCTCTCCCTTCCTCTCTGACATCAATAAAAATATATTAAAAAAAGAAAAGAGAGCAAGTTTAGCTCCAATGATAGGCGTCTGTCCCCCATGCCCAGTGAGTGCAATTGGCCTGCACGCCCTCCTCTTGTGCCACAGCAGAAGGACCCTGACCCCTTCCTCCTGGAGTCTGAAATGCTCAGCTCTGGGGTTGTGCCTCAGGGCTGTGGACACACACACTGAGCAGAACAAAGGCGTTCACCTTGAACCTGGAGCTGGGGAAAGCGATTCCCGCACGAGGCAGTAAGCCCTGCACAGGCTGTGTGGGGTTTTCATCTCTTGGTAAGAGAATTTCCTGACTCCTGGGGTATGTACTAAGCCAGCTTTACCGCTGTCTCAATGAAGTACACTGTCAGGTTCCATCAACAACTGTATCTCTTCAACTGGAGCTGCAATACCAATCTCAGCTGTAACATCAAGCCTCCTGGCCAGGGCTACCTCCCCAGGGCTGGTTCCCAGCTGTGCTGTCCCACACCCGTGTGGCTCCACAGCCATGCTATTGTACAGACAAGCTATTTCACCCCTGTACTGTGTCCACTGAATAAAGTCTTTCCTCTCACCGCACCCCACAGAGAGGACTCCTGTTGCTTTCGAATAGGCAACAATGGCCTTTGCCTGTCAATCCAAAAATACATCAAAAGGCAACCATTTCTCTAAAGACCTCGAGAGCTGGGAAGGAACTTGCCATGACCTTAAGGAAGTCAGTTGCATATGTTTTTCTAAAGGTGAGTTTTTTCTGTTGACGTAAGAAAACGTGCAAACCTTGTAGAGAATTTTTATGAGTTTATCTGAACCAAACCGACAACAATTGCCTGGAAGCAACATCTCAACAGACTGAGAAAATGCTCCAGAGAATAGCAGTTTTGCGTCTTGTTTTCTACATTAGAATCAGAGGAGAAGGTGTAAGGGTGTTTGTTACATGAAATCCATTGCACCAAGAGGTCACTGGTTCAATCCAGGTCAGGACACATGCCCTAGCTTTGGGCAGGAGGCAACAGATAGATGCTTTTCTCTCTCTCTCTCTCTCTCTCTCTCTCTCTCTCTCTCTCTCTCTCTCTCCTCTCTTTCTCTCTCTCCGTTCCTTTTTCTAAAATCAATAAAAACATAATTTTTTAAAAGGGACTCAATTTGTAAGACAAGTCAGTTATTTCTTTCCGCTTCTAAGTCTTTGACTATGCTTAAATACAGTTTTTTAAATAAATGTATTTTCTCCATTTTTAAAACATACTTTTTCATTGATTTCAGAGAAGAAGGAGAGGGAGAGATAGAAACATCAGTGATGAAAGAATCATTGATTGGCTACCTCCTGCATGTCCCCCACTGGGGATCAAGCCCACAACCCGGGCATGTGCCCTGACCAGAAATAGAACCCTGACCTCCTGGTTCATAGGTCGATGCTCAACCACTGATCCACGCTGGCTGGACAATACAGTTGTATTTTTGATTTTTTTTAAGGACTCATCCTTATTTCAGCCACCTTTTTTCTCACTTCCTGAGGGACCTAGTGCCATGAACTCCTCAAATTATTGAGAGACTTTGTGGTGTAACTTAGGATGGTTTCTAGCATCCTTTGCTGTCAGCTCAGGATTCAGTTCTTTTGGTCCTGGAGTTACTTGCTTTCCAGCTTTCAAAATTTTGTTTCTATTTTTCTCCTCTCTCATTTCCCCCTGGGTGGCAGTTTAAGCCTATTAAAAATTCCTCTGACTCTCCCTTCAGTAGGGGTTACAAGTGTTCAATCCGTGGTTTGTAACAGTCAGTTTGGGAATAAATCTCTCTGCATTCTTGATTACTTCCTTTGGATAACATCCCAGAAGTGAAATTATTGGGTAGAATGTGCAATCCTTTTTGAGGCTTTTGATAACTTTGCCAATTTTTTTCAGTGGGATTATAGTCTCACCAAGTTTCCACAACTTGCCTCTTTTCCTTTTTTTCTTGCCTGCCTTGGGTAGAATCATTAAAAAACACACTAAAATACGTGTTATTTTGACAAGGGGAAATATTCACTTTGGCACAATGCCCCCTAAATAATGATTTTTCAGAGAGAAGCTCCAGGTAGGAGCATGAGGCAGAAAGTGGGTCCCATACCTACTCCCCTTGGTTGTCGATAACCTCAGTAAACCCAAGAACACTCTATGCCAGTGGTTCTCAACCTTCTGGCCCTTTAAATACAGTCCCTCATGTTGTGGTGACCCCCAACCATAAAATTATTTTCGTTGCTACTTCATAACTGTAATGTTCCTACTGTTATGAATCGTCATGTAAATATCTGATATGCAGGATGGTCTTAGGCAACCCCTGTGAAAGGGTCGTTTGACCCCCAAAGGGGTCGCGACCCACAGGTTGAGAACCGCGGCCTATCCTGAGGTTAAGGGGACTCAGTGGTCATACGATGCATGCAGTCCTCCAGGGCCTGTGCTTAGTTTAATGTAATTCTTAACAACAGGAGGCCCCTCATTTTCATATTGTATTGAACCCACAAATTATGTAGCCAGTCCTGGAGGCAAAAAGGCAGTGGCTGACAAAACTAAAAACAACAACAACAACAACAACAACAAAAACACTCTAATGCATCCAATCAGATTTCAGAGGAGTAAGAATAGACCACAATAATTTTGTTCTGGCTGAAGTCCCGTGAGTGTTGAGCCACCTGCCTCTTGACTGTTGAGAGCAAAGAGCAGTTCTTGAGGAAGTGCCTGTGTTCTGCATAGGGTGGGGCAAAAGTAGGTTTACAGTTGTTTGTGGATTTTTTTTCAATAGATGGAGTTACACATATGTTGATATATATGCGATTTGATATGGATGCTATTTTGTTGTATTGACAGCAAGCTTCAAAACTTCATATGTCAAATTTGCTGAAGGTGTTAACATCATAGATATTTTTATGCTTACAAATGTCAAATTTCATGCCAGAAAAAGAGCATTTGCGGGAAGTTTTAATTCATTACTTTACTTTGAAGAAAAGTGCTGCTGAAAGTTAATCGTATACTTCGGGAAGCTTATGGTGAACATGCTCCATCTCAAGATTCTTGTGACGCTGGTTTAAATGCTTAAAAAGTGATGATTTCAATGTGAAAGATGAAGAACGTCCAGGTCAACTGAAAGAATTTGAACACCAACAATTACAAGCATTATTGGATGATGATGCGTGTCAAACTCAAAAACAACTTGCAGAAAGATTAAATGTTGCTCAGAAAACAATTTCCGACCCTTTACAAGCAATGGGAAGGATTTTAAAGGAAGGAAAATGGGTGCCACATCAACTGAAGACAAATGGAAAACCGAAAAGTCATCAGTAAAATGTTGCTTCAGGGGCACGAAAGAAAGTTTTTTTGCATTGAATTGTGACTGGTGATGAAAAGTGGATTTATTTTGAGAATCCCAAACACACAAAATCATGGGTTGACCCAAGGTCAACCATCAACATCGACTGCAAGGCCAAATTGCTTCAGGAAGAAGACAATGCTCTGCGTTTGATGAAATCAGGAAGGTGTGGTGTATTATGAGCTTCTCAAACCAGGTGAAACCGTTAATCCTGATCGCTACTGACAACAAATAATCAATTTGAACCATGCTTTGATCGTAAAATGACCAGAATGGGCCAGAAGACACAGCAAAGTAAGTTTGCTTCATGATGACGCACCATCACACACTTCAAAACCAGTTAAAGGCATGTTAAAAGATCTTGCCTGGAAAGTATTAAACCACCTGCTGTATTCACCAGCCCTTGCTCCTTCAGATGACCACTTGTTCCGATCGATGGCACACGCACTTTCTGAGCAGCACTTCAAAACGTACGAAAAAGTGGGAAATCGGGTCTCTGAATGGTTTGCCTCAAAACAAGAAAAGTTCTATTGGGACGGTATCCACAAATTACCTGAAAGATGGGGAAAATGTGCAGCTAGCGATGGACATTACTTTGAATAAAGCACTTCTGATGTTTCTCTTGAAATTATCGTGTTTTCTTTGATTACAAAATCCAAATTATTAACCGGTACACCTGGTAATACAATCAATAAGAATAATACAAGGATAAACTGTGTGTCAGGTACTCACAACTGTAAGCCTACTTTTGCCCCACCCTGCATATGGTGTCTTGGTCCACTGGGAAGCTATAACACAATACAATGGACTGGGGCCCCACCATGTCTATGGTCAGCATGGTGCCTTAGTGCTGTGGTCGGCAAACCGCGGCTCGCGATCCACATGCGGCTCTTTGGCCCCTTGAGTGTGGCTCTTCCACAAAATACCACGTGTGGGCGCACACGTACAGTGCGATTGAAACTTCGTGGCCCATGCGCAGAAGTCGGTATTTTGTGGAAGAGCCACACTCAAGGGACCAAAGAGCCGTATGTGGCTCGCGAGCCGTGGTTTGCCGAGCCACAGTTTGCCGACCACTGCCTTAGTGCATTGGAGCTGCTATAACAGAATACTGTAGACTGGGTGGTTTATAAGCAACACACATTTCTTTCTCACAGTTCTGGAGGCTGCAAGTCCAAGGTCAAGGCACTGGCAGATTCAGAGACTTGTGAGGACCCACTTCCTGGTTCATGGACTGTACCTTCTCAATGTGTCCTCACAGGGAAGAAGGGGCTAGGGAGCTTTCTGAGGATTCTTTTATTTATTTTTTAACTATGTCTTTTTATTGATCTTATGTAGAGGAAAGGAGAGGGGGAGAGAGAGAGAGAAACATGGTTGAGAGAGAATTGTGGGTCGGCTGCCTCCTGCACACTCCCTACTGGGGATTGAGCCTGCAACCTGGGTATGTGCCCTGACCAGGAATCGAACTGGGGACCTCTTGGTTCATGGGTCGATGCTCAACCACCTCCCAAAGGCTCCACCTCCTAACCCTTCACCTTAAGGGTTAGGATTTCAATATATGACTCTTGGGGAGACATAAACATTCAGTCTCTAGGTGATGGTGTGTGAAAAACAGCAAGAGCGTCTGAGGAACACAGACATTGTCCTCAGAAAGAACACCTTCCCAGCACCTGCTCTGTCAGAGGCACCCCCTACGCCACTGCCATCCTCAGTGGGATTCAGAAAGGGCTCATGGGAGCTTGAGCTGTCAGGAGGAGCTTCTGGTCAGGGTAGGACCTCAGACGGAGTCTTAAATGATGCACAGGAAGAATGGAAGCAGCCCTGGCTGGTGTGGCTCAGTGGATAGAGCATCGGGCCTGCCGACCAAAGGGTCCCGGGTTCAATTCAGGTCAAGGGCGAGTACCGTGGCTGCAGGCTCCTCCCTGGCCCAGGCCCTGGTCGGGCACGTGCAGGAGGCAACTAATCGGTGTGTCTCTCTTACATCAGTGTTTCTCTGTCTTTCCCTCTCCCTTCCACTCTCCCTAAAAATCAATGGAAGAATATCCTCATAGCCAGTGATGGCGAACCTATGACACCCGTGTCAGAAGTGACATGCGAACTCATTTTTTTGGTTGATTTTTCTTTGTTAAATGGAATTTAAATATATAAAATAAATATCAAAATTATAAGTCTTTGTTTTACTATGGTTGCAAAGATCAAAACATTTCTATATGTGACACGGCACCAGAGTTAAGTTAGGCTTTTTCAAAATGCTGACACGCCGAGCTCAAAAGGTTCGCCATCACTGTGACATAGCCTCAGGTAAGGATTAAAAAAGAATGGAATCATTCAGGCCTCAGCCTGGATACAGACACTAGCAAACTCCCTCATGTCGGGTCCGGCTTTTGAATCCATTGCCACAGACTGCAGTAGGGGGTACTGCGGGGTGGGCTCTCTGGGAGGAGACACTAAGATGGAGTTCAGGGTGTGTGTTCATGTCCTGACGCTGCTGTCACAAGTGGCTACAGAGTGGGTGGCCTGACGCAATAGGCATTCATCCGCTCACAGTTCTGAAGGCCAGAATCTTGGATCAGTTTCCCTGGACAAAGCGAGGTGTTGGGAAGGGTGGTCACTCCTCACCCTCCAGACAGGCCAGAGGCGACTGTCTCAGACGGTCAGGCAGCCCGAGCCGCCTTCCCAGAGGCTCCTCCTGTCATCTTCACCGTCGGGGCTGCTCCTGGGATAGAGCCTGGAGCAGTAGAAAAGCGAGCCCCACAGGCAACTTAGTGGCCCTAAAATAGGGCTTTTCTTGGCCCTATTTTTAAAAAAATACATTTTTGTTGCTTTCAGAGAGGAAGGGAGAGGGAGAGGGAAACATCAATGATGAGAAGGAATCATGGATCAGCTGCCTCCTGCACGCCCCACACTGGGGATCGAGTCCGCAACCCCGGCATGTGTCCTGGACCGGAATTGACTGGGACCCTTCAGTCCGCAGGCTGACACTATCCACTGAGCCAAACTGGCTAGGGCAGCCCAGTTTTAAATGTGAGTGAAGGGACCAGAATGGGGTAGGCCAGGGCAAGAGTCAGAGAAGAGCATGGGCTGGTAGCCAGGGTTCTGGAACTATCCCAGCAAGTCATTCTTCCTCCCTGGGCCTCAGTTGGACTGTCTGCAGTATGACACCTGTGGAGCCAGGCATTCTAACCTAAAGGTGGTGATTTAGAAAAGAGGCTGAGAGGGCCCTAGGGGTGGAGAGCTGTCAGGGAGTCTGGGCAAAGGTCCAAAGAGCTCCCACTAATGTTTGAGGAGACGTGGCAAGAATATACATGGGGACCCACATCCCATTTAGATAAATATTTAAAAGGTATAAAGCAAACTAACAAATATTTGATAAAATAACCTTTTGTTGGCTGACCTTGAAAAAACATTCTTAGGTCAAGTTTGAATGAAAATTCTCACTCTTCTTCGAGTCCTACATTGGATGCCACAGTGTGGAGAGAGCTGGCCTGGGTCCGGCTGTGGCTACAGCGAGAATGTTCTACTCACAGACCTCTTGTTCCAGAGGGTGGAACTGGCAAGGTGCCCTGCTTTGAGCTTTAAAATGCATCTTTGCGCCGAAACCGGCTCAGTGGATAGAGCGTCGGCCTGCGGACTGAAGGGTCCCAGGTTTGATTCTGGTCAAGGGCATGTACCTGGGTTGCGGGCACATCCCCAGTTAGGGGTGTGCAGGAGGCAGCTGATCAATGTTTCTCTCTCATCGATGTTTCTAACTCTATTCCTCTCCCTCTCTGTAAAAATATATTTAAAAAAATAAAAAAAATAAATAAAATGCATCTTTGCGGTTGGGCTGAGACCACGCCTCCCATGGGCTGGTCCCTGCTGCAGGGCTATAAGGGCCGCCCATTATTGGAGACTTGGGACTCATGTGATGGTTAGCTTTGGCTCAAGGACACCCTGAAAGCCCTGCGGAAGCATCCTTCCATGTGTGAAAGACAGTCAGGACACTCCCGCCCAAGCTTCAGGCTCAGACTTGCAACCCGGCCTGCTAGCTCTCCTCCTTGCCTCCCACACAGGCATCTTTCTTAATAGGACCCTTGACTGTTCCATTGTGTCTTGGCACTTGCTTCTCAGAGGATCTGCACGAACACATTGGTCTCCAGCCCATGCCCCACTTCTTACCTCTGGATCCTTCCCACACTATGAGGTATTTCATATGTGTGCCCTTGGCCTGCAGTCTTTTTTTTAAAAAAAAAACACAATTCTTTATTGTTGAAAGTGTTACATATGTTTCTTTTCCCCCACCCCTTGATCTCTCCCCGCCTGCTCTCCCCACCCCCCCAGCACAGGCCCTCACCCGCCTAGTGTCTGTGTCCATTGGTTATGCTTATATGCATGCATACAGGTCCTTCGGTTGATCTTTTACTCCCCCTCACCCCCCCCCCCCAACCCTCCACCACCCTTCCCTGTCTTCCCTCTGAGGTTTGACAGTCTGTTTGATGCTTCTCTGTCTCTGGATCTATTTTTGTTCATCAGTTTATGTTGTTCATTATATTCTGCCTGCAGTCTTCTTACCCTGAGGTTGTGTGTGTGGCGGTGGGGGGGGGGGCAGCAGAAGGGCTAGCTCAGGGCCATGGGGAGCAGGAGTGGGCCCCTTTTGTCTGAGTGTAACCTAACATGCTACTGGCCAGGGGCCTCCCTCTCCACACCAGCCTCTGGACCTCGCTGTCTGTCTCATGCTCCCGCCTGTGTGCGTCTGAACACGCTTTATAGCAGCTGGGCTGAGGGAGGGAGGGAGCATGTTTCCCTGACTCTTCACATCTGTCTTCTTCCGCTAAGTTAAGAGTCTTTTTTTTTCATCCTCACCAGAGGATATTCCCATTGATTCTTAGGGAGAGTGGGAGAGAGAGGGAGAGACAGAGAGAAACATCGATGTGAGAGAAACACATCGACTGGTTGCCTCCTGCATGTGCCCCGACCAGGCCTGGGCCGGGGAGGAGACTTCAACCAAAGTACATGCCCTTGACCGGAATTGAACCTGGGACCCTTCAATCTGCAGGCTGATACTCTGTCCACTGAGCCAAACTGGCAAGGGCCACACCTGGATCTTCTGATGCCCAACCCTGGCTCTTTTGTGATGTTCCAGCCAATGAGGCCAGTGCCAGTGCTGCACAACTGCCCTCCTGTTGCTGGAATGTTCCTCAGTGCCTGGGAATGGAGAGCGGAGGATGTGGTCCCTGGAGGCCAGCCAGGCTCCAGCCCCTCAGAACTTGTCATTATACCTGCAGTCTGGGTAGCGGTAGGCAAATCTGGGGTCACAGGTTCTCAGGGGTCTCAAGATGCTCTTCAGCTGGCTGGCGGCCTCCAGGACTTCGGGGTCTGGGCGGTCGCCCTCCCCACACTTGGCCAGGAGGACATCGATCTGCTCCTGCACCGGAGAGGGGAACTTCCCCTGGAGCAGCGGAGGCAGGATCTGCCGACACACCAGCACCAGGCTCTGCTTCTCTGGGATGGAGTCACAGGAGGGCAGCTCGGCCTGGCAGCCGGTGACCAGGCAGCTGAAGATGTCTTTGTTCTCTGCTGCCCTGGCGGCTGCTTGGCTGCCTAGAAGAGAAGCATGAAATGTTACACATCCTACAACCTGTTCTCCTGCGGGGAGATGCCGCTAATTAGAATTGCTGGGCGAAGTGGTGTAGTCTCCCAGCATCTCCTGTCACCAGGAGATTTAGGGCTCAGGGACCCAAAGGCCCTGCTAAGAACGACATGGGAGGAGCTCTCTTTGCTACAGTTGGCCGAGGCCAGGGCCTGGAAACACACTTATCCCTCCCAGCAGTTGGGCTTGCAACTATAGGGCTCACCCCCATCTTGCGATTCTCCCATTCTTACTATTAAATTAGGGAAATCAGGAAATACAAAGTCGGGAGAAAGCACAGGTAGACCAGAATATGTATTCAATGGGGCTGGCATTCCGTGGTTGACATATCCAGAATATTCTGGAATTGGCCTCATTTCTTCTAATGAAAGCAAACCAGGAAATGAGTCAGTGTGGTTTAATCGGTCTGTCTTTGTAGGCTTTCTCATGAAAAGTCCTCTGTCGCCAGGCCTGTGTGGCTCAGTGGTTGAGCATCAACCTATGAACCAGGAGGCCATGGTTCGATTCCTGGCCAGGGTTGCGGGCTCGATCCCCAGTGTGGGGCGTGCAGGAGGCAGCCAATCCATGATTCTCTCTCATCATTGATGTTTCTCTCGCTCTCCCTCTTCCTTCCTCTCTGACATCAATAAAAATATATGAAGAAATTAAAATAAAAAGTCCTCTGTCCTATCATTGAGCTCACAACACTCGGTTACCGTTAGAGACTGGGATGCTCCAAGGCCTCCAGGACCCCGGTGAGCCTGTGCACACAGTGGAAAACATGAGTCACTCCTAGACCTCATGCGGTGCCATGCTTTTTAATTGGAAACTTTCTAAAAGGCAAAGGTGCCAAAATGGATTGCAACGTGTACAAGTGGCTCAGCCAGATCTTTAAGTTTCAGATAAAGGCTGAAAGCATCTGATGAGAAAGGCACTGAGAGGGAGATGGATCCAGGGGTGGTGTGTGTGTGTGAGGAAGGGCACGGCAGGGCAGGTCCCCGACCACACACACTGAATTGGGCCACAGCATCGCCCCCCCAGCCTCCCCCTTGGACAAGGTCAAGGCCAGTTCCCCTCTGGAGTTGGACTTGGAGCAGGGATTCTAGAGGGGGAGAGGGACATCTGACATGAACTTGGGGTGCTCTCACTGTGACATATGGAGACTGGAAAGGCCCAGTGGCACCACCCCCGGGCACCCCTCCAAGCTCCTGTCACTCTGACTTCCCCTCTGACAGCTGCTCAGCTGGGCCCCTGCTGAGTACCTTCCTGCCTGTCGATGACGCCCAGGGCACTGGCATCCCGGATGAACAGATGCCCGTTGTTAAAGATGCCAAACATGGAGGCATCCACGTGGGTGAAGTAGAGGAAGTAGTTCAGATCATTGTTCCGCAGGGACTCCAGGATCCTGAGGAGCTGATGGGCCAGGTCGGCTGCCTGGTCGGGGGGCGCAGCATAGAATTCCTGCAGCGGACTGGTGCTGCTGCTGACCAGGAACCGGCCGCAGGAGCCCAGGTACTTGGGCAGCGGCCACCCCTCAGCTCCAGGGAAGATCTGCCAAGGCAGGAGGAGGACGGAGCATTAGAGGGTTGGAGAGAGAACAGTCACAGACACAGCATGTCCTCTTCCCCCCCCTCCTCCCTCCCTTCCTTTCTCTCTCTCTCTCTCCTCTTCGAACAAGGCAACACCCCACCCCATCCCTGCCCCCTTTTTTGTTCTTGTTTCAGATGAATAGATTTGGAAGAAGCGCTTATTGCCATGCGGTAGATTGCATTTTAACAGTGTCCCAAGTAAGATATGAGAATGTTGAGGCACTTGCCAGGATTTTAGATGGGATTCGGATTCAGGAGAATATATTTATTTTAGGAGTTATACAGTTGAAAAAATATGACTACTATTCGAGATTTCACAAAATATCACTGCCTAGGAGAGGGAAGAGGGTCAACTTCAGGATGATTTAAAAAAAAAATATTTTTTAAAATGACAATGCAGCAGCACCCGGCCAGCATGGCTCAGTGGTTGAGCGTCGACCTATGAACCAGGAGGTCACGGTTCGATTCCTGGTCAGGGCACATGCCCAGGTTGTGGGCTTGATCCCCAGTGTGGGGTGTGCAGGAGGCAGCGAATCCATGATTCTCTCTCCTCATGGATGTTTCTATCTCCCCCTCTCCCTTCCTCTCTGAAATCAATACAAATATATATGTATTTTAAAAAATCTTCCTGATTTTGGAGGCACTGTCAGAGCTGCCTCCTTCACGGAGCCTTCCGGGCAACCTCAGGCAGTGAGGGTGGCTGATGTCTCCCCATCCATCCAGACACTAGCATGGCTTGGTTGCCCCAAGGCAGACAGTCCAGGGGGAGCGAGCTCCTCCCAGGCGGGCCCTCCTTGTTGTCCCTTGGGGGCGCCTGCGTACCTGTAGGAGGATGGGGTGCGCGTTGACAGCCAGCGTGTAGAGCAGGCGCAGCTTGTCGCGGTCCGTGAAGTGGTCCATGAAGATGCTGCCCGCGTCGGCCACCTCCGCGTAGCGCCGGACCACGCGGTCCAGGAGGCGCTGCGATGGGCAGCGCAGGAGAGGGCTGGGCAGGCCCTGCGGGCGGGGGGGTGGGGGGGAGCAGGTCAGGGCATTGGCAGGCCCTGCTGGTAGGGGACACCCTGGGGTTGGGGGGGCGGGCAAGTGGGCCCTGGGAGGAGACAGACCCAGGAAGGGGGAGGTTGTCAGCCATCCTGTTTGCTGTGACTGAAGGTTTCCTGAGACATGGGGCTTTCAGTGCTAAACCTGGGAAACCAAGGTGTTTGGTGACCGTGACCTTGTTCAACACATGCTTCTGACCCCAATGAGGAGCAGAATAGACTGGCCAAGGCCGGTGGGGATGCCTGCTGATCTACCACAGCCGGGCACTGAGCAGGGGCCTTCTGTACAGGATGGGACTGAGAGTGATGGGCACACTTCTTCACCACAATCTACACCAGCGGTTCTCAACCTGTGGGTCGCGACCCGTTTGGGGGTCGAACAACCCTTTCACAGGGGTCACCTAAGACCATCGGAAAACACATATATAATTACATATTGTTTTTGTGATGAATCACTATGCTTGAATTATGTTCAATGTGTAACAATGAAAATACATCCTGCATATCAGATATTTACATGACAATTCATAACAGTAGCAAAATTACAGTTATGAAGTAGCAACGAAAATAATTTTATGGGTGGGGGTCACCACAACATGAGGAACTGTATTAAAGGGTCGCGGCATTAGGAAGGTTGAGAACCACTGATCTATAAAGACACTCGAAAGAGTCAATGATAAACTAATAGCTATATTGATGATGTTCTAAAAGCTGTTTATTAGATCACAAAACCTCTCAAATTAAAAAAAAAATTTTAAATGCTAAAGTTCCTAAAGTCTCAGTGGTTTTAACCCTAAACAAATCCTATGAGTCCAAGTTTAGTTGATTTCAACTCTCTACGATTCCATGATCGGAAGTGGGCTGTGTGTGTATGTGGGGGAGGGGGGAGGAGAGTGGCATCCAGGTCATAATCTTTCTCTGGTTGGCACCTAAAACGCCCATCCATGGTCAGCAAAGGAATCACCATGACTACTTCCCAAGGGTAACAGGGAGCAAAGTGTCATGATCTCATGGTCACAACGCATCTGTGAAGGGGCTGTACTTTCCAGAAGACTGTTCAGCCAGAGGGTGTGTGTGGATGTCCTGGGCATATTGCCCTGTGTGAGAGGGCAAGGCATTTCAGTTGCTTAAATTTCCTTTTCCTTCATAGTCATTTCATCTTCAACTTCCATGTTGGATGAGTATGAAAATGCTGCAGCCATCAGTCAGCTGTTTCCCCCCCCCCCCATCAATATAGCCATGTTATTTTTATTTATTATTATTTAAAAATATTTTTTATTGATTACAGAAAGGGAGAGATAGAAACATCCATGATGAGAGAGAATCATGGATCGGCTGCCTCCTGCACGCCCCACACTGGGGATCGAGCCCGCAACCCGGGCCTGTGCCCTGACTGGGAATGGAACCGTGACCTCCTGGTTCATAGGTCAATGCTCAAGCATTGAGCCACACCAGCTGGGCTATAGCCATGTTATTTTTAAAGAACAAATGCAATGTTTAGTCCTTGACCTGGTAGCCTGTGAGAGATGAAAATATTTATAGTCCGAAAACTAACTGTGGCTCCAATATAAAATGTCCATTGTCACTTGAACACTTTATCATAACCTGCCTTGTATCTGAACCAGTTGAATACGGCCTCTCTCTCCCATCAGGGAGTCACCTCCCATGGAGCAGGGGCCTTGTCTTGATACTTCTATACCTTCCTGGGGCCTGTAAACACCCCTTAAGTATTTTTTTAATTAAACTTAAACAAAAGTAAATTTTATTTGTTTCGTATTTACCTCTAAACCTCATTCTGATTAAATTGTTAATGTGCATTTTGGTTAATATGCTTATTTCCCTTATTCTATTTAAACAAATAATTGAGATCAAGGAAGTAAAATTGTCAGCCATTCTTGTTTCAACAAAGCTTCCGGAACACTCTATACCACCATCTAGTGTGGCCCGTTTGAAATGAATAAAACTATTGAAAAAAAAGACCGTACCCTTTTATGTAATGATGTTTACTTTGAATTTATATTAGTTCACACAAACACTCCATCCATGCTTTTGTTCCAGCCCTCCGGCCCAGTTTAAGAACCCATTGTGGCCCTCGAGTCAAAAAGTTTGCCCACCCCTGACTAGTGGGAACAAAGCCTCCATGTCAATCAAGTCCCTTCCCACTTGAGGAAGAGGCGGGGTTTGTGTTTGGAGTAATGTGGGAAGCAGCTGGTAGTTGAGGGATGGGAAGGGACACAGTGGAGGGTCTGTGTTTTCCCCTGATTAGCCGTGTGCTGCCGAGGGTAGTTGGAGGGTCATTGCCTCTACGCCTGGCTTAATAGCAGAGGAAGCCTTCTTTGTGGTGGCTTTTTGAACAAGCACATCGTGATAACCTGGGCGGGGTTCTTGGCTGAGTTTCTGTTTGTGGACTAGGAATGTAGGCCGTGAAACACTCCCATCTGAACAATGCAGCTTTTAGAGGATAAAAGTCACGGTTTTGTTAGCCTAAGTGCCCCCTCCCCCCCCCCCACACACACACTCATAGGGACACACACACAGACAGGGACACACACAGAGACAGGGACACACACACAGGGACACACACACACAGGGACACACACACAGACACACACACACAGGGACACACACACATAGGGACACACACACACAGGGACACACACACACAGGGACACACACACACAGGGACACACACACACACAGGGACACACACACACACAGGGACACACACACACAGGGACACACACACACAGGGACACACACATAGGGGCACACACACAGGGACACACACAAATAGGGACACACACACACACATTGTGTTGCTTCACCCTCTTGCTAATTCCTGGTCCTGGTTCCTTGGCAGCCTCTGGCTGCAGCGCATGCCTGCAGCTCAGGAGAGTGCGTGTGGCCCCGCAGAAGGGGAACCACGGGCTCCCTGGCTCAGCCTCTGATGGTGGCAACTGGGGCTTTTTGTCCAGGTTGACTTTACTCCTAAGGAGAACGGACAGTCAAAGTTCTGAGGTTCCTGCATCAGTCAGATCCATCCTGCCTTCAATTTTCTTTTTCTTTTTTAAAAATAGATTTTTATTGATTTCAAAGAGGAAGGAGAGGGAGAGAGAGAGAGAATCATGGACTGGCTGCCTCCTGCACACCCCCTGCTGGGGATCAAGCCCGCAGCCCAGGCATGTGCCCTTGACCAGAATTGAACCTGGGGCCCTTCAGTCTGAAGGCCAACACTCTATCCACTGAGCCACACCAGCCAGGGCTTCAATTTTCTTTTGTTTCTCCTCTCCTTCTCTCCCTTTCCACTTCTCTGAGCAAACCCTGTGAGTTTCTTCTCTCAAACACACATCGACACACATGCACCTATGCTCACTTGAGGGCTCTAGCCTAGATACCTGTTGGAAAGTGGCTTTTGAGGAAATCAGGGAAAACCCACTTATGTCATATTCTGAGAGAGTCCCTGAGGCTGGCCCCACGGGTAGGCCCTGGGTCATGTGGTATGAGTTGAAAGATGAAGCAAGTCTCCCTACTGTCCATCCTACAGTCTCTCTCCAGTTGGCTCCTGCAACTCCCATATAAATAGAGCAATATCATAATTTTCAAACCAGAAATTAGGATTCGTGTTTAGCCAAATCTGAAATGAATGGTAACTTAGAAATTGCTTTAGTCACATATTCCACCCGAGATCATGGCAAAGGCTGCTTGTGTGGATCGTTATTAAGAAGGATTCGGGGGCCGCGTGTGGATTTAGTGGGAGGGAAAATGCAAGGATGTGTTAGGAAGGTCTGAGCTAGTAATGGGACAGGCTAGACTAGAGGGAGCTGTGTAATATTGGCTTTATAGGCAAAGGGTCCTTGGAGGGCTAACGGTGAGATGCTGTTAGCTGTTAACATCCTGACATGAATGAGATGTTTAGATTTCGCTGCCCATCACCTCAAGGCTCTAAGACAGCAGTTCTCAACCTGTGGGTCTCGACCCCTTTGGGGGTCGAACGACCCTTTCGCAGGGGTCGCCTAAGACCACTGGAAAACACATATATAATTACGTACTGTTTTTGCGATGAATCAGTATACTTTCATTATGTTTAATTTGTAACAATGAAATATCGGGTCACCACAAATGAGGAACTGTATTAAAGGGTCGCAGCATTAGGCAGATTGAGAACCACTGCAATAGGATCAGAGAATTGGTGAAATTTTTAAGATGGCTTATTGTTTCTTTTTTAAAATTGAAGTACAATTCACATGTTATAAAATTCACCACTATTACTATTTTATTTTATTTGTTTAAAAATATTTTTATTGATTTCAGAGAGGAAGGGAGGGGGAGCAAGAGAGAAACATCAATGATAAGAGAGAATCATTGATCAGCTACCTTCTGCACGCCCCCTACTGGGGATCGAGCCTGCAACCTGGGCATGTGCCCTGACTGGGAATCGAATTGTGACCTCCTAGTTCATCGGTCGACATTCAACCACTGAGCCACGCCAACTAGGCCACTTTAACTATTTTTAAGTGTACAATTCAGTGGCTTTTAGTGCACTCACAGGGCTGTGCATATATCATCACTCTCCAACTCCAGAATTTTTTCACCATCCCCCAGAGAAACCCTGGACCCATGAAGCAGTCACTCCGAATTCTTTCTTCCCCTCAGCCCCTGGCAAACACTAACCTGATTGTTGCCTCTATGGATTTGTCTATTTTGGACATTTCTTAAAAATGGAATCATACAATATTTGTGCTGTTGTGTCTGGCTTTTATTGGCATGATTTTTCCAGGGTTCATCCATGTTGTCGCATGCATCAGTACTTCATTCCTTTCTATGACGGGATAATAGTCCATTGTACGGGTATAACATATTTTGTATATGCATTCATTAGTTGATGGACATTTGGGTTGTTTCCACCTTTTGGCTACTCGGAACAGTGCTGCTATAAATATTCATGCACAAGTGTTTGCTTAAGCACCTGTTTTCAATTCCCTTGGGTGGATAAGTGAGTTTGCCCTCCCCCCTTTGTTGATAATGGATAGGTGAGTTTTGATAAGAAGGAAAGAGCAGGAGTTTGGATGCTACCTGCATGGGAAGGAAAGGGTATAGAGCAGCGGTTCTCAACCGGTGGGTCGCGACCCCTTTGGGGGTCGAACGACCCTTTCACAGGGGTCGCCTAAGACCACTGGAAACCACATATATAATTACATATTGTTTTTGTGATTAATCAGTATGCTTTCATTATGTTCAATGTGTAACAATGAAATTGGGGGTCACCACAACATGAGGACCTGTATTAAAGGGTCGCGGCATTAGGAAGGTTGAGAACCACTGATGTAGAGCTTATTGGTCACGCGGTGGAACCCTAGGGCCAAGGGTCTCTGGAAAGGGGGACAGGAGATGGTGCCAACATGGGATGGCAATGACCTTGATCTTGGTGGATGGAGCAGGAATGGACTTTGTCCACAATTTATAAAACAGCTGTTGAGATTTTCCTGTCTTTTATAAGGAAGGGAAAAATCTCTGCTGGGGATGAAAAGATGGGCTAGGAGAGGGTCGGAGTGAAGTGAAAATGGTTATGGCTCTGTGTTTGAACAAGGTGTTAATGGATGCATTTTTGACAGAAATAAGGAAAGCTTGTTTAGCTGCTGTGAACACAAGATGAGAAAACTGGTAAGGTTTTGGCACAACCAACTGAAGAATGGGACCCGCATATTACAAAACGCTGGGCCGTGCATTTCCAGGCAGATAGACTTTCTGCAAAGTGTCTGCATATCCATAAGCTCATCAGGATGAACGGATCAATCTCGTTTAGTTCCTTCCTTGTCACAAGCCCCTGTTTCATGTCATTGCTTTGTCCCACCTTAGACAGAACACAACTCCTTTTCCCCAGACAGAGGTGTGAGATGGGAACAGTCACCTCCTCCATCTCGCCCTCCAGTCTCCAGCCACAGGACCAACCCCGCTTACCTGCACCAGGTCGGGTGTGAGGCGCTTGGCCTGCAGCCATTTCTGGAACCTTCCTGTTTTCCTCAGGACACGCTCGATGCTGCAGGTCTTTGGGGCTGCGGCAGAGGCACAGATTCTCCTGTCTGAGATTTCATGCTGGTGTTTGCTGACCAGCCTGGATATCTCCACGGGGCGCCAGGTTTTGGAATCATCTGAGTAATTTGCAGGGTACGAAGGCAAGTAGCCCAGAGGCAGTTCGACGTGGGTGGCCAGCCAGCTGTCAAACCTGGAAGAAGAGCCCTTTTAGGAAGCAGGGGCCAAGCAGGGACTAGTCACAACACTGCCAGAACCAGAGGCCAGCAGAGCCCCGGGGAGGTGGGGGAGAGGGGGAGACAGAGACACAGGGGACCACAGCTGGTCTGATCCATCCCTCAGTTTTAGACTGGGGCGCTCTGAACTCTTTCTATGCGAGGACTGCTTTTGTTTCCTCGCATTTAGGGAAGTGTATAGATGGCAGAATAGTCGAGGAAGGGTCATGCCAGACACAAACCTTATCCTCTTGTGCAGCCAGCACAGAAGGACTAGCCATGGCTCTCTGAACTTCTACTCCACGTAAAGACGGCAGCTTTACACTGGCTTGTACCTTTGATTCTCCTAACACTTCCTCCCCCCACTCTACAGATGTGGAGACTGATGCTTACAGAGCTTAAGGACCTTGCCCAAGGTCAGACAATATGTTAGCTTCCCCAATTGTGTTTGTGTCTGGGGGGTGGGGGAGGTGAGGGCGTTCAACTTTCAAAATGCCTTAAAAAAGGCCCTTAATAGGGAAAGTCCACATAAACTCCATGCAATAACTAGCATCTTGCAAAAGAAGTTCAACAATTCTGGCCCAGCCAGTTTGGCTCAGTGGTTGAGCATCCACCTATGAACCACGGTTTAGTTCCCCATCAGGGAACATGCCTGGGTTGTGGGCTCCATCCCCAGTAAAGGGCATGCAGGAGGCAGCCAATCAACGATTCTCTCTCATCATTGATGTTTCTATCCTTCTCTCCCTCTCTGAAATCAATAAAAAATATATATTTAAAGAAGTCCAACACTTCTGATGATTTTCTATTTGTTATTTTTATTTAGTAACTTAGTTGAATAATCAAATATACCTTTGGTTAATACTGATTGAAAATAAAATTATTTTAAATTAATACCTTCTGTTTAGTCACCGAATCTTATACACCTGAGACACGTTTTTAGGGTCGGGCAGAGAAGAGACCTATACAAAGGGCCTTGGGTATTGAAAAGGCTGGGAACCACTGTCTACAGGTTTAAGGTCCCAATTCCTGGGCACAGCATTCAAGGCTCCCTGCACCATCTGACTTTTCCAATCCTCCTCCCTCTCTCACGCTTCCACGCATACCCCATGCTCCAGTCACTAAACGCTCTTCACTTCTTCCCACACCTCTGGGTCTTTGCTTAAGTTGGTCCTTCTACCGGAAGCCCTTCCCTTCCCATTAAATTTCAGCTCAACCTTCCAGGCCTTGCTCAGAATGCTTTTCCCTGGAGAAGCCATTCCCCAGTCCCCATTTGGAATTAATATCCCCTTCTTCTAGTTCCCAGAGGTCCTTTACACTTCGCTTTTGGCCTGCATCAGACCAGGCCTTATTATTGTTATTTGTAACACAGCTCCCTCCGCCTAAACCCCTGGAGGGCAGTGGCCAGAGTGATAGCCATGTTGCTACAACCCCTGCCGGGTCTTGGCCGTGATAAAGGCTCATGGACTGTGTGTTGACAGGCTTGGCTTCCAGAGTGTGATCCCTTCTTTGATGACAGCCATGTGCATTACAATTTACTAACCTTGGCTTTTCCTCCGGTCAAGGCAACATCTCACAACAGAAAACTGGTTCAGAAACTTTGGAGCAACCAGCCTGGCTTGAATCCCAGATCTGCCACTTATTAGGTGGTGACCTTGAACAAGACCCTTAATCTTGATATGTCTCAGTTTGCTATCCGAGTAATGAATGAAAAACACTAACTCCCAGGATGAAGTGAGTATATAAAAGTAGCTTAAAAATGTCTGTTACGCCACAGCCAGTTTGGCTCAGTGGATAGGGCATCGGCCCTCAGACTGAAGTGTCCTGGGTTTGATTTCGGTCAAGGGCACGTACCTTGGTTGCAGGTTCCCCGGCCCTGGTCGAGGTACGTGCAGGAGGCAACCGATCGATGTGTCTCTCTCACATCGATGTTTCTCTCTGTCTCTCCCTCTCCCTTCCACTTTCTCTAAAAATCAATGGAAAAATATCCTTGGGTGAAGATTAACACACACACATAAAAAGTCTGTCACATAGTAGGTTTTCTATAAATTTTATTCCTCCCCCTTTGAGAAATGAACTTGGTCAATGTCATAGTCCCAGATTACTCCCTTCATAGAAAAGAAAACTTTAAGCTCTCACTTCAAAAGGACACTTTGAATTTAGCAATTAGGGCTGGAACTTGGCTTCACACCTGACCCCCCTCTCCACCCCAACCTCAACCCGCCGCTACTCTGATTAAATGGCTTTGCTTCAGCTCCCACCCATAAATTACAACATGGCTCCTTTTCAACAAACTCCTGGACATCTTTCATCACAGGAACAGAATGTTGCCCCTCAGAACGATCTGATTGAGATTCTGACCTTATTTCTTCTTTAAAAAACTTCTTGCAAATAGATGTTCCAATGCAGGCATTGCATTTATCAAGGCCGAGGACAGTCCTTCCCAAACTGTAGCTGGTTCTAGGAGAAGGAGGAGCTGGCGAGGAGACAGCAGAGCCCAGGGCTGAGACCCAGAGCAGCTGAGCCAGCCAGCCCAGGCAGAGGGCAGCCGCCCCCGGCCCCAGCCGGGGCTCCATCGGGGCCCAGGCCTCCAGCTGCAGCCTCCAGCTGTCCACTCAGAGCTGGGCAGAGGCAGGTCTTGGCAAAAGCCAGGGGGCTGACTTCAGAGCGTTGACCCTATCCCGGCCTCCCGGATTTCTGTTGGACGATGCTAAGGAGCTTGGAGCTAATGAGGCCTGGGAGGAGGTGAGGAAGTCCATGGAGGATGCTGATAACCCGGTTTCCAGAGTTACTCTTCCTCTGCCTGTGGTGGCTGCCGCAGGCTGGGAGGGGCTGACTGGCAGATTTGGGGAAGGACAATGGTCAGGGCTTCCCTGTGCAGTCCTTTGGACAAACACAGGATATCCTGGCTGGGCAGGAAAGGTCCATGCAGGATGTACATCCGACCTGGGTTCCACCTGGGAGTTTTGAAAGATTCTGAGGGCCTCCACCCTCCACTGTTTTAAGTCTGAGTCTATGTGTCCCTGTAGATCACACACACTCGCCAGTCCCCCCTACTCTGCAGTGAGTAATTGGCCTGCCCCTTCACTGACATGCCTTTCCACTTTGACATATTTTGGATGTGAAATAACCAGAGGTCAGCTTCCTGGCCATTAAGTGGCACATTTAAGACTGATTTGCTTTTTTTTTTAAAATATATTTTATTGATTTTTTTACAGAGAGGAAGGGAGAGAGATAGAGAGTTAGAAACATCCATGAGACAGAAACATCGATCAGCTGCCTCCTGCACATCTCCCACTGGGGATATGCCCGCAACCCAGGTACATGCCCTTGACCGGAATCGAACCTGGGACCTTTCAGTCCGCAGGCCGACGCTCTATCCACTGAGCCAAACCGGTTTCGGCAAGACTGATTTGAATAGCAAAGGCTTTGCTGCTTAGGGAATAGAAAATCTCAAGTCTAGGCTTGCAGATCTGAGAAGAGAGGGGAAATAATTTGGTGGCTTCTGGTTTGATGCGGGGAACACCAAAAAGACTCCTCGGCCTCAACTCAGCTGAGTTCAACCTCTTCCCCTCCTCCCCATGCCTGAAAGTCCCTCCTCCCTTTACCACCCTGCCTCCCTTTTCAGTGGCTGCCCCAGGATTGCCTTCCTCCTGACACAGAGATAAGGTCCAAAGCATGGAGGAGACGGGGAGGGCTAATGTAGGAATAGAGAGAGCCTATGAAGACCAAATAAGGGAAGGCAGCTTTAGGCTGGGAGAAGGAAAAAGGGAGGTAAGAGGGGGCCAGGGACTGCCTCTGGAGAATTGGGGAGTTTTGCTCAGATTTGTGGGAAGAGCAGGGTAATGACTCTTCTATGATGGTTAAGCAAGTGCTTATTAGCCAACTGTGTATCCTCCTCAGTCCAAGGTCTGGTGGCGTTTTTCTATATTGTTGAATTGTGAGAATTCTTTGTACATTCCAGATACTAGTCCTTTGTTGGCTATGTATGTGGCTTGTAAATATTTTCTCCCAGTTGGTAACTTGTCTTTCATATTCTTAACAGGGTCTTTCTCAGAGTAAAAGATTTTTTTATTTTGATGAAGTCCAATTTGTCAATTTTTCCTTTTATGGTTACTAGAGGCCCGGTGGAAAAATTTGTGCATAGGTGGGGTCCATCTGGCCCCCCTCCACCCTGATTGGGGCCTGGGCCGGCTGGTGAGAAAGACCACGGGAGATTGCGGGGGGCCGATCGGGGTTCTGATAGGGCCAGTTGGCCGCTGCAGTGTGTGTCATAGCGACCGTCATTCCAGTCTTTCTGGTCGTTCTGTGGTTCTGGTCGCTTGGCTTTTATATATATAGATGCTTTAGTATCAAGTGTAAGAACTCTTTGCCTAACTCTAAGTCCCAAAGACTCTCTCCTATGGTTTCTTATATTGTAAACACTTTATAGTTTTATATTTTACATTTAAGTCTATGTGCCATTAATTTTGGATTAATTAATTTTGAATTTCTGTATAAGATGTTGTTAGGTCAAGGTTCATATTTTTGCTGATGGAAGTCCAGCACCGTTTGTTGAAAAGACTGCCTTCCATTGAATTGATTTTTCACTTTTGTCAAAAACCAGCTGTCTGTATTTGTTTGTGGCTATGCTTGGGTTCTCTGTGCTGTTCCTCTGATTTATGTGCCTGTTCCTCTGTCAATAACATGCAGACTTAATTATTATAGCTGTAGAATAAGGTAGAGTGATTTCTGCCATGTTCTCCTTTTTCAAAATTATTTTAGTGATTCTAGTTCATTTGCCTCTCCATTAAAAATTTAAAATACTCTTATCTATATCTATAAAAAAATCTTGCTGGAATTTTGATAGGAATGGAATTAAATTTGTATATCAATTTGGATAAATTTATTCCTAAGTATGTTATATTTTTGATGCTATTGTGAATGGGACTTTTTCTTTTTGTCCAGATATTTTTTTTTTAAAATATATTTTATGGATTTTTTTACAGAGAGGAAGGGAGAGAGATAGAGTTAGAAACATCGATGAGAGAGAAACATCGATCAGCTGCCTCCTGCACATCTCCTACTGAGGATGTGCCCGCAACCCAGGTACATGCCCTTGACCGGAATCGAATCCGGGACCTTTCAGTCCGCAGGCCGAAGCTCTATCCACTGAGCCAAACCGGTTTTGGCTTGTCCAGATATTTTGTTGTTAATGTTTAGAAATGCAACTGGTTATCCTGCAACTCTACCAAATTTGTTGGTTGGTTATAACAGTTTTTTGGTTGAATCTTCAAGATTTTCTATATATACGATCATATCTGCAAACAAAGACATTTTTACTTCTTCCTTTCTGATTAGAATGTCTTTTATTTATTTTTTCTTGTCTGATTGCTCTGGTTAGTACCTTCAGTACTATGTTGAATAGGACTGTGAGAGTGGACATCCTTGTCTTGGTCCTGATCTTAGAGAAAAAGCTTTCAGACTTGCACTGTTGAGCATGATGTTAGCTGTAAGGTTGTCATATGTGGTCTTTATTATATTGAGGTACACGTCTTCTATCCCAATTTGTAGATACTTGTTTTTTTATCATGAAAGATTAAAAAAAATGAGTCTAAGCCAGGGGTGGGCAAACTTTTTGACTTGAGGGCCACAATGGGTTCTTAAACTGGACCGGAGGGCCGGAACAAAAGCATGGATGGAGTGTTTGTGTGAACTAATATAAATTCAAAGTAAACATCATTACATAAAAGGGTATGGTCTTTTTCTTTTTTAGTTTTATTCATTTAAAAGGGGCCGGATCCGGCCCGCGGGCCGTAGTTTGCCCACGGCTGGTCTAAGCACTTTATCAAATGCTTTTTTCTGCATCTGTCAAGATGATAGTATAGTTTTTTTAACTTTCACGTTTATTAATTTTCCTATGTTGAATCACCCTTGCATTCCAAGGATAAATATCACTTGATGATGGTGCTGTTGAGTTCCATTTGCTAATATTTACACCTATAGTTATAGTGGATATTGGCCTTTTCTTGTAGTTCCCTTCCTTTCAATTCTTGAGAATATTTTGAGTAGGAATGGCACTGGTTCTTTAAATGTTTAGTAGAATCCACCAGAGAAACATCTGGTCCTGCGCTTTTCTTTGTTTGTTTGTTTTGTTTTTTTCTATCTAGCCTCTCTGTCTTTTGATTGAAAAATCCAATCAATTTACACTTGGAGTAATTATCAATAGGTAAGGACTCTCTTATTGTTTTCTGGCTGTTTTGTGATTCCCTTGTTCCTTTCTTCCTTTTCTTGCTGTATTCTTTTGTGAATTGATGATTTTGCATAGTGGTATGCTTTCATTGCCTCTGATCTTTAGTAATCTGCTATAGGTTTCTGCTCTGTGATAACCAAGAGGCCTATATGAAACATCCTCTAGATATGACAGTCTGCTTTGTGGTGATAACACTAAACTTCAGTTGCACCAAAAACGACCCATTTACTCCTCCCTTTAATGTTTTTCATGTTACAATTTACCAGTTTTATGTGTGTATTCATTAATAATTGTGATAGCTATAGTTATTTTTAATACTCTTGTCTTTTAACCTTTATACTAAAGTTAAGTGGATAACACATCACCACTTTACAGTATTAGAGTATTCTGTATTTGATGCATACTTACCTTTATCAGTATGTTGTACATTTTCATAGCTGACAAATCCACTAAGAGCCTTATGGGAGTTTCTTTTTAAGTTACAAGTTTATTTTCTCTTGCTGGTTTTAGGATTTCTTTTCTTTGATTTTTGACAATTTTATTATAATGTGTGTTGGAGGGGATCTCTGAGTTTCTTTGGTGACGTATGAGCTTTGTGAACATGGATATTCAAATCTCTCCCCAGATCTGTGAAGTTTTCTGTCACTTTTTTCCTCTCTTCCTCTGGATTTCAAAAGTTTGCCATTCATTCTCTTGATGGTATCCCACAGATCACGTAAGCTTTCTTCAGTTTTGTCTTTTTTTTTTTGTTCTCCTCTGACTACATAATTCCAAGGTTCTTGTCTTATAACTCAGACTATTTCTTCTGCTTGATTCATTCTGCTGCTCATGTTCTCTATTGCATTTCTCATTTGCATATATCATATTACTCATTTCATTCATTGTATTCTCAGCTCCAGACTTTCTGGTTGATTCTTTTTTTTTATGATTTTTATCTCTTAAACTTTTATTTTATTTTGTTCATGTATTGTTCGCTGATTTCTTTGAATTGTCATTCTGTGTTTTCTTGTAGCTAATTAAGTTTCCCTAAAACAAGTATTTTGAATTATTTATTGGGTAAGTTGCAGATGTCCATGTCTTTGGGATGGTTACTGGATGATTATCATGATCCTTTAGTTATGTCATGTTTTCTTGATTTTCTTTCCCTTGAAGTTTTGCATTGTTGTCTTTGCATTTAAAGTAACAATCTCTCCTCCGGTCTTAACTGCCTTCTGGAGAGAAAGACCTCCCTCCCATCATCCCTGCTAGAGATTCTGAGGTTTTCTCAGACCTTCTATGGATACACCTGCTTCACGCTTCTTGCTCCCTCTTGTGGCAGAGATCTTAAGCTTTTATATCTTCTCTTGATCTTGAAACACACCAGGTCAAGTGCTGACAGTCTCCCTGCTTCCTTTTTCTCCAAAGACTGCACTAAAGCTTAAGTTCTGTGGTCTCTCTCTTGCCCACAGATTTGGGCCAACTTTCTGCCCATGCTCACTAGCCATCTGCCAAATCTTGCTATTGCTGCTGCCATTGGGAAGATGCACAGGGAGCCAGCCATAGTATGTGTATATATGTGGGTAAGGCCCGAGGAGTACTGGGGGTGCCTGTGGGCCAATGGGGAGAGGCTTGCTGGCGAAGCATCTCTGGGGGCTCATGGGCAGGCTGCATGATGCAGTCTGTAATGTAGTTGGTAGGATCCACATCACTTCAATGCCCTCTGAGAGTTCTCTCTACTGCTCTCTCTGCTTCTTCCTAGCCCTTGGTCATGCAGTCACCATTCAGTACTCCAGATGGGGCAAGAGAGAAAAGAGCCCCTTGGGCAAAGTCTGGTGCAGGCAGGGAGTCCAGATGCTCACTCACACACTCTCGCTTTCCTCTGGGGGAGAAATCACGAGCAGAGAAGATCTCTCTTGGCGCTCATATGTGCCACCTTGGGAGAGGGATAATGCGTGTAAAGTCAGACTGATCTGACCCTCTTCACTGTGTTCAAACTAGGATTTATTTATTTTTTAAAAATATATTTTTATTGACTTCAGAGAGGAAGGGAGAGGGAGCAAGAGATAGAAACATCAATGATGAGAGAGAATCATTGATCGGCTGCCTCCTGCATGCCCCACACTGGGGATCAAGCCCGCAACCCTCAGGCATGTGCCCTGATGGGAAACAAACCTGGGACCCTTCACTCTGCAGGCCGATGCTCTATCCACTGAGCCAAACCAGGTAGGGCCCAAATTAGTATGTATGTATGTATGTATGTATGTATGTATGTATGTATGTATCTATGCTCCAATGGTGTGCTGGAACTTCTCTGCCAGAAACCTGGACTTCCACAAAGGCAAAGTGACTCAATTGTGTGCTGTGAAATCAGTTTAGTTTATGCTCAGCTTAAAAAAAGAAGCGTCTAGGAACAGGCTCAGCATTGCTCCGAATGTACATGTATCCTTGTCCTTTTATGATCTGGGCTGTCAAGTGTCATCAAATGTATTTTTCCCATGTTTTGTTTTTTATATTATTTACTAGGGGCCCAGTGCACAGATTCATGCATCGGTGGGGTCCTTCAGCCTGGCCTGCGCCCTCTCGCAATCAGAGACCCCTCAGGGGATGTTTGACTGCTGGTTTTGGCCTGATCCCTGCAGGCCAGGCCGCCTGCCTCTCTCGCTTATCCCGGCCCTACTGCACCTGCCACGAGCTCACGCCTAGTCAGTCCTGTGTCTGGTGCCCATTGCTCAGCTGAGCAGCACTCCTGCTGTGGGAGTGCACTGACCATCAGGGATCAGCTCCTGCATTGAGCGTCTGCCCACTGGTGGTCAGTGTGCGTCATGGTGACCAGGTGATCGGTTGTTCGGTCGCTTAGGCTTTTATTTAAATAGATTGGGGATTTTTAAATTTGTACTTAAATCTTCATAAAATAATACGTGGTATTAGCTTTGTTATGTTTTCACTTTATCATTTATAGTAACAGTAGGTATTGTTTAGTGAAGTACTTAATTCATTGATTTGTATGGGTCATGGTATAAAATACCCAGTCATGGTTGAAAAGTTGAAAAAGGCAGTTCTAGGATATCAGTCCAAAAGCATGGGGCATCATGGAGGATGAAAGGAGATGATTCAGGCCAAGTGCCAAGAGCTCAACATATTCAGCCAATGTCAGGACCAGCCACAGAATTTGTGGGGCACAGCGCAACATGAAAATGTGAGGTGTCTTGTTCAAAAAGCAGGGGAAAGGTGCTATTAAAGGAACCAGAAAGGTTTTTCTTTTTCTTCATAGTCTAGTCCAGTGGTCGGCAAACTGTGGCTCGGCAAACTGCGGCTCACGAGCCACATGCGGCTCTTTGGTCCCTTGAGTGTGGCTCTTCCACAAAATACCGACTTCCGCGCATGGGCCACGAAGTTTCAATCGCACTGTACGTGTGTGCCCGCACGTGGTATTTTGTGGAAGAGCCACACTCAAGGGGCCAAAGAGCCGCATGTGGTTCGTGAGCCGCAGTTTGCCGACCACGGTCTAGTCTCTATCCACCTGACTTTTCTTTTCTTTTCTTTTCTTTTCTTTTCTTTTCTTTTCTTTTCTTTTCTTTTCTTTTCTTTTCTTTTCTTTTCTTTTCTTTTTCTCTTCTCTTCTCTTCTCTTCTCTTCTCTTCTCTTCTCTCTTTTCTTTTCTTTTCTTTTCTTTTCTTTTCTTTTCTTTTCTTTTCTTTTCTTTCTCCTTTTGCTATTTAAAGTCGTGTTCCCCTGGGCATAAATCTTGTGGGTTAAAGGCACACCTTCACAGGCACTCTGGGGCTTGCCTGAGACTAGGTGCATGTGGCTCATGGGCTATGGGGCCTCCCCTTCCTCCAGCTACTGGACTGACATGCAGTGTGGCGGGAAGTCCATCCATGCAGGTCCCCCTTCTAATGGGCCAGCCACTGCTGCAGCTCACAGCAGATGGAAAGAAATGATTCCTGCCCGGCCAGTGTGGCTCAGTGATTGAGCATTGACCTAGGAACCAGGAGGTCACGGTTCGATTCCCGGTCAAGGGCACATGCCCGGGTTGCGGGCTCGATCCCCAGTAGGGGGCATGCAGGAGGCAGCCGATCCATGATTCTTTCTCCCTTCCTTTCTGAAATCAATAAAAAAATATAAAAAGATATTATTTATCTTAATTGCTGAGATTTTTGGTGCTGCCTTAAATTTTGTGACCAAAGTAAGTGCCTCCCTTGCCTCACCCTAGTCGTTTTCATGTTGAGCAAGTGGCTTGTGTGATGGAAATGCAACTTCTTTCCGCTGAGCCAAGCGGTCAGTTTCTCCTGGGAGCACCTTCTGTATGAATCACTTCTGCCCGAGTCCGCATCCCTGCCAGTCGGTACAACTTCGGAGCCCTTAGAACTCCTTTTTCTTCTTCTCCAGGTTTTGCCTATAAAATTAATTCCTTAGCAACTGGACTCATAACCATGGCAAATCTTGAGTCATGGTTACCAAGGCAAACTGGACTCTCTGAAAAGAGAGATAGGCGCTCATCACGGATCATGGTGGTTTGTTTCCCCTCATCTCTACTTGTTCTTTCTATGGCAGTTGTGTGTGGGCTGTAGGGTTGTTGGATTCTCTTACAACGGTTCCTTTCAATGGAACTAAAGTGGAACAGGTATGTGGCTGGAGAGGCCACGCTTGGCTACCCCTTGGGTTGTCCAGGAGGTAGCCCCATGTGCCCAGCTAGATGCCAGGGGGTAGAGCGCCCACAGATATGGTTGGACTCTGGAGTGAGCCCAAGGCGTGAAACAGAACCCAGAACCTCATACCAGTCTGCTCTGCTAGAATCTCCCCTAAAGTGCCAGGAAGGGGGGTGGCAGAGAGTGGGTGCAATTGTAGCACCTCCATATTTGAAGCTTTATCATAATTTCAAAACAATCTTTTAATGAGGGGTCTTGCTTTTTCTCTAAGGCACATACATAAAACTTTTCCAGTGGAAAGGATCTATGGAAAGCAGCTAGCTGTTTGCATAAGGCTTTGTTCTCTTTGATGGTAGGCAACTTTTTGTTTTTGCCTGAACATCTCTCCCTCTCCACGGCTGACAATATATGGTCTCCTGCTAACTCAGGCTGCCTGGGCTGTTTGGAGGCCTGCTGGGCAGGCAGGTGCCCTCTTGCCATTTTGTCCTGTTGTCTGCTGGCTTCTCCAGAGAGCAGTGCAGGAGTCAGGGCTGAGAGAGTGGAAGCACCCTGCTGGCTTTATTTTTAAAAAGCAACTTGCAACACAAAGTCCTCTATTATTCTCCAAAGCCTTTCTTTTTCCTGTCCTGCTCTCTGTTTCCATGGAAATGGAACTAGTCACCAGTGGTAAGTCAATGGCTGTAATGGTTGTGTATTATTCTTTCTTCTCTTCTCCATGGAAAGAAAACACCTTGATTTCTCTCTGTCCTCTTTGTCAATGGGCAAGGTACTGTCATTCTAAAGCCCCTGATTAGACTCCGAGTCTTGAATGGGCCAAGTAGAGGGAAATGCACCCTCTTCTTTCTCCTTGCCACCAGGCTCTGGAATAAATGCACCTGGGGGGCAGCTAGGGGATGAGGGCAGAATTGATCCAGTCACCCTAACATCCAAGTTTTTAAAAAAATATATTTGATTGATTTTTTACAGAGAAGAAGGGAGAGGGATAGAGAGTTAGAAACATCATTGAGAGAGAAACATTGATCAGCTGCCTCCTGCACACCCCCCACTGGGGATGTGCCCGCAACCAAGGTACATGCCCTTGACTGGAATCAAACCTGGGACCCTTCAGTCCACAGGCCGACGCTCTATTCACTGAACCAAACCAGTTAGGGCCTAACCTCCAAGTTTTACATGGAGACTCACTAATGGAGGGGCTCCCTGGCTTGACCTTGAGCCTTAGGCTGGGCCCATATTGAGGCAGAGTAGATTTGTGCTGGTGGAGTGAACACTGCTGGTGCCTCACTCAGACCCTCTCTATTCCTTTAACGAATGATGTGTGCCTGTTCCCTAGCATCTGCAGGCTTTGCTGCTAATGACGGGCACCTTTGACCTTCAGAAACTCATCCCTGGGGCACAAGAGTCATTTCATCTGTTCAGAGTTGGTAAATGTTTAGCAACTGGCTCTGTAAAAACCAAACTAAACCAAAAAGCAAACAAACCAAACAACCTTGTCTCCCCCACTCCACCCCCCTCAATCAAAATCTTGGTTTGTAGTATTTACCATTTTCCATGGTATAAGGACTCCCACTATGGCTGATTTCAAACTACCAGTCTGACAGGTCTAAATTCCGAGTTGGGAATGATTGCCTCTCAGGAACAAGTACAAACTGGCTTTAGAGCACACCATTAGTTGCAAGGGCCTGTCATTTCCATTCCCACCCCGTCCACTGCCAGGCTGCGGATGAAAAACTAGTGTGAGTAAATGAAACACAGCTCCCTTGTCTCCATGCCGAACAAACTAGGAGGTGCAAGTGGTACTCCTGAACTCCTTCTGGGTCTCAGGCTGAGGCTGGGACTTCACATGAAAGTATACCTTTGCCTGGTTTCCTCCCTTACTGGCTTCTTCTGGGAGCACTTCATTAATGAGTCCTTTGCACACAAATCCTCATCTCAGGGTCTGCTTCTAGGAAAAACTGATCTAAGATAGCAGATTACATGTACTGCCAGGGGCAGAGAGAAAACTCTCTTTAAAAAAAGTTTTGCTTAAAAGGTGGACAGCGACAAAAAGGAATATTAGGGTTACTTTGGGGTCATACATTTATTGAATTTTAGGGTCCTGTGGACTAGATATTGGAGGATATAAGGTTAAAAAGTAAATAATTGGGGGAACTTTCAAGATGGCGGCAGAGTAGTGGATCTTGTACTCACCTCCTCCCAGGCCCAAATGGGAAATACTATCTCATGGGTTAGTTGCAAAGATTGACTGAGTTATTATATACAAAGCACTTAGGACAGAGCCTCGCTCAGTGTCAATGTCATTATGCAAAAGCTTTTATTATTATTTACAGAACAGACTTCCTCTGTGAAAGGTTTTCAGAGAAGGCAGAGTTGAGGACAATGTTGAAAGAATGGCCCCAGATGGGTGTCTTCTGAGAGAGAGTCTGGGGACACCTCAAGGTCCTTCCCAGGGCCTGTAGATACATTTTGCAAAGCCTGGATGTTAAGGACGCTCTCTACAATGTTACCACCTACTACTCCTGCTCAAACCGAAGCTCCTGGATCTCAGCAGCCTTTTCTCATGCAAATATGCCAGCAGGACCCTGAGCTTCTGAAGCAAGCTCTGGATGAACTCAGAGCATTGTCCTGCTGACAACATAATTTGCTCACCACCTAGGGCAGTGGTTCTCAACGTTGGCTGCACATTAGAATCACCTGGGAATCTTTTTAAAATCCTGATTTCTGGGCCTCATCCTCTGGAAATTCTGTTTCTTTGTGATGGGGTGGGGCCACAGCATGAGTCACAAAGAAACAGAATTTCCGGAGGATGAGGCCCAGAAATCAGGATTTTAAAAAGATTCCCAGGTGATTCTAACGTGCAGCCAAGGTTGAGAACCACTGATATAAGTAGTACTGATATAAGTTTGAACCACAAACTCTTATGAAGCTCAGTTACATGGTTAAGAATTTGTAAAGGGGAGAGGGAAAATGGCAGTGTAGGTAAATGCCTGTACTTGCCACCTCCCACAACTACATCAAAATTACAACTAAAATACAGAACAACCCCCCTGATGGGCCCTGCTCTGTGAGTGACAGGCGGCAGCACCCCAACCCCCTGATGGGCCCTGCTCTGTGCGTGACAGGGGGTGGCACCACAACCTCCCCATCGACCCTGCCTTGAGTGTGACAGGGGGCGGTGCCCCAACCCCCCAATCGGCCCTACCCTGAGCGTGACTAGCGGTGGCATCGCAACCTCCCAATCCGCCCTGCTCTGTGTATGACAGGGGGCGGCGCCCCAACTCCCCAATCGGCCCTGCTCTGAGCCTGACCAGGGCTGCACCTAGGGATTGGGCCTGCCCTCTGCCACCCGGGAGCAGGCCTAAGCCAGCAGGTCGTTATCTCCCAAGGGGTCCCAGACTGCGAGAGGGCACAGGCCGGGCTGAGGGACCCCCCTTCCCCCCGAGTGCACAAATTTTTGTGCACCGGGCCTCTAGTTTTAATATAAATGTCTTCCGAAAGAGCTATTTTTATTATAGTTCTTCACCTCATCTCTTTTTGGCTAGGTGACTCACAGGGGATGAAATGTGTGCATGCGTGTGTGTGTGTGTGTGGTGTGTGCATGTATGTTAGTAAATGCTTTCTTCATCAATCTGTGATTGTGTATGACTCTGTTTGGGAGATAGGGAAGTTCTGGTGAACGTGTTTAATCAATCATAAATTTAGCCTCAGCCAGCAGTTTGCTCTGAAGTAGGCTTTCCCAATCATATCTCCGAGGAAGGCTCCTTTCCTTACAAGTACACGAGCTTGGGGTGCTACAGCAGAATTCTGCGCAGTCTGTTCTGGCAGAAAGGACATTGGGAGATTTGATCAAACTAGTCATTTTTCTTTGTGTTTTAAATTTTTTTATATATTTTGATTTTTTTTTTTTTCAGAGAGAAAGGGAGAGGGAGAGGGATAGAGAGTTAGAAACATCGATGAGAGAGAAACATCGATCAGCTGCCTCCTGCACGCCCCCCACTGGGGATGTGCCCGCAACCGGAGTACATGCCCTTGACCAGAATCGAACCTGGGACCCTTCAGTCCACAGGCAGATGCTCTACCCGCTGAGCCAAACCGGTTAGGGCTGTGTTTTTAATTTTTCTCTTATTAGATAATGTGTGCATCTTTACTCACCAACCAAGTTACTCATACCACCACTTTCTGTGGGAAATAATTAATTAAAATATACCTCAGCTAAGAATTTTTGGGAAAAGATATTCAAGCATATTCAGGCTGGTTTGAATGGAAATCTGTATAGCAATGGCAACCTCAAAAAGATAGCCACAAAAATTGCAAATATTTAAAAAAAACGGGTAGCATACGAAAACCATTTGCTAGCCCCTCCAAAATTAAGAGGACCTATAAATTTGCATTCATGCTCTTTGCTACTTGCTCAACCTAAATTGTTCATCTTCAAGGACAAGTGAGCAAGAAATCCCTGGAAAGGTGAATGGTGCATGGTCCAGGCTGAGGTTCTGAGAAGTGGAGGTTCTGAGTATGTGTCTCTGGAACCAATTTTGACACACGTTGATTAAGGAAACATGATTTTCTAAGCCTTTGGATGATGGGAAAATCATAGTGGACTTTCTAGTTAGAGACCTTAGTAGAAGAAAATACTAAATCATTGGAATCAAACTTGCAGTCACTCAATAAACATTTATTGAGCACCTGCCATGTGCCAGGCACTGTTAATGACATTGGATGTTTGGGAGTGAATAAAATTGGTAATGCTTCTGCCCTTTATAGTGATAGTTAATATTTGCATAGCATTTATAACATGCCAAAGACTTTTATAAATGGCTTATGCATATTAGCTTACTTAATCTTCACCAGAAACCTATATGGAAAGTGCTATTATTATCATCCCCATTCTACAGATGAGGAAACTGAGGCACAGAGATTAAATAACTTCCCTCAAGGTCACAGAGTTAGAGTTGGGCTGGTACTCAACTCAGTCTTGCTTCTGAGGCTGGGCTACGAATTGCTGGCCATGCTCTCTCTCAGGGAGCTTATCCTTGAGAAGTAGGGAACAAGACCTTAGACCAGTGGTTCTCAACCTTCCTAATGCAGTGGCCCTTTAATACAGTTCCTCATGTTGTGGTGACCCCCAATTTCATTGTTACAAATTGAACATAATTAAAGCATAGTGATTCATCACAAAAACAATATGTAATTATATATGCGTTTTCTGATGGTCTTAAGCGACCCCTGTGAAAGGGTCGTTCGACCCCCAAAGGGGTCGCAACCCACAGGTTGGGAACCACTGCCTTAGACACATAAACAGGTAAAGGACTAAAAATCCATGGGAGTACTCAGAAGTAAATAGAAGAAGAAAGCATTCTTCAGAATAACAACCAAGATGTTCTGACCAATAGCAGTCACTTACGACAAACTCCTTGGGTATATTTGGGAAGGAAAGGAACTGGATAAGCTTGCTAGGGCTGCCATCACAAAGTGCCACAATCAGAAATGTATTGTCTCACAGTTCTGGAGGCTGGAGATCTGAGTGTCAGCAGGATTGGTTCCTCCAGTCTTTGGGTTCCTTGGCTTTTATAGAAGCATCTCCCCAATCTCTAGCTTCATCTTCCCATGGCATTCTCCCTGTGGGCTCTGTCTCCAATTTTCCCCTTTTTTATAAAGACATGAGTCATGTTGGATTAGGGGCTCACCCTACTCCAGTATGACCTCATCTTAACTAATTATATCTGCCACAACCCTATTTTCTAAATAAGGTCACATTATGGCCCTAGCTGGTTTGGCTCGGTGGATAGAGCATCGGCCTACAGACCAAAAGGTCCTGGGTTTGATTCTGGTCAAGGGCACATGCCTGGGTTTTGGGCTCGATCCCCAGTGTGGGGTGTGCAGGAGGCAGCTGATCAATGGTTCTCTCTCATCATTGATGTTTCTCTCTCTTTCCCTCTCCCTTCCTCTGAAATCAATAAAATAATGATAAAAATAAATAAAATTATAAAAAATATAAGGTCACATTATGAAGTACTGGGGGTTTAGGACTTCAACATTAATTTGGGGGGCACATAATTCAATCTATAACAGGAACCCAAAGAAAGCAATGTGGTGG
Source organism: Myotis nattereri (assembly GCF_964212035.1). Taxonomy (NCBI): domain Eukaryota; kingdom Metazoa; phylum Chordata; class Mammalia; order Chiroptera; family Vespertilionidae; genus Myotis; species Myotis nattereri. Next base: position 149,918,379 of record NC_138078.1, on the reverse strand, counting down.
TACCTCAGAAGCAGCTATTTTAAGTCTTACTGTTGGTAGGAAGCTCCTAAGGGAAACGAGCCAGAAGGAAGAGCTATCTTAGAACAGATAAGGACACAGCTGGATGAATGAATGAACAAGGTAGCCTTGTCTTTGAAGTTCTTATGACGGGTTTGCCAAGGCCTGTACTTGGGATGTTGTTTCAGGTGGCCTCTAATTATGCTGGTTCAGCTACATTTCCTTCCTTCATTTTCTTTGTGAGCAATAGTCACCATTCATGAGACCAGTGACCAGAGTGCAAGGGATAGTCTGAAGGAAACTTGCCTATGCAGGCATCAGATGCTCAGCTTGGCGCTGTGAGCTCCTGGCCACAGGCTTAAGCAGATGGGAGGGAAGAAAGCAGTCCCAACCTAGAAGTTTGTAGATAAGGTTGTGGCTGGAGCACTCATATTTTTTTACAGAAGCAATGTCTCACATTGTCATGAGCCCACTGTGAGCCCAACAGCACTATGAGCACACCTGTTAACCAAACTATGGCACCAGAGTAAACACAGTAAATCCGAGCCTGAACTGAGTACTACAGGGAGCGAGCAGGAGCTAAAGGCAGAATATGAAGTTCCTCCCATGTTCCTGGGTATGGAGATGACCCCAGGCATTGAAGATATTGACCTGGCATTTGTGACAGTATGGATAGACTTAACGGGTATTACGCTAAGTGAAATAAGTCAGAGAAAGACTAATACCACATGATTTCACTTATATGTGAAATCTAACACAAAGAACAATAAAGACAAAACAGACTCATAGATAACAGAGAACAAACTGGTGGTTACCAGAGGAAAGGGGGGAGGGGGTATGGGAGGACAGGCAAAATAGGTGAAGGGGAATAAGAAGTATAAATTTCCAGTTCTAAAATCCATGTCATGGGCTGTAATGTACAGCATAGGAAATATAGTCAATAATACTGTAATAACTATGTATGGTGTCATAGTAGCTAGTTTATTGTGGTGATAATTTTATAATGCATAAAAATATCAAATAACTATGTTGTACACATGAAACAAATATAATATTGTATGTCAACTATAATTCAATAAAAAGTAATATTGGCCTGCAATACCTTAGTACCTTCCCTGCAACCTCTGACACCTCCTGGTTCCCTTCTCCTGTTATTCCAGCCCAGAATGTGTTCCCAAGGTCTTGCCTTTCTCCTAAGAATGCTCTTTAGCCCAGACCGGTGTGGCTCAGTGGTTAAGTGTCGGCCTGTGAACCAGGAGGTCATGGTTCAATTCCCGGTCAGGGCACATGCCCAGGTTTCAGGCTCCACCCCGTAGGAGTTGGCCTATCAATGATTCTCTCTCATCATTGATGTTTCTCTCTCTCTCTCTCCCTCTTCCTTTCTCTCTGAAATCAATTAAAAATATATTTCAAAAAATGTCCTTAAATAAACATTTTTCTTTACCACAATGAAATCTTCCCATCCCTCAGAGAAGAGCATTGCCTCAAACAGCGGTTAGGGTTAATACAGTCAGGCAAATCTGCTCGTGTGCAGTAATTCTTAACATTGGCTGCACATTACAGTTATCTGGGCCATTTACCGTACAAAATACCGATGCCTGGATTTCATTCAAGGAGGTTTGGATTTCATTGGTGTGGAATGTGGCCTGGGCCTCAGGATTTGTAAAGCTCCCAGCTTAATTCTAAATGAGCAGCCAGAGTGGAGACCTCTGCTCTAAGGCGAAAGCCTTAACATGAGGTTATTATTGCCCTAACCAGTTTGGCTCAGTGGATAGAGCATCCGCCTGCGGACTGAAAGGTCCCAGGTTCGATTCCGGTCAAGGGCATGTACCTGGGTTGTGGGCACATCCCCAGTAGGGGGTGTGCAGGACGCAGCTGATCGATGTTTCTCTCTCATCGATGTTTCTAATTCTCTATCCCTCTCCCTTCCTCTCTGTAAAAAAATCAGTAAGATATATTTTAAAAATGAGGTTATTATTAATTTGGCATGAATCTGAACAGGATGAAATGCTAAACTGTGTGATAAAGTGAGTTGGTGGGAATCTCATGGGGATGAGTCTGGGGGGCCTCTGGGGTCACGGATTCCTGGAGCAGTGCTCTGTCCCTACTTTGCAGGGCTTTCATTCTGCCTGTACTTCTGAACCCGATAATTTCCTGGACCAGCTTGTAGGTGATTCCGGGGCTCTGGAGGTTTTGATGGCAAGTGTGAGTATGTGTGGGTGGGGAGCAGGTTTCCGTGGCTGGCTCATTCAATAGCCAGATGGTTACCTCGGGGGCTTTTTGAGGAGCCTAAGTCAACAGTGGAGAATAACCAGCTCGCATACCTCATGAATAAACCCGGGGGGAAACCCCAACTTCAAACTAGAGTCGATGAAATTGTAGGTGCCCAGCTGATGTAAAGAATGAAAATCACATTCTCTACAGATGGATGGGAGCCGGAGTCTACCAATAACAGCTAGGATACTAAGGATGGAGGCTAGTGACGACAGGTAGGAGCCGGAGGAGGGGGATTATGTTTGCCTCTGCTTTAATTAGCATCTTCTTCCGTGCTGTGCAGAAGGGTTACCTGGGACATTAATTAAATTTGCAGCTGATGTCAAACTGGGATGCATTCCAAGGGCTAATGAGACCGAGGATCAGCACAGGAGCTGAGGGAGGAAGACAACAAGACTTTTCTGAAGAGAGGCATCCTTCCCAGCTGGAAGCAGTGTAAGCAGTGAGCACAGGTCCCCACCAAGAGGATAAGTGAGGAAGGACCCAGGAGACAATACTGGACAAAGTCTGAAATAAATGCTTGCGTCTAGGTTCTTTACTTTCTTTATTTTTAAAAATCTTTATTGTTGCAAGTATTGCATATGTCCCCCTTCTTCCCCAATTGACCCCTTCTAGCCTGCACCCAACCCCTCTGTAGGCCTTCACCACCCTACAGTCTGTGTCCTGGGTTATCCATATATGCATACAAGTTCTTTGGTTGATCTCGTCCTACCCACGGTCCCCTGCCTTCCCTCTGAAGTTCGACAGTCTGTTCATGCTTCTATGTCTCTGGATCTATTTTGCTCTTTATTTTAAATATCTGTGCTTGTTTGTATTTTAAAGAATTTCTTCGTTTTCTCCTAAAAGTTAGCTTTGATGGCTACCATGTAATAAGATAGTGTTAGTTATAGTGTTTATTTATTTCATGGCTTGGTTGAGGCTCACTCCCGTGTTGGCCTGTGTTCATGGCTTCAGAATGAAAGGAACCGAGTCTACATTACTGAGCTGTGCTTTGAGCAGCACACATCTAAGCCCTGTATTGATGTCTCTCCTTCCCAGCATTGAAGAGCTCCCCTGGGTGCGAAGTGTTGGACAAATGAGCTGAACCAAGGACTCATTAATCATCTGCTCCTTCAGGAAGAGGAAATAAGGGCTATTTTTGTTTAGTGATTTTTCCCCTCGTAAGTTGTGTTGCCAGCTGGGTTGGAAAAGGTTTCTGTGGGAGCAAGTTCTCCAGAAAGGATCCCTATTTTGATGGATGTATCTTTTGATAAAGAGATAGGAAGTAAGCCCAGCCAGTGTGGCTCAGTGGTTGAGTGTCAACCAGGAGGTCACGGTTCAATTCCCGGTCGGGGCACAGGCCCGGGCTGCAGGCTCAGTCCTCAATAGGGGGCGTGCAGGAGGCAGCTGATCAATGTTTCTCATCACTCTATCCTCACACTCTCTTCACTTTTCTCCATTCTTAACAGTTGCTCCTTCTCAGGGTCCTTTGCTGGTTTCTCTACCCTTAGTTCTCTTCTCTTCCATGTCTTTCTTCACTCCCTTGGTGACTTCATCCAGTCAGAAGGGTTTAAACACCATGTTGTCTTCCAACCTCTTTTCTGAATACTAGGTTCTATGATCAACCATATATGTACCATAAATTTCCACTTAAAGGAAGTTTAACATGCTCAAACATGGACTCTGCTCTTTCTCATAGACTCTTCATTCAGTCCACTGGGAAATCCTGAAAGTGTGCTTTACCTTTAGAATGTCTCCAGAATCTGACCACTTCTCCCTGCCTTTATGGCCATCTCCCTGGACCAAGCCACCATCATCACTCAGCCCTGGGTTACTTTAATAGCCTTCTCCCTTGCCTCTTGTTGCCATGGTGCCCTCTGCAGTGTCTTCTCCACACAGAGCTGCCACCAGCTGGGGTGATTTTTTAAAAAATTTAAGTCAGGCCCTAGCTGGTTTGGCTCAGCCTGCAGACCAAAGGGATCCTGGGTTCAATTCAATTCTGGTCAAGGGCGTGTACCTCGGTTGTAGGCTCCTCCCTGGCCCGGGCCCTGGTCAGAGCTCATGCAAGAAGCAACCAATCGATGTGTTTCTCTCACATTGATATTTTTCTCTGTCTCTCCCTTCCACTCTCTAAAAATGAATGGAAAAATATCCTCAGGTGAGGATTAAAAAACAACCACAAAAATAAAAGTGTAAGTCAGATCATGCCAAAACCCTCCTATAAGATTTTCCATCTCATGTTGAGTAAAAGCCAAAGACTTATTTCCTACTAATTTCTCTGAACTCACTCCACTTCAACCTCACTGGCCTTCTTACTGTCCTTTGACCACTGCAGGCATGGTCGTGCAACAGGGCCTCTGTCTGCAATCCTCTTCTTCCAGAAATATGTATGGCTCACTCCACTCCTTCATCTTCAAGCATTTGCTCAAATGCCACTGTTGTGGGTTGGTTCCATGGGAAGCAGACTCTAGTGATGTTCGGCATGCAGTAGGTATGATAGGCAGTGCTCTTGGTATCAACATGTATGGAAGGGTGGGGAAGAAAGCAGGAACGGGCACAGAGAAGCTGAGCGGTGGAACAGATCTAATGATAGCCTTGACCTCTCCTACAGTGAGCTCCGGAGCTAAAATGACCTGTCAGAGTTGTCCTCCATTGGGCCAAAGGGACCAACATTTATGTCCTCCTCTTTGGTCAGAATTGAGTGGGCAAGGAGGTTTTCCGCCGAGGTAACCCCTGAAGGGCTTGTCAGCATTCCTCCAACTCCTTCCTTGAAGGGGGATATGGATATCCCACAGTCACCTTCTCAATAACTCTTGGCCTCTACTTCTACCTGCAAATGTTGCCCCACCTTCCACGCCTCTAAATCTCCTTTACCTCACTCTATTTTTCCATAGCACTAATCACAGTCGAATGGACCATATCATTTATTTCCTCTGTTTTTTGTTTATAGTCTGTCTCCCTCTGCTAGAACGTAGGTCCATGAGGGCAGAGGTTTCTGTTTTGTTCACTCATGTATCCCCAGTGCCTAGAACTGTGTCTGACACTAGTGGACACTCAATAAATATTTGTGAATGAGTGATGCTTGGTGAATTCCAGCTAATTGTCGATCGGATTAAACATGGTCAGGAACGAGTGCTGAAAATAGGAGATGAATTATGTGCTGAGAGTTCCCAGTATTCACCAACATGCAAACTATGAGAGATACTGTGAGGTGTTTATTATTCTGAATTTTTTGCTGCTGTTCACAAGCCTCTGATGTTGAGTGACCTGCTCCTGACCTATACTTGATTAACTCAGCTTTGGGGCCCCAAGGGGAAAAAATGAGTAATGACATGTAGAAGGCTGCTGACCCATACAAAGCTTGCTTCTTCTAATATTTATGAAGACTGACATTTCATTTGTATGAACTTATTATTTACAATATATGTATTTTTCATAATGTGCTAATGTTAATAGGCCTGGCATAGTAAGACCAATAGATATCTTGACAGTTGGCTCATTAGCCCCTGATGGTCAGCATAATTTGCTAATGCGGACAGCAGTTCAACAATAGCAGGGATTGTGGCAGGAAGGAAAGGGAGCATTTAGCAGACCAAAGATATACATTCCTTTTGTTACCACTGACTGAACCTTCAGATCAGGTCAGGTCAGGTTTGATTGCTCTTGGCTAAAAGCCAGTGCAAGGTTTCCAGAGCAAGGAAGAGGCTCCGGGTGAGATCAGAGTGAATTACAGAGTTGGCTGGAGAAAGGCATGATAGTTACAATGTCAAAGGTGATTTTTGCAAAAGAAATCAACTAACTACCGCATCACTGTCAATCTTATTATAAAGGTTTTAAGCATTTAAAAATATGTGTTTATGCCCTAGCTGGTTTGGCTTAGTGTATAGAGCATCAGCCTGCAGACTGAAGGGTCCCGGGTTCAATTGCAGTCAAGGGCACATGCCCAGTTTGTAGGCTCAATCCCCAGTAGGGGGCATGCAGGAGGCAGCCAATCCATGGTTCTCTCCCATCATTGATGTCTCTCTCTCTCTCTCTCTCTCTCTCTCTCTCTCTCTCTCTCTCTCCCTCCCTCCCTCCCTCCCTCCCTCCCTCCCTCCCTCTTCCTTCCTCTCTAAAATCAATACAAATATATTTTAAAAAATAAAAATGTGTTTATTTCTAATGGGTTCATCAAAGAGAATCTGAAATGTAGAAAAGCACAAAAATAAAAATCACCCATTAAAAGTCCTATTACTAGTCCATCATATTGGCTTCTAGACTTTTTTCTATATACATATTCACTTAACACGCATACACATACATTCTTTTAATTTTATTTAAACCTGCAATAAAATTGGGGTATTTTTGCATGTCCTGCTTTATTTACTTAATATTATATCTCTAGCATTTTCTCATATTATTTGATGTTTGTGAAAATGACTTCTAATTTAAATAGCATAATATGCCATAGCTTGTGTGTGTCTGTATTTTTCTTTTTACCAGTCCTCTATTTGTACATTTATGATGTTGTCAAATATTTGGTATTGAAAAATATTTCCATGACTATTCATTTTTTAAAATATATTTTTTATTGATTTCAGAGAGGAAGGGAGAGGAGGAGGAGAGAAAGAGAGAGATAGAAACATCAATGATGAGTGAGAATCATTGATTGGCTGCCTCCTGCATGCCCCCTACTGGGGATCGAGCCTGAAACCTGGGCATGTGCCCTGGTTGGGAAACAAACTGTGACCTCCTGGTTTGTAGGTTGATGCTCAGCCACTGAGCCACACTGGCCAGCTAAAAAATGCTTAACTTTAGTTTCAGAGAATTTCTTTTCTTTATTTTTGACACTATTACAGATGTCCCCATTCCCCTTCCCCCCCCCCCCACAGCTTTGCCCACCTCCACCCAGCCCCCACCCTCCCTTCCCTCTGGCCATCACCACACTTGTTGGTGCCTATGGATTATGCATACATGTTCTTTGGCTAATTCCTTCACCTTCTTTCATACAGTTCCTCCAGGGAATTTCTTCAAAATAGTGAAAATGTAAAACTTCAGGCAACTTTGAATTACTCAAATCACACATTACTGGGCCCAAATGAATAAAATTTAAAAAACAATATTTTCAAAATAAACATGCAAATAAGTTGATTTTCTAGATTCAAGCACATGCATTTCTTCTTCTTCTTTAATTTATTATCCATCTGCATTTTTGGCTTTCAAAAGATTCAACCGATTCTCACTCTATTTTATTCTGGGCTCCGTGAATGGCTTCCCCACTGTTCCAGGAGCAGGTTATTTTTCCTATATTATTCTCTGTGGGAGCAGAGCTTCCCGCAGTCTGCTGAGAATTGCTGTTTAGTTGATGGTATTTTCACTTCTGCCTGGCTCTTGCTTCGTAGTGCCAAGCTGAAAATTGCCCCTCAGCATGAAGTCATTGGTTTAAGAATTTGATATTTTCAGAAAAATCATTTCCATTACCACTCTCTGCCTCCTCTTCGTACCCCAGGCCCCCTTCCTGCATTCCCACTTTGTAGACGGGAGCCTGTAAGTTGCAATAAACTTTGGGGTTCCAACTTTATGGCCCAAGGCAGCGTCCTTTCGCTTACATCTTCCAGGTCCTTCTTCCTGTCCATGAATCTAGCATTTTACACTCCCTCTCCAGCACACACTTTTACATAGATTTCAATCTTTGTTCGGAGAGAGTTCTCACTTGTTATGTGCTTAATATAGATGCTCTTCAATCTATATGCATTTCGTGTAGAATTCTAAATGGAAAAAAAAGCTTCCATAATTATGTCAGTCAGAGAAAAGTCAGGAAAAAGAAATTACACCAGGTAGTTTGATTAAAGAAATTGAACAGCGGAGATAATTTAATCCAAAGAGCAAACTGGAGAAGCAGCCCCAGGGCTAAAGGGACAATGAAAAAGACAGTGTGATCAGAGCCTAGGAGCCAGGGTTGCCTTAGGGGCTGGAATCATGGTAGGGGCTGCCCAGCAACAGCTGGGGCCGTGGCCATGGAGGGACACAGCCACTGCTGGAGATGTCCCTCAAAGGAGAGAGAGAGAGAGAGAGAGAGAGAGAGAGAGAGAGAGAGAGAGAGAGGTGAGAGATACATTGCTTTCCTCCTCCTCTTTTTCCAGTCTTTTCCCAGGGCCTCGCACTGGTAGAATCTAACCCAGGGGTGGGCAAACTTTTTGACTCGAGGGCCACAATGGGTTCTTAAACTGGACCGGAAGGCCGGAACAAAAGCATGGATGGAGTGTTTGTGTGAACTAATATAAATTCAAAGTAAACATCATTACATAAAAGGGTATCTTTTATTTCAATAGTTTTATTTAGTTCAAACGGGCAGGATCCAGCCTGCGGGCTGTAGTTTGCCCAGGGCTGATAACCTGAAGCTTTGGAAGTGCAATTTGCATACCACGTGACACAGAGCAGAGCAAAGGAAAAGTGGGGAGTGGAAGAAATACTCAGTAAAGGCAATGACATTGTGGAGCTACCCCAGCCCTAGATGTTGTTATCCAAGGGGAGGAAGCAGGTGTCTGGCAGGGCGGGACATGGTGGGTAGGAAAGCTCCGTTCCCTGTGCTCTTCACTGTGAATGAGACAGGAACCGGACTGAACAACCTTTGCATTGATAAAGCTTATAGCTTAGCAGGAGAGTTAGGCAACTAAAATCTGTAATAAATTACTACAAATATATATATATGTGTATATATATATATATACACACACACACACATATATATGTACACACACACATATATACACATATATACATTAAATAGCAATGTATAAGTTATATGTATATATTGCAATATGTATATATAACATATACATATAATTTATATTATGAATCACATATTTAGTATATACTATTTATACTTATATTACACTGTTATATAAATATAATAATATAATATATATGCTATTATATATTTAATATAAATAGAATAGTGTCCCGGCCAGTATGGCTCAGTGGTTGAGTGTGGACCTATGAACCAGGAAGTCACAGTTCAATTCCTGGTCAGGGCACATGCCCGGATTGTGGGCTCGATCCTCAGTAGGAGGCATGCGGGAGGCAGCCAATACATGGTTCTCTCTCATCGTTGATGTTTCTCTCTCTCTCTCTCTCTCTCTCTCTCTCTCTCTCTCTCTCTCTCTCCCCCTCTCCCTTCCTCTCTGAAATCAATAAAAATATATTAAAAATAAAAAAGAATTCAGGACTTGGGAAACTTTTTCTGTAAAGGACCAGATAGCAAATATTTTTGGCTTTGTGGGTCAAACTGAGTCCACAACTCCTCAGCTCTGTCATTGTAGTATGACAGCAGCCATAGATAATCTATGTATCTATATCCATATATCTATCTATATCTATCTATCTATCTATCTATCTATCTATCTATCTATCTATCTTTCTATCTGTGTATGGATAATATGCTAAGTGTCTGTCCAACTGGTTGCTATGATGCGCACTGACCACCAAGGGGCAGATGCTCAATGCAGGAGCTGCAGTGACACCCACTGGCCATTTACAGAGAAATGACACCATGGACCTGACGCCCACAAAGCAACACTCGGCTTCCCCCAAGTGGGACACAGGCCATGCCACCACCCCAGAGCAACAGCCCACCAAACCGCAGCCAATGCTGCCATGACCCCATGGTGCAAAATGCGGCCCACAGCCCAGCCAAACCCAGCATGGAGAAAAGCAGGGAAGTGTGAAGGCTCATGATATATTCCCAGTTGTGCCAGATTATTTGTCCTGTGGAAATGTTTTTTTTTTTTTTAATATTTTTTATTGATTAAGATATTACATATGTGTACCCTCTACCCCCCCTCTCCCCGCTCACCCCCTCACCCCCCCCGTTGTCCGTGTCCATTGGTTAGGCCTATATGCTTGCATATAAGTCCTTTGGTTGATCTTTCCCCCTTGCCCCCACCCTCCCCTACCTTCCCTCCAAGGCCCGACAGTCCAATCAATGCCTCTCCGTCTCTGGATCAGTCCTTGTTCATCAGTTTATGCTGTTCATTATATTCCACAAATAAGTGAGATCTTGTGGTATTTATCTGCTCTCCAGTTCCATCCATGCTGTGGCAAATGGTAAGAGTTCCTTTTTCTTCTTCCTCTTCTTAAAGAATACCTTTCAGCATTTCATATAATGCTGGTTTGGTGGTGATGAACTCCTTTAGCTTTTTCTTATCCGTGAAGCTCTTTATCTGACCTTCCATTCTGAATGATAGCTTTGCTGGATAAAGTAATCTTGGTTGCAGGTTCTTGCTATTCATCTCTTTGAATATTTCTTGCCACTCTCTTCTGGCCTGCATGGTTTCTGTTGAGAAATCAGCTGACAGTCGTATGGGTACTCCCTTGTAGGTAACTGACTGTCTTTCTCTTGCTGCTTTTAAGATTCTCTCTTTATCTTTTGCTCTTGGCATTTTAATTATGATGTGTCTTGGTGTGGTCCTCTTTGGATTCCTTTTGTTTGGGGTTCTCTGCGCTTCCTGGACTTGTAAGTCCATTTCTTTCACCAGGTGGGGGAAGTTTTCTGTCATTATTTCTTCAAAAAGGTTTTCAATATCTTGCCCTCTCTCTCCTTCTGGTACCCCTATAATTCTGATGTTGGTACGCTTGAAGTTGTCCCAGAGGTTCCTTACACTATCTTCATATTTTTTGAATCTCTTTTCTTTTTTCTTTTTCGGTTGGGTATTTTTTGTTTCTTTGCATTTCAAATCTTTGACTTGATTCTTGGGATCCTCTTTTCTGCTGTTGGAGCTCTGTAAAGTATTCTTTATTTCAGTCAGTGTATGCATAATTTCTAATTGGTCCTTTTTCATGACCTCCATGGTCTCACCATACTCCTTGAGGGATTCATTAAATTTATCGGTGGTTTCCATAAAATTCTTGACAAACCTTATAAACGTGGCCTTGAACTCTATATCCAGTCGTCTGGCCTCCTCCGTTTCTGCCAATTGTGACCTGTTTCTTTGTCTCCGCATTTTGGCTGCTTCCCTGTGTTGATAGAGTGGCCCTGTGCGCCAGGTGTCCTGTAGGGCCCAGTGGCTCAGCCTCCCCAGTTACCTGGGGTGGACACTCTTGGTGCACTCTTGGTGCCTTGGTTGATGTAGGATCACTGGGAGGAATTGACCTCCAGGCCAATTGGCTGTGGGAAGCAGCTGCGTCTGAAGTGGGAGAATGGACCCCCTCTGACCACTGGGTACAGTGGCTCCTGGATCTAAGGAGGTGCTAATTCAGCCCCTGCCTGAGGCCACAGAGCAGGAACCACGAAGAGGCTCAGCTGTGAAGCAATGCAAGCCGCTGCGGGGCCTTGGGCCTTCTCTTGGAAGTTCCGGGTCTGGCTGGCCCAGCTGCAGTTAGGTAATTATCAGGTTGCAAAGTTCTGGGGCATTCACATGCAAAAGCCTCTGCCGCAGCCCGGGTGGGGCGTGGTCTCAGGGAGTCAAAGGGCGTAGAAAGAAGCAATGGCTGATTCTCCGCGCCCGGAGTCGCGCGTCTCAGTGTCCCGGCAATGGCTGCAAGCACCTCCGAGGGAAATCTGCCCCCAAGTTCGCCCGCTGCCGCCTGAGAGAGCAGCCTCTCCCCGTATGAGACCTGGGTCCCCAGAGACTTCCCAGAGCCGGAGATCAGAGCAGTCGGGAGCTTGTGATTCAAAAAGACAGCCGCGTCCTCAGGTGCCACCCCCTTTCCGCGCGCGCGAGCCGCCGCCGTGCCTCTGCACACAGCCTCCGCAGCTCCTCTGGCTCTCAGCGTGCTTTTCTTTTCTTCTAGTTGTAGAAATTACACTCAGCCAGCCTTCCTGTTGTTTTGGACGATGTTTGCTCCGTCCTTTGGGCTAATTTTCAATTGTTGTGGGAGGCGACTATTTCCCGGTGTTTATCTATGCCGCCATCTTAGTTTCTCCCTGTGGAAATGTTTTTAATATTGTATTTAAACTCCTCTGCCTTGAATTCCAGGGAGGGTGCTTGCCTCGTAGGATAAGGAATTTTTTATGGGTTTTAGGGTCTAGGGGGTAACTGGTGCACTTTGTTGGTCCAGGGGTTTGCTGCCATAAAGCCTGCCCACCTGTATTTAGAGGCTGAATCATGGCCTGAGTGTTTGATCACTTGGAAGGGTTTTTTTTTAATTAAAAAAATATTTTTATTGATTTCAGAAAGTCAGGAAGAAGGAGAGCTAGAAACATCAATGATGAGAGAGAATCATGGATTGGCTGCCTCCTGCACATGCCCTACTGGGGATCGAGCCCACGACCTGGGCATGTGCCCTGACCAGGAATTGAACTGTGACCTCCTGATTCATAGGTCGATGTTTAACCATTGAGCCATGCTGGTGGGGCTAGAAGAAGGATCTTTGAAAGGGTCTCAGAGGATTTTAAATGGGGGTTCAACTCTCAAGGCTGTTTGTTGATTTCATTTGCACTTTCTTGTGGATCCAGCAATTCTAAAAGTGTGGCTTGTGCGAACTGTTCCCAGCAACTGGAGACAACATCTTACTGTAAACCCAAACAAATAAAAAGGGACTTTCATGCTGTGATTATTGTTAAAAGATACATATTTGTAGTGGGAGCCATCACATGTAAAACGGAGTTCCTTTTTTCTGCTCGTTCTATAGCCTGAATTGTTGCTGTGAACACTGAAGAAAACATGTAGCAAGTAGGAGGCACTGTGCTATGCAGCAAAATTGCTAATCATGCTTCGCATCTCTTCCCAGACTCACAGGCACAGAGAGAAACAGAACAGGCCTCAAGATGGAGCCCTTGAACCACTAAGTTTTGAAGCAAAGTCACTGATTTGGAAGTTGGCCAGGTACAGGCAGCACTGAAGTGGCTGCTCAAGGCCGGCTGCAATTCTAGTGGGAGAAGCAGAAAGCGGGGAGAAGCTCTGTCCCCCAGCCCTCAATCCTCTCCCAGGGGCAGGCAGGCCTTAGGGGCGGGCTCCATCAGCCCCTAGGGCAGTGGTTCTCAACCTTCTGGCCCTTTAAATACAGTTCCTCATGCTGTGACCCAACCATAACATTATTTTCGTTGCTACTTCATAACTGTCATGTTGCTACTGTGATGAATCATAATGTAAATATCTGATATGCAGGATGGTCTTAGGCGACCCCTGTGAAAGGGTTGTTCGACCACCAAAGGGGTTGCGACCCACAGGTTGAGAACCTCTGCCCTAGGGTGAAAGGGTTGCATCAGTAGGATAAATCATTTTATTTGTATAAATAAATTTATATATTTTTTAACAGCGTGTACATTTCCCTCTTCTTTTTTGAAAATCTTTATTGTTGAAAGCTACATTTCCCTCTTTAAGGTCATCTTAAACGGTGGAAACAACTTGGAAACGTAATAATCTGCTTGGAGTCCTAATCAGCTCTTATTCTGAAACACAAAGGGAGCCTCAGCCAGGAGGCAACTGCAATGCCCAGTGAAGGAGAGGCTCCCCTCAGTAGGCAGGCTCCCAGAGGGAGGAAGGCAGGGCGGTGTAGGGGGAAGAGGAAGGGATAGGGCCTTGGCATCTGCCCTGTTTAGGATTGAATCCTCTCTCTGCTCTTTCCTAGCTACGTATCCTTAGGCCAGATTTTTTTCTTTTAATCCTCACTCGAGGATATTTTTCCATTGATTTTTAGAAAGGGTAGAGGTGAGGGACAGAGAGAGAGAGAGAGAGAGAGAGAGAGAGAGAGAGAGAGAGAAAGAAACATCGATGTGAGAGAGACACATCGATTGGCTGCCTCCCACATGCACCCAGACCAGGGCCAGGGTGGAGCCTAAGGTACGTGCCCTTGACCAGAATCCAACCCAGGACCCTTTAATACGTAGGCTGATGCTCTATCCACCAAGCCAAATTGGCTAGTGCAAGGCCAGTTTCTTAACCCCATAATAGTCTCTTCAGCAGTGGTTCTCAACCTGGGGGTCGAACGACCCTTTCACAGGGGTCGCCTAAGACCATCGGAAAACACATATATAATTACATATTGTTTTTGTGATTAATCACTATGCTTTAATGATATTCAATTTGTAACAATGAAAATACATCCTGCATATCAGATATTTACATTATGATTCATAACAGTAGCAACATGACAGTTATGAAGTAGCAACAAAAATAATCTTATGGTTGGGGGTCACCACAACATGAGGAACTGTATTAAAGGGTCACGGCATTAGGAAGGTTGAGAACCATAGTGATTAATCACAAAAACAATATGTAATTATATATGTGTTTTCTGATGGTCTTAGGCGACCACCGTGAAAGGGTCGTTCGACCCCCAAAGGGGTCGCGACCCACAGGTTGAGAACCACTGCTTTTGAGGGTTAGAGATTATGTCTTAAAGTGCTTGGTGCTTGTGTCCACCAACAAAGTACTTGCTAATGGTCACTGTCAGAGCACCCATCTGTGGGTCAGGCTGTGCACTGGACAAGGCATTATGTTCATGGGGGTGTCATTCACGCCGTACACGTATGATGCATATGAAAGCAGGTGAGCCCCTGGGCAACGGAAAAATGCCCTCCTCCTACATCAACCACATTGGCTCAGGTACTTATAGGGGCTAACACCTGGGCTATTGCAAATGTTGGCATGGCTGTTCCTTGCCCTGTCTGTACCTCCTCTGCCCGCCCCACAGGAACCTGAGCCAGTTGCCCCTCCTGCTTTGGTGGGGGAGGTGCAGGGCACTAGCTGATATTACTAAGGGGCCCACCTGGCCCCAGTGAGCAGGTAAGAGTGTGGGTTCCAGGATAACAGCTCAAGCTGTGTAGTATCTTTGTCTGATTCCTCACGGGCCTTTTGTGCTCTAGTCAGTGGGTTTGAAAAGGACCCATGGATCTGCCACGGAGACAACTTTCACCTGGGTGGCAAGGCTCCTCCCAACACCCCCTCCTTACCCCTCGCCCTCTTCTACGAGTGGCCATGGGACACGTAAAGGGTCATGCAGACACCTTTTCTGGCCCATGTGTGTAAGCTTGTTAAACTTGGCTCCTACCAAGACACATAGGATCCATCATATTATCTATAACACAGACTCTTGGTTTCTTTTTTAAATATATTTTTATTGACTTCAGAGAGGAAGGGAAAGATATCTGAGATATCTTTCAGAGAGAGATAGAAACATCAATGATGAGAGAGAATCATTGATCGGCTGTCTCCTGCACACCCTCTACTGGGGATCGAGCCCGCAACCCGGCCTGTGCCCTTGACCAGAATCCAACCCAGGACCCTTCAGTCTGCAGGCCAACGCTCTATCCACTGAGCCAAAGGCATAGTACAGACTCTAATTTAGCAATATCCATACTTGTTAAGTACACCTAGTAGTGCTTTGTACAATTTTAAAATATTGTTCTCTGTTCTTTCTATTTCTCATGTCCTTTCATTTCTTACCTCTTTTCTCCCATATAACTCTATCTTTTCCCCTTGCTTGCTGAGAACTCTCATTCTCTTCCTCAAACACTTTGTCTCTCTCCCCTCTATCTTCTTTTCGTACCTCAGGTCAGTTTCTGTCCCCCAGCCAATGTGTCTTTTCTTCTCAATGTTTCTTCTTTCATTTCTTGGTCATCTTCTTTCCCTCTCTCCATGCCTTTCTTCCCACCCAGATTTCCCCCCTTCCTTTTAGCTTTATTCCCTCCTGCAAATCCTCACGGGCACCCTTTCTGTTTTCTCATTATTCAACCACCCCATTTCTCCCAGTAGCACTGGAGTCAGAGAGTTCTGGGAAATGGAAAGTCACAGTGGTGGCGGTGCAGGGAGCCCATTTGGTGTGACTCAGTGCCTGCAAATGTCCATTGAATTTTGTAGCCTTAGATCAAAGAATAATGGAGTCCAGAGAAGTCACCTTCATGGAGCCGTAAAGTCCTTCTGGAGCTGGAGCTGTGAGTTTAGAACTTGCTCAGGTTGCCCGGCCAGTGTGGCTCAGTGGTTGAGCATCAACCTATGAACCGGAAGGTCACGGTTCGATTCCCAATCAGGGTACATGCCCGGGCTGTGGGCTCGATCCCTGGTGTGGGGCATGCAAGAGGCAGCTGATCAATGGTTCTCTCTCATCATTGATGTTTCTATCTCTCTCTCCCTCTTCCTTCCTCTCTGAAATCAATTAAAAATGTATTTTTTAAAAAGAACTTGCTCGGGTTGAAATTCCAGTTCATGGCTCATTTCCCCTTCAAATTATGAAAATAGAAGCACCATGGAGTGTCTCTCAGGCTAGTCTAATGGTCTTGAGCTTTTTGAGGGTCACAGTCGTCTTTGAATATCTGCTGGGAACGCTTGGACCCCTTCTCACAAAAATGCACATGAAGGCAGTTTCACTTACAATGTTATGAAAGCCCCTAAAGCCACGCACGGGCTCCCCAGGAGTCCTTTGGCCACAGGTTGGCCAGTATAAAACCAGAGTCCGAAAGAGGCAGTGTCTGCTCTGCCAGGCAATCGGGGTGACAAGTTACAGGGTTTTGAAACAGAGCAGAATTTCTCACTTCAACAGCAGAGCTGAAGACGATGGTGGGAATTTTGTAGGTTGAGGGGGTATTAGTCAGGTCCTGCCTGTCCTGGGAGTTTCCTGATCTCAATGAAGATAAGGAGCCTTCACCTTTCACCGCCTATCCTTTCTATGTCCTTTGGAAGCCTGATGTTTGAACTGCAGAAACTTCCAGCTGGGGCCCGAGCTGTGAGCAGGATGGACTACTCATCATGACATCTGTTGTTTCTACAGCTTCCTGCTTTAGTCAGCTTCAGATTAATATCTATTTTGGGGGGAGGAGTGAAGCAAAGAGGTCACCATCTTTGTACAAATTTTCTGAGTTAAGGTGGCTTTTTCCACATGAAAAATATATGTGGGAGGGAAGAATCCCGTTTATCCACTTTGGAAAATAATTTATTCTGATTCCAGCAGTCTGAACTCTGGGGTATATTTTATTTTATCAGCATGGCTCCATGAATTATTCTCTTGTTTTATTTTAGTGGCGGTATTTGTGTTCTGCTTGTATCTTTATTGCAAATTTAGTGCTTTCCAATGAATTACTTTCCTTCTTCTCTCAGCCCATTAGCTGTTCCACGTTTATAAGCAGAATCTGATTTGCAAGACCAATTTGCTCCTTTCTCTGTTCCACTAGGTGTTGTTCGGATTAGCTTTTCTTCAATAAATTCAATTAACAGGTAGTACGACCAATTTTTGTATAAAATCTTGGTTCAACAGAGCAAGCTAAAGAGAACAACACAAGACCACCCTGACTGGTTTGGCTCAGTGGATAGAGCATCGGCCTGCGGACTGCAGGGTCCCAGGTTAGATTCTGGTCACGGGCACGTGCCTGGCTTGTGGGCTCAAACCCCAGTAGGGGGCGGGCAGGAGGCAGCCAACCAGTGATTCTCTCTCATCATGATGTTTCTCTCTCTCCCTCTTTCTTCCTCTTTGAAATCAATAAAAATGTATATTTGTTAAAAATAAAGAAAACAACACAAGACCCTTGCTATAGCTAGGGTGGTGTGTGTGTGTGTGTGTGTGTGTGTGTGTGTGTGTGTGTGTGTGTGTTACTGGGAAGAGGAGAATGTCACTGGGTCTAGAGACTTGTCCCTATACTGGCAGATAAAGATGTCATGTGCCCCATCTAAAGGGATTGGGTGAAAGCCAGAGGTACTGGGAAAGCTCAGTTTTATAGATGGGGACACCCAGGATGTTAGAATGATGGTTGACCAGTAACTCCCGATTCACTTATTGGGGGCAAAGATTTCTATTGCTCTCTGGCTGGGAATATAGCAAGACTGGGTGAGAGTCACCCACCTCACGGTGAGCAGTGCTGAAGAAGGCAGAAGGTGACAGTGGCTATGTCAACAAGAGACTTGGAACTAAAAAGGATGAGTCCAAGATTTGACAAAAAAAAAAAAAAAGAAGACTTGGGAAACAGTGGAGGAGGAGCAGGTGTGAGGGAAAATTGTCAGCCGCACAGAGCACATTTTCGTAAAATTTACAGGTGATGGATTATTCATGCTTCACCAGGAGGAATTTAATATCCCAAACTTTTCATAATTGCCCTCAGTTATTGTCATCAAAACAATTATAGTTTTCTTCTTGGAACTGTCTACTAACACGGCATGTTGTCAAATGGAATCAGGTGTGCTTAAATCCTGATTGCAAATGCCAGTGTCATGTGAGTCACTTTGAGTATAGAAAATGATGAGGAGCAAGACCTTAGCTAACAGCAAAACCTTGGGATCTGAGACTTTTGGAGAAAGTGATTTTTCAGGAGATTTCAGACTAACAAAGATGGTATCATGCCTTCGGGAAATTGTTGGTTTTGATGGAATATTTCTGCTTTTTAAAAAAAATTTATTTTTATTGATTTTAGAGAGGCAGGGAAAGGGAGAGAGATAGAAACATCAATGATGAGAGAGAATCATGGATTGGCTGCCTCCTGCATGCCCCCACCAGGGGTTGAGCCCGCAACCCAGGCAGGTGCCCTGACCGGAAATTGAACTGTGACCTCCTGGTTCATAGGTCAACACTCAACCAATGAGCCACGCCGGCTGGACTGGAATATTTGTCTTCATGCATACATTGTTCCAGTAATGGGTAGCAAACATCTCCCTTTCAATGACAGCCTGCAGCCTGCTTATAAAACAAAGTTCTCTTGGACTCCATCAATTAGAGATAACTAACCCTGGGTCTCAGATCTGTTGCATCTGCTTGCCAGTGCACCAGCCAATTGTACTGTGGTCCATGCCACAGTCAGAAAGATACATAAAGTTTCCGGGTCACTTGTTCAAAGGATCAGCAGAAAGTGTGAGAAACTATGGGTTAACTATAACTGAAATGTATGAGCAGTACTTCTTCAGTGGAGAACAGAGAAACCAAATGATGCTCCTGCTACAGTAGTTTTGTTATTTATATCAAGGTGTAAATCTACAGCTATTTATTTGTTTTTTTCTGTTTGGTAATGTCTTTTTATTTTGCAAATAGGCCCTCTACACCAATGAATTTTTAATGGCAATAAGGAAAAGAAAATAGCCTGGACGGTGTGGTTTAATGGTTGAGCACTGACCTATGAACCAGGCGGTCATGGTTTGACTCCTGGTCAGGCACATGCCTGGGTTGCGGGCTCAGTCCCCAGTGGGAGACGTGCAGGAGGCAGCTGGTGCATGATTCTCTCTCATCATTGATGTTTCTATCTCTCTCTACCTCTACCTTCCTCTGTGAAATCAACAAAAAAATATTTTTAGAAAAGGTAAGAAAAAGAAAAAGATAATGCGTTTTGTGAATAATTATGGAATTCCTATTTCTCAAAAAAAATAAGACAGTGAATGTGTTAATTGCACAAAGATGTTGGTCCACATTTACCTTCCAACTACAAGTCAGAGTGATAGCACTGACCATGTGCAAACCAGAAGGCCCAAATCAGCTTAAAACACAT
Organism: Myotis nattereri; assembly: GCF_964212035.1. Lineage (NCBI taxonomy): Eukaryota > Metazoa > Chordata > Mammalia > Chiroptera > Vespertilionidae > Myotis > Myotis nattereri. The sequence goes on along the minus strand of NC_138078.1, from coordinate 149,898,749 downwards.
CAGCATCTATTTCAAAAGTTAGTTGTAGAAGGTGAATTTACATAACATTCTAGGAAGCATGGCTATTCAATTAGATCAAATGAAAATTTCGCTAAATTAATTTCATTCATTTTCAATTCTATGTTTCCCCATGCATATACAAACAGTGAAGTGAGAGCTGTTAATGGGTTAGCTTCATTAGCAGAAAAAGGTCTTTGCAAACAGTTAAATGATGCCATTTGTTTTGTCAGTGACATTAGATGCTTCAAAGAGAAAATTGGTTAATTTCAGAAATGGCTTAATTTTGTCATCAAATTTATGTAAAGTATGGCTTTTAGAAGTTCAGTTTGTTAAAGGTAAAACATCTGACTTTAATCATGCTTATTTATAAATTCAGTTTAAAAATCTAACATATTTTAAAAATGTATCTTTATTGTTGAAAGTGTTACAGATGTCCCCCTTTTCAACCAACTCCATTTCCCCCTACACCAGTGATGGCGAACCCATGACACGCGTGTCAGAGGTGACACGCGTGTCAGAGGTGACACGCGTGTCAGAGGTGACACGCGAACTCATTTTTTTGGGTTGATTTTTCTTTGTTAAATGGCATTTAAATATATACAATAAATATCAAGAATATAAGTCTTTGTTTTACTATGGTGGCAAATATCAAAAAATTTCTATATGTGACACGGCACCAGAGTTAAGTTAGGTTTTTTCAAAATGCTGACACGCCGAGCTCAAAAGGTTCGCCAGCACTGGCCTACACCCTGCTCCTGCGCCCTACAGGCTTTCAAGGCACTATTGTCTGTGTCCATGGGTTATGCATATAAGTTCTAACGTTGAAGATAAAGTTATTTTGTTATGATGATAATACAAATACAAATTTCGGTGGAATCTAATTATCTTGGCAAAAACAATGTTCTTACTAAACTAAGAAACCTATGAAGCAGAAATACACTTGGAATTGATTGTAGAGCATATATAATTTATCATTGCATCTACAAATTGAAATAAAGGCTATAGTCAGGCAACATTTACAAATGCATTTCACATACATATACCTCTTTAACTGAACTGCAAACTTTTGTGACAAATCTGATGTGGAAAACAAAATAAAAATTTTGGCATGGTAGTATGCAATTCTCTTTTTGTTTCCACTCATGACTCAGATTTTTAAAATGTTTGAGACTTTATGGGAGTACATTGTTAATGAACTCAATCAAGGGTCCTAAACAGTACTGAATATTATTGTAAATAAGTCCTTTAAGTTGCAGTTTGTTCAAAATCATTTGAAAATCTTTAATCAAAGTACTCAAGGAATAGAGTATCAAAAAATCCCAGCTTTTGAAGCTCTTAGCAAGTTGCAATTATGAAAACAAAGCTTGTATACAGGAAGACACTGAAATTTACCATTTATCATTTAACAGATTATATGGTGAGAGCTCAAACTGTGTACAAGGCTTAATTTTGTTATATCATGACTTGCTGCATCTCTTATTTTATCTATTTTATTTTATTTTTTTAAAAATATATTTTATTGATTTTTTACAGAGAGGAAGGGAGAGGTATAGAGAGCCAGAAACATCGATGAGAAAGAAGCATCGATCAGCTGCCTCCTGCACACCCCCTACTAGAGATGTGCCCGCAACCAAGGTACATGCCCTTGATCAGAATCGAACCCAGGACCCTTCAGTCCGCAAGCCGACGCTCTATCCAGTGAGCTAAACCGGTTAGGGCTCTATTTTATTTTTCACTGGATTTATTGGGGAGACATTGGTAATTAAAATGATATAGGTTTCAGGTGTACAATCCTATAATACAGTGGTTCTCAACCTTCCTAATGCCGCGCCCCTTAATACAGTTCCTCATGTTGTGGTGACCCCCAATTTCATTGTTACAAATGGAACATAATTAAAGCATCGTGATTAATCACAAAACAGTATGTAATTACATATGTGTTTTCCGATGGTCTTAGGAGACCCCTGTGAAAGGGTCGTTCGACCCCCAAAGGGGTCGCGACCGACAGGTTGAGAACCGCGGCTATAATACATCATCTGTATATTGTATTGTGTGTTCACCACCCCAAGTCAAGTCTCCTTCCATCTCCATTTATCCTCCCTATAGGTCTTCTACCTCCACCCACCCACTACCGCTCTGTTAATCAACATACTATTGTCTGCATCTATGAGGTTTTTGTTGTGTTTTGCTTTTTTTCTTAATCTCTTCACCTTTTCCACCTAGCCCCGCCCCCACCCCCCAACCCCTCTGTCTGACAGCTGTCATTCTGTTCTCTAGAGAAGTTTATAATCTGTCCAAATTGTAATTTAGTTCGGCCGACGTGGCTTAGTGGTTGAGCATCAACATATGAACCAGGAGGTCATGGTTCCATTCCTGGTCAGGGCACATGCCCGAGTTGGGTTCTTAATCCACAGTAGGGGGCGTGCAGGAGGCAGCGGATCAATGATTCTCTCTCATCATTGATGTTTCTCTCTGTCTCTCCCTCTCCCTTCCTCTCTGAAATCAATAATTTTTTTTAAAAAAAGTCTTATTTAAAAATAAATAAAGTAAGGAACTAGTAGCACCATGCACCATACTTACATTAAGTTTTCCTCCCACGGATTTTACTTTTCTACAATCACTGCCTTCAACTATGCTGTATTAAATGTCTTTCCCATCCTTTAATGATACCTTGGGTGGATTCCAAAGCTTTCTTATTACTTCTGGTTACTAAAACTCAGTTCCATTTAGTCAATGTTATTCATACTGAAGTGTTCAGGAGTAAAGTATATTGATGTCAGCATCTTCCTTTGGAATACACTCCAAAAAATAAGATGAATTGATAAATGATGGAGGGATGGATAGAAGGATAAATAGAAGATAAAGCAATTATAACAACATTATAATTGTAGGATCAAGGTGGTGAGTATATGGGAGTTTATAATTCTTTCAATATTTCTGTTTGTTTAAAATATTTATAATAAAAAGTTGGAAAAGATAAAAGATACCTTTCTTCCACCCTCCATATACTTATTCCCAATTTAAAGCATCGATTTCAAACTCAATGTAAGTCCCATCTCTTCCCTCCTCCCACGGGCCGTTGACCCAGGGAACTGTGACTGCATGAGCTGCTCAGATGTGAGGAGTACATGAACCCAGAACATCCTGCGGGCTCCTTTATTCTTGCAGTCAAGTTGTGGTTAATTATCCAAATATGGAATTCAAAATGAACAGGGGTCCCATAGGCCAGTGTTGGCTCAAAGTGAACTGCGGAAGCAAGTGGAGCTGTAGACCTGACCATGCTGAGTCTTCTGGAAGTAGGGGCCCCCTATTTTATTTTATTATTTTTGTTTGTTTATTTATTTTTAGTTAATCCTCACCCGAGGATATTTTCCCATTGATTTTTATTTTATTTATTTATTTTTTAAAATATATTTTATTGATTTTTTACAGAGAGGAAGGGAGAGGGAGAGTTAGAAACATCGATGAGAAACATCAATCAGCAGCCTCCTGCACACTCCCCACTGGGGATGTGCCTGTAACCAAGGTACATGCCCTTGACCAGAATCGAACCTGGGACCCTTCAGTCCCCAGGCTGACGCTCTATCCACTGTGCCAAAGCGGTTAAGGCTCCCACTGATTTTTAGAGAGAGTGGAAGGGAGGGGGAGAGACAGAAACATCAATGTGAGAGAGACACATGGATTGGTTGCCTCCCGCATGTGCCCCCACCAGGACCAGAGATAAAGCCTGCAATCAAGGTACATGCCCTTGACTGGAAGTGACTCTGGGATCCTTCAGTCTGTGGGCCATTGCCCTATTCACTGAGCCAAACCAGCTAGGGTGGGCCCCCTATTTTAAATGGGGATACTAGCAAGATTCTCTTTGCTGGTTTGGTGAAGTAAGCAGGCATGTGAGAAGTCCACATGGAAATTGGAAGAGAGGTGTCCAGTCAATAGTGAGAAATAAGCTGGGGCCGTCAGTACTAGAGCTACAAGGAAATGAGTTCTGCCAGCCTTTTGAGGAAACTTGGAAATGAATCCTTCCCCAGTGAAGGATTGGATGAGAACTCAGGTCTGCCAAGACCTTGAACACAACCAATGAGAGACCGAAAGCAGGTTACCCAGCTAAGCTGTGGCTGGACACCTGACTTATGGGAACTGGGATAATAAATATGTGTTGCTAAATTTGTGGTAACTTGTTATGCAGTGATAGATAACTAATACAAGTAGCCATGGTTTTCATTACAATTTCTGAAAGAAATAATTGTGAAAATTAGCCCCAGTATCTATGGTATACTTACTAAAAATGGGTACCATCTTCCCAGGCACCCAGTACAAAATCTTGAAATAAACCAAAGAGTATGAGTTGACGCATTCCGAGGGATAGTCAAGACACCAACCCCAGGATGAAATTTCTTTACTGTCACTTTTTTTAAATTTTAGAAATAAATGAGACTTGGTACAACTAGTTTGGAAAACTGTTTCATAGTGTCTACTGAAGGGGAACATATGTCCAGTGTGTAATCTTCCAATTCCACTTTTGGTTATATACTCAGCTCAAATGAGTGCTATTTCCACCAAAAGGCATGTACAAGAATATTCATAACAGCCCTATTCATAATTACTTCAAACTAGAAACTGTTTAAATGATCAACACCAGAATAGATAAATTGCGTTATATTCATACAATAAAATACTATACAGCAATGAGAATGAATGACCTTCAACTACATGTGACAATATGTAGAGCACAAACATAATGTTGAGCAAAGGAAGCCAGATACTAAATGCATAGTATGATCCCATTTATAAAAAGTTCTATGAAGGGATAGTGGTTATCCTTGGGAAATAGCATCTGGAAGAGTCACAAGAGTAACTTCAGGGATGTTGGTAATGTCCTGGTTCTTTATCTGCGTGCTAGTTTCATGGAAGTATTCAGTTTTTAAAAGGTCATTGAACTGGCCTGACCGGTTTGGCTCAGTGGATAGAGCATCAGCCTGCAGATTGAAGGGTCCCAGGTTCAATTCCGGTCAAGGGCATGTACCTTGGTTGCAGGCACATCCCCAGTGGGGAGTGTGCAGGAGGCAGCTGATCGATGTTTCTCTCTCCTTGATGTTTCTAACTCTCTATCTCTCTCCCTTCCTCTCTGTAAAAAATCAATCTAATCTAATAAGAGAGAAACATGGTAATTGGCGTACGACCGCTACCCTTCCCATTGGCTAATCAGGGAGATATGCAAATTAACTGTCAGCCAAGATGGTGGCCGGCAGCCAGGCAGCTTGAAACTAACATGAGGCTTGCTTGCTTCAGTGACGGAGGAAACCAACGTTCCCCGTCTGCCTTGCCGGCCTCTGAGCCTGCAGTTTGAAACATTTTAACAAATATAGAAGCTAAAAAAACCCTCAGAAACCAGCTTTCAGTGAGCTGGGATCTCAGAGCTGGAGTCAGAGCTGGAGTTATACATTGTTTCGATTACCTACTTTCAGCAGCGGACGCCTAAGAGCTGGAGCCTCAGAGCTAAAGCTGGCCCAGAATTAAAAAAGAAAAAGAAAAAAAGGAGCGGTTGGGAGCTTCTGTCACCCGCCAGCCTGAAAACAGCCCTCAGCCCCTCACCCAGGCTGGCCAGGCACCCCAGTGGGGACCCCCACCTTGAAGGGTGTGTGACCAGCTGCAAACAGCCCTCGGCCCCTCACCTAGGGTGGCCAAGCACCCCAGTGGGGACCCCCACCCTGAATGGTGTGTGACCAGCTGCAAACAGCCATCATCCCCTCACCCAGGCTGGCCAGGCACCCCAGTGGGGACCCCCACCCTGATCCAGGACACTCTTCAGGGCAAACCAGCCAGCCCCACCCATGCACCAGGCCTCTATCCTATATAGTAAAAGAGTAATATGCCTCCCAGCACCGGGATCAGCAGAGCCGAGAGGCCTCCCAGCACTGGGATCAGCATGACAGGGGGCAGCGCCCAAACCCCCTGATCGCCCTGCGGCTCTGTGTGTGACAGGGGGTGGGGCCACAACCTCCCTATCGGCCCTGCTCTGTTCATGACAGGGGAAGGTGCCCCAACCCCCTGATCAGCCCTGCTCTGTGCCTGATAGGGGGGAGCTCCCCAACCTCTGATCACCCTGCAGCTCTGTGTGTGACAGGGTGTGGCACCCCAACCACCTGATCGGCCCTGCTCTGTGTGTGACAGGGTGCGGTGGCCCAACCACCCCCCCCCCCCCACGGGCCCCTGCTCTGTGTGTGATGGGGTAGAGCCATAACCTCCCCATCAGCCCTGCCCTGAGTGTGACAGTGGTGGCATCCCAACCCCCTGATCGGCCCTGCTCTGTGGGTGATAGAGGGCGGCACCCCAACCCCCTAATCCACCCTGCTCTGTGTGTGACAGGGGGCGGTGCCCCAACTCCCCTATTGGCCCTACTCTCTGAGTGACAGGGGGTAGCTCCTTGACCCCCTGATGGGCCCTGTTCTGTGCGTGACAGGGGGCAGCGCCCCAACCCCCTGATTGGCCCTGCTCTGTGCGTGACAGGGGGTGGCGCCGCAACCTCCCCATCCACCCTGCCTTGAGTGTGACAGGGGGCGGTGCCCCAACCCCCCAATCCGCCCTACCCTGAGCATGACTGGGGGTGGCATCGCAACCTCCTGATCCGCCCTGCTCTGTGCATGACAGGGGGCGGCACCCCAACTCCCCAATCTGCCCTGCTCTAAGCCCGACCAGGGGCTGCACCTAGGGATTGGGCCTGCCCTCTGCCACCCAGGAGCAGGCCTAAGCCAGCAGGTCGTTATCTCCCGAGGGGTCCCAGACTGTGAGAGGGCACAGGCCAGGCTGAGGGGCCCCCCCTTCCCCCTGAGTGCACAAATTTTTGTGCACCGGGCCTCTAGTCCTATCTAATAAAAGATAAACATGGTAATTAGCATACGACTGCTACCCTTCCCATTGGCTAATCAGGGCGATATGCAAATTAACTGCCAGCCAAAATGGCGGCCGGCAGCCAGGCAGCTGGAAGCGAACATGAGGCTTGCTTGCTTCAGTGACGGAGGACTCCAACGTTCCCCGCCTGCCATGCCGGCCTCTGAGCTACAACTCTAAGCAACTATGTTACAAATATAGAAGCTAAACAAAACCCCAGAAACCTGCTTTAGTCACTGGGCTTCAGCCAGCAGGATCACAACATTGTTTCAAATACAGAAGGTAAACAAAGGCCAGAAACCTGCTTTCAGCAGTGGAGGCCTAAGAGCTAGGTCCTCAGAGCTAAAGCTGGCCCAGAATTAAAAAAGAAAAAGAAAAAAAAAGGAGTAGTTGGGAGCTTCAGCCACCCGCCAGCCTGAAAACAGCCCTCAGCCCCTCACCCAGACTGGCCAGGCACCCCAGTGGGGACCCCCACCTTGAAGGGTGTGTGACCAGCTGCAAACAGCCATCATCCCCTCACCCAGGCTGGCCAGGCACCCCAGTGGGGACCCCCACCCTGATCCAGGACACCCTTCAGGGCAAACCAGCCGGCCCCCACCCATGTACCAGGCCTCTATCCTATGTAGTAAAAGGGTAATATGCCTCCCAGCACCGGGATCAGCTGAGCCGCGAGGCCTCCAGGCACTGGGATCAGCGTGACGGGGGCAGCGCCTAAACCCCCTGATCGGCCCTGCTCTGTGTGTGACAGGGTGCAGTGCCCCAACTCCCCAATCGGCCCTGCTCTGAGCCCGACCAGGGGCTGCACCTAGGGATTGGGCCTGCCCTCTGCCACCCGGGAGCAGGCCTAAGCCAGCAGGTCGTTATCTCCCGAGGGGTCCCAGACTGCGAGAGGGCAAAGGCCGGGCTGAGGGACCCCCCCCCTTCCCCTCGAGTGCACAAATTTTTGTGCACCGGGCCTCTAGTAAAATATATAAAGGTCATTGAACTGTACCCTTATCTGTGCATGTTATATCGCAATAGAGATTTACACATAAATATGGCCTTCCCTGCTTTGGCTCAGTGGATAGAGTATCGGCCTGCGGACTAAAGGGTCCCAGGTTCGATTCCAGTCAAAGGCAAATGCCCGGGTTGTGAGCTCAATCCCCAGTAGGGGACGTGCAAGAGGCAGCTGATCAATGATTCTCTCTCATCATTGATGTTTCTGTCTCTTTCTCCTCCCTTCCTCTCTGAAAGCAATAAAAGTATCTTAAAAAATAAAATAAAATGTGGAGGTTGAATTCCACTTGGAAATATATCCATATCTGTTTAAATGTACAGAGAATGTGTTTCTTCCGAAACAGGTTATCGAGGTTAACTTTTATTTTATAGTTTTTGCATCACCTGTGGCTTACTTTCAGGGTTTCCAATATCCTGGCTGAGATCAAGGAAAACTTTGACCCTAGGAATGAAGCTTGAATGGTAGTATTAGAAATGCTGTAGACTGGGCCAGAGATGCTGGGAGGCATCTGGTGTCCGCCCGTAAACCATATCACCAAGATGACTGCCTCTGCTACCCTGGGGTCAGATTTGCCCAGTGAGTGGAATTACATAAGGGTCTCTGATAGATGTAATTGATCTTTATTGATATCAACTTCCTTATTGAGTTTGCTGTTGGGCAAGGCTAAGGGGGAGCTGACTCCAGCATGGCTCACAATGGCCTCGCATGAGAAAGTCAACGAAGTCAGGTTTCATTTTGACCATTTGCTCCTTTCTCATAAATCCTAAGTAAATAATGTTCAGTTGTAGGACCATGTAGGCAGTATGATATGATAGGCTGTCTACAAATTAGAGAAATATATCAAAGACTGAAGCAAATTTCCCCGAGGCATTATCACAAAGGTAAAGAAACTTTTCTTTACTCTTGCTATTGAGGTCATCTTGGGTATGCCAACTGAATGGCCTTTGGCCGGGGCCTGATGGGAGCAGGGCCTCAGTTGAGTCAACTCATTCAAAGTCAAGACCTGTGCCTGCGAACCCAGAGATGCACAAATTAGATCATATTTCTAAATGCCACTATTGAGCATGTCTCTTACCTGTACAACAATACTCTTAAAGCAACAGAGTATATGGCTGGATCTAAAGTTAAACAAACCCTATGAGACTGATTACCATTAACCCAAGCCACAGGTGACCAATACAGAAATGAGAACGCCGATATGTAATTTATAATGAGAATCTTGAGGATTGCTTTTTTTCACTGGTTAATAAATTCTCTCTCATTCGGAAGCTCCAGCAGAAGCCTTGGTGTGTAAAAAGAAGGCTTCTAATGGGCAAGGAAACAGAGAGAAGGGAGGTGTCTGGATGATTTGAATAATTGCTAGAATCAGGTTCAATAGTTAGATGCGGCCATTTCCACCGCAGGGACATACCTGCTGGGGGGTCTAGTCGGCTCTGTTCATGGGACAGGGCACCTTTTTCTCCCTCGGCAGTGCTGAATGGATATTGCCAATTTTGACCCTGGCCCTCTTTTTTTGATTCTGTGTTGCCATGGTGACTATCTCTTTCTGTGAATACCACATTTCCTTTAGCTATTGCCAACCCTGCTACAACTGAGATTCTCTTCCTGCTCGATGATCTATTTTTAAAAGTATGATGTGTTAATTTCATTAATCAAAATCTCAGGGTTCTGGTAGCATCTTCCTGTAGGTTTGCTTTCAGGGTCGTCATCTGATAACAGAGCAGCTTTGCTGCCTCACTTAAGCCTATTATTCTGAAATGATCTATTGCTGGAAACAATGTTCCCAGGCTTCTCCCATTTGACCAGGTTGAGCCTAGTCTCCAGCTTAGACCACATTCTTGCTTATTCTCCCCACTTTCCATTCTGTTCTGCTTCCCTTAGTCCCCTTCTCCTAAGAGAATTCCCCACAAATGACTTGTACAAAAACCCTTGTTTCAGGCTCTGCTTCTCAAGATGGGAACTTTAAGATATTTAAATACATTGATTTACATGTGGACTGAGACGAGTTGACATTTCTTCAAATCCCATGCTTTTTCCTTCAGGATTCTTTGAGTTACTGGTTGTTAGTTGTTCCCTCCACCGTCATACACAGAGTGGAGGGGTCTAATACCTATGAATTTAAGGGTTGGAAGTTATAGGTGGCCAATTTCCCTCCAATACAGAGTTGTGGGCATTCTTTTCTTAAAAAAATATATTTTATTGATTTTTTACAGAGAGGAAGGGAGAGGGATAGAGAGTTAGAAACACTGATGAGAGAGAAACATCGATCAGCTGCCTCCTGCACGCCCCCCACTGGAGACATGCCCACAACCAAGGTACATGCCTTTGACCGGAATCGAACCTGGGACCCCTCAGTCCACAGGCTGACGCTCTATCCACTGAGCCAAACTGGTTAGGGCATAGGGTGGGCATTCTTATTGTTTACTTTGGGTCGTCCATCTCTGTTTATCCTTGCTGTTTGTCCTTTCTGTGTCTACTGTCATCGCAGCATTTTTTTTAATCCTCACCCAAGGATATTTTCCCATTGATTTTTAGAGAGAGTGGAAGAGAGAGGGAAAGAGAGAGAAACATTAATGTGAGAGAAACACATCGATCGGTTGTCTCCTGCTTGTGCCCCAACCAGGGCCCAGGTGGGGAGGGACCTGTAACCGAGGTACATGCCCTTGAAAAGAATCGAACCTAGGACCCTTCAGTCCACAGGCCGATGCTCTATTCACTGAGCAAACCAGCTAAGGCTGTCATTATAGGTTCTTTCTCAGAGTTTATCTCGTCCCCCATCCCCTCATCTTCTCCTTTTCCTGTTGCTCAGCTTCCAAAGCCAGTAATTATTGATGGAGAGTGGAGGGACATGGTCACAGTTACTGTGGGGAAATATTTCAGTTCCAGCACACCAAGATTCTCACTCAGATGTAATGCGACTTATTGGCCATTTGTCCAATTGGTTTTAGAGGAGCAGTGCCTCATCTATGCCAGAACCTTGGAAAACACGCTGGATATCTCTATGGAATGAGCAGATGGAGAGGGTCCTATGGCCACCCTGAGACAGCTGAAACACTAATTTTGTTCCTAAGAGTTTCCAGTTCTTAGAATTCTTTGCTCTCTCTGACTTCAACTGACCTAGGCTACAACAGCGTGATGCAAATTGCATAGGGCCACTACTGGACGTCACTCTGGTTCCAGGATGCATCTTATGCTTTGGTTAGTGGACTCCCAGGTGCAGATGGAGCAGGCTTGACAGCTACTCCCTCAGTGTGGTCCATGAGCGTTCCCTTTTCATACTCGTAGTAGCTCATCTTCTTGATGATAGTACCAGTAATTCTAACAGGTGTGAGGTGATAGCTCACTGTGGTTTTGGTTTATATTTTTCCTGATGATTTGTGATGTTGCACATCTTTTCATGTAGCTGTTGGCCTTCGGATGTTTTCTTTGAAAAAAAAAAGGTATTCTGTTCCTCTGCCCATTTTTTATTTATTCTTAAAATATAATTTTATTGATTTCAGAGAGGGAGAGGGAGAGAGAGAGAGAGAAACATCAATGATGAGATTGATGTTTCTCATCATCGGCTGCCTCCTGCACGCCCCACATAGGGGATTGAGCCTGCGACCCGGGCATATGCCCTGACCAGAAATCGAACCATGACCTTCTGGTTCATAGGTTGATGCTCAACCACTGAGCCAGAGTGGCTGGGCTCTTCTAGCAGTATTATGATATCAGATCTTATGTTTAAGTATTTAATCCATTTCAAGTTAATTTTTGTAAGTGGTATAAGATATGAGTCCAATTTCATTTTTCAGCATGTGCTTATCCAGTTTTTTCAGAACCACTTATTAAAGAGACTATTCTTTCCCTGTTGGGTGTTCTTGTCAAATATTAGCTGACTGTATATGTGGGGGTTTATTTATGAACTCTCTATTCTGTTCCACTGGTCTATGTGTGTATATTTATACCAGTAACATACTGTTTTAATTACTACAGCTTTGCAGTATAGTTTGAAATAAGAAAGTGTGATGCTTCTGGCTTTATTTTCTCAGGATTGCTTTGACTGTTTGAGGCCTTTTGTGGTTCCATACAAATTTTAGAGTTTTTTTATATTTCTGTGAAATTTGTCATTGGAATTTTGATAGGTTTTGCATTGAGCCTATAGATGGCTTTGGGTAATATTGACATTTAACAATATTAATTCTTTCAATCCATGAACATGGGATGTCTTTCCGTTTGTGTCTTCTTTGATTACTTTTAACAAAGTCTTGTAGTTTTCTTTATATTTATCTTTCACTTTCTTGGTTGTTATTCCTACGTATTTTATTATTTTTTTATGCTATTGTGAATGGGATTGCTTTCTTTATTTTTCAGATATTTTATTGTTAGTGTGAAAAAATGTAACTGATTGCTATAAGTTGATTTTATATCTTACAACTTTACTGAATTATTTGATTTGTTCCAACAGTTTTTTTGTGTGAAGTTTTTAGGATTTTCTATATATAATACCACATCATCAACAAATCATGATAATTTTACTTTTGCTTTTCCAATTTGGATCTTTTATTTCTTTGTCTTGCCTAATTGTTCTATCTAGGATTTCCAATACTATCTATAGATATAAAAGCCTAACTGTTCGACCGTCTGACTGGTGGCTATGATGCGCAGTGACCACCAGGGGCAGGCACTCAATGCAGGAGCTGTTGAGCTGCGGTGACTTGGCAGCTGTGGTTCTTGGGTGATGCACCTGGAACCAGAGAGGAGGGAGCCCAATTCCAGGGTGGCTCACCTGAGAACTGCCCTCTTGTAATCCGGGACCCCTCGGGGGATGTCAGAGAGCCAGTTTCAACCCAATCCCCATAGGCCAAGCCAAGGGACCCCACTGGTGCACAGCGGTGCAGGAGGTCCTGCAAGTCTCATCATTTAGCTAATAGAGTTGAATAAATGTGGTGAGAGTAGGCATCCTGGTCTTGTTTCTGATCTTAGAGGAAAAGCTTTCAATCTTTTAATGTTAAAGTGTGATGTCAGTTGTAGGTTTGTTGTATATGAATTTTATTATATTGAGGTCTGTTTCTTCTGTACCCAGTTTGTTGATGGTTATAATTTTTATTGTAAAAATTTCCATTCTATGTTTATTTTCATGTTAAGTGAACTGAAGTTGTATCTGTTTCACTGAGGCAGAATTGGTGGCAGCTGAAAGTTGTTGGAACTACATTCACCAGAGCTATTAAGGGTTCCCTGGGCATAAAGGGGCCATCTCTTCAGGTCTTGTGCTGGGCAATGACATTTCAATCTTTAGGTTGCATCACTTTCACATAGGAAAGTCTCAAATCAAAGTAATTGCTATGCTTTTCCTTTCTATATGGTGTCGTATACATTCCTCCTTGTGTAAGATTGATGAACCATCCTCCCCACTGAGCACCTGCATCATGGAGCTAGATACAGAGCTGAGGTGTGGTCTCAATTCCAAAAGCAGCAGCCAGCACCCCTTGCATTAAACCAAAAGCAGGAGTTAGCAACCATCTATTTCATTTCCTGAAATAGATTAGTGTTCTAGCTTTCCCATTTTCCAATTATAACACACAATGTGTAGTTAAAGTTAGAATTTCTCTGCAACTATGCCTAAGGCCTTCTAGGGCTCTCCTAAAATCAGCAAGAAGAAGTGACAGTCCAAAGGAAACTTGCTCAGGTCCGTCATCTTCATTTAATGTCAGCACATTGTTGAACTGCAAGAAGTTAGAGCATTGGGACAAGAGAATGTTCCTTTCACGGGGGTTGTTCAGATGTTTTCCTTTCTGACAGAGTGGCTCTTGTAGGTGCTGGAATTGGAAGGGACAAGAAACAAAATCTGATGTTTTCCTTCATTTATTTATCTCTGCTCAAATTTAGCTTCACATTTTCATTAAAAATAAGACGGTCACAAGTTGTACTCTTCAACTTCATCATGCTGATGACCCTGAAATCATAGAAATGGGGAGAATGTCTGAACCTAACCCATTAAATTGGGGCTGAAAAATGGAGAAGCAATAATATGGCTGCTTAAAAATAGTGGGTGCTGGTGACAGAAGTCTCAGATTTCTTCAAAGGACTGCAACGTAAATTGTCTGAAAGGTCTTCTTCTAATGGTGGTGGGAGAGCCTCTGGGTTAGGTAGATGTCCTGGTAAGGCTAAGATTGCTTATTCTGGATATTCTACTGTGAAGGGCCTCTTGTATTATTCGTTGTTATTGGCAGGTGCTGGGGAAGTTACCCCAACTTCTCCGCAGTGATGGGGAGTGCCCAAGTATGAAATATGATGGGCTCGTGGTTTGATGACCTTGGCACAGCTCTTTTATGCAATGGTTAAGGGCATGGATGGGTTGTAGAGTCAGATAATCTGTATTTGAATACTGGTGTTGCTATTTTCCATCTGTGTGAACTTGGGAGTGTTAACCCCTGTAAGTCTTGGATTTCTCATTTGTCAAAGAGGGTATATTAGTGTTCTTTAGAAAAACAGAACTATGAGAACCAACAGGATATATATTTGTCCTTGTAGCTGGCAGTTGGCATCTTTGGGCGTTTGTTGGAAGTTTGTGGCTTTGGGCAGGAAACGAGAGAATAAAATAATTTGCAGCCATACCAGGTGACTATTTGCTATGGCCTTATTCAATTACTTCTAGAGTAACATTTATCTTACAGGACCAGGAAATAGATATCAGTTATTAGGATAAAAACAGCTTTAAAAAGTAAGAATCTAATCAAGGCTGAGGAAGTTAGCTACAACCTCAGTGAAGATTACAGATTTCTCTGAGCAAATAAGAAGTCAGAAATGCTATCCCTTAAACTCAGAATAGGTCAACCATATAAAGAGCCCAGACATGGTGGAATTCTGGTAGAGTAACTGAGAAAAGGGCTCATTCTTAATTTCTCTTAAAATTGAAGATAGTAGAATGTTTTAACTTAATGCATCTGCCTAAATTCTTGTACAATTATGATTTTAGATGGGTATTATAAGGCTGCCTTATTAGTTCAATTGGACAAATTTTCTTAAGCACTTAATGTACATAAATATAAAATATGCACACTCTTTAATGCAAAAAAATAAAAAAACATACAACTCTTAAATATATATGTTTTAATTCTCAATCTTCCTGGAGTTAATAGAAGCTTATTCCTGTGGTAGGCAAAATTCTAAGATGACTCACAAATGATCCTTAACTCTTATATAATCCCCTCCCCTTGAGTGTGGGTGGAACTTGGAAAAATAATGAGATATCATTAGTGTGATTAGGTTACTAATCAATTGACTTTGAGCTAATTAATTAAAATAGACTCCCACATGGGCCAGCTTTAACTGGGAAAGCCTTTAATTAATTAATTAATTAATTAATTAATATTTTTTATCCTTACCCGAGGATATTTTTCCATTGATTTTTAGAAAGAGTGGAAGAGAGAGAGGAAGGGAAAGACAGAGAGAAATATTGATGTGCGAGAAACACATTGATTGGTTGCCTCCTGGACACACCCTGACCAGGACCTGGGCCGGGGAGGAGCCTTCAAACCACGGTACTTGCCCTTGACCGGAATCGAACCCAGGACCCTTTGGTCTGCAGGCTGCCACTCTATCCACTGAGCCAAACCCGCTAGGGCAACCAGGCAAGCCTTTAAAAGAAGGTGAAGCATCAGACAAATGTATTCCTGCCAACTAGCCATGTACTGTAAGAAATGAGTTCAGGGCACATCTGGCCAGTCTCTGTCTGAGATGGTATAAGCATTTTTGTATGGGGTGTCTTATAAGAGCAGAAATTTATTTTCTCATGGTTTTGGAGGCCAAAGTGTGAAATCAAGGTGCTGGCAGGGCCATGCTCCCTTTTGAAGGCTCGATGACAGTGGTTCTCAACCTTCCTAATGCCGCGACCCTTTAATACAGTTCCTCATGTTGTGGTGACCCCCAAATTCATTGTTACAAATTGGACATAATTACAGCATAGTGATTAATCACAAAAACAATATGTAATTATATATGTGTTTTCCGATGGTCTTAGGCAGGGGTCCTCAAACTACAGCCCGCGGGCCACATGCAAATACAAATATTGTATTTGTTCCCGTTTTGTTTTTTTTACTTCAAAATAAGATATGTGCAGTGTGCATAGGAATTTGTTCATAGTTTTTTTTTAAACTATAGTCTGGCTCTCCAATGGTCTGAGGGACAGTGAACTGGCCCCCTGTTTAAAAAGTTTGAGGACCCCTGGTCTTAGGCAACCCCCGTGAAAGGGTCGTTTGACCCCCAAAGGGGTCGCGACCCACAGGTTGAGAACCGCTGCTCTAGGGGACAATCCTTCTTTGCCTCATCAAGGTTTTGGTGGTTGCCAGCCATCCTTGCCATTCTTTGGGTTTTAGTTCACTCCACTTTCTGCCTCCATCTCCACTTGACCATCTTCCCTGTGTGTATGTGTGTCTCCAGATCTCCCTCTCCTCATAGGTCAGCAATCATCAGATTTAAAGCTCACCCTAATTCAGCATAACCTCCTCTTAACTTGATTACACCTGCAAAGACCTTCTTTCCAAATAAGGTCACGTTCATAGATGCCAGGGGTTAGTGCTTCAACATATTCAACACATCTGGGGTGGGAGGAGCACAATTCAGGCCACTATGGATGGAATATTAGTTTTCTATCATCCAATTTCTGTAGATCAGGTGTTCAGGCACAGATTAGCTCAGGGTGTCACCAGGCTGAAATCTAGGGCTGTGGTTCTCATCTAAAGCTCAGGGTCCTCTTCCAAGTTCACTGGTTGTTGGCATAATCAAATTCCTCACGTTTGTAGGGTTGAGGTCCCAGGGTTTTTTGTTGTTGTTGTTTTCTATCTGTTGGCCAGGGCTCAGCTATGTCTTGCCATCCAGACTCTCTCCTTTGTTTGCTTTGATGAATCGAGCTGCCTTGATTAAGAGGCCCATGTGACAAGGAACTAAGGCAACTTCTGGCTAACAACCAATGAAGAACTGGGATTCTCAGTCCAACAATTCAAAAGGAGCCAACTCCTGTGCACAATCATGTACTGAGCTTCAAAGTGGATCATTCCCTACTTGATTCTCAGATGAAATTCCAGCCCTGGCTGACTCCTTAATTTAAGCCTCATAGCCCTAGCCGGTTTGGCTTAGTGCATAAAGTGTCGACCTGCAGACCAAGTCCCGGGTTCAGTTCTGGTCAAGGGCACGTACCTGGGTTGCAGGCTCCTCCCTGGCCCAGGCTCTGGTTGGGGTAAGTGTAGGAGGCAACCAGTCAATGTGTTTATCTCTCTCACATCAATGTTTCTCTCTCTTTCCCTCTCTCTTCCCCTCTCTAAAAAAATCAATGGAAAAATATTCTTGGGGGGGGGGGCGGGGGGGCTTAACAAAAAACAAAAAAATAAACATTTCAGCCTCAGAGGACATCCTGAAGTAGATGATCCAGCTAAGCTGTGCTCAGATTCCTAATTCACACAAAGAAATAATAAATGTGTGTTATTTCATGCTAAAATTTATGTAGTGATTTATTATGCAATAATAAATAACTAATATTCTCAGTATGTGTAAATGTGTGCAATAGTTAAGTATTTGCACTGTCTTATTAATTTTGTATCAGGGTAAATATTTGGGATTTAGCAGGAAAATTCAGGCTCTAATAGGGTCACTGTCACTCTGAATACTGACTCAAATTGACCCTGGGAGTGATGGGTTCTGCTTCAATTTTAGGCTCGAGAGCCTACTGTTGTCAAAAGAAAATGAAATTACGTTCTCTTTGGAAGTCTACCTAACTAAGATGCTTTGTATAAAAATGGCCACTCAGAGATTCGTTTCTGAGTATATTTCCTACCAATGATTTGAAGTCACCCCTAAGCATATACACGTTTCTAAGCAACAGAAGATGATGCTGGACATGAAAACATCACGAGCCAACTCCCCTGCAGGCATTTGAGGCAACAAAGATGGGATTTTAAACTTTATTTGAACACATCTTTAGAATTAAGTCATCTTGAGAGAATTGAGCCACATGTGTAAACCTATTAACTGTTTGGATAAGTTCACTTGTTTCAAGGTTACGTTTGCGGTGTCTAGGGTAAATCTATTTGAAAAACGCACGCGGTAAAAGTGAAATACAGTTTCCTTGGGATCAACATGTGCTGTGCCAGAGCAGTCACATTTCTTGTAAAACAGCGCAACATAACGGATGGCAGAGGAGCGAGGCCAGCTGGCTGTAAATATCAAGCTGACAGCGGAATGTGGTATTTAGAAGATAGTCACAACACAACATACAAGGAGACAGAGAGACCTACTGCTTGACAACCTCATAAAATACAACGTGTTCTCCAAAGACAGAGCTACCCTTTACAGAGTTTCACTTCAGGCGCAGTGTATCCTGTCAGTTGTGAGTGACTTCCACCGGAGCAACTCAGAGATGAAACTGCTTCTTAACTACGTCCTTTGGCCACTTCGTTCTCTAGCCTAGACGTTTCTGAGTTGGTGCTCCACTGGGGAATGGAAATAAGATATTAGGGTTTTTCCTTTAAAAAGGAAAGAAGTTAAGCTTTCTGAGCAGTTAATATTCAGGCTGACACTGATGGCCTCATTTGGTCCATCTGTGTAGAAGGCTGTTGAGTGTCTTCCTCAGTGCCCATGGTTTTCTGAGAGGAAACCATGGGCAGTGGGGTTCTGCCCAGCCGGCATGGCTCAGTGGTTGAGCATCGACCTGTAAACCAGGAGGTCACAGTTCAATCTATTCCCAATCTGGGGCGTGCAGGAGGCAGCCAACCAATGATTCTCTCTCATCATGGATGTTTCTATCTCTCTCTCTCATCTCCCTTCCTCTCTGAAATCAATAAAAATATTAAAAAAAAGAAAAGTGGGATCCCATAATGCAGACAGGTTATCAGAGGCCCATTCACCATTTGTTGGTTCAATTCCAGTGTATCAAAGTTTACATGAGGCTGGTTATGTGGATTTGACTGATAGGGTATATTTTGTTGCAAAGTAGAAACTACATATTGAAACTACATATTGGAATGAAATGAGTGACCTTGAAAAGCTTTTCTACTACAGACAAGTTCACAGGCTATGCCAAGGCAAATGTGAAGAAGAGCTGTTGATTATATTTTTGCTCTTCTATCTTCAGTTTCTTAAAGTTGAAGCTTAGATGATTGATTTGAGACCCCTCTTATTTACTAATACAAGCATTTAATGTTACACATTTCTCCCTAATTATAGATTACTAGAGGCCCGGTGCACAAATATATAAAAAACATATTTTAAAAAGAGAATTTTGCTAACTGATATTTTCTTTAAATAAATGTCCATTAGGTCCAGGTGATTGATAATTTTGTTCAGGTTTTTTATATCCTTGCTGAATTTCTGTATGCTTATTCTATCAAGTACTAAGACAGGAGTGTTAAATATTTTCCATCTGTACTATGAATGTACCCATTTCTCCTTTGAGTTGTTTCAGATTTTGGTACATGCACATTTAGAATTGTTATGTCTTCTTAGTGAATTGAACCTTTTACAATATGTAATGTCACTTTTTAATGCCTTAAAAAAGTCTTTATTGCTGAAAGTATTACATACGTCCCACTTTTCTCCCATTGATCCCTTCTAGTCCCCCTACCCGCCCCCCAAGGCCTTCACCACCTTATTGTCTGTGTCCATGACTTATGCATAGATGCATACAAGGTCTTTGGTTGATCTCTTCCCACCCACCCGCCCACCCACCCCCATCTTCCCTCTGAGATTCCTCACTGTGTTCCATGCTTCCATGTCTCTAGATCTACTCCATTCATCAGTTTATTTTGTTCCTTATCTCCACATATGAGTGAGATCATGTGATACTTGTCTTTCTCTGACTGGCTTAGCATGGTACTCTTCAGGTCCCTCCATGCTGTCTCAAAGGGTAAGAGATCCTTCTTTTTTTACTGCTGCATAGCATTGGCTTTGACAAAGTATTGGTCTGCCATCTATTGGGAAAAATAGCCACACTGATCCTTTACTACAGGTAGTTTGAGAAGCACTGAACTAGACTATTCTGTAGGTTATTATATGGAAGATGAAATGAAAGAATAAAGAAATAAAGCTATTGCTGGTTGGAATGACAGTGATTTCATGTTTAATATATCCTTCTGGTCCAGACACACAGCAGAGATTGAAAAAATAAAAAATAGGACAAAAAAAAGATGCTGCCTTCATTCAGTTTTCAATGTGAGGGTAAAAACACACATAAAACTATTAGCCCTGTGTTAAACTAATGGTTAAACTGTGTAAATTAAGAGTTCATAGAAGGTCAAGGAGAAGAGAGGTTAGAAAGGATCCAAAGGGTTAGAATGTTTTTTGGAGAAGGTGTGACTTCAACTATTACTTGAAGGAGGGTGGAATGAAAATAACAATGGTTTTCTAAACCTCTGGATGTTTTTTAGTCATTGTACATTCACATTTCCAAAGTGTGATACTAAAGTAAGTTAAGAAAATGTATCCAAAACTTAGGAGTAAACAAAAGGATGACTGCATATCTTTGCAAAGTCATGCTGGTGTATTGTCAATATGCTCAGACTACATCAGTGATTCTCAATCTTTCATATGCATCAGACTCCCCTGGAGAGCTTGTTGAAACAGAGTGCTGAGTCCTATCCCAGACTTTCTGATTTAGTAGTTCTTGAGTGGAGCCCAAGAACTTGCACTTCTAACAAGATCCCAGATGGTGCTGCTGGTCTGGGGGCACACTTGGACAACCTTTGCTCTAGAGAAACAAACTACTGTTAGACTTACTATTTACTCTTGTCTAAGGCAAGTATTCTGTAAAGTTACATGTTAATGTGTAAAAGTTGCCAATAATTTTTGCCCAGTAGATGGGCCAATAATTTCTGAATAATGAAAAAGATAACCCCAAGAGTTAGTTTTATTGCACTGTAGGACATTTACCCATTTTATATTTCAGAAATTTAGCTATTTTATTTCAGCATTCTTTTTTTTTAAAAAATATATTTTATTGATTTTTCACAGAGAAGAAGGGAGAGGGACAGAGAGTCAGAAACATCGATGAGAGAGAAACATCGATCAGCCGCCTCCTGCACGCCCCCCACTGGGGATGTGCCCGCAACCAAGGCACATGCCCTTGACCGGAATTGAACCCGGAACCCTTGAGTCCACAGGCCGACGCTCTATCCACTGAGCCAAACCGGTTCGGCCAGCATTCTTTTTTTAAAATATGTTTTTCTTGATTTCAGAAAGGAAGGGAGAGGGGAGAGAGATAGAAACATCAACGGTGAGAGAGAATCATGGATCTGCTGCCTCCTGCATGCCCCCTTTGGGATTGAGCTCACAACCCAGGCATGTGCCCTGACTGGGAACCGAACTGTGACCTCCTGGTTCATAGGTCAACACTCAACCACTGAGCAACACTGGCCGGGCTTATTTCAGCATTCCTTCTTTCAGTGACTTCTCAGATCCTTCCTTGAACCAGCTTTACCATCTCACTGATACATACTCTCATTAACAAATTAAATACCTCTTTGTGTTAAATAAATGTTTGATATAGGGTCACTATGTTTGTCTGATAGTCATGATACTTACCTTTTTGAAAATTATACCGTGACAGGGTTGTGTTATCAAATAAGTTGTTGACAAACCAAGTTAAATTCACGCAGGATTCTTTTTATTATTGTCTAAAGTTTTACATATGTCTCCTTTTTCCTCGATTGACCACCCCCACAGCCATTCCCACCCCTGAGGACAAGCCCCCACCGCCCCAGTGTCTGTATCCCTTGGTTATGCTAATATGCATGCATGCAAGTCCTTTGGTTGCTCTGTAATCCCCCCGCCTCCCCTGCCATTTGTCTCTGGCTCTATTTTTGTTCATCAGTTTATGTTGATCATTATATCCCACATATGAGTGAGATCATGTGGTATATATCTTTCTCTGACTGGCTTATTTCACTTAGCATAATATTCTCTAGTTCCATCCATGCTCTTGCAAATGGTAAAAGCTCTTCTTTTTTATAGCAGTGTAGTATTCCATTGTGTAGATGTACCACTGTTTTTTTTAAAATATATTTTATTGATTTTTTTACAGAGAGGAAGGGAGAGGGATAAAGAGTCAGAAACATTGATGAGAGAGAAAGATCGATCAGCTGCCTCCTGCACACCCCCTACTGGGGATGTGCCCACAACCAAGGTATATGCCCTTGACCGGAATCAAACTTGGGACCTTTCAGTCTGCAGGCTGATGCTCTGTCCACTGACCCAAACCAGTTAAGGCTGTACCACTGTTTTTTAATCCACTCATCTGCTGATGGGCACTTAGGCTGTTTCCAAATCTTAGCTATGGTGAATTGTGCTGCTATGAACATAGGGGTGCATATATCCTTTTTGATTAGTGTTTCTGGTTTCTTGGGATATATTCCTAGAAGTGGGATCACTGGGTCAAAAGGGAGTTTCATTTTTAACTTTTTGAGGAAACTCCATACTGTTCTCCACAGTGGCTGCACCAGTCTGCATTCCCACCAGCAGTGCACGAGGGTTCCTTTTTCTCCACATCCCCGTCAGCACTTGTCGTTTGCTGATTTGTTGATGATTGCCAGTCTGACAGGTGTGAGATGGTACCTCACTGTTGTTTTGATTTGCATCTCTCAGATGATTAGTGACTTTGAGCATGTTTTCATATGTCTCTGGGCCTTCTGTATGTCCTCTTTTGAAAAGTGTCTATTTAGGTCCTTTGCCCATCACGCAGGATTCTTAATGATGCCCATTTCCCAGCCTTTAATTTGCTATTTAAAATGTAAATGATGTCAGACAAAGACAAATACCATATGAATTCTTTATATGTGGGATTTAAAGAACAAAATAAAAAACAAACAAAACTGAAACAGACTCATAGACACAATAAATGGACTGGTGGTTATCAGAGGAGAGGTGGGTGGGGACCAGGTGGAAGAGGTGGAGGGATTAGGGTACAAATTGGCAGTTACAAAATAGTCCCAAGGATGTAAATTACAGCAGTGGGACTATAGTCAATAATGTTGTAATAATTATGTAGGTGCCAGGTGGGTACTGGAAATATCCCGGGGATTACTTTGGAAGGTATATGGTTGTCTAACCACTATGCTGTACACCTGTCACTAATACAAAATAGTATTGAAAGTAAACTGTAAAAAAAAAAAGAAAGTAAAATGTAATTGAAAAATTTAAAAAGTAGCCCAGATGGCGTGGCTCGGTGTTTGAGCATCAACCTATGAACCCAGAGGTCACAGTTTGATTCCTAATGAGGGCACATGCCCAGGTTGTGGGCTCTATCCCCAGTGTGGGGTGTGCAGGAGGCAGCCGATCCATGATTCTCTCTCATCATTGATGTTTCTATCTCTTCCTCTCCTTTCCTCTCTGAAATCAATGGAAACAATTTTAAAAAATTTAAAAAGTAAATGATGCAGCATTTCACAAACTTACTTGATACTGGACACTTTTTACTTAAAGTATCTTTAGAAAAATACTACTGTACATAATTATTATCAGTGAGATCACAGCCATTACCAAAACCTCTAAAAGAAGGATAAGTTACCTAACTGCACATATTGAATCTTATCTCAGTGAAAGAAGCATATTTTTAAAGACAAGGACAAGAGTTTCTGTGTCATTTGGAACCAACCAGTCCTTTATCACCAGATTCAGGTGGAGGAAGGTTTTGGCTTTGTTTAAAATCTCCCAGTACCAAACAGGACTCCAGAATTCTCAGAGTTCCTGTGAGATGACAGAAAAAATGAGCAATTTATTTTTTCTTGCTGGAACCAAATCTTCCATTGCCAAAACCCCATCTTTCAAGCCCAGCAAAATGTTTGTAGATTTTTCCTTTTCTAGTGATGTCTAGGCTAACTCTCCCACAAAGTTGGACAGCACTCACTATTGGTTTGGGAACAAAAGCAGTTGCCATGTCAGGAATTCTGGATGTTGTTTCTGCATCCCCACATCAGCAGAGGCCTGGATTGAGCTCCAAACCCATGTTTCAACTATGGTTTCTCATTCTGGAAAGCTCTATTGTCATTTGGCCCCCCCCCCCTACTGCCAGAAAGGCTCTCGCTTTCTCTCTCCACAGCCAACTGACTCCCTTGAGTGCTGAACTAACGTTGGAGAATTGGAGAATTGCAAAGATTGAAAGTGTGTGATTTGCTTCAAACCTTGTAGAGGACCATGCCTCTAAATCTATGAAGTGGAGAAGCTACTCTCCTGATGAGTGAGCAAGGATCTGGAAAGATTGTTC
Organism: Myotis nattereri; assembly: GCF_964212035.1. NCBI lineage: Eukaryota > Metazoa > Chordata > Mammalia > Chiroptera > Vespertilionidae > Myotis > Myotis nattereri. The sequence continues at coordinate 149,874,636 of NC_138078.1, read as the reverse complement.
TCATTGTCAACCGTGTGTTACTCTACAGTGAGTGAACCACGTCAGTTGATGTTGGAAGTTCCTGGAAGCAATTCTACCCAATGGGGCTGTGAGTTGGTCTTCATTCTTAGTGGGCTCTGCCAGAGATGTACAGAGATCCTTAGCCTCCACGTGCCCACACTCACACCATCCCCACCAGCCCCTTTGATACTGTGCAGCTTGGAACAGACCCTGACTCTACGGAAACAGCGAAAGCTGCAGTTAAATGTTCCACCAGGTACGTCTACCAGTTTTGAAACCGGATAATCAATGGGCCTGGGCTGCCTGTCACAACTTGAGCCAATTCATCAGAGACAGGGTTGAATCCTATATGAGCGTTTATTCCAATCCTGCCGGCAGCAGGGAGAGAGCAGGTCATCCACAAAAATCTGCTCTCTACCCCCCATAAGCCAGCTGCTTAAATTGGATAGAAGGACGAAATTACAAGGGGAAGTAGGCAAAAGAGATAAGAATGGGTATACAAAATGAGCAGTTTACAGGCAATGCGGGCTGGGGGTATGCAAAGGCTGGGGGTGTGCAAAGGGCTGGCGCCTCTGGTTTCTGCAACAAGGTTGTTCATCTTTCCATGACAATAGGCAGTTCCCAGATGGGGAGGATGCGCCACATTTCCAGGTGCTCCTAGGTCCTGCTTGCAACTCCCAGCCAGGTTAGAATGCACTTTATTTAATCAGAACAAGACAGTCACGGTTAACAGAGCATGATTCATATTTCTTACAACTCTAGCTGGTCCCCCAAATTCTATTTCTTCCCCTGTCAGTTCCAAAACTGAACCCTTGCTTTAACTACCATTGGGCCCACTACACACCCACAGTGAAGCAGATCAATTCTATGAGCAAACCTTCCTATGTTTGGCCAATTTTGTCCTGCCCTCTTTTGTACTTTACTGTCTGCTGTGCATAGCGGTTCTAGAGGGGAGAGCGAGAGAGAGAGAGAGAGAGAAGAGAGGAAAGAGAAATGCTTAAGGAAAAGTCCTTGATAGGGAGTCTTCAGGCCATGAGCAGCCAATCAGAGGTATAGATGGTGTTATTGATGCCTTGTTTTCACCATACCTAAAGCCAGCCCTATCACTTTGAGGGTCAAGCTATGGCAAAGGATACTTGCCTCCTAATACTCAGTCTGTGGGCACTGGAAGTGAGCAGGAAATGTTGTCCAATTTGCCCCATCAAGAAACCTTCTAGCAGGTGCCGGGGAGAAAAGCAGCAGTTGTTACTTCCCTGTGATTCTTCTAAAAGTGTTTCTTTGTTAATAGGATGTCATTAAACATTATGCACAGTTGGCTGGATGTTAAAATGATAGATGAAAACATTTATTTAAATGCGTGCCTGTAAAAATAAACCAATGTGTGAGAACAGAGTGCCTAAAGCAGCAGAAGGCACACTCTGGGGCTTAGCATCCTGATGCCATGTCTGCCACTAAATTTGCTGTCACTAAGTAGATGGTTTCAATATCAAATACTCATTAAGCACCTACTATGTGCTAGGCATTGTTCTGGCTGATTCGCTACTGGATGTCAGATACATTCTTAACTCACCCTTCCTCTGAATATAACTAAAATGAAATAACTAGAATATCACTTTTTTTTTTTTTTGCTTCTTCTGGCAAGAGTTGAGAAAAGTGGGAACAGATAATTCTACACTAGAGCTGAGTAAATCTGATGCTGAATTATGTTTTAACCTTGACCTCTCCAAATGGAACATTTTCTACATTCATTCAGCTAGCCTTGAACAAATGATTCAGTGGTTAGAAGTCAGAGAGAGAATTAGCAGTCAGTTCTTTTCTTAAAGAGTAGCCAAAAAATGATTTCTAGGATATTAGCTAACTACTTAAATCATGCTGGAATAGGATGTTCTACTACTGCATATCTGTTAAATTATTTGGATAAACATGGTCATATAAAAACTCATCACCTTAATCATATCTTAGCACAGCGGTTCTCAACCTGTGGGTCTCGACCCCTTTGGCAGTCGAACGACCCTTTCACAGGGGTCGCCTAAGACCATCCTGCATATCAGATATTTCCATGACGATTCATCACAGTAGCAACATGACAGTGATGAAGTAGCAACGGAAATAATGTTATGGTTGGGTCACAACAGGAGGAACTGTATTTAAAGGGCCAGAAGGTTGAGAACCACTGTCTTAGAAGATATAAGCTTGTGCCTCATTATCTTTCTCTTTGAGAACTTTAAGGAACAGATGTTTCCTTAACAATGGAACTCCTCACGTGGTAAGCGTACCCCCGGATAATCCCTAGTGTGGGAGCAGAGCCGAGTGCTATGATGGAACAACCTGAGCAGCTTGTCTTGGTCTGACCAGTGATGAAGAAGATCCCTGATTCTAGGGCAGACCCAGTAGAGCGACAATCTTTGAACTCCAGGCTGCCATGTGCTGGCTGTAGAATGTGGCATGAGTGGAGTTGGACTGGGATTGACTCTGGAAAACAGTATGTAAACAACTTATCCAGTATCAGGTGCAGGAGCATTCTTGGTGACAGAGAGCTATTTTGAAAGGGTCGGTTGTGTGCTATAATGACGGTGCTGAAGCAACTTTCAGTCTTATGGGGTCACCCGGCATCTGGCACATGCAGGCAACAAGGACCTCCCAGCTTAGAAGGAATAGCATAAATAAAAGAGAGAAAAGTACATCGAAGATTCCAGCCATTTTTATTTGCTCAAATTACTCGCAGATGTTTACATAAATAGTAATATGAATCTAGGAAACTTGTTTAGTGCGTCTAAGGCCCCATCAAATAGGAATAATTTGATCCTGAGGGTAGGGTGGGGAATGCAGTGATATGACAGTGGGTTTATAAAGTTCAGGGAAAATGTGGACCTCTTTCTGAAATGTTGATTTTACTTAGAATTGAGAAAAGCTATTATTTTTACTATAGTGTGTTCTGTTGTAGCTTAAATATTTTATTTTAAAAATATATTTTATTGATGTTTTTACAGAGAAGAAGGGAAGAGGGACAGAGAGTTAGAAACGTCATTGAGAGAGAAACATTGATCAGCTGCCTCCTGCACACCCCCTACTGGGGATGTGCCTGCAACCAAGGTACATGCCCTTGACCGGAATCGAACCTGGGACCCTTCAGTCCGCAGGCCTACGCTCTAGCCACTGAGCCAAACCGGTTAGGGCAATATTTATTTTTGTCTAGTGGAAGAACCAAACAGCTGCTCACCACACTTGCAGAACTAGATCCTTGTGGAAGAGGTATTTTTGGGGTTTCTTTTAATTAAGCCACTGAGAGGCAAGCCCAGGAGAAAAATGTCATGAGCTCTCATTTAACTTGGCAAAGCCAACTTTTACTTCTGGTGACCTAGTCCCGGTAGACTTCTGGGAGGGAGCAGGAAATTTTGCATCAGGAACAAGGGTCCCTCCATCTCCTTCCCTGCAATTCTTTGTTAGATCTCCAGCCTTAGCCGTAAGCAGACACCTATTCACTGGCCAGCCCTGGAAGTACTCAGGAAGCTGACTTCACACTTCTCAGTCTTTTCAAAACTATATATTTTTTTTTTATTGATTTCAAAGAGGAACGGAGAGAGAGAGAAACATCAATGATGAGAGAGGATCATTGATCTGCTGCCTCCTGCATGCCCCATACTGGGGATCGAGCCCACAGCCAGGGCATGTGCCCCGATCGGGAATCGAAACATGACCTCCTGGTTCATAGGTTGTTGCTCAACCACAGGCTTGTCAGCCCTGTGCCCTGCCTGCCTCCCACATTGGTTCATTAACATCTTCTTCCTCACTGAAGTTGTGTCCTCTGAAAAAGAGGCCCAGCCCTCAGTGACAGCCCTTTCAGGACCAGGCCAGATGACTTCTCCAGGAGTGTGCTCCTGTACTGAGTCTGAAACAGCTGGAAGGCTGGCCCTGGGGAATGGAGACAGAGCTGAATCCTGCTGTCCTGCTGTGTGAGGCAGTTCTGCGTGGTGATCAGGAAGGACTAAGGAAAGTTAAGGTGACTGAGGTGCAGGAACAGATTTCCACCACTGTGCGGCACTGCCACTTAGAGTCAGAGATGAACGAACAGGATATTGATGGGCAGGGCAGCCTTTCTTTCTTTCTTTTTTAAAAATTTCATTGTCTTTTTAAAAAATATTTTTATTGATTTCAGAGAGGAAGGGAGAGGGAGAGAGAGAAAGAAACATCAATAATGAGAGAGAATCATTGATTGCAGGGCACTCTTTCTTAATCACATTTCACTACTTTAATCAGGACATTGTGTTTCCCTTATGAGAAGCAATGTGAACTTTCAGTGCTATTTTTATTTATTTTTGTAACTTTTAAAAACCTAATCTTAGGAGGCCAGCTTGTATATCAACTTCAATGTCTGTCTGTCTGTCTATCTATCTATCTATCTATCTATCTATCTATCTATCTATCTATCATATATCATCCTGCACCCAGGATCCACACAGCAGGGTGGTGGCGGTTAGGGGAGATCAGGCTGGCAGGGGAGGGCAGGTTAGGGGCGACCAGGATGGCAAGGGAGGGCAGTTAGGGGCAATTGGGCCAGCAGGGGAGCAGTTAGGCATCGATTAGGCTGGCAGGGGAGTGGTTAGGGGATGATCAGGCTGGCAGGCAGAAGTGGTTAGAGGCAATCAGTCAGGCAGGCAGGCAGGCAAGCAGTTGGGTGCCAGCAGTCCTGGATTGTGAGAGGGATCCCAGATTGGTGAGGGTGCAGGCTGGGCTGAGGGACTCCCCCTGCCCGCCCCGCATGAGTTTCGTGCACCAGGCCTCGTGTGTGTGTGTGTGGGTGTGTATGGAGAAAGTCTTGATCAAATATTAACATTCCACTGATATATTAGAAGATAATAAGTTTACTATCTAATATTTCTATAGCGCCAAATATATGTAAGGTACTGCTATAAGTACTTTATAAACATATTGACTCATGTAACCCTGAGGTAGGTATTATTACTATCCCCTTTTTATAGATGAGAAAACCAAGGCTCAGAGAGACCTAGAGGCTCACAGCTAGTGATCCGGATGGAGTTCACACTAGAATCCAGGCAGTCTAGCTTCAGAGGCTGTGTATGCTCTTAATGGCTCTGTGTTCATGTTCTCAAAGAAACATGTGTAGTTAGTGACTCATAGTTAGTATTACAGGTAGGGAGAGACATTTAAAAACATGAATAATAAACAAGTATTAGAGAAACAAAATAATCTATGGAAGTTACAAAATGTTTCTCTGTCCATGTAGCTAGTTATGTTCATCTGGGTCAGTGAAACAACTAAAACATGTTTTTTGTTTTTGTTTTGCTTTAAAAAAATATTTTTATTGAATTCAGAGAGGAAGGGAGAGGGTGAGAGAGATAGAAACATCAATGATGAGACACAATCATTGATTGGCTGCCTCCTGCACACCCCCTACTGCAGATCGAACCCACAACCCGGGCATGTGCCCTGACTGGGAATCGAACCATGATCTCCTGGTTCAAAGGTCAATGCTCAACCACTGACCCACACCAGCCGGGCCACCTATAACATGTATTATTCCTCCAGGGAATTCCATGATCATGGTTTTCTTTACTTTATAGGCAATGTTTACTTTAAAAGAAAAACACATTGCTGTTGGGTAAAAATTACATTGTTATCTGAAAAGAGAAGAAGTGAATTATTTCAGAAGTTGTACTCACCGAACAAGCTGAAATATTTTTTAAAAGTAAAAAGTTGCAAGAGCACCAGAAGCCTACAGATAGTTTCAAAATAGCCTTCAGACACCAAGCAAATTCATACACGGCACAATTTGAAAAACCTAACCTAGCTCTTCACTGTTGGCCGCAAAGCCAAGTCAGTGTGAATGCCGGATGGCAGGAAGCTCAGAGCACTGCTGCCTGCTTCAGCTCTTGCTGTGGGTCTGAATTCTGACCTCAGAACACAAAGCAGCGCCCTCCCTACTGCCAGACCTGAAGGGAATGGGCACAAAGACATCCGACTCCCCTTCCCTCCACGTGCTGCTCGGTTGCCTAATTTTTATCTATTTCTTAGGAGCCAATGAAAAATAAATCAGGTGCATCCCAAGTGGACTCTCTAGGATTCCCAGAAAATGAAAGGCTTTTATGTCTGAGTGCTCAGCTGGAGCAGATATAACTGATGTCCATTTTATTTATTTTTATATTTAAAGAGTTTCTAAGACGAAAGCCTTTAAGCATCTGCTGACTTGCCCAGAGAACCTCAACCTGTGCACAGCCGGGTTTGCAGAATCCTGCACTGATCATCCACGGGCCTTTCAGAATCATAACTCTGGGGTCACCACCACCTGCAGTTCTCATAATACCTTTGAAGCAAATGAAGGCTGGGAGAGAGGATATTCTGTTAAAAGTTTAAGATATAAATTCAACGGAAGAAATAAGAGGCTGTGGTGATAGCACAACACTCATCTGAAGACAGGCCTGTAAACTTCAACCACTTAATATTTTCTGACAGATACATAAACAATGTCACAAAAGGAAGTGGTGTTGTGTATGACAGAATGTTTAGTCATAAGATACTTGGACAGATGGTTTTCTCACACCAGCCTACTGGAAGTCTTCCAGCTTGAACTGGTCACCCATTTAATGAGTATCACTGTTTCCTACTCTTGCCAATACTCTGCCAAGCACTAAAGATCTCGTAGCAAGCCCAGCTGCTGTGGTGGCTCAGTGGTTGAGCGTCAACCTATGAATCAGGAGGTCATGATTTGATTCCTGGTCAGGGCACATGCCCAGTGTGGGGCATGCAGGAGGAGGCAGCCGATCGCTGATTCTCTCTCATCATTGATATTTCTCTCTCTCTCTCCCTCTGCCTTCCTCTCTCTGAAATAAATTGGGGAAAAACCATAAAAAAAGATAGAGTAGCGAACAAGATGCCATCTCTGTCTTCTTGGAGCTTACAGCTATTCTGAGAACAGGCTGGTAGCAGTTACCTTTAATTTCTACAGGCAGCAACAACGCAGTATGGCATGGAACACCGAAGAATGCGAGACATCTAGAGCAGTGGTCGGCAAACTCATTAGTCAACAGAGCCAAATACCAACAGTACACAATTGAAATTTCTTTGGAGAGCCACATTTTTTAAACTTAAACTATATAGGTAGGGACATTGTTATTCACTTAATTAGGGTACTCCTAAGGCTTAGGAAGAGCCACACTCAAGGGGCCAAAGAGCCGCATGTGGCTCGCGAGCCGCAGTTTGCCGACCATGGGAGTATTCACCTGAAAGATGAAGTTAGTGAGGGGAAACAAGTGGCATGGGTGGGCGGGGGTTGGAGGGGTGCGGGAGGTAGTCAAAGGTGGAAGCATCTCAGACAAGCAGAGCAAAGGGCATGTGAGAGAGAACCTTGTGCTCTAAGCAGCTGCTAGTAGTTCAGTTTGACTCTAACTTACGAATTGTGGCAGGGGTCCCCTGTAGAGTTTAGATTGGAGAAATAATCAAGGTGCAGATTCTGAAGGTGGAGGGGACCGACTCCATTCCTAAGGGAGTGTGGAGGCTGGATAGGTTGCCATTGCGCTGGTCTGTCTTCACCCTCCCATTTCAGGGTTGGCCGGCAAGGTCGGCTTCATGGCAGTGATGGCGAACCTATGACACGCATGTCAGAGGTGACACGCGAACTCATTTTTTTGGTTGATTTTTCTTTGTTAAATGGCATTTAAATATATAAAATTAATATCAAAAATATGTCTTTGTTTTACTATGGTTGCAAATATCAAAACATTTCTATGTGTGACACAGCACCAGAGTTAAGTTAGGGTTTTTCAAAATGCTGACACGCCGAGCTCAAAAGGTTTGCCATCACTGCTTCATGGGCATGTGACCAGTGCAATGGCACAGGGCCCATGCTCAGAAGGGCCCCATGTCTGGGGTTCAGTAGCCACTGTCTGCAAATTTGTAATGATTTTATTTTTTAGTTTGTGTTTTAGAAACGCTATCTGAGGGGACAATGGGGCATGTGCAAGGAGCTTGGGTCCTCAGCTCAGGGAAGTCCCCCCTCTTCCATCTACTTGGGGTGGGTTCTCATCAGTCTGCTCCGCCAGCTGGAGCCCTCTGTCCCTGGGAAGGGCCTGGGGGTGAATGCGGGGAGAGCAGGGTTGGGTGTGTGTCCCCTGCAGCATCCCTTGGTAAGCAGGGTGGGGGCTGTCCCTACCTCAGCCTGACAGGATTGTGGCATGTCTGGTGACCTCTGTGTTTCAGTGGGGACACACCTCTTGCTCACCCTGATCCAGGTACTGACCTCATACAGGCATGGAGTTTTAAAGATCCTTAGAAGGTCACTTGTCTACCATAGGTCTTCACCAAACTATTGTCTATGTCAATAGGCTATGCATATATGCATATACTTTCTTTGGCTAATCTTTTACCACCCTCCTCACATATGAGATCATGTGATACTTGACTTTCTGTGACTGGCTTATTTCACTTAGCATAATGCTCTCCAGGTCTCTCCATGTTGTCTCAAAGGGTAAGATATACTACTTTTTTACAGCTTTTTTATCCACTCATTTAGTGAAAAGTACGTTGGCTGCTTCAAAATCTTAGCTATTGTAAATAAGGCTGCAATGAGAATAAGGGTGAATATATTCTTTCTAATTATTGTTTCAGGTTTCTTTGGATATATTCCCAGAAGTGGAATCGCTAGGTCATAAGGCAGTTCCATTTTTTAATTTTTTGAGGAAACTTCATACTGTTCTCCACAGTGGCTGCACCAGTCTGCATTCCCACCAGCAGTGCACGAGGGTTCCCTTTTCTCCGCATCCTCTCCAGCACTTGTCGCTTGTTGATTTATGGATGATAGCCAATCTGGCAGGTGTGAGGTGGTACCTCATTGTGCTTTTAATTTCCATCTCTCTGATGATCACTGGCATTGAGCACCTTTTCATACTTATTGGCCATCTGCATGTCCTCTTTGAAGAAGCATCTATTCACATCCTTTGTCCGTTTTTAAATCAGATTGTTTGGTTAATGGTGTTGAGTTTTATATGTTCTCTTTTTAAAAAAATATACTTTCATTGATTTCAGAGAGGAAGGGAGAAGTAGAGAGAGATATAAACATCAATCAGCTGCCTCTTGCAGGCCCCCTACTGGGGATCAAGCCTGCAACCTGGGCATGTGTCCTGACCGGGAATAGAACCTTGCCACCTGGTTCATAGGTCTGCGCTCAACCACTGAGCCACACTCGCCGACCAGTTTCACATGTTCTTTATAAATTTTGGATATTAACCCCTTATCAGATGTATCATTGGTGAATATGTTCTCCCATCCAGTGAGTTGTTTTCAAACAATTTTTTAAAATATATTTTATTGATTTTTTTTTTTTTTACAGAAAGGAAGGGAAAGGGATAGAGAGTTAGAAACATTGATGAGAGAGAAACATCAATCAGCTGCCTCCTGCGCACCTCTTACCAGGGATGTACCCGCAACCAAGGTACATGCCCTTGACTGGAATCGAACCTGGGTCCCTTCAGTCCGCAGGCCAATGCTCTATCCACTGAGCCAAACCAGTCAGGGCAGTGAGTTGTTTTTTATTTTGTTGATAGTTTTCTTTGCTGTGCAAAAACGTTTTAGTTGCATGGAAAAATTTTTCCATCCTTTCACTTTCAGTCTGTGTGAATCTTTTGTTCTGAGGTGGGTCTCTTGTAGAAAGCATATATGTGGGTCATGTTTCCTTATCCATTCAGTTACTCTGTCTTTTGATTGGAGCATTTAATCCATTCACATTTAAGGTTGTTATTGATAGGGTTTTCCTTATACCTATATTCCTTTCTCAATTTCTTTTTCTTTTTAAAGCACTCCCTTTAACATTTCCTGCAGTGCTGGTTTGATAGTAATATACTCCTTTAGCCTTTCTTTGGTCTAGAGAATGCTTTCTTATTAATATTTGGTAGACTTTACCAGGAAAGCTATCTGGGCCTGGAGTTTCCTGTGTGAGAAGGTTTTTAACTATCAATTCAATTTCTTTTATATAGATATAGGGAATTTTACATGATCTATTTCTTCTTGAATGAGTTTTCAATACTTTGTATCTTTTAATTTTTCAATTTCATCCAAGTTGTTGAATATAATGGAATAAAATTATTTATACATTCTCTTATTCCTTTTAATATCTGTAGAATCTCTCACGCTATCCCCTTTTATTTTGGATATAGGTAATTGTGTTTTCTTTCCTTTTTTCCTGGTCAGTAGAGTTTAATCAATTATATTGACCTTTTTCAAAAATAGGCTTTGGTTTCATTGTTTTTATCTTATTATTTTTCTTTTTCCTGTTTTATTGATGTCCTCTTTTATATTATTTACTTTCTTCTGTTTAAATTCTCTTTTTTCCAATTCTTTAGGGTTAAAAACTAAGGTAATTGATTTGAGACTTTTCTTCTTTTCTAATATTGGTGTTCAGTGCTATAAACTTCCCCCTAATTGATGTTGTTCTTTTATTTTTATTCAGTTCAAAATACTTTTTACTTTCTCTTTGAATTTCTACTTTGACCCTGGATAACATGGGCTATCCAGATGTGTGTTATTCAGTTTCCAAAATTTTAGGGATTTTCCAGAGATTTTTTTCATTACTGATTTTAAAGGAAATTCCACTGTGGTTAGAAGACATACTTTAAAAAAATTTTTTTTTTATTTTTAAAAATTGATTTCAGAGAGGAAGGGAGAGGGAGGGAAAGATAGAAACATCAATGATGAGAGAGAATCATTGATCAGCTGCCTCCTGCATGCCCCCTACTGGGGATTGAGCCCACAACCCGGGCATGTACCTTTGACAGAAATCAAACCTGGGACCCTTCAGTCTGCAGGCCAACACTCTATCCACTGAGCCAAAATGGCTAGGGCCAGAGGACATACTTTTTATAACTTGGATCCTTTAAAGTTTGTAGAGGCTTGTTTTGTGGCTCAGAATATGGTCTATCTTGGTAAATATTCCATGTGTACTTGAAAAGAATGTGTATTTTGCTATTGCTGAGTGGAGTGTTCTCAATTAGGTCATGATGGTGAAAGTGTTTAAATCTATATTCTTGTTGATTTCCTACCTACTTATTCTATCAGTTATTTGAGAGGGGTGGTTTTAAAACTTTGAACTATGATTGTGGATATGCCTCTTCCTTTTTGCAATACTATTAGTTTTACTTCGTGTGTTTTGAAGTTTGTTCTTAGGTGCATAACTTTTTTAAGTTGTAAAGTTCTCTTGATTAATTGATTTCTTAATCATTATGAAATGGCCTTCCTTATCCTTGGTAATATGTTTGTTTTGTTTGGAAATCTACTTTGTCTAATATTAATATAGCCACTCCAGCTTTAGTGTTAGTGTGGTATATCTTTTAACCTACCATCTTGCAGTCTGTTTACTATTTGTCCCATCTGAGCGTTGTTGTCTTTCCTTTTATTTACCTTCTTTGGGATTAATTAATTAATTTTTTTCAAATACATTTATTGAGGTGACCCTCATATGCACGTACTGCTTTGGTGACCAGGGAGTCACCCTCGAGGCTATGGGAAGCCAGCCTAAGGCTTAGCGCTCGTGGCTGTCTCCCAGGGTGTGCTTGTCAAAGAGATACTCTGCCATGCCAGTTTCAGGGGCCTCCAACCTGTGCAAGTTGGTTACGTGGTCACCCAATTCTTTGATGGATTTCACCTGCTCATTCAGGTAGTGAGTCCCAGTGCAGTCACACAAATGAGGGTCCTTTTGGTCAGCAGCTAGTTTGTATAAGTCCAGTAGGGACCGATCCACATTTTTCCCAAGTGTAAAACTTATTCCATTGCCTTCAGCCCATTCTCCCAGTCATCACAGCCTGGTTTCTTGATATCCTGAAGGAAGATTCGGCCATCTCGCTGGTTCTGCAGCTTCATTGGTCTTTCAGCATGTTCCCTCTCCTCATGAGATGGGTGAAGAAAATATTTGGCAAAGTTCTTCAAAGCCACATCATGACAGTCAAAGTAGTAAGACATGGACAGGCAGACGTAGGAAGTATAGAGTTCCAGGTAGATCTGGTGGTTGATGGCAGCCTCTGAGTCCTGGTGGTAGTTCTGGCCCACCTGCGAGGTGGACCCGGTCATTGTCATGGTGGGCAGCTAAGGAGAGGCAGAAGGCTGGCCTGGGCAACAGGCTGGGATGGTCAAGCTCTGGGTTTATTCCAAGCACTGTTGAAGCAGGAAACCACTACAACTCTCTGAGAAGACTGTGATTTAAAGAAATTTAAGATAATTTGGATTAAACCTCCTTTTCCCCAATTCTATTTTTGAGTACTTGAGAAGGATTGCTGCGCTGCATCCCTTTCACTGTATTCGTTGTAAAAGAAACAGATATTCAGGTTCTCTGAAATGTGAAAGCTGTCTTACTTTTTTGGCCAATGGTTGATCAGTAATGAAGAGAAAATTGTCAGTAAACTATAGCCGATCTCATGTAATTTTGAAGGTTTCACAGCTTCAGGAGAAATTCGGTATTCCTGGGAAAAGGAGAGTTGAAATTTAATGGCTTGAATTTGCTTTTGAGCACTCCCTCCCCTGACACAGACACATCCAGAACAGTTTCACTGAGTGTTATCAGAGATTTCAAAGTTCCATAAAAATCCACAATTCCCCAAATCACTTTAGCTATCTCTGTTTATTCTTCTGTCCCTTTCAACATGAATAACTTTTATCTCCCCATCTCCATCTTCTTCTTTGTATTACTTTAACAATGTTAGCAAGCAAGGACTGGTTGACCTTTATTTTACATTTGAAAGAAAACAGGGGGCACCTGGTCCATGCCCAACATTTTTAGAGACAATACTGAGGTCTAGAAAGTTGACCAACTTGTCCTTGGTCTGGGCTCGTTCTCAGTGGGGGAGGGAGGCTGGGATTAGTACAAATATCAAAGGACAGTTTTAGATGAGGAAAGAAGAGTTAGGAAAACAAAGACTGGCGCAGAAGATTAAAAGCAATAACGAAGAGCACACAGATGCCAGTATTCCATGGATTTTCTCTATTCTCTTGCTTTTTTTAATGACTGCTCTAGAATACATCTTGAGCCCTACTACATTCAAGCACTGTGGTGGGCATGGCTGAGCACAGAAAGCCCTGAGGTCTTTACTGGTGTAAGGGTTATTGTCTGTTACCACCCCGCTTTCCTACCTCATTCCATTCTCTACCCTTCTCTGCCCTGAATGGTTAGCCTCCCTTACTCCATGCTCTGGTTGGGTTTGGTCAGTGAGAGGAGCAGACATGAGATAGGAAAACAAAAGGAGAACAAGTAGAGGTATTCCTTTTGCTCTCTCTCTTCTCTGACAGTAGCTGAGATCTTCTGGGACTACAGCTCCTACTGGATGCCCTCTCCTCCATATGCCAGCTCCCCCAGGGTTCTATATCTTTCCCATTTTCTCCTCAGGCAAACAGAGGGTAAGGGCTCCTTGCCATGCTAATCTCTGGGTGCCTCAACACCCCTTATTTGTTCTCATAACCCAGTAGAGGGTTGGATTCTGTTTCCTACTGGGATCCTGACTGATACGCTGATTCCTATAGTTCTTACAGTACATTTGTAACTAGTATTAGATGTAGAACAGTACAGTGGAAATTTAGAGGAAGGAGAACTAAAATACCAGTCTTACAGCCTCATTGCAGAAATGGGAAAAACACATACAGGGGCAGAAGTCCCCAAACCCAATAAATGAGAGCAACACAAACCCCATAGGTACAGAGACAGGTGCAAGATGTGCATAAGTAGGGACATGGGGGAAATCAACAGGAGTCTCAGAACTTCTGTTCTTACCACAATGGGCCTCACAAACATTTGCCTGTGCTGGGAGCGCTTTCGTTTGGCAAGGTGATCATAACACAAGGTCACCCCAAGGGGACCTACATTTTAGCTTTCCAGTCACTAGGGAAAGGTCTTGGTGCTTGGTGTTTCATTTGTGAAGGTAATGCTTCCTTATAGGAAAATCATTCAGTTCTAAGGTATTTTATGTTTCCTGTTTCTCTAAAGCCTGTCATTTCCTAAATCGTGGGTGTCTGTTTCCCTTTATACCCAGAGGTAATAGCCCAGAGGAAATAGGAGCACATTCCATTTAGAAGAAGGAAAAATAGCAGTTTTAACCCTATGAGTGTTTTGATGTTGTTGTTATTGCTTCTTTCTTAAGATAATGAATCTCATCCTAGCCGGTTTGGTTCAGTGGGTAGAACGTGGGCCTGCGGACTGAAGGGTCCCGGGTTCAATTCAGGTCAAGGGTACATGCCCGGGTTGTGGGCTCGATCCCTGGTAGGGGGTGTGCAGGAGGCAGCCGATCAATGGTTCTCTCTGATTATGGATGTTTCTGTCTCTCTCTCCCTCTCCCTTCCTCTCTGACATCAATAAAAATATGTTTTTTTTAAAAAAGATAATGAATCTTATGCATGATGAGCACATGCCCCTCTCTCCCCAGCTTGCCCGGGCATGTGCCCATGAGCTAGGCCATGAGTGTCTTTGTAGCCTGAAAATACACTTTCATCTAGTGCAACGGTTCTCAACCTGTGGGTCGCGACCCCTTTGGGGGTCGAACGACCCTTTCACAGGGGTCACCTAAGACCATTGGAAAACACATCTATAATTACATACTGTTTTTGTGATTAATCACGATGCTTTAATTATGTTCAATTTGTAACCATGAGAATACATCCTGCATATCAGATATTTACATGACGATTCATAACAGTAGCAACATTACAGTTATGAAGTAGCAACGAAAATAATGTTATGGTGGGGGGTCACCACAACATGAGGAGCTGTGTTAAAGGGTCGCAGCATTTGGAAGGTTGAGAACCACTGCTCTAGTGTGTGTACTGAGGGCTGAGAATCTTCAGCCACTTGAAGCCTGCTGCATTTTCTGTCTTGTTTCAGCCATTGTGCTAAACTGAAGCACAAAGGACCTTTCATAATCTCTTCCCACTAGGGTTTTGAGGGGTTAAAGAAAAGTCTTTTCTGTGACTATGTACTGGACATGCCCGGCACAAAATAAGTGGACAAGGTGAAAGCTCTTCTAAAGGCATCAGAATTTTAGCTCTTTTTAATTCTCTCAGTAATATAAATGAGAAGGAAACTTTGGGAGGCCTGAATGGTAGGACCTCTCTTGTTACTACTTACTATACTATAAACAAATAAAATCTAACTGTACCTCAGAATTCATTCTTTCATTCAACAACAAAGAAAATCAAACACTTGCTGAGTGCAAGATATTAAGCAAGGTACGAGCTATATTTATTTTATTATTTTATTTAAAAAACATATATTTTTATTGGTTTCAGAGAGGAAATGAGAGGGAGGGAGAGATAGACACATCAATGATGAGAGAGAATAATTGATCGGCTGCCTCCTGCATGCTCCCCACTGGAGTTTGAGCCTGCAACACAGGAACATGCCCTTGGCTAGAATTGAACCTGGGACCTGCTGGTTTATAGGTCTACAACACTCAACCACTGAGCTCATACTATATTTAAAACAAAAAAGAAATGGTCTTGGTCCTTAAGAAGTTTACAGCCTGGTAGCTTACCTGTTCACTACCGTTTAAAGGCAACCCCAGAAGACAAATAATCTTTTTGGACTTATTTCTTAAGTTGTTTCCCTTTTGTATCACAGTCCATTATAGGTGGTATTGTATACTGCACTTTTATCTCCTTTATCTTATTTAATCACTAGAGACCCAGTGCACAACATTCGTGCACTGGGTGTGTGTGTGTGGGGGGGTGTTCCCTCAGCCCGGCCTGCGCCCTTTAGCAGTCCAGAAATCCTTGGGGGATGTCCAACATCCTTAGTGCTCCTGCCACCGCCGCTGCACTCGCCAACCATCAGCCCGGCTTGTGGCTGAGCGGCGCTCCCACTGTGAGAGCGCACTGACCACCACGGGGCAGCTCCTGTGTTGAGTGTCTGCCCCCTGGTGGTCCGTGCTCGTCATAGCAACCGGTCATTCCACTGTTCAGTTGATTTGCATATTATCCTTTTATTATATAGGATTAGCACCACTCTGTGAGGACAATAAGGTTAGTATAAAATCTTTCATTTATAGTTGAGGAAGCAGGAGATATTGTATAAGTCAGTCACTCAGCTGGGGAAAGTCAAACCCCTGGACTTCACTTGGAAAAAGGCCTTTGCCCCCTCCACTTCCCCACTATCTGCATCTAGCCTCTTTTACTATTTTAATCATATTGAGAGACCAGAAGATTTTGAGCTTCTGAAGGCTCAGTGTCATATATTTCTTTGAACCAGTCCAAACATTTAACATAATGCTGAAGATATTGTTAATCCATATGGACTGAATATATTGACATAGTGAGATTTAAGTTAAAATTTAAAATGTGCTTAAAAGAACTGACAAGGTATTTCAAAATCACCTCTCCAGGACCTATAAATTCCAGGGCTATTGACATGGACTTCTTCCTTCCCAAATGACATTTTTCTGGATGGGTTTAATTTACTGTGGGTTAGGATAATTGAGAAGGGATGAGACCATTACCTGTGGGACTTAATGGCTGAGGGTCTTACTCATACACTTCATTGGAAGTAAATGCATGAGTAATTCTTGTGCGGCTTAAGTAGGCCCCGGATTTCACTTGGGAGGTTATGATTTTAATTTAACATATCCTGCTGTACAGTGTTTGAAATGTGCAGCCAGCAGCGATCCCTGGGAGATGAAAGCCCAGTTGTGTTTATTTTAAGAGACTTGCGGTTCTTTGCCAAAGCCAACATTCCTGGGCAATGAATAGCAGGAGTGAATCATTCGAAGTAGGTGAGAGGTCAGAGCCTGAAGAAGAAACTGGAAGTTGAAAGGTTTTCCTCAGTCAAATGGCAGGCATTTGAAAAGGCATTTATAAAGCAGAAGCTGTTACGGAAACAGGCCTTTCTTTTCCAAGATGAATCTTCTGCAGGTGAATTCCAAAGTCCTCTTCCGTGGCTCCACCTAATTAGTCCTGGTGTTGTTCATCTTACCTGGATATCAGAGTGGAGAAATACCCTGGTTCCGGGCATTGGCTTCATTGGGGAGCAGAACAGCAGTTATGTTCTTGAGGGCAAGGTAGGCACATTCTCTGTTAGAAGCAGGCTGGCATACTGCTCATGTGGCATGACTTTGGTGAGTGTCCAATAACCTTCATAGCCATTCCTAGATTGCTTATGTATCAAGCATTATGGAATGTCAACAAGTATGGCAAAGCCCGGCTAGCATGGCTCAGTAGGTGAGCATCAACCTATGAACCAGGAGGTCATGGTTTGATGCCTGGGATTGTGGGCTCGATCCCCAGTGTGGAGCGTGCAGGAGGCAGCCAATCAGTGAGCACCTACTGTGTAGCAGGGACTTATTTAATCCTCACTCATCCAATAATGTGGATATTTTAATGGATGAAGAAACTGAAGCTTATAGAATTGAAGCCTCTTAGGTAGCTTGTGTTTGAGACAAGATTCAAAGCTGAGAAGGATGGAAAGGAACCTTCTTTTACCACCAGCTATAATAGCTGGAAAAGAAAGAGTAACCAGTTCATTCTCTGACTACTGCATATGAAATGCAACTTCTATTTTTATAAGAAAGACAAACGACAAACAAGCCAATGTCATTCACTATACCCTAGAGCAGTGGTTCTCAACCTTGGATGCACATCAGAATCACCTGGGAATCTTTTTAAAATCCTGATTTCTGGGCCTCATCCTCCGGAAATTCTGTTTCTTTGTTACTCATGTTGTGGCCCCACCCCATCACAAAGAAACAGAATTTCCGGAGGATGCGGCCCAGAAATCAGGATTTTAAAAAGATTCCCAGGTGATTCTAATGTGCAGCCAAGGTCTACGGCCATACCACCCTGAACGCACCCGATCTCGTCTAATGTGCAGCCAAGGTTGAGAACCACTGCCCTAGAGTATTAGGAAGGAAGATACTCTCTGTAAACCAGCCTTAGGAGGAACTAAATGAAAACAAATCACAAAAGATACCAAAGTTTGGCCTAGTCTCTGTCCTCATGGAACAAGAGGGTCTGTGTATGAACAGGGCCTGAAACCTGGACACCAGGGACCTGCAAGGGACAACAGAAATCTATCTAGTTATCCCTTGAGACATAGCAATGGCATCTCTAGAGGTCCCAGTTTTCAATGCAGGGCCTCATTTAGCAATTAGCCATTATCTTATGGAGGAGGAAGGGCTTGGTTGAGAGAGCACGGGGCACAGGAGGCAGACTGGGGCTGCATATGATGGAAAGTTCAAGAGCAGAAACTGTCCAGGCAAAGCAGTTCCAGGGTGGAGGGCAATCCCTGGGCAGTACCCTTGAGTGCTGGGTAAGGTAGGGAGATGCAAGTTTAAATGACCAGGGCTCGTTGGAGGGGGCCATGGTGAAGGTGAGCAGTTGGAAGGCATCTTTTTATTTATTTATTTTTCAACGTTAATAAAAATTCATTAATTAAAATGTATAGATAAGAAAAGGTAAGATTATGAGATAAAATTGTTAAGTCATTGAAGGCATGAATTATTTCTTTTGTGTTATAGGTGCTCATTTATTTTATTTTATTCTTTTGTTTTTCAATTAGAGTTGACATTATTATATTAGTTTCAGGTGTAGAGCGTAGTGGTTAGAAAATTAAATAATTTACAAAGTGATCCCCCTGATACATTTAGTACCCACCTGGCACCATATATAGTTATTACAATGTTACTGACTATATCCCTATGCTGTAGTTTACATCCCCATGATTACGTAGTAACTACCACACTGTACTTCTTTCATTAATTCTCCCACACCCACCTCTGGCAACCATCAGTCTATTCTATGTATCCATGGGTCTCTTTCTGTTTTATCTGTTTATTGTGTGTGTGTGTGTTTTAAGATTCCACATATAAGTGAAATTCACATGGTATTATCTTTGTCCGACTTATTTCACTTAGCATAATACCTTCTAGGTCCACCCATGCTGTCACAAATGGTAAGATTTTATTTTATTTATGGCTGAGTAATATTCCATTATATATATATCACATCTTCTTTACCTAACTGTCTACTGATGGACACTTAGGTTGCTCTTTTCAGCATGTCTGTGTGTGTGTATGTATGTCTAATTCAAAATGGCCCCCTAATCCTGTGTCACCTAACCTTCCTGTCTACTTTAGAAATGATTCATTTTCTCCACAAGCTTCTTCTATTTTCTTTTTTAAAAGGATATATTTTATTGATTTCAAGGAGGAATGGAGAGGGAGAGAGAGATAGAAACATCAAGGATGAGAGAGAATCATGGATCGGCTGCCTCCTGCACACTGCCCACCAGGGATGGAGCCCACAACCCCGGCATGTGCCTTGACAGGGAATCAAGCCATGACCTCCTGGTTCATAGGTTGACGCTCAACCACTGAGCCATGCCAGTTGGGCAGCTTCTTCTATTTTCAATTTCAGAGCGTGATAAAGGTAACAGATAGGATTAGAGACTGCTTATCCATGAATGTCCTTTGTCTGTCAAGGCTGAGACCAAATCATGGAACCGAGATCTAAATACAGTTGTCGGCCTTCTACTTTTAGAGCAAAACAGAAGCGGTGGGAAAGCTGATGAATTTGAAGAGGGCTGGTTGAAGAGTGACTGGAGGGCTGGTTTCGGCTTTATGTTTTACAGAAAGCTCTACCTGCGCTTCGCTTCGGACCTTTGAGATCCAGCCAAGGACTCCTGGAGGGAAAAGAGGCCTGGGGCAAAGGGGTTGCTCCTGTTGCTTCTGGAGGGCAATTGGAGTTCCTTTGCACATATTTCCAAGTTGGGTTTTATATTTTTGGCCATAGGACATTTTCTTTTTCCTCTTCTAAGATTAATTTTATTATTTTTGTATTATAGTTGACTTATAATAATATATTAGTGACATTTCTGTGTAATACAGTGGACAGAAGTCATGCACTCTCCTGGGTTTGTGACTTTGATAACTGTCTCATCAAGGCCTTGAGAGGTGGTAGATTGTTGGGGAGGGAGGAACACACATTAGGGGTTTATTTGTCCAGAAACATTGGAGGAGGGATGTCTGCATACTGTGGACAGGGAACAATGCCCCAGATGGCAGAGTAAACATGCAATTACACATCATATCTGTGGCAGAGGACATTTGGGTCTTTGCTTCCTGCCCCATGTATCAGAACCTTCCTTCTGTGTGCAGGAGATAAGATGAGGCACAAGGCCCCAAAGGAGACAATGAGGCACAGTGAAAAAGGGGCACCTGATCCTAGATCGTGGAGATGAGGATTTTAGGTCTAGCCCACTGCCAACCAACTGGATAATTTTGGGCTGGTCTTATACCTTCTCTGAGGCTTTCTTTCTTCATCTGAAAAATTATGATATAATTTCTACTTTGTAGGAATATAATGAGAGCTAGATGAGCGTCATAGGTTGAGTTCTGAAAAAGAAGCGCCCGAGATGAGGATTCTGTGCAAGAAAATGCTCAGAAAATGCTCCCAGGTAGACCAGTAAGGCATAGCTAGAAAAGAAGCTAAGCAAAGCCAAGTCCCAGCCCCAGCCTGATCCCACAGGAGTCCTGGAGCGGAAGTTATTCCTGAGAATTCATGCAACCTGAAGGGAGCTGGGCTTTCCCATTACCGCCAGTTATTGGCCAGAGCCTCGGGGTGGAGGATGGAGGTGACTGTAACTCCCAGGTGTTTCTAGGTCTCTGTATCTGAGGGACAACTTTCAGGTTTGCTCTGAACTATTAGGAGCCGAAGGACACTGAAGCAGGGAGAGGAGTTCATAGCAAAAGTAGAAGGAATCAGAGGGCTCCAGGCATAAAAATGATAGCATCTGCTGCAATGGAAAAATACTCTTATTGGCCAGCTTTCATCAGGGATTACCCAAAGCACAAGGACCTGCTCTCAACCACGAAAAGAATACCAGCTCATTCTCCCAGATCTCCAGAGAGTATGATCTTCAACTGTCTGCAAGTGATCTCATATTGAAAGCCTGGACAAGCAAAGGAACATTGAGACAAGGTTGTCCAAGGGAAAAGTCATTCCTCTCCTCCACTAGACACTCTATACTCTGTTATTTTACAGGACAGAGAACAGAAGTATGACCTGGTCATATTAGTTCATATTCATTTGTGCCCTCTTAGAATCACCTTCACTGTGTAGTTGCTTCATGCTATTAAACCCAACAACCACTGCCCTAGCTGGTTTGGTTTGGTGGATAGAGCGTCAGCCTGCGGACTGAAGGGTCCCAGGTTCGATTCCGGTCAAGGGCATGCACCTTGGTTGCGGGCACGTCCCCAGTAGGGGGTGTGCAGGAGGCAGCTGATCGATTTTTCTCACTTTCTGTCTCTCTCCCTTCCTCTCTGTAAACCCCAACAACCACAGACCTCCAGGAACACACTAGTCATTGTTAAGCTAGTTGCAGCCAAAGAGAACATGTAGCAGAGGAGTCCAGAGTGTCTTAGAAAGGGGGTTCAGGCAGGGGCCTCTAATTGGGGTTGGGCTTACTCCAAGTGATTCCCAGGGGGGATTAGGGACCATTCTGGAATGGAGCTTTCAAGAAGCAAGGGCAATTCAGTGTTTTAGCATCTGAATACTTTTCAGATAGAACAAATAAGGCTGGGTTGTCATTGGTCAAAGAACTCGTGTTAGTCAGAGAAGGAGGATGTTGAGTCATTTTTGTGATTGCCGCTGGCTTTATCTTTATCTTGTTCCAAATATGATCACGGAGTGGCCTGTCCCAGCATTGTTTATGTTAGTGGAGGACATATTGGTCTGGCTGTCAGCAGGTCCATTTCTCACTTTCTCTGCTTGTCAGCAGGATGTATTTCATTTTCTCAAAGGCACACCCTTTTTTTTCTCTCTCAGAAAAGTTAAAGAAACAGCCCTACTAAGTCTGTTTCTGCAGCAGCACAAATTCTAAGGAGCAAGCCAGCCTGTGTACCACCTGGATATGCCACTAAACCCCCGTGCGAGTTGCATTCAGAATTTAACACCAAGAAAAATGATTCTTCATGATAGCAAGGTCTATGCAATCCATCCTACTTCGTCCCCCCACCCCTACTCCCTTCTAGCTCTTAAGATGCTCAGAGCCACATTTGAATATCCTTTAGACATTGTCCTTTCATGTCATTCCCTTTTTTGCCTAGTCCTAATTTTCTATTTCTATTTTACTACTTTTTGGTTGTTATTGTAAGCTTTTTTTTTTTTTTTTCAGATAAAGCTTGGGAAGAAACGAATAAGTTTCACTTTGAGCCATGTCGCACAGCTTGGAGTTAACACAAAAGTAGATCTTGCTTTGGTTCCCAGTTATTTTATGGATGGAATCTGTCTCTTAGAATTTAAGGGCAGAGCATCTATCATTTCCTTTTTCAATTTCCTTCCTCCCCATAACATAGCACAGAAAATGTGACATAGATGCCATTTGGAAACTCTGTCTTTGACAGTAGGTATTTGGGGGATTCCTGCAGGCAGACAGTAGAGGTCAGCGTGGAGCTGTGCATGTGGAGCTCACAGATCTGGAAACAGCCCAGTGGCTCTGAAATGACTTGGAGCTTAAACGTTTGGTTCGGATGTGTATTCTTTTTGCTCTGGTCATACAACAGACAGCACTTTGTGGTGGTTGCCTTCATTATCACTTTGAACATTTAATTGTTTAGTGGAGAGAAGGTAGCTTTTATATGAAAAAATATATAAAAATCCACCTTAAGCACTAAGGAACTCTGAAAAACACACACACACAACACTGGTTACAAAATATGTTTACTTAAATATTGTGAAATGAGGATGGAAATTCAAAGTGCGGGGTATTTGTCATCTGTTCATGACTAGCAGATGGCCAACTCCTCCTCCTCCTCCTCCTTTGCAAGCTGAGTGACTCACATCTTACAGGGTGTGCGAATTGAAATTTCGAAACTCTAGAGTAGAGGTGGCAGTGCCATAACTCCATGCGGGAGGAGTGTGCCAGCCAGATGACTCTGCCAGCCAGCACGCTGCCAAGGACTTCACAAAAAATGTCTCTCTCACCGGGAAGAAAAGCCTTTGGATGTCTCTGTATGTGTGCAAGATACCATTTCTAAAAAGATGCAGGGTATGTTTCAGGCTGCGGGTGAGCCTGTGTGTGTGAAAGGGAGCAGGGAGCTGACCAGCCCAGAGCGAGGCTGTCTTTCATCACTCCAACCAAGGGGAAGCAAGCAACATGGGCTCACCTGTTCGGGCTTGTGAGCTCTAGAATGCTGGTGAGTCTGCCTCCAGCTATTGACAGAACAAAGTCTGAGCTATTATCACATGCTCCAATAAATAGGAGATTAAATACAGCTTAAAGAGATACAAGTCATCAAAGTTCAAAGTTTTTTTCTTTTTGGCTTAATTAAAAGGAACTCTGGGTCTACTATGCTTAACCAAAAAAAAAAAGAGGACTGTATTGTAGGCAATTATATCTGTTTAAAAAATAGAGTCGTGCCAGCCGGGTGGACTAACAGCCAACTTGACTTTTAGCTGCAGATTCCACTTCCCTTCATGTGGTAGCTCGTCACCAAAGATCCCAATGACCCACACCTCCTGGTGTTCACAGCTTTATTGTGTCCCTTCCTTTTGAAGTCAAAGGAAGCCTGGGTCTCTTGGAACACTTGCTCTGGGTTACACCAGCTGCTGTGCGAAAAGTCTGACTACCCTGACACCACTACGGTTTGAGAAACTCAAGGTGCCACCTCAAGAGGCTGTGTGGAGAAAGAAATGCTCCACAAGCCTCTAGCTGTTTCAGGCTTCCCAGCTGATGAGCTAGACACGTGACTGAAGAAGCCATTTGGACATCCAGCTTAGTTGAACCTTCAGAGGACTCCTGGTGTCATCTGACTGCAACCACCTGTGAGAACTGAAAACTACCTGAGCTCAGTCAAAGAACATGAGATATAATAATAAATTGTTTTAAGCTATTATGTTTTTATTTTATTTTTATTTATTTTATTTTTTTAAATTTATTGCTTAAAGTATTACAAAGGGTATTACATATGTGTCCATTTTATCCCCCCGCCCTAGACAGTCCCCTAGCCTCCCCTATCCCCCAGTGTCTTATGTCCATTGGTTATGCTTATATGCATGCATACAAGTCCTTTAGTTGATCTCTTACCCCCCTCCCTCCTGCCCCCCAACCCTCCCCGGCCTTCCCGCTGCAGTTTGACAATCTGTTTGAGGCAGCTCTGCCTCTGTATCTATTATTGTTCAAAAGTTTATAATGGTCTCTATTATCCATGAATGAGTGAGATCATGTGGTATTTTTCCTTCATTGACTGGCTTATTTCACTTAGCATAATGCTCTCCAGTTTCATCCATGCTGTTGCAAATGGTAAGAGTTCCTTCCTTTTTAGAGCAGCATAGTATTCCATCGTGTAGATGTACCACAGTTTTCTAATCCATTCATCTACTGATGGGCACTTAGGCTGTTTCCAGATCTTAGCTATGGTGAATTGTGCTGCTATGAACATAGGGGTGCATATATCCTTTCGGATTGGTGTTTCTGGTTTCTTGGGATATATTCCTAGAAGTAGGATCACAGGGTCAAATGGGAGTTCCATTTTCAGTTTTTTGAGGAAACTCCATACTGTCTTCCATAGTGGCTGCACCAGTCTGCATTCCCACCAGCAGTGCACGAGGGTTCCTTTTTCTCCACATCCTCTCCAGCACTTGTCGTTTGTTGATTTGTTGATGATAGCCAGTCTGACAGGTGTGAGATGGTACCTCAATGTTGTTTTGATTTGCATCTCTCGGATGATTAGTGACTTTGAGCATGTTTTCATATGTCTCTTGGCTTTCTGAATGTCCTCTTTTGAAAGGTGTCTATTTAGGTCCTTTGCCCATTTTTTTAAAAAATATATTTTATTGATTTTTTACAGATAGGAAGGGAGAGGGATAGAGAGTTAGAAACATCGATGAGAGAGAAACATCGACCAGCCGCCTCCTACACACCCCCTACTGGGGATGTGCTCGCAACCGAGGTACATGCTCTTGACCGGAATCGAACCTGGGACCTTTCAGTCCGCATGCCGATGCTCTATCCACTGAGCCAAACCGGTTTGGCCCTTTGCCCATTTTTTGATTGGATTGTTTATCTTCCTTCTGTTGAGTTGTATGAGTTCCCTATAAATTTTGGAGATTAGGCCCTTATCAGATATGACATTGGCAAATATGTTTTCCCACACAGTGGGTTTTCTCGTTGTTTTGTTGATGGTTTCTTTTGCTGTGCAGAAGCTTTTTATTTTGATGTAGTCCCATTTGTTCATTTTCTCTTTAGTTTCAAGTGCCTAGGAGCTGTATCAGTGAAGAAATTGCTTCGGCATATGTCTGAGATTTTGTTGCCTTTGAATTCTTCTAGAATTTTTATGGTTTCCTGTCGTACATTTAAGTCCTTTACCATTTTGAGTTTATTTTTGTGTATGGTGTAAGTTGGTGGTCTAGTTTCATTTTCTTGCATATATCTGTCCAATTTTCCCAACACCATTTATTGAAGAGACTATCTTGGCTCCATTGTATGTTCTTGCCTCCTTTGTCAAATATTAATTGAGCATATTGGTTCGGGCCGATTTCTGGGCTCTCTATTCTATTCCATTGATCTATATGCCTATTCTTGTGCCAGTACCAGGCAGTTTTGAGAACAGTGGCTTTGTAATACAACTTGATATCTGGTATTGAGATCCCACCTACTTTGGTCTTTTTCAGGATTGCTGTAGCTATTCGGGGTCTTTTTTTATTCCAGATGAATTTTTGGAGAGTTCGTTCTAGATCTCTGAAGTATGCCGTTGGTATTTTAATGGGAAGTGCGTTGAATTTATAGATTGCTTTGGGTAGTATGGACATTTTAATGATGTTGATTCTACCAATCCATGAACACGGTATGTTCTTCCATCTGTTTATGTCTTCCTCTATATCTTTTTTCAACGTCCTGTAGTTTTCTGAGTAGAGGTCTTTTACCTCTTTAGTTAAGTTTATTCCTAGGTAGCTTAATTTTTTTGGTGCGATGGTAAACGGGGTTGTTTTCATAATCTCTCTTTCTGAAAGTTCACTATTGGTGTATAGAAATGCCTCAGATTTCTTGGGGTTAATTTTGTATCCTGCTACATTGCCAAATTCATGTATTAAGTCTAGTAGCTTTTTGATGGAGTCTCTAGGGTTTTGTATGTATAATATCATGTCGTCTGCAAATAAGGACAGTTTTACTTCCTCTTTTGCAATTTGGATGCCTTTTATTTCTTCTTCTTGCCGAATTGCAATGGCTAACACTTCCAGTACTATGTTGAACAGGAGTGGTGAGAGGGGGCATCCCTGTCTTGTTCCTGTTCTTAGGGGAAATGGTGTTAGTTTTTGTCTGTTGAGTATGATGTTGGCTGTGGGCCTGTCATATATGGCTTTTATTATGTTGAGGTATGATCCTTCTACTCCCACCTTGCTGAGAGTTTTTATCAAAAATGGGTGTTGAATTTTGTCAAATGCTTTTTCTGCATCAATTGATATGACCATGTGGTTTTTTTCTTTCAATTTGTTTATGTGATGTATCACGTTTATTGATTTGCGGATAGTGTACCATCCTTGCATCCCTGGGATAAATCCTACTTGGTCATGGTGTATGATCTTTCTGATGTACTGCTGGATCCGATTTGCTAAGATTTTGTTGAGGATTTTGGCATCTATGTTCATGAGGGATATTGGCCTGTAATTCTCTTTCATTGTGTTGTCTTTACCTGGTTTTGGTATTAGGGTGATGCTGGCTTCATAGAATGAGCTTGGAAGTGTTCCTTCCTCTTGAATTTTTTGTAGTAGTCTGAGGAGGATAGGTTTTAGTTCTTCCTTGAATGTTTGGTAAAACTCCCCTGTGAAGCCGTCTGGTCCTGGGCTTTTGTTTGCTGGAAGCTTTTTGATGACTGCTTCAATTTCTTCCATAGTTATTGGCCTGTTGAGATTTTTAGATTCTTCCTGATTGAGTTTTGGAATGTTGTATTTTTCTAGGAATTTGTCCATTTCCTCCAGGTTGTCTAGTTTGTTGGAGTAGAGCTGTCCACAGTATTTTTTAACAATCATTTGTATTTCTGTGGGGTCTGTTGTTATTTCGCCTCTATCGTTTCTGATTTTGTTTATTTGGGTCCTCTCTCTTTGCTTCTTGGTGAGTCTGGCTAGAGGTTTGTCAATCTTGTTTATCCTTTCAAAGAACCAGCTCTTGGTTTCATTGATTTTCTGTATTGTTTTTTTGGTCTCTATGTCATTTATTTCTGCTCTAATCTTTATTATCTCCTTCCTTCTGCTCACTCTGGGGTTTTCTTGTTGCTCTCTTTCTAATTCTTTGAGTTGTAGAGTTAGATGATTTACTACCATTTTTTCTTGTTTTTTGAGATAGGCCTGTAGAGCTATAAACTTCCCTCTCAGGACTGCTTTCATTGTGTCCCATAGGTTTTGGATTGTTGTGTTTTCATTGTCATTAGTTTCCAGGATGTTTTGAATTTCTTCTTTGATTTCATTGGTAACCCAATCAATATTTAATAGCATGCTATTCAGCTCCCAGGTGTTTGAGTATTTTGGGTTTTTTTTTTGTAGTTTATTTCTAATATTATGCCATCATGGTCTGCGAAGACGCTTTTTATGATTTCAATCTTCTTGAATTTGTGGATACTTTGCTTGTGACCCAATATATGGTCTATTTTTGAATATGTCTTATGAGCATTTGAGTAGAATGTATATTCCTTGGCTTTGGGGTGAAGTGTTCTGAAGATGTCTATTAAGTCCATCTGATCTAGTGAGTCATTTAGGATTGCTGTATCTTTGCTGATTGTTTGTCTAGAGGGCTTATCCAGTGTTGTCAGTGGTGTATTAAAGTCCCCTACTATGATTGTATTGTTGTCGATCTCTCCTTTGATATCTTCCAGGAGTTTTTTTATGAATTTGGCTGCTCATGCATTGGGTGCATATATGTTTACCAGGGTTATATCTTCTTGTTGTATTGATCCCTTTCGTATTATGAAGTGGCCTTCCTTATCTCTTGTTATGGCCTTCACTTTGAGGTCTGTTTTGTCCGATATAAGTATTGCTACCCCAGCTTTCTTTTCCTTTCCATTTGCCTGAAAGATATTTTTCCATCCTTTCACTTTCAGTCTGTGTGAGTCCCTTCTAATGAGGTGGGTTTCTTGTAGACAGCAGATGTATGGTTCATGTTTTTTTATCCATTCAGCCACTCGATGTCTTTTGTTTGGAGCATTTAGTCCGTTTACATTTAAAGTTATTATTGAAAGGTACTTGTTTGTAGCCATTTCTGTTTTTGTGTGGCTGTTTTCTTTCTGAGCTTTTTATTTCTTCTTTTTATACCAGTCCCTTTAGCATTCCTTGCATTGCTGGCTTGGTGGTGATAAACTCCCTTAGCCTTTTTTTGTCTGTGAAGCTTCTTATTTCCCCTTCAAGTTTGAATGATAGCCTTCCTGGATAGAGTATTCTTGGATTCAGTCCTTTGCTTTGTCACTTTGTAAATTTCTGTCCATTCTTTTCTGGCCTGATGTGTTTCTGTTGAGAAATCATTTGACAGTCTAATGGGAGATCCCTTGTATGTAACTTTCCGTCTCTCTCTTGCAGCCTGTAAGATTCTCTCTTTGTCCTGAACATTTGCCATGGTAATTATGATGTGTCTTGGTGTGGGTCTTTTCGGGTTCACCTTGTTTGGGACTCTCTGGGCTTGTGTGACTTTTTTCTTCCCCACCTCAGGGAAGTTTTCTGATATTATTTCTTCTAATAGGTTTTCTAATCCTTGTTCATCCTTCTGTTGTTCTGGTACCCTTATTATTCGTATGTTGTTTCGTTTCATGTTGTCCCAAAGCTCCCTTAGGCTCTCCTCCTGTCTTTTAATTTTTTTCTCCAATTGCAGTTCAGTTTGGGTGTGTTTTGCTTCCTTGTCTTCTAATTCACTAATTCGGTCCTCCGCTTCTCCTAGTCTACTGTTGATACTTTCAATGGAGTTTTTCATTGCAGCTATATCACTCTTCATTTCTTCTTGGGTCTTACTTAAGTTGTTGATTTTTTCATCTGTTTCTTCTAGCTTCTTCCATATGTTATCGATTTTTTCATCTGTTTCTTCTTGCTTCTTGCAGAGGTTGTCGATTTTTTCCTCCATCCGGTTTATGCACTCTAGGACCCTTATTCTGAATTCTTTTTCTGTCATGTTGCATGCCTCTGTATTACTTAGCTGCTTTTCTGGAGAGTCCTCCTTCTCTTTCCTTTGGGGGTTTCTTTGTCTACCCATGTTTGATCTCACTGACATATCTAGACGTTGAGTCGTTCAGTGGTTGCTCCCTTGGTGGCAGTGACTCCTTGGTCTGTGGTTGCTCTTCAGGCGGTTGCGGTAGCAGCTGCTCTTCAGTTGGCAGCAGCTCCTCTGGTGGGTGCTGTTCATAGCTGTGGTGGCTCTTCTGGCTGGTGGGGCGAGGTTTCATGTACAGCTGCTGTTCCTCAGCAGAGGGTGTGGTGCTCAGGAGGTTGCTGTTGCTTGGATCTGCTGCATTGATTTAAAGGCACAAAATACAACACAACAAGGCACCACGTACCAGGCACTATACACAAATATATTCACGATATTAATAACCCCAAATAAAGGTGACCACCTGAATTAAGAGAATTAGGGGAGAAGGAAGAAGAAGAAAGAGAACAAGATAAAAGAGAAAAAGGAAAAGTAGGGACCAAAAAAAGGAGTGAAAAAATGAAATTGGGAAAAAGGAAGGGGGAAAATAAAAGCGAGAAAAGAAAAGAAAGAAAAAAAAAGAGCGAAAAGAGAGAATGAAGTAGAAGAGGGGAAGAGACTTTTTATATGAGGAGAATACTCCTATAGAACAGCCACTAATCCCAACAAATTCCAGCAACAGCTCCCTGGAGATGAATGCAAACTAGAAACAACCAATAATATAATGATGAAAATAGAATGGAGAACACTAATCCCAAAATAAAAGAAAGAGAAAACAGGAGAGTGTTGAGTTTCCCTGCAATACACTGTTCCTCTGTGTTGTAAACCACAGTCCTTATTTTAAAGCAGGCCGCATTTGTTTCCCAGACTGCCTTATTTTGTGTTTAGCAAAGAGTCAGTTTGTGGGTCAGCCTCTGGGTGGCAGTGTTCTGGGGTTAGCCTCTGAGGCTATAGGGCCTCTCTGTCCAGTGGAAGTTCACTGCCCAGAGCTGGCTGCGTAATAGTTACCGGGGCTGTGTTGTTGCTGGGATTGAAAATCCCTCTATAGGCCAGACCCTGTTAATTCCCAGGGACTGATCAGGTTATTTTAATCCTTGATCTCATACAGGGTGGAATCTGGGTGTGGCTGTGCTCCTTGCATGGGGGCGGGGGGGGAGGAGTCTCACTCTCTGGAGAGAATGGCTGCCCCAGTCCTGGGCTCAGGGGTGTCTCAGCACTCAATTCGCTGCCACCTCTCCCGGCCCTCCTTCTCTCCTCAGTCTCTCCCCAGATTCCACTCCTCCGCACACTCTCCCTCTCTTCAGCTCAGGTGAGTGTCTGTATCCGAAATGTCCCAAGAACAGGATTCAGTGAAAACAAACAAACAAACGCCGGCCGCGGAAACGGGGAAGGCTTGGTTACTGTAAGCTTCTTCTCTTACCGGGACTGCATGGTTTGGTCAGCTCTTCAGGCTGCCCCCTTTAGGCTCAGTCTTCTGTGATCACAGAACACAGCTCCAAATTCCCGCAGTGGTGCCAGGAATCCCGCAGTTCTCCTTTCCCCCTGTCAGGGACTGTGCCTGTCCCAAGGGACAGGCTGTCTGCCATGCGGTCTCCCTCCGACTCTCTGGGCTCAGAGGTCGGGCAAACTTTCCTGCCTAAATCCCTGTTTTTTTTTACCTTTCCAGGGGAGTTCTGCTCTTCCCGGCTGCAAACCATCTCAACAGCTGAGCAATTTTGCCAATTCGGTGTGGGTGTTATTAGTTTCAGCTGCTCCAACCATTTCCTCCGGGACACGACCTGGGAAGCATCTGCCTATATCGCCGCCATCGATGATTCACTGAAAGAGGTTTCTGTTCAAGACAAGGACAGGGGCTCCCACAGGATGAGGAGGCTGGGGTTGTGTGGAGCGGCCAGGGAAGTTCTGGACACTCCCTGTCATGAGCAGGGACTACTGTGGTTCTTCAGTGGGCCAGTGTGCTGACGAGCTGAAAGGATGCTATTCTGTGATGCTCAACCACTGAGCCACACCAGCCGGACTAGAGTATTGTTTCAGGTGTTCATGAAGGAAAGCACCTGAGCCTTCCGCTGTTGTTGACCAGAGTGAGCGCTCAGGAAACATGGCTGCTTGCGGTTAGGAGCCTCTCGGCAGTGTGGAGGCTATGCCACTGAGCCTGGCTCAGCCCAGTGCCACCAGCTGTGTGGCCTTGGGAGAGATGTCACCCGACTCCGTGCATGCTCCAGTGCGAGGGTTAGTTCCACGGAACAACACATCCCAGGTGAGTGGGTGCATTGGGGAGGGAGTTGGCACTGTGGGGAGTTCACCACCTATGGGGCCTAAATATCCCCCCTAGAGATTATTTTGTCCTCCTAATCTCCCCCTCCTTCTCTACCATTTCCCACAGGGCTGCAGGCCGAGCTGGGCTGAGAGAGATAAGAGATGAGTGACAAGAGGGCCCATGGACAACCCCATGGTCCCAGACCGGCCTCTGCCCTTCTTGCTGGCTGCCTTTCCAGCCCCACTCTTGGTCTCCCATTCCTGTCCTGAACATGTCTTCTGTCCCCTGGAGGTGGGCCCCTCACTTGCACCTGTATATATAGTGATACCTCCACAAGCAAGTGTACAGAGCTGCTCACGCTGTCAGCCACTCGGAGGCACTGTGACAGGGCACAGGATGTGCGATACGCTCACAGGCACATGCTTGCACACAAGTGCTGCCCTTGCCACACCCACAAAGACCTCCTGACACGCAGTACCTCAGGTCACACTGCTAGGTCTCCACATTCCGTCCTACACAGCCCTTGGTGAGCATCCCGGAAATGTTTATGGAGCAAATGCTGTGCCTGGTACACATGCTGTCACACCGTCTCAGAACCACCCTGCATGGTGCACAATCACATGAGCACAGCCTCACATGTTGCCTCAGCACACCCCGTTGCACACCTACCCCCACGTCCTCTCATACAGTCACTGGTGTCCCGTTTCTCACAGTTGTCTGGTGTCATGCACACCATCTCTCAGAACCTCACCCCCATGGTCACCACCTCACAGAGCATTCAGCCACCACACTGTCTCTGCCCATGACGTGTGCAGGTACACGCCGTATCATACACCCTGGTTGCTGTCACACGTGGTCTCACATACTAGTACACTCTTATACTTGCACATCATAACCCATTATCATGAAGGGTGACACGTGCTGTCTCACAGGGCCTCACGCCATCACCAGAGAACCACAGGCACCGTTGCACACCCCACCTACCACGGCTCTTTATTCAGTCCCACTCAGACTCACACCTCCAACTTCAGGACTCTGATGATTTATTTTACACATCATTGATGGCCCCGACCATGAGCTGTGGGGGGCCCAGAGGTTGGGTTGTAGAAACTTCTGGCTCCACACCGAGAGGGACCCTACCCCTGCTCTGAGTCATGCTCTGTGTCCTCATGGGCTGAGTGGCGCCTCCACAGTGCAGGTGGTGGTGGGAGGCATGGGGCCTGTGGGGAAGGAGCCTGTGGGTGAACCCAACAGGGGCCCGGGGAAAGGCATGAGGTGGCTGACAGGCCCTGACAGCGCCACGGAGCCCGGGCCTTGGTAGAGATGGGCAGTATCAGGCGGGCCCAATCTCAAGCCTGAGGCCACTTCCCCACAATTCCCACCATCGCTGCCCCCAGCCACCACCATGAAGCCACCAGCCGGTGCATCCGCTGGTCCTGTGCCTCCCAGGCTCGACACTGGCTTCTTTTCTTTCTGTGATGGCCTGGGTTTTCTAGACTTTATACCACCCTTCTGCACGGTCCGTGGTCGGTTCACCTGATGAAAGAGAGGCCATGAGTGTTCCCCGACCTCAGACTTCTGCCTCTGTGTCTCCACCAGGGACACCCTCTCCACCGAACTCCTTCAGAGTCGGGAACTGGGTCAAGGACTAGGGGAGCAGGCCCCAGCTGTGGCCCAGATAATGCCCTAAGGAGTCATGAGCTTGTGAGGCCCTAAGCAATGGAAAGGCTGAGGGAGCCTCTAGCCATAGGACTAGCTGAGGGCTGGAGGGGAGGGGGAAGGAAATGAGAAATGGAGGAGAGAGAAGGGAGCAGGGGGGAAAAGACAGGCAGGGAGGAGACGAAGGTGCAGAGAAGAGAAGGGTGATAGGGAAGGAGGAGGGAGTAGGTTAACAGGGAGAAGAGAGAAAGGGAGATTGGAAGAATACAGGAAAGGAAAAGGAGAAGGAAGGCCAGGTTAGCGGGATGGGGGTGCAGGGGGCAGGCTCCAAGAGGCAGGGCGCACCTGGTGTCGCTTGTAATAAAGGCCGCAGGCATTGCACACGGGGTCTCTATTGGCATTCAGCCGCCACACTGCCGTGATGGTTGTCCGGCAGTTGGTGCACTGGGCACCTGCCCGCTTGCTGACCTTCTGGGGGCAGCAAGAATGTGAGGGTCAGTGCATTGGGGGGTGGAGGACCCAGGAGGTGAGGGTCAGGGTGCAGGCAGGGCTTCCTGGACAAGGCATAGACTGAGGGTGCTCTGAGGGGCGAGGACATGGCCTCCTGTCCCGGGGCTTTCCAAATGGCGTGGGGTGCTTCATCAGTGGTTCTCAGCGTTGGCGGACATTGGACTCACTTGGGGAGTCGAAAACAATCCTGATGCCCAGGCAGCGCCCCAGACCAAGTAAATCAACCCATCTCGGGAGGGCCCCACGGTGATCCCAGTGTGTAGCCAAGGATGAAAACTGCTGTGCAGGGAGTGGACGGCGTGCCTGCTTGCAGCCCGAGGGTGTGCTGAGGGTAGACACTCCTGTACAGAGCTGGGTCCCTGAATGGATGGGGCAGGGAGGGGGCATGTGGGTTCTCATAGAGTGTGAGGGCAGAGAGAGATCCCTGCCCGGAGTGAGAACAGAGTACCTGGGTGAGGGGAGGCCGGCCTGGGCTCTTACCCGGCGCCTTTGGGGCTTGTTGTGCCTGGTCATCGTCTGACCACCGGCATTGCACAGGTGGCACTGTGGAGCGGCTTTCGCTCTGCCGGACTTTCGCAATGCCGGACTTTCGCTGTGCCTGGTACACATGCTGTCACACCTTCTCAGAACCACCCTGCACGGCGCACAATCCCAGGGCTCTGGTGAGGTGGACAGGGGCAAGAGGGACCAGGCTCAGCCCAACTTTGCCTTGGACCCCATCCCCCTCCTCAACCTCCCTGTCCCTTTCGGGGAACCTCACCACAGGTGGACGGGGGCAGGGTTCCTTGGAGGTTGGCGGAGGAATAGACCGCTGGATTGGGGGGGCTTCTGGTTGGTGGAAAGAAGCTCCTAGGAAAGTCGGGGGGCCCGTAGGCACTGCTGGGGACAGGGATGGAGGAAGGCACCGCAGGCCCCAGCGCCAACAGGTCCGGACGCAGTCGCTGTGTCCTGATGTTCTCTAGGAAGGTGCCTCTTGCATAGGCATCTTCTAAGGCCTGGGGATCGGTGTACTCCCAGGTGGGGCTCACAGTTGCGGGAGGGTAGAGCCCCGTGCTGCCATAGGACCAGCTGGTGTATGGTGAGCCTCCTGGGGTCCCCTCCAGACAGCAGAGGCATGCATTAACCTCGAAGACTGTTTGGGGTGTGGGTGGGTATGGGAAGGAAGAAAGAAGGGAACAGAAGGTCTGAAGCCATCCTGCTTTCAAGATGCAGTGATTCCCAACAGCCCCACATGGTGGCCAGCCTTCCCACCTTCCTTCCCATAGGTTGCCAGAGCAGCTGCTGGCCATTGGGTGACTCCTGGGTCTGAGCCCCAGTGGTCACTCTGGCAGCTGCAGCCACCAGCAGCCTTTTCCCAATGGGCTTTTAGCATAACTTTGTGGAGCCCCATGGGCCACTCAACTAGGGTCACCCCCACCTCCTTACCGTATTCATTCCCAATGAGGCAGTCTGGGGATGTACGTTCCCAGGTCTGCACATACACAGGGAACGTGATCCACAGAGCCTCGTGAAGGCTTCTGGCCATTTCTAAGATGGCTTCTTTGTGGGATTCTACCCTAGCTAAGGGTCTCCATGGATACCCCAGCAACATGGAACCCTGCCAGGACAGCCAGGGCAGCAGCTGCCTGCATATGCTGCAACTGGGGCGGGGATCGAACGTAAACCCAGGTGCATGCCCTCGTCTGGGAATCAAACCCGAGACCCTTCAGTGCACAAGCCCATGCTCTAACCACTGAGAACACCAGCCAGGGCTCATAAGAGGGCCCATGAGAGGTTCCTATGGGCCAGGCCTGGAAGTTGCATCTGCCACTCTGCTCACTCGATTGATCAGAACTGTCACATGTCCACCTGGCATTGCAACGAGGCTGGGGAAGTGAGCGAGTCAGGAAGAAAGGGGAGCAGGGTTGAAAAGCCTATAGCAGTGCCTGCTACAGGATTCTGTAGACTCCCCAGAGCTACGCTGTTTCATGTGGTGGCCACTAGCCATAGTCAAGACAGTGGCTCCTGTACAAGGGGAGGGCAAGGCTTCCACACCAAGGCTGTCAGAGAGAGTCACATCAGGGCTTCCGACACAGGGTCAGGAGGGTGTTTCCAGAGGGCAAGTTTAGGGGTTCCTATGAACGATCAGGTCAGAGATTCCCGATACAGGTCCAGTTGCGGATTTCTGTTGGAAGTCAGGGAAAGGTTTCTGCAGAATCCAGCACTGTTATAGGCAAGGCTTCCTGTAGAGGGTCAGAGCCATGGAGCCAGCACAGGGTTAGGTCAGCAAGCCCTGCACAGTGTCTGGGCAGGGGGTCCTGTGCCAGGTGAGGCTGTCGGTGCCTGTATAGGATGAGGTCTGGACTTAAAGTTAGGGGGTCAGGACAGGTGCCTCCCACAGATTCAGGAAAGGTTTTCCATGTAAGTTCAAGATTGAAGTTCACATTGGGAGTTGGATCGCAGGTTCCTGTGGACTCTGTGGGGTAGCGTGTGAGGTAGGGATTGTTGTGCAGAGTGACGTCAGGGGTCATTGTCAATGATGTAAGCAAGGCTCCTGACCTCAATCAGGGTTCCCAAAGAGTTTACAGATGGGGGTTTCTTTGTTTAAAATATATTTTTAAAGATTTCAGAGAGGAAGGGAGAGGGATAGAAACATCAGTGGTAAGAGAGAATTTCTGCAGACAGAGTCAGGGAGGTGGTTTCAGAACTAGATTTTAAGATGAGCCAAGTGGTTGTAAAATGCTACCTGGACGGCAGGGCTGCAGTGCAGTGTGAGGACAGAGCTGTCCCGTCCAAGGTCCAGGCAGGATTCCTATAGAGATGGAGTCCCATGAAGAGGGTCAGGCCAGGCATTTCTATAAGGGTGGGTGGGGCAGGCTCTGTCCTGCCACCAGGGAAGGCGGAGGTTCCTGTGCTGTGGTGGCAGGACAGGGTGCCTCCTGTAGAAGGTGAGGACCGGTGATCCTGCTCAGGGTCAGGATGGGTTTCCTGTGGATTAGAGAAAGGGTTCCCTGAGAGCTCCAGTATCAGAGAGGCTCCTGAACCAGGCTGGGCTGCCGTTTTGATAGGAGTTGGGGATCCGGGGCTCCTGAACACGGCGGGTCCAGGGGCCTGTCCAGCACAGGTTCTGCAAGAGGTTTCTGTTCAAGACGAGGACAGGGGCTCCCACGGGATGAGGAGGCTGGGGTTGTGTGGAGCGGCCAGGGAAGTTCTGGACAATCCCTGTCATGAGCAGGGACTACTGTGGTTCTTCAGTGGGCCAGTGTGCTGACGAGCTGAAGGGATGCTGTTCTGCTGACGCTCAACCACTGAGCCACACCAGCCGGACTAGAGTATTTTTTCAGCTGTTCATGAAGGAAAGCACCTGAGCCTTCCGCTGTTGTTGACCACAGTGAGCGCTCAGGAACGAGGGCTGCTTGCGGTTAGGAGCCTCTGGGCAGTGGGGGGGCTCAGTCATGGAGCCTGGCTCAGCCCTGTGCCACCAGCTGTGTGGCCTTGGGAGAGACGCTTAACCTGTCTGGGTAAGGATGTCACCTGACTCTGTGCATGCTCCAGTGTGAGGGTTTGTTCCATGGAAGAACACATCCCAGGTGAGTGGGTGCATTGGGGAGGGAGTTGGCACTGTGGGGAGCTCACCACCTATGGGGTCTAAATATCCCCCCTAGAGATTATTTTGTCCTCCTAATCTCCCCCTCCTTCTCTACCATTTCCCACAGGGCTGCAGGCCGAGCTGGGCCGAGAGAGATAAGAGATGAGTGACAGGAGGGCCCATGGACAACCTCACGGTCCCAGACCGGCCTCTGCCCTTCTTGCTGGCTGCCTTTCCAGCCCCACTCTTGGCCTCCCGTTCCTGTCCTGAACATGTCTTCTGTCCCCTGGAGGTGGGCCCCTCACTTGCACCTGTATATAGATTGATACCTCCACAAGCAAGTGTACAGAGCTGCTCACGCTGTCAGCCACTCGGAGGCACTGTGACAGGGCACAGGATGTGCGATACGCTCACAGGCACATGCTTGCACACAAGTGCTGCCCTTGCCACACCCACAAAGACCTCCTGACACGCAGTACCTCAGGTCACACTGCTAGGTCTCCACATTCCGTCCTACACAGCCCTTGGTGAGCATCCCGGAAATGTTTATGGAGCAAATGCTGTGCCTGGTACACATGCTGTCACACCGTCTCAGAACCACCCTGCATGGTGCACAATCACATGAGCACAGCCTCACATGTTGCCTCAGCACACCCCGTTGCACACCTACCCCCACGTCCTCTCATACAGTCACTGGTGTCCCGTTTCTCACAGTTGTCTGGTGTCATGCACACCATCTCTCAGAACCTCACCCCCATGGTCACCACCTCACAGAGCATTCAGCCACCACACTGTCTCTGCCCATGACGTGTGCAGGTACACGCCGTATCATACACCCTGGTTGCTGTCACACGTGGTCTCACATACTAGTACACTCTTATACTTGCACATCATAACCCATTATCATGAAGGGTGACACGTGCTGTCTCACAGGGCCTCACGCCATCACCAGAGAACCACAGGCACCGTTGCACACCCCACCTACCACGGCTCTTTATTCAGTCCCACTCAGACTCACACCTCCAACTTCAGGACTCTGATGATTTATTTTACACATCATTGATGGCCCAGACCAAGAGCTGTGGGGGGCCCAGAGGTTGGGTTGTAGAAACTTCTGGCTCCACACCGAGAGGGACCCTACCCCTGCTCTGAGTCATGCTCTGTGTCCTCATGGGCTGAGTGGCGCCTCCACAGTGCAGGTGGTGGTGGGAGGCATGGGGCCTGTGGGGAAGGAGCCTGTGGGTGAACCCAACAGGGGCCCGGGGAAAGGCATGAGGTGGCTGACAGGCCCTGACAGCGCCACGGAGCCCGGGCCTTGGTAGAGATGGGCAGTATCAGGCGGGCCCAATCTCAAGCCTGAGGCCACTTCCCCACAATTCCCACCATCGCTGCCCCCAGCCACCACCATGAAGCCACCAGCCGGTGCATCCGCTGGTCCTGTGCCTCCCAGGCTCGACACTGGCTTCTTTTCTTTCTGTGATGGCCTGGGTTTTCTAGACTTTATACCACCCTTCTGCACGGTCCGTGGTCGGTTCACCTGATGAAAGAGAGGCCATGAGTGTTCCCCGACCTCAGACTTCTGCCTCTGTGTCTCCACCAGGGACACCCTCTCCACCGAACTCCTTCAGAGTCGGGAACTGGGTCAAGGACTAGGGGAGCAGGCCCCAGCTGTGGCCCAGATAATGCCCTAAGGAGTCATGAGCTTGTGAGGCCCTAAGCAATGGAAAGGCTGAGGGAGCCTCTAGCCATAGGACTAGCTGAGGGCTGGAGGGGAGGGGGAAGGAAATGAGAAATGGAGGAGAGAGAAGGGAGCAGGGGGGAAAAGACAGGCAGGGAGGAGACGAAGGTGCAGAGAAGAGAAGGGTGATAGGGAAGGAGGAGGGAGTAGGTTAACAGGGAGAAGAGAGAAAGGGAGATTGGAAGAATACAGGAAAGGAAAAGGAGAAGGAAGGCCAGGTTAGCGGGATGGGGGTGCAGGGGGCAGGCTCCAAGAGGCAGGGCGCACCTGGTGTCGCTTGTAATAAAGGCCGCAGGCATTGCACACGGGGTCTCTATTGGCATTCAGCCGCCACACTGCCGTGATGGTTGTCCGGCAGTTGGTGCACTGGGCACCTGCCCGCTTGCTGACCTTCTGGGGGCAGCAAGAATGTGAGGGTCAGTGCATTGGGGGGTGGAGGACCCAGGAGGTGAGGGTCAGGGTGCAGGCAGGGCTTCCTGGACAAGGCATAGACTGAGGGTGCTCTGAGGGGCGAGGACATGGCCTCCTGTCCCGGGGCTTTCCAAATGGCGTGGGGTGCTTCATCAGTGCTTCTCAGCGTTGGCGGACATTGGACTCACTTGGGGAGTCGAAAACAATCCTGATGCCCAGGCAGCGCCCCAGACCAAGTAAATCAACCCATCTCGGGAGGGCCCCACGGTGATCCCAGTGTGTAGCCAAGGATGAAAACTGCTGTGCAGGGAGTGGACGGCGTGCCTGCTTGCAGCCCGAGGGTGTGCTGAGGGTAGACACTCCTGTACAGAGCTGGGTCCCTGAATGGATGGGGCAGGGAGGGGGCATGTGGGTTCTCATAGAGTGTGAGGGCAGAGAGAGATCCCTGCCCGGAGTGAGAACAGAGTACCTGGGTGAGGGGAGGCCGGCCTGGGCTCTTACCCGGCGCCTTTGGGGCTTGTTGTGCCTGGTCATCGTCTGACCACCGGCATTGCACAGGTGGCACTGTGGAGCGGCTTTCGCTCTGCCGGACTTTCGCAATGCCGGACTTTCGCTGTGCCTGGTACACATGCTGTCACACCTTCTCAGAACCACCCTGCACGGCGCACAATCCCAGGGCTCTGGTGAGGTGGACAGGGGCAAGAGGGACCAGGCTCAGCCCAACTTTGCCTTGGACCCCATCCCCCTCCTCAACCTCCCTGTCCCTTTCGGGGAACCTCACCACAGGTGGACGGGGGCAGGGTTCCTTGGAGGTTGGCGGAGGAATAGACCGCTGGATTGGGGGGGCTTCTGGTTGGTGGAAAGAAGCTCCTAGGAAAGTCGGGGGGCCCGTAGGCACTGCTGGGGACAGGGATGGAGGAAGGCACCGCAGGCCCCAGCGCCAACAGGTCCGGACGCAGTCGCTGTGTCCTGATGTTCTCTAGGAAGGTGCCTCTTGCATAGGCATCTTCTAAGGCCTGGGGATCGGTGTACTCCCAGGTGGGGCTCACAGTTGCGGGAGGGTAGAGCCCCGTGCTGCCATAGGACCAGCTGGTGTATGGTGAGCCTCCTGGGGTCCCCTCCAGACAGCAGAGGCATGCATTAACCTCGAAGAC
Organism: Myotis nattereri; assembly: GCF_964212035.1. Classification (NCBI taxonomy): domain Eukaryota; kingdom Metazoa; phylum Chordata; class Mammalia; order Chiroptera; family Vespertilionidae; genus Myotis; species Myotis nattereri. The sequence continues at coordinate 149,834,208 of NC_138078.1, read as the reverse complement.
TGTTTGGGGTGTGGGTGGGTATGGGAAGGAAGAAAGAAGGGAACAGAAGGTCTGAAGCCATCCTGCTTTCAAGATGCAGTGATTCCCAACAGCCCCACATGGTGGCCAGCCTTCCCACCTTCCTTCCCATAGGTTGCCAGAGCAGCTGCTGGCCATTGGGTGACTCCTGGGTCTGAGCCCCAGTGGTCACTCTGGCAGCTGCAGCCACCAGCAGCCTTTTCCCAATGGGCTTTTAGCATAACTTTGTGGAGCCCCATGGGCCACTCAACTAGGGTCACCCCCACCTCCTTACCGTATTCATTCCCAATGAGGCAGTCTGGGGATGTACGTTCCCAGGTCTGCACATACACAGGGAACGTGATCCACAGAGCCTCGTGAAGGCTTCTGGCCATTTCTAAGATGGCTTCTTTGTGGGATTCTACCCTAGCTAAGGGTCTCCATGGATACCCCAGCAACATGGAACCCTGCCAGGACAGCCAGGGCAGCAGCTGCCTGCATATGCTGCAACTGGGGCGGGGATCGAACGTAAACCCAGGTGCATGCCCTCGTCTGGGAATCAAACCCGAGACCCTTCAGTGCACAAGCCCATGCTCTAACCACTGAGAACACCAGCCAGGGCTCATAAGAGGGCCCATGAGAGGTTCCTATGGGCCAGGCCTGGAAGTTGCATATGCCACTCTGCTCACTCGATTGATCAGAACTGTCACATGTCCACCTGGCATTGCAACGAGGCTGGGGAAGTGAGCGAGTCAGGAAGAAAGGGGAGCAGGGTTGAAAAGCCTATAGCAGTGCCTGCTACAGGATTCTGTAGACTCCCCAGAGCTACGCTGTTTCATGTGGTGGCCACTAGCCATAGTCAAGACAGTGGCTCCTGTACAAGGGGAGGGCAAGGCTTCCACACCAAGGCTGTCAGAGAGAGTCACATCAGGGCTTCCGACACAGGGTCAGGAGGGTGTTTCCAGAGGGCAAGTTTAGGGGTTCCTATGAACGATCAGGTCAGAGATTCCCGATACAGGTCCAGTTGCGGATTTCTGTTGGAAGTCAGGGAAAGGTTTCTGCAGAATCCAGCACTGTTATAGGCAAGGCTTCCTGTAGAGGGTCAGAGCCATGGAGCCAGCACAGGGTTAGGTCAGCAAGCCCTGCACAGTGTCTGGGCAGGGGGTCCTGTGCCAGGTGAGGCTGTCGGTGCCTGTATAGGATGAGGTCTGGACTTAAAGTTAGGGGGTCAGGACAGGTGCCTCCCACAGATTCAGGAAAGGTTTTCCATGTAAGTTCAAGATTGAAGTTCACATTGGGAGTTGGATCGCAGGTTCCTGTGGACTCTGTGGGGTAGCGTGTGAGGTAGGGATTGTTGTGCAGAGTGACGTCAGGGGTCATTGTCAATGATGTAAGCAAGGCTCCTGACCTCAATCAGGGTTCCCAAAGAGTTTACAGATGGGGGTTTCTTTGTTTAAAATATATTTTTAAAGATTTCAGAGAGGAAGGGAGAGGGATAGAAACATCAGTGGTAAGAGAGAATTTCTGCAGACAGAGTCAGGGAGGTGGTTTCAGAACTAGATTTTAAGATGAGCCAAGTGGTTGTAAAATGCTACCTGGACGGCAGGGCTGCAGTGCAGTGTGAGGACAGAGCTGTCCCGTCCAAGGTCCAGGCAGGATTCCTATAGAGATGGAGTCCCATGAAGAGGGTCAGGCCAGGCATTTCTATAAGGGTGGGTGGGGCAGGCTCTGTCCTGCCACCAGGGAAGGCGGAGGTTCCTGTGCTGTGGTGGCAGGACAGGGTGCCTCCTGTAGAAGGTGAGGACCGGTGATCCTGCTCAGGGTCAGGATGGGTTTCCTGTGGATTAGAGAAAGGGTTCCCTGAGAGCTCCAGTATCAGAGAGGCTCCTGAACCAGGCTGGGCTGCCGTTTTGATAGGAGTTGGGGATCCGGGGCTCCTGAACACGGCGGGTCCAGGGGCCTGTCCAGCACAGGTTCTGCAAGAGGTTTCTGTTCAAGACGAGGACAGGGGCTCCCACGGGATGAGGAGGCTGGGGTTGTGTGGAGCGGCCAGGGAAGTTCTGGACAATCCCTGTCATGAGCAGGGACTACTGTGGTTCTTCAGTGGGCCAGTGTGCTGACGAGCTGAAGGGATGCTGTTCTGCTGACGCTCAACCACTGAGCCACACCAGCCGGACTAGAGTATTTTTTCAGCTGTTCATGAAGGAAAGCACCTGAGCCTTCCGCTGTTGTTGACCACAGTGAGCGCTCAGGAACGAGGGCTGCTTGCGGTTAGGAGCCTCTGGGCAGTGGGGGGGCTCAGTCATGGAGCCTGGCTCAGCCCTGTGCCACCAGCTGTGTGGCCTTGGGAGAGACGCTTAACCTGTCTGGGTAAGGATGTCACCTGACTCTGTGCATGCTCCAGTGTGAGGGTTTGTTCCATGGAAGAACACATCCCAGGTGAGTGGGTGCATTGGGGAGGGAGTTGGCACTGTGGGGAGCTCACCACCTATGGGGTCTAAATATCCCCCCTAGAGATTATTTTGTCCTCCTAATCTCCCCCTCCTTCTCTACCATTTCCCACAGGGCTGCAGGCCGAGCTGGGCCGAGAGAGATAAGAGATGAGTGACAGGAGGGCCCATGGACAACCTCACGGTCCCAGACCGGCCTCTGCCCTTCTTGCTGGCTGCCTTTCCAGCCCCACTCTTGGCCTCCCGTTCCTGTCCTGAACATGTCTTCTGTCCCCTGGAGGTGGGCCCCTCACTTGCACCTGTATATAGATTGATACCTCCACAAGCAAGTGTACAGAGCTGCTCACGCTGTCAGCCACTCGGAGGCACTGTGACAGGGCACAGGATGTGCGATACGCTCACAGGCACATGCTTGCACACAAGTGCTGCCCTTGCCACACCCACAAAGACCTCCTGACACGCAGTACCTCAGGTCACACTGCTAGGTCTCCACATTCCGTCCTACACAGCCCTTGGTGAGCATCCCGGAAATGTTTATGGAGCAAATGCTGTGCCTGGTACACATGCTGTCACACCGTCTCAGAACCACCCTGCATGGTGCACAATCACATGAGCACAGCCTCACATGTTGCCTCAGCACACCCCGTTGCACACCTACCCCCACGTCCTCTCATACAGTCACTGGTGTCCCGTTTCTCACAGTTGTCTGGTGTCATGCACACCATCTCTCAGAACCTCACCCCCATGGTCACCACCTCACAGAGCATTCAGCCACCACACTGTCTCTGCCCATGACGTGTGCAGGTACACGCCGTATCATACACCCTGGTTGCTGTCACACGTGGTCTCACATACTAGTACACTCTTATACTTGCACATCATAACCCATTATCATGAAGGGTGACACGTGCTGTCTCACAGGGCCTCACGCCATCACCAGAGAACCACAGGCACCGTTGCACACCCCACCTACCACGGCTCTTTATTCAGTCCCACTCAGACTCACACCTCCAACTTCAGGACTCTGATGATTTATTTTACACATCATTGATGGCCCAGACCAAGAGCTGTGGGGGGCCCAGAGGTTGGGTTGTAGAAACTTCTGGCTCCACACCGAGAGGGACCCTACCCCTGCTCTGAGTCATGCTCTGTGTCCTCATGGGCTGAGTGGCGCCTCCACAGTGCAGGTGGTGGTGGGAGGCATGGGGCCTGTGGGGAAGGAGCCTGTGGGTGAACCCAACAGGGGCCCGGGGAAAGGCATGAGGTGGCTGACAGGCCCTGACAGCGCCACGGAGCCCGGGCCTTGGTAGAGATGGGCAGTATCAGGCGGGCCCAATCTCAAGCCTGAGGCCACTTCCCCACAATTCCCACCATCGCTGCCCCCAGCCACCACCATGAAGCCACCAGCCGGTGCATCCGCTGGTCCTGTGCCTCCCAGGCTCGACACTGGCTTCTTTTCTTTCTGTGATGGCCTGGGTTTTCTAGACTTTATACCACCCTTCTGCACGGTCCGTGGTCGGTTCACCTGATGAAAGAGAGGCCATGAGTGTTCCCCGACCTCAGACTTTTGCCTCTGTGTCTCCACCAGGGACACCCTCTCCACCCCACTCCTTCAGAGTCGGGAACTGGGTCAAGGACTAGGGGAGCAGGCCCCAGCTGTGGCCCAGATAATGCCCTAAGGAGTCATGAGCTTGTGAGGCCCTAAGCAATGGAAAGGCTGAGGGAGCCTCTAGCCATAGGACTAGCTGAGGGCTGGAGGGGAGGGGGAAGGAAATGAGAAATGGAGGAGAGAGAAGGGAGCAGGAGGGAAAAGACAGGCAGGGAGGAGATGAAGGTGCAGAGAAGAGAAGGGTGATAGGGAAGGAGGAGGGAGTAGAATAACAGGGAGAAGAGAGAAAGGGAGATTGGAAGAATACAGGAAAGGAAAAGGAGAAGGAAGGCCAGGTTAGTGGGATGGGGGTGCAGGGGGCAGGCTCCAAGAGGCAGGGCGCACCTGGTGTCGCTTGTAATAAAGGCCGCAGGCATTGCACACGGGGTCTCTATTGGCATTCAGCCGCCACACTGCCGTGATGGTTGTCCGGCAGTTGGTGCACTGGGCACCTGCCCGCTTGCTGACCTCCTGGGGGCAGCAAGAATGTGAGGGTCAGTGCATTGGGGGGTGGAGGAACCAGGAGGTGAGGGTCAGGGTGCAGGCAGGGCTTCCTGGACAAGGCATAGACTGAGGGTGCTCTGAGGGGCGAGGACATGGCCTCCTGTCCCGGGGCTTTCCAAATGGCGTGGGGTGCTTCATCAGTGGTTCTCAGCGTTGGCGGCCATTGGACTCACTTGGGGAGTCGAAAACAATCCTGATGCCCAGGCAGCGCCCCAGACCAAGTAAATCAACCCATCTCGGGAGGGCCCCACGGTGATCCCAGTGTGTAGCCAAGGATGAAAACTGCTGTGCAGGGAGTGGACGGCGTGCCTGCTTGCAGCCCGAGGGTGTGCTGAGGGTAGACACTCCTGTACAGAGCTGGGTCCCTGAATGGATGGGGCAGGGAGGGGGCATGTGGGTTCTCATAGAGTGTGAGGGCAGAGAGAGATCCCTGCCCGGAGTGAGAACAGAGTACCTGGGTGAGGGGAGGCCGGCCTGGGCTCTTACCCGGCGCCTTTGGGGCTTGTTGTGCCTGGTCATCGTCTGACCACCGGCATTGCACAGGTGGCACTGTGGAGCGGCTTTCGCTCTGCCGGACTTTCGCAATGCCGGACTTTCGCTGTGCCTGGTACACATGCTGTCACACCTTCTCAGAACCACCCTGCACGGCGCACAATCCCAGGGCTCTGGTGAGGTGGACAGGGGCAAGAGGGACCAGGCTCAGCCCAACTTTGCCTTGGACCCCATCCCCCTCCTCAACCTCCCTGTCCCTTTCGGGGAACCTCACCACAGGTGGACGGGGGCAGGGTTCCTTGGAGGTTGGCGGAGGAATAGACCGCTGGATTGGGGGGGCTTCTGGTTGGTGGAAAGAAGCTCCTAGGAAAGTCGGGGGGCCCGTAGGCACTGCTGGGGACAGGGATGGAGGAAGGCACCGCAGGCCCCAGCGCCAACAGGTCCGGACGCAGTCGCTGTGTCCTGATGTTCTCTAGGAAGGTGCCTCTTGCATAGGCATCTTCTAAGGCCTGGGGATCGGTGTACTCCCAGGTGGGGCTCACAGTTGCGGGAGGGTAGAGCCCCGTGCTGCCATAGGACCAGCTGGTGTATGGTGAGCCTCCTGGGGTCCCCTCCAGACAGCAGAGGCATGCATTAACCTCGAAGACTGTTTGGGGTGTGGGTGGGTATGGGAAGGAAGAAAGAAGGGAACAGAAGGTCTGAAGCCATCCTGCTTTCAAGATGCAGTGATTCCCAACAGCCCCACATGGTGGCCAGCCTTCCCACCTTCCTTCCCATAGGTTGCCAGAGCAGCTGCTGGCCATTGGGTGACTCCTGGGTCTGAGCCCCAGTGGTCACTCTGGCAGCTGCAGCCACCAGCAGCCTTTTCCCAATGGGCTTTTAGCATAACTTTGTGGAGCCCCATGGGCCACTCAACTAGGGTCACCCCCACCTCCTTACCGTATTCATTCCCAATGAGGCAGTCTGGGGATGTACGTTCCCAGGTCTGCACATACACGGGGAACGTGATCCACAGAGCCTCGTGAAGGCTTCTGGCCATTTCTAAGATGGCTTCTTTGTGGGATTCTACCCTAGCTAAGGGTCTCCATGGATACCCCAGCAACATGGAACCCTGCCAGGACAGCCAGGGCAGCAGCTGCCTGCATATGCTGCAACTGGGGCGGGGATCGAACGTAAACCCAGGTGCATGCCCTCGTCTGGGAATCAAACCCGAGACCCTTCAGTGCACAAGCCCATGCTCTAACCACTGAGAACACCAGCCAGGGCTCATAAGAGGGCCCATGAGAGGTTCCTATGGGCCAGGCCTGGAAGTTGCATATGCCACTCTGCTCACTCGATTGATCAGAACTGTCACATGTCCACCTGGCATTGCAACGAGGCTGGGGAAGTGAGCGAGTCAGGAAGAAAGGGGAGCAGGGTTGAAAAGCCTATAGCAGTGCCTGCTACAGGATTCTGTAGACTCCCCAGAGCTACGCTGTTTCATGTGGTGGCCACTAGCCATAGTCAAGACAGTGGCTCCTGTACAAGGGGAGGGCAAGGCTTCCACACCAAGGCTGTCAGAGAGAGTCACATCAGGGCTTCCGACACAGGGTCAGGAGGGTGTTTCCAGAGGGCAAGTTTAGGGGTTCCTATGAACGATCAGGTCAGAGATTCCCGATACAGGTCCAGTTGCGGATTTCTGTTGGAAGTCAGGGAAAGGTTTCTGCAGAATCCAGCACTGTTATAGGCAAGGCTTCCTGTAGAGGGTCAGAGCCATGGAGCCAGCACAGGGTTAGGTCAGCAAGCCCTGCACAGTGTCTGGGCAGGGGGTCCTGTGCCAGGTGAGGCTGTCGGTGCCTGTATAGGATGAGGTGTGGACTTAAAGTTAGGGGGTCAGGACAGGTGCCTCCCACAGATTCAGGAAAGGTTTTCCATGTAAGTTCAAGATTGAAGTTCACATTGGGAGTTGGATCGCAGGTTCCTGTGGACTCTGTGGGGTAGCGTGTGAGGTAGGGATTGTTGTGCAGAGTGACGTCAGGGGTCATTGTCAATGATGTAAGCAAGGCTCCTGACCTCAATCAGGGTTCCCAAAGAGTTTACAGATGGGGGTTTCTTTGTTTAAAATATATTTTTAAAGATTTCAGAGAGGAAGGGAGAGGGATAGAAACATCAGTGGTAAGAGAGAATTTCTGCAGACAGAGTCAGGGAGGTGGTTTCAGAACTAGATTTTAAGATGAGCCAAGTGGTTGTAAAATGCTACCTGGACGGCAGGGCTGCAGTGCAGTGTGAGGACAGAGCTGTCCCGTCCAAGGTCCAGGCAGGATTCCTATAGAGATGGAGTCCCATGAAGAGGGTCAGGCCAGGCATTTCTATAAGGGTGGGTGGGGCAGGCTCTGTCCTGCCACCAGGGAAGGCGGAGGTTCCTGTGCTGTGGTGGCAGGACAGGGTGCCTCCTGTAGAAGGTGAGGACCGGTGATCCTGCTCAGGGTCAGGATGGGTTTCCTGTGGATTAGAGAAAGGGTTCCCTGAGAGCTCCAGTATCAGAGAGGCTCCTGAACCAGGCTGGGCTGCCGTTTTGATAGGAGTTGGGGATCCGGGGCTCCTGAACACGGCGGGTCCAGGGGCCTGTCCAGCACAGGTTCTGCAAGAGGTTTCTGTTCAAGACGAGGACAGGGGCTCCCACGGGATGAGGAGGCTGGGGTTGTGTGGAGCGGCCAGGGAAGTTCTGGACAATCCCTGTCATGAGCAGGGACTACTGTGGTTCTTCAGTGGGCCAGTGTGCTGACGAGCTGAAGGGATGCTGTTCTGCTGACGCTCAACCACTGAGCCACACCAGCCGGACTAGAGTATTTTTTCAGCTGTTCATGAAGGAAAGCACCTGAGCCTTCCGCTGTTGTTGACCACAGTGAGCGCTCAGGAACGAGGGCTGCTTGCGGTTAGGAGCCTCTGGGCAGTGGGGGGGCTCAGTCATGGAGCCTGGCTCAGCCCTGTGCCACCAGCTGTGTGGCCTTGGGAGAGACGCTTAACCTGTCTGGGTAAGGATGTCACCTGACTCTGTGCATGCTCCAGTGTGAGGGTTTGTTCCATGGAAGAACACATCCCAGGTGAGTGGGTGCATTGGGGAGGGAGTTGGCACTGTGGGGAGCTCACCACCTATGGGGTCTAAATATCCCCCCTAGAGATTATTTTGTCCTCCTAATCTCCCCCTCCTTCTCTACCATTTCCCACAGGGCTGCAGGCCGAGCTGGGCCGAGAGAGATAAGAGATGAGTGACAGGAGGGCCCATGGACAACCTCACGGTCCCAGACCGGCCTCTGCCCTTCTTGCTGGCTGCCTTTCCAGCCCCACTCTTGGCCTCCCATTCCTGTCCTGAACATGTCTTCTGTCCCCTGGAGGTGGGCCCCTCACTTGCACCTGTATATAGATTGATACCTCCACAAGCAAGTGTACAGAGCTGCTCACGCTGTCAGCCACTCGGAGGCACTGTGACAGGGCACAGGATGTGCGATACGCTCACAGGCACATGCTTGCACACAAGTGCTGCCCTTGCCACACCCACAAAGACCTCCTGACACGCAGTACCTCAGGTCACACTGCTAGGTCTCCACATTCCGTCCTACACAGCCCTTGGTGAGCATCCCGGAAATGTTTATGGAGCAAATGCTGTGCCTGGTACACATGCTGTCACACCGTCTCAGAACCACCCTGCATGGTGCACAATCACATGAGCACAGCCTCACATGTTGCCTCAGCACACCCCGTTGCACACCTACCCCCACGTCCTCTCATACAGTCACTGGTGTCCCGTTTCTCACAGTTGTCTGGTGTCATGCACACCATCTCTCAGAACCTCACCCCCATGGTCACCACCTCACAGAGCATTCAGCCACCACACTGTCTCTGCCCATGACGTGTGCAGGTACACGCCGTATCATACACCCTGGTTGCTGTCACACGTGGTCTCACATACTAGTACACTCTTATACTTGCACATCATAACCCATTATCATGAAGGGTGACACGTGCTGTCTCACAGGGCCTCACGCCATCACCAGAGAACCACAGGCACCGTTGCACACCCCACCTACCACGGCTCTTTATTCAGTCCCACTCAGACTCACACCTCCAACTTCAGGACTCTGATGATTTATTTTACACATCATTGATGGCCCAGACCAAGAGCTGTGGGGGGCCCAGAGGTTGGGTTGTAGAAACTTCTGGCTCCACACCGAGAGGGACCCTACCCCTGCTCTGAGTCATGCTCTGTGTCCTCATGGGCTGAGTGGCGCCTCCACAGTGCAGGTGGTGGTGGGAGGCATGGGGCCTGTGGGGAAGGAGCCTGTGGGTGAACCCAACAGGGGCCCGGGGAAAGGCATGAGGTGGCTGACAGGCCCTGACAGCGCCACGGAGCCCGGGCCTTGGTAGAGATGGGCAGTATCAGGCGGGCCCAATCTCAAGCCTGAGGCCACTTCCCCACAATTCCCACCATCGCTGCCCCCAGCCACCACCATGAAGCCACCAGCCGGTGCATCCGCTGGTCCTGTGCCTCCCAGGCTCGACACTGGCTTCTTTTCTTTCTGTGATGGCCTGGGTTTTCTAGACTTTATACCACCCTTCTGCACGGTCCGTGGTCGGTTCACCTGATGAAAGAGAGGCCATGAGTGTTCCCCGACCTCAGACTTTTGCCTCTGTGTCTCCACCAGGGACACCCTCTCCACCCCACTCCTTCAGAGTCGGGAACTGGGTCAAGGACTAGGGGAGCAGGCCCCAGCTGTGGCCCAGATAATGCCCTAAGGAGTCATGAGCTTGTGAGGCCCTAAGCAATGGAAAGGCTGAGGGAGCCTCTAGCCATAGGACTAGCTGAGGGCTGGAGGGGAGGGGGAAGGAAATGAGAAATGGAGGAGAGAGAAGGGAGCAGGAGGGAAAAGACAGGCAGGGAGGAGATGAAGGTGCAGAGAAGAGAAGGGTGATAGGGAAGGAGGAGGGAGTAGAATAACAGGGAGAAGAGAGAAAGGGAGATTGGAAGAATACAGGAAAGGAAAAGGAGAAGGAAGGCCAGGTTAGTGGGATGGGGGTGCAGGGGGCAGGCTCCAAGAGGCAGGGCGCACCTGGTGTCGCTTGTAATAAAGGCCGCAGGCATTGCACACGGGGTCTCTATTGGCATTCAGCCGCCACACTGCCGTGATGGTTGTCCGGCAGTTGGTGCACTGGGCACCTGCCCGCTTGCTGACCTTCTGGGGGCAGCAAGAATGTGAGGGTCAGTGCATTGGGGGGTGGAGGACCCAGGAGGTGAGGGTCAGGGTGCAGGCAGGGCTTCCTGGACAAGGCATAGACTGAGGGTGCTCTGAGGGGCGAGGACATGGCCTCCTGTCCCGGGGCTTTCCAAATGGCGTGGGGTGCTTCATCAGTGGTTCTCAGCGTTGGCGGACATTGGACTCACTTGGGGAGTCGAAAACAATCCTGATGCCCAGGCAGCGCCCCAGACCCAGTAAATCAACCCATCTCGGGAGGGCCCCACGGTGATCCCAGTGTGTAGCCAAGGATGAAAACTGCTGTGCAGGGAGTGGACGGCGTGCCTGCTTGCAGCCCGAGGGTGTGCTGAGGGTAGACACTCCTGTACAGAGCTGGGTCCCTGAATGGATGGGGCAGGGAGGGGGCATGTGGGTTCTCATAGAGTGTGAGGGCAGAGAGAGATCCCTGCCCGGAGTGAGAACAGAGTACCTGGGTGAGGGGAGGCCGGCCTGGGCTCTTACCCGGCGCCTTTGGGGCTTGTTGTGCCTGGTCATCGTCTGACCACCGGCATTGCACGGGTGGCACTGAGGAGCGGCTTTCGCTCTGCCGGACTTTCGCAATGCCGGACTTTCGCTGTGCCTGGTACACATGCTGTCACACCTTCTCAGAACCACCCTGCACGGCGCACAATCCCAGGGCTCTGGTGAGGTGGACAGGGGCAAGAGGGACCAGGCTCAGCCCAACTTTGCCTTGGACCCCATCCCCCTCCTCAACCTCCCTGTCCCTTTCGGGGAACCTCACCACAGGTGGACGGGGGCAGGGTTCCTTGGAGGTTGGCGGAGGAATAGACCGCTGGATTGGGGGGGCTTCTGGTTGGTGGAAAGAAGCTCCTAGGAAAGTCGGGGGGCCCGTAGGCACTGCTGGGGACAGGGATGGAGGAAGGCACCGCAGGCCCCAGCGCCAACAGGTCCGGACGCAGTCGCTGTGTCCTGATGTTCTCTAGGAAGGTGCCTCTTGCATAGGCATCTTCTAAGGCCTGGGGATCGGTGTACTCCCAGGTGGGGCTCACAGTTGCGGGAGGGTAGAGCCCCGTGCTGCCATAGGACCAGCTGGTGTATGGTGAGCCTCCTGGGGTCCCCTCCAGACAGCAGAGGCATGCATTAACCTCGAAGACTGTTTGGGGTGTGGGTGGGTATGGGAAGGAAGAAAGAAGGGAACAGAAGGTCTGAAGCCATCCTGCTTTCAAGATGCAGTGATTCCCAACAGCCCCACATGGTGGCCAGCCTTCCCACCTTCCTTCCCATAGGTTGCCAGAGCAGCTGCTGGCCATTGGGTGACTCCTGGGTCTGAGCCCCAGTGGTCACTCTGGCAGCTGCAGCCACCAGCAGCCTTTTCCCAATGGGCTTTTAGCATAACTTTGTGGAGCCCCATGGGCCACTCAACTAGGGTCACCCCCACCTCCTTACCGTATTCATTCCCAATGAGGCAGTCTGGGGATGTACGTTCCCAGGTCTGCACATACACAGGGAACGTGATCCACAGAGCCTCGTGAAGGCTTCTGGCCATTTCTAAGATGGCTTCTTTGTGGGATTCTACCCTAGCTAAGGGTCTCCATGGATACCCCAGCAACATGGAACCCTGCCAGGACAGCCAGGGCAGCAGCTGCCTGCATATGCTGCAACTGGGGCGGGGATCGAACGTAAACCCAGGTGCATGCCCTCGTCTGGGAATCAAACCCGAGACCCTTCAGTGCACAAGCCCATGCTCTAACCACTGAGAACACCAGCCAGGGCTCATAAGAGGGCCCATGAGAGGTTCCTATGGGCCAGGCCTGGAAGTTGCATCTGCCACTCTGCTCACTCGATTGATCAGAACTGTCACATGTCCACCTGGCATTGCAACGAGGCTGGGGAAGTGAGCGAGTCAGGAAGAAAGGGGAGCAGGGTTGAAAAGCCTATAGCAGTGCCTGCTACAGGATTCTGTAGACTCCCCAGAGCTACGCTGTTTCATGTGGTGGCCACTAGCCATAGTCAAGACAGTGGCTCCTGTACAAGGGGAGGGCAAGGCTTCCACACCAAGGCTGTCAGAGAGAGTCACATCAGGGCTTCCGACACAGGGTCAGGAGGGTGTTTCCAGAGGGCAAGTTTAGGGGTTCCTATGAACGATCAGGTCAGAGATTCCCGATACAGGTCCAGTTGCGGATTTCTGTTGGAAGTCAGGGAAAGGTTTCTGCAGAATCCAGCACTGTTATAGGCAAGGCTTCCTGTAGAGGGTCAGAGCCATGGAGCCAGCACAGGGTTAGGTCAGCAAGCCCTGCACAGTGTCTGGGCAGGGGGTCCTGTGCCAGGTGAGGCTGTCGGTGCCTGTATAGGATGAGGTGTGGACTTAAAGTTAGGGGGTCAGGACAGGTGCCTCCCACAGATTCAGGAAAGGTTTTCCATGTAAGTTCAAGATTGAAGTTCACATTGGGAGTTGGATCGCAGGTTCCTGTGGACTCTGTGGGGTAGCGTGTGAGGTAGGGATTGTTGTGCAGAGTGACGTCAGGGGTCATTGTCAATGATGTAAGCAAGGCTCCTGACCTCAATCAGGGTTCCCAAAGAGTTTACAGATGGGGGTTTCTTTGTTTAAAATATATTTTTAAAGATTTCAGAGAGGAAGGGAGAGGGATAGAAACATCAGTGGTAAGAGAGAATTTCTGCAGACAGAGTCAGGGAGGTGGTTTCAGAACTAGATTTTAAGATGAGCCAAGTGGTTGTAAAATGCTACCTGGACGGCAGGGCTGCAGTGCAGTGTGAGGACAGAGCTGTCCCGTCCAAGGTCCAGGCAGGATTCCTATAGAGATGGAGTCCCATGAAGAGGGTCAGGCCAGGCATTTCTATAAGGGTGGGTGGGGCAGGCTCTGTCCTGCCACCAGGGAAGGCGGAGGTTCCTGTGCTGTGGTGGCAGGACAGGGTGCCTCCTGTAGAAGGTGAGGACCGGTGATCCTGCTCAGGGTCAGGATGGGTTTCCTGTGGATTAGAGAAAGGGTTCCCTGAGAGCTCCAGTATCAGAGAGGCTCCTGAACCAGGCTGGGCTGCCGTTTTGATAGGAGTTGGGGATCCGGGGCTCCTGAACACGGCGGGTCCAGGGGCCTGTCCAGCACAGGTTCTGCAAGAGGTTTCTGTTCAAGACGAGGACAGGGGCTCCCACGGGATGAGGAGGCTGGGGTTCTGTGGAGCGGCCAGGGAAGTTCTGGACAATCCCTGTCATGAGCAGGGACTACTGTGGTTCTTCAGTGGGCCAGTGTGCTGACGAGCTGAAGGGATGCTGTTCTGCTGACGCTCAACCACTGAGCCACACCAGCCGGACTAGAGTATTTTTTCAGCTGTTCATGAAGGAAAGCACCTGAGCCTTCCGCTGTTGTTGACCACAGTGAGCGCTCAGGAACGAGGGCTGCTTGCGGTTAGGAGCCTCTGGGCAGTGGGGGGGCTCAGTCATGGAGCCTGGCTCAGCCCTGTGCCACCAGCTGTGTGGCCTTGGGAGAGACGCTTAACCTGTCTGGGTAAGGATGTCACCTGACTCTGTGCATGCTCCAGTGTGAGGGTTTGTTCCATGGAAGAACACATCCCAGGTGAGTGGGTGCATTGGGGAGGGAGTTGGCACTGTGGGGAGCTCACCACCTATGGGGTCTAAATATCCCCCCTAGAGATTATTTTGTCCTCCTAATCTCCCCCTCCTTCTCTACCATTTCCCACAGGGCTGCAGGCCGAGCTGGGCCGAGAGAGATAAGAGATGAGTGACAGGAGGGCCCATGGACAACCTCACGGTCCCAGACCGGCCTCTGCCCTTCTTGCTGGCTGCCTTTCCAGCCCCACTCTTGGCCTCCCATTCCTGTCCTGAACATGTCTTCTGTCCCCTGGAGGTGGGCCCCTCACTTGCACCTGTATATAGATTGATACCTCCACAAGCAAGTGTACAGAGCTGCTCACGCTGTCAGCCACTCGGAGGCACTGTGACAGGGCACAGGATGTGCGATACGCTCACAGGCACATGCTTGCACACAAGTGCTGCCCTTGCCACACCCACAAAGACCTCCTGACACGCAGTACCTCAGGTCACACTGCTAGGTCTCCACATTCCGTCCTACACAGCCCTTGGTGAGCATCCCGGAAATGTTTATGGAGCAAATGCTGTGCCTGGTACACATGCTGTCACACCGTCTCAGAACCACCCTGCATGGTGCACAATCACATGAGCACAGCCTCACATGTTGCCTCAGCACACCCCGTTGCACACATACCCCCACGTCCTCTCATACAGTCACTGGTGTCCCGTTTCTCACAGTTGTCTGGTGTCATGCACACCATCTCTCAGAACCTCACCCCCATGGTCACCACCTCACAGAGCATTCAGCCACCACACTGTCTCTGCCCATGACGTGTGCAGGTACACGCCGTATCATACACCCTGGTTGCTGTCACACGTGGTCTCACATACTAGTACACTCTTATACTTGCACATCATAACCCATTATCATGAAGGGTGACACGTGCTGTCTCACAGGGCCTCACGCCATCACCAGAGAACCACAGGCACCGTTGCACACCCCACCTACCACGGCTCTTTATTCAGTCCCACTCAGACTCACACCTCCAACTTCAGGACTCTGATGATTTATTTTACACATCATTGATGGCCCAGACCAAGAGCTGTGGGGGGCCCAGAGGTTGGGTTGTAGAAACTTCTGGCTCCACACCGAGAGGGACCCTACCCCTGCTCTGAGTCATGCTCTGTGTCCTCATGGGCTGAGTGGCGCCTCCACAGTGCAGGTGGTGGTGGGAGGCATGGGGCCTGTGGGGAAGGAGCCTGTGGGTGAACCCAACAGGGGCCCGGGGAAAGGCATGAGGTGGCTGACAGGCCCTGACAGCGCCACGGAGCCCGGGCCTTGGTAGAGATGGGCAGTATCAGGCGGGCCCAATCTCAAGCCTGAGGCCACTTCCCCACAATTCCCACCATCGCTGCCCCCAGCCACCACCATGAAGCCACCAGCCGGTGCATCCGCTGGTCCTGTGCCTCCCAGGCTCGACACTGGCTTCTTTTCTTTCTGTGATGGCCTGGGTTTTCTAGACTTTATACCACCCTTCTGCACGGTCCGTGGTCGGTTCACCTGATGAAAGAGAGGCCATGAGTGTTCCCCGACCTCAGACTTTTGCCTCTGTGTCTCCACCAGGGACACCCTCTCCACCCCACTCCTTCAGAGTCGGGAACTGGGTCAAGGACTAGGGGAGCAGGCCCCAGCTGTGGCCCAGATAATGCCCTAAGGAGTCATGAGCTTGTGAGGCCCTAAGCAATGGAAAGGCTGAGGGAGCCTCTAGCCATAGGACTAGCTGAGGGCTGGAGGGGAGGGGGAAGGAAATGAGAAATGGAGGAGAGAGAAGGGAGCAGGAGGGAAAAGACAGGCAGGGAGGAGATGAAGGTGCAGAGAAGAGAAGGGTGATAGGGAAGGAGGAGGGAGTAGAATAACAGGGAGAAGAGAGAAAGGGAGATTGGAAGAATACAGGAAAGGAAAAGGAGAAGGAAGGCCAGGTTAGTGGGATGGGGGTGCAGGGGGCAGGCTCCAAGAGGCAGGGCGCACCTGGTGTCGCTTGTAATAAAGGCCGCAGGCATTGCACACGGGGTCTCTATTGGCATTCAGCCGCCACACTGCCGTGATGGTTGTCCGGCAGTTGGTGCACTGGGCACCTGCCCGCTTGCTGACCTTCTGGGGGCAGCAAGAATGTGAGGGTCAGTGCATTGGGGGGTGGAGGAACCAGGAGGTGAGGGTCAGGGTGCAGGCAGGGCTTCCTGGACAAGGCATAGACTGAGGGTGCTCTGAGGGGCGAGGACATGGCCTCCTGTCCCGGGGCTTTCCAAATGGCGTGGGGTGCTTCATCAGTGCTTCTCAGCGTTGGCGGACATTGGACTCACTTGGGGAGTCGAAAACAATCCTGATGCCCAGGCAGCGCCCCAGACCAAGTAAATCAACCCATCTCGGGAGGGCCCCACGGTGATCCCAGTGTGTAGCCAAGGATGAAAACTGCTGTGCAGGGAGTGGACGGCGTGCCTGCTTGCAGCCCGAGGGTGTGCTGAGGGTAGACACTCCTGTACAGAGCTGGGTCCCTGAATGGATGGGGCAGGGAGGGGGCATGTGGGTTCTCATAGAGTGTGAGGGCAGAGAGAGATCCCTGCCCGGAGTGAGAACAGAGTACCTGGGTGAGGGGAGGCCGGCCTGGGCTCTTACCCGGCGCCTTTGGGGCTTGTTGTGCCTGGTCATCGTCTGACCACCGGCATTGCACAGGTGGCACTGTGGAGCGGCTTTCGCTCTGCCGGACTTTCGCAATGCCGGACTTTCGCTGTGCCTGGTACACATGCTGTCACACCTTCTCAGAACCACCCTGCACGGCGCACAATCCCAGGGCTCTGGTGAGGTGGACAGGGGCAAGAGGGACCAGGCTCAGCCCAACTTTGCCTTGGACCCCATCCCCCTCCTCAACCTCCCTGTCCCTTTCGGGGAACCTCACCACAGGTGGACGGGGGCAGGGTTCCTTGGAGGTTGGCGGAGGAATAGACCGCTGGATTGGGGGGGCTTCTGGTTGGTGGAAAGAATCTCCTAGGAAAGTCAGGGGGCCCGTAGGCACTGCTGGGGACAGGGATGGAGGAAGGCACCGCAGGCCCCAGCGCCAACAGGTCCGGACGCAGTCGCTGTGTCCTGATGTTCTCTAGGAAGGTGCCTCTTGCATAGGCATCTTCTAAGGCCTGGGGATCGGTGTACTCCCAGGTGGGGCTCACAGTTGCGGGAGGGTAGAGCCCCGTGCTGCCATAGGACCAGCTGGTGTATGGTGAGCCTCCTGGGGTCCCCTCCAGACAGCAGAGGCATGCATTAACCTCGAAGACTGTTTGGGGTGTGGGTGGGTATGGGAAGGAAGAAAGAAGGGAACAGAAGGTCTGAAGCCATCCTGCTTTCAAGATGCAGTGATTCCCAACAGCCCCACATGGTGGCCAGCCTTCCCACCTTCCTTCCCATAGGTTGCCAGAGCAGCTGCTGGCCATTGGGTGACTCCTGGGTCTGAGCCCCAGTGGTCACTCTGGCAGCTGCAGCCACCAGCAGCCTTTTCCCAATGGGCTTTTAGCATAACTTTGTGGAGCCCCATGGGCCACTCAACTAGGGTCACCCCCACCTCCTTACCGTATTCATTCCCAATGAGGCAGTCTGGGGATGTACGTTCCCAGGTCTGCCCATACACGGGGAACGTGATCCACAGAGCCTCGTGAAGGCTTCTGGCCATTTCTAAGATGGCTTCTTTGTGGGATTCTACCCTAGCTAAGGGTCTCCATGGATACCCCAGCAACATGGAACCCTGCCAGGACAGCCAGGGCAGCAGCTGCCTGCATATGCTGCAACTGGGGCGGGGATCGAACGTAAACCCAGGTGCATGCCCTCGTCTGGGAATCAAACCCGAGACCCTTCAGTGCACAAGCCCATGCTCTAACCACTGAGAACACCAGCCAGGGCTCATAAGAGGGCCCATGAGAGGTTCCTATGGGCCAGGCCTGGAAGTTGCATCTGCCACTCTGCTCACTCGATTGATCAGAACTGTCACATGTCCACCTGGCATTGCAACGAGGCTGGGGAAGTGAGCGAGTCAGGAAGAAAGGGGAGCAGGGTTGAAAAGCCTATAGCAGTGCCTGCTACAGGATTCTGTAGACTCCCCAGAGCTACGCTGTTTCATGTGGTGGCCACTAGCCATAGTCAAGACAGTGGCTCCTGTACAAGGGGAGGGCAAGGCTTCCACACCAAGGCTGTCAGAGAGAGTCACATCAGGGCTTCCGACACAGGGTCAGGAGGGTGTTTCCAGAGGGCAAGTTTAGGGGTTCCTATGAACGATCAGGTCAGAGATTCCCGATACAGGTCCAGTTGCGGATTTCTGTTGGAAGTCAGGGAAAGGTTTCTGCAGAATCCAGCACTGTTATAGGCAAGGCTTCCTGTAGAGGGTCAGAGCCATGGAGCCAGCACAGGGTTAGGTCAGCAAGCCCTGCACAGTGTCTGGGCAGGGGGTCCTGTGCCAGGTGAGGCTGTCGGTGCCTGTATAGGATGAGGTGTGGACTTAAAGTTAGGGGGTCAGGACAGGTGCCTCCCACAGATTCAGGAAAGGTTTTCCATGTAAGTTCAAGATTGAAGTTCACATTGGGAGTTGGATCGCAGGTTCCTGTGGACTCTGTGGGGTAGCGTGTGAGGTAGGGATTGTTGTGCAGAGTGACGTCAGGGGTCATTGTCAATGATGTAAGCAAGGCTCCTGACCTCAATCAGGGTTCCCAAAGAGTTTACAGATGGGGGTTTCTTTGTTTAAAATATATTTTTAAAGATTTCAGAGAGGAAGGGAGAGGGATAGAAACATCAGTGGTAAGAGAGAATTTCTGCAGACAGAGTCAGGGAGGTGGTTTCAGAACTAGATTTTAAGATGAGCCAAGTGGTTGTAAAATGCTACCTGGACGGCAGGGCTGCAGTGCAGTGTGAGGACAGAGCTGTCCCGTCCAAGGTCCAGGCAGGATTCCTATAGAGATGGAGTCCCATGAAGAGGGTCAGGCCAGGCATTTCTATAAGGGTGGGTGGGGCAGGCTCTGTCCTGCCACCAGGGAAGGCGGAGGTTCCTGTGCTGTGGTGGCAGGACAGGGTGCCTCCTGTAGAAGGTGAGGACCGGTGATCCTGCTCAGGGTCAGGATGGGTTTCCTGTGGATTAGAGAAAGGGTTCCCTGAGAGCTCCAGTATCAGAGAGGCTCCTGAACCAGGCTGGGCTGCCGTTTTGATAGGAGTTGGGGATCCGGGGCTCCTGAACACGGCGGGTCCAGGGGCCTGTCCAGCACAGGTTCTGCAAGAGGTTTCTGTTCAAGACGAGGACAGGGGCTCCCACGGGATGAGGAGGCTGGGGTTGTGTGGAGCGGCCAGGGAAGTTCTGGACAATCCCTGTCATGAGCAGGGACTACTGTGGTTCTTCAGTGGGCCAGTGTGCTGACGAGCTGAAGGGATGCTGTTCTGCTGACGCTCAACCACTGAGCCACACCAGCCGGACTAGAGTATTTTTTCAGCTGTTCATGAAGGAAAGCACCTGAGCCTTCCGCTGTTGTTGACCACAGTGAGCGCTCAGGAACGAGGGCTGCTTGCGGTTAGGAGCCTCTGGGCAGTGGGGGGGCTCAGTCATGGAGCCTGGCTCAGCCCTGTGCCACCAGCTGTGTGGCCTTGGGAGAGACGCTTAACCTGTCTGGGTAAGGATGTCACCTGACTCTGTGCATGCTCCAGTGTGAGGGTTTGTTCCATGGAAGAACACATCCCAGGTGAGTGGGTGCATTGGGGAGGGAGTTGGCACTGTGGGGAGCTCACCACCTATGGGGTCTAAATATCCCCCCTAGAGATTATTTTGTCCTCCTAATCTCCCCCTCCTTCTCTACCATTTCCCACAGGGCTGCAGGCCGAGCTGGGCCGAGAGAGATAAGAGATGAGTGACAGGAGGGCCCATGGACAACCTCACGGTCCCAGACCGGCCTCTGCCCTTCTTGCTGGCTGCCTTTCCAGCCCCACTCTTGGCCTCCCATTCCTGTCCTGAACATGTCTTCTGTCCCCTGGAGGTGGGCCCCTCACTTGCACCTGTATATAGATTGATACCTCCACAAGCAAGTGTACAGAGCTGCTCACGCTGTCAGCCACTCGGAGGCACTGTGACAGGGCACAGGATGTGCGATACGCTCACAGGCACATGCTTGCACACAAGTGCTGCCCTTGCCACACCCACAAAGACCTCCTGACACGCAGTACCTCAGGTCACACTGCTAGGTCTCCACATTCCGTCCTACACAGCCCTTGGTGAGCATCCCGGAAATGTTTATGGAGCAAATGCTGTGCCTGGTACACATGCTGTCACACCGTCTCAGAACCACCCTGCATGGTGCACAATCACATGAGCACAGCCTCACATGTTGCCTCAGCACACCCCGTTGCACACCTACCCCCACGTCCTCTCATACAGTCACTGGTGTCCCGTTTCTCACAGTTGTCTGGTGTCATGCACACCATCTCTCAGAACCTCACCCCCATGGTCACCACCTCACAGAGCATTCAGCCACCACACTGTCTCTGCCCATGACGTGTGCAGGTACACGCCGTATCATACACCCTGGTTGCTGTCACACGTGGTCTCACATACTAGTACACTCTTATACTTGCACATCATAACCCATTATCATGAAGGGTGACACGTGCTGTCTCACAGGGCCTCACGCCATCACCAGAGAACCACAGGCACCGTTGCACACCCCACCTACCACGGCTCTTTATTCAGTCCCACTCAGACTCACACCTCCAACTTCAGGACTCTGATGATTTATTTTACACATCATTGATGGCCCCGACCATGAGCTGTGGGGGGCCCAGAGGTTGGGTTGTAGAAACTTCTGGCTCCACACCGAGAGGGACCCTACCCCTGCTCTGAGTCATGCTCTGTGTCCTCATGGGCTGAGTGGCGCCTCCACAGTGCAGGTGGTGGTGGGAGGCATGGGGCCTGTGGGGAAGGAGCCTGTGGGTGAACCCAACAGGGGCCCGGGGAAAGGCATGAGGTGGCTGACAGGCCCTGACAGCGCCACGGAGCCCGGGCCTTGGTAGAGATGGGCAGTATCAGGCGGGCCCAATCTCAAGCCTGAGGCCACTTCCCCACAATTCCCACCATCGCTGCCCCCAGCCACCACCATGAAGCCACCAGCCGGTGCATCCGCTGGTCCTGTGCCTCCCAGGCTCGACACTGGCTTCTTTTCTTTCTGTGATGGCCTGGGTTTTCTAGACTTTATACCACCCTTCTGCACGGTCCGTGGTCGGTTCACCTGATGAAAGAGAGGCCATGAGTGTTCCCCGACCTCAGACTTTTGCCTCTGTGTCTCCACCAGGGACACCCTCTCCACCCCACTCCTTCAGAGTCGGGAACTGGGTCAAGGACTAGGGGAGCAGGCCCCAGCTGTGGCCCAGATAATGCCCTAAGGAGTCATGAGCTTGTGAGGCCCTAAGCAATGGAAAGGCTGAGGGAGCCTCTAGCCATAGGACTAGCTGATGGCTGGAGGGAAGGGGGAAGGAAATGAGAAATGGAGGAGAGAGAAGGGAGCAGGAGGGAAAAGACAGGCAGGGAGGAGACGAAGGTGCAGAGAAGAGAAGGGTGATAGGGAAGGAGGAGGGAGTAGAATAACAGGGAGAAGAGAGAAAGGGAGATTGGAAGAATACAGGAAAGGAAAAGGAGAAGGAAGGCCAGGTTAGCGGGATGGGGGTGCAGGGGGCAGGCTCCAAGAGGCAGGGCGCACCTGGTGTCGCTTGTAATAAAGGCCGCAGGCATTGCACACGGGGTCTCTATTGGCATTCAGCCGCCACACTGCCGTGATGGTTGTCCGGCAGTTGGTGCACTGGGCACCTGCCCGCTTGCTGACCTTCTGGGGGCAGCAAGAATGTGAGGGTCAGTGCATTGGGGGGTGGAGGACCCAGGAGGTGAGGGTCAGGGTGCAGGCAGGGCTTCCTGGACAAGGCATAGACTGAGGGTGCTCTGAGGGGCGAGGACATGGCCTCCTGTCCCGGGGCTTTCCAAATGGCGTGGGGTGCTTCATCAGTGGTTCTCAGCGTTGGCGGACATTGGACTCACTTGGGGAGTCGAAAACAATCCTGATGCCCAGGCAGCGCCCCAGACCAAGTAAATCAACCCATCTCGGGAGGGCCCCACGGTGATCCCAGTGTGTAGCCAAGGATGAAAACTGCTGTGCAGGGAGTGGACGGCGTGCCTGCTTGCAGCCCGAGGGTGTGCTGAGGGTAGACACTCCTGTACAGAGCTGGGTCCCTGAATGGATGGGGCAGGGAGGGGGCATGTGGGTTCTCATAGAGTGTGAGGGCAGAGACAGATCCCTGCCCGGAGTGAGAACAGAGTACCTGGGTGAGGGGAGGCCGGCCTGGGCTCTTACCCGGCGCCTTTGGGGCTTGTTGTGCCTGGTCATCGTCTGACCACCGGCATTGCACAGGTGGCACTGTGGAGCGGCTTTCGCTCTGCCGGACTTTCGCAATGCCGGACTTTCGCTGTGCCTGGTACACATGCTGTCACACCTTCTCAGAACCACCCTGCACGGCGCACAATCCCAGGGCTCTGGTGAGGTGGACAGGGGCAAGAGGGACCAGGCTCAGCCCAACTTTGCCTTGGACCCCATCCCCCTCCTCAACCTCCCTGTCCCTTTCGGGGAACCTCACCACAGGTGGACGGGGGCAGGGTTCCTTGGAGGTTGGCGGAGGAATAGACCGCTGGATTGGGGGGGCTTCTGGTTGGTGGAAAGAAGCTCCTAGGAAAGTCGGGGGGCCCGTAGGCACTGCTGGGGACAGGGATGGAGGAAGGCACCGCAGGCCCCAGCGCCAACAGGTCCGGACGCAGTCGCTGTGTCCTGATGTTCTCTAGGAAGGTGCCTCTTGCATAGGCATCTTCTAAGGCCTGGGGATCGGTGTACTCCCAGGTGGGGCTCACAGTTGCGGGAGGGTAGAGCCCCGTGCTGCCATAGGACCAGCTGGTGTATGGTGAGCCTCCTGGGGTCCCCTCCAGACAGCAGAGGCATGCATTAACCTCGAAGACTGTTTGGGGTGTGGGTGGGTATGGGAAGGAAGAAAGAAGGGAACAGAAGGTCTGAAGCCATCCTGCTTTCAAGATGCAGTGATTCCCAACAGCCCCACATGGTGGCCAGCCTTCCCACCTTCCTTCCCATAGGTTGCCAGAGCAGCTGCTGGCCATTGGGTGACTCCTGGGTCTGAGCCCCAGTGGTCACTCTGGCAGCTGCAGCCACCAGCAGCCTTTTCCCAATGGGCTTTTAGCATAACTTTGTGGAGCCCCATGGGCCACTCAACTAGGGTCACCCCCACCTCCTTACCGTATTCATTCCCAATGAGGCAGTCTGGGGATGTACGTTCCCAGGTCTGCACATACACGGGGAACGTGATCCACAGAGCCTCGTGAAGGCTTCTGGCCATTTCTAAGATGGCTTCTTTGTGGGATTCTACCCTAGCTAAGGGTCTCCATGGATACCCCAGCAACATGGAACCCTGCCAGGACAGCCAGGGCAGCAGCTGCCTGCATATGCTGCAACTGGGGCGGGGATCGAACGTAAACCCAGGTGCATGCCCTCGTCTGGGAATCAAACCCGAGACCCTTCAGTGCACAAGCCCATGCTCTAACCACTGAGAACACCAGCCAGGGCTCATAAGAGGGCCCATGAGAGGTTCCTATGGGCCAGGCCTGGAAGTTGCATATGCCACTCTGCTCACTCGATTGATCAGAACTGTCACATGTCCACCTGGCATTGCAACGAGGCTGGGGAAGTGAGCGAGTCAGGAAGAAAGGGGAGCAGGGTTGAAAAGCCTATAGCAGTGCCTGCTACAGGATTCTGTAGACTCCCCAGAGCTACGCTGTTTCATGTGGTGGCCACTAGCCATAGTCAAGACAGTGGCTCCTGTACAAGGGGAGGGCAAGGCTTCCACACCAAGGCTGTCAGAGAGAGTCACATCAGGGCTTCCGACACAGGGTCAGGAGGGTGTTTCCAGAGGGCAAGTTTAGGGGTTCCTATGAACGATCAGGTCAGAGATTCCCGATACAGGTCCAGTTGCGGATTTCTGTTGGAAGTCAGGGAAAGGTTTCTGCAGAATCCAGCACTGTTATAGGCAAGGCTTCCTGTAGAGGGTCAGAGCCATGGAGCCAGCACAGGGTTAGGTCAGCAAGCCCTGCACAGTGTCTGGGCAGGGGGTCCTGTGCCAGGTGAGGCTGTCGGTGCCTGTATAGGATGAGGTGTGGACTTAAAGTTAGGGGGTCAGGACAGGTGCCTCCCACAGATTCAGGAAAGGTTTTCCATGTAAGTTCAAGATTGAAGTTCACATTGGGAGTTGGATCGCAGGTTCCTGTGGACTCTGTGGGGTAGCGTGTGAGGTAGGGATTGTTGTGCAGAGTGACGTCAGGGGTCATTGTCAATGATGTAAGCAAGGCTCCTGACCTCAATCAGGGTTCCCAAAGAGTTTACAGATGGGGGTTTCTTTGTTTAAAATATATTTTTAAAGATTTCAGAGAGGAAGGGAGAGGGATAGAAACATCAGTGGTAAGAGAGAATTTCTGCAGACAGAGTCAGGGAGGTGGTTTCAGAACTAGATTTTAAGATGAGCCAAGTGGTTGTAAAATGCTACCTGGACGGCAGGGCTGCAGTGCAGTGTGAGGACAGAGCTGTCCCGTCCAAGGTCCAGGCAGGATTCCTATAGAGATGGAGTCCCATGAAGAGGGTCAGGCCAGGCATTTCTATAAGGGTGGGTGGGGCAGGCTCTGTCCTGCCACCAGGGAAGGCGGAGGTTCCTGTGCTGTGGTGGCAGGACAGGGTGCCTCCTGTAGAAGGTGAGGACCGGTGATCCTGCTCAGGGTCAGGATGGGTTTCCTGTGGATTAGAGAAAGGGTTCCCTGAGAGCTCCAGTATCAGAGAGGCTCCTGAACCAGGCTGGGCTGCCGTTTTGATAGGAGTTGGGGATCCGGGGCTCCTGAACACGGCGGGTCCAGGGGCCTGTCCAGCACAGGTTCTGCAAGAGGTTTCTGTTCAAGACGAGGACAGGGGCTCCCACGGGATGAGGAGGCTGGGGTTGTGTGGAGCGGCCAGGGAAGTTCTGGACAATCCCTGTCATGAGCAGGGACTACTGTGGTTCTTCAGTGGGCCAGTGTGCTGACGAGCTGAAGGGATGCTGTTCTGCTGACGCTCAACCACTGAGCCACACCAGCCGGACTAGAGTATTTTTTCAGCTGTTCATGAAGGAAAGCACCTGAGCCTTCCGCTGTTGTTGACCACAGTGAGCGCTCAGGAACGAGGGCTGCTTGCGGTTAGGAGCCTCTGGGCAGTGGGGGGGCTCAGTCATGGAGCCTGGCTCAGCCCTGTGCCACCAGCTGTGTGGCCTTGGGAGAGACGCTTAACCTGTCTGGGTAAGGATGTCACCTGACTCTGTGCATGCTCCAGTGTGAGGGTTTGTTCCATGGAAGAACACATCCCAGGTGAGTGGGTGCATTGGGGAGGGAGTTGGCACTGTGGGGAGCTCACCACCTATGGGGTCTAAATATCCCCCCTAGAGATTATTTTGTCCTCCTAATCTCCCCCTCCTTCTCTACCATTTCCCACAGGGCTGCAGGCCGAGCTGGGCCGAGAGAGATAAGAGATGAGTGACAGGAGGGCCCATGGACAACCTCACGGTCCCAGACCGGCCTCTGCCCTTCTTGCTGGCTGCCTTTCCAGCCCCACTCTTGGCCTCCCATTCCTGTCCTGAACATGTCTTCTGTCCCCTGGAGGTGGGCCCCTCACTTGCACCTGTATATAGATTGATACCTCCACAAGCAAGTGTACAGAGCTGCTCACGCTGTCAGCCACTCGGAGGCACTGTGACAGGGCACAGGATGTGCGATACGCTCACAGGCACATGCTTGCACACAAGTGCTGCCCTTGCCACACCCACAAAGACCTCCTGACACGCAGTACCTCAGGTCACACTGCTAGGTCTCCACATTCCGTCCTACACAGCCCTTGGTGAGCATCCCGGAAATGTTTATGGAGCAAATGCTGTGCCTGGTACACATGCTGTCACACCGTCTCAGAACCACCCTGCATGGTGCACAATCACATGAGCACAGCCTCACATGTTGCCTCAGCACACCCCGTTGCACACCTACCCCCACGTCCTCTCATACAGTCACTGGTGTCCCGTTTCTCACAGTTGTCTGGTGTCATGCACACCATCTCTCAGAACCTCACCCCCATGGTCACCACCTCACAGAGCATTCAGCCACCACACTGTCTCTGCCCATGACGTGTGCAGGTACACGCCGTATCATACACCCTGGTTGCTGTCACACGTGGTCTCACATACTAGTACACTCTTATACTTGCACATCATAACCCATTATCATGAAGGGTGACACGTGCTGTCTCACAGGGCCTCACGCCATCACCAGAGAACCACAGGCACCGTTGCACACCCCACCTACCACGGCTCTTTATTCAGTCCCACTCAGACTCACACCTCCAACTTCAGGACTCTGATGATTTATTTTACACATCATTGATGGCCCAGACCAAGAGCTGTGGGGGGCCCAGAGGTTGGGTTGTAGAAACTTCTGGCTCCACACCGAGAGGGACCCTACCCCTGCTCTGAGTCATGCTCTGTGTCCTCATGGGCTGAGTGGCGCCTCCACAGTGCAGGTGGTGGTGGGAGGCATGGGGCCTGTGGGGAAGGAGCCTGTGGGTGAACCCAACAGGGGCCCGGGGAAAGGCATGAGGTGGCTGACAGGCCCTGACAGCGCCACGGAGCCCGGGCCTTGGTAGAGATGGGCAGTATCAGGCGGGCCCAATCTCAAGCCTGAGGCCACTTCCCCACAATTCCCACCATCGCTGCCCCCAGCCACCACCATGAAGCCACCAGCCGGTGCATCCGCTGGTCCTGTGCCTCCCAGGCTCGACACTGGCTTCTTTTCTTTCTGTGATGGCCTGGGTTTTCTAGACTTTATACCACCCTTCTGCACGGTCCGTGGTCGGTTCACCTGATGAAAGAGAGGCCATGAGTGTTCCCCGACCTCAGACTTTTGCCTCTGTGTCTCCACCAGGGACACCCTCTCCACCCCACTCCTTCAGAGTCGGGAACTGGGTCAAGGACTAGGGGAGCAGGCCCCAGCTGTGGCCCAGATAATGCCCTAAGGAGTCATGAGCTTGTGAGGCCCTAAGCAATGGAAAGGCTGAGGGAGCCTCTAGCCATAGGACTAGCTGAGGGCTGGAGGGGAGGGGGAAGGAAATGAGAAATGGAGGAGAGAGAAGGGAGCAGGAGGGAAAAGACAGGCAGGGAGGAGATGAAGGTGCAGAGAAGAGAAGGGTGATAGGGAAGGAGGAGGGAGTAGAATAACAGGGAGAAGAGAGAAAGGGAGATTGGAAGAATACAGGAAAGGAAAAGGAGAAGGAAGGCCAGGTTAGTGGGATGGGGGTGCAGGGGGCAGGCTCCAAGAGGCAGGGCGCACCTGGTGTCGCTTGTAATAAAGGCCGCAGGCATTGCACACGGGGTCTCTATTGGCATTCAGCCGCCACACTGCCGTGATGGTTGTCCGGCAGTTGGTGCACTGGGCACCTGCCCGCTTGCTGACCTTCTGGGGGCAGCAAGAATGTGAGGGTCAGTGCATTGGGGGGTGGAGGACCCAGGAGGTGAGGGTCAGGGTGCAGGCAGGGCTTCCTGGACAAGGCATAGACTGAGGGTGCTCTGAGGGGCGAGGACATGGCCTCCTGTCCCGGGGCTTTCCAAATGGCGTGGGGTGCTTCATCAGTGGTTCTCAGCGTTGGCGGACATTGGACTCACTTGGGGAGTCGAAAACAATCCTGATGCCCAGGCAGCGCCCCAGACCCAGTAAATCAACCCATCTCGGGAGGGCCCCACGGTGATCCCAGTGTGTAGCCAAGGATGAAAACTGCTGTGCAGGGAGTGGACGGCGTGCCTGCTTGCAGCCCGAGGGTGTGCTGAGGGTAGACACTCCTGTACAGAGCTGGGTCCCTGAATGGATGGGGCAGGGAGGGGGCATGTGGGTTCTCATAGAGTGTGAGGGCAGAGAGAGATCCCTGCCCGGAGTGAGAACAGAGTACCTGGGTGAGGGGAGGCCGGCCTGGGCTCTTACCCGGCGCCTTTGGGGCTTGTTGTGCCTGGTCATCGTCTGACCACCGGCATTGCACGGGTGGCACTGAGGAGCGGCTTTCGCTCTGCCGGACTTTCGCAATGCCGGACTTTCGCTGTGCCTGGTACACATGCTGTCACACCTTCTCAGAACCACCCTGCACGGCGCACAATCCCAGGGCTCTGGTGAGGTGGACAGGGGCAAGAGGGACCAGGCTCAGCCCAACTTTGCCTTGGACCCCATCCCCCTCCTCAACCTCCCTGTCCCTTTCGGGGAACCTCACCACAGGTGGACGGGGGCAGGGTTCCTTGGAGGTTGGCGGAGGAATAGACCGCTGGATTGGGGGGGCTTCTGGTTGGTGGAAAGAAGCTCCTAGGAAAGTCGGGGGGCCCGTAGGCACTGCTGGGGACAGGGATGGAGGAAGGCACCGCAGGCCCCAGCGCCAACAGGTCCGGACGCAGTCGCTGTGTCCTGATGTTCTCTAGGAAGGTGCCTCTTGCATAGGCATCTTCTAAGGCCTGGGGATCGGTGTACTCCCAGGTGGGGCTCACAGTTGCGGGAGGGTAGAGCCCCGTGCTGCCATAGGACCAGCTGGTGTATGGTGAGCCTCCTGGGGTCCCCTCCAGACAGCAGAGGCATGCATTAACCTCGAAGACTGTTTGGGGTGTGGGTGGGTATGGGAAGGAAGAAAGAAGGGAACAGAAGGTCTGAAGCCATCCTGCTTTCAAGATGCAGTGATTCCCAACAGCCCCACATGGTGGCCAGCCTTCCCACCTTCCTTCCCATAGGTTGCCAGAGCAGCTGCTGGCCATTGGGTGACTCCTGGGTCTGAGCCCCAGTGGTCACTCTGGCAGCTGCAGCCACCAGCAGCCTTTTCCCAATGGGCTTTTAGCATAACTTTGTGGAGCCCCATGGGCCACTCAACTAGGGTCACCCCCACCTCCTTACCGTATTCATTCCCAATGAGGCAGTCTGGGGATGTACGTTCCCAGGTCTGCACATACACAGGGAACGTGATCCACAGAGCCTCGTGAAGGCTTCTGGCCATTTCTAAGATGGCTTCTTTGTGGGATTCTACCCTAGCTAAGGGTCTCCATGGATACCCCAGCAACATGGAACCCTGCCAGGACAGCCAGGGCAGCAGCTGCCTGCATATGCTGCAACTGGGGCGGGGATCGAACGTAAACCCAGGTGCATGCCCTCGTCTGGGAATCAAACCCGAGACCCTTCAGTGCACAAGCCCATGCTCTAACCACTGAGAACACCAGCCAGGGCTCATAAGAGGGCCCATGAGAGGTTCCTATGGGCCAGGCCTGGAAGTTGCATCTGCCACTCTGCTCACTCGATTGATCAGAACTGTCACATGTCCACCTGGCATTGCAACGAGGCTGGGGAAGTGAGCGAGTCAGGAAGAAAGGGGAGCAGGGTTGAAAAGCCTATAGCAGTGCCTGCTACAGGATTCTGTAGACTCCCCAGAGCTACGCTGTTTCATGTGGTGGCCACTAGCCATAGTCAAGACAGTGGCTCCTGTACAAGGGGAGGGCAAGGCTTCCACACCAAGGCTGTCAGAGAGAGTCACATCAGGGCTTCCGACACAGGGTCAGGAGGGTGTTTCCAGAGGGCAAGTTTAGGGGTTCCTATGAACGATCAGGTCAGAGATTCCCGATACAGGTCCAGTTGCGGATTTCTGTTGGAAGTCAGGGAAAGGTTTCTGCAGAATCCAGCACTGTTATAGGCAAGGCTTCCTGTAGAGGGTCAGAGCCATGGAGCCAGCACAGGGTTAGGTCAGCAAGCCCTGCACAGTGTCTGGGCAGGGGGTCCTGTGCCAGGTGAGGCTGTCGGTGCCTGTATAGGATGAGGTGTGGACTTAAAGTTAGGGGGTCAGGACAGGTGCCTCCCACAGATTCAGGAAAGGTTTTCCATGTAAGTTCAAGATTGAAGTTCACATTGGGAGTTGGATCGCAGGTTCCTGTGGACTCTGTGGGGTAGCGTGTGAGGTAGGGATTGTTGTGCAGAGTGACGTCAGGGGTCATTGTCAATGATGTAAGCAAGGCTCCTGACCTCAATCAGGGTTCCCAAAGAGTTTACAGATGGGGGTTTCTTTGTTTAAAATATATTTTTAAAGATTTCAGAGAGGAAGGGAGAGGGATAGAAACATCAGTGGTAAGAGAGAATTTCTGCAGACAGAGTCAGGGAGGTGGTTTCAGAACTAGATTTTAAGATGAGCCAAGTGGTTGTAAAATGCTACCTGGACGGCAGGGCTGCAGTGCAGTGTGAGGACAGAGCTGTCCCGTCCAAGGTCCAGGCAGGATTCCTATAGAGATGGAGTCCCATGAAGAGGGTCAGGCCAGGCATTTCTATAAGGGTGGGTGGGGCAGGCTCTGTCCTGCCACCAGGGAAGGCGGAGGTTCCTGTGCTGTGGTGGCAGGACAGGGTGCCTCCTGTAGAAGGTGAGGACCGGTGATCCTGCTCAGGGTCAGGATGGGTTTCCTGTGGATTAGAGAAAGGGTTCCCTGAGAGCTCCAGTATCAGAGAGGCTCCTGAACCAGGCTGGGCTGCCGTTTTGATAGGAGTTGGGGATCCGGGGCTCCTGAACACGGCGGGTCCAGGGGCCTGTCCAGCACAGGTTCTGCAAGAGGTTTCTGTTCAAGACGAGGACAGGGGCTCCCACGGGATGAGGAGGCTGGGGTTCTGTGGAGCGGCCAGGGAAGTTCTGGACAATCCCTGTCATGAGCAGGGACTACTGTGGTTCTTCAGTGGGCCAGTGTGCTGACGAGCTGAAGGGATGCTGTTCTGCTGACGCTCAACCACTGAGCCACACCAGCCGGACTAGAGTATTTTTTCAGCTGTTCATGAAGGAAAGCACCTGAGCCTTCCGCTGTTGTTGACCACAGTGAGCGCTCAGGAACGAGGGCTGCTTGCGGTTAGGAGCCTCTGGGCAGTGGGGGGGCTCAGTCATGGAGCCTGGCTCAGCCCTGTGCCACCAGCTGTGTGGCCTTGGGAGAGACGCTTAACCTGTCTGGGTAAGGATGTCACCTGACTCTGTGCATGCTCCAGTGTGAGGGTTTGTTCCATGGAAGAACACATCCCAGGTGAGTGGGTGCATTGGGGAGGGAGTTGGCACTGTGGGGAGCTCACCACCTATGGGGTCTAAATATCCCCCCTAGAGATTATTTTGTCCTCCTAATCTCCCCCTCCTTCTCTACCATTTCCCACAGGGCTGCAGGCCGAGCTGGGCCGAGAGAGATAAGAGATGAGTGACAGGAGGGCCCATGGACAACCTCACGGTCCCAGACCGGCCTCTGCCCTTCTTGCTGGCTGCCTTTCCAGCCCCACTCTTGGCCTCCCATTCCTGTCCTGAACATGTCTTCTGTCCCCTGGAGGTGGGCCCCTCACTTGCACCTGTATATAGATTGATACCTCCACAAGCAAGTGTACAGAGCTGCTCACGCTGTCAGCCACTCGGAGGCACTGTGACAGGGCACAGGATGTGCGATACGCTCACAGGCACATGCTTGCACACAAGTGCTGCCCTTGCCACACCCACAAAGACCTCCTGACACGCAGTACCTCAGGTCACACTGCTAGGTCTCCACATTCCGTCCTACACAGCCCTTGGTGAGCATCCCGGAAATGTTTATGGAGCAAATGCTGTGCCTGGTACACATGCTGTCACACCGTCTCAGAACCACCCTGCATGGTGCACAATCACATGAGCACAGCCTCACATGTTGCCTCAGCACACCCCGTTGCACACCTACCCCCACGTCCTCTCATACAGTCACTGGTGTCCCGTTTCTCACAGTTGTCTGGTGTCATGCACACCATCTCTCAGAACCTCACCCCCATGGTCACCACCTCACAGAGCATTCAGCCACCACACTGTCTCTGCCCATGACGTGTGCAGGTACACGCCGTATCATACACCCTGGTTGCTGTCACACGTGGTCTCACATACTAGTACACTCTTATACTTGCACATCATAACCCATTATCATGAAGGGTGACACGTGCTGTCTCACAGGGCCTCACGCCATCACCAGAGAACCACAGGCACCGTTGCACACCCCACCTACCACGGCTCTTTATTCAGTCCCACTCAGACTCACACCTCCAACTTCAGGACTCTGATGATTTATTTTACACATCATTGATGGCCCAGACCAAGAGCTGTGGGGGGCCCAGAGGTTGGGTTGTAGAAACTTCTGGCTCCACACCGAGAGGGACCCTACCCCTGCTCTGAGTCATGCTCTGTGTCCTCATGGGCTGAGTGGCGCCTCCACAGTGCAGGTGGTGGTGGGAGGCATGGGGCCTGTGGGGAAGGAGCCTGTGGGTGAACCCAACAGGGGCCCGGGGAAAGGCATGAGGTGGCTGACAGGCCCTGACAGCGCCACGGAGCCCGGGCCTTGGTAGAGATGGGCAGTATCAGGCGGGCCCAATCTCAAGCCTGAGGCCACTTCCCCACAATTCCCACCATCGCTGCCCCCAGCCACCACCATGAAGCCACCAGCCGGTGCATCCGCTGGTCCTGTGCCTCCCAGGCTCGACACTGGCTTCTTTTCTTTCTGTGATGGCCTGGGTTTTCTAGACTTTATACCACCCTTCTGCACGGTCCGTGGTCGGTTCACCTGATGAAAGAGAGGCCATGAGTGTTCCCCGACCTCAGACTTTTGCCTCTGTGTCTCCACCAGGGACACCCTCTCCACCCCACTCCTTCAGAGTCGGGAACTGGGTCAAGGACTAGGGGAGCAGGCCCCAGCTGTGGCCCAGATAATGCCCTAAGGAGTCATGAGCTTGTGAGGCCCTAAGCAATGGAAAGGCTGAGGGAGCCTCTAGCCATAGGACTAGCTGAGGGCTGGAGGGGAGGGGGAAGGAAATGAGAAATGGAGGAGAGAGAAGGGAGCAGGAGGGAAAAGACAGGCAGGGAGGAGATGAAGGTGCAGAGAAGAGAAGGGTGATAGGGAAGGAGGAGGGAGTAGAATAACAGGGAGAAGAGAGAAAGGGAGATTGGAAGAATACAGGAAAGGAAAAGGAGAAGGAAGGCCAGGTTAGTGGGATGGGGGTGCAGGGGGCAGGCTCCAAGAGGCAGGGCGCACCTGGTGTCGCTTGTAATAAAGGCCGCAGGCATTGCACACGGGGTCTCTATTGGCATTCAGCCGCCACACTGCCGTGATGGTTGTCCGGCAGTTGGTGCACTGGGCACCTGCCCGCTTGCTGACCTTCTGGGGGCAGCAAGAATGTGAGGGTCAGTGCATTGGGGGGTGGAGGACCCAGGAGGTGAGGGTCAGGGTGCAGGCAGGGCTTCCTGGACAAGGCATAGACTGAGGGTGCTCTGAGGGGCGAGGACATGGCCTCCTGTCCCGGGGCTTTCCAAATGGCGTGGGGTGCTTCATCAGTGGTTCTCAGCGTTGGCGGACATTGGACTCACTTGGGGAGTCGAAAACAATCCTGATGCCCAGGCAGCGCCCCAGACCCAGTAAATCAACCCATCTCGGGAGGGCCCCACGGTGATCCCAGTGTGTAGCCAAGGATGAAAACTGCTGTGCAGGGAGTGGACGGCGTGCCTGCTTGCAGCCCGAGGGTGTGCTGAGGGTAGACACTCCTGTACAGAGCTGGGTCCCTGAATGGATGGGGCAGGGAGGGGGCATGTGGGTTCTCATAGAGTGTGAGGGCAGAGAGAGATCCCTGCCCGGAGTGAGAACAGAGTACCTGGGTGAGGGGAGGCCGGCCTGGGCTCTTACCCGGCGCCTTTGGGGCTTGTTGTGCCTGGTCATCGTCTGACCACCGGCATTGCACGGGTGGCACTGAGGAGCGGCTTTCGCTCTGCCGGACTTTCGCAATGCCGGACTTTCGCTGTGCCTGGTACACATGCTGTCACACCTTCTCAGAACCACCCTGCACGGCGCACAATCCCAGGGCTCTGGTGAGGTGGACAGGGGCAAGAGGGACCAGGCTCAGCCCAACTTTGCCTTGGACCCCATCCCCCTCCTCAACCTCCCTGTCCCTTTCGGGGAACCTCACCACAGGTGGACGGGGGCAGGGTTCCTTGGAGGTTGGCGGAGGAATAGACCGCTGGATTGGGGGGGCTTCTGGTTGGTGGAAAGAAGCTCCTAGGAAAGTCGGGGGGCCCGTAGGCACTGCTGGGGACAGGGATGGAGGAAGGCACCGCAGGCCCCAGCGCCAACAGGTCCGGACGCAGTCGCTGTGTCCTGATGTTCTCTAGGAAGGTGCCTCTT
This sequence comes from Myotis nattereri, assembly GCF_964212035.1. Classification (NCBI taxonomy): domain Eukaryota; kingdom Metazoa; phylum Chordata; class Mammalia; order Chiroptera; family Vespertilionidae; genus Myotis; species Myotis nattereri. The sequence goes on along the minus strand of NC_138078.1, from coordinate 149,799,938 downwards.
GCATAGGCATCTTCTAAGGCCTGGGGATCGGTGTACTCCCAGGTGGGGCTCACAGTTGCGGGAGGGTAGAGCCCCGTGCTGCCATAGGACCAGCTGGTGTATGGTGAGCCTCCTGGGGTCCCCTCCAGACAGCAGAGGCATGCATTAACCTCGAAGACTGTTTGGGGTGTGGGTGGGTATGGGAAGGAAGAAAGAAGGGAACAGAAGGTCTGAAGCCATCCTGCTTTCAAGATGCAGTGATTCCCAACAGCCCCACATGGTGGCCAGCCTTCCCACCTTCCTTCCCATAGGTTGCCAGAGCAGCTGCTGGCCATTGGGTGACTCCTGGGTCTGAGCCCCAGTGGTCACTCTGGCAGCTGCAGCCACCAGCAGCCTTTTCCCAATGGGCTTTTAGCATAACTTTGTGGAGCCCCATGGGCCACTCAACTAGGGTCACCCCCACCTCCTTACCGTATTCATTCCCAATGAGGCAGTCTGGGGATGTACGTTCCCAGGTCTGCACATACACAGGGAACGTGATCCACAGAGCCTCGTGAAGGCTTCTGGCCATTTCTAAGATGGCTTCTTTGTGGGATTCTACCCTAGCTAAGGGTCTCCATGGATACCCCAGCAACATGGAACCCTGCCAGGACAGCCAGGGCAGCAGCTGCCTGCATATGCTGCAACTGGGGCGGGGATCGAACGTAAACCCAGGTGCATGCCCTCGTCTGGGAATCAAACCCGAGACCCTTCAGTGCACAAGCCCATGCTCTAACCACTGAGAACACCAGCCAGGGCTCATAAGAGGGCCCATGAGAGGTTCCTATGGGCCAGGCCTGGAAGTTGCATCTGCCACTCTGCTCACTCGATTGATCAGAACTGTCACATGTCCACCTGGCATTGCAACGAGGCTGGGGAAGTGAGCGAGTCAGGAAGAAAGGGGAGCAGGGTTGAAAAGCCTATAGCAGTGCCTGCTACAGGATTCTGTAGACTCCCCAGAGCTACGCTGTTTCATGTGGTGGCCACTAGCCATAGTCAAGACAGTGGCTCCTGTACAAGGGGAGGGCAAGGCTTCCACACCAAGGCTGTCAGAGAGAGTCACATCAGGGCTTCCGACACAGGGTCAGGAGGGTGTTTCCAGAGGGCAAGTTTAGGGGTTCCTATGAACGATCAGGTCAGAGATTCCCGATACAGGTCCAGTTGCGGATTTCTGTTGGAAGTCAGGGAAAGGTTTCTGCAGAATCCAGCACTGTTATAGGCAAGGCTTCCTGTAGAGGGTCAGAGCCATGGAGCCAGCACAGGGTTAGGTCAGCAAGCCCTGCACAGTGTCTGGGCAGGGGGTCCTGTGCCAGGTGAGGCTGTCGGTGCCTGTATAGGATGAGGTGTGGACTTAAAGTTAGGGGGTCAGGACAGGTGCCTCCCACAGATTCAGGAAAGGTTTTCCATGTAAGTTCAAGATTGAAGTTCACATTGGGAGTTGGATCGCAGGTTCCTGTGGACTCTGTGGGGTAGCGTGTGAGGTAGGGATTGTTGTGCAGAGTGACGTCAGGGGTCATTGTCAATGATGTAAGCAAGGCTCCTGACCTCAATCAGGGTTCCCAAAGAGTTTACAGATGGGGGTTTCTTTGTTTAAAATATATTTTTAAAGATTTCAGAGAGGAAGGGAGAGGGATAGAAACATCAGTGGTAAGAGAGAATTTCTGCAGACAGAGTCAGGGAGGTGGTTTCAGAACTAGATTTTAAGATGAGCCAAGTGGTTGTAAAATGCTACCTGGACGGCAGGGCTGCAGTGCAGTGTGAGGACAGAGCTGTCCCGTCCAAGGTCCAGGCAGGATTCCTATAGAGATGGAGTCCCATGAAGAGGGTCAGGCCAGGCATTTCTATAAGGGTGGGTGGGGCAGGCTCTGTCCTGCCACCAGGGAAGGCGGAGGTTCCTGTGCTGTGGTGGCAGGACAGGGTGCCTCCTGTAGAAGGTGAGGACCGGTGATCCTGCTCAGGGTCAGGATGGGTTTCCTGTGGATTAGAGAAAGGGTTCCCTGAGAGCTCCAGTATCAGAGAGGCTCCTGAACCAGGCTGGGCTGCCGTTTTGATAGGAGTTGGGGATCCGGGGCTCCTGAACACGGCGGGTCCAGGGGCCTGTCCAGCACAGGTTCTGCAAGAGGTTTCTGTTCAAGACGAGGACAGGGGCTCCCACGGGATGAGGAGGCTGGGGTTGTGTGGAGCGGCCAGGGAAGTTCTGGACAATCCCTGTCATGAGCAGGGACTACTGTGGTTCTTCAGTGGGCCAGTGTGCTGACGAGCTGAAGGGATGCTGTTCTGCTGACGCTCAACCACTGAGCCACACCAGCCGGACTAGAGTATTTTTTCAGCTGTTCATGAAGGAAAGCACCTGAGCCTTCCGCTGTTGTTGACCACAGTGAGCGCTCAGGAACGAGGGCTGCTTGCGGTTAGGAGCCTCTGGGCAGTGGGGGGGCTCAGTCATGGAGCCTGGCTCAGCCCTGTGCCACCAGCTGTGTGGCCTTGGGAGAGACGCTTAACCTGTCTGGGTAAGGATGTCACCTGACTCTGTGCATGCTCCAGTGTGAGGGTTTGTTCCATGGAAGAACACATCCCAGGTGAGTGGGTGCATTGGGGAGGGAGTTGGCACTGTGGGGAGCTCACCACCTATGGGGTCTAAATATCCCCCCTAGAGATTATTTTGTCCTCCTAATCTCCCCCTCCTTCTCTACCATTTCCCACAGGGCTGCAGGCCGAGCTGGGCCGAGAGAGATAAGAGATGAGTGACAGGAGGGCCCATGGACAACCTCACGGTCCCAGACCGGCCTCTGCCCTTCTTGCTGGCTGCCTTTCCAGCCCCACTCTTGGCCTCCCGTTCCTGTCCTGAACATGTCTTCTGTCCCCTGGAGGTGGGCCCCTCACTTGCACCTGTATATAGATTGATACCTCCACAAGCAAGTGTACAGAGCTGCTCACGCTGTCAGCCACTCGGAGGCACTGTGACAGGGCACAGGATGTGCGATACGCTCACAGGCACATGCTTGCACACAAGTGCTGCCCTTGCCACACCCACAAAGACCTCCTGACACGCAGTACCTCAGGTCTCCACATTCCGTCCTACACAGCCCTTGGTGAGCATCCCGGAAATGTTTATGGAGCAAATGCTGTGCCTGGTACACATGCTGTCACACCATCTCAGAACCACCCTGCATGGTGCACAATCACATGAGCACAGCCTCACATGTTGCCTCAGCACACCCCGTTGCACACATACCCCCACGTCCTCTCATACAGTCACTGGTGTCCCGTTTCTCACAGTTGTCTGGTGTCATGCACACCATCTCTCAGAACCTCACCCCCATGGTCACCACCTCACAGAGCATTCAGCCACCACACTGTCTCTGCCCATGACGTGTGCAGGTACACGCCGTATCATACACCCTGGTTGCTGTCACACGTGGTCTCACATACTAGTACACTCTTATACTTGCACATCATAACCCATTATCATGAAGGGTGACACGTGCTGTCTCACAGGGCCTCACGCCATCACCAGAGAACCACAGGCACCGTTGCACACCCCACCTACCACGGCTCTTTATTCAGTCCCACTCAGACTCACACCTCCAACTTCAGGACTCTGATGATTTATTTTACACATCATTGATGGCCCAGACCAAGAGCTGTGGGGGGCCCAGAGGTTGGGTTGTAGAAACTTCTGGCTCCACACCGAGAGGGACCCTACCCCTGCTCTGAGTCATGCTCTGTGTCCTCATGGGCTGAGTGGCGCCTCCACAGTGCAGGTGGTGGTGGGAGGCATGGGGCCTGTGGGGAAGGAGCCTGTGGGTGAACCCAACAGGGGCCCGGGGAAAGGCATGAGGTGGCTGACAGGCCCTGACAGCGCCACGGAGCCCGGGCCTTGGTAGAGATGGGCAGTATCAGGTGGGCCCAATCTCAAGCCTGAGGCCACTTCCCCACAATTCCCACCATCGCTGCCCCCAGCCACCACCATGAAGCCACCAGCCGGTGCATCCGCTGGTCCTGTGCCTCCCAGGCTCGACACTGGCTTCTTTTCTTTCTGTGATGGCCTGGGTTTTCTAGACTTTATACCACCCTTCTGCACGGTCCGTGGTCGGTTCACCTGATGAAAGAGAGGCCATGAGTGTTCCCCGACCTCAGACTTTTGCCTCTGTGTCTCCACCAGGGACACCCTCTCCACCCCACTCCTTCAGAGTCGGGAACTGGGTCAAGGACTAGGGGAGCAGGCCCCAGCTGTGGCCCAGATAATGCCCTAAGGAGTCATGAGCTTGTGAGGCCCTAAGCAATGGAAAGGCTGAGGGAGCCTCTAGCCATAGGACCACCTGATGGCTAGAGGGGAGGGGGAAGGAAATGAGAAATGGAGGAGAGAGAAGGGAGCAGGAGGGAAAAGACAGGCAGGGAGGAGATGAAGGTGCAGAGAAGAGAAGGGTGATAGGGAAGGAGGAGGGAGTAGAATAACAGGGAGAAGAGAGAAAGGGAGATTGGAAGAATACAGGAAAGGAAAAGGAGAAGGAAGGCCAGGTTAGTGGGATGGGGGTGCAGGGGGCAGGCTCCAAGAGGCAGGGCGCACCTGGTGTCGCTTGTAATAAAGGCCGCAGGCATTGCACACGGGGTCTCTATTGGCATTCAGCCGCCACACTGCCGTGATGGTTGTCTGGCAGTTGGTGCACTGGGCACCTGCCCGCTTGCTGACCTTCTGGGGGCAGCAAGAATGTGAGGGTCAGTGCATTGGGGGGTGGAGGACCCAGGAGGTGAGGGTCAGGGTGCAGGCAGGGCTTCCTGGACAAGGCATAGACTGAGGGTGCTCTGAGGGGCGAGGACATGGCCTCCTGTCCCGGGGCTTTCCAAATGGCGTGGGGTGCTTCATCAGTGGTTCTCAGCGTTGGCGGACATTGGACTCACTTGGGGAGTCGAAAACAATCCTGATGCCCAGGCAGCGCCCCAGACCAAGTAAATCAACCCATCTCGGGAGGGCCCCACGGTGATCCCAGTGTGTAGCCAAGGATGAAAACTGCTGTGCAGGGAGTGGACGGCGTGCCTGCTTGCAGCCCGAGGGTGTGCTGAGGGTAGACACTCCTGTACAGAGCTGGGTCCCTGAGTGGATGGGGCAGGGAGGGGGCATGTGGGTTCTCATAGAGTGTGAGGGCAGAGAGAGATCCCTGCCCGGAGTGAGAACAGAGTACCTGGGTGAGGGGAGGCCGGCCTGGGCTCTTACCCGGCGCCTTTGGGGCTTGTTGTGCCTGGTCATCGTCTGACCACCGGCATTGCACAGGTGGCACTGTGGAGCGGCTTTCGCTCTGCCGGACTTTCGCAATGCCGGACTTTCGCTGTGCCTGGTACACATGCTGTCACACCTTCTCAGAACCACCCTGCACGGCGCACAATCCCAGGGCTCTGGTGAGGTGGACAGGGGCAAGAGGGACCAGGCTCAGCCCAACTTTGCCTTGGACCCCATCCCCCTCCTCAACCTCCCTGTCCCTTTCGGGGAACCTCACCACAGGTGGACGGGGGCAGGGTTCCTTGGAGGTTGGCGGAGGAATAGACCGCTGGATTGGGGGGGCTTCTGGTTGGTGGAAAGAAGCTCCTAGGAAAGTCGGGGGGCCCGTAGGCACTGCTGGGGACAGGGATGGAGGAAGGCACCGCAGGCCCCAGCGCCAACAGGTCCGGACGCAGTCGCTGTGTCCTGATGTTCTCTAGGAAGGTGCCTCTTGCATAGGCATCTTCTAAGGCCTGGGGATCGGTGTACTCCCAGGTGGGGCTCACAGTTGCGGGAGGGTAGAGCCCCGTGCTGCCATAGGACCAGCTGGTGTATGGTGAGCCTCCTGGGGTCCCCTCCAGACAGCAGAGGCATGCATTAACTTCGAAGACTGTTTGGGGTGTGGGTGGGTATGGGAAGGAAGAAAGAAGGGAACAGAAGGTCTGAAGCCATCCTGCTTTCAAGATGCAGTGATTCCCAACAGCCCCACATGGTGGCCAGCCTTCCCACCTTCCTTCCCATAGGTTGCCAGAGCAGCTGCTGGCCATTGGGTGACTCCTGGGTCTGAGCCCCAGTGGTCACTCTGGCAGCTGCAGCCACCAGCAGCCTTTTCCCAATGGGCTTTTAGCATAACTTTGTGGAGCCCCATGGGCCACTCAACTAGGGTCACCCCCACCTCCTTACCGTATTCATTCCCAATGAGGCAGTCTGGGGATGTACGTTCCCAGGTCTGCACATACACAGGGAACGTGATCCACAGAGCCTCGTGAAGGCTTCTGGCCATTTCTAAGATGGCTTCTTTGTGGGGTTCTACCCTAGCTAAGGGTCTCCATGGATACCCCAGCAACATGGAACCCTGCCAGGACAGCCAGGGCAGCAGCTGCCTGCATATGCTGCAACTGGGGCGGGGATCGAACGTAAACCCAGGTGCATGCCCTTGTCTGGGAATCAAACCCGAGACCCTTCAGTGCACAAGCCCATGCTCTAACCACTGAGAACACCAGCCAGGGCTCATAAGAGGGCCCATGAGAGGTTCCTATGGGCCAGGCCTGGAAGTTGCATATGCCACTCTGCTCACTCGATTGATCAGAACTGTCACATGTCCACCTGGCATTGCAACGAGGCTGGGGAAGTGAGCGAGTCAGGAAGAAAGGGGAGCAGGGTTGAAAAGCCTATAGCAGTGCCTGCTACAGGATTCTGTAGACTCCCCAGAGCTACGCTGTTTCATGTGGTGGCCACTAGCCATAGTCAAGACAGTGGCTCCTGTACAAGGGGAGGGCAAGGCTTCCACACCAAGGCTGTCAGAGAGAGTCACATCAGGGCTTCCGACACAGGGTCAGGAGGGTGTTTCCAGAGGGCAAGTTTAGGGGTTCCTATGAACGATCAGGTCAGAGATTCCCGATACAGGTCCAGTTGCGGATTTCTGTTGGAAGTCAGGGAAAGGTTTCTGCAGAATCCAGCACTGTTATAGGCAAGGCTTCCTGTAGAGGGTCAGAGCCATGGAGCCAGCACAGGGTTAGGTCAGCAAGCCCTGCACAGTGTCTGGGCAGGGGGTCCTGTGCCAGGTGAGGCTGTCGGTGCCTGTATAGGATGAGGTCTGGACTTAAAGTTAGGGGGTCAGGACAGGTGCCTCCCACAGATTCAGGAAAGGTTTTCCATGTAAGTTCAAGATTGAAGTTCACATTGGGAGTTGGATCGCAGGTTCCTGTGGACTCTGTGGGGTAGCGTGTGAGGTAGGGATTGTTGTGCAGAGTGACGTCAGGGGTCATTGTCAATGATGTAAGCAAGGCTCCTGACCTCAATCAGGGTTCCCAAAGAGTTTACAGATGGGGGTTTCTTTGTTTAAAATATATTTTTAAAGATTTCAGAGAGGAAGGGAGAGGGATAGAAACATCAGTGGTAAGAGAGAATTTCTGCAGACAGAGTCAGGGAGGTGGTTTCAGAACTAGATTTTAAGATGAGCCAAGTGGTTGTAAAATGCTACCTGGACGGCAGGGCTGCAGTGCAGTGTGAGGACAGAGCTGTCCCGTCCAAGGTCCAGGCAGGATTCCTATAGAGATGGAGTCCCATGAAGAGGGTCAGGCCAGGCATTTCTATAAGGGTGGGTGGGGCAGGCTCTGTCCTGCCACCAGGGAAGGCGGAGGTTCCTGTGCTGTGGTGGCAGGACAGGGTGCCTCCTGTAGAAGGTGAGGACCGGTGGTCCTGCTCAGGGTCAGGATGGGTTTCCTGTGGATTAGAGAAAGGGTTCCCTGAGAGCTCCAGTATCAGAGAGGCTCCTGAACCAGGCTGGGCTGCCGTTTTGATAGGAGTTGGGGATCCGGGGCTCCTGAACACGGCGGGTCCAGGGGCCTGTCCAGCACAGGTTCTGCAAGAGGTTTCTGTTCAAGACGAGGACAGGGGCTCCCACGGGATGAGGAGGCTGGGGTTCTGTGGAGCGGCCAGGGAAGTTCTGGACAATCCCTGTCATGAGCAGGGACTACTGTGGTTCTTCAGTGGGCCAGTGTGCTGACGAGCTGAAGGGATGCTGTTCTGCTGACGCTCAACCACTGAGCCACACCAGCCGGACTAGAGTATTTTTTCAGCTGTTCATGAAGGAAAGCACCTGAGCCTTCCGCTGTTGTTGACCACAGTGAGCGCTCAGGAACGAGGGCTGCTTGCGGTTAGGAGCCTCTGGGCAGTGGGGGGCTAAGTCATGGAGCCTGGCTCAGCCCTGTGCCACCAGCTGTGTGGCCTTGGGAGAGACGCTTAACCTGTCTGGGTTAGGATGTCACCTGACTCTGTGCATGCTCCAGTGTGAGGGTTTGTTCCATGGAAGAACACATCCCAGGTGAGTGGGTGCATTCGGGAGGGAGTTGGCACTGTGGGGAGCTCACCACCTATGGGGTCTAAATATCCCCCCTAGAGATTATTTTGTCCTCCTAATCTCCCCCTCCTTCTCTACCATTTCCCACAGGGCTGCAGGCCGAGCTGGGCTGAGAGAGATAAGAGATGAGTGACAGGAGGGCCCATGGACAACCTCACGGTCCCAGACCGGCCTCTGCCCTTCTTGCTGGCTGCCTTTCCAGCCCCACTCTTGGCCTCCCGTTCCTGTCCTGAACATGTCTTCTGTCCCCTGGAGGTGGGCCCCTCACTTGCACCTGTATATAGATTGATACCTCCACAAGCAAGTGTACAGAGCTGCTCACGCTGTCAGCCACTCGGAGGCACTGTGACAGGGCACAGGATGTGCGATACGCTCACAGGCACATGCTTGCACACAAGTGCTGCCCTTGCCACACCCACAAAGACCTCCTGACACGCAGTACCTCAGGTCTCCACATTCCGTCCTACACAGCCCTTGGTGAGCATCCCGGAAATGTTTATGGAGCAAATGCTGTGCCTGGTACACATGCTGTCACACCGTCTCAGAACCACCCTGCATGGTGCACAATCACATGAGCACAGCCTCACATGTTGCCTCAGCACACCCCGTTGCACACATACCCCCACGTCCTCTCATACAGTCACTGGTGTCCCGTTTCTCACAGTTGTCTGGTGTCATGCACACCATCTCTCAGAACCTCACCCCCATGGTCACCACCTCACAGAGCATTCAGCCACCACACTGTCTCTGCCCATGACGTGTGCAGGTACACGCCGTATCATACACCCTGGTTGCTGTCACACGTGGTCTCACATACTAGTACACTCTTATACTTGCACATCATAACCCATTATCATGAAGGGTGACACGTGCTGTCTCACAGGGCCTCACGCCATCACCAGAGAACCACAGGCACCGTTGCACACCCCACCTACCACGGCTCTTTATTCAGTCCCACTCAGACTCACACCTCCAACTTCAGGACTCTGATGATTTATTTTACACATCATTGATGGCCCCGACCATGAGCTGTGGGGGGCCCAGAGGTTGGGTTGTAGAAACTTCTGGCTCCACACCGAGAGGGACCCTACCCCTGCTCTGAGTCATGCTCTGTGTCCTCATGGGCTGAGTGGCGCCTCCACAGTGCAGGTGGTGGTGGGAGGCATGGGGCCTGTGGGGAAGGAGCCTGTGGGTGAACCCAACAGGGGCCCGGGGAAAGGCATGAGGTGGCTGACAGGCCCTGACAGCGCCACGGAGCCCGGGCCTTGGTAGAGATGGGCAGTATCAGGTGGGCCCAATCTCAAGCCTGAGGCCACTTCCCCACAATTCCCACCATCGCTGCCCCCAGCCACCACCATGAAGCCACCAGCCGGTGCATCCGCTGGTCCTGTGCCTCCCAGGCTCGACACTGGCTTCTTTTCTTTCTGTGATGGCCTGGGTTTTCTAGACTTTATACCACCCTTCTGCACGGTCCGTGGTCGGTTCACCTGATGAAAGAGAGGCCATGAGTGTTCCCCGACCTCAGACTTTTGCCTCTGTGTCTCCACCAGGGACACCCTCTCCACCCCACTCCTTCAGAGTCGGGAACTGGGTCAAGGACTAGGGGAGCAGGCCCCAGCTGTGGCCCAGATAATGCCCTAAGGAGTCATGAGCTTGTGAGGCCCTAAGCAATGGAAAGGCTGAGGGAGCCTCTAGCCATAGGACTAGCTGAGGGCTGGAGGGGAGGGGGAAGGAAATGAGAAATGGAGGAGAGAGAAGGGAGCAGGAGGGAAAAGACAGGCAGGGAGGAGATGAAGGTGCAGAGAAGAGAAGGGTGATAGGGAAGGAGGAGGGAGTAGGTTAACAGGGAGAAGAGAGAAAGGGAGATTGGAAGAATACAGGAAAGGAAAAGGAGAAGGAAGGCCAGGTTAGTGGGATGGGGGTGCAGGGGGCAGGCTCCAAGAGGCAGGGCGCACCTGGTGTCGCTTGTAATAAAGGCCGCAGGCATTGCACACGGGGTCTCTATTGGCATTCAGCCGCCACACTGCCGTGATGGTTGTCCGGCAGTTGGTGCACTGGGCACCTGCCCGCTTGCTGACCTTCTGGGGGCAGCAAGAATGTGAGGGTCAGTGCATTGGGGGGTGGAGGACCCAGGAGGTGAGGGTCAGGGTGCAGGCAGGGCTTCCTGGACAAGGCATAGACTGAGGGTGCTCTGAGGGGCGAGGACATGGCCTCCTGTCCCGGGGCTTTCCAAATGGCGTGGGGTGCTTCATCAGTGGTTCTCAGCGTTGGCGGACATTGGACTCACTTGGGGAGTCGAAAACAATCCTGATGCCCAGGCAGCGCCCCAGACCAAGTAAATCAACCCATCTCGGGAGGGCCCCACGGTGATCCCAGTGTGTAGCCAAGGATGAAAACTGCTGTGCAGGGAGTGGACGGCGTGCCTGCTTGCAGCCCGAGGGTGTGCTGAGGGTAGACACTCCTGTACAGAGCTGGGTCCCTGAATGGATGGGGCAGGGAGGGGGCATGTGGGTTCTCATAGAGTGTGAGGGCAGAGAGAGATCCCTGCCCGGAGTGAGAACAGAGTACCTGGGTGAGGGGAGGCCGGCCTGGGCTCTTACCCGGCGCCTTTGGGGCTTGTTGTGCCTGGTCATCGTCTGACCACCGGCATTGCACAGGTGGCACTGTGGAGCGGCTTTCGCTCTGCCGGACTTTCGCAATGCCGGACTTTCGCTGTGCCTGGTACACATGCTGTCACACCTTCTCAGAACCACCCTGCACGGCGCACAATCCCAGGGCTCTGGTGAGGTGGACAGGGGCAAGAGGGACCAGGCTCAGCCCAACTTTGCCTTGGACCCCATCCCCCTCCTCAACCTCCCTGTCCCTTTCGGGGAACCTCACCACAGGTGGACGGGGGCAGGGTTCCTTGGAGGTTGGCGGAGGAATAGACCGCTGGATTGGGGGGGCTTCTGGTTGGTGGAAAGAAGCTCCTAGGAAAGTCGGGGGGCCCGTAGGCACTGCTGGGGACAGGGATGGAGGAAGGCACCGCAGGCCCCAGCGCCAACAGGTCCGGACGCAGTCGCTGTGTCCTGATGTTCTCTAGGAAGGTGCCTCTTGCATAGGCATCTTCTAAGGCCTGGGGATCGGTGTACTCCCAGGTGGGGCTCACAGTTGCGGGAGGGTAGAGCCCCGTGCTGCCATAGGACCAGCTGGTGTATGGTGAGCCTCCTGGGGTCCCCTCCAGACAGCAGAGGCATGCATTAACCTCGAAGACTGTTTGGGGTGTGGGTGGGTATGGGAAGGAAGAAAGAAGGGAACAGAAGGTCTGAAGCCATCCTGCTTTCAAGATGCAGTGATTCCCAACAGCCCCACATGGTGGCCAGCCTTCCCACCTTCCTTCCCATAGGTTGCCAGAGCAGCTGCTGGCCATTGGGTGACTCCTGGGTCTGAGCCCCAGTGGTCACTCTGGCAGCTGCAGCCACCAGCAGCCTTTTCCCAATGGGCTTTTAGCATAACTTTGTGGAGCCCCATGGGCCACTCAACTAGGGTCACCCCCACCTCCTTACCGTATTCATTCCCAATGAGGCAGTCTGGGGATGTACGTTCCCAGGTCTGCACATACACAGGGAACGTGATCCACAGAGCCTCGTGAAGGCTTCTGGCCATTTCTAAGATGGCTTCTTTGTGGGATTCTACCCTAGCTAAGGGTCTCCATGGATACCCCAGCAACATGGAACCCTGCCAGGACAGCCAGGGCAGCAGCTGCCTGCATATGCTGCAACTGGGGCGGGGATCGAACGTAAACCCAGGTGCATGCCCTTGTCTGGGAATCAAACCCGAGACCCTTCAGTGCACAAGCCCATGCTCTAACCACTGAGAACACCAGCCAGGGCTCATAAGAGGGCCCATGAGAGGTTCCTATGGGCCAGGCCTGGAAGTTGCATATGCCACTCTGCTCACTCGATTGATCAGAACTGTCACATGTCCACCTGGCATTGCAACGAGGCTGGGGAAGTGAGCGAGTCAGGAAGAAAGGGGAGCAGGGTTGAAAAGCCTATAGCAGTGCCTGCTACAGGATTCTGTAGACTCCCCAGAGCTACGCTGTTTCATGTGGTGGCCACTAGCCATAGTCAAGACAGTGGCTCCTGTACAAGGGGAGGGCAAGGCTTCCACACCAAGGCTGTCAGAGAGAGTCACATCAGGGCTTCCGACACAGGGTCAGGAGGGTGTTTCCAGAGGGCAAGTTTAGGGGTTCCTATGAACGATCAGGTCAGAGATTCCCGATACAGGTCCAGTTGCGGATTTCTGTTGGAAGTCAGGGAAAGGTTTCTGCAGAATCCAGCACTGTTATAGGCAAGGCTTCCTGTAGAGGGTCAGAGCCATGGAGCCAGCACAGGGTTAGGTCAGCAAGCCCTGCACAGTGTCTGGGCAGGGGGTCCTGTGCCAGGTGAGGCTGTCGGTGCCTGTATAGGATGAGGTCTGGACTTAAAGTTAGGGGGTCAGGACAGGTGCCTCCCACAGATTCAGGAAAGGTTTTCCATGTAAGTTCAAGATTGAAGTTCACATTGGGAGTTGGATCGCAGGTTCCTGTGGACTCTGTGGGGTAGCGTGTGAGGTAGGGATTGTTGTGCAGAGTGACGTCAGGGGTCATTGTCAATGATGTAAGCAAGGCTCCTGACCTCAATCAGGGTTCCCAAAGAGTTTACAGATGGGGGTTTCTTTGTTTAAAATATATTTTTAAAGATTTCAGAGAGGAAGGGAGAGGGATAGAAACATCAGTGGTAAGAGAGAATTTCTGCAGACAGAGTCAGGGAGGTGGTTTCAGAACTAGATTTTAAGATGAGCCAAGTGGTTGTAAAATGCTACCTGGACGGCAGGGCTGCAGTGCAGTGTGAGGACAGAGCTGTCCCGTCCAAGGTCCAGGCAGGATTCCTATAGAGATGGAGTCCCATGAAGAGGGTCAGGCCAGGCATTTCTATAAGGGTGGGTGGGGCAGGCTCTGTCCTGCCACCAGGGAAGGCGGAGGTTCCTGTGCTGTGGTGGCAGGACAGGGTGCCTCCTGTAGAAGGTGAGGACCGGTGGTCCTGCTCAGGGTCAGGATGGGTTTCCTGTGGATTAGAGAAAGGGTTCCCTGAGAGCTCCAGTATCAGAGAGGCTCCTGAACCAGGCTGGGCTGCCGTTTTGATAGGAGTTGGGGATCCGGGGCTCCTGAACACGGCGGGTCCAGGGGCCTGTCCAGCACAGGTTCTGCAAGAGGTTTCTGTTCAAGACGAGGACAGGGGCTCCCACGGGATGAGGAGGCTGGGGTTCTGTGGAGCGGCCAGGGAAGTTCTGGACAATCCCTGTCATGAGCAGGGACTACTGTGGTTCTTCAGTGGGCCAGTGTGCTGACGAGCTGAAGGGATGCTGTTCTGCTGACGCTCAACCACTGAGCCACACCAGCTGGACTAGAGTATTTTTTCAGCTGTTCATGAAGGAAAGCACCTGAGCCTTCCGCTGTTGTTGACCACAGTGAGCGCTCAGGAACGAGGGCTGCTTGCGGTTAGGAGCCTCTGGGCAGTGGGGGGCTAAGTCATGGAGCCTGGCTCAGCCCTGTGCCACCAGCTGTGTGGCCTTGGGAGAGACGCTTAACCTGTCTGGGTTAGGATGTCACCTGACTCTGTGCATGCTCCAGTGTGAGGGTTTGTTCCATGGAAGAACACATCCCAGGTGAGTGGGTGCATTGGGGAGGGAGTTGGCACTGTGGGGAGCTCACCACCTATGGGGTCTAAATATCCCCCCTAGAGATTATTTTGTCCTCCTAATCTCCCCCTCCTTCTCTACCATTTCCCACAGGGCTGCAGGCCGAGCTGGGCTGAGAGAGATAAGAGATGAGTGACAGGAGGGCCCATGGACAACCTCACGGTCCCAGACCGGCCTCTGCCCTTCTTGCTGGCTGCCTTTCCAGCCCCACTCTTGGCCTCCCGTTCCTGTCCTGAACATGTCTTCTGTCCCCTGGAGGTGGGCCCCTCACTTGCACCTGTATATAGATTGATACCTCCACAAGCAAGTGTACAGAGCTGCTCACGCTGTCAGCCACTCGGAGGCACTGTGACAGGGCACAGGATGTGCGATACGCTCACAGGCACATGCTTGCACACAAGTGCTGCCCTTGCCACACCCACAAAGACCTCCTGACACGCAGTACCTCAGGTCTCCACATTCCGTCCTACACAGCCCTTGGTGAGCATCCCGGAAATGTTTATGGAGCAAATGCTGTGCCTGGTACACATGCTGTCACACTGTCTCAGAACCACCCTGCATGGTGCACAATCACATGAGCACAGCCTCACATGTTGCCTCAGCACACCCCGTTGCACACATACCCCCACGTCCTCTCATACAGTCACTGGTGTCCCGTTTCTCACAGTTGTCTGGTGTCATGCACACCATCTCTCAGAACCTCACCCCCATGGTCACCACCTCACAGAGCATTCAGCCACCACACTGTCTCTGCCCATGACGTGTGCAGGTACACGCCGTATCATACACCCTGGTTGCTGTCACACGTGGTCTCACATACTAGTACACTCTTATACTTGCACATCATAACCCATTATCATGAAGGGTGACACGTGCTGTCTCACAGGGCCTCACGCCATCACCAGAGAACCACAGGCACCGTTGCACACCCCACCTACCACGGCTCTTTATTCAGTCCCACTCAGACTCACACCT
Organism: Myotis nattereri; assembly: GCF_964212035.1. NCBI lineage: Eukaryota > Metazoa > Chordata > Mammalia > Chiroptera > Vespertilionidae > Myotis > Myotis nattereri. The sequence goes on along the minus strand of NC_138078.1, from coordinate 149,784,888 downwards.
CCAACTTCAGGACTCTGATGATTTATTTTACACATCATTGATGGCCCCGACCATGAGCTGTGGGGGGCCCAGAGGTTGGGTTGTAGAAACTTCTGGCTCCACACCGAGAGGGACCCTACCCCTGCTCTGAGTCATGCTCTGTGTCCTCATGGGCTGAGTGGCGCCTCCACAGTGCAGGTGGTGGTGGGAGGCATGGGGCCTGTGGGGAAGGAGCCTGTGGGTGAACCCAACAGGGGCCCGGGGAAAGGCATGAGGTGGCTGACAGGCCCTGACAGCGCCACGGAGCCCGGGCCTTGGTAGAGATGGGCAGTATCAGGTGGGCCCAATCTCAAGCCTGAGGCCACTTCCCCACAATTCCCACCATCGCTGCCCCCAGCCACCACCATGAAGCCACCAGCCGGTGCATCCGCTGGTCCTGTGCCTCCCAGGCTCGACACTGGCTTCTTTTCTTTCTGTGATGGCCTGGGTTTTCTAGACTTTATACCACCCTTCTGCACGGTCCGTGGTCGGTTCACCTGATGAAAGAGAGGCCATGAGTGTTCCCCGACCTCAGACTTTTGCCTCTGTGTCTCCACCAGGGACACCCTCTCCACCCCACTCCTTCAGAGTCGGGAACTGGGTCAAGGACTAGGGGAGCAGGCCCCAGCTGTGGCCCAGATAATGCCCTAAGGAGTCATGAGCTTGTGAGGCCCTAAGCAATGGAAAGGCTGAGAGAGCCTCTAGCCATAGGACTAGCTGAGGGCTGGAGGGGAGGGGGAAGGAAATGAGAAATGGAGGAGAGAGAAGGGAGCAGGAGGGAAAAGACAGGCAGGGAGGAGATGAAGGTGCAGAGAAGAGAAGGGTGATAGGGAAGGAGGAGGGAGTAGGTTAACAGGGAGAAGAGAGAAAGGGAGATTGGAAGAATACAGGAAAGGAAAAGGAGAAGGAAGGCCAGGTTAGTGGGATGGGGGTGCAGGGGGCAGGCTCCAAGAGGCAGGGCGCACCTGGTGTCGCTTGTAATAAAGGCCGCAGGCATTGCACACGGGGTCTCTATTGGCATTCAGCCGCCACACTGCCGTGATGGTTGTCCGGCAGTTGGTGCACTGGGCACCTGCCCGCTTGCTGACCTTCTGGGGGCAGCAAGAATGTGAGGGTCAGTGCATTGGGGGGTGGAGGACCCAGGAGGTGAGGGTCAGGGTGCAGGCAGGGCTTCCTGGACAAGGCATAGACTGAGGGTGCTCTGAGGGGCGAGGACATGGCCTCCTGTCCCGGGGCTTTCCAAATGGCGTGGGGTGCTTCATCAGTGGTTCTCAGCGTTGGCGGACATTGGACTCACTTGGGGAGTCGAAAACAATCCTGATGCCCAGGCAGCGCCCCAGACCAAGTAAATCAACCCATCTCGGGAGGGCCCCACGGTGATCCCAGTGTGTAGCCAAGGATGAAAACTGCTGTGCAGGGAGTGGACGGCGTGCCTGCTTGCAGCCCGAGGGTGTGCTGAGGGTAGACACTCCTGTACAGAGCTGGGTCCCTGAATGGATGGGGCAGGGAGGGGGCATGTGGGTTCTCATAGAGTGTGAGGGCAGAGATCCCTGCCCGGAGTGAGAACAGAGTACCTGGGTGAGGGGAGGCCGGCCTGGGCTCTTACCCGGCGCCTTTGGGGCTTGTTGTGCCTGGTCATCGTCTGACCACCGGCATTGCACAGGTGGCACTGTGGAGCGGCTTTCGCTCTGCCGGACTTTCGCAATGCCGGACTTTCGCTGTGCCTGGTACACATGCTGTCACACCTTCTCAGAACCACCCTGCACGGCGCACAATCCCAGGGCTCTGGTGAGGTGGACAGGGGCAAGAGGGACCAGGCTCAGCCCAACTTTGCCTTGGACCCCATCCCCCTCCTCAACCTCCCTGTCCCTTTCGGGGAACCTCACCACAGGTGGACGGGGGCAGGGTTCCTTGGAGGTTGGCGGAGGAATAGACCGCTGGATTGGGGGGGCTTCTGGTTGGTGGAAAGAAGCTCCTAGGAAAGTCGGGGGGCCCGTAGGCACTGCTGGGGACAGGGATGGAGGAAGGCACCGCAGGCCCCAGCGCCAACAGGTCCGGACGCAGTCGCTGTGTCCTGATGTTCTCTAGGAAGGTGCCTCTTGCATAGGCATCTTCTAAGGCCTGGGGATCGGTGTACTCCCAGGTGGGGCTCACAGTTGCGGGAGGGTAGAGCCCCGTGCTGCCATAGGACCAGCTGGTGTATGGTGAGCCTCCTGGGGTCCCCTCCAGACAGCAGAGGCATGCATTAACCTCGAAGACTGTTTGGGGTGTGGGTGGGTATGGGAAGGAAGAAAGAAGGGAACAGAAGGTCTGAAGCCATCCTGCTTTCAAGATGCAGTGATTCCCAACAGCCCCACATGGTGGCCAGCCTTCCCACCTTCCTTCCCATAGGTTGCCAGAGCAGCTGCTGGCCATTGGGTGACTCCTGGGTCTGAGCCCCAGTGGTCACTCTGGCAGCTGCAGCCACCAGCAGCCTTTTCCCAATGGGCTTTTAGCATAACTTTGTGGAGCCCCATGGGCCACTCAACTAGGGTCACCCCCACCTCCTTACCGTATTCATTCCCAATGAGGCAGTCTGGGGATGTACGTTCCCAGGTCTGCACATACACAGGGAACGTGATCCACAGAGCCTCGTGAAGGCTTCTGGCCATTTCTAAGATGGCTTCTTTGTGGGATTCTACCCTAGCTAAGGGTCTCCATGGATACCCCAGCAACATGGAACCCTGCCAGGACAGCCAGGGCAGCAGCTGCCTGCATATGCTGCAACTGGGGCGGGGATCGAACGTAAACCCAGGTGCATGCCCTTGTCTGGGAATCAAACCCGAGACCCTTCAGTGCACAAGCCCATGCTCTAACCACTGAGAACACCAGCCAGGGCTCATAAGAGGGCCCATGAGAGGTTCCTATGGGCCAGGCCTGGAAGTTGCATATGCCACTCTGCTCACTCGATTGATCAGAACTGTCACATGTCCACCTGGCATTGCAACGAGGCTGGGGAAGTGAGCGAGTCAGGAAGAAAGGGGAGCAGGGTTGAAAAGCCTATAGCAGTGCCTGCTACAGGATTCTGTAGACTCCCCAGAGCTACGCTGTTTCATGTGGTGGCCACTAGCCATAGTCAAGACAGTGGCTCCTGTACAAGGGGAGGGCAAGGCTTCCACACCAAGGCTGTCAGAGAGAGTCACATCAGGGCTTCCGACACAGGGTCAGGAGGGTGTTTCCAGAGGGCAAGTTTAGGGGTTCCTATGAACGATCAGGTCAGAGATTCCCGATACAGGTCCAGTTGCGGATTTCTGTTGGAAGTCAGGGAAAGGTTTCTGCAGAATCCAGCACTGTTATAGGCAAGGCTTCCTGTAGAGGGTCAGAGCCATGGAGCCAGCACAGGGTTAGGTCAGCAAGCCCTGCACAGTGTCTGGGCAGGGGGTCCTGTGCCAGGTGAGGCTGTCGGTGCCTGTATAGGATGAGGTCTGGACTTAAAGTTAGGGGGTCAGGACAGGTGCCTCCCACAGATTCAGGAAAGGTTTTCCATGTAAGTTCAAGATTGAAGTTCACATTGGGAGTTGGATCGCAGGTTCCTGTGGACTCTGTGGGGTAGCGTGTGAGGTAGGGATTGTTGTGCAGAGTGACGTCAGGGGTCATTGTCAATGATGTAAGCAAGGCTCCTGACCTCAATCAGGGTTCCCAAAGAGTTTACAGATGGGGGTTTCTTTGTTTAAAATATATTTTTAAAGATTTCAGAGAGGAAGGGAGAGGGATAGAAACATCAGTGGTAAGAGAGAATTTCTGCAGACAGAGTCAGGGAGGTGGTTTCAGAACTAGATTTTAAGATGAGCCAAGTGGTTGTAAAATGCTACCTGGACGGCAGGGCTGCAGTGCAGTGTGAGGACAGAGCTGTCCCGTCCAAGGTCCAGGCAGGATTCCTATAGAGATGGAGTCCCATGAAGAGGGTCAGGCCAGGCATTTCTATAAGGGTGGGTGGGGCAGGCTCTGTCCTGCCACCAGGGAAGGCGGAGGTTCCTGTGCTGTGGTGGCAGGACAGGGTGCCTCCTGTAGAAGGTGAGGACCGGTGGTCCTGCTCAGGGTCAGGATGGGTTTCCTGTGGATTAGAGAAAGGGTTCCCTGAGAGCTCCAGTATCAGAGAGGCTCCTGAACCAGGCTGGGCTGCCGTTTTGATAGGAGTTGGGGATCCGGGGCTCCTGAACACGGCGGGTCCAGGGGCCTGTCCAGCACAGGTTCTGCAAGAGGTTTCTGTTCAAGACGAGGACAGGGGCTCCCACGGGATGAGGAGGCTGGGGTTGTGTGGAGCGGCCAGGGAAGTTCTGGACAATCCCTGTCATGAGCAGGGACTACTGTGGTTCTTCAGTGGGCCAGTGTGCTGACGAGCTGAAGGGATGCTGTTCTGCTGACGCTCAACCACTGAGCCACACCAGCTGGACTAGAGTATTTTTTCAGCTGTTCATGAAGGAAAGCACCTGAGCCTTCCGCTGTTGTTGACCACAGTGAGCGCTCAGGAACGAGGGCTGCTTGCGGTTAGGAGCCTCTGGGCAGTGGGGGGCTAAGTCATGGAGCCTGGCTCAGCCCTGTGCCACCAGCTGTGTGGCCTTGGGAGAGACGCTTAACCTGTCTGGGTTAGGATGTCACCTGACTCTGTGCATGCTCCAGTGTGAGGGTTTGTTCCATGGAAGAACACATCCCAGGTGAGTGGGTGCATTGGGGAGGGAGTTGGCACTGTGGGGAGCTCACCACCTATGGGGTCTAAATATCCCCCCTAGAGATTATTTTGTCCTCCTAATCTCCCCCTCCTTCTCTACCATTTCCCACAGGGCTGCAGGCCGAGCTGGGCTGAGAGAGATAAGAGATGAGTGACAGGAGGGCCCATGGACAACCTCACGGTCCCAGACCGGCCTCTGCCCTTCTTGCTGGCTGCCTTTCCAGCCCCACTCTTGGCCTCCCGTTCCTGTCCTGAACATGTCTTCTGTCCCCTGGAGGTGGGCCCCTCACTTGCACCTGTATATAGATTGATACCTCCACAAGCAAGTGTACAGAGCTGCTCACGCTGTCAGCCACTCGGAGGCACTGTGACAGGGCACAGGATGTGCGATACGCTCACAGGCACATGCTTGCACACAAGTGCTGCCCTTGCCACACCCACAAAGACCTCCTGACACGCAGTACCTCAGGTCTCCACATTCCGTCCTACACAGCCCTTGGTGAGCATCCCGGAAATGTTTATGGAGCAAATGCTGTGCCTGGTACACATGCTGTCACACCGTCTCAGAACCACCCTGCATGGTGCACAATCACATGAGCACAGCCTCACATGTTGCCTCAGCACACCCCGTTGCACACATACCCCCACGTCCTCTCATACAGTCACTGGTGTCCCGTTTCTCACAGTTGTCTGGTGTCATGCACACCATCTCTCAGAACCTCACCCCCATGGTCACCACCTCACAGAGCATTCAGCCACCACACTGTCTCTGCCCATGACGTGTGCAGGTACACGCCGTATCATACACCCTGGTTGCTGTCACACGTGGTCTCACATACTAGTACACTCTTATACTTGCACATCATAACCCATTATCATGAAGGGTGACACGTGCTGTCTCACAGGGCCTCACGCCATCACCAGAGAACCACAGGCACCGTTGCACACCCCACCTACCACGGCTCTTTATTCAGTCCCACTCAGACTCACACCTCCAACTTCAGGACTCTGATGATTTATTTTACACATCATTGATGGCCCCGACCATGAGCTGTGGGGGGCCCAGAGGTTGGGTTGTAGAAACTTCTGGCTCCACACCGAGAGGGACCCTACCCCTGCTCTGAGTCATGCTCTGTGTCCTCATGGGCTGAGTGGCGCCTCCACAGTGCAGGTGGTGGTGGGAGGCATGGGGCCTGTGGGGAAGGAGCCTGTGGGTGAACCCAACAGGGGCCCGGGGAAAGGCATGAGGTGGCTGACAGGCCCTGACAGCGCCACGGAGCCCGGGCCTTGGTAGAGATGGGCAGTATCAGGTGGGCCCAATCTCAAGCCTGAGGCCACTTCCCCACAATTCCCACCATCGCTGCCCCCAGCCACCACCATGAAGCCACCAGCCGGTGCATCCGCTGGTCCTGTGCCTCCCAGGCTCGACACTGGCTTCTTTTCTTTCTGTGATGGCCTGGGTTTTCTAGACTTTATACCACCCTTCTGCACGGTCCGTGGTCGGTTCACCTGATGAAAGAGAGGCCATGAGTGTTCCCCGACCTCAGACTTTTGCCTCTGTGTCTCCACCAGGGACACCCTCTCCACCCCACTCCTTCAGAGTCGGGAACTGGGTCAAGGACTAGGGGAGCAGGCCCCAGCTGTGGCCCAGATAATGCCCTAAGGAGTCATGAGCTTGTGAGGCCCTAAGCAATGGAAAGGCTGAGAGAGCCTCTAGCCATAGGACTAGCTGAGGGCTGGAGGGGAGGGGGAAGGAAATGAGAAATGGAGGAGAGAGAAGGGAGCAGGAGGGAAAAGACAGGCAGGGAGGAGATGAAGGTGCAGAGAAGAGAAGGGTGATAGGGAAGGAGGAGGGAGTAGGTTAACAGGGAGAAGAGAGAAAGGGAGATTGGAAGAATACAGGAAAGGAAAAGGAGAAGGAAGGCCAGGTTAGTGGGATGGGGGTGCAGGGGGCAGGCTCCAAGAGGCAGGGCGCACCTGGTGTCGCTTGTAATAAAGGCCGCAGGCATTGCACACGGGGTCTCTATTGGCATTCAGCCGCCACACTGCCGTGATGGTTGTCCGGCAGTTGGTGCACTGGGCACCTGCCCGCTTGCTGACCTTCTGGGGGCAGCAAGAATGTGAGGGTCAGTGCATTGGGGGGTGGAGGACCCAGGAGGTGAGGGTCAGGGTGCAGGCAGGGCTTCCTGGACAAGGCATAGACTGAGGGTGCTCTGAGGGGCGAGGACATGGCCTCCTGTCCCGGGGCTTTCCAAATGGCGTGGGGTGCTTCATCAGTGCTTCTCAGCGTTGGCGGACATTGGACTCACTTGGGGAGTCGAAAACAATCCTGATGCCCAGGCAGCGCCCCAGACCAAGTAAATCAACCCATCTCGGGAGGGCCCCACGGTGATCCCAGTGTGTAGCCAAGGATGAAAACTGCTGTGCAGGGAGTGGACGGCGTGCCTGCTTGCAGCCCGAGGGTGTGCTGAGGGTAGACACTCCTGTACAGAGCTGGGTCCCTGAATGGATGGGGCAGGGAGGGGGCATGTGGGTTCTCATAGAGTGTGAGGGCAGAGAGAGATCCCTGCCCGGAGTGAGAACAGAGTACCTGGGTGAGGGGAGGCCGGCCTGGGCTCTTACCCGGCGCCTTTGGGGCTTGTTGTGCCTGGTCATCGTCTGACCACCGGCATTGCACAGGTGGCACTGTGGAGCGGCTTTCGCTCTGCCGGACTTTCGCAATGCCGGACTTTCGCTGTGCCTGGTACACATGCTGTCACACCTTCTCAGAACCACCCTGCACGGCGCACAATCCCAGGGCTCTGGTGAGGTGGACAGGGGCAAGAGGGACCAGGCTCAGCCCAACTTTGCCTTGGACCCCATCCCCCTCCTCAACCTCCCTGTCCCTTTCGGGGAACCTCACCACAGGTGGACGGGGGCAGGGTTCCTTGGAGGTTGGCGGAGGAATAGACCGCTGGATTGGGGGGGCTTCTGGTTGGTGGAAAGAAGCTCCTAGGAAAGTCGGGGGGCCCGTAGGCACTGCTGGGGACAGGGATGGAGGAAGGCACCGCAGGCCCCAGCGCCAACAGGTCCGGACGCAGTCGCTGTGTCCTGATGTTCTCTAGGAAGGTGCCTCTTGCATAGGCATCTTCTAAGGCCTGGGGATCGGTGTACTCCCAGGTGGGGCTCACAGTTGCGGGAGGGTAGAGCCCCGTGCTGCCATAGGACCAGCTGGTGTATGGTGAGCCTCCTGGGGTCCCCTCCAGACAGCAGAGGCATGCATTAACCTCGAAGACTGTTTGGGGTGTGGGTGGGTATGGGAAGGAAGAAAGAAGGGAACAGAAGGTCTGAAGCCATCCTGCTTTCAAGATGCAGTGATTCCCAACAGCCCCACATGGTGGCCAGCCTTCCCACCTTCCTTCCCATAGGTTGCCAGAGCAGCTGCTGGCCATTGGGTGACTCCTGGGTCTGAGCCCCAGTGGTCACTCTGGCAGCTGCAGCCACCAGCAGCCTTTTCCCAATGGGCTTTTAGCATAACTTTGTGGAGCCCCATGGGCCACTCAACTAGGGTCACCCCCACCTCCTTACCGTATTCATTCCCAATGAGGCAGTCTGGGGATGTACGTTCCCAGGTCTGCACATACACAGGGAACGTGATCCACAGAGCCTCGTGAAGGCTTCTGGCCATTTCTAAGATGGCTTCTTTGTGGGATTCTACCCTAGCTAAGGGTCTCCATGGATACCCCAGCAACATGGAACCCTGCCAGGACAGCCAGGGCAGCAGCTGCCTGCATATGCTGCAACTGGGGCGGGGATCGAACGTAAACCCAGGTGCATGCCCTTGTCTGGGAATCAAACCCGAGACCCTTCAGTGCACAAGCCCATGCTCTAACCACTGAGAACACCAGCCAGGGCTCATAAGAGGGCCCATGAGAGGTTCCTATGGGCCAGGCCTGGAAGTTGCATATGCCACTCTGCTCACTCGATTGATCAGAACTGTCACATGTCCACCTGGCATTGCAACGAGGCTGGGGAAGTGAGCGAGTCAGGAAGAAAGGGGAGCAGGGTTGAAAAGCCTATAGCAGTGCCTGCTACAGGATTCTGTAGACTCCCCAGAGCTACGCTGTTTCATGTGGTGGCCACTAGCCATAGTCAAGACAGTGGCTCCTGTACAAGGGGAGGGCAAGGCTTCCACACCAAGGCTGTCAGAGAGAGTCACATCAGGGCTTCCGACACAGGGTCAGGAGGGTGTTTCCAGAGGGCAAGTTTAGGGGTTCCTATGAACGATCAGGTCAGAGATTCCCGATACAGGTCCAGTTGCGGATTTCTGTTGGAAGTCAGGGAAAGGTTTCTGCAGAATCCAGCACTGTTATAGGCAAGGCTTCCTGTAGAGGGTCAGAGCCATGGAGCCAGCACAGGGTTAGGTCAGCAAGCCCTGCACAGTGTCTGGGCAGGGGGTCCTGTGCCAGGTGAGGCTGTCGGTGCCTGTATAGGATGAGGTCTGGACTTAAAGTTAGGGGGTCAGGACAGGTGCCTCCCACAGATTCAGGAAAGGTTTTCCATGTAAGTTCAAGATTGAAGTTCACATTGGGAGTTGGATCGCAGGTTCCTGTGGACTCTGTGGGGTAGCGTGTGAGGTAGGGATTGTTGTGCAGAGTGACGTCAGGGGTCATTGTCAATGATGTAAGCAAGGCTCCTGACCTCAATCAGGGTTCCCAAAGAGTTTACAGATGGGGGTTTCTTTGTTTAAAATATATTTTTAAAGATTTCAGAGAGGAAGGGAGAGGGATAGAAACATCAGTGGTAAGAGAGAATTTCTGCAGACAGAGTCAGGGAGGTGGTTTCAGAACTAGATTTTAAGATGAGCCAAGTGGTTGTAAAATGCTACCTGGACGGCAGGGCTGCAGTGCAGTGTGAGGACAGAGCTGTCCCGTCCAAGGTCCAGGCAGGATTCCTATAGAGATGGAGTCCCATGAAGAGGGTCAGGCCAGGCATTTCTATAAGGGTGGGTGGGGCAGGCTCTGTCCTGCCACCAGGGAAGGCGGAGGTTCCTGTGCTGTGGTGGCAGGACAGGGTGCCTCCTGTAGAAGGTGAGGACCGGTGGTCCTGCTCAGGGTCAGGATGGGTTTCCTGTGGATTAGAGAAAGGGTTCCCTGAGAGCTCCAGTATCAGAGAGGCTCCTGAACCAGGCTGGGCTGCCGTTTTGATAGGAGTTGGGGATCCGGGGCTCCTGAACACGGCGGGTCCAGGGGCCTGTCCAGCACAGGTTCTGCAAGAGGTTTCTGTTCAAGACGAGGACAGGGGCTCCCACGGGATGAGGAGGCTGGGGTTCTGTGGAGCGGCCAGGGAAGTTCTGGACAATCCCTGTCATGAGCAGGGACTACTGTGGTTCTTCAGTGGGCCAGTGTGCTGACGAGCTGAAGGGATGCTGTTCTGCTGACGCTCAACCACTGAGCCACACCAGCCGGACTAGAGTATTTTTTCAGCTGTTCATGAAGGAAAGCACCTGAGCCTTCCGCTGTTGTTGACCACAGTGAGCGCTCAGGAACGAGGGCTGCTTGCGGTTAGGAGCCTCTGGGCAGTGGGGGGCTAAGTCATGGAGCCTGGCTCAGCCCTGTGCCACCAGCTGTGTGGCCTTGGGAGAGACGCTTAACCTGTCTGGGTTAGGATGTCACCTGACTCTGTGCATGCTCCAGTGTGAGGGTTTGTTCCATGGAAGAACACATCCCAGGTGAGTGGGTGCATTGGGGAGGGAGTTGGCACTGTGGGGAGCTCACCACCTATGGGGTCTAAATATCCCCCCTAGAGATTATTTTGTCCTCCTAATCTCCCCCTCCTTCTCTACCATTTCCCACAGGGCTGCAGGCCGAGCTGGGCTGAGAGAGATAAGAGATGAGTGACAGGAGGGCCCATGGACAACCTCACGGTCCCAGACCGGCCTCTGCCCTTCTTGCTGGCTGCCTTTCCAGCCCCACTCTTGGCCTCCCGTTCCTGTCCTGAACATGTCTTCTGTCCCCTGGAGGTGGGCCCCTCACTTGCACCTGTATATAGATTGATACCTCCACAAGCAAGTGTACAGAGCTGCTCACGCTGTCAGCCACTCGGAGGCACTGTGACAGGGCACAGGATGTGCGATACGCTCACAGGCACATGCTTGCACACAAGTGCTGCCCTTGCCACACCCACAAAGACCTCCTGACACGCAGTACCTCAGGTCTCCACATTCCGTCCTACACAGCCCTTGGTGAGCATCCCGGAAATGTTTATGGAGCAAATGCTGTGCCTGGTACACATGCTGTCACACCGTCTCAGAACCACCCTGCATGGTGCACAATCACATGAGCACAGCCTCACATGTTGCCTCAGCACACCCCGTTGCACACATACCCCCACGTCCTCTCATACAGTCACTGGTGTCCCGTTTCTCACAGTTGTCTGGTGTCATGCACACCATCTCTCAGAACCTCACCCCCATGGTCACCACCTCACAGAGCATTCAGCCACCACACTGTCTCTGCCCATGACGTGTGCAGGTACACGCCGTATCATACACCCTGGTTGCTGTCACACGTGGTCTCACATACTAGTACACTCTTATACTTGCACATCATAACCCATTATCATGAAGGGTGACACGTGCTGTCTCACAGGGCCTCACGCCATCACCAGAGAACCACAGGCACCGTTGCACACCCCACCTACCACGGCTCTTTATTCAGTCCCACTCAGACTCACACCTCCAACTTCAGGACTCTGATGATTTATTTTACACATCATTGATGGCCCCGACCATGAGCTGTGGGGGGCCCAGAGGTTGGGTTGTAGAAACTTCTGGCTCCACACCGAGAGGGACCCTACCCCTGCTCTGAGTCATGCTCTGTGTCCTCATGGGCTGAGTGGCGCCTCCACAGTGCAGGTGGTGGTGGGAGGCATGGGGCCTGTGGGGAAGGAGCCTGTGGGTGAACCCAACAGGGGCCCGGGGAAAGGCATGAGGTGGCTGACAGGCCCTGACAGCGCCACGGAGCCCGGGCCTTGGTAGAGATGGGCAGTATCAGGTGGGCCCAATCTCAAGCCTGAGGCCACTTCCCCACAATTCCCACCATCGCTGCCCCCAGCCACCACCATGAAGCCACCAGCCGGTGCATCCGCTGGTCCTGTGCCTCCCAGGCTCGACACTGGCTTTTTTTCTTTCTGTGATGGCCTGGGTTTTCTAGACTTTATACCACCCTTCTGCACGGTCCGTGGTCGGTTCACCTGATGAAAGAGAGGCCATGAGTGTTCCCCGACCTCAGACTTTTGCCTCTGTGTCTCCACCAGGGACACCCTCTCCACCCCACTCCTTCAGAGTCGGGAACTGGGTCAAGGACTAGGGGAGCAGGCCCCAGCTGTGGCCCAGATAATGCCCTAAGGAGTCATGAGCTTGTGAGGCCCTAAGCAATGGAAAGGCTGAGAGAGCCTCTAGCCATAGGACTAGCTGAGGGCTGGAGGGGAGGGGGAAGGAAATGAGAAATGGAGGAGAGAGAAGGGAGCAGGAGGGAAAAGACAGGCAGGGAGGAGATGAAGGTGCAGAGAAGAGAAGGGTGATAGGGAAGGAGGAGGGAGTAGGTTAACAGGGAGAAGAGAGAAAGGGAGATTGGAAGAATACAGGAAAGGAAAAGGAGAAGGAAGGCCAGGTTAGTGGGATGGGGGTGCAGGGGGCAGGCTCCAAGAGGCAGGGCGCACCTGGTGTCGCTTGTAATAAAGGCCGCAGGCATTGCACACGGGGTCTCTATTGGCATTCAGCCGCCACACTGCCGTGATGGTTGTCCGGCAGTTGGTGCACTGGGCACCTGCCCGCTTGCTGACCTTCTGGGGGCAGCAAGAATGTGAGGGTCAGTGCATTGGGGGGTGGAGGACCCAGGAGGTGAGGGTCAGGGTGCAGGCAGGGCTTCCTGGACAAGGCATAGACTGAGGGTGCTCTGAGGGGCGAGGACATGGCCTCCTGTCCCGGGGCTTTCCAAATGGCGTGGGGTGCTTCATCAGTGCTTCTCAGCGTTGGCGGACATTGGACTCACTTGGGGAGTTGAAAACAATCCTGATGCCCAGGCAGCGCCCCAGACCAAGTAAATCAACCCATCTCGGGAGGGCCCCACGGTGATCCCAGTGTGTAGCCAAGGATGAAAACTGCTGTGCAGGGAGTGGACGGCGTGCCTGCTTGCAGCCCGAGGGTGTGCTGAGGGTAGACACTCCTGTACAGAGCTGGGTCCCTGAATGGATGGGGCAGGGAGGGGGCATGTGGGTTCTCATAGAGTGTGAGGGCAGAGAGAGATCCCTGCCCGGAGTGAGAACAGAGTACCTGGGTGAGGGGAGGCCGGCCTGGGCTCTTACCCGGCGCCTTTGGGGCTTGTTGTGCCTGGTCATCGTCTGACCACCGGCATTGCACAGGTGGCACTGTGGAGCGGCTTTCGCTCTGCCGGACTTTCGCAATGCCGGACTTTCGCTGTGCCTGGTACACATGCTGTCACACCTTCTCAGAACCACCCTGCACGGCGCACAATCCCAGGGCTCTGGTGAGGTGGACAGGGGCAAGAGGGACCAGGCTCAGCCCAACTTTGCCTTGGACCCCATCCCCCTCCTCAACCTCCCTGTCCCTTTCGGGGAACCTCACCACAGGTGGACGGGGGCAGGGTTCCTTGGAGGTTGGCGGAGGAATAGACCGCTGGATTGGGGGGGCTTCTGGTTGGTGGAAAGAAGCTCCTAGGAAAGTCGGGGGGCCCGTAGGCACTGCTGGGGACAGGGATGGAGGAAGGCACCGCAGGCCCCAGCGCCAACAGGTCCGGACGCAGTCGCTGTGTCCTGATGTTCTCTAGGAAGGTGCCTCTTGCATAGGCATCTTCTAAGGCCTGGGGATCGGTGTACTCCCAGGTGGGGCTCACAGTTGCGGGAGGGTAGAGCCCCGTGCTGCCATAGGACCAGCTGGTGTATGGTGAGCCTCCTGGGGTCCCCTCCAGACAGCAGAGGCATGCATTAACCTCGAAGACTGTTTGGGGTGTGGGTGGGTATGGGAAGGAAGAAAGAAGGGAACAGAAGGTCTGAAGCCATCCTGCTTTCAAGATGCAGTGATTCCCAACAGCCCCACATGGTGGCCAGCCTTCCCACCTTCCTTCCCATAGGTTGCCAGAGCAGCTGCTGGCCATTGGGTGACTCCTGGGTCTGAGCCCCAGTGGTCACTCTGGCAGCTGCAGCCACCAGCAGCCTTTTCCCAATGGGCTTTTAGCATAACTTTGTGGAGCCCCATGGGCCACTCAACTAGGGTCACCCCCACCTCCTTACCGTATTCATTCCCAATGAGGCAGTCTGGGGATGTACGTTCCCAGGTCTGCACATACACAGGGAACGTGATCCACAGAGCCTCGTGAAGGCTTCTGGCCATTTCTAAGATGGCTTCTTTGTGGGATTCTACCCTAGCTAAGGGTCTCCATGGATACCCCAGCAACATGGAACCCTGCCAGGACAGCCAGGGCAGCAGCTGCCTGCATATGCTGCAACTGGGGCGGGGATCGAACGTAAACCCAGGTGCATGCCCTTGTCTGGGAATCAAACCCGAGACCCTTCAGTGCACAAGCCCATGCTCTAACCACTGAGAACACCAGCCAGGGCTCATAAGAGGGCCCATGAGAGGTTCCTATGGGCCAGGCCTGGAAGTTGCATATGCCACTCTGCTCACTCGATTGATCAGAACTGTCACATGTCCACCTGGCATTGCAACGAGGCTGGGGAAGTGAGCGAGTCAGGAAGAAAGGGGAGCAGGGTTGAAAAGCCTATAGCAGTGCCTGCTACAGGATTCTGTAGACTCCCCAGAGCTACGCTGTTTCATGTGGTGGCCACTAGCCATAGTCAAGACAGTGGCTCCTGTACAAGGGGAGGGCAAGGCTTCCACACCAAGGCTGTCAGAGAGAGTCACATCAGGGCTTCCGACACAGGGTCAGGAGGGTGTTTCCAGAGGGCAAGTTTAGGGGTTCCTATGAACGATCAGGTCAGAGATTCCCGATACAGGTCCAGTTGCGGATTTCTGTTGGAAGTCAGGGAAAGGTTTCTGCAGAATCCAGCACTGTTATAGGCAAGGCTTCCTGTAGAGGGTCAGAGCCATGGAGCCAGCACAGGGTTAGGTCAGCAAGCCCTGCACAGTGTCTGGGCAGGGGGTCCTGTGCCAGGTGAGGCTGTCGGTGCCTGTATAGGATGAGGTGTGGACTTAAAGTTAGGGGGTCAGGACAGGTGCCTCCCACAGATTCAGGAAAGGTTTTCCATGTAAGTTCAAGATTGAAGTTCACATTGGGAGTTGGATCGCAGGTTCCTGTGGACTCTGTGGGGTAGCGTGTGAGGTAGGGATTGTTGTGCAGAGTGACGTCAGGGGTCATTGTCAATGATGTAAGCAAGGCTCCTGACCTCAATCAGGGTTCCCAAAGAGTTTACAGATGGGGGTTTCTTTGTTTAAAATATATTTTTAAAGATTTCAGAGAGGAAGGGAGAGGGATAGAAACATCAGTGGTAAGAGAGAATTTCTGCAGACAGAGTCAGGGAGGTGGTTTCAGAACTAGATTTTAAGATGAGCCAAGTGGTTGTAAAATGCTACCTGGACGGCAGGGCTGCAGTGCAGTGTGAGGACAGAGCTGTCCCGTCCAAGGTCCAGGCAGGATTCCTATAGAGATGGAGTCCCATGAAGAGGGTCAGGCCAGGCATTTCTATAAGGGTGGGTGGGGCAGGCTCTGTCCTGCCACCAGGGAAGGCGGAGGTTCCTGTGCTGTGGTGGCAGGACAGGGTGCCTCCTGTAGAAGGTGAGGACCGGTGGTCCTGCTCAGGGTCAGGATGGGTTTCCTGTGGATTAGAGAAAGGGTTCCCTGAGAGCTCCAGTATCAGAGAGGCTCCTGAACCAGGCTGGGCTGCCGTTTTGATAGGAGTTGGGGATCCGGGGCTCCTGAACACGGCGGGTCCAGGGGCCTGTCCAGCACAGGTTCTGCAAGAGGTTTCTGTTCAAGACGAGGACAGGGGCTCCCACGGGATGAGGAGGCTGGGGTTCTGTGGAGCGGCCAGGGAAGTTCTGGACAATCCCTGTCATGAGCAGGGACTACTGTGGTTCTTCAGTGGGCCAGTGTGCTGACGAGCTGAAGGGATGCTGTTCTGCTGACGCTCAACCACTGAGCCACACCAGCCGGACTAGAGTATTTTTTCAGCTGTTCATGAAGGAAAGCACCTGAGCCTTCCGCTGTTGTTGACCACAGTGAGCGCTCAGGAACGAGGGCTGCTTGCGGTTAGGAGCCTCTGGGCAGTGGGGGGCTAAGTCATGGAGCCTGGCTCAGCCCTGTGCCACCAGCTGTGTGGCCTTGGGAGAGACGCTTAACCTGTCTGGGTTAGGATGTCACCTGACTCTGTGCATGCTCCAGTGTGAGGGTTTGTTCCATGGAAGAACACATCCCAGGTGAGTGGGTGCATTGGGGAGGGAGTTGGCACTGTGGGGAGCTCACCACCTATGGGGTCTAAATATCCCCCCTAGAGATTATTTTGTCCTCCTAATCTCCCCCTCCTTCTCTACCATTTCCCACAGGGCTGCAGGCCGAGCTGGGCTGAGAGAGATAAGAGATGAGTGACAGGAGGGCCCATGGACAACCTCACGGTCCCAGACCGGCCTCTGCCCTTCTTGCTGGCTGCCTTTCCAGCCCCACTCTTGGCCTCCCGTTCCTGTCCTGAACATGTCTTCTGTCCCCTGGAGGTGGGCCCCTCACTTGCACCTGTATATAGATTGATACCTCCACAAGCAAGTGTACAGAGCTGCTCACGCTGTCAGCCACTCGGAGGCACTGTGACAGGGCACAGGATGTGCGATACGCTCACAGGCACATGCTTGCACACAAGTGCTGCCCTTGCCACACCCACAAAGACCTCCTGACACGCAGTACCTCAGGTCACACTGCTAGGTCTCCACATTCCGTCCTACACAGCCCTTGGTGAGCATCCCGGAAATGTTTATGGAGCAAATGCTGTGCCTGGTACACATGCTGTCACACCGTCTCAGAACCACCCTGCATGGTGCACAATCACATGAGCACAGCCTCACATGTTGCCTCAGCACACCCCGTTGCACACATACCCCCACGTCCTCTCATACAGTCACTGGTGTCCCGTTTCTCACAGTTGTCTGGTGTCATGCACACCATCTCTCAGAACCTCACCCCCATGGTCACCACCTCACAGAGCATTCAGCCACCACACTGTCTCTGCCCATGACGTGTGCAGGTACACGCCGTATCATACACCCTGGTTGCTGTCACACGTGGTCTCACATACTAGTACACTCTTATACTTGCACATCATAACCCATTATCATGAAGGGTGACACGTGCTGTCTCACAGGGCCTCACGCCATCACCAGAGAACCACAGGCACCGTTGCACACCCCACCTACCACGGCTCTTTATTCAGTCCCACTCAGACTCACACCTCCAACTTCAGGACTCTGATGATTTATTTTACACATCATTGATGGCCCAGACCAAGAGCTGTGGGGGGCCCAGAGGTTGGGTTGTAGAAACTTCTGGCTCCACACCGAGAGGGACCCTACCCCTGCTCTGAGTCATGCTCTGTGTCCTCATGGGCTGAGTGGCGCCTCCACAGTGCAGGTGGTGGTGGGAGGCATGGGGCCTGTGGGGAAGGAGCCTGTGGGTGAACCCAACAGGGGCCCGGGGAAAGGCATGAGGTGGCTGACAGGCCCTGACAGCGCCACGGAGCCCGGGCCTTGGTAGAGATGGGCAGTATCAGGCGGGCCCAATCTCAAGCCTGAGGCCACTTCCCCACAATTCCCACCATCGCTGCCCCCAGCCACCACCATGAAGCCACCAGCCGGTGCATCCGCTGGTCCTGTGCCTCCCAGGCTCGACACTGGCTTCTTTTCTTTCTGTGATGGCCTGGGTTTTCTAGACTTTATACCACCCTTCTGCACGGTCCGTGGTCGGTTCACCTGATGAAAGAGAGGCCATGAGTGTTCCCCGACCTCAGACTTTTGCCTCTGTGTCTCCACCAGGGACACCCTCTCCACCCCACTCCTTCAGAGTCGGGAACTGGGTCAAGGACTAGGGGAGCAGGCCCCAGCTGTGGCCCAGATAATGCCCTAAGGAGTCATGAGCTTGTGAGGCCCTAAGCAATGGAAAGGCTGAGGGAGCCTCTAGCCATAGGGACTAGCTGAGGGCTGGAGGGGAGGGGGAAGGAAATGAGAAATGGAGGAGAGAGAAGGGAGCAGGAGGGAAAAGACAGGCAGGGAGGAGATGAAGGTGCAGAGAAGAGAAGGGTGATAGGGAAGGAGGAGGGAGTAGGTTAACAGGGAGAAGAGAGAAAGGGAGATTGGAAGAATACAGGAAAGGAAAAGGAGAAGGAAGGCCAGGTTAGTGGGATGGGGGTGCAGGGGGCAGGCTCCAAGAGGCAGGGCGCACCTGGTGTCGCTTGTAATAAAGGCCGCAGGCATTGCACACGGGGTCTCTATTGGCATTCAGCCGCCACACTGCCGTGATGGTTGTCCGGCAGTTGGTGCACTGGGCACCTGCCCGCTTGCTGACCTTCTGGGGGCAGCAAGAATGTGAGGGTCAGTGCATTGGGGGGTGGAGGACCCAGGAGGTGAGGGTCAGGGTGCAGGCAGGGCTTCCTGGACAAGGCATAGACTGAGGGTGCTCTGAGGGGTGAGGACATGGCCTCCTGTCCCGGGGCTTTCCAAATGGCGTGGGGTGCTTCATCAGTGCTTCTCAGCGTTGGCGGACATTGGACTCACTTGGGGAGTCGAAAACAATCCTGATGCCCAGGCAGCGCCCCAGACCAAGTAAATCAACCCATCTCAGGAGGGCCCCACGGTGATCCCAGTGTGTAGCCAAGGATGAAAACTGCTGTGCAGGGAGTGGACGGCGTGCCTGCTTGCAGCCCGAGGGTGTGCTGAGGGTAGACACTCCTGTACAGAGCTGGGTCCCTGAATGGATGGGGCAGGGAGGGGGCATGTGGGTTCTCATAGAGTGTGAGGGCAGAGAGAGATCCCTGCCCGGAGTGAGAACAGAGTACCTGGGTGAGGGGAGGCCGGCCTGGGCTCTTACCCGGCGCCTTTGGGGCTTGTTGTGCCTGGTCATCGTCTGACCACCGGCATTGCACAGGTGGCACTGTGGAGCGGCTTTCGCTCTGCCGGACTTTCGCAATGCCGGACTTTCGCTGTGCCTGGTACACATGCTGTCACACCTTCTCAGAACCACCCTGCACGGCGCACAATCCCAGGGCTCTGGTGAGGTGGACAGGGGCAAGAGGGACCAGGCTCAGCCCAACTTTGCCTTGGACCCCATCCCCCTCCTCAACCTCCCTGTCCCTTTCGGGGAACCTCACCACAGGTGGACGGGGGCAGGGTTCCTTGGAGGTTGGCGGAGGAATAGACCGCTGGATTGGGGGGGCTTCTGGTTGGTGGAAAGAAGCTCCTAGGAAAGTCGGGGGGCCCGTAGGCACTGCTGGGGACAGGGATGGAGGAAGGCACCGCAGGCCCCAGCGCCAACAGGTCCGGACGCAGTCGCTGTGTCCTGATGTTCTCTAGGAAGGTGCCTCTTGCATAGGCATCTTCTAAGGCCTGGGGATCGGTGTACTCCCAGGTGGGGCTCACAGTTGCGGGAGGGTAGAGCCCCGTGCTGCCATAGGACCAGCTGGTGTATGGTGAGCCTCCTGGGGTCCCCTCCAGACAGCAGAGGCATGCATTAACCTCGAAGACTGTTTGGGGTGTGGGTGGGTATGGGAAGGAAGAAAGAAGGGAACAGAAGGTCTGAAGCCATCCTGCTTTCAAGATGCAGTGATTCCCAACAGCCCCACATGGTGGCCAGCCTTCCCACCTTCCTTCCCATAGGTTGCCAGAGCAGCTGCTGGCCATTGGGTGACTCCTGGGTCTGAGCCCCAGTGGTCACTCTGGCAGCTGCAGCCACCAGCAGCCTTTTCCCAATGGGCTTTTAGCATAACTTTGTGGAGCCCCATGGGCCACTCAACTAGGGTCACCCCCACCTCCTTACCGTATTCATTCCCAATGAGGCAGTCTGGGGATGTACGTTCCCAGGTCTGCACATACACAGGGAACGTGATCCACAGAGCCTCGTGAAGGCTTCTGGCCATTTCTAAGATGGCTTCTTTGTGGGATTCTACCCTAGCTAAGGGTCTCCATGGATACCCCAGCAACATGGAACCCTGCCAGGACAGCCAGGGCAGCAGCTGCCTGCATATGCTGCAACTGGGGCGGGGATCGAACGTAACCCAGGTGCATGCCCTCGTCTGGGAATCAAACCCGAGACCCTTCAGTGCACAAGCCCATGCTCTAACCACTGAGAACACCAGCCAGGGCTCATAAGAGGGCCCATGAGAGGTTCCTATGGGCCAGGCCTGGAAGTTGCATATGCCACTCTGCTCACTCGATTGATCAGAACTGTCACATGTCCACCTGGCATTGCAACGAGGCTGGGAAAGTGAGCGAGTCAGGAAGAAAGGGGAGCAGGGTTGAAAAGCCTATAGCAGTGCCTGCTACAGGATTCTGTAGACTCCCCAGAGCTACGCTGTTTCATGTGGTGGCCACTAGCCATAGTCAAGACAGTGGCTCCTGTACAAGGGGAGGGCAAGGCTTCCACACCAAGGCTGTCAGAGAGAGTCACATCAGGGCTTCCGACACAGGGTCAGGAGGGTGTTTCCAGAGGGCAAGTTTAGGGGTTCCTATGAACGATCAGGTCAGAGATTCCCGATACAGGTCCAGTTGCGGATTTCTGTTGGAAGTCAGGGAAAGGTTTCTGCAGAATCCAGCACTGTTATAGGCAAGGCTTCCTGTAGAGGGTCAGAGCCATGGAGCCAGCACAGGGTTAGGTCAGCAAGCCCTGCACAGTGTCTGGGCAGGGGGTCCTGTGCCAGGTGAGGCTGTCGGTGCCTGTATAGGATGAGGTGTGGACTTAAAGTTAGGGGGTCAGGACAGGTGCCTCCCACAGATTCAGGAAAGGTTTTCCATGTAAGTTCAAGATTGAAGTTCACATTGGGAGTTGGATCGCAGGTTCCTGTGGACTCTGTGGGGTAGCGTGTGAGGTAGGGATTGTTGTGCAGAGTGACGTCAGGGGTCATTGTCAATGATGTAAGCAAGGCTCCTGACCTCAATCAGGGTTCCCAAAGAGTTTACAGATGGGGGTTTCTTTGTTTAAAATATATTTTTAAAGATTTCAGAGAGGAAGGGAGAGGGATAGAAACATCAGTGGTAAGAGAGAATTTCTGCAGACAGAGTCAGGGAGGTGGTTTCAGAACTAGATTTTAAGATGAGCCAAGTGGTTGTAAAATGCTACCTGGACGGCAGGGCTGCAGTGCAGTGTGAGGACAGAGCTGTCCCGTCCAAGGTCCAGGCAGGATTCCTATAGAGATGGAGTCCCATGAAGAGGGTCAGGCCAGGCATTTCTATAAGGGTGGGTGGGGCAGGCTCTGTCCTGCCACCAGGGAAGGCGGAGGTTCCTGTGCTGTGGTGGCAGGACAGGGTGCCTCCTGTAGAAGGTGAGGACCGGTGGTCCTGCTCAGGGTCAGGATGGGTTTCCTGTGGATTAGAGAAAGGGTTCCCTGAGAGCTCCAGTATCAGAGAGGCTCCTGAACCAGGCTGGGCTGCCGTTTTGATAGGAGTTGGGGATCCGGGGCTCCTGAACACGGCGGGTCCAGGGGCCTGTCCAGCACAGGTTCTGCAAGAGGTTTCTGTTCAAGACGAGGACAGGGGCTCCCACGGGATGAGGAGGCTGGGGTTCTGTGGAGCGGCCAGGGAAGTTCTGGACAATCCCTGTCATGAGCAGGGACTACTGTGGTTCTTCAGTGGGCCAGTGTGCTGACGAGCTGAAGGGATGCTGTTCTGCTGACGCTCAACCACTGAGCCACACCAGCCGGACTAGAGTATTTTTTCAGCTGTTCATGAAGGAAAGCACCTGAGCCTTCCGCTGTTGTTGACCACAGTGAGCGCTCAGGAACGAGGGCTGCTTGCGGTTAGGAGCCTCTGGGCAGTGGGGGGCTAAGTCATGGAGCCTGGCTCAGCCCTGTGCCACCAGCTGTGTGGCCTTGGGAGAGACGCTTAACCTGTCTGGGTTAGGATGTCACCTGACTCTGTGCATGCTCCAGTGTGAGGGTTTGTTCCATGGAAGAACACATCCCAGGTGAGTGGGTGCATTGGGGAGGGAGTTGGCACTGTGGGGAGCTCACCACCTATGGGGTCTAAATATCCCCCCTAGAGATTATTTTGTCCTCCTAATCTCCCCCTCCTTCTCTACCATTTCCCACAGGGCTGCAGGCCGAGCTGGGCTGAGAGAGATAAGAGATGAGTGACAGGAGGGCCCATGGACAACCTCACGGTCCCAGACCGGCCTCTGCCCTTCTTGCTGGCTGCCTTTCCAGCCCCACTCTTGGCCTCCCGTTCCTGTCCTGAACATGTCTTCTGTCCCCTGGAGGTGGGCCCCTCACTTGCACCTGTATATAGATTGATACCTCCACAAGCAAGTGTACAGAGCTGCTCACGCTGTCAGCCACTCGGAGGCACTGTGACAGGGCACAGGATGTGCGATACGCTCACAGGCACATGCTTGCACACAAGTGCTGCCCTTGCCACACCCACAAAGACCTCCTGACACGCAGTACCTCAGGTCACACTGCTAGGTCTCCACATTCCGTCCTACACAGCCCTTGGTGAGCATCCCGGAAATGTTTATGGAGCAAATGCTGTGCCTGGTACACATGCTGTCACACCGTCTCAGAACCACCCTGCATGGTGCACAATCACATGAGCACAGCCTCACATGTTGCCTCAGCACACCCCGTTGCACACATACCCCCACGTCCTCTCATACAGTCACTGGTGTCCCGTTTCTCACAGTTGTCTGGTGTCATGCACACCATCTCTCAGAACCTCACCCCCATGGTCACCACCTCACAGAGCATTCAGCCACCACACTGTCTCTGCCCATGACGTGTGCAGGTACACGCCGTATCATACACCCTGGTTGCTGTCACACGTGGTCTCACATACTAGTACACTCTTATACTTGCACATCATAACCCATTATCATGAAGGGTGACACGTGCTGTCTCACAGGGCCTCACGCCATCACCAGAGAACCACAGGCACCGTTGCACACCCCACCTACCACGGCTCTTTATTCAGTCCCACTCAGACTCACACCTCCAACTTCAGGACTCTGATGATTTATTTTACACATCATTGATGGCCCAGACCAAGAGCTGTGGGGGGCCCAGAGGTTGGGTTGTAGAAACTTCTGGCTCCACACCGAGAGGGACCCTACCCCTGCTCTGAGTCATGCTCTGTGTCCTCATGGGCTGAGTGGCGCCTCCACAGTGCAGGTGGTGGTGGGAGGCATGGGGCCTGTGGGGAAGGAGCCTGTGGGTGAACCCAACAGGGGCCCGGGGAAAGGCATGAGGTGGCTGACAGGCCCTGACAGCGCCACGGAGCCCGGGCCTTGGTAGAGATGGGCAGTATCAGGCGGGCCCAATCTCAAGCCTGAGGCCACTTCCCCACAATTCCCACCATCGCTGCCCCCAGCCACCACCATGAAGCCACCAGCCGGTGCATCCGCTGGTCCTGTGCCTCCCAGGCTCGACACTGGCTTCTTTTCTTTCTGTGATGGCCTGGGTTTTCTAGACTTTATACCACCCTTCTGCACGGTCCGTGGTCGGTTCACCTGATGAAAGAGAGGCCATGAGTGTTCCCCGACCTCAGACTTTTGCCTCTGTGTCTCCACCAGGGACACCCTCTCCACCCCACTCCTTCAGAGTCGGGAACTGGGTCAAGGACTAGGGGAGCAGGCCCCAGCTGTGGCCCAGATAATGCCCTAAGGAGTCATGAGCTTGTGAGGCCCTAAGCAATGGAAAGGCTGAGGGAGCCTCTAGCCATAGGGACTAGCTGAGGGCTGGAGGGGAGGGGGAAGGAAATGAGAAATGGAGGAGAGAGAAGGGAGCAGGAGGGAAAAGACAGGCAGGGAGGAGATGAAGGTGCAGAGAAGAGAAGGGTGATAGGGAAGGAGGAGGGAGTAGAATAACAGGGAGAAGAGAGAAAGGGAGATTGGAAGAATACAGGAAAGGAAAAGGAGAAGGAAGGCCAGGTTAGTGGGATGGGGGTGCAGGGGGCAGGCTCCAAGAGGCAGGGCGCACCTGGTGTCGCTTGTAATAAAGGCCGCAGGCATTGCACACGGGGTCTCTATTGGCATTCAGCCGCCACACTGCCGTGATGGTTGTCCGGCAGTTGGTGCACTGGGCACCTGCCCGCTTGCTGACCTTCTGGGGGCAGCAAGAATGTGAGGGTCAGTGCATTGGGGGGTGGAGGACCCAGGAGGTGAGGGTCAGGGTGCAGGCAGGGCTTCCTGGACAAGGCATAGACTGAGGGTGCTCTGAGGGGCGAGGACATGGCCTCCTGTCCCGGGGCTTTCCAAATGGCGTGGGGTGCTTCATCAGTGCTTCTCAGCGTTGGCGGACATTGGACTCACTTGGGGAGTCGAAAACAATCCTGATGCCCAGGCAGCGCCCCAGACCAAGTAAATCAACCCATCTCGGGAGGGCCCCACGGTGATCCCAGTGTGTAGCCAAGGATGAAAACTGCTGTGCAGGGAGTGGACGGCGTGCCTGCTTGCAGCCCGAGGGTGTGCTGAGGGTAGACACTCCTGTACAGAGCTGGGTCCCTGAATGGATGGGGCAGGGAGGGGGCATGTGGGTTCTCATAGAGTGTGAGGGCAGAGAGAGATCCCTGCCCGGAGTGAGAACAGAGTACCTGGGTGAGGGGAGGCCGGCCTGGGCTCTTACCCGGCGCCTTTGGGGCTTGTTGTGCCTGGTCATCGTCTGACCACCGGCATTGCACAGGTGGCACTGTGGAGCGGCTTTCGCTCTGCCGGACTTTCGCAATGCCGGACTTTCGCTGTGCCTGGTACACATGCTGTCACACCTTCTCAGAACCACCCTGCACGGCGCACAATCCCAGGGCTCTGGTGAGGTGGACAGGGGCAAGAGGGACCAGGCTCAGCCCAACTTTGCCTTGGACCCCATCCCCCTCCTCAACCTCCCTGTCCCTTTCGGGGAACCTCACCACAGGTGGACGGGGGCAGGGTTCCTTGGAGGTTGGCGGAGGAATAGACCGCTGGATTGGGGGGGCTTCTGGTTGGTGGAAAGAAGCTCCTAGGAAAGTCGGGGGGCCCGTAGGCACTGCTGGGGACAGGGATGGAGGAAGGCACCGCAGGCCCCAGCGCCAACAGGTCCGGACGCAGTCGCTGTGTCCTGATGTTCTCTAGGAAGGTGCCTCTTGCATAGGCATCTTCTAAGGCCTGGGGATCGGTGTACTCCCAGGTGGGGCTCACAGTTGCGGGAGGGTAGAGCCCCGTGCTGCCATAGGACCAGCTGGTGTATGGTGAGCCTCCTGGGGTCCCCTCCAGACAGCAGAGGCATGCATTAACCTCGAAGACTGTTTGGGGTGTGGGTGGGTATGGGAAGGAAGAAAGAAGGGAACAGAAGGTCTGAAGCCATCCTGCTTTCAAGATGCAGTGATTCCCAACAGCCCCACATGGTGGCCAGCCTTCCCACCTTCCTTCCCATAGGTTGCCAGAGCAGCTGCTGGCCATTGGGTGACTCCTGGGTCTGAGCCCCAGTGGTCACTCTGGCAGCTGCAGCCACCAGCAGCCTTTTCCCAATGGGCTTTTAGCATAACTTTGTGGAGCCCCATGGGCCACTCAACTAGGGTCACCCCCACCTCCTTACCGTATTCATTCCCAATGAGGCAGTCTGGGGATGTACGTTCCCAGGTCTGCACATACACAGGGAACGTGATCCACAGAGCCTCGTGAAGGCTTCTGGCCATTTCTAAGATGGCTTCTTTGTGGGATTCTACCCTAGCTAAGGGTCTCCATGGATACCCCAGCAACATGGAACCCTGCCAGGACAGCCAGGGCAGCAGCTGCCTGCATATGCTGCAACTGGGGCGGGGATCGAACGTAAACCCAGGTGCATGCCCTCGTCTGGGAATCAAACCCGAGACCCTTCAGTGCACAAGCCCATGCTCTAACCACTGAGAACACCAGCCAGGGCTCATAAGAGGGCCCATGAGAGGTTCCTATGGGCCAGGCCTGGAAGTTGCATATGCCACTCTGCTCACTCGATTGATCAGAACTGTCACATGTCCACCTGGCATTGCAACGAGGCTGGGAAAGTGAGCGAGTCAGGAAGAAAGGGGAGCAGGGTTGAAAAGCCTATAGCAGTGCCTGCTACAGGATTCTGTAGACTCCCCAGAGCTACGCTGTTTCATGTGGTGGCCACTAGCCATAGTCAAGACAGTGGCTCCTGTACAAGGGGAGGGCAAGGCTTCCACACCAAGGCTGTCAGAGAGAGTCACATCAGGGCTTCCGACACAGGGTCAGGAGGGTGTTTCCAGAGGGCAAGTTTAGGGGTTCCTATGAACGATCAGGTCAGAGATTCCTGATACAGGTCCAGTTGCGGATTTCTGTTGGAAGTCAGGGAAAGGTTTCTGCAGAATCCAGCACTGTTATAGGCAAGGCTTCCTGTAGAGGGTCAGAGCCATGGAGCCAGCACAGGGTTAGGTCAGCAAGCCCTGCACAGTGTCTGGGCAGGGGGTCCTGTGCCAGGTGAGGCTGTCGGTGCCTATATAGGATGAGGTCTGGACTTAAAGTTAGGGGGTCAGGACAGGTGCCTCCCACAGATTCAGGAAAGGTTTTCCATGTAAGTTCAAGATTGAAGTTCACATTGAGAGTTGGATCGCAGGTTCCTGTGGACTCTGTGGGGTAGCGTGTGAGGTAGGGATTGTTGTGCAGAGTGACGTCAGGGGTCATTGTCAATGATGTAAGCAAGGCTCCTGACCTCAATCAGGGTTCCCAAAGAGTTTACAGATGGGGGTTTCTTTGTTTAAAATATATTTTTAAAGATTTCAGAGAGGAAGGGAGAGGGATAGAAACATCAGTGGTAAGAGAGAATTTCTGCAGACAGAGTCAGGGAGGTGGTTTCAGAACTAGATTTTAAGATGAGCCAAGTGGTTGTAAAATGCTACCTGGACGGCAGGGCTGCAGTGCAGTGTGAGGACAGAGCTGTCCCGTCCAAGGTCCAGGCAGGATTCCTATAGAGATGGAGTCCCATGAAGAGGGTCAGGCCAGGCATTTCTATAAGGGTGGGTGGGGCAGGCTCTGTCCTGCCACCAGGGAAGGCGGAGGTTCCTGTGCTGTGGTGGCAGGACAGGGTGCCTCCTGTAGAAGGTGAGGACCGGTGATCCTGCTCAGGGTCAGGATGGGTTTCCTGTGGATTAGAGAAAGGGTTCCCTGAGAGCTCCAGTATCAGAGAGGCTCCTGAACCAGGCTGGGCTGCCGTTTTGATAGGAGTTGGGGATCCGGGGCTCCTGAACACGGCGGGTCCAGGGGCCTGTCCAGCACAGGTTCTGCAAGAGGTTTCTGTTCAAGACGAGGACAGGGGCTCCCACGGGATGAGGAGGCTGGGGTTCTGTGGAGCGGCCAGGGAAGTTCTGGACAATCCCTGTCATGAGCAGGGACTACTGTGGTTCTTCAGTGGGCCAGTGTGCTGACGAGCTGAAGGGATGCTGTTCTGCTGACGCTCAACCACTGAGCCACACCAGCCGGACTAGAGTATTTTTTCAGCTGTTCATGAAGGAAAGCACCTGAGCCTTCCGCTGTTGTTGACCACAGTGAGCGCTCAGGAACGAGGGCTGCTTGCGGTTAGGAGCCTCTGGGCAGTGGGGGGCTAAGTCATGGAGCCTGGCTCAGCCCTGTGCCACCAGCTGTGTGGCCTTGGGAGAGACGCTTAACCTGTCTGGGTTAGGATGTCACCTGACTCTGTGCATGCTCCAGTGTGAGGGTTTGTTCCATGGAAGAACACATCCCAGGTGAGTGGGTGCATTGGGGAGGGAGTTGGCACTGTGGGGAGCTCACCACCTATGGGGTCTAAATATCCCCCCTAGAGATTATTTTGTCCTCCTAATCTCCCCCTCCTTCTCTACCATTTCCCACAGGGCTGCAGGCCGAGCTGGGCTGAGAGAGATAAGAGATGAGTGACAGGAGGGCCCATGGACAACCTCACGGTCCCAGACCGGCCTCTGCCCTTCTTGCTGGCTGCCTTTCCAGCCCCACTCTTGGCCTCCCGTTCCTGTCCTGAACATGTCTTCTGTCCCCTGGAGGTGGGCCCCTCACTTGCACCTGTATATAGATTGATACCTCCACAAGCAAGTGTACAGAGCTGCTCACGCTGTCAGCCACTCGGAGGCACTGTGACAGGGCACAGGATGTGCGATACGCTCACAGGCACATGCTTGCACACAAGTGCTGCCCTTGCCACACCCACAAAGACCTCCTGACACGCAGTACCTCAGGTCACACTGCTAGGTCTCCACATTCCGTCCTACACAGCCCTTGGTGAGCATCCCGGAAATGTTTATGGAGCAAATGCTGTGCCTGGTACACATGCTGTCACACCGTCTCAGAACCACCCTGCATGGTGCACAATCACATGAGCACAGCCTCACATGTTGCCTCAGCACACCCCGTTGCACACATACCCCCACGTCCTCTCATACAGTCACTGGTGTCCCGTTTCTCACAGTTGTCTGGTGTCATGCACACCATCTCTCAGAACCTCACCCCCATGGTCACCACCTCACAGAGCATTCAGCCACCACACTGTCTCTGCCCATGACGTGTGCAGGTACACGCCGTATCATACACCCTGGTTGCTGTCACACGTGGTCTCACATACTAGTACACTCTTATACTTGCACATCATAACCCATTATCATGAAGGGTGACACGTGCTGTCTCACAGGGCCTCACGCCATCACCAGAGAACCACAGGCACCGTTGCACACCCCACCTACCACGGCTCTTTATTCAGTCCCACTCAGACTCACACCTCCAACTTCAGGACTCTGATGATTTATTTTACACATCATTGATGGCCCAGACCAAGAGCTGTGGGGGGCCCAGAGGTTGGGTTGTAGAAACTTCTGGCTCCACACCGAGAGGGACCCTACCCCTGCTCTGAGTCATGCTCTGTGTCCTCATGGGCTGAGTGGCGCCTCCACAGTGCAGGTGGTGGTGGGAGGCATGGGGCCTGTGGGGAAGGAGCCTGTGGGTGAACCCAACAGGGGCCCGGGGAAAGGCATGAGGTGGCTGACAGGCCCTGACAGCGCCACGGAGCCCGGGCCTTGGTAGAGATGGGCAGTATCAGGCGGGCCCAATCTCAAGCCTGAGGCCACTTCCCCACAATTCCCACCATCGCTGCCCCCAGCCACCACCATGAAGCCACCAGCCGGTGCATCCGCTGGTCCTGTGCCTCCCAGGCTCGACACTGGCTTCTTTTCTTTCTGTGATGGCCTGGGTTTTCTAGACTTTATACCACCCTTCTGCACGGTCCGTGGTCGGTTCACCTGATGAAAGAGAGGCCATGAGTGTTCCCCGACCTCAGACTTTTGCCTCTGTGTCTCCACCAGGGACACCCTCTCCACCCCACTCCTTCAGAGTCGGGAACTGGGTCAAGGACTAGGGGAGCAGGCCCCAGCTGTGGCCCAGATAATGCCCTAAGGAGTCATGAGCTTGTGAGGCCCTAAGCAATGGAAAGGCTGAGGGAGCCTCTAGCCATAGGGACTAGCTGAGGGCTGGAGGGGAGGGGGAAGGAAATGAGAAATGGAGGAGAGAGAAGGGAGCAGGAGGGAAAAGACAGGCAGGGAGGAGATGAAGGTGCAGAGAAGAGAAGGGTGATAGGGAAGGAGGAGGGAG
Source organism: Myotis nattereri (assembly GCF_964212035.1). Lineage (NCBI taxonomy): Eukaryota > Metazoa > Chordata > Mammalia > Chiroptera > Vespertilionidae > Myotis > Myotis nattereri. The sequence continues at coordinate 149,755,368 of NC_138078.1, read as the reverse complement.
TAGAATAACAGGGAGAAGAGAGAAAGGGAGATTGGAAGAATACAGGAAAGGAAAAGGAGAAGGAAGGCCAGGTTAGTGGGATGGGGGTGCAGGGGGCAGGCTCCAAGAGGCAGGGCGCACCTGGTGTCGCTTGTAATAAAGGCCGCAGGCATTGCACACGGGGTCTCTATTGGCATTCAGCCGCCACACTGCCGTGATGGTTGTCCGGCAGTTGGTGCACTGGGCACCTGCCCGCTTGCTGACCTTCTGGGGGCAGCAAGAATGTGAGGGTCAGTGCATTGGGGGGTGGAGGACCCAGGAGGTGAGGGTCAGGGTGCAGGCAGGGCTTCCTGGACAAGGCATAGACTGAGGGTGCTCTGAGGGGCGAGGACATGGCCTCCTGTCCCGGGGCTTTCCAAATGGCGTGGGGTGCTTCATCAGTGCTTCTCAGCGTTGGCGGACATTGGACTCACTTGGGGAGTCGAAAACAATCCTGATGCCCAGGCAGCGCCCCAGACCAAGTAAATCAACCCATCTCGGGAGGGCCCCACGGTGATCCCAGTGTGTAGCCAAGGATGAAAACTGCTGTGCAGGGAGTGGACGGCGTGCCTGCTTGCAGCCCGAGGGTGTGCTGAGGGTAGACACTCCTGTACAGAGCTGGGTCCCTGAATGGATGGGGCAGGGAGGGGGCATGTGGGTTCTCATAGAGTGTGAGGGCAGAGAGAGATCCCTGCCCGGAGTGAGAACAGAGTACCTGGGTGAGGGGAGGCCGGCCTGGGCTCTTACCCGGCGCCTTTGGGGCTTGTTGTGCCTGGTCATCGTCTGACCACCGGCATTGCACAGGTGGCACTGTGGAGCGGCTTTCGCTCTGCCGGACTTTCGCAATGCCGGACTTTCGCTGTGCCTGGTACACATGCTGTCACACCTTCTCAGAACCACCCTGCACGGCGCACAATCCCAGGGCTCTGGTGAGGTGGACAGGGGCAAGAGGGACCAGGCTCAGCCCAACTTTGCCTTGGACCCCATCCCCCTCCTCAACCTCCCTGTCCCTTTCGGGGAACCTCACCACAGGTGGACGGGGGCAGGGTTCCTTGGAGGTTGGCGGAGGAATAGACCGCTGGATTGGGGGGGCTTCTGGTTGGTGGAAAGAAGCTCCTAGGAAAGTCGGGGGGCCCGTAGGCACTGCTGGGGACAGGGATGGAGGAAGGCACCGCAGGCCCCAGCGCCAACAGGTCCGGACGCAGTCGCTGTGTCCTGATGTTCTCTAGGAAGGTGCCTCTTGCATAGGCATCTTCTAAGGCCTGGGGATCGGTGTACTCCCAGGTGGGGCTCACAGTTGCGGGAGGGTAGAGCCCCGTGCTGCCATAGGACCAGCTGGTGTATGGTGAGCCTCCTGGGGTCCCCTCCAGACAGCAGAGGCATGCATTAACCTCGAAGACTGTTTGGGGTGTGGGTGGGTATGGGAAGGAAGAAAGAAGGGAACAGAAGGTCTGAAGCCATCCTGCTTTCAAGATGCAGTGATTCCCAACAGCCCCACATGGTGGCCAGCCTTCCCACCTTCCTTCCCATAGGTTGCCAGAGCAGCTGCTGGCCATTGGGTGACTCCTGGGTCTGAGCCCCAGTGGTCACTCTGGCAGCTGCAGCCACCAGCAGCCTTTTCCCAATGGGCTTTTAGCATAACTTTGTGGAGCCCCATGGGCCACTCAACTAGGGTCACCCCCACCTCCTTACCGTATTCATTCCCAATGAGGCAGTCTGGGGATGTACGTTCCCAGGTCTGCACATACACAGGGAACGTGATCCACAGAGCCTCGTGAAGGCTTCTGGCCATTTCTAAGATGGCTTCTTTGTGGGATTCTACCCTAGCTAAGGGTCTCCATGGATACCCCAGCAACATGGAACCCTGCCAGGACAGCCAGGGCAGCAGCTGCCTGCATATGCTGCAACTGGGGCGGGGATCGAACGTAAACCCAGGTGCATGCCCTCGTCTGGGAATCAAACCCGAGACCCTTCAGTGCACAAGCCCATGCTCTAACCACTGAGAACACCAGCCAGGGCTCATAAGAGGGCCCATGAGAGGTTCCTATGGGCCAGGCCTGGAAGTTGCATATGCCACTCTGCTCACTCGATTGATCAGAACTGTCACATGTCCACCTGGCATTGCAACGAGGCTGGGAAAGTGAGCGAGTCAGGAAGAAAGGGGAGCAGGGTTGAAAAGCCTATAGCAGTGCCTGCTACAGGATTCTGTAGACTCCCCAGAGCTACGCTGTTTCATGTGGTGGCCACTAGCCATAGTCAAGACAGTGGCTCCTGTACAAGGGGAGGGCAAGGCTTCCACACCAAGGCTGTCAGAGAGAGTCACATCAGGGCTTCCGACACAGGGTCAGGAGGGTGTTTCCAGAGGGCAAGTTTAGGGGTTCCTATGAACGATCAGGTCAGAGATTCCTGATACAGGTCCAGTTGCGGATTTCTGTTGGAAGTCAGGGAAAGGTTTCTGCAGAATCCAGCACTGTTATAGGCAAGGCTTCCTGTAGAGGGTCAGAGCCATGGAGCCAGCACAGGGTTAGGTCAGCAAGCCCTGCACAGTGTCTGGGCAGGGGGTCCTGTGCCAGGTGAGGCTGTCGGTGCCTATATAGGATGAGGTCTGGACTTAAAGTTAGGGGGTCAGGACAGGTGCCTCCCACAGATTCAGGAAAGGTTTTCCATGTAAGTTCAAGATTGAAGTTCACATTGAGAGTTGGATCGCAGGTTCCTGTGGACTCTGTGGGGTAGCGTGTGAGGTAGGGATTGTTGTGCAGAGTGACGTCAGGGGTCATTGTCAATGATGTAAGCAAGGCTCCTGACCTCAATCAGGGTTCCCAAAGAGTTTACAGATGGGGGTTTCTTTGTTTAAAATATATTTTTAAAGATTTCAGAGAGGAAGGGAGAGGGATAGAAACATCAGTGGTAAGAGAGAATTTCTGCAGACAGAGTCAGGGAGGTGGTTTCAGAACTAGATTTTAAGATGAGCCAAGTGGTTGTAAAATGCTACCTGGACGGCAGGGCTGCAGTGCAGTGTGAGGACAGAGCTGTCCCGTCCAAGGTCCAGGCAGGATTCCTATAGAGATGGAGTCCCATGAAGAGGGTCAGGCCAGGCATTTCTATAAGGGTGGGTGGGGCAGGCTCTGTCCTGCCACCAGGGAAGGCGGAGGTTCCTGTGCTGTGGTGGCAGGACAGGGTGCCTCCTGTAGAAGGTGAGGACCGGTGATCCTGCTCAGGGTCAGGATGGGTTTCCTGTGGATTAGAGAAAGGGTTCCCTGAGAGCTCCAGTATCAGAGAGGCTCCTGAACCAGGCTGGGCTGCCGTTTTGATAGGAGTTGGGGATCCGGGGCTCCTGAACACGGCGGGTCCAGGGGCCTGTCCAGCACAGGTTCTGCAAGAGGTTTCTGTTCAAGACGAGGACAGGGGCTCCCACGGGATGAGGAGGCTGGGGTTCTGTGGAGCGGCCAGGGAAGTTCTGGACAATCCCTGTCATGAGCAGGGACTACTGTGGTTCTTCAGTGGGCCAGTGTGCTGACGAGCTGAAGGGATGCTGTTCTGCTGACGCTCAACCACTGAGCCACACCAGCCGGACTAGAGTATTTTTTCAGCTGTTCATGAAGGAAAGCACCTGAGCCTTCCGCTGTTGTTGACCACAGTGAGCGCTCAGGAACGAGGGCTGCTTGCGGTTAGGAGCCTCTGGGCAGTGGGGGGCTAAGTCATGGAGCCTGGCTCAGCCCTGTGCCACCAGCTGTGTGGCCTTGGGAGAGACGCTTAACCTGTCTGGGTTAGGATGTCACCTGACTCTGTGCATGCTCCAGTGTGAGGGTTTGTTCCATGGAAGAACACATCCCAGGTGAGTGGGTGCATTGGGGAGGGAGTTGGCACTGTGGGGAGCTCACCACCTATGGGGTCTAAATATCCCCCCTAGAGATTATTTTGTCCTCCTAATCTCCCCCTCCTTCTCTACCATTTCCCACAGGGCTGCAGGCCGAGCTGGGCTGAGAGAGATAAGAGATGAGTGACAGGAGGGCCCATGGACAACCTCACGGTCCCAGACCGGCCTCTGCCCTTCTTGCTGGCTGCCTTTCCAGCCCCACTCTTGGCCTCCCGTTCCTGTCCTGAACATGTCTTCTGTCCCCTGGAGGTGGGCCCCTCACTTGCACCTGTATATAGATTGATACCTCCACAAGCAAGTGTACAGAGCTGCTCACGCTGTCAGCCACTCGGAGGCACTGTGACAGGGCACAGGATGTGCGATACGCTCACAGGCACATGCTTGCACACAAGTGCTGCCCTTGCCACACCCACAAAGACCTCCTGACACGCAGTACCTCAGGTCACACTGCTAGGTCTCCACATTCCGTCCTACACAGCCCTTGGTGAGCATCCCGGAAATGTTTATGGAGCAAATGCTGTGCCTGGTACACATGCTGTCACACCGTCTCAGAACCACCCTGCATGGTGCACAATCACATGAGCACAGCCTCACATGTTGCCTCAGCACACCCCGTTGCACACATACCCCCACGTCCTCTCATACAGTCACTGGTGTCCCGTTTCTCACAGTTGTCTGGTGTCATGCACACCATCTCTCAGAACCTCACCCCCATGGTCACCACCTCACAGAGCATTCAGCCACCACACTGTCTCTGCCCATGACGTGTGCAGGTACACGCCGTATCATACACCCTGGTTGCTGTCACACGTGGTCTCACATACTAGTACACTCTTATACTTGCACATCATAACCCATTATCATGAAGGGTGACACGTGCTGTCTCACAGGGCCTCACGCCATCACCAGAGAACCACAGGCACCGTTGCACACCCCACCTACCACGGCTCTTTATTCAGTCCCACTCAGACTCACACCTCCAACTTCAGGACTCTGATGATTTATTTTACACATCATTGATGGCCCAGACCAAGAGCTGTGGGGGGCCCAGAGGTTGGGTTGTAGAAACTTCTGGCTCCACACCGAGAGGGACCCTACCCCTGCTCTGAGTCATGCTCTGTGTCCTCATGGGCTGAGTGGCGCCTCCACAGTGCAGGTGGTGGTGGGAGGCATGGGGCCTGTGGGGAAGGAGCCTGTGGGTGAACCCAACAGGGGCCCGGGGAAAGGCATGAGGTGGCTGACAGGCCCTGACAGCGCCACGGAGCCCGGGCCTTGGTAGAGATGGGCAGTATCAGGTGGGCCCAATCTCAAGCCTGAGGCCACTTCCCCACAATTCCCACCATCGCTGCCCCCAGCCACCACCATGAAGCCACCAGCCGGTGCATCCGCTGGTCCTGTGCCTCCCAGGCTCGACACTGGCTTCTTTTCTTTCTGTGATGGCCTGGGTTTTCTAGACTTTATACCACCCTTCTGCACGGTCCGTGGTCGGTTCACCTGATGAAAGAGAGGCCATGAGTGTTCCCCGACCTCAGACTTTTGCCTCTGTGTCTCCACCAGGGACACCCTCTCCACCCCACTCCTTCAGAGTCGGGAACTGGGTCAAGGACTAGGGGAGCAGGCCCCAGCTGTGGCCCAGATAATGCCCTAAGGAGTCATGAGCTTGTGAGGCCCTAAGCAATGGAAAGGCTGAGGGAGCCTCTAGCCATAGGACTAGCTGAGGGCTGGAGGGGAGGGGGAAGGAAATGAGAAATGGAGGAGAGAGAAGGGAGCAGGAGGGAAAAGACAGGCAGGGAGGAGATGAAGGTGCAGAGAAGAGAAGGGTGATAGGGAAGGAGGAGGGAGTAGAATAACAGGGAGAAGAGAGAAAGGGAGATTGGAAGAATACAGGAAAGGAAAAGGAGAAGGAAGGCCAGGTTAGTGGGATGGGGGTGCAGGGGGCAGGCTCCAAGAGGCAGGGCGCACCTGGTGTCGCTTGTAATAAAGGCCGCAGGCATTGCACACGGGGTCTCTATTGGCATTCAGCCGCCACACTGCCGTGATGGTTGTCCGGCAGTTGGTGCACTGGGCACCTGCCCGCTTGCTGACCTTCTGGGGGCAGCAAGAATGTGAGGGTCAGTGCATTGGGGGGTGGAGGACCCAGGAGGTGAGGGTCAGGGTGCAGGCAGGGCTTCCTGGACAAGGCATAGACTGAGGGTGCTCTGAGGGGCGAGGACATGGCCTCCTGTCCCGGGGCTTTCCAAATGGCGTGGGGTGCTTCATCAGTGCTTCTCAGCGTTGGCGGACATTGGACTCACTTGGGGAGTCGAAAACAATCCTGATGGCCAGGCAGCGCCCCAGACCAAGTAAATCAACCCATCTCGGGAGGGCCCCACGGTGATCCCAGTGTGTAGCCAAGGATGAAAACTGCTGTGCAGGGAGTGGACGGCGTGCCTGCTTGCAGCCCGAGGGTGTGCTGAGGGTAGACACTCCTGTACAGAGCTGGGTCCCTGAATGGATGGGGCAGGGAGGGGGCATGTGGGTTCTCATAGAGTGTGAGGGCAGAGAGAGATCCCTGCCCGGAGTGAGAACAGAGTACCTGGGTGAGGGGAGGCCGGCCTGGGCTCTTACCCGGCGCCTTTGGGGCTTGTTGTGCCTGGTCATCGTCTGACCACCGGCATTGCACAGGTGGCACTGTGGAGCGGCTTTCGCTCTGCCGGACTTTCGCAATGCCGGACTTTCGCTGTGCCTGGTACACATGCTGTCACACCTTCTCAGAACCACCCTGCACGGCGCACAATCCCAGGGCTCTGGTGAGGTGGACAGGGGCAAGAGGGACCAGGCTCAGCCCAACTTTGCCTTGGACCCCATCCCCCTCCTCAACCTCCCTGTCCCTTTCGGGGAACCTCACCACAGGTGGACGGGGGCAGGGTTCCTTGGAGGTTGGCGGAGGAATAGACCGCTGGATTGGGGGGGCTTCTGGTTGGTGGAAAGAAGCTCCTAGGAAAGTCAGGGGGCCCGTAGGCACTGCTGGGGACAGGGATGGAGGAAGGCACCGCAGGCCCCAGCGCCAACAGGTCCGGACGCAGTCGCTGTGTCCTGATGTTCTCTAGGAAGGTGCCTCTTGCATAGGCATCTTCTAAGGCCTGGGGATCGGTGTACTCCCAGGTGGGGCTCACAGTTGCGGGAGGGTAGAGCCCCGTGCTGCCATAGGACCAGCTGGTGTATGGTGAGCCTCCTGGGGTCCCCTCCAGACAGCAGAGGCATGCATTAACCTCGAAGACTGTTTGGGGTGTGGGTGGGTATGGGAAGGAAGAAAGAAGGGAACAGAAGGTCTGAAGCCATCCTGCTTTCAAGATGCAGTGATTCCCAACAGCCCCACATGGTGGCCAGCCTTCCCACCTTCCTTCCCATAGGTTGCCAGAGCAGCTGCTGGCCATTGGGTGACTCCTGGGTCTGAGCCCCAGTGGTCACTCTGGCAGCTGCAGCCACCAGCAGCCTTTTCCCAATGGGCTTTTAGCATAACTTTGTGGAGCCCCATGGGCCACTCAACTAGGGTCACCCCCACCTCCTTACCGTATTCATTCCCAATGAGGCAGTCTGGGGATGTACGTTCCCAGGTCTGCACATACACAGGGAACGTGATCCACAGAGCCTCGTGAAGGCTTCTGGCCATTTCTAAGATGGCTTCTTTGTGGGATTCTACCCTAGCTAAGGGTCTCCATGGATACCCCAGCAACATGGAACCCTGCCAGGACAGCCAGGGCAGCAGCTGCCTGCATATGCTGCAACTGGGGCGGGGATCGAACGTAAACCCAGGTGCATGCCCTCGTCTGGGAATCAAACCCGAGACCCTTCAGTGCACAAGCCCATGCTCTAACCACTGAGAACACCAGCCAGGGCTCATAAGAGGGCCCATGAGAGGTTCCTATGGGCCAGGCCTGGAAGTTGCATATGCCACTCTGCTCACTCGATTGATCAGAACTGTCACATGTCCACCTGGCATTGCAACGAGGCTGGGAAAGTGAGCGAGTCAGGAAGAAAGGGGAGCAGGGTTGAAAAGCCTATAGCAGTGCCTGCTACAGGATTCTGTAGACTCCCCAGAGCTACGCTGTTTCATGTGGTGGCCACTAGCCATAGTCAAGACAGTGGCTCCTGTACAAGGGGAGGGCAAGGCTTCCACACCAAGGCTGTCAGAGAGAGTCACATCAGGGCTTCCGACACAGGGTCAGGAGGGTGTTTCCAGAGGGCAAGTTTAGGGGTTCCTATGAACGATCAGGTCAGAGATTCCTGATACAGGTCCAGTTGCGGATTTCTGTTGGAAGTCAGGGAAAGGTTTCTGCAGAATCCAGCACTGTTATAGGCAAGGCTTCCTGTAGAGGGTCAGAGCCATGGAGCCAGCACAGGGTTAGGTCAGCAAGCCCTGCACAGTGTCTGGGCAGGGGGTCCTGTGCCAGGTGAGGCTGTCGGTGCCTATATAGGATGAGGTCTGGACTTAAAGTTAGGGGGTCAGGACAGGTGCCTCCCACAGATTCAGGAAAGGTTTTCCATGTAAGTTCAAGATTGAAGTTCACATTGAGAGTTGGATCGCAGGTTCCTGTGGACTCTGTGGGGTAGCGTGTGAGGTAGGGATTGTTGTGCAGAGTGACGTCAGGGGTCATTGTCAATGATGTAAGCAAGGCTCCTGACCTCAATCAGGGTTCCCAAAGAGTTTACAGATGGGGGTTTCTTTGTTTAAAATATATTTTTAAAGATTTCAGAGAGGAAGGGAGAGGGATAGAAACATCAGTGGTAAGAGAGAATTTCTGCAGACAGAGTCAGGGAGGTCGTTTCAGAACTAGATTTTAAGATGAGCCAAGTGGTTGTAAAATGCTACCTGGACGGCAGGGCTGCAGTGCAGTGTGAGGACAGAGCTGTCCCGTCCAAGGTCCAGGCAGGATTCCTATAGAGATGGAGTCCCATGAAGAGGGTCAGGCCAGGCATTTCTATAAGGTTGGGTGGGGCAGGCTCTGTCCTGCCACCAGGGAAGGCGGAGTTTCCTGTGCTGTGGTGGCAGGACAGGGTGCCTCCTGTAGAAGGTGAGGACCGGTGATCCTGCTCAGGGTCAGGATGGGTTTCCTGTGGATTAGAGAAAGGGTTCCCTGAGAGCTCCAGTATCAGAGAGGCTCCTGAACCAGGCTGGGCTGCCGTTTTGATAGGAGTTGGGGATCCGGGGCTCCTGAACACGGCGGGTCCAGGGGCCTGTCCAGCACAGGTTCTGCAAGAGGTTTCTGTTCAAGACGAGGACAGGGGCTCCCACGGGATGAGGAGGCTGGGGTTCTGTGGAGTGGCCAGGGAAGTTCTGGACAATCCCTGTCATGAGCAGGGACTACTGTGGTTCTTCAGTGGGCCAGTGTGCTGACGAGCTGAAGGGATGCTGTTCTGCTGACGCTCAACCACTGAGCCACACCAGCCGGACTAGAGTATTTTTTCAGCTGTTCATGAAGGAAAGCACCTGAGCCTTCCGCTGTTGTTGACCACAGTGAGCGCTCAGGAACGAGGGCTGCTTGCGGTTAGGAGCCTCTGGGCAGTGGGGGGCTAAGTCATGGAGCCTGGCTCAGCCCTGTGCCACCAGCTGTGTGGCCTTGGGAGAGACGCTTAACCTGTCTGGGTTAGGATGTCACCTGACTCTGTGCATGCTCCAGTGTGAGGGTTTGTTCCATGGAAGAACACATCCCAGGTGAGTGGGTGCATTGGGGAGGGAGTTGGCACTGTGGGGAGCTCACCACCTATGGGGTCTAAATATCCCCCCTAGAGATTATTTTGTCCTCCTAATCTCCCCCTCCTTCTCTACCATTTCCCACAGGGCTGCAGGCCGAGCTGGGCTGAGAGAGATAAGAGATGAGTGACAGGAGGGCCCATGGACAACCTCACGGTCCCAGACCGGCCTCTGCCCTTCTTGCTGGCTGCCTTTCCAGCCCCACTCTTGGCCTCCCGTTCCTGTCCTGAACATGTCTTCTGTCCCCTGGAGGTGGGCCCCTCACTTGCACCTGTATATAGATTGATACCTCCACAAGCAAGTGTACAGAGCTGCTCACGCTGTCAGCCACTCGGAGGCACTGTGACAGGGCACAGGATGTGCGATACGCTCACAGGCACATGCTTGCACACAAGTGCTGCCCTTGCCACACCCACAAAGACCTCCTGACACGCAGTACCTCAGGTCACACTGCTAGGTCTCCACATTCCGTCCTACACAGCCCTTGGTGAGCATCCCGGAAATGTTTATGGAGCAAATGCTGTGCCTGGTACACATGCTGTCACACCGTCTCAGAACCACCCTGCATGGTGCACAATCACATGAGCACAGCCTCACATGTTGCCTCAGCACACCCCGTTGCACACATACCCCCACGTCCTCTCATACAGTCACTGGTGTCCCGTTTCTCACAGTTGTCTTGTGTCATGCACACCATCTCTCAGAACCTCACCCCCATGGTCACCACCTCACAGAGCATTCAGCCACCACACTGTCTCTGCCCATGACGTGTGCAGGTACACGCCGTATCATACACCCTGGTTGCTGTCACACGTGGTCTCACATACTAGTACACTCTTATACTTGCACATCATAACCCATTATCATGAAGGGTGACACGTGCTGTCTCACAGGGCCTCACGCCATCACCAGAGAACCACAGGCACCGTTGCACACCCCACCTACCACGGCTCTTTATTCAGTCCCACTCAGACTCACACCTCCAACTTCAGGACTCTGATGATTTATTTTACACATCATTGATGGCCCAGACCAAGAGCTGTGGGGGGCCCAGAGGTTGGGTTGTAGAAACTTCTGGCTCCACACCGAGAGGGACCCTACCCCTGCTCTGAGTCATGCTCTGTGTCCTCATGGGCTGAGTGGCGCCTCCACAGTGCAGGTGGTGGTGGGAGGCATGGGGCCTGTGGGGAAGGAGCCTGTGGGTGAACCCAACAGGGGCCCGGGGAAAGGCATGAGGTGGCTGACAGGCCCTGACAGCGCCACGGAGCCCGGGCCTTGGTAGAGATGGGCAGTATCAGGCGGGCCCAATCTCAAGCCTGAGGCCACTTCCCCACAATTCCCACCATCGCTGCCCCCAGCCACCACCATGAAGCCACCAGCCGGTGCATCCGCTGGTCCTGTGCCTCCCAGGCTCGACACTGGCTTCTTTTCTTTCTGTGATGGCCTGGGTTTTCTAGACTTTATACCACCCTTCTGCACGGTCCGTGGTCGGTTCACCTGATGAAAGAGAGGCCATGAGTGTTCCCCGACCTCAGACTTTTGCCTCTGTGTCTCCACCAGGGACACCCTCTCCACCCCACTCCTTCAGAGTCGGGAACTGGGTCAAGGACTAGGGGAGCAGGCCCCAGCTGTGGCCCAGATAATGCCCTAAGGAGTCATGAGCTTGTGAGGCCCTAAGCAATGGAAAGGCTGAGGGAGCCTCTAGCCATAGGGACTAGCTGAGGGCTGGAGGGGAGGGGGAAGGAAATGAGAAATGGAGGAGAGAGAAGGGAGCAGGAGGGAAAAGACAGGCAGGGAGGAGATGAAGGTGCAGAGAAGAGAAGGGTGATAGGGAAGGAGGAGGGAGTAGAATAACAGGGAGAAGAGAGAAAGGGAGATTGGAAGAATACAGGAAAGGAAAAGGAGAAGGAAGGCCAGGTTAGTGGGATGGGGGTGCAGGGGGCAGGCTCCAAGAGGCAGGGCGCACCTGGTGTCGCTTGTAATAAAGGCCGCAGGCATTGCACACGGGGTCTCTATTGGCATTCAGCCGCCACACTGCCGTGATGGTTGTCCGGCAGTTGGTGCACTGGGCACCTGCCCGCTTGCTGACCTTCTGGGGGCAGCAAGAATGTGAGGGTCAGTGCATTGGGGGGTGGAGGACCCAGGAGGTGAGGGTCAGGGTGCAGGCAGGGCTTCCTGGACAAGGCATAGACTGAGGGTGCTCTGAGGGGCGAGGACATGGCCTCCTGTCCCGGGGCTTTCCAAATGGCGTGGGGTGCTTCATCAGTGCTTCTCAGCGTTGGCGGACATTGGACTCACTTGGGGAGTCGAAAACAATCCTGATGGCCAGGCAGCGCCCCAGACCAAGTAAATCAACCCATCTCGGGAGGGCCCCACGGTGATCCCAGTGTGTAGCCAAGGATGAAAACTGCTGTGCAGGGAGTGGACGGCGTGCCTGCTTGCAGCCCGAGGGTGGGCTGAGGGTAGACACTCCAGTACAGAGCTGGGTCCCTGAATGGATGGGGCAGGGAGGGGGCATGTGGGTTCTCATAGAGTGTGAGGGCAGAGAGAGATCCCTGCCCGGAGTGAGAACAGGGTACCTGGGTGAGGGGAGGCCGGCCTGGGCTCTTACCCGGCGCCTTTGGGGCTTGTTGTGCCTGGTCATCGTCTGACCACCGGCATTGCACAGGTGGCACTGTGGAGCGGCTTTCGCTCTGCCGGACTTTCGCTCTGCCGGACTTTCGCTGTGCCTGGTACACATGCTGTCACACCTTCTCAGAACCACCCTGCACGGCGCACAATCCCAGGGCTCTGGTGAGGTGGACAGGGGCAAGAGGGACCAGGCTCAGCCCAACTTTGCCTTGGACCCCATCCCCCTCCTCAACCTCCCTGTCCCTTTCGGGGAACCTCACCACAGGTGGACGGGGGCAGGGTTCCTTGGAGGTTGGCGGAGGAATAGACCGCTGGATTGGGGGGGCTTCTGGTTGGTGGAAAGAAGCTCCTAGGAAAGTCAGGGGGCCCGTAGGCACTGCTGGGGACAGGGATGGAGGAAGGCACCGCAGGCCCCAGCGCCAACAGGTCCGGACGCAGTCGCTGTGTCCTGATGTTCTCTAGGAAGGTGCCTCTTGCATAGGCATCTTCTAAGGCCTGGGGATCGGTGTACTCCCAGGTGGGGCTCACAGTTGCGGGAGGGTAGAGCCCCGTGCTGCCATAGGACCAGCTGGTGTATGGTGAGCCTCCTGGGGTCCCCTCCAGACAGCAGAGGCATGCATTAACCTCGAAGACTGTTTGGGGTGTGGGTGGGTATGGGAAGGAAGAAAGAAGGGAACAGAAGGTCTGAAGCCATCCTGCTTTCAAGATGCAGTGATTCCCAACAGCCCCACATGGTGGCCAGCCTTCCCACCTTCCTTCCCATAGGTTGCCAGAGCAGCTGCTGGCCATTGGGTGACTCCTGGGTCTGAGCCCCAGTGGTCACTCTGGCAGCTGCAGCCACCAGCAGCCTTTTCCCAATGGGCTTTTAGCATAACTTTGTGGAGCCCCATGGGCCACTCAACTAGGGTCACCCCCACCTCCTTACCGTATTCATTCCCAATGAGGCAGTCTGGGGATGTACGTTCCCAGGTCTGCACATACACAGGGAACGTGATCCACAGAGCCTCGTGAAGGCTTCTGGCCATTTCTAAGATGGCTTCTTTGTGGGATTCTACCCTAGCTAAGGGTCTCCATGGATACCCCAGCAACATGGAACCCTGCCAGGACAGCCAGGGCAGCAGCTGCCTGCATATGCTGCAACTGGGGCGGGGATCGAACGTAAACCCAGGTGCATGCCCTCGTCTGGGAATCAAACCCGAGACCCTTCAGTGCACAAGCCCATGCTCTAACCACTGAGAACACCAGCCAGGGCTCATAAGAGGGCCCATGAGAGGTTCCTATGGGCCAGGCCTGGAAGTTGCATATGCCACTCTGCTCACTCGATTGATCAGAACTGTCACATGTCCACCTGGCATTGCAACGAGGCTGGGGAAGTGAGCGAGTCAGGAAGAAAGGGGAGCAGGGTTGAAAAGCCTATAGCAGTGCCTGCTACAGGATTCTGTAGACTCCCCAGAGCTACGCTGTTTCATGTGGTGGCCACTAGCCATAGTCAAGACAGTGGCTCCTGTACAAGGGGAGGGCAAGGCTTCCACACCAAGGCTGTCAGAGAGAGTCACATCAGGGCTTCCGACACAGGGTCAGGAGGGTGTTTCCAGAGGGCAAGTTTAGGGGTTCCTATGAACGATCAGGTCAGAGATTCCTGATACAGGTCCAGTTGCGGATTTCTGTTGGAAGTCAGGGAAAGGTTTCTGCAGAATCCAGCACTGTTATAGGCAAGGCTTCCTGTAGAGGGTCAGAGCCATGGAGCCAGCACAGGGTTAGGTCAGCAAGCCCTGCACAGTGTCTGGGCAGGGGGTCCTGTGCCAGGTGAGGCTGTCGGTGCCTGTATAGGATGAGGTCTGGACTTAAAGTTAGGGGGTCAGGACAGGTGCCTCCCACAGATTCAGGAAAGGTTTTCCATGTAAGTTCAAGATTGAAGTTCACATTGGGAGTTGGATCGCAGGTTCCTGTGGACTCTGTGGGGTAGCGTGTGAGGTAGGGATTGTTGTGCAGAGTGACGTCAGGGGTCATTGTCAATGATGTAAGCAAGGCTCCTGACCTCAATCAGGGTTCCCAAAGAGTTTACAGATGGGGGTTTCTTTGTTTAAAATATATTTTTAAAGATTTCAGAGAGGAAGGGAGAGGGATAGAAACATCAGTGGTAAGAGAGAATTTCTGCAGACAGAGTCAGGGAGGTGGTTTCAGAACTAGATTTTAAGATGAGCCAAGTGGTTGTAAAATGCTACCTGGACGGCAGGGCTGCAGTGCAGTGTGAGGACAGAGCTGTCCCGTCCAAGGTCCAGGCAGGATTCCTATAGAGATGGAGTCCCATGAAGAGGGTCAGGCCAGGCATTTCTATAAGGGTGGGTGGGGCAGGCTCTGTCCTGCCACCAGGGAAGGCGGAGGTTCCTGTGCTGTGGTGGCAGGACAGGGTGCCTCCTGTAGAAGGTGAGGACCGGTGGTCCTGCTCAGGGTCAGGATGGGTTTCCTGTGGATTAGAGAAAGGGTTCCCTGAGAGCTCCAGTATCAGAGAGGCTCCTGAACCAGGCTGGGCTGCCGTTTTGATAGGAGTTGGGGATCCGGGGCTCCTGAACACGGCGGGTCCAGGGGCCTGTCCAGCACAGGTTCTGCAAGAGGTTTCTGTTCAAGACGAGGACAGGGGCTCCCACGGGATGAGGAGGCTGGGGTTCTGTGGAGCGGCCAGGGAAGTTCTGGACAATCCCTGTCATGAGCAGGGACTACTGTGGTTCTTCAGTGGGCCAGTGTGCTGACGAGCTGAAGGGATGCTGTTCTGCTGACGCTCAACCACTGAGCCACACCAGCCGGACTAGAGTATTTTTTCAGCTGTTCATGAAGGAAAGCACCTGAGCCTTCCGCTGTTGTTGACCACAGTGAGCGCTCAGGAACGAGGGCTGCTTGCGGTTAGGAGCCTCTGGGCAGTGGGGGGCTAAGTCATGGAGCCTGGCTCAGCCCTGTGCCACCAGCTGTGTGGCCTTGGGAGAGACGCTTAACCTGTCTGGGTTAGGATGTCACCTGACTCTGTGCATGCTCCAGTGTGAGGGTTTGTTCCATGGAAGAACACATCCCAGGTGAGTGGGTGCATTGGGGAGGGAGTTGGCACTGTGGGGAGCTCACCACCTATGGGGTCTAAATATCCCCCCTAGAGATTATTTTGTCCTCCTAATCTCCCCCTCCTTCTCTACCATTTCCCACAGGGCTGCAGGCCGAGCTGGGCTGAGAGAGATAAGAGATGAGTGACAGGAGGGCCCATGGACAACCTCACGGTCCCAGACCGGCCTCTGCCCTTCTTGCTGGCTGCCTTTCCAGCCCCACTCTTGGCCTCCCGTTCCTGTCCTGAACATGTCTTCTGTCCCCTGGAGGTGGGCCCCTCACTTGCACCTGTATATAGATTGATACCTCCACAAGCAAGTGTACAGAGCTGCTCACGCTGTCAGCCACTCGGAGGCACTGTGACAGGGCACAGGATGTGCGATACGCTCACAGGCACATGCTTGCACACAAGTGCTGCCCTTGCCACACCCACAAAGACCTCCTGACACGCAGTACCTCAGGTCACACTGCTAGGTCTCCACATTCCGTCCTACACAGCCCTTGGTGAGCATCCCGGAAATGTTTATGGAGCAAATGCTGTGCCTGGTACACATGCTGTCACACCGTCTCAGAACCACCCTGCATGGTGCACAATCACATGAGCACAGCCTCACATGTTGCCTCAGCACACCCCGTTGCACACATACCCCCACGTCCTCTCATACAGTCACTGGTGTCCCGTTTCTCACAGTTGTCTTGTGTCATGCACACCATCTCTCAGAACCTCACCCCCATGGTCACCACCTCACAGAGCATTCAGCCACCACACTGTCTCTGCCCATGACGTGTGCAGGTACACGCCGTATCATACACCCTGGTTGCTGTCACACGTGGTCTCACATACTAGTACACTCTTATACTTGCACATCATAACCCATTATCATGAAGGGTGACACGTGCTGTCTCACAGGGCCTCACGCCATCACCAGAGAACCACAGGCACCGTTGCACACCCCACCTACCACGGCTCTTTATTCAGTCCCACTCAGACTCACACCTCCAACTTCAGGACTCTGATGATTTATTTTACACATCATTGATGGCCCAGACCAAGAGCTGTGGGGGGCCCAGAGGTTGGGTTGTAGAAACTTCTGGCTCCACACCGAGAGGGACCCTACCCCTGCTCTGAGTCATGCTCTGTGTCCTCATGGGCTGAGTGGCGCCTCCACAGTGCAGGTGGTGGTGGGAGGCATGGGGCCTGTGGGGAAGGAGCCTGTGGGTGAACCCAACAGGGGCCCGGGGAAAGGCATGAGGTGGCTGACAGGCCCTGACAGCGCCACGGAGCCCGGGCCTTGGTAGAGATGGGCAGTATCAGGCGGGCCCAATCTCAAGCCTGAGGCCACTTCCCCACAATTCCCACCATCGCTGCCCCCAGCCACCACCATGAAGCCACCAGCCGGTGCATCCGCTGGTCCTGTGCCTCCCAGGCTCGACACTGGCTTCTTTTCTTTCTGTGATGGCCTGGGTTTTCTAGACTTTATACCACCCTTCTGCACGGTCCGTGGTCGGTTCACCTGATGAAAGAGAGGCCATGAGTGTTCCCCGACCTCAGACTTTTGCCTCTGTGTCTCCACCAGGGACACCCTCTCCACCCCACTCCTTCAGAGTCGGGAACTGGGTCAAGGACTAGGGGAGCAGGCCCCAGCTGTGGCCCAGATAATGCCCTAAGGAGTCATGAGCTTGTGAGGCCCTAAGCAATGGAAAGGCTGAGGGAGCCTCTAGCCATAGGGACTAGCTGAGGGCTGGAGGGGAGGGGGAAGGAAATGAGAAATGGAGGAGAGAGAAGGGAGCAGGAGGGAAAAGACAGGCAGGGAGGAGATGAAGGTGCAGAGAAGAGAAGGGTGATAGGGAAGGAGGAGGGAGTAGAATAACAGGGAGAAGAGAGAAAGGGAGATTGGAAGAATACAGGAAAGGAAAAGGAGAAGGAAGGCCAGGTTAGTGGGATGGGGGTGCAGGGGGCAGGCTCCAAGAGGCAGGGCGCACCTGGTGTCGCTTGTAATAAAGGCCGCAGGCATTGCACACGGGGTCTCTATTGGCATTCAGCCGCCACACTGCCGTGATGGTTGTCCGGCAGTTGGTGCACTGGGCACCTGCCCGCTTGCTGACCTTCTGGGGGCAGCAAGAATGTGAGGGTCAGTGCATTGGGGGGTGGAGGACCCAGGAGGTGAGGGTCAGGGTGCAGGCAGGGCTTCCTGGACAAGGCATAGACTGAGGGTGCTCTGAGGGGCGAGGACATGGCCTCCTGTCCCGGGGCTTTCCAAATGGCGTGGGGTGCTTCATCAGTGCTTCTCAGCGTTGGCGGACATTGGACTCACTTGGGGAGTCGAAAACAATCCTGATGGCCAGGCAGCGCCCCAGACCAAGTAAATCAACCCATCTCGGGAGGGCCCCACGGTGATCCCAGTGTGTAGCCAAGGATGAAAACTGCTGTGCAGGGAGTGGACGGCGTGCCTGCTTGCAGCCCGAGGGTGGGCTGAGGGTAGACACTCCAGTACAGAGCTGGGTCCCTGAATGGATGGGGCAGGGAGGGGGCATGTGGGTTCTCATAGAGTGTGAGGGCAGAGAGAGATCCCTGCCCGGAGTGAGAACAGGGTACCTGGGTGAGGGGAGGCCGGCCTGGGCTCTTACCCGGCGCCTTTGGGGCTTGTTGTGCCTGGTCATCGTCTGACCACCGGCATTGCACAGGTGGCACTGTGGAGCGGCTTTCGCTCTGCCGGACTTTCGCTCTGCCGGACTTTCGCTGTGCCTGGTACACATGCTGTCACACCTTCTCAGAACCACCCTGCACGGCGCACAATCCCAGGGCTCTGGTGAGGTGGACAGGGGCAAGAGGGACCAGGCTCAGCCCAACTTTGCCTTGGACCCCATCCCCCTCCTCAACCTCCCTGTCCCTTTCGGGGAACCTCACCACAGGTGGACGGGGGCAGGGTTCCTTGGAGGTTGGCGGAGGAATAGACCGCTGGATTGGGGGGGCTTCTGGTTGGTGGAAAGAAGCTCCTAGGAAAGTCAGGGGGCCCGTAGGCACTGCTGGGGACAGGGATGGAGGAAGGCACCGCAGGCCCCAGCGCCAACAGGTCCGGACGCAGTCGCTGTGTCCTGATGTTCTCTAGGAAGGTGCCTCTTGCATAGGCATCTTCTAAGGCCTGGGGATCGGTGTACTCCCAGGTGGGGCTCACAGTTGCGGGAGGGTAGAGCCCCGTGCTGCCATAGGACCAGCTGGTGTATGGTGAGCCTCCTGGGGTCCCCTCCAGACAGCAGAGGCATGCATTAACCTCGAAGACTGTTTGGGGTGTGGGTGGGTATGGGAAGGAAGAAAGAAGGGAACAGAAGGTCTGAAGCCATCCTGCTTTCAAGATGCAGTGATTCCCAACAGCCCCACATGGTGGCCAGCCTTCCCACCTTCCTTCCCATAGGTTGCCAGAGCAGCTGCTGGCCATTGGGTGACTCCTGGGTCTGAGCCCCAGTGGTCACTCTGGCAGCTGCAGCCACCAGCAGCCTTTTCCCAATGGGCTTTTAGCATAACTTTGTGGAGCCCCATGGGCCACTCAACTAGGGTCACCCCCACCTCCTTACCGTATTCATTCCCAATGAGGCAGTCTGGGGATGTACGTTCCCAGGTCTGCACATACACAGGGAACGTGATCCACAGAGCCTCGTGAAGGCTTCTGGCCATTTCTAAGATGGCTTCTTTGTGGGATTCTACCCTAGCTAAGGGTCTCCATGGATACCCCAGCAACATGGAACCCTGCCAGGACAGCCAGGGCAGCAGCTGCCTGCATATGCTGCAACTGGGGCGGGGATCGAACGTAAACCCAGGTGCATGCCCTCGTCTGGGAATCAAACCCGAGACCCTTCAGTGCACAAGCCCATGCTCTAACCACTGAGAACACCAGCCAGGGCTCATAAGAGGGCCCATGAGAGGTTCCTATGGGCCAGGCCTGGAAGTTGCATATGCCACTCTGCTCACTCGATTGATCAGAACTGTCACATGTCCACCTGGCATTGCAACGAGGCTGGGGAAGTGAGCGAGTCAGGAAGAAAGGGGAGCAGGGTTGAAAAGCCTATAGCAGTGCCTGCTACAGGATTCTGTAGACTCCCCAGAGCTACGCTGTTTCATGTGGTGGCCACTAGCCATAGTCAAGACAGTGGCTCCTGTACAAGGGGAGGGCAAGGCTTCCACACCAAGGCTGTCAGAGAGAGTCACATCAGGGCTTCCGACACAGGGTCAGGAGGGTGTTTCCAGAGGGCAAGTTTAGGGGTTCCTATGAACGATCAGGTCAGAGATTCCTGATACAGGTCCAGTTGCGGATTTCTGTTGGAAGTCAGGGAAAGGTTTCTGCAGAATCCAGCACTGTTATAGGCAAGGCTTCCTGTAGAGGGTCAGAGCCATGGAGCCAGCACAGGGTTAGGTCAGCAAGCCCTGCACAGTGTCTGGGCAGGGGGTCCTGTGCCAGGTGAGGCTGTCGGTGCCTATATAGGATGAGGTCTGGACTTAAAGTTAGGGGGTCAGGACAGGTGCCTCCCACAGATTCAGGAAAGGTTTTCCATGTAAGTTCAAGATTGAAGTTCACATTGAGAGTTGGATCGCAGGTTCCTGTGGACTCTGTGGGGTAGCGTGTGAGGTAGGGATTGTTGTGCAGAGTGACGTCAGGGGTCATTGTCAATGATGTAAGCAAGGCTCCTGACCTCAATCAGGGTTCCCAAAGAGTTTACAGATGGGGGTTTCTTTGTTTAAAATATATTTTTAAAGATTTCAGAGAGGAAGGGAGAGGGATAGAAACATCAGTGGTAAGAGAGAATTTCTGCAGACAGAGTCAGGGAGGTGGTTTCAGAACTAGATTTTAAGATGAGCCAAGTGGTTGTAAAATGCTACCTGGACGGCAGGGCTGCAGTGCAGTGTGAGGACAGAGCTGTCCCGTCCAAGGTCCAGGCAGGATTCCTATAGAGATGGAGTCCCATGAAGAGGGTCAGGCCAGGCATTTCTATAAGGTTGGGTGGGGCAGGCTCTGTCCTGCCACCAGGGAAGGCGGAGGTTCCTGTGCTGTGGTGGCAGGACAGGGTGCCTCCTGTAGAAGGTGAGGACCGGTGATCCTGCTCAGGGTCAGGATGGGTTTCCTGTGGATTAGAGAAAGGGTTCCCTGAGAGCTCCAGTATCAGAGAGGCTCCTGAACCAGGCTGGGCTGCCGTTTTGATAGGAGTTGGGGATCCGGGGCTCCTGAACACGGCGGGTCCAGGGGCCTGTCCAGCACAGGTTCTGCAAGAGGTTTCTGTTCAAGACGAGGACAGGGGCTCCCACGGGATGAGGAGGCTGGGGTTCTGTGGAGCGGCCAGGGAAGTTCTGGACAATCCCTGTCATGAGCAGGGACTACTGTGGTTCTTCAGTGGGCCAGTGTGCTGACGAGCTGAAGGGATGCTGTTCTGCTGACGCTCAACCACTGAGCCACACCAGCCGGACTAGAGTATTTTTTCAGCTGTTCATGAAGGAAAGCACCTGAGCCTTCCGCTGTTGTTGACCACAGTGAGCGCTCAGGAACGAGGGCTGCTTGCGGTTAGGAGCCTCTGGGCAGTGGGGGGCTAAGTCATGGAGCCTGGCTCAGCCCTGTGCCACCAGCTGTGTGGCCTTGGGAGAGACGCTTAACCTGTCTGGGTTAGGATGTCACCTGACTCTGTGCATGCTCCAGTGTGAGGGTTTGTTCCATGGAAGAACACATCCCAGGTGAGTGGGTGCATTGGGGAGGGAGTTGGCACTGTGGGGAGCTCACCACCTATGGGGTCTAAATATCCCCCCTAGAGATTATTTTGTCCTCCTAATCTCCCCCTCCTTCTCTACCATTTCCCACAGGGCTGCAGGCCGAGCTGGGCTGAGAGAGATAAGAGATGAGTGACAGGAGGGCCCATGGACAACCTCACGGTCCCAGACCGGCCTCTGCCCTTCTTGCTGGCTGCCTTTCCAGCCCCACTCTTGGCCTCCCGTTCCTGTCCTGAACATGTCTTCTGTCCCCTGGAGGTGGGCCCCTCACTTGCACCTGTATATAGATTGATACCTCCACAAGCAAGTGTACAGAGCTGCTCACGCTGTCAGCCACTCGGAGGCACTGTGACAGGGCACAGGATGTGCGATACGCTCACAGGCACATGCTTGCACACAAGTGCTGCCCTTGCCACACCCACAAAGACCTCCTGACACGCAGTACCTCAGGTCACACTGCTAGGTCTCCACATTCCGTCCTACACAGCCCTTGGTGAGCATCCCGGAAATGTTTATGGAGCAAATGCTGTGCCTGGTACACATGCTGTCACACCGTCTCAGAACCACCCTGCATGGTGCACAATCACATGAGCACAGCCTCACATGTTGCCTCAGCACACCCCGTTGCACACATACCCCCACGTCCTCTCATACAGTCACTGGTGTCCCGTTTCTCACAGTTGTCTTGTGTCATGCACACCATCTCTCAGAACCTCACCCCCATGGTCACCACCTCACAGAGCATTCAGCCACCACACTGTCTCTGCCCATGACGTGTGCAGGTACACGCCGTATCATACACCCTGGTTGCTGTCACACGTGGTCTCACATACTAGTACACTCTTATACTTGCACATCATAACCCATTATCATGAAGGGTGACACGTGCTGTCTCACAGGGCCTCACGCCATCACCAG
The DNA here is from genome assembly GCF_964212035.1 of Myotis nattereri. Taxonomy (NCBI): domain Eukaryota; kingdom Metazoa; phylum Chordata; class Mammalia; order Chiroptera; family Vespertilionidae; genus Myotis; species Myotis nattereri. Next base: position 149,733,351 of record NC_138078.1, on the reverse strand, counting down.
AGAACCACAGGCACCGTTGCACACCCCACCTACCACGGCTCTTTATTCAGTCCCACTCAGACTCACACCTCCAACTTCAGGACTCTGATGATTTATTTTACACATCATTGATGGCCCAGACCAAGAGCTGTGGGGGGCCCAGAGGTTGGGTTGTAGAAACTTCTGGCTCCACACCGAGAGGGACCCTACCCCTGCTCTGAGTCATGCTCTGTGTCCTCATGGGCTGAGTGGCGCCTCCACAGTGCAGGTGGTGGTGGGAGGCATGGGGCCTGTGGGGAAGGAGCCTGTGGGTGAACCCAACAGGGGCCCGGGGAAAGGCATGAGGTGGCTGACAGGCCCTGACAGCGCCACGGAGCCCGGGCCTTGGTAGAGATGGGCAGTATCAGGCGGGCCCAATCTCAAGCCTGAGGCCACTTCCCCACAATTCCCACCATCGCTGCCCCCAGCCACCACCATGAAGCCACCAGCCGGTGCATCCGCTGGTCCTGTGCCTCCCAGGCTCGACACTGGCTTCTTTTCTTTCTGTGATGGCCTGGGTTTTCTAGACTTTATACCACCCTTCTGCACGGTCCGTGGTCGGTTCACCTGATGAAAGAGAGGCCATGAGTGTTCCCCGACCTCAGACTTTTGCCTCTGTGTCTCCACCAGGGACACCCTCTCCACCCCACTCCTTCAGAGTCGGGAACTGGGTCAAGGACTAGGGGAGCAGGCCCCAGCTGTGGCCCAGATAATGCCCTAAGGAGTCATGAGCTTGTGAGGCCCTAAGCAATGGAAAGGCTGAGGGAGCCTCTAGCCATAGGACTAGCTGAGGGCTGGAGGGGAGGGGGAAGGAAATGAGAAATGGAGGAGAGAGAAGGGAGCAGGAGGGAAAAGACAGGCAGGGAGGAGATGAAGGTGCAGAGAAGAGAAGGGTGATAGGGAAGGAGGAGGGAGTAGGTTAACAGGGAGAAGAGAGAAAGGGAGATTGGAAGAATACAGGAAAGGAAAAGGAGAAGGAAGGCCAGGTTAGTGGGATGGGGGTGCAGGGGGCAGGCTCCAAGAGGCAGGGCGCACCTGGTGTCGCTTGTAATAAAGGCCGCAGGCATTGCACACGGGGTCTCTATTGGCATTCAGCCGCCACACTGCCGTGATGGTTGTCCGGCAGTTGGTGCACTGGGCACCTGCCCGCTTGCTGACCTTCTGGGGGCAGCAAGAATGTGAGGGTCAGTGCATTGGGGGGTGGAGGACCCAGGAGGTGAGGGTCAGGGTGCAGGCAGGGCTTCCTGGACAAGGCATAGACTGAGGGTGCTCTGAGGGGCGAGGACATGGCCTCCTGTCCCGGGGCTTTCCAAATGGCGTGGGGTGCTTCATCAGTGCTTCTCAGCGTTGGCGGACATTGGACTCACTTGGGGAGTCGAAAACAATCCTGATGGCCAGGCAGCGCCCCAGACCAAGTAAATCAACCCATCTCGGGAGGGCCCCACGGTGATCCCAGTGTGTAGCCAAGGATGAAAACTGCTGTGCAGGGAGTGGACGGCGTGCCTGCTTGCAGCCCGAGGGTGTGCTGAGGGTAGACACTCCTGTACAGAGCTGGGTCCCTGAATGGATGGGGCAGGGAGGGGGCATGTGGGTTCTCATAGAGTGTGAGGGCAGAGAGAGATCCCTGCCCGGAGTGAGAACAGAGTACCTGGGTGAGGGGAGGCCGGCCTGGGCTCTTACCCGGCGCCTTTGGGGCTTGTTGTGCCTGGTCATCGTCTGACCACCGGCATTGCACAGGTGGCACTGTGGAGCGGCTTTCGCTCTGCCGGACTTTCGCAATGCCGGACTTTCGCTGTGCCTGGTACACATGCTGTCACACCTTCTCAGAACCACCCTGCACGGCGCACAATCCCAGGGCTCTGGTGAGGTGGACAGGGGCAAGAGGGACCAGGCTCAGCCCAACTTTGCCTTGGACCCCATCCCCCTCCTCAACCTCCCTGTCCCTTTCGGGGAACCTCACCACAGGTGGACGGGGGCAGGGTTCCTTGGAGGTTGGCGGAGGAATAGACCGCTGGATTGGGGGGGCTTCTGGTTGGTGGAAAGAAGCTCCTAGGAAAGTCGGGGGGCCCGAAGGCACTGCTGGGGACAGGGATGGAGGAAGGCACCGCAGGCCCCAGCGCCAACAGGTCCGGACGCAGTCGCTGTGTCCTGATGTTCTCTAGGAAGGTGCCTCTTGCATAGGCATCTTCTAAGGCCTGGGGATCGGTGTACTCCCAGGTGGGGCTCACAGTTGCGGGAGGGTAGAGCCCCGTGCTGCCATAGGACCAGCTGGTGTATGGTGAGCCTCCTGGGGTCCCCTCCAGACAGCAGAGGCATGCATTAACCTCGAAGACTGTTTGGGGTGTGGGTGGGTATGGGAAGGAAGAAAGAAGGGAACAGAAGGTCTGAAGCCATCCTGCTTTCAAGATGCAGTGATTCCCAACAGCCCCACATGGTGGCCAGCCTTCCCACCTTCCTTCCCATAGGTTGCCAGAGCAGCTGCTGGCCATTGGGTGACTCCTGGGTCTGAGCCCCAGTGGTCACTCTGGCAGCTGCAGCCACCAGCAGCCTTTTCCCAATGGGCTTTTAGCATAACTTTGTGGAGCCCCATGGGCCACTCAACTAGGGTCACCCCCACCTCCTTACCGTATTCATTCCCAATGAGGCAGTCTGGGGATGTACGTTCCCAGGTCTGCACATACACAGGGAACGTGATCCACAGAGCCTCGTGAAGGCTTCTGGCCATTTCTAAGATGGCTTCTTTGTGGGGTTCTACCCTAGCTAAGGGTCTCCATGGATACCCCAGCAACATGGAACCCTGCCAGGACAGCCAGGGCAGCAGCTGCCTGCATATGCTGCAACTGGGGCGGGGATCGAACGTAAACCCAGGTGCATGCCCTTGTCTGGGAATCAAACCCGAGACCCTTCAGTGCACAAGCCCATGCTCTAACCACTGAGAACACCAGCCAGGGCTCATAAGAGGGCCCATGAGAGGTTCCTATGGGCCAGGCCTGGAAGTTGCATATGCCACTCTGCTCACTCGATTGATCAGAACTGTCACATGTCCACCTGGCATTGCAACGAGGCTGGGGAAGTGAGCGAGTCAGGAAGAAAGGGGAGCAGGGTTGAAAAGCCTATAGCAGTGCCTGCTACAGGATTCTGTAGACTCCCCAGAGCTACGCTGTTTCATGTGGTGGCCACTAGCCATAGTCAAGACAGTGGCTCCTGTACAAGGGGAGGGCAAGGCTTCCACACCAAGGCTGTCAGAGAGAGTCACATCAGGGCTTCCGACACAGGGTCAGGAGGGTGTTTCCAGAGGGCAAGTTTAGGGGTTCCTATGAACGATCAGGTCAGAGATTCCCGATACAGGTCCAGTTGCGGATTTCTGTTGGAAGTCAGGGAAAGGTTTCTGCAGAATCCAGCACTGTTATAGGCAAGGCTTCCTGTAGAGGGTCAGAGCCATGGAGCCAGCACAGGGTTAGGTCAGCAAGCCCTGCACAGTGTCTGGGCAGGGGGTCCTGTGCCAGGTGAGGCTGTCGGTGCCTGTATAGGATGAGGTGTGGACTTAAAGTTAGGGGGTCAGGACAGGTGCCTCCCACAGATTCAGGAAAGGTTTTCCATGTAAGTTCAAGATTGAAGTTCACATTGGGAGTTGGATCGCAGGTTCCTGTGGACTCTGTGGGGTAGCGTGTGAGGTAGGGATTGTTGTGCAGAGTGACGTCAGGGGTCATTGTCAATGATGTAAGCAAGGCTCCTGACCTCAATCAGGGTTCCCAAAGAGTTTACAGATGGGGGTTTCTTTGTTTAAAATATATTTTTAAAGATTTCAGAGAGGAAGGGAGAGGGATAGAAACATCAGTGGTAAGAGAGAATTTCTGCAGACAGAGTCAGGGAGGTGGTTTCAGAACTAGATTTTAAGATGAGCCAAGTGGTTGTAAAATGCTACCTGGACGGCAGGGCTGCAGTGCAGTGTGAGGACAGAGCTGTCCCGTCCAAGGTCCAGGCAGGATTCCTATAGAGATGGAGTCCCATGAAGAGGGTCAGGCCAGGCATTTCTATAAGGGTGGGTGGGGCAGGCTCTGTCCTGCCACCAGGGAAGGCGGAGGTTCCTGTGCTGTGGTGGCAGGACAGGGTGCCTCCTGTAGAAGGTGAGGACCGGTGATCCTGCTCAGGGTCAGGATGGGTTTCCTGTGGATTAGAGAAAGGGTTCCCTGAGAGCTCCAGTATCAGAGAGGCTCCTGAACCAGGCTGGGCTGCCGTTTTGATAGGAGTTGGGGATCCGGGGCTCCTGAACACGGCGGGTCCAGGGGCCTGTCCAGCACAGGTTCTGCAAGAGGTTTCTGTTCAAGACGAGGACAGGGGCTCCCACGGGATGAGGAGGCTGGGGTTCTGTGGAGCGGCCAGGGAAGTTCTGGACAATCCCTGTCATGAGCAGGGACTACTGTGGTTCTTCAGTGGGCCAGTGTGCTGACGAGCTGAAGGGATGCTGTTCTGCTGACGCTCAACCACTGAGCCACACCAGCCGGACTAGAGTATTTTTTCAGCTGTTCATGAAGGAAAGCACCTGAGCCTTCCGCTGTTGTTGACCACAGTGAGCGCTCAGGAACGAGGGCTGCTTGCGGTTAGGAGCCTCTGGGCAGTGGGGGGCTAAGTCATGGAGCCTGGCTCAGCCCTGTGCCACCAGCTGTGTGGCCTTGGGAGAGACGCTTAACCTGTCTGGGTTAGGATGTCACCTGACTCTGTGCATGCTCCAGTGTGAGGGTTTGTTCCATGGAAGAACACATCCCAGGTGAGTGGGTGCATTGGGGAGGGAGTTGGCACTGTGGGGAGCTCACCACCTATGGGGTCTAAATATCCCCCCTAGAGATTATTTTGTCCTCCTAATCTCCTTCTCCTTCTCTACCATTTCCCACAGGGCTGCAGGCTGAGCTGGGCTGAGAGAGATAAGAGATGAGTGTCAGGAGGGCCCATGGACAACCCCACGGTCCCAGACCGTCCTCTGCCCTTCTTGCTGGCTGCCTTTCCAGCCCCACTCTTGGCCTCCCATTCCTGTCCTGAACATGTCTTCTGTCCCCTGGAGGTGGGCCCCTCACTTGCACCTGTATATCGATTGATACCTCCACAAGCAAGTGTACAGAGCTGCTCACGCTGTCAGCCACTCGGAGGCACTGTGACAGTTCACAGGATGTGCGGTACGCTCACATACACATGCTTGCACACAAGTGCTGCCCTTGCCACACCCACAAAGACCTTCTGACACGCAGTACCTCAGGTCACACTGCTAGGTCTCCACATCCGTCCTACACAGCCCTTGGTGAGCATCCCAGAAATGTTTATTGAGTAAATGCTGTGCCTGGTACACATGCTGTCGCACCGTCTCAGAACCACCCTGCATGGTGCACAATCACATGAGCACAGCCTCACCTGTTGCCTCAGCACACCCCGTTGCACACATTCCCCCACGTCCTCTCATACAGTCACTGATGCCCCGTTTCTCACAGTTGCCTCGTGTCGTGCACACCATCTCTCAGAACCTCACCCCCATGGTCACCACCTCACAGAGCAGTCAGCCACTACACTGTCTCTGCCCATGACGTGTGCAGGTACACGCCGTATCATACACCCTGGTTGCTGTCACACGTGGTCTCACATACTAGTACACTCTTATACTTGCACATGATAACCCACTATCATGAAGGGTGGCACGTGCTGTCTCACACGGCCTCACGCCATCACCAGAGAAACACAGGCATCGTTGCACTCCCCACCTACGACGGCTCTTTATTTAGTCTCACTCAGACTGACACCTCCAACTTCAGGACTCTGATGATTTATTTTACAAATCGTTGATGGTATGTAGGGGTCTGAGGCCAGGGTTGCTGCTCCACATCCTACAATGTTCAGGACAGTGCCTCACAACAAAGAATCACCCACCCTAAATTTTCAATAGTGCAAAGGCTAATAAACCATGCTGTATAGAGACAACTCGCATTCCAAGTATCCTGCCCAGCCTTCACTCCCAAGCTCTATGGCAAGATGAGGAATCTTTCATTTATGTATTTTCTAAAGAAAGTATAAAACAAGGTCATCAGATGAAGTGATGCCGGGGCGCAGAGTTGACTTATCCATTAGATAGTAGTCAGTCACAGTGTCTGCCTGGGGCTCACAATACTTTTAGGGTTCCTATGAAAATGTTTTAATTTCTTTTGAAATCAAAAGGAAAAAAAATAATGAACTGAGGGAGCTAAAATGGACAAGGGGTGAAGTTATAACAGAATGGGAACCTTTGGATCGAGGTGGAAAAGCCAATAAATTAGAGTCCAATCAAGTTGAGAAATGGAAACTCATCTATAATAATGAAAGGGTAATATGCTAATTAGACCAAATGTCCTTCCGGGTGTCATTCTGGACGTCCTTCCTGACGAAGCTGGGGCCAGAGTGAAGCAGCCCGGGTCCCAGGTGCTGGAGGGAAGCCAGTGCCTGCAGCTGGGGGAAGGAAAGCCTACTCTTGCATGAATTTTCGTGCATTGGGCCTCTAGTGTGTTATATAATTTGTGAGATTTGGGGGAGCTAGCATGTACCAAAATATCTATTCCTGCATACATCAAGAGCTAGAAAATGAAACAATATAGATTAGATAGTCTGGGAGTCATTTTGTCAATTTTTCAAACTTGCCAATTTGTCAAGTTCTCTGTTAAAATGCAGCCATTCTTAAGAAAGGAAAAACTATGTTCTTTTAGTTAGCACCTTAGCATATAGCTAGTTGTGACTGAGCTCTGATAGGGAATAGAACCTTGAATACGTACCTAGGAAGCAGGCCAATTCAGATCTACTTGCCAAAAATCAATTCAACTTGTAGAATGGTCCACATGACAAATTGCCAATTGCAGTGTTATTGACTCCCCAAAAAATAGTTTCTGTTTACAAGTATAAAATCTGTAGCAATCTATGTTGAATGAGACAGTTCACCAGCCACTGAAGATTTTAAGGTTTGATTTTAGTTAATCTAGTTTAGCTTAGGCTGAACTTTTAATTTTGCAGTAGATCTGTCAGTCTCACTCAGTTGAACCTCATTTTTCTTATGTGATTCACATTTCAGAAATTGAGCACTTTCAACTGCCTATTGGGAGAAAAATTTTCATGGGTCTCATGTTTCTGCACATCTTGTAAGCAAGATAAAATCTTATAAGCAAGACGAGACTGCCCTTTGTTCTGGACTGTCTTGTCAAGGATATTTGTTTAGAGAACAGTGCCTTCCTCCTAAGCAAAAGGGAGGAAATATTTCCATTTAGAAAGGTTTGGGTTCCTGAAGCTCATAGTTCTCTTGTAATAAAACCTACTGTGTATGTATGTATCATCTGGCGCGCTACCCCTCACCCTATAGGAACTGGGACTCAGGGAGCCTGCACGAAAATGCTGATAGTCTAGCTACAGCTATTTCTTTAATAAATTGTCTTTCACTTCTGATGTAGGAGTCTCCTGTCTTCTACAAGCAACCATGAAACTGTCAGACTAAATTGTTAGATTGCAGGCGGAGTGAAATATCAGACACTTTCCAGTTCTTGACACTACCTGGGACACATACAAAATATTCATTTTATCAAGTCAAGTTCTAAAAATCTATGAATTTAAATATTACAAAATCTAGGAACGGAATTAAAAATATATTTTATGAAATAGGGTGGTGAAGACCTGGGGGGTGGGGGTAGGGGCTGGGTGGAGAGGGGTAAAGGGGGGGGGAATGGGAGACATCTGTAATACTATCAACAATAAATATACTAATATATATTGTAATATATATATGTATATAATAAAATTCCAGGGAAACTTCAAAAAAATAAATAAAAAACAAAGTTTTGATTAGTCACAACAACAAATAAATAAATGAAATCTATTGCATGAGCAAATCCCTCTACTGTTCTAAAATCCCTGATATTTGAGATATGCAAAACACCTGTAATCTGAAATACATTCTGTTTAAAAGGTCATATATCAAAAGTATTGAAAAATCTAGAATACATTAAACTTTAGTTATCCATGATGAAAGGCGATGGCAAAACATCTGCAGAAACACTAAAACTAGACTCAGCATTATCTCTGTGCCAGTAACCTGAATTGCGCAAAGATCTCCAAGAGCTGCTACAGTCATCTCAGCCAATTTGAATTGCTATAAATATTGTAAATGGCTAAATGGATCAAGTTTTTAAAAATGATTTGGTAAACTTGGAAAAATGTTCAGCCATTAACTTGACCTAGAAAATGCATCAGGGGGAGGGACCAGAGAACTTGGAGGTGTGTGGGAAGCACCACGGCAAATGTCCCGAGCTGTATGGCTTAATCAAGAACATCAGCCTGCGGCCATGGGAATTTTCATAGACAGATGAGAGCTAGTGTCACGTGACCTTTCTACACGAAAGCTGGTACAGATAATGTCTCCATCCAACTAAAACAATGACATTTTAGAGACTCTAGTGATTAAGAGCTGAGGCTTTCTGACCTGGCTTTAAGACCTGGTTCTTACAGTTTCACCTAATTCCTCTAAGGTTCAATTTCTACATCTTAAAAGTCGAGATAATTACAGTTTTTGTTTCTCAAGAATACTGTGAGGGTCAATTAAAATATGCATTTAAACTGCTTAACATGAGGTCAGCTACATAGAAAGTGCTTAATAGCCTTAGTGTGACATTATATTACAATTTATTTCGTGGATTGTAATTTCAGAGCCCTTTATCAAATATATTTTTTTTCTCGCTTACTTTTGTGTTCTGGTAACTTTTTCTTTACACATTTAGGGGGAAAGTTACAAAAATATAGTACTTTCTAAAAGGCTGCATTAATACTGGCTGGGATTGATGTGTTTTATTTATTAATTATTATTTTTTAAAACACCAGTATATTTTTATTGATTTCAGACAGGAAGAGAGAGGCAGAGAGAAGTGTGAGGAGGAAATTGGGTGGCTGGCATCAGGAAATGTGGTGCCAAAGCCGGTGTAATCTGCAGAGGGCCTGTGCCTGCTTGTGTTGGTTTTGGTTTCTTCAGTGGCAAAAGCTGCTGGGTTTTTTCTAGGGAAGGTCACTGGAAACCACCACGGCGCCCACCGCGTGATGCCACTGGTAGGCCGGCCCTGGTTTTCTTCCTCGTTCTTAGGTGTCTCTATACATTTCAGCTTGGCCAGCCTCGGGGTTGGTTGAAACCCAAGTGGCAACTTGTGCAGTTCCCTGCAGGTTTGGGGAAGTTGGTCCCTCACACTACGCTTCCTTTCCCTGGAGCGGCAACTATTTTTAGCTAGGAGGTCCCTCTTGCCACTGAGCAAGGGTGGCTGCTGGTGGGATGGCATGGTGCTGGCAAAATGAAGCTGCCTTCCTTCCCCTTTTTGTGTGGTTCTTCTCAAGCGCTTTGCTCCACTCTGTTACTGATGTTCCTTGCCCTGCGGAAGCTGTTTTGGTTCACGGAGAGTTAATTGTTGATCTTTGTGGAGGGTCAGAAGCTGGAGTCTCTTACTCCACCATCTTGATGGTGTCACTTCATTTTTGATTTTATCCTTACTCGTTTTTCTTCTGCTTTCAGGTACTCGGATATGTTTTCAAGTTCCTGATTTGGATGCAGTTATTTTCTTTTTAGAACATATTTTATGGTTGTGAAATTATTATAAGGTGTTTCCATTTCTCTTCTTTTTCAGTCACTCATAGCCACACTATATCTACTTACCTTTCTGAGTACCAGTAATATCATTCTAAAATGGCCAAGCTTAGCCCTAGGCAGTTGGGCTCAGTGAACAGAGTGTCGACCTATGCACCAAGAGGTCACTGGTTCGATTCCTGGTCAGAGCACATGCCTGGGTTGTGGGCTCGATCCCCAGCAGGGGGCTTGCAAGAGGCAGCCGCTGACCAATGATTCTCTCTCATCATTGATGTTTCTATCTCTCCCTCTCCCTCCCTCTCTGAAATCAATAAAAATATATTAAAAAACACATTAAAAATGGTGTTGGGAAAATTGTATATCCAAAACCAAAAGAATAAAATTGCACCCTTAGCTGAAATCATATGCAAAATGCACTTGAAATAGATTAAAGACATAAGCCTAAGATCTAAAACTGTAAAACACCTACAGAGAGCATAGGGAAAAGGTCCCTTGAAATTGGTCCTGGTAATGATTTTTTGGATGTGATGCCAAAAGCATAAGCAACAAAAGCAAAAATAAACAAGTGGGACTATATCAAAACAAAAAGCTCCTGCACAGCAAAAGAAACAATCAACAAAATAAAAAGGCAACCTATGGAATGGGAAAATATATATATGCAAACCGTATATCTGGTAAGGGGCTAATATCTAAAGTATGTGAGGAACTCATACAACTCGATAGCAAGATACTACGACTACTACCAATAATAATAATAGATAATAATCTGATTTTAAAGGGGCACATGACCTAAAAAGACATTTTTTTCCAAAGCAGACAGTCAAATGGCTGACAAATATATAGAAAGGTACTCAACATCACTAATCATCAGGGAAATACAAATCAAAACCACAATGAGATATCACCTCCCATCTGTCAGGATGACTATTACCAAAAAGAAAAGATGTAAGTGTTTGTAAGAATGTGGAGATAAAGGAACCCATGTTCACTATTTGTGGGATTGTAAATTGGTGCAGCCACTCTGGAAAACAGTATGGATGTTTCTCAAAAAATTACTAATAGAACTACCATATGATCCAGCAATTCCCCTTCTGTGTATGTGGGTACATATCCAAAGTGAATAAAATTAATATGTCAAAAAGATATCTATATTTCTATGCTCAATGCAGCATTATTCACAATAGCTAAGATATGGAAAAAACCTAAGTGTCCATCAATGAACGCATGGCTAAAAATTATATAAGTATGTACACATGCACAATCAAATATTACTCAGCTATAAAAAGGAAATCTCACTATAATAATATGGATGGAACTTGAGCATTTTATGCTAAGTGAAATAAGTCAGACAATAAAGGACAAATACTGTAGATTTTACTTATATGCAGAATCTAAGGGGGGAAAAAAGGAAACATATGTAATAGTTTTTGTAATACTTTAAGCATTAAAACAAAATAAAAAAATAAAAAATAAAAAAGCTTAACTCATAGAATCAGATGTATGTTGTATTATTTTCTGAACTTCTCTGAGTATTTTATAGTTTGTAAATACAAAATAGTAATTCAGTCATTCATTCATTTCCTATAAAAAAGCTACAATGGAACTGATTCACTAATTCTAACAACAGTCAGCTTTTTCTCCAACAATTAGAATATGTCATTGTATTTTCATTTTATAGTCAAGTAAAGTAGTTGCTTTGTTTTTAGTTCTGTTATTTATAAAAAATACTAGAGGCCCGGTGCATGAAATTCATGCACGGGGAGAAGGAGGGGTCCTTCAGCCCGGCCTGCACCCTCTTGCAATCTGGGACCCCTAGGGGGATGTCAAACTGCTGGTTTAGGCCCAATCCTGCAGGGCTCCCTCAGCCTGGCCTGTGCCCTCTTGCAATCTGGTGCACAAATCTGTGTGCCTGCCGGATTGCCCCTAACCACTTGTCTGCCTGCCTGATCACCCCTAACTGCTCACCTGCTTGCCTGATCACCCCTAACTGGCTCTGCCTGCCTGTCTGGTTGCCCCTAACTGCTTGCCTGCCTGCTTGATTGCCCCTAACCGCCTCTGCCTCAGCCCCCGCTGCTGCGGGGGGACATCTGGAATGATGGATGTTTCTATCTCTCCCTCTTCCTTCATCCAGAAGGACGTCTGGAATGATGTCTGGAAAGTTGTTTGGCTGTCCGGTCTAATTAGCATATTATGCTTTTATTATTATAGATACACCTTTAAAGGTATGATCACACTCAGTGGGCTAAAATGCTTCCATTATGAGAGGTGAGCAGTATCTGAGACAGGCGGAGAAAAGAAAAAATTCTAACCTACTGGCATTTCATGCTCACTTCATGACTAACTCTTTTTGACTGGAATGGAGGGTAGAAACATGAAAAATCTTTAAAATCATTTTTTCTTCCTCCTTCCCTACCATTTTCTTTATCTCTCTCTTTTGTATTCTCCTGGCTTTGTGGTTCAGTTCATTTAAATCCCACTTGTGAATTTCTACCCAATACTGACTGCATATATTTACACAAATTAAGAGGAGATCTGAGTCCAAGGACTCAAAGTCTAATCCTCCTTCACCAATAACTAACTGCTCGCTTTGGGGCAAACCTCTAGATGTTTACTTTTTTAAATCTAGAAAATGAAAGATTTGGATTAAATAGTCTCAGATCTAAATGTTTTTAGAAGAACAAAGGTGATTGATGGAGCAGGACATAAAAATTTTATGTAACGTGAAAATCTAAAAATTTCAGTTAAGTATGTATGTGTTTTCAATTGTGATAAGTTAGGTAGCTGATATGATTAACTTTTTCTCAAAGTGGAGCACAATCACCTGTTTTTGCTGGCATCTTGCCATGTAGACACAATCTATGTCAATCTGACCCAATTATGCAGCTACCTACATAACATTATTCCCACACTAAGACTTTTAAAAGTCCTTCTTGACAATAAGAAGTAAAAATAAATCTGTATAATCCAGATGCCAAATGTACCTGTCATCCATTAGCATTGGGTATGTTTTTTTTCCTGAGTTGAATTTGATGCAATCTTGGCTCTCTAATCAACCACTGCAAGAAAGCCAATCATACTAGATATATTCTAGATTTTGTGGAAGATTTTCTGAGGTCACTGGGAAGAATCCGGTTGGACAACACAGTATTTCATTTCAATACTCCCCAAATAAACCACTTCTTCTTTAAGTCTTTTCTTTGAACTTCCAGCTAGTGGCTTTCTCTCCTTCCCCAAACTTTGCCCCAAGCAGTGCTTAGTTAGTTCCTCCTCCTTGAAAGACTTTGGGCCTTTGAGACTCAATCCTCCCTTTCTATACCTTTATCTAAGTATCTTTTTAAAAAAGCTAGTCTATGCCTACAAATAAGTCCCTTTTCTAGATAGCAAGATCAAATATTCCACCTCTAGGCATTTGCAAGCAAAGATATTTTGCTTGTTAGAGGCTGTATTTGATATGGAAATAGCCTGTTTGACTCTAAAGTCTTGAGTATGTAGAATGCCTTGGACTCCTGTCTCCAGGAATTATGCCCTTTACCTCCAACACAGCACATGCAGCAGACCGTCCATGCTACTTCCCAAGCACCATTTTGTTAGCTAATACTAAAGTTGCTTTGGACCCATTCTCTAATGCCATTAGAACCTGATCTACTCAGAAGGCTGGTTTTTTTCACTCCAACCAAATTCAGTTGGAAAAATATACTTAATTAAAAGTAAAAATAAGAAAGTTGTTAAAATTGAGCAAGTGCCATTTTCTCAGATGATTAGACACATTTTTTTTAAAAAAGAATAAATAAAAAGGAAAGAGAGGCAGAATAATTATGGTACAGATTTTACTTTCTTAAAGTTTGAATAAAATTAGCATAATTTCCCTTTTATTAAACTAGAGTAGATAGAAAGAACATTATAGAAACTGTAGGTGGAGATGTGGGTGGACACATAGAAGGGTAATGAGAGAGCATTGAAAATACAGCTGAAATAATGAGCATGTAATAGGAAGAACAGCAGCAAGGATCAGGCTGGCAGGTGGAAGGATGCCTGCTTTGATCACTGACAAAGGTGATGGAGGCCAGAAAATAAGATAACCATTCAGCTGAGCTGAGAGACTGGAACAGCCTGGGCTAAAGGAGCTGGGCATAGATGGGAAGAGAACAGGGAACACATTGTGCTTAAAGGGGAGAAAAGCACAATAACATCATTCATTAAAATATCTAGTTTTATCCATATGGATCACGATGGAAATAGAAGCTACAAAACTTGCTTCCATTTGATATGGAGCAAATTTGTTAGAATATAGAACACTGGGTTTGATGATTCTTTTGTCTACCCCGCTTAAAGCATGGATAGCACAATCCTCTACACACACCTTCCCTGCTCCATTCATTTTACAAATGAGAAAATGAAGACCTAATAAAATTGTGTAAGAGAAGTGATTTTTAAAAAATTGTTTTGAGAGTCAGACAACCAAATCTCCATATGTGATTTCTACCAAAAGGGTGTTGCTGTTTCACATATAGCAGAAAATGAATCAACAAATTATTAACAGGATTTGAAGCAATTGATATAAACAAAACCCAACACCCATTTTTCATAAAAACTCTCAGCAAAGTGGGAATAGAGGGAGCATATCTCAACATGATAAAGGCCATATATGACAAACCTACAGCAAACATCATACTCAATGGGCAAAAATGAAAACCATTTCCCCTAAGAGCAGGAATAAGACAGTGATTTCTGCTTTCACCACTCTTATTCAACATTAGGGGCCCAGTGCACGAATCCATGCACCTTGAAAGGAACTGTGGGCCATGAGGCTATGGTAGGCACAAGGGCAGGTCTTGGCCCATCCTCTGTGCCTCCACCTAGCCCCTCCCACCACAGCCCCTTGTCCCCTGTCTGCCAGCAGCCCCACTTCCGCCGCCACTGCTCCCAGGCGCTGACAGCACCGGCCCCACTTGCACCAGTTGATGGCACGGAGCGATTGGGGCTGGCTCCAGCAGAGGGTGTGAGCGGCAGCTGCTGCTCTGATCACCCCTCAGGAGCAGGGGGAGGTGGAGAAGTCCTCAGGGGCAATCAGGGCCGGCAGCTGCTGCTTGTACCCGCTGATGGCACTGAATGATCCCAATTGGCAGTGGGTGCAAGCAGCGGCTCCAGCACCAGCTGCGGGTGTGAGCAGGGCTGGCACTGGCAGTGGGTGTGAACGGTGGCTCCAGTGCCGGCAGCGGGTGTGAGCGGGGCCGGCACTGGCAGTGGGTGCGAGTGCCAGGCAAGACCACAGTGCGTGGGAGCAAAGAATTTTCAGTAACCACCACAGGCTCACCCCAATGACAGTGACTGGTGCCCTGCCTTGGTCTGGCTCCCCCGCTCACCTGCTCCACCATCCCACCATGCCAATGCCCACCATGTTCCACACACACTGGTAGTCAGTGCACATCATAGCCACTGGTTGTTCAGTTGTTCTGCCGATTGGTCTATTTGCATATTAGCCTTTTATTATATAGGATAGTACTGGAAGTCCTAGCCACAGCGATCAGACAAGAAAAAGAAACAAAAGGCATCCAAATTGGAAGGGGGGAAGTAAAATCCTCATTTTTCACAGATAACATAATATTGTACATAGAAAACACTAGAAAATCCACCAAAAAACTACTAGATTTAATAAATTAATTTGGCAATGTAGCAGGATACAAAATCAGCACCCAAAATCAATGGCTTTTTTATACACCAATAATGAATTCTCTAAGAGAAACTAAACAAACAATCCCATTTACCATTGCAACAAAAATATTAAGATTCTTAGGCATAAACTTAACCAAGGAGGTACAACACTTGTACTCGGAAAACTACAAGTTGTTGAAAAAAGAGATAGAAGAAGATATAAACAAGTGGAAGAATATACCGTGTTCATGGATTGGTAGAATCAACATCATTAAAATGTCCATACTACCCGAAGCAATCTACAGATTCAATGCAATCTCTATTAAAATACCAATGGCGTATTTCACAGATCTAGAATAAATACAACAAAAATTATATGGAACCAAAAAAAAAGACTCCGAGTAGTTGTAGCAATCTTGAGAAGAAAGAAAAAAGTTGGGGGGATCACAATATCAGATATCAAGTTATACTACAAAGCCACCATAATCAAAACAGCCTGTACTGGCACACGAACAGTCATATAGATCAATGGAACAGAACAGAGACCCCAGAAATAGACCCAACTTATTACACTCAATTAATATTTGACAAAGGAGGCAAGAACATATAATGGAGTAATGACAGTCTCTTCAATAAATAGTGTTGGGAAAATTGGACAGATACATGCAAAATAATGAAACTAGACCACAAACTTTCACAATACACCAGAATAAACTAAAAATGGATAAAAACTTAAATGTAAGTCAGGTACCATAAAAATCCTAGAAGAAACCATAGGCAGCAAAATCTCAGACATCTTTCATAGCAATATGTTTATGGATACATCTCCTACAGCAAAGGAAGCTAAGGAGAAAATAAACAAATGAGATATCAAAATAAAAAGCTTCTGCACAGCAAAAGAAACCATCAACAAAATGAAAAGGGAGCCCACTGTATGGGAGAACATATTTGCCAATGATACATCTGATAAAGGGTTAATATCCAAAATATATAAGGAACACATACAACTTAACAAAAGGAAGGCAAACAATCCAATTAAAAAATGGGCAAAGGATCTAAATAGACACTTCTCCAAAATGGACATACAGAAGGCCAAGAGACATATGAAAAAATGCTCAAAGTCACTGATCATCAGAGAGATGCAAGTTAAAATGACAACGAGGTATCACCTCACACCTGTCAGAATGGCTACCATCAACAAATGACAAGTGCTGGCGAGGATGTGGAGAAAAGGAAACCCTAGTGCACTGCTGGTGGGAATGCAGCCATTATGGAAAACAGTATGGAGTTTCCTCAAAAATTAAAAAGTGGAATTGCCATTTGACCCAGTGATCCCATTTTTTGAATATATCTTAAGAAACCCCAAACACCAATCAGAAAGAATGTATGCATTCCTATGTTCATAGCAGCCCAATTTACAATAGCTAAGATCTGGAAACAGCCCAAATGTCCATCAGTAGATGAGTGGATAAAAAAGTGGTGGTACATTTATACCATGGAATAGTATGCAGAAGTAAAAAAGAAGAATCTCTTGCCCTTTGAGAAAGCATGGACGGACCTGGAGAGTATCATGTTAAGTGAAATAAGCCAGTCAGAGAAAGACAAGTATCACATGATCTCACTCACATGTAGAATCTAAGTCACAAAATGAGCTGATGAACAAAATAAGTCCAGAGACATAGAAGCATGAGACAGTGCAGAATCTCAGAGGGAAGGTGGGGGAGGGTGGGTGGGTGGGAGGTAATCAACCAAAGACCTTGTATACATATATGCATACACCATATATGCACAGACAACAGGGTGGTGAAGGCCTGGCAGGGGGCAGGGCACGACTGGAGGGGCTCAATGGGGGAAAAGGGGCGGCATATGTAATACTTTCAATAACAAAGATTTTTTAAATAAATAAATACAGTAAAAAGTTAGTCCCAAATTCCACCCTCTCAGTGTGTGCAACATTTGAGAGCAGAACAGATAGCAGGGCTGCTGTCCGCATTCAAATATTAACCCTGGTGCAGGGTAATTAGATGAAAAGAAGGTCCAGTTCCAAATAATCAAATGAATCCTTTAGTCACTGAGAACACATGGTTTGCAAAATCAAAATGTCTCTAGGTTTTGTCATGAAAAACCACGGGGCTTTATCACAAGTGGGTGGTGTTTTAGATGTGGAGTGATACATGCTAACACCAGGTCTAAAGCCACACCCCAGCCTGGGTTGATTGATTCCTGGAGTGGAGAGAGCTCTGGCCCATGTGTCAGGCCCTTGTGCAGAGAGGTGAAGATCCAAAGGGAGAGAGCAGGGCGGGAGTACAAGTAAGGCAGCAGAAAGGAGCATTCTCCTGAATAAATAGGACGGGGTGCCAGGGGGCCACAGCCCCTTCACTGGGGCCAGCAGCATCAGGCCTTTACAACCACCTCATTAACACATCATTAAGAAGAGTCTGGTCTACGTAAGTGAGTGTTTCCCAGAAAAATGGATTATTTCTGTCCCCTTCAAATTCATAAGCTGCCCAGAAAGCCCCAGGTTTCCTGTAATGTCTATTAAAAATTCCAGATATTCCAGCAGCAATGTCCAATCCCCACCATTTCCACTAAGAGAAGTAAAGTAGTAACACTAAATTATGCTCGTTCTTTTCTCAGATGATGTACCCAGTGGAGAGAGGTGTGATATTGGGTTGAATCTGCAGTTTCTCAGGGTCATTACTAAAATACATGACAGCCTCTTAAAAATTGTAGTACATCTTTTTCTCTTAAAACTAAAAAGCATAAAAAGCATTTCAATTATTAGAGATTGCTTTTTTTCTTTTCAAAATATTAAACCTGAAAGAGTTTGCTGTAATGGGGAATGTGAGCTAAGGTTGACGTTGATTTCTGAACGCATGCCACCTACCCAACAGATTGTAGAGCATTCTCAGCGTTCTGTTCAGGATTATAGGAATGTGGCCTTAAGGCTTTAGGAGAATAGAGAACACCGGCAATAAAGAGGCAAAGTGAAATTCATGGATATGAAAAATTCACCCATAAACGTGAAGGTGCTACAGTTTATTCATGAGGTGAGGCCTGAGTTCTGCATTTCTTTTCTTTTCTTCTTCTTTTTTTTTTTTTAAAAAAATATGTTTATTGATTTCAGAGAGGAAGGGAGAGGGAGAGAGATAGAAACATCAATGATGAGAGAGAATCATGGATTGGCTGCCTCCTGCAGGTCTCACACTGGGGATCGAGCCCCAAACCCAGGCATGTGCCCTTGACCAGAACTGAACCCAGGACCCTTCAGTCCACAGGCCGGCACTCTATCCACTGAGCCAAACCAGCGAAGGCTGATTCTGCATTTCTGCGCGCTCCCAGGTGATGCTGATGACCTGTGGACCACACTCTGAGAAGAGTCTTAGTAAATGCAATCGCTAATGAAGGCTATTTTAGGATATGTGTATTTACATCCTCTTTGCTACAAGAAAAACAATTGTGGCCATTTATACAGCTGTGGCACTAAAACAAGATAAAAAAATAAAATAAAGGAGGAAATTGAGTTTAAGGGGGGGGGGCGGGATGGGAAAGGAAAAAAGCATAAATCGGAATGGATCAGTTGGCATAGGAAATGCAAATCGTCATGCCCTGAACAGTTGCTAGATAAAGGAAAGAATTTCTGTGTTCTTCATGACCAGAAAAAGATTTTAAAACTTGATCTGTTACAAGTCTTACAGTGTTTGCGAGCTAAAACCTTCCAAATACTCAACAGTAGCAAGTGGCACTAACCACGAAGGGCATAATTTCCTGTGGGTTGCGATGTAGGAAGCCCTGGGTGAAGCAGGCAGCAACCTTCATCATGTCCTGAAAGGAAATAGAATGGTAACTCTTAGGTTTCCGTTTTTTAATAACGTATGAATCTGTATTGGCCAGTGGCACTGTGCCAAAGCATCGATGCGTGAGCCTCGGTTGCTCTGGCTTGTTTCAAGGTTTAGATTTAGGATCTCTAGTATAGGACTGCATAGCCTTCAGTATGGGTTTTTTATATAGAGATGAGTCAGATTATATATGAATTCAGCTCAGGAAGAATTTGATTGAGTAACAGGATGCATAAAAGGATGTGAAATAATTTTGTTCAAAGCCGAGGAGAAGTATGCCACTAGACACAGCCCCTCAAGAGTTGCTAAGATGTAGAGTAACTGGTTCTTTAATTATCCACCCTATCAGAAATCTCCGGAATGTAAGTGAGAAGGCTAGATAGTCACGAGAGTGATTTTTGAAGGGAATTTATAGAAAAGAAGACAAATGGGGCATTTTCCCCCTCCTGCAGGGAAGGACATGGGTTTTCACCTGCCCAGACAAATTTGGATTCTCAAGAGAAGCATCTGGTTAGGGATTTCTTCAGAGTCTTACAGAAATGCCCAATTCTGTTTCGTTAGTGTTTTAGGCCATGGCATGCTATTACTAGTAAATGCTTAACAACATGGCCTCCAGAAAAAGGGTGGGGATATGGAGAGTTCTCATTTGTAGCATTTACTGATTTCTGTGGTGGAAATATTCCCAACATGGCCATCTGTAATACTCTCAACAATAAATATTTCTTTAAGTGAGATATCGTAGCATGCCTTTATTTAAAATCTTCCAAAAATCCTCTAACATTGTACACTAAGAATACAATAAAACATCATGTACCAAGTCTGGCACCACCTGCCCCTTAATTTTTGCTCTTGATTCACGTCAAATCACTCTGGTCTGACCACAGTGGGTATTGTAGCTTGAATTCCCCAGGAAGAGGACTCTGAGGTGAAGTTTAATGTACAGAATATTTAGTAGGGAGTGCCCTTGGGATTAACCCCTCTGAAGGGAAAGAAAGACAGGGGAATGGGCCTGTGGAGAAACTGAGCTGTAATGCTGGCCCAATGACAGACTCGACTGGTCCTACATAGAGCCCTGGGGCTAGACATGGCTTTTCAGGGTTGTGCCCCTTTTTTGAAATGAGATGGCTAAGCCTTATACTCCTCACATGAGTTGATCACTGGGTGTGGCCCATCATGGGAAAGATGTGACCTTGGTGGCATGGAACCTCAAGGTGCTGACACTGAAAGTTGTCTGCCCTTAGCACTTCCAGCAGCTGGGACAAAAAGTCTTTCAATGAAGCGGGCTCTAGATGGCACATGACAGTGTTCCACCACACTTTCAGTTCCAGGTCTTTTTCCCTTTATACATTTTCATGTATTTGTCCTTCTAGCTGTTTTGCTTCCCTCTGGCAATTTTCATAGATGATTCATCCTCATCCTTCAGAAATCAGCTGAAATGTCAATGCCACAGCGAGAGTTTCTTGATTTCCTTCTTTCTGCTTCATGATTTATGACTACATGTCTGTTTACTAATTTATTGTCTCCCCATGAGGCTGAGAACTATTACAGGCTGGAAGCACAAATTCAATTCACCTCTGTTTACCACCCCTAAACATGGGGCCTAGCCATAGCAAGGCCCCAATAAATTGTCTACAAATGAATGAATAATAAGAAGAATGGATGAAATGAAATATAATAAATCTGGTTTTGTTGAACAGAACTTCAGAATACAGGAAATAGTTACAGCCAACCGGAAAATGATCCAGGGCAAGCATGTCAAACTCACTGCCCACCGGCCGCATGCCTTGTTTATTGGCCTGTGTTAGCCTTTGAGTTTGACATGCTTGATCTAGGGTATGTGGTGTGGTACAATCTCCTTAAGTAAGGGGTTCAGGGAGTGAAAAATTCAGTGATAGACACAGAAGTCAAGGAAAGTCAAACCTGTTGTTGAAGATGTGTTTTATTTAGTCTGCTCAAGCTGCCATTGCAAAATACCATAGATTGGGTAGCTTCAATACTAGAAATTTATTTTCTCACAATTCTGGGAGGTTGGAAGTCATGGTCATGGTGCCAGCATGGTCAGGTTCTGATGAGGGCCTTCTGCCTGGCTTGTAGACAGCTGCCTTTTTGCTGTGTACTCACAATATGGAGAGGGAGAGAGCAATTTTCAAATGTTCATGTGTATTGAAATTTCCTGGGAAAACTGGTTAAAAGGCAGATTCCTGACTCCATAGCTGGTACTTCTGTGTTTTTAATCAGAGCCCCAGGTGATTCTGCTACAGATGAGTATTACATTTTGCGGAACACCTGACTGGCTAGGTCAGCAATAACTTAGTTTTTCAAACTGAGTCAAATTTTCTGCTACCTCCTTCCTTGACATGACTGCAAGGGCATTGCAGAATATTATAGGGCAGCGGTTCTCAACCTGTGGGTCGCGACCCCTTTGGTGGTCGAACAGCCCTTTCACAGGGGTCACCTAAGACCATCCTGCATATCAGATATTTACATGACGATTCGTAACAGTAGCAACATTACAGTTACGAAGTAGCAACGAAAATAATTTTATGGTTGGGTCACAACATGAGGAACTGTATTTAAAGGGCCAGAAGGTTGAGAACCACTGTTATGGGGGTCTACTCCTTGTTTATGGCTGTGTTAGATGCTTAAACAACAGGTAAAAAGGAAAGGTGATCCCGATAGTCAACAATCCACTCTTTTTCCCCTACACAAGCAGAGAGAGGAGAGAAAGAGAGATTGAGAAAGAGAAAGGGTGCAAAAGGATTTGCTTTGGGTTAGGGGATAATTGTTGGACAGCTCTGGGAGAACCAGGAGGTGGATGCAGCTTAACATAGCACCATCACGGAGTGGTAATGACCTTTCTTAAAGTTTTTAAAATCTTTTCATAAATTAAGGTTTTAGAAAAGTTTTAGGTTCGTAGCAAAATTGAGTGAAGGTACAGAGATTTCTCATATACCGTCTGCCCTGTCTTCACACATACATGGTCTCCCCATTATAAGTTTCCTTCCCCAGAGTGGCACATTTGTTATAACTGATGAACCTACACTGACACATCACGATCACCCAAAGATCATTGTTTTCATTAGGGTTCACTCTTGGCATTGTACATTCTATAGCAGCGGTTCTCAACCTGTGGGTCGCAACCCCTTTGGGGGTCGAACGACCCTTTCACAGGGGTCGCCTAAGACCATCGGAAAACACATATATAATTACATATTGTTTTTGTGATTAATCACTATGCTTTCATTATGTTCAATTTGTAACCATGAAAATACATCCTGCATATCAGATATTTACATTATGATTCACAACAGTAGAACATTACAGTTATGAAGTAGCAACAAAAATTTTATGGTTGGGGGTCACCACAACATGAACTGTATTAAAGGGTCGCGGCATGAGGAAGGTTGAGAACCACTGGTCTATAGGTTTGGACAAATGTATAATGACATATCCACCATTAGCATATCCTACAGAGTACTTTCACTGCTCTGAAACTCCTCTGTGCTTCCCCTATCCATCCCTTTCCCAGCTCAACCCCTAGCCACCACTGATTTTTTGCTTTCTCCATAGCTTTGCCTTTTTCAGAATGTTATATTGTTGGAATCATACAGTGGGTAGCCTTTTCAGGTTGGCTTTTCCACCTAGTAATACGTCTTTAAGTTTCCTCTCTGCTTTTTTTATGGCTTGACAGCTCATTTCTTTTTATCACTAAATAATATTCCATTGTCTGGATGTACCATGGATTATTTTTCCATTTACCTATCGAAGGACACCTTGGTAGCTTCCACATTTTGGAAACTATGAAGAGAGCTGCTATACGCATCCATATGCAGGTTTTTTGTGCAGATGCAAGTCCTCCGTTCCTTTGGGTAAATAACAACGAGTGTGGTTGCCGGATAGTAAGGAAAGAGTATGTTTAGTTTTATATAAACAACAAAGCACCAAACTGTCTTCCAAAGTGGCCATACCATTTTGCATTCCCATCAGCACTGAGATTCTGTTGCTCCACATTCTCACCAGCATTGAGTGTTATCAGTGTTCTGAATTGTGGCCATTCTAATAGGTGTGTGGTGGTATCTCATTGTTTTATTATTTTGAGTTTCCCTGATGACATATGATATGGAGCATCTTTCCACATGCTTATTTGCCATCTGCATATCTTCCATGATGAGATGTCTACTAAGGTATTTTTTTTTGGCACACTTTTATCGCCGTTGTTTATTTTCTTATTGTTGACTTTAAAGACTTCTTTGTATGTTTTAGATAACACTCCTTTGTCAGATGTGTCTTTTGCAAATATTTTCTCCCAGTCTGGCTGTCTTCTCATTCTCTTGACATTGTTTTTTATAGAACAGAAGTTTTGAATTTTAATAAACTCCAACTTATTAACTTTTAAAAAATATAATTTTATTGATTTCAGAGAGGAAAAGAGAGGGGGAGAGAGATAGAAACATCAATGATGAGAGAGAATCATTGATCAGCTGCCTCCTGCACGCCCCCCACTGGGGACTGAGCCCACAACCCAGGAATGTGCCCTTGATCGGAATCAAACTGAGGACCCTTTAGTCCAAAGTCCAATGCTCTATCCGCTGAGCCAAAACAGCTAGGGCTCAATTTTTTTTTTTCATGGACCATGCCTTTGGTGTTGTACCTAAGAAGTCATTGCCATACCCAAGTCATCTAGATTTTCTCCTATATTACCTTCTAGAAGTTGTATAAGTTTTGTGCTTTACATTTAGGTCTGTGATCTATTTTGAGTTAGTTTTTGTACAGAGTGTAATGTCTGTGTCTACATTTTTTTTTTTTTGCATGTGGAAGCTTCAGCACCATTTGTTAAGAAGACTCTCTTTGCTTCATTGTATTACCTTTGCTCCTTTGTCAAAGATCAGTTGCCTATATTTATGTGGGTCTATTTCTGGGCTACCTATTCCATTTTATTAATATACTTGTCTATTCTTTTGCCAATACCACACTATTTTTTTAAAAATATATATATATTCTATTGATTTCCTACAGAGAGGAAGGGAGAGGGATAGAGAGTTAGAAACATTGATGAGAGAGAAATATCCATCTGCTGCCTCCTGCACACCCCCCACTGGGGATGTGCCCACAACCAAGGTACATGCCCTTGACCGGAATCGAACCTGGGACCCTTTAGTCCGCAGGTCGACACTCTTTCCACTGAGCCAAACAGGTCAGGGCAATACCACACTGTCTTTATCACTGTAGCTTTATGGTAAATTTTGAAGTTGGGTAGCATCAGTCTTCCAACTTTGTTTTTCTTCAATATTGTGTTGGCTATTCAGTGTCCTTTGCTTCTCCATATAAATTTACAGTAAGTTTGTTGATATTCACAAAACAACTTGCTGGGATTTTTATTGGGATTGCATTGAATGTATAGATCAAGCTGGAAAAATTGGCACTTCATAAGATCGAGTCTTACTATTAATGAATACGGGTTATCTCCCCAATTATTTAGCTCTTCTTTGATATCATTTATCAGAGTTTTGAAGCCTTTCTCGTATAGATCTTGCACATATTTTATTATATGTATACCTAAAATTTCATTTTGGGTGCTAATGTAAATAGCGTTGTGTTTTTAATTTCAAATTTCACTTATTTATTACTGGTACATAGGAAAATTATTGACTTTTGCATATTAACCTTGTATCCTACAACTTGCTATAATTACTTATTAGTTCTAAAATTCTTTCGGATTTTTTACATAGCTGATCATATTATCTGTGAAAAAAAAAAAAGACAGTTTTGGTTTTCCTTTCCAATCTGTATGTCTTCTATTTCCCTTTCTCACTTACTGTATTAATTAAAACTTCCATGATAATATCTAAAAAAGAGTGGTGAAAGGGGACATCCTTGCCTTGTATATGATCTTACTGGGAAAGCTTCTAGTTTCTCACCATTAAGTATGATGTTAGCTGTAGGGTTTTTTTTGTAGATGTTCTTGGTCAGGTTGAGGAAGTTATTCTCTCTTTTTATAGTTTGCAGAGAGTTATTTTATTTCTTATGAATGGGTGTTGAATTTTGTCATATGCTTTATCTACATTTGGTTAAGATAAATTAATTTTAATTTTAATTTTTTAGCCTTCTGATATGATGGATTACATTAATTGGCTTTTCGATGTTGAACCAGCCTTGCATACTTGGCATAAATCCCATTTGGTCATGCTGTATAATTCTTTTAATACACTGTGGTATTTGATTTATTAATATTTTGTTGAGTATTGTTGCTTCTGTATTCATGAGAGATATTGAACTGTAATTTTCTTGTAATGTCTTTTTCTGGCTTTTGTATTAGGTCAATTCTGGCTTCATAGGAATTATTCCCTGTACTTTTATTTTCTAAAAATTATAGAGAATATGTATAATGTTTTCTTTTTTTATATATGTGTATAATCTTTTCATTAAATGTTTGGTAAAATTCACTGATGAATCCATCTGGGAAGGTTATTAATTATTGATTCATTTTCTTTAATAGGCCTACTCAGATTATCTATTTCTTCTTGTGTAAGTTTTGGCAATGTTTCTTCCAAAGAATTGGTCCATTTCATCTAGGTTATCAAATATGTGGGCATAGACCTGTTTATAGTATTTCTTTATTATTCTTTAAATGTCCCTAGCATCTGTAGTGATGTCTCTTCTTTCAATTCTGATATTAGTAATTTGTGCCTCTTTTTTCTTAGACTGCCTGGAGACTTCAATTTTTTTAAATCTTTTCACAAAACCAATGGTTTTGTGGATTTTCTCTATTTCTTGTTTTCATTTTTATTGACTTCTGCTCTAATTATTATTATTTCTTTTCTTCTGTTTACTTTGGATTTAATTTGCTCTTCTTTTTCTAGTTTCCTAAGATGAAATTTAGAATACTGATTTTAGATTTTTCTTCTTTCTAATGCATATTTTAGAAAAGAAGCACTGCTTTTTGCCACATCCCACTAATTTTGATAAGTTGTGTCTCCCTTTTCATTTAGTTCAAAATATTTTGAAGTTTCTCTTGAGATTTCTTCTTTGACCCATGCATAATTTTGAAATATGTTGTTTAATCTCCATATATTTGGGGATAATAACTTTGTAAAAAATAAATAAAAGAATACAGTTAAATGTAGACTTTTTTTTGTAATCTGGTACAGTCCACCCCGGCACAATCTAGGCTCTCAAAATAAGTGAGAGTTTGAAAAAGTTATTTTTATCTCCATGCTAGACTTTTATATTCAACAGGACTCACTTCTTTCTATACCCACGAGTATTCATGGAGTGCAGGATCAAGTTCAGCTAACTTGAGGATAACATGTCATTATTCTAAATTTCATAAGAACTACCATAGCCACTGTGTGTACAATGTGGAGAATTGGAATAAGTGGAATCCAGTTTGGCCTCCATTTTATTAACACTATAGAATAGATAACATTCCCTGTTATTACTATTATCCAAGTGTTAATAGACATATTTTAAACCCACTGTAATCTGGTATCAGAGTTGACCGTGGAAAGGTAAATTATTTTCTTGCTTTCTATATTTATATTGTGACAGAAAAGTTATATTATTAAATTAAATTTAATTAGTGATTAAAATAGGACTGAAACAGTATGAATTAGTTATAAAAACAAGAAGAGGCCGAAACCGGTTTGGCTCAGCGGATAGAGCGTCGGCCTGCGGACTGAAAGGTCCCAGGTTCGATTCCGGTCAAGGGCATGTACCTGGGTTGCGGGCACATCCCCAGTAGGAGATGTGCAGGAGGCAGCTGATCGATGTTTCTAACTCTCTATCTCTCTCCCTTCCTCTCTGTAAAAAATCAATAAAATATATTTAAAAAAAAAACACAAAAAAACAAGAAGAGAACTATTAAAATTAAAATTAATTTTGTATTCATTATTTAACTACTAGTGGCCACGGTGCATGAATTCATGCACGTTGAAAGGAAATTAGAAGAAATATTTTAATATCACTATTCACACTTTCTCTATAATAGAAGTGTCAACCAAATTCACAATTGACAATGACAGTTTGAAACACATGCTTGTGATTGGCATCAGCGAGAGTTTTATATGTATTACACATGCAGGAATCAACTTAGCCTTTTATATATATACTAGAGGCCCAATGCACCAAAGTCGTGCAAGAGTAGGCCTTCCTTCACCCGGCTGCTGCACCAGCTTCCCTCTGGCACCCAGGACCCAGGCTTCCCTTGCAGGCCCAGCTTCATCTGGAAGGTCGTCTGGAAGGACATCCAGTCTAATTAACATATTACATTTTATTATTATAGATAGAATAAAATTGCTTAATTAGACCTGCTTTCTGATTTAGCTGAACTTTTTCCAGCCCAGTGAAGCACCCCAACTTCTCTTTCAGGTAATTGTCAACAACACAGCAGTAATATCAACATGAAGCAGATTATTATTGTAGATCACACAGGGAGAACAAAGGGTAAAATATTTAACTGCAGCAGTGTTTGACTATATTCTGTGCAGTGAGAAAACCTGAAGTCATTTTCAAGGTCCACTATTTCTTACTTCTTTTCAGTGGGGTCAAGTTTCTAAGCTTTCAAAATCTCTGTTTCCCGGCTAATGAAAAGAAAATAGAATTCCACTGAGTCTCCTATCTACCTACTCCAGGACTTCTGTGAGGATCAAATGAGATGAGATGAGGCACAGGAAAATGCTTCACAGACATTTGGTTAAAGAGTGAAATGTTTGCTCCTGGCTATAAAGCAAGTTGTGTTCCTGGGCTGAAGAAACTCCAAGGAGACTAGTTGTCACTTGGGAGAGGAAGCCGGGTATTGCTATGTGATGTCATTACCCGGTGCCCATAGCAACCGTTTCTGGGCTGGGCTGGGCTGGGCTGTGGGCTGCATTTTGCGCCATGGAGTCTCAGCAGCATTGGCTGTGATTTGGTGGGGTGTCGCTCCAGGGTGGTGGTGGTGGGGCCTGTGTTCCACTTGGGGGAAGCCGAGTGTTGCTTTGTGGGCACCAGCTCCATGGTGCTGATTCTCTGTAAATGGCCAGTGCCCATCATGGCAGCTCCTGTGTTGAGTGTCTGCCCCCTGGTGGCCAGTGTGCATCATAGCGACCGGTCAGATGGTAGGACACTTAGCATATCAGCCATTTATATATATGGATGTTTTATTTCATTTTAAGAAGAGGAGAGAAAGTTAGCTTTATTTCCCCCTGCAGCTGTGATTTCACTGAGGTTGAAAACTAATAAAAAAGTACTTTCTGGGTTTCTTTCTGTGATGAGAGAACATTAAAAAGCTATTGCTTAAAGCATCTTTATCTTGTATGAGGAACAAATAACACAGAATCCAATGATTAGTCTATGTTTGCAAC
This sequence comes from Myotis nattereri, assembly GCF_964212035.1. Lineage (NCBI taxonomy): Eukaryota > Metazoa > Chordata > Mammalia > Chiroptera > Vespertilionidae > Myotis > Myotis nattereri. Next base: position 149,704,882 of record NC_138078.1, on the reverse strand, counting down.
AATTTTTTGTTAAGCCTGGAACTTTTTAAAAACAAGTATACAATTATTCATCTAATCTAAACTTTGCATTTTTCTGTTTTCAGGTCAAACTCCAAGAGTTTGAGGTCAAATTTTGATGGAGCACCCAGATGTCCTCAGCTGTCATGGAGAATACTTGCCATATTTGTTTCCATATTTTCCCCATTATACTGGCAGATACTTAGTTATTAACATAGAAGAAAGAGTTGGATTAAAGTGTTAACTTATCAGTCACCGTAGTCGTGGCCAATAGGCTTTCAGCTTTATTGTATCCTTTAAAAAAGAAGCCATTGCTCCATATGTGGCTAGTAAAATAGTCATAAAAATAAGGATAGTGACAATAATATTAAAAAAGAACCAATACCTATTGAGACTACAACCCAGCTACACAAGCTTATGCATACACACACACACACACACACACACACACACACACACACACCACCCCGTTCTGCCTCTTCTCTCCTCCATCACACCTCATCACACACTCATTCTTTCCCCTTCTTGGTACAAAGCTGGCAAAAGAGCTTATTGAAGCCTATAGAAGTCTTTGAGATGCATTGATTTGATGTCAAGTGCCCTCACAGGTATGGACATATGGCTTTAACTAAGAGTTCCTCAGCTTGGTCCAAGTGTTTGCAGCATTATGAAGGGTATTGTTTGCCCTTCCGAAAAGAAGGATCTGTGAGGGAAGAAATGATGCAAAAGGATTTACTTGGAGTTGTGGGGGTAAAACTTCCTTGTTAGAGATCAAACTTCCTTCTTTAACATCAAGAACAGAAAATAACAGCCCTATGAATAGAACAAATGTGGAAATACTGCCAGGACTGAAAATTCCAGCCCATGGCAACTGCCAGTTTTAGGAAACTTCCAGAGGTCTGGAAATTACTGCTGTTTGCCCCCAGCAAAAATTAGGAGAAAAAAAGTTCCCTTACCTGTTGTTAATCCCAAAACGTGTGTGTCAAGCCTTCTTTGATGCTAGAGCTTCTTGAGAAGTTGACACATGAATGGAGAAGAAAAGGATACGATGACAGAGTTTTGCTATTACCTTTTGTAATTTTCTCAAATATAACAGACACTGAACTTTCCGGAGGAATAAACTCTAAGGCTCAAAAAAGTTGGATACCAACAAGATGCACCTTTTCATCTTTGCCAGGTTATGGTGATCCAAAGAGCTCCTTATATTTCAAATGACCATGGATTTCCTGCATAGACAGACTCACTGGCAATGTGTAAGTAGAGCTGGTCGTGTCAGTGGACCTAAATAAAGCATTTCCATCAAACCCTGCCCTGTGTGCCACGGTGTACTAGTAATTGGTGACCCAAGGTACTACTTTGGTCACCAATTTAATAATCAATGCAGCCAAACAATGGGTTTGTAATTTTTAGCTGATTTAGTTAGTTATTTTACTGAATTAATTGAATCAACTAGCTACACTGGGGCCAAAGGGGAGAGGTGGCATGCTCACCTAGAAGAAAATGTGGGGGGAAATTATCGTATTCAAATAAATGATGAAAATAATAAATTTTAAATGAGAAATCTATAGAATTTGGGGTTCTTTCAAATAATTATTGAACTTTAAAAATAACCCACTTTTATGCTCAGCACCAGGCAAGGTATAGGCATACAAAATTGAACAAACCATTATATTTTCTGCCCCCATGCACTTTGTAGCTTAGATGACAAGAGAGAGGTTTTGAACAAATAATTAGACAAATAAGTATATACAAGTAACGAGTGTGTTTTCTTCTGTAATTTTAAAATGAAGAAAAAAACACCTTTTATAAAAAGAATACAAAGTAGCTTTAAACATTTTTTCTTTTTTCCTTTCTTCCTTCCCTCCTTCCCTCACCATCCTCTCCCCCCCACCGTCTGTCTCCCTCTCCCTCTCCCTCTCCTTTCTCTCCTTGTTGCTTTATTGAACAATGTGTAGGGTAAAGGAAATTGGAATATATAAATATGAGGTAAGCCCAAGAGATAAGATGAAGAGTTTTCTCAAGTAAAATGCATTGGAAGAAGAAAGAATATCAGGATGTAAGAAAGAGAGTGGAGTAGGGAAGACAAAACACCAAAGACCCCATGAATTCCATTTAAGATTTACAGTAATGAAAATCAATGGCTTAGCTTGGTAAGCTTAGGAAAATCCAGAGGAAGGAAATTATTTAAGAAAGAATTCTTTTCCTCACTGGGGCGGTGGGAGCTTGCCCTCGGAGGGCGGGAGGGCGCGGGGCGGTGGAGAGACATATGTAAAACTTTAAACAATAAGAAAAAGAATTCTTTTTCTATAAGTGGAGACTTTTGTTTTCTTTTAAAGCCATTCTCTTGGAATATATTTTATTGGAAGAATTGTAGATGAAGTAATTAATTACTGGCTCAGAGGAATGAAATGTGATGCCCAAGGTCACACACTGAGCAGAGCCACCAAGTCTGAAAATGTCTAAACTGGGGTTTTTTCACTGTATTACACCAATTCTAAGTAAAGAAGTATTTCCAATACAATGCCTCACTTTTTAAAGGACATCTTAATTTACATATAGACAAATTGTCTACTCTTTGGCTGGAGGCAGGATACTTATTTCTCATTACTCTCCTAGTTGCCTGTGGTCATAATCCTGGTCTCTGTCTAGCTCTCATTCAGATTTACCTGGTCGATGAGATTGAGAGAAAAAAAAAACTAGGCAAATGCAATTCTGTTCCTTCCTCCCACTTGTATCTGCCTGCAGGGAGCTGTGAGTTTTCGTGGGAGAGGGCTGTAACAGGCTGATAATTCTCCCTAATGCCTTCATGCAGTATCAAGAAGCCTAGTTTGGCACTCACCTAAGCTTCATTCTCTAAACAACTTTAGTAAAAACAAAACTGATATGTTTATTTCTACTTTTGAGTCCTGCAAGCTCAGGTGGGAAAGAAAGGTGTAAATTGTTGAGACTCCTCAAAGTCTAATAACATATTCTATTGTGAAACATATATTAGAGTGGTTAAAAACATGGACACTGGGGCCAGACTGACTGAGTTCATATCCCAGCTCTGACTTTTACTATCTGTGTGACCTTGGGCGAATTGCTTACCTTTTCTAGGCCTCTGTGTCATGGGATAGAATGGAATAGAATTTACCTCAGAGTGTTTTTGTAACAATTTAAAAATCAAACTCTCTGACACATAGTAAGCACGATACCAGTGTTAACTTTTTTTTCTATAAGATAAAATTAAGTAGCTAGTTTTAAACAATGGTTTGGTACTATATACAAGGGACAGACTTTCAAAAAACTGTTCCTTGTATATAGGTGTTTCTATTAGATAAATATTTCAAATGTTTATGTTTATATGGGAGAAAGTGCACTTTCTAGTTAAAAGTATGGACTTGGAGTCAGATGCCTGGGTTCCAATCTAGCCTCATGACTTACCAGTTGTGTGAGTTCAGGCAAGTTACTTAACCTCCTGCCTGCCCATCAGCACTCTGGGCATACACACAGTAGACACTCAGGAATTCTTGTTGACCTAAATTGGTTTCTACCAAATTCTCTCAGCCTGTCTGTGGGAAACTCAGCTAATACCCTGCTGGATCACTCTGATTCTAGATACCTGTCCTAGATGATTAATACTTCAGAGATCTTTCTGCTTTTGCTAACTGTTCTAGTGAATATGAGTTTGGTTTGTTCTACTACCAGCCAAGATTCATTTCTGACCATGCTGGGCAGATCTCCTTCCAGCTACCTGCCAAGTTACCTCAGAGAGCTGGGGAGGTAATGTAGTCTTATACAAGAGAATAGGAGTTAAGAGTCCAAGCCTTCACAGTCTTCAAGTAAGATAAATAGCAAAGCCTGGCGTCTTCTCTTTCGCTCCCCACCCCCTCTTTCCAACTTCACACTATGGAAAGAATGATCTTTAAAGAAATGTAAATTGGGTCATGCTTCTCCCTTGCTTAAATGCTAAAATGGATTGAATGCTTAATGTGAAGTACATTTCTTTCTCTTTTTTATGCAGCACTAAATGTTTTTCGTGATTCCAAGTATTCCAAGTTTATTCTTTTGAAAAAATAATAAACTTATTAAATCTCACAGTGAGATTTAAGAAATGAGCCCAGCTGGTGTGGCTCAATGGTTGAGTGTCGACCTATCAACCAGGAGGTCACAGTTTGATTCCTGGTCAGGGCCCATGCCTGGGTTGCTGGCTTGATCCCTAGTAGGGGGCGTGCAGGAGGCAGTCAATCAATGATTGTTTCCCATCATTGATGTTTCTATCTCTCTCTCCCTCTCTCTTCCTCTCTTAAATCAATAAAAATATACTTAAAAGACAAAACAGAAATGAGAGAAATTCTACAAATGTAAGCCAGGCAAGTGGCTCGTTTTTATTATTTTTATTTTATTATTTTTATTTTAAATATTTATTGGGGTGACATTGGTTAATAAAATTATATAGATTTCAAGTGTAGCCAAGATTTGGAAGCAGCCCAAGTATCCAACAGTACATGAGTGGATAAAAATGTTGTGGTACATTTATAAAATGAAATACTACATGGCCATAAAAAAGAAGGAAATCTTATCCTTTGGGACAGCATGGGTAGACCTGGAGAGCATTATGCGAAGTAAAATAAGCCAGTCAGACAAAGACAAGTACCATATGATTTCACTCATATGTGGAATCTAATGAACAAAATGAAAAACAAGCAAAATAGAGACAGACTCATAGCAGACTGACAGTTACTGGGGAGGGGTTGGAGGCTGGGTGGGAATGGAGGGATTGACCAAAAAAGAAAAGAGAGAGAAAAAAATTGTGGACACAGACAACAGTGTGGTGATTTCCTGGGGGAAAGGGGAGCAGGGGTAAGGTGGAGGAGGTATAGGGGGAATAAATGGTGATGGAAGGCGACTTGATTTGGCTCGGTGAACACACAATACAGTGTACAGATTATGTATTGTGGAATTATGCACATGAAACCTGTATAATTTTGTTAACAAATGAATCCAATAAATTCAATAAAAAAGAAAAATATAGAATCATTGTTATACACCTGAAAGAAAAGAAAGTTTTCAATAAATGTTGGATATTAGTAAAGTTTGGGGCCATTTGGGGGAGGAAGCACTGAATTGGCTATCAAAAGATATGAGTAATGAGACTAACTATTTGTAGGACTTGGGGCAAATCCCTTGGTCACTTTCTGTCCCACCTCCCTCTTTGATAAATGAGGGCATTTATATAACTATTTGTTTCAGGTATCTATTGCTGTATAATAAACCATCAAAACTTAGTGTCTTAAAACAACAACAGTTTATTATTTTCCAACTTGGGAGGGTGTTGGTTTCGCTCTGTGTGGTGTAGCTGAGGTCACTCAAGTAGCTGCATTCAGTTGGGAGTTTAGCTAGGGCAGTAACATTTAAAATGGCCTCTCACCTTCTAGGCTGTCTTTCCTCACACCCTATCCTCATTCCATAGTCTAGCCCAGTGGTTGGCAAACTCATTAGTGAACAGAGCCAAATATCAACAGTACAACGATTGAAATTTCTTTTGAGAGCCAAATTTTTTAAACTTAAACTATATAGGTAGGTACATTGTCATTAACTTCATTAGGGTACTCCTAAGGCTTAAGAAGAGCCACACTCAAGGGGCCAAAGAGCCGCATGTGGCTCGCAAGCCGCAGTTTGCCGACCATGGGTCTAGCCCAAGGGTCCTTGTAACAACACTTCAAACAGAGCGTGTTCCAAACACAGAAGTCCTAAGGTGAAGGGCTTATCAAGCTTCTGTGTCATCTTGCTTGCTGATGTTCTATTGGCTAACGCCAATCAGATGGCAAACCCAGGTCAGGCTTTTTTATTTTTATTATTATTACTAGAAGCCTGTTGCATGAAGATTCGTGCAATAGGCCTTCCTTCCCCTGGCTGCCGGCACCGGTTTTCCTCTGGGACCCGGGACCCAGGCTTTTGGTCCGGTCGCAGCGGAGAAGCCAAGCCTCTTCAGTATTCAGTCTTCAGTCTTCACTCCAGCCGGAGCCTTCAGTCTTTGCTCTGTGCTTGCATATGCAAATTAACCACCATCTTTGTTGGGTTAATTTGCATATGCATCCTGATTGGCTGGTGGGTGTAGTGGAGTGACACCAATTTGCATGTCTCTCTTTTATTAGTGTAGATTTTTGTTGTTGACACTATTATAGATATCCTTCATTTTTTCTTCCCCCCTTTGCTCACCTCCAGCCAGCCTCCACCTCCCCAACAGGTCTTTACCATACTGTTATCTGAGACCATGTGCTATGCATATACTAGTATGTTCTTTGGCTAATCTCTTCACCTTCTTTCATCCAGTCCGCCCCACCACCCCTCCCTTCTGCCAAGTCAGTTTTGAAGGGCACTACACAAAGGCATGAACACTGGGAAATGTGTTTTATTGGAGGCCAACAATATAACAGTGTACTTCGCCATGATGCCAGATTTTCTTCGGAGTCAGCCTATGCTAATGTAATTATTGAGCATCAGTATGTGAATTTTTTTTCCACGATCCTTTCATCTTGTCATTTTGATTCTAAAAACACTATCATTTCTGTAATGTGCCACTCTTTTCTTTTTTTTAATCCTCACCCGAGAACATGCTTCTGTTGAGTTTTAGAGAGAAACGGGGAGAGAGAGAGAAAAATATTCATCAATGTGAGAGATAAATGTCTATTGGTTGCCTCCTACACCAGTGATGGCAAACCTTTTGAGCTCGGCGTGCCAGCATTTTGAAAAACCCTAATTTAACTCTGGTGCCGTGTCACATATAGAAATTTTTTGATATTTGCAACCATAGTAAAACAAAGACTTATATTTTTGATATTTATTTTATATATTTAAATGCCATTTAACAAAGAAAAATCAACCAAAAAAATGAGTTCACGTGTTACCTCTGACACGTGTGTCATAGGTTCGCCATCACTGTCCTACACGCTCCGACTTGCAATCTTTTGGCGTGCAGGACTGTGTTCTAACAACTGAGCCACCTGACCAGGGCAGAAATGTGCCATTCTTATAGAAGCCATCATAGGTTGAATTTCTCTGTCTTAAAGCTGTAAACAAAATTCTCACTTTTATTTTTGTTGTTGTTGTAGTTTTCCCCTAATTTCCTAGACCCAATATATTTTAACATGCTAAATTTTCAATCACTTTAACTTCTACATATTACTCCCCACTGCCAAAAAATTTAAAGCACCTTCCCTTGGCCTCCCTTAGTTCACGTTCTTCCCTGCCTCTACTCTCCTTTTCCATATCCTGGAGAGGTACTTACATAGTTTCCAGCTCCAGCTGCTCAGTGTTTACCTAGGTGTAATCTTGATCTTTTGTGAAGCTTTGCCGTTATATCTTACTGAGAATAAAACAATAATGTTCAAGTGCTGCTCTTACGCCACCTTAAAGCAAAGGCTGATCATCTGCCTCTTTATACTGCAGTGGTTCTCAGCCTTGGCTGCACATTCGAATCACCTGGGAATCTTTGTAAAATCCTGATTTCTGGTCCTCATCTTCCAGAAATTCTGTTTCTTTGTTATGGGGTGGGGCCACAACATGAGTGACAAAGAAACAGAATTTCCGGAGGATGAGGCCCAGAAGTCAGGATTTTAAAAAGATTCCCAGGTGATTCTAATGTGCAGCCAAGGGTGAGAACCACTGTTACACTGGAAGGAAAAGTTCCTAAGTGTCTATCCATGTGGGTGGCCTCCTAGAGCAGTGGTTCTCAACCTTCTGGCCCTTTAAATACAGTTCCTCATGCTGTGGCCCAACCATAAAATTATTTTCGTTGCTACTTCATAATGGTAATGTTGCTACTGTTATGAATCGTCATGTAAATATCTGATATGCAGGTTGGTCTTAGGCGACCCCTGTGAAAGGGTCGTTCGACCGCCAAAGGGGTCGCGACCCATAGGTTGAGAACCGCTGTCCCTAGAGGATGTGTAAGTTCAGGAAATCCCCCATCTTCCCAGCTGACGGCCCCATGTGCACTAGTCCCATTTGCACCCACCCTGTTCCTTGCCATCTATACACATTTCAAAAGATGAAACAACAAACCACAGTTCATCCCAACAAGCTGTTTTACACTATTTTCAGGGACATACCCCATTGCTGAAATAAGGACTTTATGTAGGGGGTAGGTTTTTAATCTCAAAATGCCCCATTCTGGCCTCAGGGTGAGTCATTTCAGGTTGAAATGGAAACCTAGTAAACTATCTGGTTAATGGTATCAATTTAGGCAGCAGGAGGTTCAGCTGAGCTATGGAGTTTAGCATTAAGCAAGAATGAGAAGATTGGAGTCTCAGCTTTCCACAAGGCTGAAAAAGGCTTGTTAAAAGGCATTTCAGGAAGCCAAACAGGCACTTCCCTGGGATTCGTCCTAGGAATCCACAAAAGAAAAAGTCATATAGATCTTATCTGATAATTGCTATTAACTATGCTGCAATGTTTTCCCAATATTATCTAATTTGCCATTCATAAGACACAGAGCTAGGGTGGGTTTTTCAAAAAGCATCATGCCAGGAAGTTACTAATATCTCAAATAGTCACAGCTTTAAGGAGGTACATCAAGCACACTAATGGAATTTTTTAAACTAATTATTTTATAAAGCAATATGAATCAATTAATGAAACATCAGCACTAAAGATGCATCAGTGACATGTGTGCTCCTTTCTGAAGACACATTAAAATATATTATTCTCATTAATTTTCTCGTTTTTAATTTAGTGTAAATATATCTGAGGTTAATGTAAGTGTGTTTTGAAAAGAACTCAATCAGCAGTAAAAATCAAGTGTTCCAAAAATTCTGAAGTTGATATAAATGATTTAAGAATATTATCCTGATTATATGCATATTTTAAGAAAATCACTTTTTAAAAGCAAGTTTTAATAGGAGAGACACTAGAAAGGATAATAAATTAAATACATCAAAATATAAAATATATTGTTCATTGTGTCTGTTTCTAGCATTATTCCCGGTGGCCAAGACATAGAAACAACAAAACTATCCTTCAGTAGATGATTGGATAAATCCCAGTAGCTCCTCTCCTCATCCTATATAATAAAGAGGTAATATGCAAATAAACCCTCACACCATCACACCGTCACAAGATGGCTGTGCCCACAGTGGAGGTGAGGTTCCCAAAATGAGCTGTAATGAGTGATCAGCAGGGACCTGAGGCTGTGTGGTGCCAGGCCGGGTCAGGGGACCTGAGGCTGCGCTCCCCCACCCAGCGGGGCTTGATGGGGGACCTCAGGCTTCATCCCCCACCCCAGCCCAGGCCAGGGGACCTCAGGCCACTCCCCCCACCTGGCACAACTTGGCAGAGGACCTCAGGCCACACCCCCCACCCAGCAGGGCTTGCTGGGAGACCTCAAAGCATGCCCCCCGCCCTGGCCCAGGCCCCAGGGACCTCAGGCCATGCCCCCCACTCCGGTCCAGATCTGGGGACCTCAGGCTGCAATCCCCACCCCAGCACCAGGCTAGGGGACCTCAGGCCACGCCCCCACCCATCAGGGCTTGATGGGGGACCTCAAAACATGCCCCCACCCTGGCCCAGGCCTGGAGACCTCAGGCCATGATATCCACCCCAGTGCCAGGCCGAGGGACCTCAGGCCGCATCCCCTGCCTGGCAGGGCTTGATGGGGGTATGGCTGGCCGGGTCTGGATCTTGCCCAGTGGGGGTGTGGCTGGCCGGGTCTTGGTCTTGCGTGATTTTTGAGGCACACATGTGTGGGCAGGGACTTGAATCTGGGTCCTGTAGCACGCCCCAGACTCTGACAGGAGGAAGGTTTTCATATACATTTTACTAATTTTTTTCATCTCTGACACTTCTATTATAGAGAAAGGGCTAATAGCAATATTAAAATATTTCCTCTAATTAATCCCCTTTTAATGTGCATGAATTTCGTGCACTGGGCCACCTGTGTGTGTGTGTGTGTGTGTGTGTGTGTATGTGTGTGTATAGCCATAAGATGAAATCCTGTCATTTGTGAAAACATAAATGGATCTTGAGAATATCATGCTAAGTGAAATATTACAAAAAGTCAAGAACAACATGATTTCACTCATATGTGGGATATAAAACTGAAATCAACAAATGAGCAAACAAAAACTCAGACACAGACAACAATATGGTGATTAACAGAGGGAAGAGGGTGGCAATAAAACAAAGGAGATCAAATATGTGATAACAGAAGAAGATTTGACTTTGGGTGGTGGGCAAAAATGCAAGATACATGATGTGTCATAAAATTGTGCACTTGAAACCTATATACTGTTATTAACCAATGTCACCCCAATACATTTAATTTTTAAAAATCAAGAGAAAAGATTTGCAAGCAAAAAACTAAGATATTGTATATGCATAGAAAATGGCTAGGAGGATCTACAAGAAAATATTATCAGTGATTGACTCTGGGAAAGAAACGAGGGGTGGCAAGGAAATTTATGTCACATTATATGTACTCATTATATGGCAGATTTTCTAACAGTTTATAACATTTACTTTATTATAAAAATTAGTTGCAAAAAAACCAAACCTAAGCCTTTTTTTACTTTATTAACCTTATCCCCAGATCATAGTTGAATTTAACAAGGATCTAATTTATGGAATTTATAGAATTCACAGCATTTTAGAGTTGGGGACTTTTGAGATCATCTGTCTCATTACATCAACTATTTCTAAACTAGACGTCCGCTTTCTCAGTTTGCCTAACACTAAATGCAGCTACATTCCACTAGAGCTAAAGAATGTGGGCAGCCCTTGGAATTTACCTTAATGGAATTTGACCCGCAGTTGAAGGTGTGTGGTGTAGGTTTCTGTTATATCCTATAGTGATTGTTAAGATGATTCCTTGAAAGAAGGGGTAGGATGGGCAGAATAGGTGTTTGCCTACTAGGGTGAGCCTGGGGGCCCCAGAGAGTTCCCTCTTTTCTTTCCCCTAATTTCCAAATACATTCCATTATGATTTCAGATTTTTGACTGAAGACACTGATATCTACTGTGATGCATATGCTCCTATGAGAGGTAAGCAATAAAACATAACCATAAAGAAAAATCAAATCTTTTTTATTTTTTTCCTGATAGTTGGAAAGCAAACAGGTAGAAAGGAAGAAGAAAAAATTGGGGGGCGGGTACCATAAAGAGGAAAGAGAATGCTGAAGAAAGATTGGCCTGCTTCAAATTTCTGCCTAAACCAGTGGTCGGCAAACTGCGGCTCGCGAGCCACATGTGGTTCTTTGGCCCCTTGAGTGTGGCTCTTCCACAAAATACCACGTGCGGGCCCACATGTACAGTGTGATTGAAACTTCCTGGCCCATGCTCAGAAGTCGGTATTTTGTGGAAGAGCCACACTCAAGGGGGCTAAAGAGCTGCATGTGGCTCGTGAGGCAGTTTGCCGACCACTGGCCTAAACAGTCATATTACTGTGTAATAAGCTTTAGAAAGTAGCTTTTGGTGATAACTTGAGCCTTTCTAAAATGGAGCAATACCAGCAACTGACAAAGTTCTAAAATCCCAGTAGCTCCTCTCCTCATGATCTCACTGATTTTGGTCTCATCACCCTTTACCAAAGAAAGCATGATTTGTCAGTTTGCTCTACACTTGTATGGAGATCCCTGAGCCCAGGGCTTTGCTTGTTAACAATGCAATAAATGCCGAGTATCACAATCTACTGGGAAAGAGAAACACCAAACAACTGGAAGGCACACCTCCTATTGGGGATGTGCCCGCAACCAAAGTACATGTCCTTGACCGGAAACGAACCTGGGACCTTTCAGTCCGCAGGCTGACACTCTATCCACCGAGCCAAACCGGTTAGGGCATCTTCACTAAACTTTAAAAATCATTGGTGGCAGTGACTGTGTCTTGTATCACAATATCTTCCAATACCATGCCTGGCATATAGTAGGGGTATAATACATTTTTGTTTAATCAAGAAAACAAAGCCAATTAGTTGCATTTTAACACTAAAACTATACATCTCTCTCTAAACAGAACACAAATTTCTAAAGAATTGTAAATGCATCCCTCCCCCAACAATGACTCAGCTCTCCATGGCTGTAGCATGTGTGTGTCTTAGAAACAGCATTTGACAGCAGTCTCCTTCCATGTCTTCTAGGAAGAGAGGATTCTAAGTGACACTTATTCAAGATTTCTCAGGTTTTTGCATGGGTATGAAGATTGGAAGGAAGTGGTGAGGAATGGTTGGACAATGAACTGAAAATAAGACAAGAAAAGAATGAGAAGGAATATAAAGGATGAGCCACTCTGGGTGGGGAAAACCAGGGTGAGAGTTGAGAGATTTGGCAAAAACTCCAGGGCAAGCTTGAGTTAGGTTGGCTATTCCCATTTCGAGTATGCACACGCCTCTGGAACTCCCAGAAGTCTTTTGGGGGGGGAAAAAACCCCACCTACAGGTTCTGGATGAAATGTTCCTCCCTAATCTTACTATTACTCATTTCCTGGAAAAGTCATAGCTGGTCTATCCTGACCTTCAGAGCCTGAAGGAGTGCAGATTCATCTTCCAAATTCAAGAAGAATTTCAAGAAAGAACCTCAAGAATTTCAGAAGAACCTCAAAAGCCAATCTTTCTGTCTTCTGCTTTATTTATCAAAAATGTCACGAACATTTTTACTGGCACTTTCTTTGGCATGTTCTGGGTGAATCAGCATGAGAACAAAATGACTTCACTGCCATGCTGAAATTTAAGATTGCAAACAATGTTATTTCTAGTTTTGGAAAACTGCTCAGAACTGGAATTACCCTTTCCAGCCTTATGTAGTCATCTTTATAACCCACAGCTTGGCATGATCTCTAGTGTTAGTGGTGCTGTTATTACCTGTATTTCTTTATTTGCCACAACAACTCCAGTCTTATTTTCCACCTTGGTATTGGTAACAGTAGCTTACCTTCCTTGGAAAATATATTTATACTAGAGGCCCAATGCATGAAATTCGTGAAAGAGTAGGCCTTCCTTCCCCTGGTTGCTGGCACCGGTTTCCCTCTGGCACCCTGGACCCGGGCTTCCCTCACAGCTCAGCCTTTGTCTGGAAGGTCATCCAGAAGGACGTCTGGTCTAATTAGCATATTGCACTTTTATTATTATAGATCAGTGGTTCTCAACCTTCCTAATGCCGCAACCCTTTCATACAGTTCCTCATGTTGTGGTGACCCCCAACCATCCAATTATTTTCGTTGCTACTTCATAACTGTAATTTTGCTGTTATGAATCGTAATGTAAATATCTGATATGCAGGATGCATTTTCATGGTTACAAATTGAACATAATTAAAGCATAGTGATTCATCACAAAAACAATATGTAATGATATATGTGTTTTCTGATGGTCTTAGGCGACCCCTGTGAAAGGGTCATTCGACCCCCAAAGGGGTCTCGACCCACAGGTTGAGAACCGCTGTTATAGATGAACCTTACCTGTGTATGATGACCTGGCAAGCAGAAAAGCCCGTCTTGAGAATATGCCATTCATGATTTCCTCCTCCCTTTTGCCAAGCTCTTGGGATTTAACATTTTAATTAGGTAAGGTTCTTTTTTTCCAACTCAGAAATGTCTTTTCAGGCTGAGAGTGAGTATGGCCTGCAATTCCAAGCCCAAGACTGTAACAAGCAGAACATTTATTGATGGTCCCTCCCGGAAGTAACTGCCATCAACCAAAAGCAACAGATAATCCCTTCCCAGCGCAAGGCAGCATGGTTTACAGTGCTGTTTTGCAGGAATACCTATGTGGGCTTGTGAAAAATCTGGATTAAGTACTTTACCATCCATAAACATGCAAGCTTGCAGTTTAGCCCAGTCTAGCCTTTCTATCAGCGGATGACACGTGCATCATGATGTTAATAAAGTCCATGGGTAATGAAAGGGTCTCAGTAATCAGCTATCCCAAAGAAATTTCTACTACTTGCAACCACTACATTTCATCTTTTACACAATGCATGCGTACTATAGTCACAAGTATATGTATACCATAGACCTACCAATTGTTTCAAAAGAAAGATAAAGTTCAGCCTGCATAATGGAAACTGTACATACCTATATATAGTACATATATACCTACATGTATATATTTATTTAGCTATGGATTTAAATATAGTTTATATATTTAAATTAAATATATATTTAAATTTGGATTACGTTTAAGGCACTACCACAGCGGTGAACCAAGCAACAAATTTACCACCTCAGGTATAATGATCTATGGATTCTGGGATGCTACATTGGGTGGACACTAAACTTTCATTCTATTCATACCCTATCAAAACTCTTGGGATAGTAAACTTCTTGTTAACAGAACGTTCTTATTAAGAAGGAAAAAGGGAGTGATGTCATCCAGGTAACAATATAGGTTATTCCCAACTTTATTCCCTCTCTCAAGGAGACAAACTAGCAATTACCAATAGACAGGACACCATTATAAAAACCCCAGAACCCCAGGCTGAGGTTAAAGCATACCCTTGGACCACAGAGACCAAGAAGGACTATACCAGTGGTTGGCAAACAACGGCTCGCGAGCCACATGCGGCTCTTTGGCCCTGTGGCATGGGCCACGAAGTTTCAATCTCACTGTACGTGCACGCCTGCATGTGGTATTTTGTGCAAGAGCCACACTCAAGGAGCCAGTTTGCCGACCACTGGACTACACTATTGTCAGGGGAAGCACAGCTGTGGCACATCTGCCTTGGGAAAGGCAGACCTAGGGAAGAGGAATATACAGGTTTTGGAAGCCAGCTTGGAGTCATCCAGGCAGGGAATCTGCGGGTCCTAGCTACCCAGAGCATAGTTTGGAAGAGGGAGTAGAGCTTCTGGATGTTTATATTTCCTTGGATTCATGGAATCCTTACCACACGGGAAATGGCTGGGCTAAAAAAAGCCAAAGTCGTTCCTTCTAAAGATCAGGGCACAGGTTACTTATGTCAAAGGGTGGTACTGGAGGAAAGTGGTGAAGGTGAAGTATGCTCCTAAATTTTGGGCTCACTGAAAAAGCTAAATTCTAGAAAGTTTGATGGGGCAAAAGGCCACCCAGAAAACCCTGAAAGACAGGTCCTAGCCTAGTTTAAACCTGATTCAGAGGGAAACTTTTGTAAAGTTGTGATATTAATAATGTCTCTGCCACCTACATATAGAAGGTCAGGAGGACGGGTTTTCTGCTACTATCAAGTCTAGAGTTCTTGTCATTCTCTGATAATCCCAACTGGATTACGGAGACTCATGCCTCATATCGTGTGTGTGTGTGCGTGTATCTCCTCAATTTCTAGATTGTGCAACACGTTTCTCTTTCTTCTTTTCCCATCCATGCACATGTGTCTAGGGTTGCCAAAGGCTATAATTGTTCCCCAGCCAATTTTTCCCAGGCCCAACGACAGCAGCAGGCTCCCCCTAAGTGGTTATCAGAGAGTAAAACCAACCACAGGAAACTATCATGCTAAAGTGAGGTCCTTTTCAGTTTCAAGCTTCAAGGAGATAATGGTGGAAATTGGGAGCACCCAAAGTTATGTCTGAATTCACTCCAAATCTATTTGCTCATCAGACCATGTTATAATTAGTATTATTAGACCTCTGAATCATCAGCCCCTGAAACTGTAATATATCAAGATTTTTTCAATGCTCTCAGTGTCTAAATGAAAACATTTTTAATAAAAAGCTTCTGCACAGCTAAAGAAACCATCAACAAAACAACAAGAAAGCCCACTGCATGGGAGAACATATTTGCCAATGTTATCACCGATAAGGGTTTAATCTCCAATATTTACAGGGAACTCATACAACTTAACAAAAGGAAGACAAACAACCCAATAAAAAAAAAATGGGCAACGGACCTAAATAGACACTTTTCAAAAGAGGACATTCAGAAAGCCAAGAGACATATGAAAACATGCCCAAAGTCACTAATCATCCAAGAGATGCAAATCAAAACGACAGTGAGGTACCATCTCACACCTGTCAGAATGGCTATCATCAACAAATCAAAAAACAAGTGCTGGATAGGATGCGCAGAAAAAGGAACCCTCGTGCACTGCTGGTGGGAATGCAGACTGGTGTAGCCACTGTGGAGAACAGTATGGAGTTTCCTCAAAAAACTAAAAATGGAGCTTCTATTTCACCCAGTGATCACACTTCTAGGAATATATCCCAAGAAACTAGAAACACCAGTCAGAAAGGATATATGCACCCCTATGTTCATAGCAGCACAATTTACAATAGCTACGATTTGGAATCAACCTAAGTGCCCATGAGCAGATGAGTGGATTAGAAAACTTTGGCACATCCACACAATGGAATACTACGCTGCTGTGAAAAGGAAGAAACTCCTACCATTTGCAACAGCATGGATGGACCTGGAGAGCATTATGCCAAGTGAAATAAGTCAGTCAGAGAAAGAGAAATATCACAGGATCTCACACATTTGTGGATTATAATGAACAACATAAACCGATGAACAAAAACAGATCTAGAGACAGAGAAGCATTGATTAGATGCTCAAACCTCAGAGGGAAGGCAGGGGAGGGTGGGGTTAAGGGGGAGAGATCAACCAAAGGATTTGTATGCATGCATATAAGCATAACCAATGGACACGGACACCAGGGGGTGAGGGCGTGAGTGGGGGGATGGGGGTACAATAGGGGCATGATGACACATTTGTAATATCTTAATCAATAAAGGAAAAAAAAATATAAAAAACATTTCTAAATGTTTTTAAATTCACTTGGAGCCCTTACTAAGAGGTTTAAGAAATGTTTCTAAAATGAATCTAAAAAACATTTCTTAAACCTCTTAGTAATGGCTCCAAGTGAATTTTGGAAAGGCATCCCGTCTTGCTACCCCTGCACTTCTCCCCCTGCTTGCTCCCACCCTAAGCCAATGCTACCCATCTTTCATCCCCACATGGCAGCATCTCTTCTCATCTCCTGAACTCCACCCATTACCATCTTCTGAAGGGTCATATGGAGTGTTCCTTACCATTCTGGTGCTTTTCTGAGTATTGAGCCTTTGCAAAAGAGGGCAGACTCTCATAGCAATGAGAAATTTGAGTGTGGAAAGATTTTTTTCTCAAGTACATTTTGGCCTTAAAGCGGAAAAGAATGTTTGTTAAAATACTTAGCTGTCCATAATAATTTAACTTTTCTAACAATGTAATTTAATTTAACCATGCTCCATATACTAATAGATTTTAGAGCAGTAGTCTCCCTCCATCTGTTACCCACTCTCTTTTCTCCATTCTAAAAATATATATATTAATTATAATCTCCAGGCCTGGTTGCTTCTGAAGTAGATTAGGGGACTTCTTCAACTGTTCCATTACTCTCTGTTTCTGAAGGAAAATAATTGGAACATCTACGTCTGCAGCCATCTTGGAGAAAGACAAGATATTGAAGGCGTTTCATTAATTTACATCGGGGTTCTAAGTTAAACTGTCTGAGAGCTGGCTTCCTCGACAGCTCTGATTTAGGCCTCCCAAAATGTTTCACACTATGACTCATGCTTCCTTCTGGAAATGACAAAACTTCCTCACCACCCTGATCTAAGCCACCTGCTTTTGGTTCTCTGTGCTCTCAGGAAAGGATTTCATCGTATGTTACTTTTTTTCCATGGTGGGCAAGGAAACCCAGCTTTTGTTTTTCCAAAGGAAGAAACACACACACTCACACACACACATACAGTCAAAGAATGACACTGAAAATTCTAAAAATTAGCAGGCAGCGAATCAATACCATCACCCTCACCTCCACACCCCTGAAAAATAAATACATGGTTTAATAAAAACAAGAGGGAGCTGACTTTTTTAACCATTTATGTCCCATAGCTTTTTAAAAAACTGTGTAGTTTTCTAATGAAAGAACTGTATAGTAACTTTGCAAAAGTTAGTGCTTTTCTTATTTCAGGTGGTCTTAAAGAGCTTGGATTTTGAAGGTAGCTAAAAATCAGTGCAGAGAAGTGCTGACACATTTCTCAGGAGACTGCATTCCCTACGCCTCTGGGAGATGTTTGGGGGAAGAGCAGATTTGCAGTATAGAAGAAAGGAGAAATGAGGAGAGGAAAGGGTATACTTGCCAACAATATTTCATCCTCCTGAAATCTGCTCTACAGTGTCCTATAGCAGCTTCAAGTATAAATGTGTTCCAATCTGTATATTATAATGTATAACTCAGCAGTCATTAAAATACAATTTACTGGAGTGAAAAAGTACCCAGAATGTCAACTCAGTATAAAGATTCACCATATGGCACAAAGGATTTATTTGGGGGGGACAGGTAAAGATTTTGAAATAAGAAACTTAAATATATTTTTCTACTATATTTAATTGAAATTTTGATGAATATATAATGTGTATGAAACAAAGAAAGTTATGTGTATCTATTTATGTGGCCTTACATTTGTTCTCTGAGAAACTTCGTACATGATGATTGAGTAGGAAAAAGATTGCCTTACACACTCCATCTCTTTTTATTTCCTCACAACAAGACAATGGGGTGTCAGTCCTGATATCGATTCCCAGCTCCACTACTGAGTTATTGTGAGCTAGTAATTTAATCAAAATGGGAGTATGAATCAGATGACTCCCAAAGACCCTTCCAATTTTGAAATTCTATGGTTCCAAGATTTTTGTCTATAGCCATGGTATTTCACTTCCTTTTTTCAAAGGAGACACCAAGATTTATTGCTTGTTAACTAACAGCTCTTGACTGTGACATGCGGATTCCAATGGCTCTGCCAAGCCCCAAGTCCTAGGAGACAGGGCCTAGGAACAGGATACTTACCCACCCAACCCCTTCTGTACTCCCTCTCCACTGGCAGATCAGCTGGCGCTGGTCTGGTTCTGAGAGGGGTGTGGAGGACCTAAAGCAGGATTCTTATGTTCATCCCTGATCACTGTTGACTTGCATTCCTTTCACAGGATTCTATGGATAGGTAGCAGAAGCCCCCATTCATGTTATATGCGTTTATGAGTGCTTGTTGTATGCTTAAATCACTGTGTCATGCACAGAGGAGAAGGCAGAGTTGGGCAAGCCCTACAAGCAGTTACGCAATTGTGGTTTAGAACAGAGAGTTAAAGGGACCAAAATAGTTCTCTGTCAACCAACAATGGCCTCTAAAGTTTCACCAGTAATGATTCATTCTTTGGTCTTGTATGTTTCTTGGCCTTTGTGAGTACTCTATTATAATTTTTAAAAAAGTATTTGGAAGGATAAAGGGTTGTGATGAAGAGGAGGAAGAGCTGGGGAGGGGTGAAGAGACATTAGAGCAGCGGTTCTCAACCTGTGGGTCCCGACTCCTTTGGCGGTGGAATGACCCTTTTACAGGGGTCGTCTAAGACCATCCTGCATATCAGATATTTACATTACGATTCATAACAGTAGCAACATTACAGTTATGAAGTAGCAACGAAAATAATTTTATGGTTGGGTCACAACATGAGGAACTGTATTTAAAGGGCCAAAAGGTTGAGAACCCCTGCATTAGAGAGAGAGAGGGAGAGAGAGAGAGAGAGAGAGAGAGAGAGAGAGAGAGAGAGAGAGAGAGAGAGAGAAACTGATGTAATTAATGAGGATAGGGGGAATGAGTCTTAAGAGTTGTTTATAAAAAAGAAAAATTCCAAATTAATATATTAAACTAAGATCTATGCTCTGATGACAATCTATTATCAATTAGTCAGCCTGGTGGCAAAAATTGAGTTCCTGTCATGTTCCAGGCACTGTTCTAGGTGATGGAGATATATCAATGAATATGATAACACTGCTGAATCAAAGCAACTTAAAGACTATAGAGAAGGAGAAAGACAGGAAGTGACAAAGGGAAAAAGGTAATTTCAGCTTAATAATGACCAACCACTAAGGGAATAAAAGAAAGAGTACTGGGTGCAGCTGGGGAGTGTGGTGTGGCTACTCTAGTTGGGGTGGTCAGAGAAGAATTTTAAAAAATGTAATATTTGAGCTAAGGCCTGAATAATGAAATACTTCTCACCTTTCTTCAGTGCCTCCTTCCCAGGAAGTGTGTCCTAAAGAGATGTAAGGGTGATGGCACCAAATTGGGTTGCATTGGCAGGGTCGGGGTGAGAGTAGATAAAGTGGCTTTGTAAATATTTGGGGGGGAAAGCTTCAAGTTAAAATAATAGTAAATGCAAAGACTCTCACAGCCTGTTTGAGGGTCAGAAACAAGGCTGGTGTGATTGGTGCACAATGGATAAAGGGAGCGAATGGTAGGAGCTGAGGCCAGGGAGGTGAGAAGGGGCCAGATCATTTAGGACAGCTGATATAATAATAATAATAATAATAATAATAATAATAACAACAACAACAACAACAACAGCTAGCATTTATTGCATCCTTATTTACTGTAGATTAGCTTTTATATATATCACATCTAGTTCATGAGGTGGGTACTATTTCCAGTGGTCATCCAGCCAATGGTATGTGCTAGAGCTGGGATATGAGCCCCCAGGGTTGGACCCCAAAACTGGTTCTAGTTCTTAAATATTTTCTTTGCTATACCCAGGAAATATGTGGCCTCAAACACCTTTTTGTGCACACAGAAAATGAAGCACACCCAGTATCATCATCCAACTTAAAGTCTCAAAGGCACTATGAAAGGGACCCTCTTTCAAAGTCTGAGTAAGAATGGCAAGCAGTGACTGGGAGTACAACAGCTGTGTGGCTGATTTTCCTACCAATGTCATTTCCCCTTCTTTATCTACTCTCAACCCCGACCCTGCCAACGCAACCCAGTTCGGTGCCATCACCCCTACATCTCTTTAGAACACATTTCCTGGGGAGGAGGCACTGAAGAAAGATGAGACACATGCTGACAGAACATCAAGAGCCAATGTTTCAGACTTACGCCTGTCTTGATCACACTGGAGGGTTGTTGGATGTAATTATTTAGTTCTTTGGGCTTCTGTTTTCTCATCTGTAAAACAAGTTTGGCCCTTTATAGGAAAAAGTAACAGGAAACAAAGGTGACTCGAGAGCTCCCAGGAGTTGCCATAAATTTGATACTTTCCTAGTAAAAGAAATCAGAATGTTTACTTGTTGAACTGCCACCCCTAAAACCCATTGAAATTTGCACTGTGGCTAAGTGTGGTAGGCAGAATAATTGCCCGCAAAGATGTCCATATGCCAATCCTGGGAACCTATGAATATGTTACCTTACCTGGCAAAAGCTGTTTTGTAGATGTGATTAAATTAATGATTTTGAGCCGTAACCGGTTTGGCTCAGTGGATAGATAGAGTGTCGGCCTGCGGACTGAAGGGTCCCAGGTTTGATTCCGGTCAAGGGCATGTACCTTGGTTGCGGGCACATCCCCAGTAGGGGGGGGTGCAGGAGGCAGCTGATCGATGTTTCTCTCTCATCGATGTTTCTAACTCTCTATCCCTCTACCTTCCTCTTTGTAAAAAAAAAAAAATCAATAAAATATATTAAAAATTTAATGATTTTGAAATGGGTTAGGGTTAAGGTTAGGGTTAACTCCATCTGTCTTCAGAGCAAACATCTCAAAAATGGAATATGGTGGGGATCAGTCTTTCATTAAATTAAACAGGATCCTCTCTGGTTCTCCCATGTCCCTAAGATAAGCATAGAAAGGTTATCCTTTCCTGGCACTACTGAAGACGTGAGAAATAGGCCTCTTGGTCTATCCCTATAAGAGGAGCGGGGCTGCCCAGCTTCTGAGGCTGAGGAGATGTTCCATTTCCCATTAGCTTGAGTGATGACAAAGTTCATTGAAGCTCTGAAGCTACTGTTGCTACAGAAGCTGAGCAAGCAGACGGGATATTGACATTTTTAGAAGAGATAATTATTTTGAGACAAATTATCTTCATCAAGTAAAAATTCTGGGAGAAATATATACTTCAGATTTCCTTCTACTTTACACTGACTAACAGGTACTGTGGTTTAAGATATTCTGAGAAAGTTCTTCAGCTTTTTTTCCCCCAGTTTAGAATAGTAATAAACACGGGGATTTAAAAAAATTACATGAATTGGGGTGACATTGGTTAATAGATTTTTAAAATATATGAAACCTTTTTTTCAAGATAAATCATTGACTGAATTGCTTTATAAGTAAAAAAATATATATATTTATAAAAGGCCAACCCTGAAAGATTGATATAATTTCCCTTCTCTCATAACATAACCTCAAATTACAAAATTCCATTTAAACTTCTTTTTTTTTTCTTAGAAACAAATGAGAAGCAGAAAAGTGAAACTAAAGTATGGGTACTTATGGAGCTTTTCTAGTAGTGCAATAAACTCTGCATGTATACTAGTACAATTTTTAAGTATTACAAATATTTCAATAGATTTTTGGGAAAGTTTGACACAAAGAAAATTTACTTAACTTTTAATCAAAATGTTCTCTGTGTTTGCTTTGCTCTTCTTGGTTCTGTACAGTAAGAATGCAGCAGTTGTAAGATATTTTTGTGTGTGTGAATTCCTGCCTTGTAAATCAATATTAATGATGTTTCTCATTCTTTGTATTAAGGTGCTTAAGGAAGATTAGCATATCTTTTAAGGGTTTGGCTTTTTGAAAAAACAACATATACTTAGATGCTAAAGATAATGTCTGCCCAATGCAGAGTTTTCTGTCAAATCCATGAGTTTTATGAAGGCTTTTTTTTTTAAGTGGTCAAGGTACATTATACTTGGAATTAAAAGGTCACTGAAAGTTTCCAAGACATTGAGATTTTCAATTAAGTGTAACTCCCTTCAGGAAGGCATATGGGTGGGAGAAAGATAACAGTTTTGATTCTCTGCATGAATATTCTTAGGAAATGATACAGGGATATTTGAGGGGCTGGGTTCTTTAAGGTCAGAAATAACAATATAAGGCTCACTGACACATTTTTATATAGCCTACATGATGTGGTATCTATTTTAAATTACTTGCCATTACTAAAAAAACACAGGATTGTAATCTGGATTTCCTGCTTCTCTTGGTCTCTCAGGGCCATATTTGCTCATGGTGAGAGCTAGCAGGAGTTGTTAGTGGCTATCCTCTTTAGGTAGGACACAAGCTTGCAATTGACCAGGCTCTCTGAGCCAGCTTCACTTACTTATACTCCCTGCCTGGCCCGTGGGCTTGTGGGTTTGTGAACCTGGTTTGGTGTGTGGAGAAATCTGGCCTCTGCTTCTGTTGAAATTCGAGCACTCATGTTCACTGCTGGCTTCCCTAATTAGGAACCCTCAGTCTGGGTGAGAAGTGTCTTGTCCAGAAAGGTTCTTGGGAAAATTGCAGGAGTCTCTTAGTGAGACTGAAGGAGTTGAGAGACCTCGTTGGTATAGGAGATGTTCAATAAAACTATGAATAAGTCCTGGTCTGCAGAATTCTTATATCCTCTCTTCATTTCCAAGCCAGTACTCCCCATTACACAAATTATGAAGTACCTGAAGTTCATCTTTAATATCTTCACTTTCTCCTTTTCTCTCTCTAAAGGAACTTATCCCTAACCAATCAATTGCCTTGTGCACTAACATGACATTACTATCAGCCCTCCAATGGCTTCCCATTACTTTACAATAAAATGCAAAGCGCATACCATGGCCAACAAGACTCTACATAATCTGGACCCCATCTACCTTTCCATATTTATTTGCTACTGCTCTCCTCCTCTCTCAGTGTACTCTAGCCACACTGACATTTTTTGCTACTTCCAAACAGGCCAAGCAGGCTCCCATCTGATGGCCTTTGGTCTTGCTATTCCCCAAGCCTGGAAAGCTCTTCCCATGGGCAGGGGAATGGCTGGCTTCCTTACTCAGTTTATGCCTCTACTCAAATTGCACTTTCCCAGAGTGGCATTTCCTGATAACTGACATAAACAGTCCATTCTCCCATCACAGTCTATCACTCCCTATTCCCTCCTTCTGCATTATTTCCATATTCTTTGTCACTAATCTGACACTCTAACGCAGTGGTTCTCAACCTTCTGGCCCTTTAAATACAGTTCCTCATGCTGTGACCCAACCATAAAATTATTTTCGTGGCTACTTCATAACTGTCATGTTGCTACTGTTATGAATCGTCATGTAAATATCTGATCTGCAGGATGGTCTTAGGAGACCCCTGTGAAAGGGTCGTTCGACCGCCAAAGGGGTCGCGACCCACAGGTTGAGAACCGCTGCTGTAAAGGAAGTCCTCACTTTCCATGGTAGTGGGGGACCATAAAAATGGCCATGCAAGTTGAAACCATGCAAGACATTACTAATAATAAATGGGAAAATTACGATTGCTCCATGAATGACCTTTAAAATTTTTTGTCGAAATATTAAAAACTCTCCCATCCTTGGTTATAAATGTGTAGGAAAATGAAAAAAAACATAAATATTTATTTACTATACTGTATTTTAAAACATTAAGAGTACTGAGAATTAAAATGTATTATTTTCATAATGTACAGATAAATTTATTATAAATTTATTATGTACATACATAATTGAAAAAGAGTAATTCTATAAAATACAAAATAGAATATGTGCATGGCATGTGCTAAAAATAGTAAAAAGTTCATGTCAGCCTTTGAAACTGTTATTCAGTTACTTATATGGTTTTATGTGTAGCTATGTGTTGGCCCATAATATACACTCTATTTCCTGCTTTGAAATAATCCAATTTGTTTGAAAACCACTGCTCTTATTCCATGATGAGCAACAAAATGGTCTACAGACAGCTGAAAGGGCCATTACAAAAACAACCATCCTTCTGTCTTTTTTTTTTAAATATATTTTATTGATTTTTTACAGAGAGGAAGGGAGAGGGATAGAGAGTTAGAAACGTCAATGAGAGAGAAACATTGATCAGCTGCCTCCTGCACACTCCCTACTGGGGATGTGCCGGCAACCAAGGTACATGCCCCTGACCGGGGTCGAACCTGGGACCCTTCAGTCCGCAGGCCGACGCTCTATCCACTGAGCCAAACCGGCTAGGTCTGTCTTTTTTCCCCCTGCAAAAAGCTTTCTTGCTTCATCTGGTCCAATGCATGGGGGAGGGCTTCAGGGTGGTTAAAAGACCGGCTAGTAGTTGGGGGAGAGGCTCAGGCAAAAGCCAGACACCAGGGGTGCAGAGAGGCCCCTCCAAGGCTCTGGGGTCCCCAGGCTCCTGGTCCTGCTTGAGGGGGAGCCTTGGGGAGAGATCCTCCCCCGCCCGCCTGGGGGCCGGCGGCCTGCCCTGCGGAGGTGAGTCAGGTGTGGCCCATCCTCTTGACGCCGTTCACCTCCTCACCGGAAGTGGCTCTGTGGGAAGTCCCGGGCCCAGGGCGGAACCAGGGCCGCCGCTCCAGGAGGGCCAGCGTCAGGCTCCTCTCCCGGGCCGGGGCCTCCAGGGCGGCCTGCGCTCGGCCCGCTCCTCTGGGGAGGCCTCAGCGCGCCCTGGGGGAGAGCGCGGCCCCCACGCCGGGTGTGCGCCCTTCAGAGAGCTCAGGCCCTCGCACTTCTTCTCGGCCAGCTCGCAGGAGAAGAGCCCCTCCAGGGCCGGCCGCGTTGTCAAGGTCGAAGCAGAGGCCCAGAGAGAGGTAGGCGGGGACCCCGCAGGGGCACGGGCCGGCGGTGGGCCGCAGCCTCCCCTGGGGAAGAATTTGACGAACTGGGGAGCTCAGGGCTGTTGGCCGTAAGGAGTTAAGGTGTGTTGGCTGGTCTTGGGGGTGGTGCCGAAGGTGGTGACTGGAAAAGACGGTGGAGGGTGGTTGGAGGCTGGGAGAAGGGGCGTCCCTGGGTCTGTTCTATCCAAACACTGTTGAAGCAGGAGACAGATCCGGGACCGCTGAGGGCACTGTTAGTACTTCATTCCTTTATTTTTAAATAATTCATTATTGTTGAAAGTATTGCACATGTCCCCCTTTATCCTCCATTGACCCCCTCCAAACCACCCCATTGTCTGTGTCCATGAGCCATGCATATATGCATAGAAGGTCTTTGGTTGAACTTCTCCCCACGCCCCCCCCCCCACCTTCCCTCTGAGATTCCACACTCTGTTCCATGCTTCCAGGTCTCTGGATCCACTCTGTTCATGTTTATTTTGTTACTTAGGTTACACATATGAGTGAGATCATGTGATACTTGGCTTTCTGTGACTGACTTATTTCTCTTAGCATGATACTCTCCAGGTCCCTCCATGCTGTCTCAAAAGGTAAGAGATTTTTATTTTTTACTGCTGCATAGTATTCCATGGTATAAATGTACCACAGCTTTTTTATCCACCCACCTACTGATGGGCACTTGGGCTGTTGTAAATTGTGCTGCTATGAACATAGGAGTGCGTATATTCTTTCTGATTGGTATTTCGGGTTTTTAGTAAAAGGCGAAAGATTTATGCGGTCTGAAGAGAAACCAGAGCATTATTTCGGGTTTTTAGAATATATTTCTAGAAGTGGGATCACTGGGTCAAATGGCAATTCCATTTTTAAATTTTTGGGGAAACTCCATACTGTTTTCCATAATGGTTTCATTTCCACCAGCAGTGTACCAGGGTTCCCTTTTCTCCACATCCTCACCAGCACTTGTCATTTGTTGATTTGTTGATGGTAGCCATTCTGACGGTATAGGGTGATACCTCCTTGTCATTTTAATTTGCATCTCTCTGATGATCAGTGACTTTGAGCATTTTTTCATATGTCTCATGGCCTTTTGTATGTCCTCTTTGAAAAAGTGTCTATTTAGGTTGTTTGCCCATTTTTTAATTGGATTGTTTGTCTTACTTTTGTTAAGTTCTATGAGTTCCTTATATATTTTGGATATTAACCCCTATCGGACGTATCATTGCCAAATATGTTCTCTCATACAGTGGGCTCCCTTTTGGTTTTGTTGATGGTTTCTTTTGCTGAGCAGAAGCTTTTTATTTTGATGTAGTCCCATTTGTTTATTTTTTACTTAGTTTCCTTTGTCCTAGGACAGTGATGGCGAACCTTTTGAGCTCGGCGTGTCAGCATTTTGAAAAACCCTAACTTAACTCTGGTGCCGTGTCACATATAGAAATTTTTTGATATTTGCAACCATAGTAAAGCAAAGACATATTTTTGATATTTATTTTATGTATTTAAATGCCATTTAACAAAGAAAAATCAACCAAAAAAAATGAGTTCGCGTGTCACCTCTGACACGCGTGTCATAGGTTCGCCATCACTGATCTAGGAGATGTATCCATAAACATATTGCTATGAGACATGTCTGAGATTTTGCTGCCTATGGTTTCTTTTAGAAGTTTTATGGTTTTATGACTTACATTTAAGTCTTTTATCCATTTTGAGTTTTTCTTGTGTATGGTATAAGTTGGTGGTCTAGTTTCATTTTTTTCATGTACCTGTCCAATTTTCCCAACACCATTTATTGAAGAGACTGTCTTAACTCCATTGTGTGATCTTGCCTCCTTTGTCAAATATTAATTGAGCGTAATGGCTTGGGCCGATTTCTGGGGTCTCTGTTCTGTTCCATTGATCTATATGCCTGTTTGTGTGCCAGCACCAGGCTATTGATTACAGTGGCTTTGTAGTGTAACTTGAAATCTGGTATTGTGATTCCTCTAACTTCATTTTCCTTCCTCAAGATTGCTGTAGCTATTTGGGTCTTTTTTGATTCCATATACATTTTTGGAGTATTTGTTCTAGATCTGTGAAATATGCTGTTAGTATTTTAATAGGGATTGCATTGAATCTGTAGATTGCCTTGAGTAGTAGGGATTTATAAATTTATAATAAACTTATCTATAAGTTATAGATACAGTTAAAGGTCTATGTTATCTATTTTTAAATATGTAGATACCATATTTATTTTCTATTTAAGTGTTAATCATAATTTAAAAAATGTATTATGCTATATAATAAAGAGGAAATATGCAAATTGACCCTCACTCCATCACACTGTCACAGTATGGCTGAGCCCACAGTGGAGGCAGAGTTCCCGTAATGAGCTGTAATGAGCAGTCAGCGGGGACCTGAGGCTGCATGGTGCTGGGCCAGGGTAGGAGGCCTAAGGCTGCGCCCCCTCCCCAGTGGGGCTTGATGAGGGGACCTCAGGCCATGTCCTCTGTCCCAGCACTGGGCCAGGGGACCTGAGGCTGCACCCCACCCCCCCACCCCGCCGCCTGGTGGGGCTTGACAGGTGTGGGGCTGACCAGGTCTGGATCTTGTCCAATGGGGGTGAGGCTGGCTGGGTCTGGGTCTCGCGTGATTTTGAGGTGCATGTGGGTGGGCGGGGACTTGACTCTGGGTCCTGCAGCCCCAGACTCTGACAGGAGGGAGATTTTCATATACATTTTACTAATTTTCTTTCATCTCTGACACTTCTATTATAGAGAAAGGGCAAATGGTAATATTAAAATATTTCCTCTAATCCCCTTTTAATGTGCATGATTTTCATGCACTGGGCCACTAGTTTCTATATAAAAAGTACTGATTCAGTGGAAATTTCTCAAAAGAAGATATATTGATTGCCAAAGGTATGTGAAAAGGTGTTTAACACCACTAATCATCATTACAGAAATGCAAATCAAAACACAATGGGATGCTACTTCAAATCTATTAGGATGGCTATTATGAAAAGAAACAGAAAATAGCAAGTGTTGTCAAGGATACGGAGAAATTGGACATATTGTGCATTGCTGGTGATATATAAAATGGTGCATACACTGTAAAAGATAGTATGACAGTTCCACAAAAAATTAAACATAGAATTATTCTATAATCCAACAATTTTACTTGCAGTTTGAGATATATACCCAAAAGAGTCAAAACCAGGGACTTGAACAAATATTTGCATACGAATATTCATAGCAGCATTATTCATAATAGCCAAAAGGTAGAAACCACCCAAATGGGATAAACAAAATATAGTATATATAAGGTGGGGCAAATGTAGGTTTACAGTTGTGAGTACATGAAACACATAGTTTATTCTTGTATTATTATTTATTAATTACTGTATTATTTTCCATACAAAACAGCTGTAAACCTACTTTTGCCCCACCCTGTACATACAATAGAATATTATTCAGCCTTAACAAAGGAAGTAAATTCTGATGCATGTCACAACATGAATGAATCTTAAAGACCTGCTAAGTGAAATAAACCGAACACAAAAAGAACTAGAATAGTCAAATTCATAGAGACAGAAAGTAGAAGTGGTTAGCAGGGGCTAGGGGTGGAAGGGATGGGGAGTTTGTGTTTAATGAATATAGTCTCAGTGTTGGATAATGAAAAAGTTCTGGAGATGGATGGTGGTATTGTTGCACAAGAGTGTGAATATATTTAATGACACTTAACTGTACATTTAAAAATGGTTAAAGGGGTAAATGTTATTTTCTATATTTTGCCACAATTAAGAAAAACTTATGAAGAGGAGTTTGACCAATGCCCATCTCTATTTTTTTATTTATTTAAAAAATTTTTAATTGAATTTATTGGGGTGACATTGATTCACAAAACCATACAGGTTTCAAGTGTACAACTCGTGCCTCTTCTCACTGTAAAATTTATGCTAAGAAGAGAACATTATTTATATTACTTTGTGAAAGGTCATACTGCTTTCCAAGTTTGGATCGGCTTCCAACATTTTGTCCTTTGTGTTTTCAATGTCATGAAAAACCTCGGAAAGTTCCTTTAATGTGAAGTTTTTCACTACTGTGGCTTCCTCTAGGCCGTCTTCATCCTTTTCATTGTATGTCATAATAACTTTCTGCATTATGCCTATAAATTTGCCTTTATTAAGTTCCTCTGGCTTCAAATCTAGAGCCCCTCAAACAGCAACAGTGTGTTAACATTCCCACTGTCAGCTATTTCTTCTATATCTCCATTTACCTTTGATTGGAAACCTGTCGAGTTACTTACACAGTGCAATAAAAGTTCTGTGTACATACTACTTGCTGGATGCCTGAATATTCTTAATTGCATGCCTTTTATCTTATTTTTTTCCCAAAACTCAGCTTAAAAATTACATGAAATTCTCTCTCTCTCCCTCCCTGCCGCCCTCCCTCCCTCCCTCTCTCATTGTGGCATCAATAGCCTGTCTGAAATTCCATCTAATAGGCTTTAAAGGTTGAAATTATTTCATGGTCCATTGGATAGACTAATGAAATTGTGTTTGGTAGTAAAAAGTAAATTTTTACTTTTCCATTCAAGAGAATTAAGGTGACCTGGAGCATTTTCCGACAGTATAGTGCTTTAAAAGTTAAATTATTTTGCCTGGAGTACCTCTCTATTGCTGGGAGACAAGGAGGCACCACAGCTACATACTTTGCTGTCCTTGTGTGAACTGAACAACGGATTAGCAGTGCCCAGTCACTGACTGACTTGAAAAGAAGGGATGTGATTGATCACTGGCCATAATATGCATTTGTCATTTACATAGTGATTTGTGGACTGGAGGGCTAGTAGTGAAATTTGTACTTTATGTAATAACTCAGATGTGCTATTGGGGGACTTTTGCTAAATAAACAATGGTAACTAAACTGCATACATAACAATGTAAAGTGAGGACTATCTGTTTATATATCTATTTATTTATGTTTTTCCCACTAGAATGTAGGATATACAGGATAGCAACTTAATCTAATTTGTTTACAGTTTATATTCCCAATGCCAGAACAAAGCCATAGTAGGGTCTCAACAAATACTTGTAGAAAAGAAGAAAGAGGAAGAAAGAGAATGGGCAAAAAAGAGGAAGGAAGGGGAAAGGGAGGTAAGATCATCGAGTCATAGAGTTAGATCAACTGTCATGTGTAGAAGGTGCTCAGAGAAGTAAAATAACTTTCATAAAGGCACCCAGTTCTCCAAGGATCTGATTTGAGGTCTTATATGTACCCCCTAACCTACATTGTTCTTCTTTCTTTGTCTCTCCAAAACTCCTTTCAGGTTATGCATTCACGGACAGATGTGACTCACAAAATTGAAGGAGCCTAAATCACTTGACCTTTGAGGAAGGATTAGAACCTTACTTCAGAAAAGCATAGCCCTGTGGGGGGGAGGTGACATTAGGGTGTTCCCAGGCTCCCTAGCATCAGACCACATAGGATACTAATTCTTAGATTATGTCAAATGATTTGCATTTTCTTACCTAAATGTCTTTGTGTGCTGCTACAGCAGAGTGTACAGGATGCTGGGGTTTTCCTCTGAGTACCTCACTCCCCTGAGGTTAGGTTTCTAATTTACTCAGGGAGCTCCAGTGTCCCAGAGCAGATTGGGCAACCTGGCCAACTTGGAGGGGAAAAGACTGACTTCAGATGAAAAACTTCTGTTTTTGTGACTAAGGACTTAGTCAGCTACCTAGTTTAGGATGTACTATTTGTCAGAAGCTAGATCTGGAGGAAATATCACTCATTCTGGCTAGAGTAATGGTTTTCAGTGCATTTTTTACTCATGAAATTAAAAAAGAATAGGGTTCTAGTTTAACTTTGTGGTTGAGGTTATGAATGAGAAAGAAAGTTTAATTTGCCCATGGAGGCCATCCTCTTAGTCAGAGTTTTAGAGCATTCCAGAATCTTGTTTCAATTTAAGCATATTGAACATCAGTAAAATACCAAGAGGGCAAACAGTGGTCTATTTGGAGATTCCCCTTACCCTTTCTGTTTTTACTTGCTCTCTTGCTCTCTCTCTTCCCTGTATTCATGGAAAGAGCAGATTTGCTTCATAAGAATAAAATTAATAAGTGTTGCTTTTTCACAACGGGTTTGTCATTGGAACAAAGTGTCATGAAAATCACTGATAAATCTAAGACAAATGGGAAAGGAAAATACTCATATCAACATCATCATCATTGGACATATAGTTTTTGGTAAGTCTACCACTACTGGCCATCTGATCTACAAATGTGTTGGGATTGACAAAAGAAGCATTAAAAATGTGAGCAGGAGGCTGCTGTGATGGGTCTTGGATAAACTGAAAGCTGAACATGAGTGTGGTATCACCACTACTATCTCCCTGTGGAAATTGGAGACCAGCAAGTATTCTGTGACCATCACTGATGCCCCCAGGACACAGAGACTTCATCAAAAACATGATTACAGGTGCATCTCAGGCAGACTGTGCTGCCCTGATTGTTGCTGCTGGTGTTGCTGAATTTGAAGCAGGTATCTCCAAGAATGGGCAGACCCATGAGCATGCCCTTCTGGCCTATACACTGGGTGTGAAACCACTGATTGTTGGTGTTAACAAAATGGATTCCACTGAACCGCCCTACAGCCTGAAGAGATAAGAGGAAATTGTTAAAGAAGTCAGCACCTACATTAAGAAAATTGGCTAAAAGCCTGACATAGTAGCATTTGTGCCAATTTCTGGTTGGAATGTGACAACACTAACATGCCTTGGTTCAAGGGATGGAAAGTCACCTGTGAAGATGGCAAGGTCACTGGAACCACGCTGCCTGAAGCTCTGGATTGCATCCTGCTACCAACCCGTCCAATCGACAAGCCCTGTGTCTGCCTCTCCAGGATTTCTACAGAACTGGTGGTATTGGTACTGTTCCCGTGGGCTGAGTGGAGACTGGTCCTCAAACCCAGCATGGTGGTCACCTTTGCTCCAGTCAGAGTTTCAACGGAAGTAAATAAAGTCTGCTGAGATGCACCATGTAGTTCTGAGTGACGCTCTTCCTGGGGACCATGTGGGCTTCAATGCCAAGAACGTGTCTGTCAAAGATGGTCATCATGGCAATGTGACTGGTGACACAAAAATGACCCACCAATGGAAGATCTGGCTTCACGACTCTGTTAATTATCCTGAGCCATCCAGGCCAAATCAGTGCCGGATGTACACCTGTGCTGGTTTGTCATCAAGCTCACATAGCTTGTAAACTCGCTGAGCAGAAGGAAACTGATTATCATTGTGGGTTGGAACCTGAAAAAGAATGAGCTTCACTCCCTCAAGAGAGAGCTGAGAGATGCCACTGGTACCTGAGCCTCTTGTAAGATGCTCTTGCAGAATATTTTGGTGAAAAGAATTAGTTGGCTAGAATTAGTCTTGGGTTTGGTACATTTCCAACATCTGTGCTTTTCCTGTGGTTGTCATTAGCATAAGTATTTGAGAATCAACAACTGAAAGAATTTGAAAAACGTATTGACTGAAGATTTTTGTCAAACACTCCATTTCACTTGGCATCTTTCACTCTTTCAAATGTCTCTCATTTTAAACAATACTTTTTTCTTTCATGCTATTGAATTTAAATTATGTTCAAGCCTGTTAGGGTTGTCTGACTCTGGAATAGAGAAATAGGACCATCCCATATCTGGGGGACCATTAGAATTCAGGAAACATGTGTTTCTCCTCTCTGCCAACATCTTGTAGCCTTGGAGAAGGGAGTTTCTAGGAGCCTCGTCATGATATATGACACTGGACCATAAGAGTTAAGGAAAGAAAGAGCCTAGTAAGAGCTTTGGGCTAACTGGCACTAACAAAGTTGTCCACCAATAATGCTCAAATATGTAGTCCTAATGAAAACAAAGGTTGGAGACAATATTTCTGACATTCCAGAAGCCTGGGAAATGCTAGTAGGTTTCTGCTGTCTGAAGCAGAGCTTCCTCTGAGGAAGTCCTCCTGAAGTGGCAAGTGTTTTCTTTTCCACTGCTTGAAGGTCAAACCAAATCACTTCTTCCTCAAATAGATCTCACTTTCACGGGCTCATAAAATGGTTGAGTTAGAATATGTCTTGGTTGATGAAATCAATCAAGGGTGTGAGACTGACTCAGGCTTACCCAAGTTCTCCTGTTTATTTAGTACCATGAATATTTAAATCAGAACTGACCTTAAAATAGCAACTCTTTGAAAAAAGGGCTCAGCACTGACTCCTGATAATCTCCTGTAGCCAACCCTCTTCCTTTTCTGTTCCTGTGGTCACTGCTTTAAAAAAAATCTACAATGATATATGCCTCATGTCTGATATTTTCATTTTCACTGATGAACATTATTATGCCACATAAAATTCTAGAATTTCTGAAGGCTGATGAGAATACCTCAAATTCCTTAGCTCACTGAAAGAGCATATCTCAGAATTTTATCTCCTGCACTGGGATACTTAGAAATTGGCCTGCATAAATATCTTTGCTTGATAGATATTTGAAGTACAAAATTCTTTATTCAAGTTTTTCAGATAAAAAGAATGCTATATTTTCTTCTCATTTTATGTACTGTGATCAAGCCAATTTGATCATTCTAAGTATGACATTAGACCATTAACTCTCAAACCTCTCTCCTTGAGGTCCAGTTGGCTGCTATAACTCTCCACCTGAATGATTCATGAAAACCCCAAACCCAGAGGGACTAAAAGATAATTCAAACTTATTTTGCCTGCTCTCTCCATCTTAGTTAATGACAAAACATCTGTCAATTCTCTCAAATTAGAAAATCTAGAGGTACTTATCTTCAAGTCTTCCTCGCATTCATTCTTAGTGTGCAGTTGGTTACTGTACACTGCAGATTCGCCTGAAGGACTGTCTCTTGCATTAGTCCACATCCTCCCTGTCTGTGTTCAGGGACTCATATTCTTTCTTGGGTGGCTTCGGCAGCCTCCTTCAGAGCCATCTTGCTACCTTCCTCTCTTAGAAAATCCAGGACCCACCTCTGACTATGTCACGTCTCTGCTCAGAAATTGAGGCTGTTGGAAGATTAACATCTAGATTCCTTGGCTTGGAGCTCACAGTTCTTTAGAGCCTGGCCCCCAAAACCTCTGCAGCCTAATTTCCTGCCAAGTCACAGCCGCTCTCCCGCCCCATTCCCCTCTACTCCAGCCATGATCAGCTTTTCACCACTCTAGAAATAGAACTTACTGGGTTTTTTTCCATACTCACTTTTTCCTACCTCATTCCCTCTCTCTCAACTGCCTCCTTCCTCCCATCTCCGCCGAGCCAAATGCTGCTCATTCTTTAATACCCATTTTAAATGTATCTTCCCAGGAGAGGCTTTCTATGATCTGTTCACCAGTCCCACCCCAAGATAATGACTCCACTCTCCACATTGCCTCAGCATTTTATTCACACCTCTATGACAGTAGAACTCTCACCCACCATGTGTGAACACGTTACATGAAGTTTCCTGTCTTATAATTCATTTTATCCCTGCCACTTATTAGCATTTGATAATTGATTAGTGCAGCTGTGGGCAAACTACGGCCCGCGGGCCAGATCTGGCCCGTTTGAAATGAATAAAACTAAAAAAAAAAAAAAAAAGGACCATACCCTTTTATGTAATGATGTTTACTTTAAATTTATATTAGTTCACACAAACACTCCATCCATGCTTTTGTTCCAGCCCTCCGGTCCAGTTTAAGAACCCATTGTGGCCCTTGAGTCAAAAAGTTTGCCCACCCCTGGATTAGTGGATGGATGGATGGGTTGAGTGGTAAAGTTTAAATTTCGGAGAGTAGGTAGACATTGGAGAGAAAGTACAGTAAGAAAATGGAGAAAAGAAATCAAAAATCATGTCTCCTCATTCATTCATTTGTAATCCTTTATTCAGTTCATCCTTTTACTTAAAACATTGGTTACAATGGATATTGATCTTCGTAGTATTCCCATGCCCTTGTATTTAAGAAGTTGAAAAACTAAACCGATTTTCCAAGTCTGCTTACTAAATTTATGACAAACATTTTCCTACAGCTTATTATGGAAAATTTTATTGCCCTTTAAAATTTTTATAACAAACAAAAGTGCTATGAGCAACCTCCTCTTCTAGCCAAGATGGGAGAAGATTTATACCCCTATTTTAAACAACTAAGGAATTGGACAAAATATGAACCAATGGTTCCCAAGACATTGGACAGAAGGCAAATAAAGACAGTCATCTTTGAGAGACAGGAAACAAAGGAGGTGAGCCCTATGACTACCCTTGCTTACTGCCTGGAGAAAGAGTTCAGGTCGTAGTGAGGGAGGGATAATTTAAGGAGGAGGCAGAAAACTCTGTGAGTTGACGAAATTGAGCTAAGAGTCAAGGGAGATCAAAGCAATTCAAGTTCACTGTGTAGAGAGAAGAGAGATGTACAGAGAAAATATTCAGGAGAGCTGCAGAGGGACTCCCGTGAGTACAGTAGCCCTCTTATCCACTGTTTTCTATTCTGTGGTTTCAGTTACCAGCATTCAACCACATTCAGAAAATATAAGTGGAAAGTTCCAGAGATAAACAATTCATAAATTTTAAATTGCATGCTGTTCTGAGTAGCGTGATGCAATCTGGAGCCATCCTGGTCCCTCTGCCGGGGACATGAATCATACCTTTGTCCTACACATCCACGCTGTACATGCTTCCCACCCATTAGTCAGTAGTTGTCTGGGTATCAAATCGACTGTTGCAGCATCACAGTGCTTGTGTTCCAGTTACCCTTATTTGACTTCATAATGGCCCCAAAGCGCAAGAATAGTGATGCTGGCAATTTGGATATGCCAAAGAGAAGCCGAAAATTACTTCCAGTAAGTGAAAAGGCAATATAGTACAATAAGATTTTGAGAGAAAGAGAGCTCTTAGTACAATATATTTTGAGAGAGAGACCATGTTCATGTAACTTTTTACCGTGTACTGTTATAATTGTCCTATTTATTGTTGTGAATCTCTCACTGTGCCTAATTTTTAAAAACTATTGTTTATCTGTGCCTAATTTATAAGTTAAATTTTATCATAGGTATGAATATATAGGAAAACCATAGTATATATAAGGTTCAGTACTATCTGTGCTTTTAGGCATCTACTATAGGAATTGGAACATATTCCCCACAGATAAGAAAAGACTACTGTATTCTGCAGAGTGCTGATCAGCATGAGTGTGTGAGGAAACTATGTGAAGCTAGGGAAGGACCATGCAAAGGTTTAGAAGGAACAGTGTCCAGTGCTGAGAATAATGAATAGTGTCTTTTCCTGCAAGTCTGGGTCTGGGTATGGGGGATGGAGGGCTACACTGAGTGAGAGGGAGAGATTATATAAAGGGTCATGAGGAAACTTTGGATGTGATTGATCTGTTCATTATCTTTTTTGTTTTGTTTTGTTAATCCTCACCCAAGGATATTTTTCAATTGATTTTTAGGGAGAGTGGAAGAGAGAGGGAAAGACAGAAGCATTGATGTGAGAGAAACACATTGATTGGCTGCCTCCTGCATGTGCCCTAACCAGGCCCCAGGCCAGGGAGGAGCCTGCAACCAAGATATGTGCCCTTGTCAGAATAAAACCCAGGACCCTTTGGTCTGCAGGCTGACGCTCTATCCACTGAGCAAAAACGGCTAGGGCCGTGGTCGGCAAACTGTGGCTCGCGAGCCACATGCGGCTCTTTGGCCCCTTGAGTGTGGCTCTTCCTAAGCCTTAGGAGTACCCTAATTTAGTTAATAATAATGTACCTACCTAATTGGTTTAAGTTTAAAAAATGTGGCTCTCAAATGAAATTTCAATCGTTGTACTGTTGATATTTGGCTCTGTTGACTAATGAGTTTGCCGACCACTGGGCTAGGGCGATCTGTTCATTATCTTGATTGTGAAGATGGTTTCACAGGTATACTCATGTAAAAATTTGCCAAATTTAATATTTTACTTTAAGTATGTGCAGCATATTTTATGTGAATTATACCTCAATTAAGCTGTGAAAAAAACACAGCAATTATGTGGTAGAAGTATGGAGTTTCTATAGATAATTCTCTTCTGTTTTGCTTTGAGTTAATGATTTGTGATAATTATTTTAATAGGTGGTCATTCATTAGTTGTTTTGAAAGGTGTTTTTTTTTTAAATCTTTATTGTTCAGATTATTACAGTTGTTCCTCTTTTCCCCCCATAGCTCCCCTCCACCTGGTTCCCACCCCACCCTCTGCCCTTACCCCCCCCCCCCACTGTCCTCATCCATAGGTGTACGATTTTTGTCCCGTCTCTTCCCGCACCCTCACACCCCTTTCCCCTGGAGAATTGTCAGTCCACTCCCTTTCTATGCCCCTGATTCTATTATATTCATGAGTTTATTCTGTTCATCAGATTTTTTATTCACTTGATTTTTAGATTCACTTGTTGATAGATGTGTATTTGTTGTTCATAATTTTTATCTTTACCTTTTTCTTCTTCCTTTTCTTTAAGAATACTTTTCAGCATTTCATATAATACTGGTTTGGTGGTGATGAACTCCTTTAGCTTTTCTTATCTGTGAAGCTCTTTATCTGACCTTCAATTCTGAATGATAGCTTTGCTGGTTGTAGGTTCTTGCTGTTCGTCACTTTGAATATTTCTTGCCACTCCCTTCTGGCCTGCATAGTTTCTGTTGAGAGATCAGCTGACTGTCGTATGGGTACTCCCTTGAGTTCTTCCCACTGCCAGACAGTCCAGTTTCTCCCTGTATGAGTCTGGGTCCCCAGAGACTAGCCCGGAACTGGAGTCAGGGCCATCGGGATCTTGTGTCTCCCTCCTGATTGAAAAAGACAGCCGCGTCCTCAGTTGCCAGCCCTTTCCACGTGTGTCTCCGTACCTCTGCACTTTACTTCTGCACCTCCTCTGAGTCTCAGTGTGCTTTTCTCTTTCCTTCTAGTTGTAGAATTTCCACTTAGCCAGCCTTCCTGTGGTTCTGGATGATGTCCGTTTTGTCTTTTAGTTGTATTTTTGAAGTGGTTGTGCGAGACAGCAATTTCTGGTGTTTACCTATGCTGCCGTCTTGGTTTCTCCCCCTTGAAAGGTTTTTAATGCAAACAACTCACTACATTTAAAATAAACATCCAACTGCTAACACACACACACACACACACACACACACAAAGAAAATTTGCATAGCAAAGTAAAATATGGGCAGTGAGACAAGAATAGAAGGTGGGCTTGTTTCTGTCCCAGAGAAAACCTTAGGGTGGAGGGAGCTAGCCCTCAATCTCAGCTCATGGAAATGGGCAAGGCCTAATATCCGATACAAGCTGGATCATCTTTGAAAGAAAACCTGTGTTTTTCACAGTTTTTCTCTTTTATGTGAATGTATAGACCTATTTTATAGACAAGCAGATTGAGAAGCCTGGCTAATTCCTCAAATCAAAAGTAGGGTTAGAAAAGGGAGAGATTGAAACTGCATGAATACCCAGTTTAATTTGATGGGTGAAGTACTCAAACTCATCTTTAAGGGCCTTGTCTTGGAATGAGTAGGTGTTCACCCGAGTGGAGGGGGTTCTACGAACACATCTAAAGGGCAAAGACTGAATCAGAATTGACACACATTTTTTTTTTGTCTGATGGTGTCATGAGGCAGCACTAGAATCAAGTAGAACACAATTGAAATTACTACACTTTCCCCAATGGCTTCACCATAATCTACAATCACTTCAGGCTGGGATAGGGGAAAAGAAGCATGTGTGTGGTTGAGTGTGCTGTGGTTGAGCATGCTATGTGAACTATTTTTTTCTTTCGTTGTTTTCTGATGGTGTTTTCCCACACAGGGAGCATAGGCCTTCACAATATTGAGGCTCCATTCCTTTGTGTTTTTTGAAAAAACAGTTGTGGAAAGTTTTGATTCCAATTCTTCCTGTTGCTCTCTCTCCAGGACCCACTAAGTATGTGGCCTTCCCTGGGCTGCTCTTAGGAACCCAACCACAGGCATAGATACCAGACGATGGATGGTATTTGCCTGTGAGAAACAGTGTGGCTAGGAAAAAAAAAGATAGTTTTTAGGAATTCTCTAGAGGTCTCAGCATTTGCTTGCTTTTCTTGAATGATAATCAAAATGATAATCAGAAATAATTCTCTATCAGGGAAGATCACACGAAAAAGGTTGATCAGGATTTGCATCAACATTTACTAAAGTCTGGTATGTGCAAAGCTGTGCTTGGCCCTGTTGGAGGTATCAGGCAAGTAAGATCCAGGCCTTGCTTTAAAGAAGTCAGTAGCCTGTTAAAGGGGAAGTAACCAGTACACAAATGGCTGGTACACAAAACAGTAAATGTCAAGACCTAAGACAAGGTCAGCAGATTTAAGCTGGGGATGAATTTTGGTTTCTCCCCATGTCTTCAGGGCACCAGGCAAACTATTTTAAAGTGAACTCTAGGGCTTCCATCACAGATAGCCAAAGTCACAAAATAGCTTCAAGAACAGAGGGAAAACAGCATTGCTGGGATCCAGCTGGTATAGTGATGTGACATATTACTTGCCTTCTTGTGTTAATAGCCCTTTGCAATGTGACTTTAACGCTTTTCCCATCAAAAAGTGATGTTTTGCCCTGGCTGGTTTGGCTCAGTAAATAGAGTGTCGGCCTGTGAACTGAAAGGTCCCAGGTTCGATTCCAGTCAAGGGCACATGTCCAGGTTGTGGGCTCGATCCCCAGTGGGGGACTTGCAGGAGGCAGCCGATCCATGATTCTCTCGCATCATGGATATTTCTCTCTCTTTTTCCCTCATCCTTCCTCTCTGAAATCAATAAAAATATATACATATTTTTTTAAAAAAAGAAGTGATGTTTCTTTCCCCTTGTCTTGAATATGGCCTGATCTTGTGACTTGTTTTGATCAACAGAATGGTTAAATTCATAATGCATAAGTGGGACTTGTACAACATAATTAGTACTTTCTATATTCAAATCTTTATAAATCCAGAAAAAAAATTGCTCAGCCTTTCAGTGGTTTTAAGGTGTCACTTCCTCTGCTACTCTCTGTTGTCAAGCATTTGCGGTCTCTCTTGCATCTAGTTGGGGCCTTGTGATTAGTTGTCATTACTAGAATTGCACAGAAATGAAGTGTCACTTTCGGGTTGAGGCATTAAGAGGTGGTGGGCCCCCTTTGTGTTCTCTCCACCCACCCTGTCTGTAAGTGGATGTCCCAGGGTAACTATGAAACCATGTGAAGATAGTGGAGCCCCACAATGGAAGAAGTTGGATCTCTGACTTGTTGCCTGTAACAGAGTCCCCTGGCAGCTGATAGACACGATGATGTGAATGAGAGAAAAAAAAAATGATTGCTTCAAGCCACAGAGATAATGGGATTATTTGTAAGAGCAACTCATACAACCAGTTGTGTGCTGGTAAATGTAAAGCAATTGGATCTCCAGCTGAGTGAAATGACAAATATGGAGTGGCTCCTGATTTGTAGAGTTTGCTGATTTTCATTGTATAAATACTCCCACCATGTCCAATTTCAAGCTACTGAAGTGATATCCTTTAACATAAAACTGAGAAGAGATGCTAACCAATGGCTCTTGTGAGCCTGTATAAACTTACTCCAAACCACCACTGTGCATAACTAACCCTGACTAATTTACTCTGCTATCTTCAACACAGGCTGGCTTTGTTGAGAATCAAGCCATTCTGTCACATGAAGCCACACACTGAATAAAGCTTGGATCACCCCACCATCTTGTCTACACTTCTACACTAATAAAAGAGAAACATGCAAATTGGTGTCACTCTGCTATGCCCACCAGCCAATCAGGATGATTATGCAAATTAACCCAACAAAGATGGCGGTTGATTTGCATATGCAGGCACAGAGTGAAGACTGAAGACGACTAAAGACTGAAGACTAAAGAGGCTTGCCTTCTCTGCTGCGGCCGGAACAAAGGCCTGGGCCCCGGGGGCTGGAGGAAAACGGGTGCCAGCGGCCAGGGGAAG
Source organism: Myotis nattereri (assembly GCF_964212035.1). Taxonomy (NCBI): domain Eukaryota; kingdom Metazoa; phylum Chordata; class Mammalia; order Chiroptera; family Vespertilionidae; genus Myotis; species Myotis nattereri. The sequence goes on along the minus strand of NC_138078.1, from coordinate 149,663,386 downwards.
GGAGGCCTATTGCACGAATCTCTTCGTGCAACAGGCCTCTAGTACTGATTCTATTTGCTTGTGACTTAAATGTTTAGTTACTGAGATTTAGGATTGTTTGTTAAAGGAAATTCAGTACCTCCTTAGCATCTGGCACAGTGCCTTGCACATGGCAGGCATCAATAAATGTGTGCAGAATCAAATTCTCAAAGTTCGCTATTTACAATATTTGCGTAGTGTTCAAACCTCACATGCATTTTTAGTGTTATTAAGAATGTAGACTAGGAATTTTAAAATTCAAAATTAGCCTCTTCAGAGCACCTAAATATATACAGAACTATGAAAAAAATAACTGCAAAATCTCCCATCTTTCACCAAATGAGAGGCTAATTTCAAGGACATAATAGGATTATTAAAACATTGAATGTAATCATTCTAGAACACTCTACAATTAAGGTTAATGATCATACACATTACTAAGGAACTTCAAAATATTGATGTACTCTAAATTAAAAATGAAAATAATTTAAACATAGTGATAAATATAGTTTACTGAATTTTAAAACTTTGAAAATCTATGCCCCATGTGGATTGAATATACTATTATTTAATTAATCAAAATAAACCTTTCCTAACTACTGTGGATTAATTACAATTTAGAGTTTCTATTAACAGATGATAGTTACCAATTAATACCCTCTTTTAACAGTTTATTCCTGGCAATTTGGCAATAACTAGTCACAATCACAATGGATTATTGCAAGAGTCAAGCATATTTTTTTGTAGAATCTCTAATTCCAGTTATTACATATGTCCTGGGTTACCTAAGTAAATTTGTGTTAAAATCTGAAATTGCATGTAAACTGTTATTTACCAGATTTATGTATGCAAGTCAGGAAGTTAAATTCCATCAAGTAAAACAGAAGATTCCCAGGAGACAAAAAAAAAAAATACTGCATCTACCAAAAAGTCTTGTGTCCTTGCTAGCTAATCCAACCTCAGTTTCTACAATTTACATGTAAGAAAGAGGTTACACTGTTAAAATGTATGTCCTTGGGGATGTTTTAAAATACAGAATCCAGAGAACTTGAGATTGTCTTCATTAAATATACGACTTTTATCAAACTGTGCCCCTGGCCTTTCTTTTCTTTAAAAAAAAACTTTATTTATTGGGATGACACTGGTTAATAAAATTATACAGGTTTCAGGTGTACAGTTCTATAATACATCATCTGTACATTGTAGTGTGTTTCCCCGTGCCAAGTCAAGTCTCCTCCCATCACCATTTATCCCCCCTTACCTCTTCTCACTCCCCTCCCCCTTTCTGTCTGGTAATCACCATACTGTTATCTGTGTCTGAATATTGTGAGAGGTTTTTTGTTTTGTTTTTGTTTGTTGTTGTTTTTTTGCTTAATCCCTTCACCTTTTTCAAATATATATATATATAATATAATATATATAATTTATTTCAGAAAGGAAGGGGAGAGAGAGAGAGAGACCAATGATGGATGAGAATCATGGATCAGCTGCCTCCTGCACACCTCCCACTGGGGATCGATCCCACAACCCGGGCACGTGTCCTGACCAGCAACCAAACCATGACCTCCTGGTTTATAAGTCAATGCTCAACCACTGAGTCACACCGGCCAAGCTAATCCCTTCACCTTTTAACCCATCCCCACAGCCCCCCTTCCCTCTGACAGCTGTCAGACTCTTCTCTATGAGTCTGTTTCTATTTTGTTTGTTCGTTTATTTTGTTCATTAGATTTCACATATAAGTCAAATTATATGGGACTTGTCTTTCTCTGACTGACTTATTTCATTTAGCATAATGCTTTCCAGGTCCATCCATGCTGTCTCAGAGGTAAGATTTTCTTCTCTTTTATGGTCACGTAGTATTCTGTGGTGTAAATGTACCACAGCTTTTTATTCACACATCTACTGATGGGCACTTGGGCTGCTTCCAAATCTTGGCTCTTGTAAATAGTGCTGTTATTAACATAAGGGTGTATATATTCTTTTAAATTAGTGTTTCCAGTTTCTTCGGACATATTCCCAGAAGTGGAATTGCTGGGTCATAAGGCAGTTCCATTTTTAGTTTTTTGAGGAAACTCCATACTGTTCTCCACAGTGGCTGCACCAGTCTGCATTCCCACCAGCAGAGCACAAGGGTTCCCTTTTCTTCACACCCTCTCCAGCACTTGTCATTTGTTGATTTCTTGATGATAGCCATTCTGGCAGGTGTGAGGTGATAACTCATTGTGGTTTTAATTTGCATCTCTCTGATGATTAGTGATGTTGAGCAACTTTTCATATGTCTAATGGCCATTGGTATGTCTTCTTTGGAGTAGTGTCTATTCAGGTGCTTTGCCCATTTTTTAAATTAAATTGTTTGGTGTGTTTTTTGTTTTTTTTTTTGGTGTTGAGTTGTATAAGTTCTTTATAAATTTTGGATATTAACCTCTTTGGCGAAAATGTTCTCTCATTTAGTGTGTTGTCTTTTTATTTGTTTTCATGTATCAATAACACCCTTATTTCAGAAAGGGGAAAAGAGGCCAAATTCTGATGTAGAAAAATGTACAGCAATAGACTGCATTTTAAACTTAGATGTCTAAGAAGTTCTTTGAAAAAGGAAATTTCAGTAGCACAGTCGGTTTATTAACCAGCACTCAGAGTTAGTCAGAGTGTCTACCACATTGCCATGTGCTTGGGAATACAATTAAAAACAAGGTAAAAAGATGTAAAAAAAAATGATACTACAGTGATAATGTCAAAAAGAAATTGGGCTTGGCTGGCATGGCTCAGTGGTTGAGTGCCTACCTATGAACCTAGAAGGTCACATGCCCAGGTTGTGGGCTTGATCCCCTGTGAGGGGCATGGAGGAGGCAGCGATCAATGATTCTCTCTCATCATTGATGTTTCTATCTCACTCTCACTCTCCCTTTCGCTCTGAAATCAATAAAAATATATTTAAAAAAGAAATTGGTACAACTTTCCCAGAGAGCAATTTTCATTAAAAGATTAGAAATATTTATATCCCTTGAATACACCGTCATACTTGTAGGAATCCTTTAGAAAAGTAAGATAAGGTGAGTCATTTTATGTATAAGTCTGTGCAGAGTAATTTGTAGTACTAAGGATTGTTATGTAATATCTAATAATAGATTAGTTAAATAAACTATAGGGCAATCATACTAAGTAGCCAAAAATCATGTTTTACAATTTTGAATGTTATGAGAAAAGGTCGGTGATGTACTGTAAGCAAATCTGGACACAAACTAATATGTAAACTATAAAGATATACATTCACAGCTAAGTAGAGTGGGAAAATATATATCACACTGACTTAGTGGTTGGGTTTGTGTGTGTGTGTGTGTGTGCACGCACTTTCTCTATATTGAATATTGCTACTTTAATAACCAGGGAGAAAAAAAGGGTTGATTTTTCTGGAATTATGATATGCTAAAATTTTTACATTACTTCAGTGAAACCAAACTCAAACTAAATGAAAATGGCCTAACAAAATAAATGCCAAGCAAGGGGTAATGAAGTATTTGTATGCACTGTCCTGTTTATGTAAATTTGATAAGTAACGCATCATCAACCAGGCACTTTCAAAGCAGGGTTTCTTTATGGGGGTGATGGGTCTGAATTAACCAGCCCATCTACTGTCTACTGCCAACCACCTGCATCGCCAAGGAGAGGGCACTCAGTGTCAGAGCTACAATTTGCAACTCCGAGATAGGGTTGCTGTGGGATTCTTACTGACTTTCTATGGGTCTTGACCTTATCATAGATTTCATTTATGTTAATCTGCTCTAATGAATGCAGAGCTCAACTCTGGATGCTTTAATGCAGCAAGGTAATTTAGTAGGGCTGAGAAAGGCTTTTCAGCAAATGGTGCCCCCCCAAATTGAAAATCTACATGGGAAAAAGAATCTTTCACACCATACACAAAAATTAATTAGAAATAGATCATAAACCTAAACATGTATGCTAAAATTATGAATATTCTGTAAAAAATCACATGAAAATTATTCGTGTGGAGTAGGCACATATTTCTTTAATAGGACATAAAGAGCATGATAATCTGAAAAGGTAAATGCATAAATGGATGTAAACATTTAAAGTGTTTTGTTCTTTGAACAATATTCTTAAGAAAATGAAAGGCGTGCAACAGACTGCAAGAAAATATTAGCAAAACAGATATCTTATAAAAGATCTATATCCAGAGTATATAAAAACTCTTAAAACCCAATAATGACAAGACAATTAAGAATGAGAAAAAGATAAAGAAACATTTAACTAAAGAAGATATATGAATAACAAACACGTGAAAAGAAAGTCAATATCTTTACTTATCAGGAAAATGTAAACCATAATGACATACTACTCACACCTATAAGTGTAGCTAAAATTAAATGGGACTGCAAATACCAAGAGTTACCAGGGATGCAGAGCTACTGGAACTCTTATAAATTGCAGGTGAGAACACAGATGATATAATAGCCTTGTGAAAGTTTAGCAGTTTCTTATAAATTTGAAAATACAACTACTGTGACTTGCAGGTATTTCTCCAAGAGAAATATATATATATATATTTGCAAAGATAGAATATTCATAAAAGCTTTATTCATAATACTAAAAAACTGATAAGAACTCAAATGTTTATCCATAGATGAATGGACAAATTGTGTTTTATCCATATAATAGAATACTGAGCAGCAATAAAAAGGAACAGACTACCGATACATACAACATGGATGAATTTAAAAAACATTATGCCAAGTAAAAAAAAAGCTTAACTCAAATGGCTACATATTGCATAATTTAACTTACATAAAACTTTAGAAAAGGCAGCCCAATCTACAGTGATAGGCAGCAGATAAGTGTGTGCCTTCTGTGTGAGTGGCAGGGACAGAAAGTGACTTAAAAGAAGCACAAGAAAGATTTTTGGGGTAATGGAATGCTTTATATCTTGATTGTAATGATTGTTAATGGGTCTATACTTGTCAAAACTCTTCAAACTATAAACTTAAAACGGTTTCATTTTAGTATATATAAATTTTACCTCACCAAAGTTGATTTAAAAAAAAAAAACTTGTCATTCACCACATGATCATCTTAGTAAATGTAGAAAAGGTACTTGATGAAATTCAGTATTTACTCATGATAAAAACTCTTAACAACCTTGGAAGAGAGGTAAACTGCCTTACAAGGTGTGCACGCTACAGAGAAACTAGAGTAAACATCATACTTATTGGCGAAATATTGAAAGCTTTCCCTTTAAACATGAGACTAGGACAAGGATGCCCTCTATCTACTCATCTGTTCAACACTGTACTATATGTCCTAGCCAGTTCAACTAGTAAATAAAATAAAATAAAATAAAATAAAATAAAATAAAATAAGAAGTATAAACATGAGTAAAAAACCTTTCACAGATATATATATAAATAGAAAAGTCCAAAAGCATTGACAAATAAGTTTAGTGAAGTTGTTGGGTACAATGTCAAAAAAGCAAACAGTGAACTTTTAAATACCAGCAACAACCCATTATAAAGTGAAATTTTAAGAAGATACCATTTATAATACCATCACAAAAGACCAGATACCTGGAATGAATCTAACTTATGATATGCAAGAGCTCTACATGGAAAACTATGAAACACTAAAGATCTATGAAAGTAAAGATCTAAACCAATGGAGCGAGCCCAATATTCATGTGTCAGAAGACTCAATAAAGTATAAATGTCAATGCTCCCAAAATTCCAATGAAAATCTTAACCTTTTTGTCAAAATTAACACAATTTTATAACACAAATGCAAAGTGCCAAAAACACCCAAGAAATATCAAAGAACAATTCTAGTGGATATCAAAATGTATATAGCTATAATAATTACTTTTGGGGAGAGATATAGTGACATAGATGGACTCATAGGGATAGGGTTTCTGAGCTACTGGCAACATTCCATTTCTTTTTTCTTCTTTTATATATTGTGTCTTTATCTTTTATTTATTTAAGTGTAGTTGGTATACAATCTTATATTGGTTATATTAGTTTCATGTGTACACTATGGTGATTCAACATTTCTCTACCTTACAGTATGATCACCCCACTAATTCTAGTAATCATTTGTCACCATGTAAAGTTAGCACAATATTATTGAGTTTCATTCCCCTTTTCTACCCCCTCCCTTCTGGTAACCATTCCTTTGGTCTGTTTCTGAGTCTGTTTCTGTTTTGTTTGATTTTTAGATTCTGAATGTGAGTGAAACCATACAATATGTCTTTCTCTGACTTATTTCACTTAATGTAATACCCTCTAGATCAGTGGTTTTCAAACTTGGCTGCACACTAGAATCACCTGGGAATCTTTTTAAAATCCTGATTTCTGGACCTCATCCTCCAGAAATTCTGTTCCTTTGTTACTAATGTTGTGGCCCCACCCCATCACAAAGAAACAGAATTTCCGGAGGATGAGGCCCAGAAATCAGGATTTTAAAAAGATTCCCAGGAGATTCTAGTGTGCAGCCAAGGTTGAGAACCACTGCTCTAGATAATTTCATGTTGAAGCAAATGTCAAGATTTCATTCTTTTTATTGCTGCATAATATTTCATTGTGTAAATCACATTAATCTATTGATGGATACCTAGGTTGTTTTTATATCTTGGCTATTGTAAATAATGCTGCAATGAGAATAGGGGTGCATATATCTTTTCAAATTAGTGTTCTGGTTTTCTTTGGATAAATCTGAGAAGAGGAATTGCTGGGTCATATGATATATCTGTTTTTAATTTTCTTGAGGAAACTCCATACTGTTTTCTATAGGGGCTGCACCACTTTGCAGTCCCACCAACAGCACACAAGGGTTCACTTTCCTCCACAACCTTGCCAACACATGTCATTTGTTGACATTTTGATAATGGCCGTTCTGACTACTATGAGGTAGTATTATCATTGTGGTTTTTGTTTTCATTTCCCTGATGATTAGTGATGTTGAGCATCTTTTCATGTCTGTTGGACATTTGTATATCTTCTCTGGGGAAATAACTTTTCATGTCTCTGCCCATTTTTTTTTATCAAATTGTTTATTTTTTTATTTAGTTATATGAGATTCTTATATATTTTGGTATAAACCCCTTATAGGATATATCCTACATCGGGAAAACAACTGATGCATGCCCCCCAAAATGAAACTGGACTACTCTTTTACACCATATACAAAGATAAACTCAAAATGAGTTAAAGACTTAAATGTAAGGCCTGCGGTCCAAAAAACTCCTAGAAGAAACTATAGGAAGTAAACTATATGACATCAGTCTGAGTAATATTTTTTTGGACATGTCCCTTTGAGAAAAGAAAACTAAAAGCTCCTGCATAGCAAAGGACACCTTCAACAAAACAAAAAAGCATGAATGGAACTGGAGAGCATTATGCTAAGTGAAATAAGCCAGTCAGAGAAAGATAAATATCACAGGATCTCACTCATTTGTGGAATATAATGAACAACATAAACTGATGAACAAAAACAGACCCAGAGACAGAGAAGCATCGATCAGACCATCAAACCTCAGAGGGAAGGCGGGGGAGGGTGGGGGTAAGGGAGAGAGATCAACCAAAGGACTTGTATGCATGCATATAAACCTAACCAATGGACACAGATGCCAGGGGGGTGAGGGCATGAGTAGAGGGGGGTTGGGGGGGGGTAAAGGCGGGATAAGGACACATATGTAATACCTTAATCAATAAAGAAAAAAAGCAGCCTACTGAATGAGAGAATGTATTTGCAAATGTTATATCTGATAAGGGGTTGATATCCAACATTCTTGACTTGAGTGGTGGTTACAGAAATCTATTCTGAGTTGTTCATTAATTCATAAATTTCCCATATGTGTGCTATACTTCGGAATTTTAGAAGGGAAGATGAGAGTTTGGAGATGGATGGTTGTGATGGCTACACAACAATGTGAATGTACTTAATGCCACTGAGCTGTACACTTAGAAATGGTTAAAATGGTAAAATTTATGTTATGTATATTCTACAACAATTAAAATAAAATTGTGAAATATAAAAAGATAAAAGTTAAATATATGTAATACTTTCAACAAAAAAGAATAATTTAAAAAGTTAAAAATGGAAAAATATGTGAACAGGAAAATTACAGAAAACCCTCAAAGCTCAAATGTATGAAAAGATGCTCATAATCAATAGTAAACAGAGAAATGTATTAAAACAGTAAGACATCACTTTATACCTTTTAGACTGGCAAAATGTTTCATTATATCAATTGGCAAAGATGTGCATAGGTCTCATTCACTGATGTTGGGAGTATAGTCTGATCAGGCCATTCTAACAGGTATGCTGTGTGTGTGTCCTATGACCCAACAACCCCACTCCTCATTATACATTAAAAGTAATTTCCTATACAGATCCCAAAAGAGATGTGTATTAGAATGTCTTAGTACAATAGTATTTATCATGGCAAGGAATTGGTTTCCATTTGGGGTCCATCACTGGAAATGGCATAGATGAAATGTGGTAGTTGCACTCCATGGAATACCATAAAAATTAGAAGCAGAAAACTAGACATCAACATAGACTGACCTTAAAAACATACTACATAATTTTTAAAAAGGAGACAGAATTGAGTTACAATACCAATTACATAAATTAAAAATACCCGAATGCCAAAACAAGATGTATTTCTCAAGAACATATAAAAGTTAAATGATATATATTAAATAGGTAATTTTGTGTGAAAAACGAGGACAAATGGGAGTACAGGGTGGTATCAGATGCTCAAAACTCAGAGGGAAAGCAGGGAAGGGTGGGGGTGAGGGGGAGAGATCAACCAAAGGACTTGTATGCATGCAAATAAGCATAAGCGATGGATGTGGACAACCGGGGGTGAGGGTGAGGGCAGGATTGGGGGGATGAGGGGACATTGGGTGGATAAGGACACATTTGTAATATTTCATTCAATAAAGGGAAAAAAAAGAAAAAATACAAGTAGCCAAGACAGGACACCAATTTAACCAAATGATCAAAGTTGACTTCACCTGTAGCGGGACAAACCAACATAGAGCGCTTTCTGATATGGTGCACTAATATGTATCACTTGGGTACTGTTTTACCAGTCATGTGTAACCTAAATTTAAGTAAAACAAACCATTAGAAATACCCAAATTGAGGGATATTCTACAAAATAACTGGCTTGTACTCTTCAAAAGTGACAAGGTCAAGAAAAACAAAGGGAGGCTGAGGAACTGTTCTGGGTTAAAGGAGACTAGAGACATGGGATTTTTGAGCCAGAAATAGGACAACAGTGAGACAAGTAGTGAAATCTGAGTAAGGTGTCTAATATCATATCAATGCTAATTTCCTAATTTTTATAGCGATGTTTCTTAAAATAACACCTGGGGAATTGACAGAATATGTGAGAACTCTATATTAATTTTGGCATATAATTCACACACCATAATATACACCATTTTAAAGGCTACAATTTAGTGGTCTTCAGTATATTCACAAAGTTGTGCAACTACCACCAGAATATTAATTCCAGAAATTTTTCATCAAGAGAAGCCCTACACCCATTGGCAGTCACTTCCCACTCCCTCCTTCCCATAGCTCATGGCATCCCCATTCAACTACTGTGTCTCTAGACTTGCCTGTTCTGGACATTTCATACAAATGGAATTATACAATATGTGTTGTGTTTGGCTTCTTTAACTTCGTGTAATGCTTTCAAGGTTCATCCAAATTATAGCATGTACAGTGGGGCCTTGACTTACGAGTTTAAGGAGCTCGTTAACTCAAATTACTCTATCAACTCAATGCAAAAAATCGGCCGAGAGACAGCTGGTATCTCAAAAAACTCGTTAGTCGGGACACTCATAAGTCAAGGCCCCACTGTATTGGTACTTCATTCCTTTATATAGCTGAATATTCCATTGTATGATATACCACCTTTCTTTATTCATTCATTGGTTGATGGGCTATTATGAATAGGAATAGTGCTGCTGTGAACATGAGTGTATATGTATTTGTTTAAGTACCTGTTTTTAATTCTTTTGGGTGTATACCTAGGAGTGAGAGTGCTCAGTCATATGAGAACTCTAACGTTTTGAGGAACTGCCAAACTTTTTCAAAACATCTGCACCATTTTAGACTTCCATCAGCAGTGCCTTATGGTAACTTTTTCAAAGCCTGAAATTGTTTCAAAATGGGAACTTTACTGGTTCGTTGAACTTGAAAGGGAAATATAAAGCTTACTGTGTGACTAGGAATAGAAACCTGACCGTGTAATTAGGGAGTTCTTCACACCAGGCCCTATTTTCAACACCGTGTTGTTTAATGACAAAGGGACTCAAAGAACATTACAAATGTGCGAGTGGAGATGGGAGGCAGGAAGTGTCCTTTTGAGAATTATGATTTATGAAACATAACCATGTTGCACAGAGACCTGTATCATTCTTCAAAGGCTGTCAAATATATCAAGTGGAATGGCTTCCTCTTCCCAACACACACACACAGAGAAGCACAATCTTTTAAAAGCTCCAAGACATTAACTTTATTTTTACTGAATTCAGCATGGGGTGACAAAAATGTATTACATCATTATAATTGACTATTACATCCAGGCATTTCAATTTTTCTTAAATGTATTTGGATGACATTCGTTAATAACAATAGGTTTCAAATATACATTTCTGTGATACATCATCTGCATATTGCATTGTGTGCCCAGCACCCAAAGTCAAATCTCCTTCCATCACCATAGAGTCAACCCTCTCTACCCTTCACTATTCCTCCACCTCCCTTTCCCTCTGGTAAGCCCCATACTGTTGTCTGTGTCTATGAATTTTTGTTCGTTTGTCTTGTTTGTACATACAGACATTTATCCTTGCATTTCTTATATTCATTTTCTACCCTAAATGTTATTTCATATTAATTAAAATACATATAATTTCTTACTAAAAATCCCTAGTTCATATAAAAACAAGGGTTTATAACTTCTTAAAGTTACGTTCCTTTATGATGGCGAATTTAATAGTTTAAATTGTTAGTTTTTTTTAATACTTAGAGGATTAAATATATTTACCAGCAGCGGAAAAACAAAGTACAATGTAAAAATGGTTTTCCAAAAGATATTTTCATTCTCTTCTGCAAACTGATGTTTTATCTTTACAAGTTATCTGTCATTCCATAGGAAAGTTGCTTGTCTTCCAGTTTCAGAAGAGATGGTGAACAGTAGTTAAAAAAAATCCAGTTTACTTAAATTCCAAAGTTCACTTCAGGGAAAAATGACAGGGTGGAATGTTGGGGCAGAGTGAGAGAGATAGATTCTGGTGAAACTGAGAATCATTCACAAAAGTTACAGGGCTGTGCTATGACTTATGAATAGAAACAGAATGGTCAATGATAAGAGTTGAGGCAGAGAGAAGGAAGGATAGCATTACATCTTGTCTCTGGCTCATTCTGTTTTCTAGGCTGGTGCGTAAGACCATCTTGGATAAAATTAAGGTCATTCTTTGCTATGGTGATCAGCGTTCATGGCGTCCTTTCTCTGCACTGTCCAATGATAAAGCCCACTGGTTTATGCTTCCTGGAAAACAGTTATTCCAAAACAGCACAGGTGAAGAAACACTGGTAAGGCAGGCATGAAGAACATGTCTCCAGGTAGCCTGAAACCCAGCAGACAATGTAGCTGTTGCTTAACAAACACAGAAATCTACATTGTATGCCAGGTTCAAGCCCCAGACCTGGATGTTGGGCCTGCAAGTCCTCACACAGTTGCCTGCTGTTTCTGATACTTATTCTCTCTACCACAGGGAAGAGACAACCGCAAGTCAGATTGCACTGCTAGGACTTACATACTGCCAGTGAAATTTCCTTATATTGTCATAACATCCAGTTGTCATTATTTAATCATCACATTATTATGAGAATGCCATTTAAAGGTCCAGAGATAAAAAAGGTGGATGGGTGGATAAGACAGACAGGTAAATAGGTAGGTAGTTTTTTGTTTTTTTTTTAATATATTTTATTGATTTTTTACAGAGAGGAAGGGAGAGAGATAGAGAGTTAGAAACATCAATGAGAGAGAAACATCGACCAGCTGCCTCCTGCACATCTCCCTCTGGGGGTGTGCCCACAACCCAGGTACATGCCCTTCACCGGAATCGAACCTGGGACCTCTCAGTCCGCAGGCCGACGCTCTATCCACTGAGCCAAACCGGTTTCGGCAGGTAGGTAGTTTTGTGATCAAATGATTGAGAGGGAGAGAGGGAGGGAGAAATGGGGAGAGAGAGAGAGAGAGAGAGAGGGAGGGAGAGAGAGAGAGAGAGAGAGAGAGAGAGAGAGAGAGAGAGAGAGAGAGAGAGAATATGAATCCTTCCACAGGGGGAAGAGAGAAAATCAATCCATGGATGAAATATCTAGATTTCTCCCACTTCTGGTGTTGAAATCAAATACACGACATCATTTATAAAACCTTAATGGTCCACACATTCTGGCTAATTATGGAAGACTTACCACCCCATAACTTAGTTCTGTGTGTATAAATAAAGGTAAAGTTTTCCAATAACTTTGGCTCAGGACAGTATGATAGAAGCTCAAAGATGCCATCAGAGACCCAGTAGCCAGATGTAGCTACTGATTATAAAAGACAGGATCTACACTGACTACTGAGCCATTGAGGGCACCTACAAATACCAGCAGTTAGATGATCAGCAGAACTTCTGGGCAGGAGCTCTGTGGAAGGAAAGAGAACATATCAATCTTGGAAACTTATCTGAAAAATGTATCAAGAAATTCAACTGCATATTTTATTTATTGACATTCTAACAATAATCTTATGTATACAGTTTAAAACAACCTCTAGATTTATTTACTTATGCAACATGTATTGATGATTATATTGAGTGAAGTGCCAGATACTCTCTCAGGTCCTAGAGATCCAAAAACGAATAAAAAAGATTAATATCCCTGCCCTTTTAGCATTCATTATTATTTGTGAGAAAATTCAAAAATAATTACTTGGAATGTTTTGCAGTAAAATATCTTATATGTGAAAAACAAACAAGAAAAAAAAAACCCCACAAGAACAACAACAACAAAAAAACACAACCAAACCACCAATCTACCATTTTATTGTGGCCTGGGAGCATCTTTGTTTGCTTTATGTCCATTTAACTTGGGTAATCTAGCAATGATACACATATGTAAAATAAATTGCAGTAAAATATTGTTTTCTGCTATAAGTTGAGAATGATACACTTATTTTCACCAAATGTCTAAAATAACAACAACAAAAAACTGAAAAAAGGTGTTTACAAAGTAATCAAAGCAGCAAATTACTCAAATGTCAGTTCTAAATTTTCCTCCCATAATACAATGTAAGTTAAAAAAATTGAAAGATAGTTGCCCACTCCTTGATTTATTCATTTATTCACTCAGCCGCCCCAAAAATGCATATACCAAGTGACTTCTCTGTATGTTATGCCAGTCCTTGGCATGAAATCCCTCCACTCATGGAACTAAGAGTCTTAAGATTTAAGGTGCGGTTAGGGAAAGACAGAAAAAAAATTCTTTTTTTAAAATTTAAATTCTTTATTATTTAATGTATTACATACGCCTCCTTTTTCCCCCATTGACCTCTCCCTGGCCACCCCTAACCCCCAGCACATGCCCTCACCCCCCCCCCCATCTGTGTCCATTGATTATGCTCATATGTATGCATACAAGTCCTTTGGTTGATCTCTTACCCTCTCACTCCTGCTTTCCATAGATATGTATGGTCATTTCACTGAGTAATGCAACAGCGAAGAGGAATTTTATTTTCTATAAGGTAGTCAGGGAAAGCCTCCTTACAACTGTGACATTTGAGCAGATCTCTTGAAGGTGAAAAACTATGCATAAACCAGGGGTGAGAAAGAGCATGGCTGAATAAGGCAAGAGTCAGAGCAAAGCCCTGAATTAGGAAAAAACCGGGAGTAATGAAGAAGGCATTCTTAACAGACTGCCAAACTACAGGGGGAAGGTAGGGGAGGGTTGGGGGCGGGGTAAGAGATCAACCGAAGGACTTATATGCATGCAAATGAACACAACAAATAGACGCAAGATACTGGGGGGGGCGGGTTGTGAGGGCAAGTCTGGGGCGGGTAGGGGAGGCTGGGGGAAGTCAATGGGGGGGAAGGAGACATATGTACTACTATTTGTAATACCTTAAACAATAAAAAAAATTAAAAAGAAGGCATTCTTATATTAGTATATGATCACTGTGGCCCATTATTGTTTGACTTTTAAAATTATTCTAGATAGTAAATGACTATGCAACTTTGCGTCAAGTATACATGTTTTAGAATCCCACTTTTTTATGAATTTTAAATGTTTTGGCTGTCAGAAAAGGTTAGGAAAGTTATCCTCAATTGAAAGAAAGACCATACTTAGAACTTTAAATTAGTATAATTTGGCATGCAGCTGGACTTCTGAATGAGAGCTCTCAATATACAGATTTCAAGGGAATGCTTTAATTATTTAATCACAGATGTCTAATTTTAAGAAGGAACCCACTTGCCAAGTTCTAGTAATACTGTTTCACCAGGCAGTTAGCTCTTAGAGGAAGAGAATGGTGGAATTCACAAGGTGAAGTAGGTTTTTGTTTGATTGCTAATTCTTTTTCTTTTTTAAAGAAATTGAAAGCAACTCTATCTATGAAGTATATACTGGCATTGCCTAAAACCCAGGGCATATACACCAAAGGCATAACAAAACAGTAACACCCTGTTTATACATGTTTAACTGAATCTTATCCTCAATGTAGAAATCAAACATTCATAGAACACAAATTTATGTTTCATAAACCACTAGTGTTAAATGCTCATAACTCTTACAAATTAGACTCACAATTAAAATGAAGCAAAGATTTAGTTTGGTTAGTTTTAATGCCAAAATCCAAATCATTATCTTTTGTAAATTTGGGTTCATATTTATATTAGAATAATGATATTTTTAACGCTCAAAGCTTGCCCTATCTATCCATAAATCTTACTAAATCTGAAGAACTATAAAGTTAAGACGGTTATTCCTCCCACTTTTAAATTTTCTATGTAATACAAAAAGGAAAAAGTATAAATAAAATTTTATTTAAGGCTACTTACTCTACAGATCAGTGTCAACTAGCTAATAATACATATCTTAATGTTTATTAAAATACAAACAATAGAATATAAAAGGAATATACTATAGCATAGAACACTAACCAATAATACGTTTTCAAAGATTATGAATAAAAGCCAAAGAAATAGGGTCTAAGTAAAAATGTCACATTATATAATTCCATTATCTAACAAGAATACAACTAAGCCACAGGGATGGGTGATAAAACTGTAGCCAAGGTACTCATAACTCAATTTCTATTCACAGTGTAAACAGTCAAAAGAAAAATAATAAAGAACCTCCATCCGTTCTGGTTTAAGACCATTTATTTGAGGTACACATAATGGGAAAGACAGTTTAAAGGGAGGAAAACATTGATTAAAAGTTAAGCCTGCCACCTGCTGTTGGAAAACTACTTGGAACCAGAGTAAAGACCATTTCTTAAAATGTTATGAAGAAGTTGAAGAGTTTACCATCCAGAATTAGAACAGGGGTACCCTATAAACCAAACCAAGAAGTAAAGAAACCCATTGATGTTTAAACATAAGGTGACAGATATAAAATATTCTCAAACTTTCACTAAAAAGAAAAGAAATGCTGCATCGTGAGGCATTCAATGAAAGGAAGAGTAGACTTGCCCTGTCTTTTGAACAGATTATCTAATTCTATTTTGCCCCCTATAAGTATATAAAACTTTAGAAAACATAGTTTTTTAAAAGAAATTATGACCCCATCACTATATGTGGAAGTAAATAAAGAGGAATGAGCAATTTGATAGCATTGTCAGAATGTTAATTTTTCTAGGTCAGAATTGTAAAGTTTAAGTCTAGATGTCCCCTGCAACCCCTACCCATGATATTTCATAGTTGAGTGCATGTACCAGGAGCCTTATATAACTAAATACAAACATCGTCAGCTTCTCAAACATATTTATGACTTGACAGAACACATACAGCACTATGCTCTTCTAACAAAGTCAGTGTTTACTTTAGAAATGAACTAAAACTGCCTCTCATGAGGTAATCTCATGTTAAGTGTTCTTTTATACACACACACACACACACACACACACACACACGGACACTGAAAGGTGTTGGATATGTCTATTACCTTGATTGTGGTGACGGTGTCATGGGTGTTTGCCTATATTCAAATTAATCAAATTGTGCATAGTGCGCACAGTTCTTTGTGTATCAATTTTACCCCAATAAAGTCGTTTACAAAAAACAAACTGCCTCCCATGTGGTTAGGAAGAAAAGTTCAATGAACTCTATAGCTGGGAAAGAAATGCACACATATACACACACTGTGTCACAGGATGAAATTATGCCAGAGGACAAACCAATCTTTCAGATACAGGTGTCTAATTAAAGTATGTTCTCATGGACTTTAATTCCTATTGTGTTACGTCAGAGTATTTGAGCCAGGGTCTCTCCATAACTAGCACATGGTTGCAATCCATCCAACTGTTGCATACCTGAGATCCTGTGACTACACTGACCCAAAACATTTACACCAGCTGATGGTCACTTGATTCTCACATCACTCTGTTTAGTAAATTGCTCCACAAGTCAACTTGAAGATTTGAGGTGAACATTTCTGAGATGTTCCTGCTCAAGAGTTTTTTTTTACAAAAAGACATTCCTTGCCAAATAATTCTAGTCTGAACAGGCCTGGGAAGGGATGGGGTTGGCATAAGATACTAAAACAAGCTTCTAAAGGTGAAACCACTCACAGCCCATAAAGACGGACTCAGACTAGTTTTTAAAAATAGTATTTAGCAATCCTTCTTAATAAAAACCAAAATTTTTTTAAAACAGGCATTGGATAAAAAAATGAATAATTTTACTCATTAAAAACATGCCAAGAAAAAGGATAGTTTTTACCAAAGTAACAACCTTTTTATGGACAAGTTCCAGAAATTAATTGCACTAAATCCACTTGCAAATATCTCTCTGAAAGAAACCCCTAAGGCATTTTCTTCATACGATGTCTGCAGTGTGCAATACTGGTGAGGAATTCCTATAATTGAAAAAAGTAAAATAATTTGCATTCTATCAATGATAAGTAAAAAAAAAAATCAAAATAAGGTGACTGTTTTCTGAACCTTTAAGTAATAGAAAAACTAGTTGGTTCCCCCAAGAATTCCTGACTTAAACTTTTATTTAAATCACAATCCATTACTATTCTTTACTATTACTGGAGTTTTTTTAAATTTGTTCTCATTTCCAAGCCTTGGGCTATGTTCTAAAGGCATCAACATTACATACACATGATATTGACAGTTTCATTTATAATCAAATCTCCACCAAGACTGCATTTGCCACTGTACAGAATCCTCAACATTCAATGTTCTCATGGTACAAAATTCATTTGGTCTCCCCCTTGGCTCTTGCCATCAAGTTTCACTCAGCTCAGATAGACTGAAAGAGGGGCAAATATTTGGCCTCTGCACACTGCTCACCCCAGCCTTCTTCTTCCTCTGCTGGGCCCAGCTCAAAGAACCTTTCCTAGAATTCTAAGGGACCTTCCTGGAGTCCTTCAGAAAGTTAGTTGCAGGCTACTAGTTAGTTGGCCCGCTCCCTAATTACTCAATTTGTTTGTGTCAGCCAGAAACACAAACCAAGCTGCTCTTTATTTATTTATTTAGAAATGTGTCTACTTATGAGAAGGTGAGCTCCTTGAGGCTAAGAACTGAGTCTTGGTCTTTTGAGATTCTCCAGGTATTGATATTAGATCATACTAATGCACTAGATCCGTGGTCGGCAAACTCATTAGTCAGCAGAGCCAAATATCAACAGTACAACGACTGAAATTTCTTTTGAGAGCCAATTTTTTTAAACTTAAACTATATAGGTAGGTACATTGTTACTAACTTCATTAGGGTATTCCCAAGGCTTAGGAAGAGCCACACTCAAGGGGCCAAAGAGCCGCATGTGGCTCACGAGCTGCAGTTTGCCGACCACGGCACTAGATCATAGGAATCTTTTAGTAAATATTTGTCAAATAAAAGAAATCTGAGTGAAGTACTGATAAAAACACTTTAAAAAAAACACACCCAAATAACCTAAAACAGTGGGAGAGTATCTCCACTTCAGGAAAATTCTTGTATTTCTTTATCCTTTAAACATTACTTGATTTCCATCTTAATTTTATGATACTTTCCTATAAAATTTGTGGGTGCTTATAAAATCAAGCTATTTATAAAGGAGTATATTTTGCTAACAAAGCATGGCCAGTGAAAGCACTGTCTTATATCATTCCTTGGGGCTCAGAAAGGCTATCTTAATTGCCTTCAATTCTATACAACAAATAAACAAGACCAATGGTGAAATGGAAAATAAGGATAAATTGAACAAGTAATTGCAGGGGGGGAGGAAACAAAGGGAACATTCATATGTTGAAACTTCTTTTGTTTGTGATGCTTATAAAGTGAATGATATTGTAATCAAATGAAGCCTCTTCCAAGAATCGTAGACATCTACCAGAAGCTAACACTGGGCTTCACATATGAGATCTATGGTGTTAAATGAAGGAAAATTGCGGGGGGGGGGGATTGGATATGTTTAAACTTCTAGAGAGTGAAAGAAAGATAATACTATAAAGTCCTAACCTACACATAAAGTATTTATTCCAAGAGTGGTCACCACTGAGTAGATGTCTGACCAGTTCTTCAACTGGTCCTAAGGAAATCAAGTGTTTTGGTGGTAATATTCAGTACAAAGCAAGGGCCATTATAGGACTTGACAACAGCATTTTCTCCCCCTTCTCCTCTCATTAGTTGATGCTAGAATATGTCTATGCTCACAGTGGTGGGTTTAGACAGTGTATGGATGGTTCTGTAGAGCAAACGTGTTTGGAGAAATGCTATCAATGCAATTTAAAGTAATATTCAAAAAATAACAAGAAAATATCAAAAGATCAAGCTCTCAACTTAAAATTGGAGATGGATTTTTGAGATGGTCACAGAAGGAGTGTGGAATGTAAAAAGGAAGAGGGATACTGAAGAGGTAGGGTCATTAAAAGTGACCAAGAGCAAGAAGGAAAGGTGTTGGTCAATAGGGCCAAGGAGAAAAGGAATGTTAAGAGAAGGCCAAAACCTAGACACAACACTAAGGCACTCAATGAGGCAACAGCTTCATGGGCATCCGCTACTAACTAGGTAGAAGGGGAAGTTTATCAGATGGAGAAAACCAGAAGGTTGGGAGAGGAAGGATGAAGGAAGAGGAACTCTTGGGAGTTAAAAAAAAAAGTTTGAAAAGGTGAACATCCGGAGTCCGAGAGAAAGGGAAGATATTCATAGGCCTGGGCAAAGTCAAGAAATTGAGGAAGGAAGTATTTCTTCCTGTGCAGGGTTGGGGAGAGCAGTAGTGGCAAACTTTATCACTAAGTTGGAAAGGGGAAATAACAGAAACAAAACTGCTGTTTATAATGATGGTAAGTAACACAGGGGAAATCTGGTTCCTCTTTCTATGAGTGGAGAAAGAGGTCAGTAGAGGTACTTGGCACTAAAGGATAGTATAACCTTGAAAGAACTGGCTCAAGGAAGATAAGAGAATGTGTGTGTGTGTGTGTGTGTGTGTGTGTGTGTGTGTGTGTGTGTGTGTGGTGTGGTGTGGTGTGGTGTTGGGGATAATCTGAGGAAGTGTGAATGGCCGTGTGCTGAAGGAATAATTTTCAGTAAAAAACAAACAGCAAAACCCTTTCATTTAGACAAAAAGGCAAGGCATAAGAACTCAGAAATCAAGGGGAACTCTTAAATTCTAATGAGAACACACTGGATGTCAATTGGCAATGCGAGAAAAGCAGTGAACCTTAGAGTCTGATGAGCAATCTGAACCACAACCGGGGTATCCAGACTCTGGGATGCCTATAAAATCTTATGTGGATGTGACAAGCCAGGAATGAACCCAGTTTACCTAACTAAGCCCAGAATTACCTTGTCCCCTTCCCAACTCAATGTTCTAACCCCATGTTCATTCTCCTGCCTTCCATTTCTAGCTAGTATGTAATGGCATCAAACTATTCAAATTTCTCACTGACAATATTTATTCATTCTGACACTACCTCTTTTATAAGTCCTATCCTGATTATTAAACTTTCTGTGGTCTGGGAAACAAACTATAAAGAAATCCATATGATAATTATTTTCATCCTACTACTGAGATCATTAATAGCACAAATCCAATATTTACAGGAAAGAGCTGTTGTGTACATCACCACTTTTCCTTCATATTTGCCCTTAGGGAAGCCAGGAGGGGACATGGAATTAGGGATGGAATAAATAGAGGTACTTAAAAGAGCAGAACCTGTAGGATTTGGTGGGAAAGCAAAATAAAATAAACCAAAAATATGGATTCCCTCTATTGAATTTTATCCTCAGACAAAACCTTACAATCTTTGTGCTCTCATATTATTATATCTTCCGATTTTCTAAGATTAGAATAAACCTGGATAAATTTTAAAAGCATGAATAGAAAGTTTAGAAACGGGAACTCTGGGATTAAGTCAAGAAAACAAGTCAAATTTTAGATGTGCCACTAGGGACAGACAGAAAACTCAGGAAAATGATCTTTTAAAGAAGAATTAAAAATAATTCAGTCACAAAATTTCACTTATTATGAAACTTGACAATCTTGATGGAAACCATGGGGCAACTAAGGGAATTAAGCTCTCATGTTTCCGTGTTGGTTTCACAAAACCACTCACTCAATTCATGCCATCAGCAATCAGGCCCGATGAGGGAAATCACATAGTAAATTTCAGAACGCACTGTGTATATGGTGCTGTCCAGCTACTATGGCTCATTTCTATAGGAATCTTTGACCCTTACAACCTTAAGGAGCCTGTGGTTGTTATCCATTTACAGAAGAAGATTAGAGGGGATCATTGTCATAAATGCCTCATATACAAATAGAAGGAACTCTAGTAACTGTCTGACATATTGATGAGCAAAGAGTCCTGGTCAAATATTCAATTACATGACTTTAGGAAGCAGCAGGATGTAGTAGGGAGAATGGTGACCTCTGCTCAAAGAGCTTGGCTTCCCTGGGTTTCGGGTTGTTCCCCAAGCAAATGAGGATAATACTGATCCTATCTATAATGGTATCATTGAGATGATCACACAAAATGAGGTCCATGAAAGTACTTTATCAATTTACATGCACTCTGCAAATAGAAGAGATTTATTTCTCTAATGGTAGACTCTGAAGGTGGTATTTTCATGTCTTATCTTTGCAATCTGAACCCCACTTCACATGCTTTCACCCTCATCATATGGTGAATGCTACAGTAGTGTTTAAGTGCAAAATGCTTATAAACCAGGCAGATGGCTTGCCCCATAGTGCTGAAGAAGATACTTCCTGAACCACTTGTTTCAATGCCTCGTAAACAGGAGCAGCTAAAGCTGTCACATTTATGTTTGCAGTTTAACTTTGGTTTCTCATCTGTACTAGAAGGTTACATTTTAAACCCAAAACCATTAATCAGCTTTTTTCTAAGAGATGCTAAGTTGTTGTTTGTTTGGTGTGTTTTTTTTTTTGGGGGGGGGGAGGGTGGGGCCAAAAAGGTCATCTAAAAACCCTCCATCTACTATAACAATGACTGCTCACTTAAAAAGTTTTTTAAAATTGAGGAATAACTAGCACACAACAAACTGCACCCATGAAACCATCACCACAATGAAGATACAAAGTAGTGAAATTCTCCACCAGCCCCAAAGTACCCTCATGCTTTTTTGCAACCTCTCCCAATTACCCATCTTACCTTCCCCACCCCAAGCAACCACTGATCTGCTTTGTGTCATAGATCTCTTTCCATCCTTAAGAAATGTTATATAAATGGAATCATACAGTATGTACTTTTTTTGTCTGGCTTCTTTCATTTAGTCCAGGGTCATTCATGTTCTTGATGCCTCAGTAGCTCTCTCCTCATTATTGAGTAGTATCCATCATGGATACACCATGATTTGTTGATCCATTCACCTGTTGGTGAACATTATTAGTGTTGTTTCCAGTTTTTACCTATTATTGGTAAAACTTTTGTAAACATTCATGTACAAGTCTTTGTGGAGACATATGTTTTCTTTTCTCTAGGATGGAATATCTGGGTTTTATGGTCAGTGTATATGTAACATTTTAAGAAACTGCCAAATTGTCTTCCAAAATGTTTGTACCATTTTACATTTCTACTTAAATGTATTGAGAGTTCCAGATCCTCCACAAACTTGCCAACGCTTGGTATGGTTGGCCTTTTAAATGTAGCCAAACAGGTGTGTGGTGGTATTTCATTGTAATTTTGACTTGCATTTTCTCTAATGATTAATAATGCTGAACATCTTTTCATTTGTTTGCCATTCATATATCTTCTTTGGTGATGCATCTGTTCAAACAATTTACCCTTTAGTCTGTTGTTTGTTTTCATATCATTGAAAATTCCAGTCATAATGGAATTCCAGTCAATAATGGTACAAGACTGATAACTAAGAACTCAAAATTTTACATGATTCATGGGTACCCAAGGATAAAAATTTCACAATGATTATTTTCTAAAACCTATGCTGAATTAAAATATTCTCTAACCGTTGACAAACTTGAAATTCCTTTCAAGCTTGAAAAGGATTTAATTATTTTTAATTAGTATTGCTGCTAAGTCTATGGAGGCTCAGAACTTAATTAGTAAACAAAATAGCCTCATTTCCATATATTATATTGGAACCTAAACCATCTTAGTTTTTCTTCAGTGCATTAGCTAAAATCACCAAAGTTCCTGTCCCTAAGCCACATTCTACATTTTGTACTAATTACAGTCTAATTCCATAGATTCCATTTTACAAAAATAATTTCTTGGCAAACTTGTGTCCACATTCAAAAAATGATGGATGCAAAAGCTTCTATCGCATTGCTTGTGCATACAGTGACAGTTAAAACATGATTTGCAAATATGAAGATGAATTCTACTGAAGAGCTAAAGAACAGGCTAGATTCTAGGGGAGCTACAAGCTTTCCTTTGAGGAAAAGCTAGGCCATAGGTTCGCAGCTCAATTGTTACAGTTGATGTGGGTTTCCTTTTAGATGCCTGGAAAATGACTATGCTGACCACATCCACATTCTGAAATACTTTTTGAGAACTTGTAACCAAACTGCAGGAACTGACTCATTTTGCAGTGCCCAGCCACCACACAGTGGTTCAGAATAGACTCCAGTCAAATGCAGAAATATCAAGCAGCAAATTGTCTGCTTACATGGGGGAAGAAAAAAAGGGAAATCCCCTAGCACATGGGGCAAAATGGCTCAAGCGCGAGTAGACCATCAGACATGACCAGAGAGACCAAACAGAACACACCACTTCTTGGGAAATACATAGATTTCCCTCAAAGCTAGAAGTCAGAGGCTAATAGAAAAGGGACCTTTCTGTCTAGCTCTCTATATTACACCTAGAAAGTAGCCTCAGTTGAGAGCAGTATGTGCAGGAAGATTTGGAGAAGATGGTATCTTCAACACCCATTCCTAAATTCCTTCTTCACTACGTCAGGAGCGTGACCCCTTGTCTTCCAAGAGAGAAGCAGGAATGTCATGGATGCCAGAAAGGAGTGAGGCAAGGGTCTAAGGACACCTGGCTTATTACCAGAGATTTGCTGGTACCCTAGGACTTCCCTACATCCCTACTTACCTATTTTTGCATCTTTCTCTCTCAGCTCACAAGGCATCTCCTCCAAGGAGGTCGGCGTCCTCGTGATGTGCCAACTCTCACTCCCTCTGTCAGTGCAGAGTCCCACTCCAGAGGAGCATGGAAAAGAGCACACTGGTGCCCCTTACACAAAACACTCTGTGTTCCCAAATTATGAATTTCTCCTCCCCACAAGTAAAACTCTCCTTCTCGCAGTCAGTTTCAGCCAGAGGCAGTAAGGAAATCCGGTCCAATGAAATTGAACTATAAATGACAAAACCAATAACTCTTTTCTGCAGGTGGGTCCCTGGCTAAAAGAATATGAAGGTTAACCCAAATGCATAACTAACTAGTGGAAAGTCAGGCTAGGTGATAAGTATTAGGTATAAAGTTTCAGGGGGTGTGTAGTAAGGTAAATCCAGACAATACCTATTAGTTTAAATAGCTATCAAGCCCCTCTAAGACTGGTTACATGATTCAGTGTAGATAAAAGAACCCGTCTGTTCTCACTGATGTCATCATGTTTCTTAACATGTAAACTCCTACATGACAGAAACTGTACATACCTTACACAAAACGTAGGAATTATATAGTAAAATAATGATAAGGGGCTACAATCCATGTACAGCAATCAACTCTATCTTTAAGAAATTGCAAAAATGTTTTGAACACAAATTTAAAAGATAAAAGCAGACACAATCCCATTCTTCCCAACCGGTCAACTGCTTTTATTTTCCCACTCTTCCTTTCTGCCTCCAGTTGTAAAACAAGTACTGTGCAACACAACCTTTAACCTGTATCAAACAGAAAATTTTCATGCAGGATTATAAGAGGGAACCTATCAATTGCATGCACATAAAATGGAGGGCCACCCAAAATACTTCTAACACCCAAGTACTTAAAACCATGCAGTTCAAAATTCTAAACTGTTTATCATCAAGGTTTCCATATTATAATAATTAAAGTTACAATAGTAGCATTTTATGAGAGCCCTTACCAACATGTGCACACTCAGGTTATGGGGCACAATGGGTGGATTTTCCAGAATCCCTATATAAATAACCTATACTCTAGAACCTGTATCAGAAAACACACAGACCAAATCTGTGCCATTACAAACTTCCCATTCTCCTTATCTTTAGTTATCATGTCCTATGTTCCAGCAGTTTCTTACTATGGCCAACTGTGTGATCTGCCATTCACTACCTCCCAGACCTCATCTACTACTTTCCCCCTTGCTTGCTGTTCTACACCGGCTCTTTTCTGTCCCTTAAACCTGCTCAACTTGCTCCCACCTCCACTGCAGTGACTGTCTTCTCTGCCTGGAATCCTCTTCCTCCAGATACCCTTCTGGTTGGCTCCTCATTTCCCATGGATAATTCTCTGCATAAACATTAGAAAAGCCTTTCCTGTCAGCCCTAGATAAAGTAGTTCTTCCCTGGACCCCTGGTTACTCCCTATCTGTCTGACACAGTTTTATTTTATTCCATAGCATGTACTAACTCCTGCCACATATTTATTTGCTCAATCACTGTCAGTCTCCCCCCTCCATGTGAGCAGAGACCTGTTCACTGCTATATTCCAAGACAGAGAACACAGTCTGGCATGTAGTAGGTATGCAATAAATATCTATTTTTGTAAAATGACTATATACCATATGGTATCTTTGCCAATTGTTCCGTTATAAGCTTAGGAGGTTTAGATGGAACCTGGGACAATTTTTGCTAATACCCCCATACTTCAAGGGCCAGATGATCATTTTCCCAACCTTAAGAGAAATTGTGCAGGGATGAGTTCAGAAGGAACACCTTGCTTATACTCTCCCTACTATCCATAGGTAAAAGATAAGGAAGGGTCTTTTAGAGTATGGCTATCAAACAGGATGGAGAGAAAGACAGAATTTCATGCCTTTACTAACTTAACTTGTCCGAAAGAGTACTTGTTGTACTAAGTCTGCGGCATAGACTTAACATTTCATCCTGAAAGATATAAAGCATTGCTGCGTGATCCAACCGGTATCAGAAAACACACAGACCAAATTTGTGCTATTACAAAGAACTTGATGACTAGTTGTGTGTTTTCCAAAAAGTATGGGAAATGACTCCCAGGTTTAAATCATTACTAAATCACAAGTAAAGACTCTATCTGCCTGAAGGAAGAGTAACTCTAACTGCAGCATTGGGACAAGTAACACGTTTTGAAGTGTTAGTAGCATAAACCCTCCTCCCTGTCTTTACCTCCCCAGAAGAGAGGGTATCCCTCATTTTTCACATTTTTTACTTAGTGATACTTTTTTTTTAAATTTTTAAACTCATAATCTATTTAATGGAGGGCAGAGCAGAACTTTGTACCTCCAAATTGATTTAAATTCTATTTAAAAATCATTTTTCCAAGACATTATTGTAGAGGCCTTTGTTCTCTCTTAATGTTCTCTAAACAGGGAAATGAGTTGAAAGCTCAGGGGAATTATTAGACATTATTTATTAACACATTCTCTACTATGAATCTTTCTTCTACCTCCATTAAAAAAAGGAAATAAAACCAATTTCTCTGCATTATTTTCTTGTCATAAGCCTTTTCTTTCCCTTATTAAAAAAAGAAAGCTGGCTGCCAAAGGAAGATTAGCTTCAAAACTTTTATGAATGTGATTCTGTAAAATGTGCCTTGTCTCAAAAATGACAAAGAATCAAATAAGAGACATAGTCACTGAGGTGCAAGGAAGAAAGTGAATTTGTAGTTCCTCCTCTTCCTCCCCTTCATGGATCCTAACCCTAGCCTTTCTTTCATCCATCTGCAGGTAGGTGCTGAATGAGTTATGTGAGATAGTGGATGAACGAATGAACAATTGAACAAATAAAAGAATGAAGGCAGGCATGACTAGTATATCCTCCTACAGACAGCCTCAGTCCAAGGCCAGGAGATTTTTAAAAAAAGATTTCTAAGCACTCTGAACCCCATGGGTTAGGGTAGCCTGCTTCCCCCCTCAGTCAAATTCTCAGCCTACATCTGATAGAGGAGGAAACTCTCAATGTGAATCCCCTTTCTCATATTCTGAAAATTTAACTCCTTATCCAAGGATAAGGTTTTATGCAAACAGATGGCTTCTTATAATTATTTACTTAGACGTTTTACCCCTCTAGATATTACCTAAAACTAGACGGTGATAAAGGAGAAAAATATTAGTAAGTATAGATTCTTACTCATTTTACTTTTCTATGGATTAATTCTATACCAGATAGAAGAATCTCCAGAGAGGTTGCTGAAAGTACATCCCTAGGACTCAAATGCTCACATAAGCTCTCCCTTTCACCCCCACTTTCAAGTGAAAACATTAGAGAAAAAAATAGGGGAAGTTACATGAGTAAATTTGTTAGTGCATGAGATCAACTGAAAACAAGGAATTCCCCTCATGGACTTCAGTGGCCTAATTAAAACTTCATAAAACACAAATGACTAAAACTGTTCCTGTTGATTTGTAAAATAAGAAACAGAAAAAGTCAACTTTGTATTTCAATACTGAGAGGGCCAGGCCTGGCAGATGTGACACTTTGCAAATTAGAAATGAGAAGGCCATTTCTGAGACTTTCGGGTTCAGTCAACTTTTATTCTCCTTTTCTGTCCGAAAGAAGTACTTTCCATCTATACTGCCAACCGCCTATTTGGATTTAAAGCCTGGCTCCACAACTTATCAGCTGAGCAGTCAAACATATTCTTTTACCTTACTAGCCTCAATGGCCTCATCTATGAAATGGGCACAGTAATTGAAGCAGTGGGTTATCAAGAAGATTGAGCAGTTGAATGCAAGTAGAGCTAATACCATAGTGCCTATCTAGAACATGGTTAAGTATGCAATAAATGGCAGCCACCATTGTCATCACTGTTTTACTTAACCTGATATGAAAAAAATACATATGGATCCATAGGGTTTAAGATTAAACTAAAGTCTGTTCCTAAAAGGATTTGGGAAGAGAACTCAAGTGTGTTAAGCACCATTACTCCAGGGACCACAGCGTGTGCTTCACATGTGTTATCTAATTTAATACAGCAGCATTGTGAGCTAGTACTGACACTCCACTCTCTGGGGCTTAGGGAAATAAATGGAGTAGCTTACTCAGCTAGCAGGGAGCAAAGGCAGCTCAATGCACACAGACTACTTGTTTCCAAAGCCTGGGCCCCTTAAGGAGCAAACACTGTAATGGATGCTGTGAGCAGGCACCTTGTTGCGGTCCTGGTAACCACTGTCATATATTTGATACCCACTGCAAAATGTCTGGACGTTTGGAGAATTTTTTCAGGCAACCAGAACTTTGGAAGGGCGCTGCAAAATGTTGCTGGACCTGTGCAAATTCACAGGTTTTTTTTTTTAAATATTTTAACAACCCTAGCAACTCAAATCCTAATTGAGAGAAATCAATGGGTTTTCATTTAAAAAGTCTTTATCCATCTGCTTTTAGAAAAGGTGGAAAAAGTAAGCTTTCTTCTAAAACCACCACCAACATTGGGCTTTCTGTAGACTAGGTGCTTCAGGAGATTCAACTCTTCCAGGCAGAAAGGAAGATCCTTTAAAATAAAACCTTAGCTTTTCATAATCAATGACTCCATCTTCTACCTTAAAGTAACCAGTTACATTTCATTTTTAAGCAAATTATTACTTTATTAGATCAACCTTTAAAAGAAAGTAACTGGGAACTATTGTGTTATTAAAATATAGCTAAGAAAAGTATCTCAATTATTATATTGACTTACAAAAGCATATTATATTTAACTTTTACATGCATCTAATCTGTTCTTTTAAGAATTTAAAAGAAAATCAAGAATATAAATGCTCTAGTGATGTATTTACATGACCACAGTATTTACTAGTATAGTAAATAATATATGTATTTCTAAATTTTGTTCTATATTATCTTTAATACTTCAGAATGCATAAACTAGAATAAATATAGGATTAAAAGACAATAGGCTGCAGTTGAGAATTTAAGAACTTGAGCCAGGAAATGTCCAAGATTAAATCATTTACAATTTTTAGCATAACATGAAGAACAATTTTTTTATATTGATATTTTTAATTTTTCAAAGGAAAAGGGTAGCCCATAGATAGTTTTAATTTTTTTGCTGGATTCAATGTTATGTATAGTTCCACACTTCCCTATCTAAGTTGAAAGTAGTTCACAAAATATAAAAATATTTTACTATGCATGCTCTCCTTTGCAATTAATTACAATCTTATGGAATTTAAAAATACTCAGTGATTGCAGTCCTCCAAATTCTGATTGCACAATCAAAACAGTTTGTTTAAGATAAAGAAATTTCCATGGCTGTGAATATAAAAATGATAACTAATAATGAGAATAATCCAATAAGCAAAAAAACTTACTTCTAGTAGTCTAAGATTGACAGGAGAAAATTAGTTTGCAGATGGAGATCAAAGAGAAACAAATTTGAAACTTTAAATTTGTTCAAAGATAACATTACTGCTGGTGTTTGACTAAAATACCAAATGAATAAATAAGTAAAACCTACAATATGTCAGAGATAAATGCTGACAAGGAAATTAAGCAGGTTAGAGGGAGAGGGAATTTGGGAAATAGAATGGGGAAGTTGCTATTAGCATGGAATGAGTTTTTTTATCCCTAGAAATATATATGTATTGGAGAGACACCTTATATACTTTCTTGAAGTAGTGTTAAAAGTATCCTTTCATATATGTAATACCTTAATCAATAAAGAAATTTTTTTTTAAAAAAGTATCCTTTCAGAGGAACGGAGGCTGCTGCCTGATTCCCCGCTGGGAGCCTTGCTTTGTCTTAGTTTGGCTCCCATGCTAGGGAGCTCTTCCCCCCGCCCCCCCCCCCCCCAGATGACCCACGCCCTCTTTCCTCACAGCCCAGACCTCCTGCTGGAGTTAAGGACCCAGGGAATGTCTACGCAATAACTTTTTCCACTAGTCAAGATAAGTTCCTTGGGGCTAAGGAAAGAGTTATTTTTTTGTCTTCATTTTCCCAACTAAAGAAGTCAGACTGTTGATAGAGATCAATGTTAGGAAACGTGTGAAGAGATTAGGAGCCTCTGAGACCCCTGGAACTTGCATACTCCCCGCTAGGAGAACCTGTTATAAGCATTCTCAGTTAAGAGTAGGCTGCAGTTAGACTAATGGCTTCCAAATCCTGGCTCTACAATTTCCTGGCTGTGTTTCTTTGGGCAAGTTGCTTCACCTCTCTGTGCATCAGTTTCCCATGTAAAATGGAGATAATTATATCCCTGGCACATAATATAAGCTCCACGCATATCAGTAATTAGAAGTCCACAAATCCTTATCTGAAATTTTGTAAATTTAATAGGGTAACTATTCCATCAATATAAAATTCCAGGCAAGTCTGGTGCAGCACTCCATGACCAAACATATTATAATATTGCTACAATAAAACATACTAACATTTGTATGAAGTGAGATAAAGACTACAAATAGCTTCACGTCAGTTCAGGTCATGATCTGCTACCAAGTTTTTGACATTAAAATCTTTTGGTTTTCAGAACTTTTGGGATTTCAGTAGAGATGGTGGACCTATATATTAAGTAAGGGGTAAAACCCACTGAAGTCTATTTTTCCTTTCTAACTTCTGGATATGCTAATGACCAAATAAATAGTAAAAACCATTTAAGAGTAGAAAGTAGGAAGCCCTTTAGGCATGGAAAATCCACACTGCATAACTAATGGATCCCCAAAATTAGTCTAAACAACCTTTGCCCCCCAATACAGTGTGCCATAAGATTCTCAGTCAACCAAATCATTTCCACAAACAACCAGTCTCTAACAGTCTTTATGGGGTTTTTTTCAAGTAATTTTTGAACATAGGGTAAAATACCCAAGTTTACCACTTTTTAATAGCACGATTGATCTTTCCCATAGGAAGAAAAAAAAAAGACAAGCTATTAAATGAGAAATAATTGACTTAAAAGCATGTACCTTAAAAGAATAGTGTCCTCTGTAATCAGCCTAGGGGAGATAAGTAAGCATTATGCCAAAGTGGTAAACTATCCTGCTTCCAAAGGAATTTTCTCCACATTGCATTTTAAGGAAATATTTGCAGCTCTTGAAGAGATATACAGTAACTCATTCAAGATGGTCTCACTGCTGGTCCGCGCTGGATAAAAGACTTCTTCTGCCTATTACCCCTGTTTGTTATTTATCTTCCCCAACTTTTTTGACCTCTTTCCATTTATTTTATACTGAAGCATTGCTTTGTTCAAGACCTAGGGTTTACCACCCCCATGGTGATCCATACACAAAGACAAGTCAGAAAGACATGAAAAGAATGGAGATACTTATGTTGCTTCGTGGTTTCGCCCCCCCCCCTTCTCATTATCCTCCTACTCAATAAGACTGTGGTGGGAGGTCTGAATGACATTTCCAAACTGAGAACTTAAAGCTACATTTCAACACCCAACCCCTCAGTTGTCATAGGAACAACACTATGAGGCTTATCTAGGTTCTAACAAACACCCACTTGTTTTGCTAGCAATTAAAGCTCCCCCTTCCAATCAAGTATATAAACATATACATATACATACCTTGAAAAATTGGGCAAAAAGGTACACCACATCAAAAATGTAAGAAACAAGCCCAAAGGGAAAGCCTTTCTATTTCTGACTATAAAAATACCAAATACAATTTGGGAGGAACTAATTTGAGGTCTGTCACTTGACCAGATTCCTTTTAGTTTGTATCTTTACATACCCATAAAGACAAAGACACATGCACACTGTTTACAGAGTATACACGATATTAATACTTTCAATAACACCAGTGGAGAATTCAGGACAATGCCATGTTATTTATTTTTCATATATTTTTGTAAATAACAGCACAGCAAACAGAACTGAAATCATGAAGATCTAAAAGAATTATTTTGGAAAATACTTTCCAGCATTTACTGTTTCAGCCTGCTTCTATCGGTTTTTGTTTTTGTCTTTTCATTCACGACAATGGATTCTAAATGGATGAGTCAAATCTACAAATTATATAGAGGCTTTTTTTCCATTAAGCATGGCAGTCTTTAGCTAGATTGTTAAATCATCATATTTTGCCCAAGTAATTACATGAAATAGAGCTGAAAATACTTGTGAATCACTGCATACAACTAGGAGTTGGATGTAAATTACCTGTCAATATCTTAATTCTTCATCACCATTTTTCTGTCTTCAAGACTCTAAAACCCATAAATTCATGTGCTTCAAGGAAATGAGTAGACTTTTTCCACATCTTCAGCCACACCTTAATTAAGTCAAATAATTGTAATATTCACACTTGCATTATCGATCTGATTTATTGGAGGACTTGCCCCTAAAGGCCATGCTTATCTTGCTCTTTGTCTATGTCTTTGAAAGCTGTTTGAGAATAATAATCTTTAACATTCTCAAATTATGAAAGAAAAAATACCAATTAATGTATCCCCATGGATTCATTTCCCTCTCCTCCACCCTCATCCCACGCTAGTGCCAGAGAGAACTACAGCATTGCTAGCCTGCATTTTATTATACATTTTCCATTTCAAGTTATGAATTTTAAGATTTTGAAAGCAACAGAATGGGAACCAAGTCAGAAATGCAGCTTCAACCTTCAATTTGGCTTAAGATACTGAAAACAAAATAAATAATATTATATCCTATATAACCCAAAATGCACAATTCTGATAACAGCTTTAATTCTATGAATTCACATTTATATAGAGAGATCACCAAAGTTACCTATATTGTTGCTAACAGTTAAAGAACAATTCTTTTCTATCTGATTCTATAAATATATATCACATGACTGCTTCTATTGACCTTTAATAAACTGGTAAAATCAGGTAGCCACCCACCATTCTAATAGTATTTTCTTATTCTATTCAACTTTTCCAGCAAAAATAATTCTTAAAAAGCCAAGAAAAGAAATCAGACATTCATGCCTAATATAAACTTGTTTCCTTAGCATTCATGAACAAGAACCTACTGTATAGAACACAGGTCTTCAAAGCTTTATTGTATTCTTCTGGTCAACTTAAACACAAAGGAAGTTCAGATTCAAGATTAGAAAACAATTTAAAAGTTTTGGAGAAAGATAGACAGGCTCACCAGTAAGCATGGCTCATCAGGACCTTTCAAAGTGTAATGGACCATATGGAAAAAACTACTCTTTTGCTATATTAATGGAATCAAATAGAACACTCTTAAAATTCATGATACAAATGTAAAAAAATCGATTATCATCTTAATCTGCCTTTCATAATCAGTAAGAAATGTCTCTAATGCATTACTTAAACTTTCATTTTGTAGAGTTCTAACTAAATACTTGACATTCTTAGGTAGAGGGATGGAAAAAGGAGGGCAAGTTGCCTAATTATAAAAGCGTTCTTCCAAAAATCATACATACTATCCATACTAAATGGAAATCTACGTCCATGGAAGTTAATTGTACAGTGTTACCAACTAACCCATTTTGATTCCCCCCATTAAAAAGGAAAAGGTAAAAAGGGGGGAGAGCCAAACTAGTTGTATTACATATATTTGCCTAAACTGGCAATGCTCAGTTAATTTTTGTTAATTACCTGGCTGCTTCTCAGCCTTCATGCTATATTCTTGGGCTGCTACTTTTTCGAATTCCTCACTCTATTTATGGGTTCTGTGGTTCAATACAGTTGTTAGGGATCTGTGAACAATTTCACAATTCCCCCACACACCATATGATATCTATTAGGGAGCAATGCCATTTTTCAACTTACCAATTCTGGATAAGGCAGTATTTCCTGGTGACAGAATGCTGCTTCTGTTCGCTAAAACTCCCTCTTCACAGCTTGATAAATCTGATTATATAATGTCTTTGTTCCAGATCACACGAGGTGCTTTCCTACAAAAGTTTTCTAAAGGGTTATCTGCATTTCATTCCTGTGACAAAACGAATAAGAACAAGGGGTGGGGGGAGACAGGGAGTAAGTCCACACAAGTTCCTGGCAAAGAGTTATAGTTGCATTTTTCTGAGTTTAATCAGTAAGCTCTATTAAAGTGACAGTTACCAGTTCAGGAAGCCAGAGTTTGATCAAGTCAGCCACCACCCGTTGGGTGTCTTCCACTGATGCACGGACTCCAAGCAAGCAGTCACTTGGTCATCTATCACATGTGGCTGAATCACTGGACACCCGTCCCTCTCCACCCTCTGGCGCCCATTGAGTAGCAGCCCAGGCAGGAGAGTGGCCTGACTCCAGAAGTGGGACCTCTTATAGGGACCTGCCAATTAGCTGCTGACCAATCACAGGCAGCACCTAGTACCCAAGTCACATGACAGGGCAGTCCCTCTGCAGGATTTCTGAATTACTGGGGTTATACAAAGGACACTCATTCAGGAAAAGAGGTGGGGGGGAGCCATAAGCCGAAACAGAAAACGCCCAGGCTGAGACAACTCCGGCTTTTAAACAGGCAACACCCAAGCCTCACACAGACAGAGAGATAGCCACAACCAAATCAGGATGGAAATCAGAGGAATGCCTGGCACATATTAAAAAACAACCCCAAAGCAGAGACTGCGTTTACAAAGCCACTTCAGCTATAAGTCTACTCCTCCTTACCCTTCCTCTACAGTCTCTGTGACAATTTTACATTCTCAATTATTTTTAAAAGCTCTGGTAAGCCTCTGCAAAGCCATTGTAAGAAAAATGTGCGAGACACATGCACCTCTTCTCTCCTCATTCTCTCAAAAATACCCCTAAAGGAGATTCAGAGTTTGCCATGAAAACGTTTCATAAATGGTTGGGTAAATCAGGGAAAATGAAACATTATCAAGACAAATTTGTATGGCAACCACCAAATAATATATCTCTTACACCCGCCCTTTTGCATGCAATCATTTTAGACTGTTCACATCAAGTTCCTTCTTCTTAAGGAAATGGGTCCCCCTTATTTATTTTAACACCATTAATTTATTTCTTAAATATTTCTTATGTCCTAGGAAAAATTCAATTATGAACACTCCTTCCATTTCTTTGACACAAGCCCCCCACCCCCAATCCCACCCCACCCCACCCCAGATGGTACTTACAAATGTTCTTTGTTAGGGTCTGTCATTTTCTTCCTCCCCCCAGCATCCCAAGGCAAAATATGGGCTCAGCTTCATCCTTTAACCTAAAGGCCCTATTTTGATTGTGCAAGGCTGCAGCAGCTCCTTCCCTGAGACAAGCCCAGAACACTGTGCTGCTTGCCATCCCCAATTTATGGAAGGAAGCGTATGTCAAACAAACCAGGTGATGACTCAGACTGCCTCCCCCAGACACATTTTCCCTAGAAGGGGAGGGTAGTGTAAGTGCAGACCATTTGGATGTGACTCAGTTTTATTAGACTGGGGATTGTAGTTAATCTGACAAGCTCACATTTTTCTTTTATAACTTGGACATTTTAGGAGCAGAATGCACTTTCTAAATGGTTTCAAAGAACTGGATCATGTAAACGAGGAAGTTCAAGTGATTACTTTGAAGGTATAGGAAGTTTTGGGTTCTATTCCCCAGTATTGAAAGCTTCAGAATTATTTGTTGAGAACTATACAGCCGAGGCAACCAAACATTTGAGTTTACACGACAGCAGTAACAGATTGTATACGTGTAGGTCTACTGGAGACTTTTTACCATGGAGGACTCTTTCTGTCCTGAGGACCCCAGTTGAAGTCTCTAAGTCTGGGGCTCATGTGGCAGGTTCTTCAGGAAGTGGTGAGGAACATAACAGTCATGTTGCAGCTTTCACTTTTGCATTTACTGCAATGCACATTCTAAATGGAGCTACCCACATGCTAGCACACATGAAATATAACCACATCACTCACACACACACACACACACACACACACACACACACACACACACACATCTATACAGTCCTTTAATTCCAACTTGCCTAAAAGCAGCAAAATAAAAACTTGAAAACCATCATAATGTCATCTGTGAAGGTTCAAATTAAATAAGTTGACATGCCTAAAAGGCTTCCTCTTCAGTTAAAAGTTTACTACCAAGATGGGGGTGGCATTACATGGAATGAATGGTTCCCAGGTATTACACAGACAGGAAGAATGCAGTAAGAAGAAGTACAAGTCCCCACACAAGAAATCTGGAAGGCTCGATTTGAGCAGTTTAACTGCGGTTGTCTCTTTTCAGCATACTTCCTTTAACCTTGAGCAAAGTCAGCAACTGCCTGGATGATACCTTAATGTGTAATGAATTTTGTTATTTAACATATAAAAATGCTCAGATACCTACTTTTCAAATTGGTAGAAGAGGGCAGAGAAAAGGTATATACCCCGAGACAGTGAAAAACAGCTAAATAGGGAGTTGACTATTCACTTTACCAAAAGATTCCCTTTAGGGTTTTACTGGAATGCACCCCCACATAAAGCTTCCTCCCAGTCACCACTCCTGTCCCCAGGCAATCTCCACATGATCCAACTGTGTCAAGTTCTCATAAACCAGAACTACAGGTAACGATGCAGACAGACAGCCTGGGTTCCAATACTGGCTCTGGGAGGGACTCGGGAAAGTCATTTTATTTCATCAAGGCTTTCGTTTAATCTGAAGAATGGGAATGAAAAAATACAAGGAAGAAACAGAAATCACTGCCTCCATAATGTCTGCCACCACCATTGGCTCACGAAGGGTCAGCTGCCTCCCTCAAAACCAATCTTCCAACTCCTGGGGCTGGGGAGAATCTTGTTCACTCGAGGCCTGACAAAGTGACTAATCATGTATGTTTGACAATGATCAAAACTATTTGGATAGCTGCTAGATTCATTGTTATTAAAACAAGGTATCCTACTTTGAAATCAGATGATTAGTTTTGTCTACAGTATATGTGAGATTCCCAATATTAGAAAATTTTCATAGAAACATAGCTATGCAGCCATAGGTATGCCTCTACAGACATACACACAAACTGTGCCTAGACTTATATAAGACAATCTGAACATTGCTTTTATGAGACCTTGCCTCTGTTCCAGCCTTTTCATGTTATATAAGCAGCCACTTTACCCGTCTTCCTGCAGTGATTTCAGATCTAAGGAGTATACTGCCCTCAGAGAAGTTTTATTAGTTGTCTTCTTTCCCCACCCATTTTAAAGAACGAACTGACTCAGTTTTTTTGATGGCAACTGGGTGGGAGTGAATATGGGAGTGGGCAGGGTGGGAGAAAGGGAGGAGGAGGAAGAGGAGGTGGTGGGAGCCAAGAGCTGAATCATAGCCATGTGAGTAATCTTAGCCTTTTTTTTTTTCTTCCTAAGGGCATGAATCAAATTAAGCTTGTTTTGCTGTGGGTGAAGGAAGAGGAATATAATAGCATGAATCAGAGCAATTATCAAATATGCGGCACTTACTAAAAATTAATTACAATCACTGCCTTTTCTTACATGTCTGCCAAAAAATGCCAGAGAGCTTTTGTTCATCAATATAATCCTTTACAAAAATTCTTAAGTTTGAACTTGATTCTCACCCTCTTTCCTTTAAAAATTTCCTTTTACACATAAATTTCAGAAACAGGAATCATTTTGGAGCTTCTGTGAGATAATCTTTGGCCTTTGGAGATAAGTGTGAAAACCACATGGTACATATGGGGTAGAGACCAGGTTACAAACTATCCAGCCATGAGCTCTGGAAACAAAATACTGAGTTTCTGAAAACAATTGCTCAGAAATGAGTTTAATCTCTCAAAGGCATTCCAACAGGAGTGAGGCATACAACAACAAGCCTTCAGGGGAAAGTGGGCATTCCTTTCAGAATAGTTTTCAGTGACAATAAAGTTGTCATAAAAAACTTTCGAACTACTTTATACTGAAATAAGTGAATCCTCATCAATTTAAGAATTTATTAGGAGTAATCCTGAGAAAGAGATGATTCAAAACATAAAATCATTATTTTGGAACTTACGTAAAGAACAAGGACATAGCTCAGTTATTTGTAGGCAGGGCACATATCTAATCAACTTATATAAAGGCACTTCCTTTTCTGCCATATTTTTTTAACCCAATCTATTTAGTAATTTGTGGAATATAAATATTACCATGGGGGAGAAACTGGCTATCTAAAGAGAAAGGCTAGGTCGACCAAATATTTTCTACTCCCGGACAAGTCTGTGCATTAGGAAGTCAAGAGGGCATATTTTGAGCGCTAGTGACACATTTAAATTTTTTACTGCACCAACAAGCTAAAGTGCATGGTCCCTTTTGTTCTTTTGTTATCTACCTGTGGTGTTTTTCCTTTTAAACATGGGTATGGATGTTCTGTAGATAGACAGATGCTAGCAATGAACTTAGTACCCTTACAGAATATTCCACACACAAGAGTTCAAGGACAGTAGTGTCTTAACACACTGTTAGGTTTTTCAAAATTTGTTTCTATTTTGGGGATGGTGTTTTACTTGTGGTTTTTTTTTTTTTTTGTGCTACAACAATCTTTATAGGGGTCTCCAGATAAATTATTTCAAGAGCACTCTGAATAAGGAAAAGCTTTTAATTTTTCCATGTCTATGTGGAAATTGTACAATTTGGAAATTGTAATCTGTAATGACAAGCTTTTTAGGGATGACAGTTTGTATCCCAGGTTTAACTATTTCCAAATCTGCCTATATACCGTTAATATTTTGATGATTTTAGTCAAGATATATTTATATAATCTACAGATATATCAATATCGAGTTCATATAAAATGAGCCAGATCTGTTTTCAGACTAAGTGACTTGGATTTCTCTACCCTGAGCCCACAAGTTCCTTGCCATGCAACCTCAGGCAAGTTAATGGCATTAACTTGTATTTAACTTTCTACCTTTCAAGTCACTACACTCCCTATTTAGAATCTCTAGTTTCTTTTGTAATAGAAATAATATTGCCAAACCCAATTTTGTCACACCCTCACCTGTGTCTATTGCAAAAGGCTAGAGGTGTAAAGAAAATGTCAATACATATTTTAGTTCATTCTCTTTTTTAAAATGTTCTAAATAGTAATTGTGGGAGAAAATACTGAAAAACAGGTCTTATAAATTCTCAGAGTTCAAGTCCTCTGAATAGTCCTTGAGTGTACTCTGCATAGGTTTTTTTCTGCTCCCCAGTATACTAAATACGGGTTAGGGTAGGGTGATTACATTCTGATGTTTTACATGGAAAGAAATAGAATGTTCGAATGTATAATTAATAAATGCTAAGTATAATTTGATCTACTATAAACTGCAGCTGAGCTATAGTTATGTGAGGTGTCACCATGGGAGAAAGATGGGTGATGGATCCTTGAACTCTCTCCATACTATTTTTTAACTTCTTTGGTGCCTGTAATTCTTTCAAGAGAAAAAGTTGAAAAACAAAACCTGCAGATGTCTGAAAATTTTATCTACAAACTAATCATAATAAACCAAAGTCAAAACTAATTTCTGGATAATTAGTCCCAATAATGCTAGCTCTCTATTACTTAATGCTGGAGAAAGACATTCAGTAGAAAATCAAGAAACTACAACCCAAGTACCTGACAAAACCTTTCTCCTGGTTTAATGCATATGGAAAAGTAACATTTGGTATCTTAAAAACTAAAATGTAAACTAATAACTATGAATGATAAAATTAAGATTTATATATTAGTTTTATAATTCTACAACTTAGAAAAGAGACCCACTCTGTTTCATCCAACCTGAAATGTTATTGATTGGAGGCACTTCATGTTTTCATGTAGCATGAGGAAAGAAACAAACATTGCTATTAGCTACGCCATAGTGCATTAAAGACAGCCCTGGATGACAGTCAAACTAGCTTCTCATTGCTTTGTTCTAGGAGATTTGGCAGTTTCTCCTGACCTCAATTGCATTGCTTGGCTTGTGTCTGGAAGCCCTTCTGCATGTATCTCAGCAACAAATAACACAGCTTCAACTATATGTATGTTCCTAGCTGTTGCTTTGTAAGAAAATACGGGATTTCAGTCATTTCTCTGATAACGAACATTTGCTTCACTAATATCAGATTTACTCCCTGCTGTTCTCCACCTTTCTTTCTGTGTACAATTACATTTTGTTTCAATGCAAATCAAATTTTATTTCAATAAATGTAATCTTATTGGGAGCATAACAAATGGCATATATCCTCAGCCATATGCAGAACCAACAATACAATTCAACTAAACAGACCATGAGAACAGCTATGACCAACTATGTCAATGTATTGGTAGCAGCAACTGCTTCATGACCACTGACTGATAAATGGCAATTGAGAAAGGCTATCCATTCTATTATGCACCCCAATCTTATAAATGGTCAAATATGGAGGGTGAGTGGAGGGGTGTCTTACAATATATGAAATATCAAAGATGCTATAGGTCTTATTGCAGCCTGAGGAAATTCTCTTTTCCTATAGCCTGTTTCTGACCACCTCATCCAGATAATTCACTCATTCATTAAAAAAAAATTATTGAGTATTACTAGCTTTCAGGTACCATGCTAGGTTCAGGAGTTGTAGCAATTAACAAGAGACAACGACTCTGACCTCATAGAGTTTCTTAGGCCAGAAGGGAAGGCCATACAATCAAATAAATGCAAAATATGATAGCTGATGATGAGATCTCTGACAGAATACAGAAGGCAAACAAAGGTGGTGTGTGTGTGTATGGGGGGGGGGATGGGTAGAGTGGCTGTTATTTTGTTTAGATTGATCAGTGAAGGAAGGCCTCTCTGATCAAGTAGGCATTTGAAACAAAGTGCTGAAGGAAGGGAGGAAGTGGATCCCATGGAGCTAGGCAACAAATGAAGTAAGGCAGAGGAAAGAACTTGTGGAGGAGCAATGAAATAGAAGTATACCTGGTCAGTTTCAGGGACAGTAAAGGGGACAGAATCACTCCAACAGAATGGGCAAGGGAGAAAGAAGATGGCATTCATTAGGTTGGGTAGGAATGGGATGGAGTAGTTCACACAGGACTTCCTAAGCCACTATATTTCAAGGGCTATATGGTCTTTACCCTGAGAGAAATAGAAGACCACATGAAGGGTTTGATTACAGCCGACAATCTAAAAGGATAAATCCTGGAGGCAAGGGTAGAACAGAGCACCTAGTCAGATTAGATGACAGTGGCCTGGCCTAGGTGGTATCAGTGGAGCTAATAGGTACTGGTCAGATTATGGACATGTTTGAAAAGAAGAACAGATAGGATTTGTAGGAGTCAATAGTGACTCCAGGGTTTCTGGCCAGGCAACTGCAAGAATGGAGCTGCCATTTCCCAAGATGGAGCAGGCTGGGTTTGGCAGGGCTGGGAAGGTATGCAGAGGCAAATGAAGAGTTGGGTTTTAGACATGGTAGGTTTAAGATGTCAATGAGACATCCAAGCAGAGATGAAGCTGAAATTAAGCAAGAGTTCCAAGATGAAATCATCAATGTTTAAGTGATATTTAAAGCCAGGAGATTAATTTTAATTTGGGAGGGTGGACAGATGGAAAAGTGGTAGGAGGATCAAGGTACTTGAATATGAACAGGTTGGGGTGATGCCAGGAGGAATCAGCAAAGGAGACTGGCAAACACCACCTTCCGGGTAGGCAGAGCACCAAGTGTGGCATCAAGAAAGCTAAGTGAAGAAAACAATTTCAAGGAAGAGGGCTGGAGCCATTGGATTCACTCCTGTCGGCAGGATGAATAAAGACGAAACTGGGGACTCATCACTGGATTTGAAATGTGGAGGTCCTGGGCACTCTTGACAGGAGTCATTTTAGGAGGATAGAGGGACATGAAGCCTAACTAGAGTGAAGACAATGGGCAATGTGAGGAGAGGTATTCAAGGCAGTAAAGACAATACTTTCAAAGAGAAATGGAACAGTAGCTGGAAGGGGATGTGGGTGGGAGAAATGGATGCTGCTGGGGAATACATGGATAATTGCAGGAGCCTTGATCAAGAAACAGATAATGGGTGAGGTAGTAGAGGAAAACAGCCCCATGAGCACCAGTGGAGGTATGCCAGAGGTAGGAATATGTGGAAGGTCAAATTTTACACCGTATGTCTGTCCAAGACCTTCTCTTTGGACATGGATTAGTTTATTCTCCTCTGACTTTTTGTTGTTTCTGTTGTCACATTGGATATAGCAAGCGATCAGCCCCAATCCAAATTTTTAATAACTAAAGAAACAGATTAAAAAAGAAAGAAAGGAAGAAACAGAAAAACTTTGTTGTTGATGTCACTCAGAGTGATCTGTGGCTATATATTGAAATATCTGGCAAACGTTAAACCACAAGCATTAAACAGAACTGTGAGTAATAAATGGCGTTTGCATTATGTTTACACAGCTAACAAACACAATGAACTCAAAGCAAAGTGCAACAATACCAAATAATACTTCAAAGCCACTATAGCAACTATAATATTATATCTTAGTCACATTGTTTGGAAACACCCAACTACGTGGCTTATGCAGATAGATCACCTAGAATTCCAAGACAAACTTCAGATTGAATATCTCTAGTGACATTTATCACCCTAGTCAGAGGCACTCCCTTTGTCATATATCTCAGTTGGCAAGCTGGTGGTCATCAGGTAGAAGAGTCTATCTGACCGAGTTATTGGCAACTGATGACATCAAGCCAAACCATTGAGCTTCTTGAGCTCTGGACAAATTAGTAACCTGTAAATGACATTAAAATTTATCCCAAAATTTCTCTGGGTCAGGTAGTGGCTGTGAAAAGAAGCATCAAAATTCTCAGACCATCATCAATGACCAAAAAAGCCAATTGGTTTACCTAAATTAGTTTACTCTAGAGAGGTGGACAGCAGAGTAAGGTTAAGAGCACAGATTCCAGAGACAGAGTGCCCAGGTCAAATACCAGCTCCACAATTTATAAACTGTAAACTGTGGGTAAATTGCTGAACATCTCTCTGCCTGTTGTCTGTAAAATGAAGCTCATTAGTAGTACCTATTTGATGGGTTACGAGGA
This sequence comes from Myotis nattereri, assembly GCF_964212035.1. Classification (NCBI taxonomy): domain Eukaryota; kingdom Metazoa; phylum Chordata; class Mammalia; order Chiroptera; family Vespertilionidae; genus Myotis; species Myotis nattereri. The sequence goes on along the minus strand of NC_138078.1, from coordinate 149,620,620 downwards.
GGGTAAAGTGAACTGCTATATGCAATAATATACAATCTTGGAATTTCAAACTAACTACACCAAAAATTAGCTTGAAGTAGCATAAAGATCCTCTGGGAATTCACAAAACCAGGGACTCAACACATTACTTATTTTGAGGGTATCCACTGTGCTCCAAAATTTGAGGACAATTAATAATGTACTTTGAAGAAATAATTGTAAACATTATTTTGATAGGAAAACAGACATATAACACATTGAAAATTCACATTTGAGGATAAGGCAAAGACTTGCAATAGACTGTACGTATGCTTGCTCTCTGAGGTTTAGTGTCCTCTTCTGAAACTTAAAGGGAACGCTGGCATAAAGCTTTGTCTGCTGAGTCACAGAGGAGATCTACAACCTATGAGGAAATGATGCTCTGAGGACTCCCCCATATTTACTAGATGAAATGGAGCTAGATGAGTTTATTGCTGCTGAAGGTTAAATAAACAGCAAGCGTGGGGTTAACAACTTAATCAAGGCTCCCGTCCACCTTGCCTTGGGTTGTGGGATCTCCCCTGAAACAGTACTTAGTTGCCCAATGAGAGCTGCCAGGTTATAAGTACAGTATTTCTTAGAGGGAGAGTCCAGGATTCCCCATGGTATTTCTAAGAGGACTGTGGTCTCCACCCTGAATGCTGTCAAAGTGTCCATCCCTCCCTGCCTCCCCCACATCAGGTGGCTTGAGGCTCCCAGGGTTGTTCTAGCCAGGCCTGTCATCACCTGTCCCTTACTTTTAGCCCCAGACTTAAAAGAGAACTCCATGGATGAGAGAGATAAAGAAACAATTATATGGATAGCTTCCATTTCAAAAACTGTACTTATTGTAAGAGGAGGAAGGACTAAGTATGCCATCAGAAGGAGAATTTCCGGGTATTAAAATTTAAATTTGTATTACCTATAAATGCTGTGCTCTGACAATCAGTAAATGAAATGTTGATTTGCTTGTCTAAAAAGTACTTTTATCTTACTATATGTGCAGTCTCAGGATGGACTTTGGGACAGTAGAGACTTACAAGACAGAGACCACGCCCTCCAAATTTTATTTATTTATTTTTAAATGTATTTTATTGATTTTTTTACAGAGAGGAAGGGAGAGGGATAGAGAGTCAGAAACATCGATGAGAGAGAAACATCGATCAGCTGCCTCCTGCACGCCCCCTACTGGGGATGTGCCCGCAACCAAGGTACATGCCCTTGACTGGAATCGAACCTGGGACCCTTCAGTCCTCAGGCTGACGCTCTCTCCACTGAGCCAAACCAGTCAGAGCGCCCTCCAAATTTTAAGACGCAATTGTAAAAACCAGGTACAAAGATTAGGAAGGATAATGAATAATAAGGCAACATGTAGGCTCTACATGAACAAAACAGGCAATATCTTAAACTTTGGAATGCTTTCTTCAAAGGAAATTTACAAGAAAGCCCAATATATAAAACAGATCAAAGCAAGCGGTCTGGTAGACGCTCTGTTCTCTACTGCCTGTCCTCAGCCTCAAACCCTGCCAGCACTCAGCCTTCAGAACACTCGAGAAGGACAGAGCGGTGTGCTTTCCAAGCATCACCCCCGAGCAGGTAGGAATGGGCTCAATAGGAAGGAAGAACTGCAAAGACACAGATGTGGAGGCAGGAACAATGCTCCAGGTGTACTTAGAGGAGGAAAAAAAAAAAAAGAAAAAACAAACAAACACACAACTGTCAGGAATAGAGGATTCATGGATGGAAGGATTAGAAAAAAACTGGCACCTTGAGTTCCCCTCTCTGACTTTAATTCTGATCTTGAAGAACAGGCAACATGTGCTGTGCAGCTGTGGCCTGGGAGGGCCGGATGAAGCATGAAGATGCGTAGCTCAAGAGCATTGTCCACCAACAGTGAGATACACTTTTCATCCCAGCCTGGCTTCTAGTCCTGGCTCTCACCCAAGGCCCTCCATCCCACAGGGTAATCCCTACAAAGGGAGGCACATGAAGATGAATGATTTAACCAAGATGCCCCCAAGGCTAAAATATCAAATAAAAAGAGTGGGAGTTCAAGGCAAGTGTTAGAACATGTGTCTCTGTTTAGCATGGCAGACATTTCTCAACCTCCCCGCCCGCTCGCCCCCCCCCCCCCCACAATTCCCTGCATTTTACCTTGTGGAAAGGTAGGCTCAGTGAGCCAAATTTCCCATTATTTCAAGAGGAAGAAACACTGCAGCATTTATAGCACTGTGTGAGCCAAAGAGACTATATCTACAGACCAGTATGCATTCCTACATCCATGATTTCACTCAGGGTTTTACCAAGAAAAAAAAAAAATCACATCACAAAGTAAATGGTGAGTGTTAAGTGAAGTTCCATATCAGGCTGGCAGGTGTCACTATATCTGTCTCGTCCTTCCAAGGAACAGAGGTCCTGGGCTCCTTATCTCTGCCCTTCAGAGCCATGGTCCATGCCAGAGAACTAGAAGGGATGTGTTTGTACAACATCTGTGGACCTCTTATATCAAAACAGATTTCTGGGTTTTTGAGATGTATCTCAACTCTCTGCTCTCAGTAGCTCTGGTTGGACTTTTTTTTTTAAATAAAAGGTCAAGTGTGAGGTTTGAGGGATCAGTGAGTTCCAAGGTGGACAGGGTGAAAGTTCTACCTAAGGAGTCCTGTACACCCAAATGATACAACCCTATATAGTAATAAGGACAGAGCTCCAAAAATCAACCACTGAAGTGAGATACTTAATCAGAGTGTCAGGGCAAAGACAAAAATGTCCCAGAAATGTGCAGCTGCTTGGATTGCCAGGACTGAAGACATTTTTGATCATCTTGCCGAGAGCCTGCAAGACTTTGGGAGATGGTGCCATACACAGCATATGAAGATATACCATTCAGGGCCAAATTTTAGAGAAAAGGAAAAAAATGGGGCTGAAGAAAAGCAGAAGACAGGTTTCAACTGGAAAGGCCCATTTACTGGAGGGTTTATGGTTGGTCAAGACAGCTTTCGCAGCTAAGGAATTTCTATCTGCACCCATCCTTAAACACATTTACTCCCTTCATCTTCCACTCACCTCAGACAAGTTCTGATCCCATACTATGCTTATATTTGCATTTGGCCTCTAGTTATATTCAGATCGCCCCCCTCATCCCTTTAAGAATGCCGAAAGGTAGCCCTAGAACAAGGTTTAGTTTGATCTATTTCTGCTTGATTAATTGACATATTTGCATTATGAAAATTCTTAAAAGCATATACAAAAGTAGGCAGAATAGTATCATGAACTCCATATATCTTTAACTGGCTTCAAAGATTATTTTTGCCAATATTGTTTTATCTATCTACTCCATTGTTTTTTTCTCCCTCATTTTAAAAGTTAATAAAATTGGTATTAGAAGGCAGCTGCCTCATTCATAGCCACTCTGTTAGAAGCAGATAAGATTATAATTTAGACCAAGTTTACAAAATTGGAGAAGGTTCTTTTGAGAGATTAAAACTGAGGGGAAACAAAACTTAAAAGACAGACCCTGAGTGAAAATCACTTCCCACCTTTTCCAGTAAACCCTCTCACCACAAGAAATCACAAAGATCATTAGGAAAATAGGTGAGCAATATAATACATAGTAAATCTTTTCGGGCCAAGAGATGTATTTTTAAAATATTATTTCTAATGGTTAGAGTGTTATGTTTTTTTTCTGTGGAATTTAAATTGCTAGCAAATGAAAGATTAATATTCAGCGAACAACAGTAACAAAAATCTGCATGTCCATGCTCAGTAATCTAAAAGGTAACATGGGGGAAAGCTTAATTTTTTAAATTGAAATTCAATCATTGAGAAGAGGGATCAATTTATGTTATCTTACACCACCCATATATCTTTTTTGGTGGAGATAGTGGTGGTATCTTTTTAAATATAGTTTTAAGAGAGCAAAGACTGTTTCTTTTTGAGGTAACTAAAGCACACTTCCTAATTAAAACAGAAACAGACATCTGGTCTCGTCCCAGGACTGTGATCAAATGTTTTATTTTATAAAATCAGCAACCCAGATTATTGTATTTGTTGTTACTCCATCTGTACTTTCAGTTCTGGCCTAATCTCATCCCCCTTCTCTCTCTACAGCATCCCCAAATGCCTAAAGAATTCATGCCTGCTAAGTGCTCAAAAATACTTTAATTTTATTTTTCAATTCAAAAATATTTCCTAATACACAGAATGAACCTCTGTGGGTTTATTCAACACTCTTCCCATTCTTCACAAACCTTACCTTTCTCAGCTTTCCAACTCTATACCCTTACCCCAGCTCCATTCCATCTGTTTATTGATTTTAATGTTCTGACATTGAAAATAGTGGTAAGTGCTCTAAAATGTCCTAAGAATGATGTATTGTGCCAAATACTATGGGTACATTACTTTTTATAAATCTATGACCACTTGGAACACTGAAGAAGGGAACCTATTTGAATGGTAGATAGGAGCACAGAACCTCTACACTGCTGAAGTCTTGCAACTGAATCTCTAAGTCTCCAGGCACAAGCTAAACATTTAAAGATAGAACTTAAGTGTTTATTAATAAGAACCACATATTAATGCCACTTGATGCTAACAAAACCTTATCCTTACAGTGTATTACATTCCGACTTTGGAACGCTATGATTTTTATGTTTAATAACAATCTAAACAGTGTTCATACACTATAGCACCCCCTACTGTTTGATGGATCTAAACCTCATGGACAATGTAATAGCAGCCCCTAAATTCGTTGGGCAAAGGAATGCTTCACACAGAATAGTCGCTAGCTAATTATTACCTCCATGATGGAGAGATCAAGTAGAAGTGGAAGAAGGCATAATTACTCTGTGAGAAATTCAGACTTGAGGAAAAATAGTGTATCCTGAAAGTGAAAACCTAAAATAATGGACCTGGGAAAACACAAATAAATCATTTTTGTTAGTAAGTTATAGTTTCTACTCTTTGAGGTCTCTAGAAATAATAGTTAGCTGTAGCTATGTGCTATGATGGGTGAATCAAGCTAAAGTTTCTTCCATACATCTCAGTGAGGCAAGGAGGACACTGGTTTTCATTTCTTTTGCGTTTAAGTTATGGTTGCTCGACGTCAACACTTTTGATATTGGGGCCAGATCATTCATTGCTGTTGGGGGGCTGTCTTGTGCATTGCAGGGTATTTAGCAAACAATAGCATCTCCAATCCCCAGTGGTGGCAACCAAAAGGAAAAAAAGGGGGGGGGGGCTCCAGACATTGCCAAATGTCCCTCAGTGGGCAAAATCATCCTCAGTTCAGAACCACTGTTTTAAGTTCTCAAACACACCCGTCTGTGTGTAGGCTGTTTTCCTTTTTTAAAAAATATATTTTATTGATTTTTTTACAGAGAGGAAGGGAGAGGGATAGAGAGTTATAAACATTGATCAGCTGCCTCCTGAACACCCCCCACTAGGGATGTGCCCGCAACCAAGATACATGCGCTTGACCAGAATCGAACCTGGGACCCTTCAGTCCGCAGGCTGATGCTCTATCCACTGAGCCAAACCAGTTAGGGCGAGCCTATTTTTCTTATCATCCCCCACCCAACAAAAGCCAAACTCAACATAACCTATGCATTTTGTTCTAATCTATAAATTTTCTTCAGTGAACAGTTTCAAAAATTTAAAAGAAACCATAAGTGGAATTTGTGACTTGCCTCTGGGATGATACATAAAAGTGCTAAAAAAAATGTTGGTTCCCACTCTCCCTTTTCGTTAAGGAATTTATAGCTTTTCAGGCTGATACCTATCATTTCAGATACCTTATTTTAAAGGTAAGCTCACATACTTTGAATATGACATTGCATTCAAAATAATACAGCTAAAACTTGTGATTTCTTCTATCTTTTCTCTCTCTAAGAGCAATGCAAGTATTAACTTTTAGGAAGAACACCGGAATTAAATAAATACTTGCTTAGATCTTTAAAGGAAATGTTTTTTACACTTCAATGAATTCTTGCCAGGAGGTATGGTCTTAAAAACACAGCACCTTCAACAATGATATCTAACAGTAACAGCCCACGGTACTTAGGGCATCCCACCCAAGTTTCTATAACGATACTTGAATTCATATAATTTGAATCCCAACTACCTAGTCTCTAAAGAAAATCCCTTTCCTCATTCCTTAAAGTATTTTTAGTAATTTGTTGGGGGACGGAAAAGATTACTAACATTTTCAATTACAGTTGACATTCAATATTATTTTATACTAGTGACCCAGTATATGGATTCGTGCACATTGAAAGGAAATTAATTAGAAGGTGGCTGGTGGGACGGGACTGGGCAAGACAGGCCTGACACACCCTGGAGCCAACCTCCTAAGGTCCCTGCACAGTGTCTGTGGAGTGAACGGGATCCCTCCAGCAGGTGGGGTCCCTCGGCCTGGCCTGTGGGGATCAGGCGGAAACCTGCTCTCCGACATCCCCCGAGGGGTCCTGGAGTGTGAGAAAAAAGTTGCTGTTGTACAGGGTGTGGAATGCAAACGCAAGTGTGCAGTAAACTAGATTCGGGGCCGACAGTGCCACAGCAACAACATAACCCACGGCCGAAGGTGTAATCGCAGGAATCGGGCTCCCTCCTCTCTGGTTTTGGGGTGCATCACCTGAGAACCACTGCTGCCAAGTCACTGCAGCTCAGCAGCTCCTGTGTTGAGCAGCTATTGGTCGGATGATTGGACACTTAGCATATTAGATATATATATTAGTTCCAGGTGTACAGCATGTGGTTAGACAATTATATAATTTACAAAGTGATCCCCAATAATTCAACTTTTACTTTATACTTTTAATGTTTTCTAAATTAAGAAATTAAAATTTGACATGAGATTTCAAATCCTAATGGACTAAGGATAAGAATTTATATCAGTTTTCTGAGACTCCTTAACTTTTTACAACTAGGAAATACTAGACATCGTTCAAGTACAGGCAGGGTTTAAGCATGCCAAGTAGTTGAGAAATCATCAGCAAAATATTAATCACAGCTGTAACCTGACAACATACTCTCCCATGTTCCTTAGGTACAATACATTCCAGCAATTAAAAATATATTTCATTTCCTCTAAGTGCACATTTAATCTGTCAAACTGGATGACAACACCATAAAGCTGCTGAAATTCTGAAACCCAATCTGTTAAACATCTTGAACAGCACTTCTCTGAAGAAGAGTTAAGAGAAATATATGTATCCTTTTCAGATGTGGAAAGGTATTAAAATTACACAAGGATTTCAAAATTACACTCTAAACTGCTTAATATGAGTAGCATTTAAAATTCTTGACCTAATTTTAAACTTCCATTTTGTGGGTAAATGCTACTCAATTTTCCTTGTGCTCCTAGGAATGGTAAAGGGTTTAAGATCCTTCTAGCAAACACAGGCATAAACTCTTAAAAACCATGGATTGTATCTTTAAAAGGTGTCAAAGGAAAAGCAGATGAAATGCTGTAATATCCACCCACTGTCACTTAAGACATACAGCCCACGCACTCCAAACGCCAGCCAGCATCCTGCATCCACCCTTTCTTTCAAACCCACTGCATTAGACCATGGAAACTCAGGATGTGTGGCCACAGCAGCCCCTGCTCTGGCTCCGGCTGGCCCACCACGTGGTGTGGCCATGACCTTAGTCACACTTCCCCCTGACATCCTGTGAGTGGGCTCAGGCTGGAGCCAGACCTTCCCACTGAGCGGCCTGTTCTGCTCCTGGAAATGACAAACCCCAACTCCCTGAAACATTCCATTCTCCTCTAACATCAACAGAGCTTCCTGCTCCCCACCCCTCCTGAACAACAGGTCTTTGAATATCCTTCACCACCCTGGTCACACCTTTAACCATTTAGCTAATAAGGAAGGTATTTACAATTTTAATTCAGATTTTCATAGAAGCTTGTTCTCTGATTTTAATGAAATTATTTCAACTATTAGCACAATAATCACCTCTCCAGGAATTATAAGCACATACAATATTTAGAATCTAAAATAGGGCACTGACAGATTTGTACAACAAAGCTCTCTTAAAGAAGTACTTCACATAGTAGAAAGGGTGCTCTTTGGATTCAGATTTACATAAGCATTATCTTCATGGTCCTTTTTTAGTTGAATTAAAAAGATTTCAGAAATCTTTGACTTGTATCTATAACTCTTTGGGAAAACTATCATTTTAATAGGTTAATGATAAAAAAATACTTCCCATTTAGTTTTAGTTGTAGAATCAAGTAACAAGCAATTTTTGTTTCATTAGATGATGGATATAACTCTATTGATTGTCACTATTAATCTCACTTTCCTCCTAAAGTGTGCATGCAGGTCCTAAGGATGGTTTTTCAAGGGAAGACAGAAAGTTGGGTAGGCTAACACTAAGAGAAGGGTTAATGCATCCATTGTCTAGACTCATAGTATTCTACATGTTCAAAATCAGACACAGAAGTTAGAGTTCTGTCTAAGATAGTGTGAGCACACTGCATCCTGTCTTTCTCAGTGAACCAAACTATAAAACTTGGAGAGACCACTTGAACATCTAATTGAAGATTCTGAAAAGTAAATAAAAGCAGGCAAATTAGGAAAGACTAGACTTGAAGTAACACCAAACTGGAAATGAGTTTACCATTATTTTTCCTCCAATATGCCAAGACTGAACTCACATTGTAAACAGGCACTGGATGCTGAGAGAGAGAGGCAGACACACAGACAGTGGATGCCCTGTAGCTCACCAAGTGAAGATGGCAGCCAGCAGGACCAAAACTTTGAGGGAGGAGAACCTTTTTCTTGGTTCAGTGGAGCTGTGGTTCCAAGAGGTTGGGGTCAAACCCCACCATTTTTAGTTTCTGTCCTCCAGTTGCTTGGCCCCAGGAACGTGGGCAGAACAGAGTAATGAAAACCCAAGCTTTCTGGCTAAATGACCAAAATAGAAAAGCCCCACAGAATTGTAAAGTATTAGAGATTATGGGTAAGAGGAAGCTTGGGAGAGAGACCCCCATAAAATGCTTATGGACTTCCAGGCTCACTCACAAGCTGTGCATGTGTGTGTGGATCTCATCCTAAACATAGTACAGAATACTTTGAAAACTGAATTGCTATGTCCCAGACTGGTCACTGGGGGATGCACAAACCAGACACGTGCAAATAGCACTGCCAAGGTTTGGCAAACTGAATTGACATTGGGACTACAGCTCACAGAAGGTGGATCGGAGCTTGCTCTGAACCTAACCAAGTCGACAGCTTGCGAAAACAAATACCAACATTCTTTATGGGATTTAAACAAGATCCAAAGTCTCATAATATAATATTCAAGATGTCCTGGATTAAACCCAAAATTACTCAGCATGAGAAAAGACAATGAACAGATACCAATGCTGAAATGACACAGATGTTAGAACTATCTGACAAAGACCTGAAAGCAGCTATTGCAATGCTCCAGCAACCAATCACGAGTAATCTTGAAACCTGTGGAATAATAGAAAGTCTGGGCAAAAATATAAAAGCTATGAAGTAGACTGTTGGAAAATTTAGAACTGAAAAATAAAAGACCTGAAATAAGAACTCACTGGATGGGCTCAATGCAGCATGGAGATAAAAGTTAGTGAACTTGTAGATAAATCCTTATAAAAATTAGCTAATCTGAACAAGAAAAGACAATTTAAAAAAACAACAACCGTGCCCCAGGAATTTAGAGGACAATAACTAAAGTCCCAGAAAGGCAGGAGAAAGAGTGCATACTTTAACAAAATAATAGCTGAAAACTTCGGAGACATAAATCTATCAATTCAAACAGCAGAGTGGACCACATCTAGAATAATCTCAAAGAAAAATGTGCTAAAAACAAGAGACAAAGAAAACAATCTTGAAAGAACTGAGAGAAAAATGGCATATTATCTATAAGGCTATGAATTTCTCACTAAATATGACAGGGGAGAGAAAGAAGTGGCACATCATTTTTAAAGCACTTATGGAAAAGAAATGTCAACACAGAATTCTATGTCCAGTGAATATATCCTTCCAGATGAAAGTGAAATTCAGGGACCCTCATATAAAGGAAAACTAAGATCATTCATTAGCAGCTGACTTTGGCTAAGTTTATAGCTAAAGAGGGTTCTTTAGTAAAAGGGAAATGATGCCCCCCAAAACAGGAAGAATGAAGAAAGAGCAAAGGAAATGATAGATATCTGGGCAAATATAAAACACTATACTCCTCTTGAGTTCTTTGTTGAAAGCAAAAATTCTAACATTTTCTATGGGGTTTTCAATGTATGCAAATATAACAGATAAAAGTAAAAAAAAAGGGGAGGACAAAAATACCTATATGGTGGTAAGGTTTCTATAGTCCACTAAAAGTGGTAAAATGTTGATTCTAAATTGTCAGTGAAGTATGTATATTGCAATCCCCAGAGCAAGCACTAAAAAGGAAAAAAGATACAAAGAGATATACAAGAGACCAATCAAAATAAAGTGCTAAGAAATATTCAAATAGCTCAAAAGAAGGCTGAATACAGGAAACAGAGAAATGAAAATAGAATAAACAGGAAACATTAAAAAATTATAGGCACAAATCTCAGCATAACATAATAAATAATGACATTAAACTCAAATTGTCTAAACATGTAAATTAGAAGACAGAGACTATGAGGTTTAAGTGTAAAGCTGGCCAGAGAAGGCCACAGGGTCTCCACCCCACTCCCACCAAAGCAACTGCCCTCTGAACTCCTTTCTGGGATTCCTCCATTTTACACGCAACAAATATTCAGGCATAGGTTAAGTGCTGACATGGCTTCTGCCCACACGTAATGAGCAGTCTTTTAAATTCTTTTATTATTTTGAAGAGAATTCAGCTGCTCCAGAAAAAATTGGAAAATACTGCCCTCAGATGTCCCAAGGGAGGTGACTCGGGTTCTGGCATAGATCTCTTTGGAAAGGCAAGGGGCCAGCCATTCCCAGCCTAAGGGCACTTCAATGGAGTCAGCCTGCATTTGGAAACAAAGTTGTGGCATTCAACTCACTGGCTACAGTTCTTCCTCCATTTAGTCAGACACAAACGGAGACTCATAAAGCTGAAAGCGACCTTATGAATCTCCCTGCCCATGCCTTCATTTCACAGATGAGGAGACTGTGGTCTAGATGTGGGAAGTGACTGGCCCAAGGGCGTATACCTTGCTGAGGCAAAAATGGAATCGGAGCCCAGTTTCCTGGGTCCCAGCACAGTGCTCTCTCTACATTACACATAAAACAAGTATTGATTGGACAGCTATATACGTGAGGCAATGTGATGACTGTTTCTGTCGTCATGTCATTTGAACTTCAGTTGGAAATATAGACATTAAATAATTACACAAATAACTAAGATGGAAATGAGTGTTAAGTTACTAAGGATAAAGGAGAAATGTGAATATGTTGCCTTAAGAAAATCTTCAAGATATAATCCACCACCAGTAGCACCACATTCATAGTGATTTCAATGGGAAAGTTTCACCTTGGAGAGTTGATGCATTATCATATGTGGTCTTTCAGTGATTAAGTGAAATTTCATGGTAAGTCTGCAACCTAGACAGTGCTTTTCCTTACATCTGAAGCACAATCTTAGATAGGTACATGGAGGAAATGTCACATTAGGATACTGAGAAACTAGAAAAAAGATGGGCACTTAAAGTTATGATTCTAGCCATGGGCACGTTGCTTTATTGGACCAGGATAAAAGAGCCTTTGTGAGGTGAATCCAGCCAAGTATGACCCACAGACTGCAGAGGAGGTAGCCCTGGAGCCACAAAGGCCTGAAACAGGCTCCAGCAAACAAAATGACATACTTCACACAGCAGGAACTCTCTGCTGAGTAGACCAGGTAGTTCTGAAGACCAGGAAATGAATGCATCTAGGGTTCTATGTTTCAAAAGGACATGATGGAACTTGAACAGATAAAACTTCTCATTTTATCTCAGAATCTGACAGGTATAACACTTTCAATGGGGAAAATTCTGGGAAAATTGACAAGTTATTCTTTTGGGGGATGTTTCCCCCACAACTGGCACTCTCATGGTTGAAGCATGTAAAGTGTCTCTGATTTGCCCCTACACTTTCAAGGGATAAACGCAATCATGAAATCTGAGACTTGAGGTAAAAATGGTCATTATGTTGCAGATGGCAAATTACTACATGGGAGAGTTTAATAAACCATACTCAAGTCTGTAGCCCAAGAACTGATCGTTCTATTATAATAGGAAGTCAGGCTCTTAACTATATCAACAACAAAAAATACAGAGTGGGGTGAGGGGGACTGGATAAAAGAAGGTGAAGAGATTAGCCAAAGAACATATATGCATAGCCTGTGGACACAGATAAGTGTGATGATGGCCAGAGGGGAGGGGGCGGGGGCTGGGTGGCAGTGGGTAAAGGAGGGGAATGGGGGACATCTGTAATAGTGTTGGCAATAAAAAGTTTAATCGAATGCAAAAAAATAGTATACAATTCTGTATGAAGCATAGAGCCTTTTGGAAGAAAAAAAAGTAAAGTCATTTAGAAGGAGGCTGAGATAACTACTAGAAGAGATGTTCTAGAAGCTTCTAAACTACATTGCAAAGTGAGTTAACTGAACAAATAGTTTGCAACAGAAAAACAGAAGTAACTGTTAGGAATTGTCACCACCGTGCTTACGATTCAGGACACACAAGTACCAAACTGGTGTCTGACCACCTGCCAGGGCCCCCTGCTTATCATTTCAAAAACTAAAGATTTTTAAAAATGTTTTATGTATTCAGCTTAAAACTGACATTTATACCAGCCAACCCTTATGGGACAGAAGTAATTTATCATCATCACAACAGGCTCTAACAATCAAAAGCAGCAGCTACCACAAAGGCTTACGGAAATCTCCCTTCTTGAAATTTATTAATAATAGAATGGATTAGTTCACATTTCCCCAGACCCTAAGTAACCTCAGAAGTACCCTGTTAGTTCAGTAATTCTGTGAGTCAATGGGAAGATGACATGATTAATCTTGGGTTCTCTGTTTCAATGTCTTCATAGTGAAGAAGGGACAAAATGAAATATGCAGATACACAGATAAAGCTTCTAATTCTATCTCAGGACTTGAAAAAAAATACTTGTTTTTATATATTATCACTGCTGCATCCAGAGCACACAGTACAGAGTCTGGCAGATAGTGGGTCCTCAAAAATGTTTTTATGAATAAATACACAATCTCACTATTAAGACAAAAATTCTTCAAATCTAAAAATACATGCCCTGAAAATCAGTATGTTGTTATTTATATTGATATGCAAGTAAGAAAGGACATATCAAACATCCATTTTTAAAATTTTTTTCTTGGTATGGTTTGGTGAAATCAGATAAGTGAGATTAATGCATAGCCTTTATTGTCTACTAGTTATGTGATCTTGGGCAAATGACTTGATTGCCTGTCTTAAGTATCTATAGCCTCATATCTAAAACAAGGCAAATAATCTCTTCCTCAGTGTGGTGGTAAGGATTAAATGTGGTCATACTGTCCCCAAATGAAGACCCGAGAGAGAGTATGAGAAAACCTCTCATATTCTCCTTAGACCTCAAACATGGATTCTGAATAGAGGTTTATGTCATCCATGTCACTTCCTAAGTTTCTTCCCCAAGAAACCAGTCCTCCACTCATTGCAGCGAAAATTCTCTACTTTGGCCGCAGATTGGAACCCTAGGAGAGCTTTCCAGAAAGAGGACCTGTTCACTGTGACTGTCCATTGGTGGGTGGGCAGACAGAGCTGTCGGGTAGGGTCCTCTACCTGACCTTGAGTTGCTGGGCCCTGTGTCCTCCAGGAGGCCAGGTACTTGGGGACAGAGAGGCACCCAAAAGGAAGCATTCAGAACACAGGGAGCGTGATGTTTCAGAGGCAAGTGAAAGGCAGGAACAGCACAGAGCACACAGGGAAGAATGTCAGTGCCCATTAGGACCACATGACCTCTTCCTCAGAGAAACATCCTTAATTTAACCAGTAAATGAAAGACCATTTGGAAGTAACGTTTACAAGCTGTGATATGACAGAAACTTCAAGTGAATATATACCTAAGCTTTCCAAAAAAACAGATCTGAAATTGGCTGGTTAATTTGATTTAAACCATAACATATGGATAGATCTAAATGCTGTTGAAAGCCTCCATTTTAAAAGCAACACATGTATTTTTTTTCTATTTAAGTTTAACTTTTTAAAAAAAAAAAATCTTAAGTGATGTAATCTGTAGGTCAATACTCACCAAGCTGAGCAAAAGCATTTCTCTTCAACAGGGCACCAACTAAGTAGAAGCTACTTTAGTCCTTCAAGGATGTTGCAACCTTTCAGGACTCAGTTTCTCCATCTGTTAAGAAAAATAAGATAGGGATGGATCTAGTGAAAACACTGTGCTTCACTTCTGGAAACAGAAATCATTGTTAGGCCAGGTGTTTTATTAACAAATATGCATTCTGTTTTTATGTGTTACCTGAAAAGGTTTAAAAATAACGCATTGACTTAATGCAGACTTAAAGGAAAATTACCTAGATACCCTTTTTACCCCCAAACAGTACAAATCACATTTCCCCCTCCTTTTCTTTTAATCACGTTCCTGAAACTCCATCTCCCAGATGCCACAAACCTTTCTCAATTAGCCACGGCCTGCCTTAAGATAGAATAAATCTACTGACAGGCTGGGAACCCTCTTCCTAAGTATGTGGTTGCTAGAATCACATAAGACGATCACAGTATTGAGTCAATAGCTTACCCAGGCCCCAGCGCTGCATGCTAAAACACCCTTGCTTAGCCCATAGCTAGGAGTGGAAGATGTCCAGAAGACTGGTTCATTTCATATAACATCACCACGTTGGAGGTGATTTGGGAAAGATGGGTGTGGAGCAGCACTAAAGGTAAACATTATACCCTCTGTGGAAATTCCAGGCCTTTCTGCTGCTTTCAGGTACACTGCGCTCATTATATTCAGGGGATAAACCTACACAGTGTAAAAGGCAATATTCTAGGTAATGAAGCCACAAACCAATAAAATCAGCATCAGATTGCGCCTCTCCCATTTGTTATTCTCATTTTCATATACAGCATCTTCTAAATTGAACCAGTACCCTTCAAACCATTACATTAATTGGGGCAAAAAATGATGCTGTTTAAGGACCAAAAGTCACTTTTATTTTGAAAAACAACTTGTAATAGAACTATCTCTTTCAATATACAAAGCAGCAAAAAGTCAGTCTTGAACTCTTGGGATAGAAGGTCAAACTATTACTTCAAAAAAACTAGATAAATATATATGGTGTTCAAATGTGACAAATAACTTGAGAGCATTTGAAAGCATTTAAGGTATCAACTTATAAAGAATAAAAAATTTGATATAATTTTAGAAGATTTGTCTTTTGTTTCAAAATTTTGGTTACTGTCATAATAAAAAAATGTTGGCAAAATGAGCTTTAATTTTCAATTGCTGTAGAATTTATCGACCCTTTTCTACCTGCCAGTATGCATGAAACTGCAGCTCAAGTTCAGGCAAAATATATAACTTTCCTATGGCTCAATTTCCTTTTAAGCAAAATGAGAAAATTGTCAAAGATTAGTTCTCTCACTACTTTTCAGAACAAGTAAAACTTATAAAGCACTTTATAAATATAAAAAAACTATTTTAAAAGATTTGGGGGGAATAAAATGTATAAGCAGGATACATATTTCTAGATAAAAAATTCTCATTTTAAAACCACCTTTTAATTTTCTAAGTCTCCTATATTATCAAATGTATTTTACAACAGACAAATCCTTAGAGAAATATTTTCAATAAACACTCTTGAATTGGGGAATTGTCTCAGATTGGAGACCAAAAGAGACATGATGACTAAAAGCACCATGGGATCCTGAATAGAATCCTGGAAATGAAAAAGAACTTTAGTGGAAAAACTGGTGAAATCCGAATAAAGTCCAGAACTTAGTGGTTTTGTACCACTGTTCATTTTCTGGTCTTGATGAGTGTACCACTGTTAATACAAGATTGAGGAAGCTGAGTAATGGGTACATGGGAACTCTGTGTACCATTTTTGCAACTTTTCTGCAAATATAAAATTAGTTCCAAATAAATAAGTTAAAAAACACTCTTTGAGAAAGAAAATCAATTGTTAGATGTTTTATTAAGAACCTAAATCTAAAATAGTTTAATACAATGCATGTGAAATGATTCCACTAGATGGCACCCTATTTTCTTCAGACACCTCTTTTCACATGTCAGTCATCATCACATGATGTAAATTCTTCTTGAGCTTATTTCATAGCTGCAATAGATTCTACGATTTAACTCATTGCATAAAACAATGTTTGCTTTATTTTCTTGAATGTCTTCTTCCAGGATTTAAGCTTCATTATCTTTCCAGAAATTTAAGATAACATTTAGAAATTCTGTCATTCAACCCACTTATTGAGCCCTTACTTTGTGCCACATGATCTCTACATCTGAGGCAACCCATTCTCTTTAGTGGTGACCAACATTAAAAACTTCCCATCCTCCTGCACACTTGAAAACTGCATTAGATTCAGAGCAAGGAGCGAAAAATGTTTTCCCAGCTTTGTTTCCATGACTCTCAACACTCAACACCTCATTGACCTTTACTGCTCAAAGGAAGGGTTAGCTATTCAATAACTTCTAGATTCCTTTTTTATGTCTAAGCTAAAAACCTAAGTTCATTTGAAAGTTAAAGCCAAATATATACGTTTACCAGTTCCAGTACAGGCTGGTTTCTGCGCTCCAAACTTATTTATCTGCAACATTTCCTGCCCATCAATAACCTCCTTGTAAAACATTCCTGTCATCCATGCTCCTCAACTTGCCACAGCTCTCTGTTAAGAAGCACTAAGAAACCCAAGACAATGAGTTTCATGCCATCCTGAAGTTTCATTTTAGCAAAGATATTTCAAACATTGCTAATGTGACTTTTTTTAAAAAAGGATTAAACCTGTTTGGGGTTGCTTATATGTCAAAATGAAAATAGAGTCATGCCATTTACTAACTTATTCCCAAGTTCTAAACTTACATAAGACAAGAAAACATTCACTTTCTGAATTTTACAGAGTAAGCACTTAGTATACTTCAGAAAGAATTGGAAACAATGATTCTAAATGAGAGAAAAGACTTGTAACACCTGGCCCTAGCCAAAACCAGAAGACATGGAAACAGGGATACCCTCAACTTGGACTAAAGTACCCTGCAAAAGACCTGAGGCAATTCTTAAATCAAATATCCATATAAATCTCTCTCTGCATTTATTTCTCATTTACCAACAAAACCTATAAAGGATAGATTATAATAACCAAATTGGATCTTAAAAATGATTTCCTTTTAAATACTATTTTATCCAATTATGAAAGCAATTTTTTTAGAAGAAATTTTCCTTAAATACAACACAAAGCTCTACAGTATGGTTTTTCTGGTGCTCTAAACTTCATCTAAATTTATCACCAGTTTTGAGGGAACAGGCTGTTAAAGTTAAGACATAATTACTTATATTATCTCCAACTTTAAAATGCAAAGATATACTTTTTCATGTTGAATTAAACTGAGGGAACTATATGCTTTAATAAGAATTTCAATTTGCTATTGCTAAACCATTAGGTTTCTTTTTAAAAAAATCAAAACTGTTCATCAACTTGCCTATGACCTCAAATTTATTTAACAAATATTCCATTCAATTAATTGTTCAAAGACCTTTAGAGAATGCCTTCACCAAGAAAACATGATATTGGTCTCTCCTCTTCATGCCATTCAAATTCATACACTTTGAGATACTAAATTATTTATCTAAAGCTTTACCCAAATGAGTAGAACTTGAGATTATCTTCCATACATGTGGAATATGTTATATTCCATATACATTTTACATATAAAATATATATTTAAGAGTGAGCCCTAACTGGTTTGGCTCAGTGGATAGAGCACTGGCCTATGGACTGAAGGGTCCCGGGTTCGATTCTGATCAACGGCAAGGGCATGTACCTTGGTTGCAGGCTTGGCATGTGTGGGAGGCAACCAATTGATGTGTCTCTCTCACATCGATGTTTCTCTCTCTGTGTCTCTCCCTTTCCTTTCCGTTCTCTCTAAAAATCAATGGAAAAATATCCTTGGTGAGGATTCACAAAAATTAAAAAAAAAGTGACCCAAGCCCCTGGAAATCTCAAGTAACAAGAGAAAACAAAACAAAACAACAACAACAAAACTAATGGAAAAATAAGCTCATTTAAAGATATTGGCTAAAAATTACTCAGTCATGTCATATGTTTAGCTAATGACATCAAAATCCCCAAGACATATCTGGATAAATCCAGCTTTAATGTATGGTTTATGATCTTATTTCTTTGATCAAATAATAAGTGTCTGATCACTGGGTTAGGTGGGTGCTGGTAATACAATAATAACCCACAACATGGTGCCATTGTCCTTAGGGAGTTTAATTCTAATGAGGATAAGAGACCAGTCAATTATCAATATCCACAAAAATAAGACAGATACTATGATAGAAAACAACAGAAAATCCCTTTATCTGGCCCAGGGTCAAGTGATATTAGAGAAGAGGAGTTCCAAGGAAAATACATAACATTTAAAATACTTTCAACATGAATGAAAACAAATTTCCTGATTAAACGCTCATAATTGAAAATCCACAACAGACTTTCCTGTCTTCACATTTTGGTCAGTTGTATTTTGCTCTATTTATATGCTATAATCTTTTGTTTAAAAAGAAGATAGCATCTATGTTTATGAAAAGGATGGTTGGTCAGTTCTTATACTTTTATACCATGTTTAGAAACAAAAGCTAAGAAAATAAATTCAAACAAACCTTTTGTGTTTCCAGTTCATAAACATCACCACCGACCTCTTAAAAAAATCAATTGATTTTTCTTGCTTACCACTGGCACTTCTTCAATGCAAAACCACACACAAGTTTATCTGCCATGAATTCCCCCCAGGAAGCAAGTGGAAAAGAAGCCATACTTGAAAGAACTCTTAACTTCCCCTAAGATGACTCCTTTAGATAAAGGAGAAACAGAACTTTGTGGGGATGAACTGAACTACTTCCAGATTTCCCAGAGAGAATCCTTACTTGTGACCAGTTCAGCTGCCTTTAGTATTATACAGCCTTTAAATAGCCTCTCTTCTACTTATATCCCTTCTAAATTCACTATTGTTACTCATTTATGAGTACACTGGTATTAGCATAAGTCAATGACTCACTATATTTTTAAAACCACCAAGTCCCCACCTCCCTGTTTCCCCCCCCCTTTGGTATTTTGCAACACTTAAGAATATGAGTAACTATACACAAGAAATGCTGTTTGCCCTTTTTGCTTGTTTATGGTTTAAACAGTAACCATATCCCATTAATAAAATGAGTGCAATTCATCATGGTCATGGCTTCTCGTGAAAAGGTGATATTTGTGTTTAAACCTTCAGATTAAAAATTTATTCCACATATGTTCTTTGATCATCATTTCTCACAAATCTATTTAGAAAACAGTTCACACAAATTCTTTTATTTCAACAAATCAATAAATGAGTACCATTCTTTCTTTTGACATAAAGGCACTACTAGTAAGTATGATTTCTGTTAATCACGCGTGAGGAATGCAAAATAACTGAGAAAACTACAGACTGCACTAGCCTTTTTAAATTGTCTGTCAATGAAGGCCTGATATAATTGACCCAATTTATCTTTTCAATCTTATCTGCCAAGTCTTCCTGAAATCTGCCATCTATTCATGCTGGATTGAAGGAAAAAGTATCTCTGTTGAGAGCAATCCACAGGGACCCTGAAAGTCCTCCTCTCTCCCCCTCTCCATACACACCCAACCAACCACCTCAAAGCAGATGCTCCCTCAGAAACCTTTTCTAACCACTGTAGCTGTCAGCCACTGCCTCCCCTCTGAACACATTAATATATTACACTGTCTTAACACTTCATGACCTATCTCATACTCATATCTTTTCCCAAGTAAACAGTACACTCCTTCTAGAGATTCTATCTTTGACGTTCTCTCTTTTACCCACAGCACCTGGCATTTGGGGGCACAGAAGTAAATATTTGAAAAACCAAATCTCCATTCTCCCCTCCTTTTAAAAGCAAGACATCACACAGGCCCGGAGCATATTCTTGTCCTACCTGAGTTTGGGGTTTCAAGCAGCTTGGCAGAGCAGTGGTGTACAAACAACTAAAACAGATAATGGAAGTGAAGATTACCCAGTAAAACAGTGATAAACAGAAATCAACACCTGCATCTCTCCATTTTTCTAATGAGCATGACAAATGTACCCTTCATAACACTAAAGCAGTGGTTCTCAACCTTCCCAATGCCACGACCCTTTAATACAGTTCCTCATGTTGTGGTGACCCCCAACCATAAAATTATTTTCGTTGCTACTTCATAACTGTAATGTTCTACTGTTATGAATCATAATGTAAATATCTGATATGCAGGATGTATTTTCAGGGGTCGCGACCCACAGGTTGAGAACCGCTGCACTAAAGTAATCTGCCACTTCATAAGGACCTTTAATTTCACATGGACACACACCACCATGGATTGCCATGGAATTGTCTATCAGGACTTTGTAGAATTGCTATACTGAATTCCTTATATAATTTCAAAAAATTCTGTGACTAACCAGAAGCTTGGTTTTGTAAAAAAGAAAAATGGTTTTGTAAAAGCTGACAAAATGATAGAACATACAGCACTCTACACCGAGGATTTGTGCATTTACATTTTAAAGATTTAATTGCATGTAAATTTTACCTAAAAAAAATTGAAAACCAAATACTCAACTTAAAATGCAGAAGCATTCAGGAGTGTTTTTAAAAACACATAAAAAAAGATGGGTTCATGGATGGCGAGATGAGCACCTAGATGCTTAGAGATTTGATCAAGCAAATATCTAATATCTTAAAATGCTAGTAATCTCGTTGTTAAGCATATGTGCTCACTATAAAATTCAACTTTCCTGTAGACTTGGAGATTTTTATAAAAAATGTTAGGGGACAAAATCAACAGTGTAAACTTATTTTTAAAGCCACACACACACACACACACACACACACACACACACCCCTTGCTAAAAATATTTTAAAATATTTATTCTTGCCTCCAAATTGGCACCCACAAAGCAGAAAGCCTTTGGCTACCATCTGCCTCCTAAAGCAGATCCCTCACCTTGGGGAACAGTTTGGGTCAGGGCCCTCCCCTGACTCACACCTGAGAATCAGCTGAGCACCCTGCCCCTTGGCAGGGCCTGAATGGGCACCTCCTCCCCAGCCTTCTGTCTCAGGAGGCAGGATGGTACCCGTCCTCACTGCTGCGGAACTAGGCACCTGCTCCTGAGCCCACTCTGTTCACCCTTCCAACTCTGTCACTGAAGTGCCCCAGGGTCGATGATCTCCAGGGAGCCATTATCAGCACACAGCATTGCTCCAGACACTTTCGGTTTCTCTGTAAGCCTCTGGGCATTTCCCTAAGCATTTCTCCTTCCCTCACCCACCCAGCAGCTCCCTCTCTAGCTTTCCTAGGAGAAAATCAAAAAAGCAGAGAAAGGCAAGGGACTCTGCAATTATGAACCCAGGCATTTGCAGTGATGGAGTGGAGACCACATGCTCTGTGTGCAGTCCAACAACCTGCAGTAGAAAAGAAAAAAAGAGGGGCTCCCACCCTCTGTTGTTCTTCACACTTAGCCAAGAATAATGAGAGACAGGGAAGGAGAAAGGCTCATTCTTACTGCTCATACCTGCCACGACAGGAAACTGCTGACATTGCGGTATCTATAAGGACAGGGGCCCCAGCCCCTATTCCATATCAGGCTTCCCCATCCCTTCATAATCTTGCTCATAACAAGAGGCAAGTAAAAAAATAAGTGAAAGTAATTCTGCATAATTCAGTCTCCCAAACCATGTGACCACGTGTTCTTTCAAGTTAACCTTTGTCTGCTGGTTGTCTGACAACATTTAAACTAAATCTAGACCACAGAGCATATTGCTAGTGTTTTTGCTTTAGCCAGAGCTGCCTCAATTCTGAGTTGGGGCTGGAATTCACAGAGAAGCTGATCTGTGAGAAAAATCCAGAGCCCAATGAGAAAACCTACTACTCTAGTGGTTCTCAACCTTCCTAATGCTGCGACCCTTTAATACAGGTCCTCATGTTGTGGTGACCCCCAATTTCATTGTTACACATTGAACATAATTAAAGCATAGTGATTCATCACAAAAACAATATGGAATTATATATGTGTTTTTGATGGTCTTAGGCGACCCCTGTGAAAGGGTCGTTTGACCCCCAAAGGGGTCGCGACCCACAGGTTGAGAACCACTGTACTACTCTGTCCCTATAGATCTCATAGGTCATCCATCCTTTCATGCTATAATAACTCCCTTTCCACTCTCTGCCACTTTTCCCTTATCTCTTCCCTCTAGACATTCTAGTGAAGTACACACACTTAGGAGAAAAGCTTTCCTAAGAGCACTTTACAGAAAGACACTACCTTCACAGATGAATGAGTAAAGAAAATGCGGTATATACATACAATGGAGTATTATTCAGCCTTAAAAAAAAAAACTCCTATCACATGGATGAACCTTGAGGGCATATGCTAAATTAAATAATCCAGTCACAAAAAGACAAATACTGCATGATTCCATTTATAAAAGTTATATAAAGTAGTCAAACTCTTAGAAAGAGAAAGTAGAATGGTGTTTGCCAGTGGCTGGGGAAGGGGGAAGGGAAAAGGGATATATTGTAAGATAACTAGTATAGGTTTTTTTTTGCAAGATGGAAAAGTTCTAGAGATCTGTTGCACAACAATGTGAATACAGTTAACACAACTGTACTATGCATTTAAAATGGTTAAAATGGTAAATTTTATGTTCACCACAATTAAACACATTACCTTCCCTCTACATTTTGGATACTCTAAATCTCCAATTCAACGTTTTGAAATTAAAAACCAAAACAAATATTTGAGGGTTTTTTCCTTATTGAAAATGAAAAATCCTCAAATTAAATTGCTTTGAAGATTCAAGAACAATAATTATAAAGCACTTGAAACTATCAACCATCACTTGTGACAAACTGTCATGTTAAGCATGCATGACATTTTCATAGCAGGAAGGATCCTGACATTCGTCTTGAAGGTATGTGTGGTATGCTGAATTGGCTTCTAAATCAAATGAGGCTGATGATATGTAGCCTTTTAGCAAAGGAAGGATATATCACAAGACAGTCTTACAGACTGAACACTGTGGCTATTATAACAAAGGCAGCAAAATGAATAATTCACATGGAGATGGCGCATACAAGCATTAGGAGCAACTGGGACTTCATGAATGGTTCCCGCAATAAGAAGAAAGATAACTCTGGAGTTGACAGAGTAGAAAGGCAGGGCAAATTTTTATTCATCCAGCCTTCCTTTCAGAAAAGGCTAAACTCAAAGGAAACTACATTTTCTAAAGCTCATGATTTCAACTTTCCACTGTAAGAATGACATAAGGGAATGAAGTAGAATGCCCAAGACTGTTTCCTCTGTAATAGAAATGTAATGAACATGCCTATAACTTGGCCTTAGAGACTAAAAAATAGGTACTATGGAACTTAATTTCCCAATAGCTTATGACTCCTTGGCTTTGGGGATCTATGATTCAGAACAGTCTCGTTTGAATTTCGCTAGAGGCATTATTCAGGTTTGTGAAATAACAAACAAGAAAGCAAATCTATTCGCATGGTTTCTATGTGATTTGCATGTTCCTCCACAAGCTGTAGTCTACTAAAAAAAAGTAAAAGTTTCTGAAATTCATATGGACAGACCATAATTTTTCTTACTTCTGTCTCATTTCAATTAATTTGTACTTGGCGCCACTGTCATTAACATGGAGCACTATCCTAGAGGTAAAGAAGATAAAAAAAAAATCAGAAAGCAGCAAACCTGTAAGGCTTTATCCTGGGAGAGCCCTCAGAGGGGATTAATGGTCTAGGAAAGGCTGAAGTAAGTACCTAGCCAGGCACATTCTGGTGGAAATATGAAGAACAAAGAAGAGATGAGACCAAGCAGTGTAAAAGGTTATGGCTCAAGCAATAATTTGTGGTCCCAAGCTGAAATCAGAAAATTCTCCAAAGTCCCCAAGTTCACATACCATCAAGCAGACGGGAGCTTAAAGTATGAATTATGCACGGCCTGGCCCTATCAGTCTTCATCACCCCTCGTCCCCAAATCTAGCCATAGGAGCTGCTGATATAATATAAATGACCCTGTACGTGGTATTGTTCGAGGGGGTTTGAAGGTCTCACTTTCTCAAAGATGTTCATTTATCTTTTTTAAAAAATATATTTTATTGATTTTTTTTACAGAGAGGAAGGGAGAGGGATAGAGAGAACATCGATCAGCTGCCTCCTGTACACCCCCTACTGGGGATGTGCCCACAACCCAGGTACATGTCCTTGACCGGAATCGAACCTGGGACCCTTCTGTCCACAGGCCGACGCTCTATCCACTGAGCCAAACTGGTTAGGGCAAGATGTTCATTTTCTTAATAAGAAGTATCAAAGATGGTAGTGACACCAAGAAGGAAGTGCTGACAAGAGTACTAGGGACTCCTGGAGGCCAGAGATAACTTCCCCCAGTGGCAAGATCTGTCCCTTCCCACCTCATGGGCAATACCAGGTTCCTGACGCCATCCATGACACCAGCTGCATGACCAACTCGTATTGTTTCTCTCTGGTATTGCACAAAGGCCTCCTGGTGAGCTCCCTCCCCAAAAATCAGGGGGTAGGGGGCATGTAATGATGATAATGGTCACCTGGGATCCTCAGTCCAGGGTTCAAGCTCAGTACCAAAGCAGATAGCAGGACCTCCTCAAACCAGCCCTTTCCTGTTCCTATCTAAAGAAAGAAACACATTTAACTATCTGGACGCTCAGCTTTCTAGTGACCTGACACCAATATAGGGCTTCCTTATGAACAGTTCCAGAATTAGAATCAGCATGTCACCTAGAAACTGCAAAGAAAGAATGGAAGCTTTGATTTATGTCCTTGGGGACATTATTTAGACCTAGGTGGTCTGGAAGAGGCACAATGTGCACCTAAAACCGACTGGAAGAATTGGGGACATTGCCTACCATTATTAGCCAACACTTCCTGTACAGAAGGGAAAAAGTCATGTCAGAAAAAGAGCAGGGTGTGTGATGATTATAAGAATTGCCCATTATTGTTTAAATAATACAAGTAACCCCAGGCTTCAATTTCATCAGTTATAACTTGGAGAATTCACAGGTTATCTAGGGGAATTACATATGTCTAAAGGGAGGTGATTTGATCCAACCCCTCGGTCTGATTCTGAATTGTGGTATCCCACCCCACCCATTCTCCCATTCTCTATTCCCTCTCCAACTTCCCAAGAGAGAGGCAAACCTCACCATGAAACAAAGGAAAAAGAAGCAAAGACAAAAGAAGGACAAGGCGAATCATGGTTAAGCTTAAACCACAGATGATAGGCATATGTAAAAAGGAGAGAGAGAGGGAGGGAGGGAGGGAGGGAGGGAGAGAGAGAGAGAGAGAGAGAGAGAGAGAGAGAGAGAGAGAGAGAGAAGAAAGGACAAAAGGAAGAAAGGAGGAAGGAGGAAGGAAAGAAGGAAGGAAGGGAGGAAAGGAGGAAGGGAGGAAGGAAAGGGAGAGCCACCACCCACCATGGCAGTAATTTCCTGGGGCACAAGGGATAAACATGCACACAAGAGGCACGTTTATGTACCATCTGCCCTTTCTCATATTCTTCCATGTGCAAAATTAAATGCCTCTGTAAGCTTTAAACCACCCTCTACGTGATAGGAGTTTGACTTTACTATGTCTCTCAGTCTTCAATGTCAACTGCCCTGAGGCTGAAAGTCCTAAAAGAATATGCTAAATACTCTCTTGTATATATCTTCTACTCCCTTTCCAATTTCTCCCTTTGTCATCCTCCTCTGGCAAAACCCAGCCCCCCTTTAAATCCAGTTCTTTGTCTGCATCATGTGTATTCTCATTCAGACAACAGCTACTGGAAAAAAACATACCCACACGGACACTCACTTTGATCATGGCCACCAACCTCAACGGGGCCCTGCGTGCTATCTGATAATCATGATACATTTTGCTGATTCAGTTACTCTCTGATTTTCCCAAATGACTACTTCATCCCGTTTGCTCTCTCTTCAAATCTCCAATGCCTCATCCCCCATCCTCACTCACAGCTTCCTATTTCACTGAAAAACTACATGCAACCCTGACAGACATCCCATAAGCCCCCGCCATTACATCTGTCCTTCTATACACATCTGTACCCATATCACTCAGGATAGGCTAGCTAATGCTATAACAATAGCCTAAAACAGCAAAGGACACTAGATGTCTATAATGGTCAGCTAGAGGATCTGCTCTATGGTTTCCTTACTCAGGGGTGTAGGCTGATGAGCAATCAGTTTCTAGGACAGCGGTTCTCAACCTGTGGGTTGCAACCCCTTTGGGGGTCGAATGACCCTTTCACAGGGGTCGCCTAAGACCATCGGAAAACACATATATAATTACATATTGTTTTGTGATTAATCACTATGCTTTAATTATGTTCAATTTGTAATCATGAAAATAAATCCTGCATATCAGATATTTACATGACGATTCAGTAAATAACAGTAGCAAAATGACAGTTATGAAGTAGCAACGAAAATAATTGGATGGTTGGGGGTCACCACAACATGAGGAACTGTATTAAAGGGTCGCGGCATTAGGTAGGTTGAGAACCACTGTTCTAGAACATTACCAGTCACTGTGGCAGAGGGAAGAATAACTTTTGAAGATTTTCCTGCTGACAATGAAATGCTATAGCACAGAAATGACATGCATTGCTTAACACTAACCACAGTCAGTTACATGACCCCGCCAAGGTATAAGGGACCATGTGTCCAGAAGGCAGAGAAGGGAACATATTTGACATTAGTGCTAATGGCTTCCAATGTGCCCACAAACTGTACTTTTTCTCCTATGAATATACTGAACTCTCAGAGAAGGCCAACCCACTCATGTACCAGATCCTTCTTGCCTCCTGAAAAACATCAGTTCTTTAACTGTTCCCACTATTTCCTGTCTTATAAATGTTTCTTTCTCTACTGGACCACTTTTATCAGTATATAAACATCATTACAATTACCCAATTTCTCCCTTAATAAAAAACAAAAATGAGAACCTGTCCTCTTCCAGTTACAACCCCATTTCTCTGTTCCCATTTCTAGCAAATCTCCTTCAGAGAGTTGCTATACTAGCTCTAGTTCCTTCCTCCCACCCCCCACACACATGCTCATGAACTCCAATAAAGCAGATCACCTCCCACCATCGCTTGACCAAACCAGTGCTTTTGGCAAGGTCTCCCACGACATCCACATTGCTACAGCCAACAGTAAACTGTGAGTACTTATCTTACCCACACTATCAGCCTCATTTGATCCAACGGGACACTCTTTTTTCCTCTTGAAACACTTTTCATCCTTGATTCCCAAGATACTTGGGTTTCTTAGTTCTTAATCCATATTCCTGACTACAGCTGCTCAACCTTTCTTATTGGTACCAATGCTCTTTAATGTCAACAGCAGGGTGCCCCAGGGCTCAGTACTTAGCTGGCTCCTCTTCTCTTCTACAACTCCCTCCCTTGGTAGCTTCATTAGACCTTGTGATTTTGAATGCTATCTATGCACGGATGGGTCCCAAATGTCCAGCTTTAGCTTGAATGGCTAAACTGAGAAATACTCAGTTATCCAACTGAGTATGCAATATTTCCTCTTGGATGTTATCTTTGTCCATTTTGCTATACCAAAACACCAGAAACTGGATGGCTTCTAAACAACTAACATTTATTTCTCTCCATTTTGGAAGCTGGGAAGTCCCAGACCATGCTGCTGGCAGCTTTGGTGTCTAGTGAGGGCCTGCATCCTCACTGACAACCACCTTTTCACTGTAACCTCGCTTGGCCTAAAACAGTGGTTCTCAACCTTCCTAATGCCGCGACCCTTTAATACAGTTTCTCATGTTGTGGTAACCCCCCAACCATAAAATTACTTTCGTTGCTACTTCATAACTGTAATGTTGCTATTGCTATGAATCGTCATGGAAATATCTGATATGCAGGATGTATTTAGGTAACCCCTGTGAAAGGGTCATTCGACTGCCAAAGGGGTCGTGAGCCCTGGCCAATGTGGCTCAGTTGGTTGAGCTTCATTCCATGCATCAAAAGGTCGCAGGTTAGATTCCCCATCAGGGTACATGCCCGGGTTGCAGGCTAGATCCCTAGTGGGGAGAGTGCAGGAGGCAGCAGATCTCTCTCTCTCTCTCTCTCTCTCTCTCTCTCTCTCTCTCTCTCTCTCTCTCTCTCTCCTCTTCCAAATCAATAAAAACATTTTTTAAAAAAGGAGGCAAGGGAGCCCTCTGGAGTCTTTTATAGAAGCACTCATCCCATTCATGAGAGCAAAGCCCTGAAGACCTAATCATCCCCAAAGGCTCCACCTCCTGATCCCATCACACTGGGAGTTAGGGTTTTAACATGAATTTAGGCGGGACACTAACATTTAGTTCATAAGTCCCACAAGGAAAAGAATTTTGTTAAGAAACGGATGGCTCAAGTATAAAAATCGTCTAATCCAATCCCTCCTTTTACAAGTGAAGAACCATACACCTGAAGCTAAAACAAAGTGATATTGAATGTAAGCTGTAATTTAAAAAAATTAATATAAAAGTAAAATAATATTAAAATTTAGTAGCACAAAAAATAAATAAAAGGAAACAAAAGTAAGGACCCCAAGGCTCCCAGAAATAAACTAAGTTCCCAAAGGTTGGAAAAAGATGAGAACTCTGGTCACCTGATGCTTTTCTAGCGGCATCTCCGCCTCTGCTAAAAGAGTAATACTCCATTGTCATGATAATGGCAAAAATAAAGGGGAATGAAGCATAAAAAATAGTAAATTAAAATATAAAAAATACAATAAAACATTAACAAACTTAAGTATGTCCCTAGTAAAGTTAAAATGGAAAACAACTGGCAGAAGTAAGAAGCCATAAAAACCTAGTACACTATTAACTTTACTTACTGTTTGTGGAGTTTGCAGGTAATTCTAATATGAAGTCAACTCCATTTGCAAGACATTCCATCCACAGCCTAAATTCCAGAAAGAGATAACTCAGATCATTTTCTTAAGGTGTGAGACCCCATTGTTTGGCAATACTGTAGCATAGACAGACATATAGATAGGCATTTATGCATTTAATCATACCAAATATAACTGTGATACAACAAATTAATTACAACTTTAAATTCAAGCAACTTAACTATACTTGCCTTTATGATTTCTTGTATGAAAAATGCAGTAATTGGTCCAGATCATTTTAAATAACTTCCCCCAATGGTTGAGAGTTTTCCAAAATTCACTAAATACATTTTTCTAAGATTCAAGAAACCCTAATAACCCCCAAAAGGATGAACTAATGTGGTTAAGGGTGAATCTATGCTTAACCACATCATAGTGAAAAATGCAGAAACCTAATGCAGATAAAATTTTACAAGTAGCCAGAGAAAAAAAGGCAAATTACATTCAAAGGGGCAATAATTAGATGATAGTTGACTTCCTCCCAGCCCTCCAAAAAAAGAAATTACTAAACTCAGAAGGCAATAGAATATCTTCAAAGTGCTAAAAGAAGCTACATGAATAGAGTAGTTCCAACCTAGAATTCTATAACCATTGAAACTTCCCATCAAGCATGAAGGTGAGATAGTTTCAAATATCAAAAAGTAGAAAAAAAATATACTTATAGCATAACTACACTAAAGGATATATAAATTTTTGTCCTGTAAAACTAAATACACCCCAATACATTTAAAAATGAAATAAGATATCTAAGTAACTCATGGATCAAAGAAGAAAGACAAATTTAAAAATATTTTCAACTGAGTAACAAATTTAGTACATACTAAACTTGTAAGGATGAAGCCAAAGCTACTTAGAATAAGAAATAAATGTTAGAAAATAAGAACAACTAAATACAACAAAGCTAAATATGTATCTCATTAGGACATTAGGAACAAAAGAAACCCAAAGAAAGAACAAGGAAGGAAATATTAATAAGAGCAGAAATTAAAAAGCATAAAATAGTGCGGATCAACAAAGGCATAAGTTGTCCATTTGATAAGATTAATAAACATGCTAAATCTTTGATGAAGACTAATGAATAAAACAGAAAGAGACATAATTGCAGATAAAGATAATTAAAGAGTATATTTCAATCAACTTTATTCCAAAGTTTAAAATTGTGAACAAATTGAAAAAAATTCACAACAAAATAGAACTTATCAAAACAGTCGCAAGAAACATAAAAATTGAATGATGCCTTAAGAAATAGAATCATAATTAAAAACCTTCCCATGGTAAAAAAAAAAAAAAAAAAAATTAACTGCATGCCCAGATGGCTTCACCAGCAAGTTCGACCAAAAATTTAAGGAAGCAATTAACACGTAACACAAAGATTTAAGGATAAATTATACAAACCCTGCCATAGAACAGGAGCAAAGGGCACTTTCTGTAGCTTGGAGTTTAGATTGAAGCAAATACAAAAACACAACTAGAACTGAAAACTGTACGCCAATCTCATTCATAGTCATAGATGCAAAAATCTTAACCCACATTTTAAAAAGGACAATACATCCTAATGAAATTGAATTTAACTCAATCCACACTTAGTTTAAATTTTTGTTAAAGTCAACCAATATAACTTACCATATCAGTAGATTAAAAAAGAAAAATCATATTTTCATCTCAATAGGTACAGAAAAAGCCAAATCTATTGATTAAAAAAAAAACTTAGCAAAAAAGGGAAGTTCCTATTCTAAAAAAGATATATACCAAAAACCTATAAACATAATACTTATGGTAAAACATCAAACACACTCTCTTTTACAAAAGAGAATGAGGCAGGGTGTCCACCGTCATCTCTTCTTTTTTTAAAAAATATATTTTATTGATTTTAGAGAGGAAGGGAGAGGGAGAGAGAGATAGAAACATCAATGATGAGGGAGAATCATTGATTGGCTGCCTCCTGCACACTCCCTACTGGGGATCGAGCCCACAACCCAGGATGTGCCTAGGCTGACGCTCTATCCACTGAGCCAAACCAGCTAGGGCCACCGTCATCTCTTCTACTCAACATTTGCACTAGAGCTCTTGGCCATGACAGTAAGGTAAGAAAAATTAGGAAGATTAAAAAGGAAGACAATATCATTTACAGATCAGAAGATTAAATTTATAGAAAAAGCAAAGAATTCACTATTACTATACTTTTAAATATTTTTTAGCAAGATTGCTGAATATTACAAAGCTCAAAAATAAATTTAATAAATTGGCACTTTTTTAGAAATAAAATGTTGAAAAGTAGGCAATTTTGGTCACATCCAAATATAACAAGTACATGGAAAAAATCTAACAAAAGATGTGCAAGATGGCTATGCAGGAAATGACATTACTGAATATGTTGAGCAACTAAAGCCAGATGCAAGAATATATACTGTATTAATCCATTTACATAAAGCTTAAAAACAGGCAAAACTAATTTATGAATAAATACTTAGATAGTAAAATAAAAAACATAACAAGGAAATTATTTTCACTCTGGGAGAAATGGATAATAATTGTAAAGAAAGAAGGGAATTCTGTAGTCCTAGCATCATTCCATTTCTTGGCCTTGGTGGTGGTTAGATGGATGCTTGTTTATAGTACTTCTTTCAGGAGCAAACTGCTAATACCACATTTCTGTATGCATATTGCATTTCATAGATGTTCATACATGCAAAAAATGTTTTTTAAAATCTCCAAAGAAGCAGCTAAAAAGGGGGGAATTCATATGGTAAGTGGATCTTTAAGACATAAGAATAACTAATTTGGAACAATCACTTTGAAGAAGTTTAGTAAAATGTAACTAAATATAACAAAGCTAAGCATGTATTTTTTAAAAACAGAGTGCTAACAGAGTAACAGTCTCCCTAGCAAGACAGCTAAAAGCATGGGTTTTAGAGCCAGAAAACGTGGGTTTCAATCTTAGCTCCACCATTTAGTATCACTGAAGTTCGGGGAACGTTTCTTTTGTTTTTTAGCTAAGTGTAGTTTTCTCTACTGAAAAATAAGAATCCCACTTAACTCATGAGGATTAGAAAGAATATATCTGCAGTATCTTGTCATATAACAGAAAGTCAATAAATGGAAATTGCTTTTGTAATTATCTTTGCTGTAATTTGAAGGTGGATAATTTCCCATTTTTATTAAGTTTACAGTCTTGGGCTGACATATAAAGTTCTGATGAAAGGCATTCAGTTAACAGAAATGGACCATCAGAAGGTACCTCACTTGAAATCATTATCAGATGACAAGTTTTACAGAACTCTTAATAAATTACATTTAACACAGTCAGCAAATATAACTGTAGTAGACTATTCTAATAGTTCTTGTTTAAAAAGAATTATAAAAACCCCTTTTAGTTGTGTTAGATGACCACAATGTAACTTTTACATGAAAACAATAGAGAACCTTTAGAGCTGTGAATATTAAGGACATATATGTTACCTATCAATAATGATCATTCATTCAAATTAGTCCAAATGTGTTCAAACACACAGGTATTCACCTTGGCAGTCTGAGCTGCCCATGAGCTCTCTCATCCTTATTCTGTCTTATTCTGTGCATTCATAGCACAAGCAACCAAGACCATAGAAGATCTTCTCAATGTGTGAGAAAGTGTGATCAAATGGAAAAAGAATGTGTTTAAAAGACAAATAGACTGCTTGCAAATCCTGGCTCTGCCACCTCCTAATTACGTATCCTCTTTAATCCTCAGTGTTCTGAATTGTCCAGATGGAATAAAACCAGTCTCGCAGGATTGTTTTATGGAAATTCTTCACTGCAGAATGATGAGAACATCATTCTCCTAAGTGAAGCCACCTTTTAACTCAGATATCCCATCCAACGCCACCAGATTGCAACTACTTCATAACAAAGATGTTGCCTTGTTAAATGTCTCAATCAAGGTGGCTAATAAATGAGACATCTCCTGAGGTATATGGATTCAAATCCCAGAAATTCAGAGATGGAGGAATCTCTGAGACTGACAGACACTCTAGTCAAAACCTACTACATCTACCTAAACTTACATTTAAAAAATCATTTTACAGCCGAAACCGGTTTGGCTCAGTGGATGGAGCGTCGGCCTGCGGACTGAAGGGTCCCAGGTTCGATTCCGGTCAAGGGCATGTACCTGGGTTGCGGGCATATCCCCAGTGGGAGATGTGCAGGAGGCAACTGATCAATGTTTCTCTCTCATCGATGTTTCTAACTCTCTATCTCTCTCCCTTCATCTCTGTAAAAAATCAATAAACTATATTTAAAAAAAATCATTTTACAGATCATAGTATCGTGTGGTTAGCTATTAATGACTTAAAGGTCCAGAACAGTAATTCTCAATCTGGCTGCACACTACAATCTCATAGGTAGTTAAACACACACACACACACACACACACACACACACACACACACACACACACCATGCCCCACCTTGAAAAAAAAGGAATAAGAAATTTGAGCTAGAGCACAGAAGTTCTATAAAAAATTCTCCAGATGATGTAATGTGCAGCTAGGGTTGAGAACACTACAATAGAAGATGATCAAAAAACTAGTTGTCCGTACTTCATTATAAAAAAATAGCTTTCATAATTATGTGGCCCTTTTTTACCCTACTAAAAATGAAAACAAGTCAAATGAAAGGCAACCCAAAAGATCCAGGTTGTGTTTAAAGAATTTCATGATTAAGAGTTACTTTATATAATGGAATTTAAAAAGATATAATTAACTTCTCCAGAATACTATTATTTCATTTAAAGAGTATATGTTAGTATTGCCATGCTAAGAAAAACAAATGGAATGACATAGCTTTCTCTCAGGGCTTTGCACCTCCTCGTGATTTTATCTGAACTAAACAAGGCATTAGAAAGTCACTCAAAATGTAACATTTTATATTATTCCACACTAGAGGCCCAGTGCATGAATTCGTGCATGGGTGGGGTCCCTAGGCCTGGCTGGGCCACGGGAGGTTGGCTGGTGGGGGGAGGGGCCACAGGAGGTTGGCTGTGGGAGCACACTGACCACCAGGGGGCATCTCCTGCATTGAGCACATCATAGTGACCAGTCATTCTGGTCATTCTGCCTTAACGGCCACTTAGGCTTTTATTATATAGATAATATAGAACATTATTCTTAGTAAGTTGTTACTATAGTAATATTTACCTACCCTGATATTATTTCCCATTTGCTTATTCTAGGACTTTTGCCCTAGAATAGCAACCACACAAATCTCAGTTGCAAGCTGTTCACAGCACTCAGATCCTTGGCAACACTTTGGAATGAATATATTTTAAACTATAAGAACATTTTGTTGAATGCCATAGTTTCAAATGTCTCTAAAGTGCCATTTGTGCTGAATCTATCCCAGATCTGTCAATTCTTATGAATAGCACATCTTCCTTTATCTTCATCCAGGTAGACTAGTGAAAGCTGTATACAGAATAAGCGAATTCATAACTTTGCTCATTATCACTATATTTTGGAACAGAAGATATCAAGTCCCAGCATGTATAGCGGAACAATTGATTTTTTAGTACAGGTGTGTTTTTCTGACAATAGTTGCAAACAAATGTTATAATCTTTATCTGGAGTCTGAGAATGTTCTAGTCTTAATATCACAACTCAGCAGTTACTATTGTAGCTACTTGGATCAATGAAATATTGGTGAATTCCTGTGCTCTGTCAACATATTTTACCTAGAAGTAACTTAAGTGGAAAGTAAAACACTAGATGTGATTCTTTGCTGAAGATTCTCCTGTTTGTTGAGTAATAAATGAGTGATGGATTAACATCTACCTGAGAAAAATTTATCACTTATGTGGGAGTTCAAATACAGAAGTGGCCTGTAAAGGGTACAATCACAGCCTCTATTCTTAATCTCTTTCAGTATCAGGGTTTACCAAAAATGAGATTTAGTTATATATATGCATGCATATACAAATAAGATGTGGATATACACATAAACATATATATGTATAGTATTACTTATAATACTATACATATATACAATTATATAAAAAGTATGAAGAATATTAAATTAACTAAAATGTAGATTCAGATTGTTTTTAAAAAGCCCTAACGAGTAATTTATTCTTTTTAATGTTTAATCTAAACCCATTTATAGTTAAAGGAAAAGCGTTGTGAATAAAAAAGGAAATTTTTCTCCAACTTGTATCCACCAGCAAGTTGTCTATTGATTCACTTTCCTCCACGACTAAGCTATGTAAGAGTTTGTCAGTGAAGGTCCCATAGCCCACCACAAGGAGGCACCCCAGGGAAGGAAGAGACTAAGGTTGGAGGGAAATAGTACACACAATTTATTTATGTCCTACTGCATTTGTATAGTAAAGTCAGCATCTGGTGACAGCATTAACTTCAGGGCTTTGAAAAGAACTGGTTGAAAGACTAAAAAATAGGTCCAAAAAGTGGCAAAGTTAACTTAACCTGTGTTCATGCTCAGCCCTAATACAAATATATAATTCGAAAGAAAAGAATAAATAAAAACTTAGCAAATGTTGGATTGGCTCCGTTTTCTATTTAAAGAAAAAAATTAAGATTCTTTAGGCACCTTTCTCAAGAATTTCACACATACAAAAGTTATTCTTCGTTATATATACCAGAGGTTGACACACTTTTTCCGTAAAGGGCCATACAGGTAAATAGTTTAAGCTTGGCAGGCCACTGTATCATGAAATCAGCCATAGGCAATCAAGTAAATGAATGGGCATGGCTGTGTTCCAATAAATGTTTATTTACAAACACAGGCACAGATTTGGCTCCAGGCTGTAGTTTGCCCTAGAACCAGACAAACACTTTACATTGGTTGAGCATCTCGGAATGTGTAAAAGATTTTTAAACATTGCTTCATTCAGTGTCTGGATCCTCTGACACACAATCTGCAATAAGGAAACTCAAGAACAAGATTACTATCAAAGAGCAGGGAGAAGTAGCACAAAAGATTCTTTAGTTTAAGAATGACCATTTTGTTCCAAAGACTTTAACTGTTACATGTTGGATTACTTGTAATACTTTGTTTGAGTTTGATCTCTAATATAAAACTTTTGAAATTAAAAAAAAAAAAAAAAACAAGCAAAGTGCCCAGGACCAACAGCTTCAAAAAGACTAAACCTCTTAGGTAAAATAACTGTTTTTCTTAGAAGTTGAAAAAGAAAAAGAACAATTCTAAATTATTAATGTTCTAACTATGCCTATTTTAAATACTGTTTATACTAAAAAAGATTCTTTAAAGTATTACCTAAATATTACTGATGTCTTAATCATGGTCAAATGGAAAGGGAAACAATTTTAAAAGAAAACTTATTTTTTGAAACAGCATTTCTAAGAAACATCTATCAGAGCTGTTTGGATTTTAATGTACATACAAATCCCCTGAGGATGTTTTTGAAATGCAGAATTTGATTTAATAAGTCTGAAGGGGAGTGTAAGATGCCTCATTTCTATCAAGCTCCCCAGATGATGGGAATGCTGATGGTCCTTGGACCACCCTTTAAGTAACAAAGACAAATGATAACCTGGGAAATGTTGATTCCTACTCTTACCACACCCCTTGGGACTTGGGATTGGGAATTTTTCATTGGCTCCCTGGTGATTATGCACTTTTTAAATAGCATTTCAGGAGAATAATCTAGAAATTAAACCTATCTTTTCTTTAATGACTAGAAAAATCAACATTGTTGTGTGTATTTGAGTCAAAACCAAAGAAAGTCAAGTTGCATCCAAACAGGGCCACTAAAATAGCATTTTGAGTACCATGGCAAAATTGCATCATTCAAGGAGCCCAATATTTAACAAGTCAAGCAAAGTGCAACATGCTTTCCATATACAATTTTTTTCCTTTTCCATTTCAAAGAGCAGGTACCAGAAGAAAGAGCCTCTGCTCAGGTCAGAATTTAAGTTCAAAACCTACCTACCTGTCTATATCTGCTAATTTTTGTTTCTATTTTTGTTCTACCTGTAATCATCTTTCCCCCCTCTTGGTGGTAGATGGGATAATTATTCCCAACTATTTCTCCCTCTCTA
This sequence comes from Myotis nattereri, assembly GCF_964212035.1. NCBI lineage: Eukaryota > Metazoa > Chordata > Mammalia > Chiroptera > Vespertilionidae > Myotis > Myotis nattereri. The sequence goes on along the minus strand of NC_138078.1, from coordinate 149,583,370 downwards.
TAACAGAATTACTCATCCTGCCCATCATCATGGTGGGAAGTGTATGTCTTCACTTAGCTGACTTTGGGTTTGGTCCTATGACACACTTTAATGAAAATGTAAGCAGATATGTCGCAGACCACCTCCAAGCAGAGGTTTTAACTATGTTGTGTGGTTGGGATTGTGCTCCTCTCCACCAAGAGAACAGCATGTCCCAGATAGGGATTGTTCTTTCAACATTACTTTTAATATTAAAACAATTGGAAACAACCTATTGTTTACTAAAGATAATAATTACAAAGACACTTTGTTTTTTCAAAGCCAGTCAAAGACAAGTACCATATGATTTCACCCATATTTGGAATCTAATGAACAAAATAAACTAACAAGTAAAATAGTGACAGACTCATAGATAGAGCAGACTGACAGCTGTGGGAGGGGTTGGGGGACTAGGAGTGGAGGGGCTGAGCAAAAAAAGAAAAAAGAAAAAACTCGTAGACACGGACAACAGTGTGGGGATTGCTGAGGGAGAGGTAGAGTTGGGGGAGGTGGAAGAGGTACAGGAGGGATAAATGGTGATTGATGGAGACTTGACTTGGGGTGATGAACACATAATACAGTGTACAGATGATGTGTTGTGGGATTGTACACCTGAAACCTGTATAATTTTGTTAACCAGTGTCACCCCAACAAATTCAATAAAAGGAAAAAATTTAGCCCTAACTGGTTTGCTCAGTGGATAGAGCGTCAGCCTGCAGACTGAAAGGCCCCAGGTTCGATTCCGGTCAAGGGCATGTACCTTGGTTGCAGGCACATCCCCAGTGGGAGATGTGCAGGAGGCGGCTGATCGATGTTTCTCTCCCATCGATGTTTCTAACTCTCTATCTCTCTCCTTTCCTCTCTGTGAAAAATCAATGAAGTATATTTAAAAAAAATATATATATTTTTTTTAAAAAAAGAAAAAATTAAAAGTTTTAATAAAATATAATAATTTAAAAATATGACTATGAAATGACAACATACATATGCAAAAAAGGGACTGAAAACTATGCAAAAGTATAATCAAGATTTTGTTTGACTTAGGTTAATTTTTGTCTTCTATTTTATACATGCCTATTACAGTCAGTCATAGTGCTTCAATAAAATACAAATTACAAATTAATCTTGAACTTTCAAATTTCAAGGCAAGATTTTGAAATATAACATTAGACAGTATAAACCACAAGCATGCCTTGCAAAAGTTAAAATGTCACACCTCAGAATTTTTCTCTTTGTGTGCAATAAAACCTGAGGCTCACCAGTGTGACCTTGTGCAAATTAAACACTGTGCCTGTTTCCTCATCCATAAAATGATTTAATAATATCCACTTCTTGGATTATTTAGCACATTAAATATGGTAATGTATGCAAAGCACCTGACTCGGATAAGCATTCAATAAAATGCCTTTCTTTCACTAGAGCTAATATCATGAAAACTGATACAGTTCTCTGTTAGAGAAGGAATTTATCAATGAAGCATTAACCAAAGACAATATTCAAGGCAATTTAAGACCCTCAGCAGACCAGGAGCTTAGCTATAAGGCTATCCTACAGCACCACTTTTAAGGACCCTTGTAATTCTAAGATAACCTCTATTTTAAAGTCAGCTGAGTCGCAACGCTAATTTCATCTGCAACTGTAATTCCCCTTTGCTGTTTAACAAGTTCACAGGTTCCAGGGATTAGGACATAGACAGCTCTGGAGGGCCATTATTCTATGTAGCACACTGATACTTTGTGTAAAATAATGATATTTAATAAAGTGACCAATATCATAGATCCACACAACAAAGTACAATGTGAACCTCTTTTTCCTGATTGTATACTCATGTTTCCTATGGTTGAACAATTTTCAGTCTCTTAATCAGAAAAGCACTTAGTATAGAGGACTATACTTGAATGAATGCTCTCCTTCATTTATACAGCTCTGACTGAGGGCCTACAGTGAGGGCTAAGTCTGACAGGAAAGAATCAGGCAGTCTCTGCCCCCCAAAGTACACATCAGCTTTAGGGTGGGGCAAAGTGGAATATTCATAACATTGAAATCAGAGCTTGTCTTTCTCTGGCTGGCTTATTTCATTTAGCATAATGTTCTCCAGGTCCATCTATGCTGTCGCAAAGGATAAAATTTTTTTCCTTTTTATGGCCGAATAGTATTTCATTGTGTAAATGTACCATAGCTGTTTTACCCACTCAAAGACAAATACCACATGATTTCATTCATATATTGGAATTTAATGAACAAACTGAATTAACAAGCAAAATAGAGACAGGCTCATAGAGAACAGGCAGACAGCTCTAGTGTTGGGGGTAGAGGGATTGAGCAAAAAAGGGGGAAAAAAGAAAGAACTCATGGACTTGGACAACAGTGGTGATTGTGGGGTAAGGGGGATGGAGGTGGAAGAAGGTATAGTGGGGATCAATGGTGATGTAAAAATAAAATAAAAATAAAATAAAGGAAAAAAAGAAATCAGGGCTAGTAGAGGGACAGAAGAATTGCAACTGAAGTTGCTAGTGAAGGCTTCACTGAGGAAGGCATTTGGGCTGAATGTTGAAGGAAGAAAAGAGAAGGGTCTGAAGAAATGGAGGCTCAGTGTGTTAAGAGTGTGTGGACCTTAACTAATAATAAAAAAAAAAGAAAAAAAAGAGTGTGTGGAAAGAGCCCCCACCCCTGGCTGGTGAATATAAATACAGGGAGAGTGGGTGGATGACCATGGGTTGTTGCTTAATTCCACTGCAGAAGAGCATCATTTAAAAAATTAGGAGAGGAGGAGGAAGCTAGTCTAGAAGATCTTAAGAAGGGATCATAGAGATCAAAGACAAAGTGCCCCAAAGCTGGGCAGCAGGTTCTCTCCAAGAGAAGTAAAAAAAACAAAGTGCAACAAGTGGGGAGGGGGCAGAGCAGGGGATGAGTGCTGGGCTACCACCAAGCACTTGTCACTGTGGCAATACAATAGTGCACAAGGAATACATGGAAAAACCATAAAGACAGAAAGTAGAATGGTGGTTGCCAGGGCTCAGGGAAGGAGGAAATGAGGAGTTATTGTTTATTGGGGACAAAGTTTCAGTTTTTCAAGGTGCAAAGAGATCTGGAGATGGATGGAGCTGATGGCTGCACAACCATGTGAATGTACTTAATACTACTAACTGTATACGTAAAATAGTTAAGACGGAAAACTTTAGGTTATGTGTATTTTACCACAATAAAAAAACAATGAAGTAAAAGCAAAGAAAATGAATGGAAGTTGAGAAAGCGGTGACTTTGCTTACCCATGTCTGTTTCCAGTAACCAAGTGTTAAAAAAAAAAAAAAGCAATATGTAAGATGAAGTAAAAAGAAAATTCTACAGCAAACTTGGGCATCTTCATAGGCCAAGAAGAGCCAGCAGAATGAAAAATAATATAGGACACAGATAACTGCTAGAACAGTGGTTCTCAACCTTCTGGCCCTTTAAGTACAGTTCCTCATGTTGTGACCTAACCATAACATTATTTTCGTTGCTACTTCATAACTGTAATGTTGCTACTGTGATGAATCGTCATGTAAATATCTGATATGCAGGATGGTCTTAGGCGACCCCTGAGAAGGGGTCACGACCCACAGATTAAGAACCGCTGTGCTAGAATAAATCTCAGAGAAGGCAAGCAGGGTGAGAATCAAGGGCACATGTGTAGCTTTGGGTGAGAGGTGACAGACATCTGTGGCGGGAGAGGTTACCATCACGAGAATGCAAATAGGAGCTGTGAAATATGAGATAAGCAAACTATGTCAGAAAATTTGGGAGAAGGGAAATGGAGAATCCCAATGTCTTAAAGAAAAAAAGAAATCATTTACTTTAGTGCTTAACCAAAATTGGAGACATAATTGCACAAATCAGGGTTTAAACTGCGAACAGTTACTGATTTTAGTTTTGGTTTTACCTTGAAGCAGCTCTGTTACCTTTGGTAAATCAGTATCACTTCCTAAACTGCATCTTTAAAAGAGGGGGATTTGCTAAAATAACCCCATTGTCCCTTCCAGCTCTATATTTCAGTGGCTTCGGGGAATGTACTTATATCTTAAATACAGTGTCAGCTTACCTACCCAACCCCCCAAAAGTGAAGTGGGAACAAAAGTCAAGGTGTATATAAATGAAATACCCTTGGGCTGTTTTCTCATTTCATTTTTGATAGTGACAGCCGCAACAAACAGATGGTTACTGCTCACAAAGGCTGTGTCATTATAGTCCTCATGATAATTGATGTTTTTACAGCTCTTTTTTGTTTATAAAGAGCCTTCACTCATGAATGTTTTTAGTTGATCCTCAGAACAGCCCTGTGAAATAGACATAGCTACTGTACTACTCTATTCATTTTCTAGTTGGGAAAACTGAAGCTTATAGAAATTGATGATATGCCCAAGGTCCCAAAGCAGATGAACAACCAACTTCAAAACAGTATTTTAAAAAATTGTTTCTTTGACACTAATACATAGTGTCGAAGATTTCCCATTTGGTGTCACAGACAGAAAATTTATTAGTCAAAAGAAGCTTGCATAGTTTTATTCTTTTAACTGATCCTGGCAATATAGTTTCTTTAAATGTAAGTACAATCTTAATTTTCAAGTGATGAATTATTAAAATCCAAAGGGAAAAGAGGCAAAGAATTAGATCTCAACTATTTCAATGTCCTCATTCTCAGGATGAGAAAAAAAGAAGTCTCTCCTGGGACAAATGGCTTGTGGGAGGCGAGCCAACACTAGAAATCAGGGCTCCCACCAGCCCTGGGGCTCTCAGCACTGGACAGGTCTTACACAGTTTCTAAGAAAAATTAACAACGGAATTGCTCCTTAACAATGAAATGGTTCCAATTTAAATAATTTGAGGGGCTCATTCTCTTTTTTTTACATGTGCAAACCATATGAATGCTGCCTATTAAAGGTACTAGAATTCTCTGGAGCAAATTCTCCTCACAAATGGGAGGATTTGTAATGACAGTCATGCCTCATTTTAGTAGAAAAGAGAAGTATAAATGTGTCCAATAAGGAATCCATCTGAGACAGTTTTAAACCAACTGAAACTGCCTCCATTAACATCTACCTACAAAGTATTTTCTAGACAAATTAAAATTGAAAAACTGAACAAAATGCAATGAAAATATTCTGAAAAAGACCACATTGTTTAAGCATTCCCATTTTCCTCCTTTGGAAATATTGTAACGAGTCAGTTGATACTTACTACCAAAATTACTTTTATCATGAAGCAGAAAAAATGTTTAATATTGAAACAGAAGACTCCATGAGGAGAATAGATGCAGACATGAAAATGTGTATTATGAAATTGCAAATCCCATCTTATGTTTTATGCAGGAAAAAAAGTATGAAGCTTCCATTAGACTATAAGGGACTCAAGGATAAGAGAGCCCTTTTGAGGTGCAGCTAATCACTGGTTTTCTTCCTTCAGGCACAAGGGAACTTTGGGCTCATAACGATGAGACTTGCTGAGAGAAAGGATTTTTACTCAGGAAAGGAAACCAGCAAAGCTCTTTGATGAACATGCAGAGGTTAATGTGACAGGTGGGAAATACCCCCATTTGTTCAGTTCTGGGTCTGGGTGAGAAAGGCTGAGATATTAGGCTGAAGGGTCCTAACAGGCAAAGTCTCCAGTTTCACAGTGTTACTAGAGTAGAAACGTTGCCTCAAATACATAACCAGGTTTCTCCTTAAGACAGCTTCAATAATTTGAAATTAAGGGGCAGGAGGCTAATCTTAAAACCTCTAAAGGGAAAATTTAATCTCTACAGTTTGTCAGGGCTAAGGAGACAAAGATCCTCTAAGTTTTTCCATCAAAACTCAGGAGAACCATGCCTGAGGACCATGGACAACCACAGTTGGATTGAGTCTTCCTAAAACTGCTACCTAGCCTTGACTTAGCTCAATTCCCAATGGAGTGAAGGTGATCATCTCCTCACTATATATACCTAACAGAGACAAAGGAGTAAATATTCTCTGGAAAAAGATGTAATCTAGAACTAGTAAGATTCTTTCATCCACCATGTATGATATAAAATAAAATTATTAGACATGAGAAAAGTTGCAAAAAATGTAGTCAATATTCAAGAGAAAAAAAGACAATAGATGCAGACTCACAGATGATCCAGATTATTGGATTCTGTAAGACATTTAAAATAACAGATTAATTGGTTAAAGAATTTTAAAGAGGAGGAAATGGATGAGAGATAAGAGAATTTCAAAGAGAACTAGAATCTATATAAAAATCAAATCAAATGGAGCCCTAGCCAGTTTTGCTCAGTGGATAGGGCATCAGCCTGTGGACCAAAGGGTCCCAGGTTTGATTCCAGTTAACGGCCTGTAGCTTGGTTGCAGGCTCCTACCAGGCTGGAGCTCTGGTCAGGGATCATGCAGGAGGGAACCATTTGATGTGTTTCTCTCACATCGATGTTTCTGTCTTTCCCTCTCTCTTCCACTCTCCCTAAAAATAAATGGAAAAAATCCTCAGGTGAGGATTAACAAAATATAAATAAATCAATAAATCAATCAATAAATAAATAAATAGGTAGATAAAATAGAAATCCTAGAAAAATAATATATGAAATTAAGAAAAACAGTATCTAAAATTAACTCATTGGATGGGTTCAATAGAAGACTAGTTACAGCAAAAGACAGAATTAGTAACTTGAAGGTAAAAGTCAATGAAAAACGCTCATATTAAAACTCAAATAGAAAAAGGACAAGAAAAAAAAATAAAGAACAGATTGTAAAAAACATTAAAAGGTCATCTGACCATATAATTGGAGAGCCAGAAAGAAGAATCAGAACAGGGCAAAATCAATATCTGAAGAGACAATGGCTGAGAATGTTCCAATACCAATGAAAGACACCAACCTTCAAATTCAAGCTCAAGAGACCAAAGCAGAATGAATATAAGAAAAACCACACTTGGACTTGTGAATGTCAAATGCTTAGGACAAAATATGGAAAGCATTGATGAAATCATGTAGCAGTCATAAAACTTAGCCTAGTACTTAGCCTTCCTAGTCTTGGAGAAGTTTGATTAAGAGGACAGTCGCAGGGCACCCTAACTCAACAATAAAGTTTATATTTTTAGTAGGGTTGTCGTCACTCTGCTCTTGACCAAGTACAGAAAAACTTCACAATAACATAATTTTGAATATACTATTATGAATGATTGCCTATTTTCCAACTGGCCTCTGATCTAATTTCATGAACCTTAAAATAATGTAACTCCATGTTTTAAGCAATCAAATATTTTTAATCCTAATAATAGTTTTATGGTAGAGTTTCCCAAAATTGAGGGGAGGGGGATTATAACCAATTAAGTAATTGGTTACTTAATAACCAGGTATTAAGATTGATGGAGTGTCAGAACAAGATGGGACCTTAGCGATAACTAATAGTCCAACCCTCATGTTAAAGATGACAAAATTGAAGCCCAGAACAGTAAGAATGATGTGCCCAGGCAAAACAGTTATTTAGAAGCCAACTAGAAACCAGAACAGCAGCCTCCTGATTTCTAGCTCAACCTTCTGATTCCAACACCAGGCCAGTCCAAGGTCAAATCCAATGCAAGGTCAAAACTCTTGGTGAAATATTTCGATTTTTATGATTACGCTAGAGGCCTGGTGCATGGATTTCTGCACCAGTGGGGTACCTCAGCCTGGCCTGTGGGGATCAGGCTGAAACTGGCTCTCTGACATCCCCCAAGGGGTCCCAGATTGCAAGAGGGCAGTTCTCGGGTGACACACTCTGGAATCGGGCTCCCTCCTCTCTAGTTCCAGGTGCATCACCCAAGAACTGCAGCTGCCAAGTCACTGCAGCTCGGCAGCTGCTGTGTTGAGTGTCTGCCCCTTGGTGGTCAGTGCACATCATAGCTACTGGTCGAAGGTCACTTAAGCTTTTATATATACAGATAATTCATTGCTAGTGATGCAAAATAGAACACACTACATACTCATTCACTCTAATCATGTGGATATGGAAACCCAGTGTCATTAATGGAAAAGCCCCCCCACCACCACACACACTACACACTACACACTCATACACACTGTGACTATACCTGACATTGACGGGCAGAGCAGAAACATGTGTCAAAATCATAGAAGGTGTGGCCAGGGATAGTGACTTAAGCCCCAGCAGTCGGGTTATTTCCGTGAGTCTCAAAGCATTTATTCATAACATGGGTAAGCAATGGCATAGTATCATCAGACACAGTGGTGATGGAAGGGAAAGATCCCACATTACCATTCATGAAGATCAAGAGAATAGCTGATCCTCTGTATAGATTATCACCACGGTACAAGGTTTCCCCTCCATGCACATGCTTTTTTTTTACTCACCATAGCTGGGGTTTTTTTTATTATTATTATTAGTTAAGGTATTACAAATGTGTCCTCATCTCCCCCCCCTCCCGCCCCGCACACTCATGCTCCCATCCCCCCCGTTGTCCATGTCCATTGGTTTGGCTTATATACATGTATACAAGTCCTTCGGTTGATCTCTTCCCCTTACCCCCGCCCTCCCCTACTTTCCTTCTGGGGATTGATAGCCTGATCGCTGTTTCTCAGTCTTTGGGTCTGTCCCTGTTCATCAGTCTATGTTGTTCTCTATAATCCACAAATGAGTGAGATCATGTGGTATTTATCTTTCTCTGACTGGCTTATTTCACTTAGCATAATGCTCTCCAGGTCCATCCATGCTGTTGCAAAAGGCAAGAGTTCCCTTTTTTTTTTTACTGCAGCATAGTATTCCATTGTGTATATGTACCACAGTTTTCTAATCCACTCATCTGCTGATGGACACTTAGGCTGTTTCCAAATCTTACCTACACCATAGCTGTTTTAAGGAAAAGTATCATATGTTCTTTTTCCTGCAGAAATCTTAGGTATCATGATTAGCTAAAACAGCCATACCTCTTCCTCTCTAGAAAATTCATTAAGACTCCATTGTTTACCTTCATTATATTTTCATGCCCAAATCCCTGCCATTTTTTTTGTTTTCATTGTCCAAATACAGTCCAAGATCCTCTTGCACACACAGCTGGCTAACCAGACAGGCAAAGCAGCCGCTGCAACCCTATATCCCAAACTCTGTCCCCAGGCCTCCCTTCAGAAAACCCAAAATACTGACAGTCGCACAGTAGTAAGAACATTTTGCTATCATCAATAACCAGGAATAAAAACAGTATTTACAGAACAGGAAAATCATTTTAAATATTTTTCAATGTGAAGATTAGTATTTAAACAATAGAAGAGTGATTCCATCTAGCCCATCTTAAATGTATATGTTTTAAAATCCCTATTTAAAGCAGACAATGTGCCCATTAACACTATTCAGTATGGCTCCCGAGGCTCCTAAAAGTATCACCTTGAATTCAATAGTTACTATCACAACCTTCCTCAATGTAAATGCTTCTTAACTAGTCACTGTCCTATAATACTCAAGTCACTGCCCTACATGGCTATTTCAATAAACATCAGCTCATTTCAATAAACACTTGCTTGTGATTTTCATATAGCCTTTACTAGTATTTTAACCATTCACAGAAGGATTGTGGGTTCTCTCTCTTCACACAGCACATAGTACACATAAACTATGTATTTATACATTAGTAAACTATAACTTAGAAAGGAGAATTCACATTTTGCAACATGTTGGGAATATGGTACATAAAATATTTTACACCATTGTCTATGATACCGATCTAGCTCTTTTTTAAAAGTATATTTTACTGATTTTCCATAGAGAGGAAGGAAGGGAGAGGGACAGAGAATTAGAAACATCGATGAGAGAGAAACATCGATCAGCTGCCTCCTGCACACTCCCCACTGGGGATGTGCCCACAACCAAGGCACATGCCCCTGACCGGAATCGAACCTGGGACCCTTGAGTCCGCAGGCCGACGCTCTATCCACTGAGCCAAACCTGTCCGGGCCGATCTAGCTCTTTCAAAAGAACAAAGCATGAGTGCTTGTAAATGCTATCTCAATTAGCATACTATGTGAATCCATTAAAATTCCTTGATTTGATAGATTACTAAGAGATAAAATACTGATTTTCTAACGCAAAATTGTCATGTTCTTCTAAAAATATTGAACTATGGCCATTTGAATTTATGTTGTCATTTTAACTAAACAGCAAATGCAAGAGTTTCAATTAGAAACTGATATATAAATAGGATATAGTGATATATGTACTAAATCTTTTGTTTTCTGAAAAATAAAAGGAAAAGCATGCCTTAAAAATTAAAGATTTTTTAAACATTAAATGGAAGTTCTATTTTCACACATAAATAGTAGCATGTTATTCTCACAGAATTACTCAGATTATAGATTTTTAATGCCTCTTACTGTGTCGGTGGCCAATCTAGGAGTGGCACATGGCAGGAGGAAAACAAGATCATTAAGCAGTTATAAGGAGTCTTAGGCCCATTAAGTGTCTCCTATTCTTTTAGGCTTTTTGGTCACTTCAGTTTATCTGTATATCTAAGATTAGTAGAAATGGGCTCTGATGTGGTAAAATTTATATCTGTTTTATTTCTTTCTAACAGCTTTACTGAAACATATGGATGTGTACTAAACCAAGTTCTGGAAAAAACTCAAAGCTATCCATGGTTACTATACTGTCTCTGGAAAGTCAGGGTCACTAGCATACACTTCAACTTCAATGTATATTTCAACTAAACTCCTACATGTATATTCTAACTGTCCTGCCTCCTTTAATAGGCAGTAAATCACAAACAATTAAATTGATGTTCCCATTCTGAATAGTTTGCAACAGCTGGAAAAACACATAAACATTAAGACTGGGTAAACTATTGTTTCTCAGTAGGACGATATTTTCATTTTCACACATGGTGAGGGAGAACACAGATGATCAACTCCAATCAATCAGATCTCTTTTCATTTCCTGACATTCTTTTCCCCAAAATGCCTTTTAAATCAGATGCTAGAGGCAAATCAATAGCAAATACTCAAAGATGCTCCCTAACAAGGTTTCCAATACAAAGGGGGGCATTTGGATATTTATAACATCATTCACAGGCCATACAAAATTATCAACTTAAAAATTAGCCTGCTATATTTGGTCAAATATTTAATTAAATCACCCCTAATGCCTTGGCCGGGCCAGACCAAATGATTTATCTGGCCTTATACAGCCATGGCCTGGATGTTCCCTACCCCTAACTTAGAGGATAGGAAGGCTCACTTTAAAAAGAGGTCATGTACGAGCTGATTTTTTAAAACAATATATTAAGTCACCAGTGGATAAGAATGGACACTAAAAGTAGAAGAAACAACATGTGCAAGAGCACAGATGCAGGAAGGAACTCAAGGAATGTTCTAGGAATGAAAAATAGTTTAGGACAGATGGAGTATGGGGAGGAAATGGCAGATGATAGAACAGGAAAAGCAGGTTGAAGGCAAATAATGAAGGATGTCATACTATAAATCATGCTAAGAGATTTGAATACCTCTTGTAAGCTGTGGAGAGCTACAAATTATTTTTAAGTAGGAAATGACATGACTAAATCTGTGTTTTTGGAAAAGAAAACTGATGACAAGTAGAGGATTAGAGGGAGTTTAAGGATGAGGAGAATCAGTTGGGAGCTTTAACTACTATCCTAAATGGAACCCGAGCCATGAGGTAGCAAATATAGGGAAGAGAAGATGCCTTTGAAAGATATTTCAGAGACAGGAGAAAGACCTAGCAGCTTTGATAACTGACTAAACATGGGATGTGAGAGTGATAGAAGGTGTGTGGGAGGATTGGGTTCAGTGCCAAGAATTCTACTCTGGGGTCCTAGATTAATGGCAAATATATTAATTAAAGAAGAAAAGCAGAAGATTCGACTGGAGAGGAGTCATTTTTATAAAGACACCCATGGAATATCCAGTGGGAGATTCCCAGGAGGCAGATAAAACTAACAGATCTGAATGTTATGTTGAGGGACAGGTCATGGGAGCAGGAGATAAGAGACCTGAGGAGTCCTTACAGCACAGGGTAGAGGGAGAGGGACAGCCCAAGACATGAAAGTGAATGTGAACACAGGGCATTTGGGGAAAAGATGAAGATGGAGAAGAGAAAAAGCTAACAAATGGCAAAATCACAAGGGTATTGATATTTTTGAGGCAAAAGAAAGAAGTAGCATCAAATCAGAGCAACCCTCCTTTCAGATGGGAGAAGGGCAGGGAAAGAGTTTTCAGTAAGTGTGGATTACAGATTAAGGAAAAGTAGATACCTATCCATTTTGCCACATTCTTTATTCTAGCCAAGTCATCGCAAGGCTGTTCCCTAGGGCCCACTCTAGAGGGACCCTGAGGACATAATCAGTGTTGGGGAGAGACAGCCACTTGAGTGACAGCATCTGTGTCTCTGTATCTTATTGAAAAATACACTTTTTCAAACTCCCTCTCTGGCACCTGCTACAGCAAAGAAAATCTCCAATATTTATACCTAAGAGCTCTTATTTGAAATATGCTTATAGTTAATTTATTGCATCTTCTAAACAGATTGCCTTTACATATTTCACTAACTCAAAAGTTTTTTATTTTCATTTTTAATATATTTTTATTGATTTCAGAGAGGAAGGAAGAGCGAGCGAGAGATAGAAACATAATTATGAGAGAGAATCATTAATTGGCTGCCTCCTGCACACCTCCACTGGGGATCAAGCCTGCAACCCAGGTATATGCCCTGACTGGGAATCAAACCCTGACCTCCTGGTTTCTAGGACGATGCTCAACTACTGAGCCATACCAGTCAGGCTAAAAAGTTTTTTAAAATAACCCCAAGGTAGACAGAGATTTCATAAATAGATCACAAAAAGCAATAACTATAAGGGAAAAAATTGATCATTGAACTTCATTAAAAATCATCAAAAGATCCCTGGACAGTGTGGCTCAGTATGAGAGTGTTGTTTTATACACCAAAAGGTCACAGGTTCGATTCCCTGTCAGAGCACATTCCCAGATTGTGGGTTCAATCCTTAAGATGCATCTGGGAGGCAACTGATTGATGTTTCTCTCTCACATCGATGTTTCTTTCTCTCTCTCCATCTCCCTCTCTCTCTGAAATCAATTTTTAAAAATATTGGGTGAGGATTTAAAAATAATCATTCAAAGATACCATGAAGACAGTGAAAAGGCAAGCCACAAACTGGGGAAACATTTCTAATACATATATTTGAACACGAATTCATATGTAGAATATAAAAGAACTCTGACAAAGAAATTTAAAACAACAACAGCAAATGATCCAATTTTAAAATGAGCAAGATTTTAACAGGGATTTGACAAGATATCCAAATGACAATAAGTTTATGAAATGGCATTGAACAATATTACTTACCAGAAAACAAATTAAAACCATAAGGATCACCTCACACCCATTAGAATGGTTACTATAAGAAAACACATCAGAAAATAACAAGTGTTGGCAAGGATGTGGGTAACTGGAACCCTTGTACATTGTTAAGAATGTAAAATGGTACAGTAGCTTTGGAAAACAGTATGGTGGTTCTACAAAAATTGACAATAGAATTACCATATAACCCAGCAATTCCACTTTGGGGTATGTATCCGAAAAAATGGGAAGCAGAGTCCTGAAGAAATATTTATATACCCATGTTCATGGCAGCAATTTTTACAACAGCAACAAGGTGACATCAACCCAAGTGTCCACCACACACACACACACACACACACACACACACACACACACACACAATGGAATGTTATTCAGTATTAGAAATTCTGACACATGCTACTACATGTATAAATTTTAAGGACATTATGCTGAGTGAAATAAGCTGGTTAGAAAAGAATATATATTCTGTTGTTCTACTTGTATGTGGTAATTAAAGTAGTCAAGTTCATAGAGACAGAGAGTAAAATGGTGATTTTCAGGGCCTGGGAAAAGACAGAATGGGGATTCGTTGTTTAATGGTTACCGTTTCAGTTTTCCAAGAGGTAAAGAGTTCTGGAGATGGATGGTGGTGATGGTTATAAAACAATGTGAATGTACTTAATACCACTAACTGTCAATTAAAAAATGGTTATCATGATAAATTCTATATTTTGTATATTTTACCACAATTAAAATTTTTAAATTTAAAAATCCACATGGAGATCCAATATACAGCCCCCAAAATAGCTAAAATTAAAAAAGACTGACAGGCCAAAACCGGTTTGGCTCAGTGGATAGAGCGTCGGCTTGCGGACTGAAGGGTCCCAGGTTCGATTCCGGTCAAGGGCATGTACCTGGGTTGCGGGCACATCCCCAGTAGGAGATGTGCAGGAGGCAGCTGATCGATGTTTCTCTCTCATCGACGTTTCTAACTCTCTATCTCTCTCCCTTCCTCTCTGTAAAAAATCAATAAAATATATTTAAAAAAAAAAAGACTGACAGAACCAAGTGTTAGTGAAAATGTAATACAACTGGAATTTTTGTACACTACTTTTGGAATTTAAGCTGGTACAACCACTTTGAAAAACTGTTTGGCAACATCTACTAAAGCTAAATATAAGCCTACTCTATGACCCCGCAATTTCACTCTTAGAGAAATGAGTGGGCATGTGCACACACCAAAAAAACATAAGCAAGAATGTTCATAGCTGCTTTATTCGTATTAGCCACACTGGAAGCAATTCAAAGATCTAATAGAAGAATGGATAAATTGTGGTATATCCATACAATTGAATTACTATTCAACAATAGACTAGAATGAACTACAAATATGCACTATGACATAGATGAATCTTGTAGACATTGTTATATGAAAGAAAACATACAAGTTAAGAATCCCTTCTATATGATACTATTTATATGGAGCTTAATAGCAGACAAACTAGCAAGTAGAGTCTTTAAAAATCACAGTGTGGTTACTAACCTTCAGGTTGGAAGTGGGACGAAAACTGGCCAGAAGTGTAAAAAGGAGGAAATCTTCTGGGGCGCTTGAAATGTTCTGTATCTTGACCTGGGTGGTGGTTACATGGAGGAACACACATATGAAAAATACACTTTCGATTGCAGTGGTTCTCAACCTTCTGGCTCTTTAAATACAGTTCCTCATGTTGTGACCCAACCAAAAAATTATTTCCGTTGCTACTTCATAACTGTAATGTTGCTACTGTTATGAATCGTCATGTAAATATCTGATATGCAGGATGGTCTTAGGCAACCCCTATGAAAGGGTCCTTCGCCAAAGGGGTCGCGACCCGCAGGTTGAGAACCGCTGGATTAATGCATTTTACACTTTATTTTTAAGGTATGTTACCTTAAAAATAAAATATCTCTAAAGCACTTAATGTCTCTATAATGAGAATGCTATAATTCAAAACAGGAATAAGCCTGGCTGGTGTGGCTAAGTGGTTGAATGTCGACCCATGATACAGGAAGCCACCACTTTTGTTTGTTTGTTTCTTATTAATATATATATTTTTTATTGTTGACACTATTGCAGATTATCTCCCACTTACCCCCCTGTACTCCCCTTTGCCCAGGCCCTACCTCCCCCTCCAGTCTTCACCAACCTATTGCCTGTGTCCATGGGCTATGCATATAGCTATGTAAGTTCTTTAGTTTATCTCTCCTTGTCTCCCCACCCTCACATCGAGGTATGTCAGTCTGTTCCCCTTTGATTTCTGGTCAGGGCACATGCCCGGGTTGCGGGCTCAATGCCCAGTAGGGGGCATGCAGGAGGCAGCTGATCAGTTATTATTCTCTCTCATCATTGATGTTTCTATCTCTCTCCCCTTCCCCTTCCTCTCTCTGAAATCAATAAAGAAAAAATATCTTTAAAAAAAGGAATAAAAGCTCAACTGTGCTCTTTTCCTTTCTGACTTAGAAGATTGGAGCTCAGTCCTCTTAGATACATTGGGGGATGATTAGTTACTTCCCAGTTTCCTGAGTCAGGTAATGTATTTAAGGTCCATGCAGTGCAAATTTACATGTTCCTAAATATTCGCTAGCTTTCCT
Organism: Myotis nattereri; assembly: GCF_964212035.1. Taxonomy (NCBI): domain Eukaryota; kingdom Metazoa; phylum Chordata; class Mammalia; order Chiroptera; family Vespertilionidae; genus Myotis; species Myotis nattereri. Next base: position 149,567,357 of record NC_138078.1, on the reverse strand, counting down.
GAAGCCACTTCATATCCATGGTTTTTTATTTTTTTTTTTTGTTTTGTTTTTTAAGAAAGTGGTCTGGGCCCTAGCCGGCTTGGCTCAGTGGATAGAGCGTTGGCCTGCGGACTGAAGGGTCCCAGGTTTGATTCCGGCCCAAGGGCACATGCCTGGGTTGCGGGCTCGATCCCCAGTGGGGGATGTGCAGGAGGCAGCCAACCAATGATTCTCTCTCATCACTGATGTTTCTATCTCTCTCTCCTTCTCCCTTTCTCTCTGAAACCAGTAAAGAAATATATATATTTTTAAAAAACAAACAAACAAACAAACAACAAAAAAGTGGTCTGGGCTTGATAGCTGAGGTCCATCTTTTTTTAAAATATATTTTTATTGATTTCAGAGAGGAAGGGAGAGGGAGAGATAGAAACATCCCCTACTGGGGACCGAGCCCGCAACCTGGGCATGTGTCCTGACTGGGAATCAAAATGTGACCTCCTGGTTCATAGGTTGATACTCAACCATTGAGCCATGCCAGCCAGGCTATGGGCTTTTTACAGTAAGAAACTTTGTCTTTAGTTGAGTCTATACTTTCAGAGCTCTCAATTTGCTTTCTATGGGTTAAATGTCTAATTTGATATTTTTAAGCTTCAAGAATGGCATCTGATTTTGTTTTACACCCTCATTGGCAGGGGCTAAAAAAAAATCCCTCTTCAGCTGTAAAGGCAGAATGTCAAAAATCACAAGATATCATCGCATTCTGGCACTGTGATGAACACTTACACCCCCTCAGGAAAGAGAAAGCTTCATTCTCTTTAACAGCCATTTTGATGCCTGATCCTTTTATAGCCAACATAATAACTTTAGCCTCCTTGTGAGAGCACCATGACCCACCATTTTAAGGAAGAAAAACAAAAATCCACAAAGGTGAACCTTTCCCCCTTCTGGCTTCTTCTACCATTCATAACACTGTGCTACTCAATTATTGAAAAGGGGCCTTAATATTATCATAATAATTTTGTATGGTGACAGATGTTTACTAGATTTATTCTGGTGATTATATTGTAAGGAATATAACTATTGGCTATGCATGTTGCACACCTGAAACTATATATAATATTGTATGTCAACTATACTTTAATAAAAAGAAACAGGGTCTTAATATGCAAAATATTGCATTTTAATGATAATCAAAGGCAAATTTTTTTTAACTGTGACATAATGAAAACAATTTTTGACCTTGATTGTCTTTGATCTCATATTAAACCTGTCCTTAGTTCAGTCAAGTGGGTGAATTATGAAGGTACATCTTACATGTTGGGCTTAGAAAAGCAGCAAGGTAGGAGGAGAAAAATGATGAGATGGTTAACGAGAGAAGAGCTGGTTTAAATGAACCTGGCTTAAAAGAATACCTAATGCATTGGTATTTCAGTATTCTGCTAAGTGAGATATCAAGTCAACAATGAGATGCAGATTTTGTAAAAAGCAAACACTTGTCACATTGGCTCAACAGGATGACTCTGTTAAACTGTTACCCAAATGAAATTATTCATAACAATTGCAGTTTTATACAGCTTCGGGAAAAGTATTCTTTTTTAAAATTATATTTGTCTAAAAAATATTTATTATTGAAAGTATTACATAGATCCTCTTTTCCCCCCATTAACACCTTCTAGCCTGCTCCTGTTCCCCCACCCCAGGCCTTCACCACCCCATTGTCTGTGTCCATGGGGTTCTGCATATATGCATACAAGTTCATTGGTTGATCTCAGGAAAAATGTTCTTAAAAACAAGTATCAAGCAACAACTGGTTAAATGCAAAGGCACATGGTCACAAACAGTGCTTCTCTTTTAGAATGGTAAAAAAGAATGCAACAATGAGATCAAGCCTTTTTATTTAAATACATTGTCTGAAATAGAATAAACATGTTTTCTCCTCTGAGACCACCTCAAAGTGCTTCACTTCATAAAAGTCTGTATAAATGTCGATAGTGGAATGCAATAATTATAAAACCAGATAGGTGGCTTAATTGTTTTACATACCTGTGGTTTTTTCAGATTCCTGTGCCTGCTTACTCGTGTATATGCGGTCTTATTTTTCAGAAACCACTTCTAGAAGCTCCCATTTTGGCTTCTGCACTGCCACCTGTAGACATAAAAGGGAAATAAACAATGTATTATTCAACAACCATGCATCTTTTCTAGGCATCTATCAGGGACATTTGGGGGGAAAGTGGCAAAATCTTGGCTTCAGGAAATAATAGTGCTCTTTCTCCTGTGTGGAAAATTAGTAAGGAGACCCTTTCCCCCCAATGATTTGATAAATTATTTAGAAATCAAAGCATATATAAGTCTCAGATCAACACTACTCTGCTCAGTTCATTAATGTAAGAGGTGGAATTATAGAACCCATCCACAGGCCAACCTACAACCATTTCAAGACCTGTCCCTTAAAATTAGAAGATAACTTCACCATTTTGCTAATCGAGTAATCAAAAATTCTGTAAATTCCCATGATGAAAAGAGAGGGAGAGATCTAGGAAAAGGTTACTTTGTCACATGATTGTAAAATGTCCGTTTAAAATAATAATATTAATTCTAACATGAATTAGAGCTTTGTTCAATACAAACAGACTAGGTGGGGTATTTACTGCTGTATTCCTAGTTCGAATGTGAATGAATGCTGAAAGATCTTTAGGACACCCCACAGATTTTAATACAGATAGGTCTTTTTTTCTTCTTTAAAAAAAGTCAAAAGAATAAAAATTCGTGAGCATAACAAGCAATTAATAAAGATCCATAAGCAACTATTAGTGAGTCAAAGCAGCCATGAAATGAGATCTGTAAGAGGATTGAGAGAGAGAGAGGAATGAGCGATTGAGAGAGATGAGACTGAGAGACAGGAGACAGGAGATTGAGAGACAAGATATTGAGAGAGACAAGAGAGATTGAGAGCAATGGAGCTGAGAGTCTGAGAGAGATACACAAGACTGAGACAAGAGAGACTAAGAAAGACCAAAGAGATTGAGAGTGAAGGAGATTGAGAGAGAGAGACGAGAGAGAGAGAGAGAGAGAGAGAGAGAGAGAGAGAGAGAGAGAGAAGAGAGAAGAGAGAAGAGAGAGAGATTGAGAGGCAGAGAGACTAAGAAAGACCAAAGAGATTGAGAGTGAAGGAGATTGAGAGTGAGAGACGGGAGAGAGAGAGAGAGAGAGAGAGAGAGAGAGAGAGAGAGAGAGAGATTGAGAGAGAGAGAGAGAGAGAAGAGAGAAGAGAGAGAGATTGAGAGGCAGAGAGAGACAGAGAAAGAGAAGAGAGAGATCTGGAGTTAATTTAGAATAACAGACCCAACCAGTGTGTGTGTGTGTGTGTGTGTGTGGTGAGTGTGTGGATGCGCTTGAGAGGGTGGAGGGATAGAAAGAAAAAGAGAGGCAAGCAGACCACACCAGGGTTCGTGTGTGTGCTTGTGTGTGTGCATGTGCGCGCGTGTGTATAGAGAGAAACAGAGAACAGAGACTGAGGTTCTAAAGTTAACTGAGAATAACAGACAGCACTACAGTTTTTTGCCTCCTCAAGTCCCATAGTTTACCCAAGGTAAGTGCCCCGGCTTCGGCACCTTAAGCCAAAGACACATGCACCACCCACCCCCACCCCCTAGGTGAGATAACATCAGAAGCTGCATGGAGAGCATACCCGCCAAGCCCGCTACCCCGAAAACCCGGGGCGGGGGCAGGGGGGGCTTTTTCCTCCAGAGATCCGTCCCCACTTACCCGTAATTTACTTTAACTCCTCGAAAGACTGGTTTGGTTTAAGGAATTGCAGCAAATCCAAGAAAATCAAGTCTCCTTTAGCCATCCTTCTCTTCCCTAGGACAGACATTCACACACTCACACTCTTTTTTCCTTCCCAACCCGAACACCCGCTGGGCCACCCCAAAAGGCTTTTTTTCGGGGTTCCACCAGGGACCGAGCTTCTTCCCACGTGTCTCCATTAAACCCTCATCCAAACGTGCACAAGGCGCCAAGTGCATGTGCACAGTCAGCCTTCGGAGGTAATTTCCGCAAACCCATTCCACCTCCCTCCTCCCGCGCCCTCCCCCCCCAACCCCCGCCCCCTCACTCTGTCCCTGAAAGCGCCAGGGAGTGCGCGGGCTCAGGCATCGGCCCCGGAGACAATACTCCAGGAACTCCTGCTTTCCTCCCGCAGCCAGGCTGACCCAGCCGCCCCTCTCTCTTCCCCCAGGTTCCTCTAGTCGCGGGGGCCTGGAGCAGAGGGCGCCCCGATGGTTGCTGGGTGTGGATCGTGCCCAGGGGGCGAATTGCACCCACCACCCAGATGGCGGGTGGGGGCGAAGGGGTCGCAGTCCTCTGCAGCCGCTCGGGTGCTCAGCACATCAAAAGGGGTGGAGCGGGGACCCCAGGGAGAGAAGCCCCAGGGAGGCAGCTGACCCGCACCTCTTCCCCACCTGGCACAGCGAGAGCGCACACGCCTGCACACTCCGGAGCCCTGCACCTTCCTCCGGCTCCCAGACCTGCTGAGCCCGGGTCCCGAGAGCCCGCGGCCGGGAAGGGAGGGCATCGGGCCCCGCGGCAGCCCACGATGGGTCAGGGCGCCGCGCTCGGGGGTGCCCACCTGCGCACAGGGTGGCCTTGGCAGCCGGTGCATCCCCCAGCTTCGCCGATCTCCTCTGCAGGACGAGGTGCTGGGCTGACCCCGGAGTCCCAGCGCCTCCTCGCTCCCAGGCAGCTGCGGTCCTCGCTCCCTGTCGGCGAACCTCCCACCGAGCCCGCACTCTGCCACCCGCAACTCTGCCCGTCCGAGCTTAAACTGTCCTCCCCGCCCCTTTCCCGCCGCCCCACGCAGCGCTCCGCCTCCCTGCCCGCCCACCCTTGCCCTGGCCCAGCGGGATGCCCCCCCTCCCCCCCCGCCCCCCCTTGTGTGGCAGATACCCAGTCCCAGGCGTGGGGGGGCGGGGGGGGGGCGGGGGAGACCGGGAAGCGCCTAACCTGCTCTCTCTCCCTCCACCAGCCGCTGCTGTGCGCACTCACCCAGCAGCCAAGGGTGTGGGCACCGCGTGTTCTGCCCCAGCTCTTCCGGCCTCTGTTCACTCCCCGCTAGGCACCTTCCACGGCCCAGAGGGTGCCTCCGGTTTGGGGGGGAAGGGGGTGGATGGAGCAGGAATGAGGAGGCAAAGAAATTAGCATGTCAACTGCTCAGGGGATACAAGTTGCTGCCTGTGCCTTGTTTCTGTTGCCTCGAATACCTGACCGTGCTGCTTTCCTGGTTACCACTGCAGCGAAATTCAGAGGCACGAACAGGTTTCCAAGTTCATTGGTTGTAGGGGCTTTTTTAAAAAATGTGATGTTGGTTCCTGTATATGATGGCCACATTTCCCATTTTAAAAAATAACAAAACATAAATAACAGGACAGCTGTGTTTTACCGAAACAGATCCCGTGTGCGTGCGTTCTTTCAACCCTCTGTTATTATATTAATTGGGTTTGCTTGAAAGTGTATTGTAGGTCTTAAGAAAACGGGTTAAGGATGTAGGACTAGGAACCCATAAGTTTTAATTTGGCTTTGGCCATAGTTCTAAAATGTCAATTTCATGGAAATTATTAACTATGGTTATGTAGAAAATGGATCTTGTTTCTTCCATGTTGGCAATATTCTGCTATTTGGTGAAGGGCAGATTTTTTAAAAGCCAAGAAACAATAAAATTCTCACTCATTTTCTAGCGATAGAATATCTGATCTACAAGTTTTTTCTGTAGTGTTTTTCTTTTTGAGGCAAGCTTCCTTTCTGTTTCCTCATTTATTTTTGTTTTTTAAAAATTTCTCCCTAAGTATAAATAAAGTTGTAGATGCCATGATTTTTGAGTCTTTGTTTTCTTAAAGAGATAGGAAAATTAATTATAACTGATTATCACAATTAACCTAAGGCTCATTATACTAAATTTCACGTTGATTAACCCTGTTTTTCAACTCCGCTTTTAGGAATTTAACCTAACACTTGAGATCCAAGAGTTTTTTTTGTTTCATCCCTATAAGAATGAAATGTATACTTTTTAATTAACATTTTGAACCAAAATTAAAGTCATTAAATTGGCTAATGGAAGTATATTCATAGTGTATTTGTTGCTAAGTAAATGGGGACAACGTGGATGCTAAGCAGCATTCTGAAAAAGAGGTTCTGAAGCAAATAAAACAGTCTGTAGAAAAACTGATGATCCCTTTTCAAGGCAAGGATGACAAATACCAGTAATTACGCAAAGAATGACTGCTACCTCTCTTCTCTCTGCTTTGGTTTTGTGGCTGGGCCTGCAATTATCTCTTTCAATCATCATAATAAAAGTAAAGTAATTCAGCATTCCGGTAACTTTACTTAGTAAGTTAGCAATTTGAAAATGCTCTTATTACCGAATTAATCCAAGTAGATGCTTCCTATAAATCTGATTTTACTCTTCCATTTTGTGTGTGTGTGTGTGTGTGTGTGTGTGTGTGTGTGTGTGTTCCTGAGAAATATCCATGAAATAAAAACAGCCAGGGAAAGCTCAAGCATAATGGCCAGATAGAGTCTTTCAGCACATGTGTATTGCAACAGAGTTGATATTAAGTGACCTTTGGGTCTTAAATTATATATCAGATATTGGTTATGCATTGCTCATTGGCTGTTTCTTTAATGAGTTCCTTTGTGTTTGCTTTGCCCTGCTCATTTCCCAGAAGTGCATTTTATTTCTTTTAGTCTGCCTTATTGAATCTACCTTCGCCTAAACTATTTTTATTGAACCGCCACCAAAGAATCAGACCCTAATCTATAGGTCACTTGACAATCATCTTTCTGCTTCAAGTTAAGTCTCCCTTGTGGTCTTTGGTAAGAATCCAGCATAATAAAACATCCAAAATTCACCATCAGTCATGGTTCTAACTAAGAGATAAGAATCAAATTTCTCAAAACCAGGAGGGTGTGTCTCATTTGAATAAAAAGGAGAAGCAAAACCAGCAAATCCATTTTGTTCAGGTCAAAAACTAAGCCAACAAAATCACAATTGAGATCCTTTCTAAGCCTGAAACATGCTAAGAGATATATAAAAACTCAGACTAAATAACTTTATCTGTATTTTCTTTTACCACTACAAATCCCTTGCTCCACTGACCAAACACCATTAGATTTCACATTTTCCTTTCAATTCCTGTGCTGTAGAGAATTTTTCACTGGTCTTTAAATAAGAAATAAGACACTCCTTTGTGTCTCCAAGGAATTCTTTGTCACCTCCTATTTGTTTTCAAAAGCTTTTTTTTAAAAAAAATATTTCACATTGATAAGGACAGATGTGAACATCCCATGTAGACCCGTGGAAAGGGAGTTCCCAATGACTGGTCCAAATTCAAAACAGGTTAAAACAAAACGTGAGTTTGTTGTAACAGCTTAATTGTATCAGCATCTCCCATCCTGATCCTTGTCCCAACACAGTTTTATAATTCATTACCTTTCCCCTCTTGAGAAATTTTCTCCTGATAATTATTTTAATAATTTTAATTCATTTACTCTTTGGGCTGTTTTACAACTCACCATGAGCCTAAACACAATGCATAGTCTTTTTTCTTTGTATGAAAACAGAGAATTACAGACTTGGAGATGATTTAAGGGGGAAGGGGAAATGACAGGACAGCTCTTTTACCAAAGTTTCCTCCTCCCCTGGCTGTGTGAAAAGCATGAACTGAGTTTCATCATTTTGGTTGATTGGGATTAGTGAGCAACATCATTGATTCATATTTGCAGAGTAACAATTACTTTAATTGGTTTCCTTGTACTAGGGAAATATGTCACCAGTTATCTCACAAGACAATGGTGATAGAGATAATACCATCCATATAATGCTCAGATTGAAATGTTCATTCTCTAAGTCTAAGCTAAATTACTTATATGGTGTATGTGGGTGTTTATGTATAATTCAAGGCTAAATATAAACCTGAATACTTGTAATAATAGGCCCTTCAGTTACAAAACCCTTGGTAAGCTCTCACTTAGGTTTTTGGGTATGTGATAAACTGATGAATACCTGAATATTTACCTTACTCACAGGAAAGGACCTTTTTCTGATCCAGATATTCCCACAAATCTCCCAGTACCAAATATTTAACCATATCATTTGATGATATAAAGAGAGAGAGAGAGAGAGAGAGAGAGAGAGAGAGAGAGAGAGAGAACACGAAAGAGAAAGAAAGAAGAAAAAAAGAAAAGGAAGGAAGGAAGGAAGGAAGGAAGGAAGGAAGGAAGGAAGGAAGGAAGGAAGGGAGGGAGGGAGGGAGGGAGGGAGGGAGGGAGGGAGGGAAGGAGGGAAGGAGGGAGGAAGGGGAAAGAAAGAAAGAAAGAAAGAAAGAAAGAAAGAAAGAAAGAAAGAAAGAAAGAAAGAAAGAAAGAAAGAAGGAAAGAGACCATTTTGTTTTGATATGTTTCCTAGCTGCCAATCAAAAGCTTATTCCTAAACCTAGGCAAACATTGTTGGTCACCAGATGTTGTAGGTGGAATTGTATTCTCCAAAAAGATATGTTGAAGTCCTAACCCATGGTACCTGTGAATGTGACCTTATTTGGAATTGAAGCCTTTACTGATGTTATTAAGATGAAGTCATACTGGGGTAGGGTGGGCTCTTTATCCAATATGACTGGTGTTTTTGCTGTAAGAGAAGAAGAGACACAGACACAGAGGGAAATTGGCCATGTGAAGAGGGAGGCAGAGATTAGAGTTATGCTGCCACAAGCTAAGGGCCACCTGGAGCTGCCAGAAGCTGGAAAAGACAAGAAAGCATCCTCTCCAGGGGCCCTACCAACACTTTGGTTTTGGACTTCTAGCTTCAAGAATTGTGAAGCAATAAATTTTTGTTGTTTTCTGCCATCTAATTTGTGGTACTTTGTTACAGCAGCCTTAAGAAACGAATACACCAGGGAATCATCAACTCCACCCAGCACAGAGTGAACACTCAAGTGCAGAATGTTTAAGAATGATAGGAAGAGTCATCTCTGTACATGAAGGATAACAGCAGGGTAGAATCATCTAAGAACTGGAAAGAATCTTGAGAATTTACCTAATGTAATGGCTCCTCCAAAATGGGATTTAGCTACAAGTGAGCATCATAGAGTTACAGAATCTTCACATGCTGAAAGACCCTTGGAGATTTTTCTCTTTCTTGAGATCATGTGATACTTAGGTGGTGCAGGACTTTAAAAGGTGCAGGATGGGGTCCTCCTCCATCCAAAATGTCCTACTAATTCAATTTCACCTCCAGTTGTTGGGTTAAAATAGTTTCCTCCCTTTGTCTGACAGCTTTTGGTCTTCAGTAGTGGCAAATTAAAGCATAAATAAGCCTGAAAGACTTCTGAGCCTGAACTCATATCAGTTCCCAATATATACATTTATCAGTTCATTGTTGTATCTCCATAAATGTTTGCCAAGCTGAACTGAGAAGCAGAGATTAGCAAGAATTAGATGAAGGGTTAAGTAGGTTGGGTAAAAGAGAAGAGGAGGAGAGGATGAAAAGGAGAGCCCAAAACAAGCTTAATCTCAGAGTTCTATGTAGGAGAAATCCTAGACCTACTCTGATTGTGATCTGGGACTGTAATATAGGAGTGAGAGATCAGCTAGGAGCTTTCTTTTCTTTTTTAAAAAATATAGTTTTATTGATTTCAGAGAGGAAGGTAGAGGAAGAGAGAGATAGAAACATCAATGATGAGAGAGAATCATTGATCAGCTGCCTCCTGCATACCCCCGACTGAGGATGGAGCCCACAACCTGGGCATGTGCCCTGACTGGAATCAAATCCAGGACCCTTCAGTCCACAGGCTGACACTCTATCCACTGAACCAAATCAGCTAGGGAAGAGCTTTATTTTCTTTATTTCTCCTAGTCCAGTAAGCATTTGTGCCACTAAAGGATGGTGAAGAGGAAGGGTAGGAGGCCTTCTCTAATAACCTCCACCAGCTCTCATCTCTCTCCAGCTATCCCCCTATAATAGCTAAGGTGAGTAAAAATAATGTATTTGATATGCAAATGTAACTTCAAGCAAGCCCCAACATGACTTCCTATGCCTGCCCTCACCTTCAAATTCCAATTAGATACAGCCCTTATGTCCTTCTTTAGCAGAAATGCTAGAGCTGCTACTGTTAGTGAGGAACTCATTTTGGAAAATGCCTGGGACAGACCCCAATGTAAACCCACAATCAATACCAGAAATCCTCCCCTTTCATGCATTATCCATAAAGGAGAACCAAATATTTTTTTGAGAAGTCTGCACCACTTGACAGATGAATAGAGTGGGTCTTTTCTCAGCAGTTCCAGGAGAAATAAGAAGGAAGGTGTCAATTCTCTGACGAAAGGCAAGCTGAAATAATTCTCTCTGTGTCTATTGTTGGATCTTGATATCTAGACTCTAAAAACTTTTGAAAATGTTTGAAACACTCAGGAACTGCTTGAGGCCTGACTGGATTTATTCCCTCATGAAAATGTGCAGGAGTAGTTCAACTATAGCCCACAAAATATTACAATAGAATGAGAACAAATTTTATATTAGATTTTTAAAAAATTGGGCCCATGGCCCTAACCAGTTTGGCTCAGTGGATAGAGCCTCGGCCTGCGGACTAAAGGGTCCCAGGTTCAATTCCGGTCAAGGGCATGTACCTTGGTTGCGGGCACATCCCCGGTGGGGGGTGTGCAGGAGGCAGCTGGTCGATGTTTCTCTTTCATCAATGTTTCTAACTCTCTATCCCTCTCCCTTCCTCTCTGTAAAGAAATCAATAAAATATATATTAAAAAAAAATTGGGCCCATGAAGAAAAGTCAACAATCCAAAATGTTAGTGGTCTATTTGTGGTATTTTTGTTATGATAGCCTCAGTAAAGGGTCACTCTTCTTGATAGTACACATGAACTCTATCAACCACTAAGCCTACGGGATGGTATAAATAGGGTGGCCATCTTTGTCTCTGGAAATGCCACCCAGCAGTTGGGCCCCAGGGATCCACATCTTCTCTGCCCCTCCCCCCAGGGTAGTGGTAACCAACACAAACCTGGAGTGAGGACAAAACCTCCCTAGTTCCCAAGGCCAAAGTGATCATTTAGATATTCCCTGAACCCTGGCCCCCACCGACCTCCATCCTCCAGCAGCTTCATTTTCTGCTTTTTATTTCTCTGTAGCATCTGTTCCCATCAAACATCCTTTATACTTTATTCATTTATTTTTACTGTCCACTTCTCCTCACTAGAATATACATTCCCTGAGGGCAGGGATCTTGTATACTGTGTTTGCTACTATAGACCCTGCATCTACAACAGTGTCCAGTACTTTGTAGGTGTCTGATAAATATTTATGGAAAGAATGATCAATGCAGACATTGTAATTCCATATATTTCACTGAATAGAACTGAAGAATGTTCATATTATTCACCTATATAATGGTAGGAAAGCATTTCAGCACTGGCCGGGTGCTCAGTTGGTTAGAGCCGCAGTTGGCAAACTGTGGGCTTGCAAGCCACATGCGGCTCTTTGGCCCCTTGAGTTTGGCTCTTCCTAAGCCTTAGGAGTACCCTAATTAAGTTAATAACAATGTACCTACCTATATAGTTTACGTTTAAAAAATTTGGCTCTCAAAAGAAATTTCAATCGTTGTACTGTTGATATTTGGCTCTGTTGACTAATAAGTTTGCTGACCACTGGGTTAGAGCATCATCCTGATACACTAAGGTTGTGGGTTCAATCCCCAGTCAGAACACATACAAGAATCAACCAATAAAAATGCATAAATAAGTGGAGCAATCTATCGGTTCTCTCTCTCTCTCTCTCTCTCTCTCTCTCTCTCTCTCTCTCTCTCTCTCTCCTTCCCCTTCCTCTCACTCTCTAAAATTCAACAGATAAAATTTTTTTTAAAGGAAAGCCAGTTTATTTATGACTAATTTTATTTTATTGAAGCAAAGAACATTCATGATAAGCACTTTGTGTTCTTTTTCTCTTCATACAATCAACTTTTGTTTCGGAATATGTTAAGAGATCTACCTGATAATTTTTGAATTATAGGACTTGTCCATCCAAGTATATCCATATTTTGATCTTTCCCTAGTTTCTGTGCAGTAGCCAAGTGTTCTAAGGACAAAAATGGGGAGGGGAGTCTCTGTTTCAAAGAACACAAGATTCAGCCAAGAAGGCACAAAGTAAACCTACCTCTCAGCCTGTTTATTTGAAGAGCAGTGGACTGAAAACAGGCAGTGCCTAACCCTGTTTGTCTAACCCTAAGTCCTGGGCTAAATGTAGGAGATGTGGTGGGAGATTCTTCTTCCCTCAAGGCTCGCAGTGCTTGGCCCCTTGCAAGTCTCCATTGAAACAGGGCAAGTGGACAGGGTCAGCATCCTCTGGAAAGGCCCAACACAGCAGCCCTGGGGGAGGGCAACTGCCAGTATTTTTGAGAGGCTTTGGGCTCAAGTTCTTTTATCAGGAGAGAGAGAGAGAGAGAGAGAGAGAGAGAGAGAGAGAGAGAGACCGACCGAGACCATGATTGTATTGGCAAGCTGAACCAAGGCTTCTTTATTCAGTGCTTCCTAGGAAGCCTTAAAAATATTAATTAATGGACTCAGGGTATGCTACATAATTTGTGGGGCCCCTTGATCAAAACTACTAAGAATTTCAAGACAGCATAACATTAAACCCAAGGCATGGCCCTTGTATGCAGGGCCCCATGAAACTGTACCTGTTATCGGCCCACGAAGCCTGCTTGCTCAGACTCCATTCCCATAAATTCAGATTTCATTGGTTTTGAATGGGGTCCAGGCATTGAAATTATTTTAAAAGCTCCCTAACTATTTTTAATGTGCAGTTAAGATTAGGAACTCTCATTCTTGCTCCAGGAATCATTAAATTCAAAAGATTCTTACAATCACAATTGACACCTGCATACAAACTTATCTTTAATTCAACAACTCAAAATCCTCACTCTGAAACATTTTAAGCTTACCCAAGGTAAAATCATCATGACAACATTCTTTAGAAAAATTTTCTACGCATACATAAGATAAAAGCTGTAGTCATGAATCACCTTTTGATTCCCTTTTTATAAAAATAAAAATGTCATGAAAATGGTATATTTTCTCATATAAAATTGATATAATTTGAAGTGTTATTACTCATCATCATTCACATTAGACTTGAAACAAAGCTAAACAAGAATATTACTAAATGGAAATTTATTATCACATCAATAGAATTCTCAGTGACACAAAATTCAAACTCATGTCAAACATCTTTTCCCTCCCTTCTTCCCTGGAGAATAAGGAGCACAAAAGCATTTTTGGGGGGGTAGGGGGGGATTTGATCTGAGAGAAAACCTTCCAGGAAAGGTTCATGGAAAGTATTGGATCCTGAACTAGTCCCACTACTCTGAGCTTCTTGAAAGAATCTCAGAGAACCATGTTCTTAAGTTGAAGCCCCTTCCCAGTCCTCGTTGACAGTCTCCACACCCTTGTCCAGATTTCTAGACTCCTTCTCTCAGTGTAGCTCTGGAAACCACCAATTGCTACATGAGGGGAGGTTCACAACCTTCCTGCACTCACAACGAGCTCTGCTTAGGTTAGTTCTCCCATGAAACAATCTGAGAGTTCTTCACTGAGTGGTGTTTCAGATAAAGTAGGTTCAGCAACCATCCCAGAGAACACAGAACTATTTGGGATTTAGTACTAAAAATCCGGCATCCTGGGATACTGTTGGTCACCTTAGATGCAAGGCATCACTCATAATCTCTTCTAATGCCTCCAAAATCTAAAAATGTACATAGGAAGAAAGTTGTGCTTGATTGTTTATCCTAGGATTTTGCTTAACTGTATGTTAATTAGTTATAGATGTGCTTCTGGAAGACTCTGTAGCAGATGCTGCTGGTATTCTGGTCAGATGAATCCCCTAGGCCAGTGGTTCTCAACCTTCCTAATGCCGCGACCCTTTAATACAGTTCCTCATGTTGTGGTGACCCCCAATTTCATTGTTACAAATTGAACATAATTAAAGTATAGTGATTAATCACAAAACAATATGTAATTATATATGTGTTTTTTGATGGTCTTAGGCGACCCCTGTGAAAGGGTCATTTGACCCCCAAAGGGGTCGCGACCCACAGGTTGAGAACCGCTGCCCTAGACTCTCTTTTTGTGGGTTCTATATATTCATCCCACAGCTTCTGCATGCTTTGCTCCTCACTGCTTATACTTGCAACTGTCTTTAGAGACCTGCCGTAGGGCTACTAGATCCACTTTGCTGGACCTGCTGGGAGCCTGGGAGATTTATGTTCCGCCTCACCCTACCCCCTGACTCTGGGCAGCTCATAAGCACAACTAATGGGTACAGAAATGTGAAAGCTCCCCTATCCCTTGTCACTAGGAAAACAAACTCTTAGGTTCAATGTACACCTTTGTGCTGCCCATGAGATTAGGCTGAGACTGGGATGTCACCTGAAATCATACTCTTGGCCTCTTGGTGTTGTTTGCCCTGCTCCCTTACTGGTTTTTCCTGAGAGCACTTCCTTCACAAATAGCGTCTACCTGAATCCTCATGTCAGTCTTTGCGCTGGGGAACCTGACCCAAGATGGACTTGACTCAGGGAATGCTGTTATTATAAAGATACCAGAAGCCTGGTGCATAAATTCATGCATCAGTGGGGTCCCTTGGACTGGCCCACAGGATTGGGCTGAAACCGGCTCTCCAATATCCCCCAAGGGGTCCCAGATTGCAAGAGGGTTCGGGCAAGGCCGAGGGACACCACAGGTGAATGATCAGGGCTGGGGAGGGATGCGGGAGGTTAGCCAGCTGGGGAGGGACCATGGGAGGTTCCAGGGCATGTCTGGCCCATCTTATTCAGTCCCAATTGGCCGGACCCCAGCAGCAAGTTAACCTACCGGTTGGAGCATTTGCCCCCTGGTGGTCAGTGCATGTCATATCGACTGGTTGACAGGTTGACTATCTGTCCCCTGGTGGTCAGTGCACATCAGAGTGAGCAGTTGAGCAGCCTTAGCATATCATTAGCATATTATGCTTTGATTGGTTGAATGGACTACTGGACAACCGAACTCTTAGCATATTAGGCTTTTATTATAAAGATATAGCAAACACTGATAAGCTTAGATACCTGTGGAAGAGAAAAGGAAATCCCTGTCTTTACAAAGTCAAGGAAGATAATAAATCATCAACCCAGTAGTGGTTCCTTTTTAATGTTGCCAACAGGGAATATTCCTGAAAACCCCAAGTGAACTTGGATAATTATTGTATTCCCCCATTACATTTGTTTACCAGCACTATAGCAATTCATTCATGGTATGCTCAGTCTTCTCATCTTGGCAGACCACAAGCCACTAAAAGCTGGAAAAAAGGCCTTTTTCTTCCCTGAGTCACAAGTCACAAAAGGCTGACGTACAACACAGAATACATGCTTATACAACAGATAGCAACGTCATTCAGAAATGTTTAGAATATTTGCCAACTCTAGTAAATAATTCATTTAAATGACTATGGGGTTTCAGCAACAGGAAATGGAAGGCACACCCAAATGGAATTCTGGAAAAAAAATTAATAAAGGGAATATTTCCAAAGTTGAAGGTGGGAAATGAGAACCAGCAATGGATGATGAAGCACCTTGGAGTTAGTAAGGGTGAGAAACTACTATTATACTTAGGCCTGAGGGGACAAGTTTGAGATAGAAATTGTAGGAACCCTGTGCCACCTGTAGCTGTTGGAAAGAGCCACTAGGCAGGAGCCAAGGACTCCAGTAGAATTCAGCCACTGCCAATCTACAACTTGGCAGTGTGGGAATCAGGACAACTAAATACTCTGATCTCTCTCTTCTGCTCTCAGATCCCTTCTTGATGTCTTCCGTTGGCCAAACCCATCAGAAAACCAAGCAGTTAAGGGAAACTGATTGATGCAATCTAAAGAGGTTCAAATCAGGGTGAGAAAGCTGAAGAATGGATACAGAAGGGAAAATGGGGGGGTAACCTGTATGTTGAATAATTCCCCAAACTCTAAAACGTGCAGGCCACTTAACAGCATGTAAAAGCCAACTGTGGACTGGTAGATCCTCTTCTAAGTCTGTGCTCCAGAATACTCCCCATTTACTATTTTCCACTCATTTCAATTTTTTCCTGTCTCTCTTTTTCTTAGGTTCCTGATTTGTACTTATACCTGCTTCTAGCATTGACATTTAGGACACCCTCTGGATTTTTCTAGTTTCTTAGAATTTCGCTTTCCAGCAGGTACTTGGCTCTCTGTTAAATACTCCCTTTATTTCCCAGCAGCGTGGCTCAGTGGTTGAGTATTGACCTATGAACCATGGTTTGATTCCTGGTCAGGGATCATGCCCGGGTTGTGGGCTCAATCCCCAGTGTGGGGTGTGTAGGAGGCAGCCAATCTGTGACTCTCTCTCATCATTAATGTTTCCATCTCCCTCTCCCTCTCTGAAATCAATAAAAACATTTTTAAAAAAAAAAGACTCTCATTTTTTGCATCTTCTGAAGTTTCCAACAAGAAACTTCCCACTTGCTTCAGCCTGTGGAACTCCACTGGGCATGGCCAGTTGCCTAACTAATTAGAAATTCAGTGTTCAAGAAAAGTAGCTCTTATCACCACTCTAGAACAGCATAAGATGGTGACTTTGACATGGGGAATGTGCATAAATTATGAGGATTCCTAGCTTAGAGCTGGTCATTTATCAGAAAGAACTCAACCGAAACGTTATTTGGTTGTTTCTGCTAAACATGGGTTTGATGTATGAAACCCTTTTATGCAGGCAGGGGATGGGCTTAATTTTTCTGAAAGGAAAATTAATGCGGAACCACCCTCCTTAAGTTTCCACTTGTGCATGTATCTATTCATTAGCAAGTTGAAATAGCTATAGAACCAGCAGTATTACAGACATTAGTATGTAAATTCTTAATTGAGAACTGGCAGATAGAAAACAAAAATTCCCAGCAATTCACCTATCAGTCTCAATATAAGTGAATAGTGCAGCATGAGACAGGAATTGGCCACCATGGTCAATCAGTGGGAAGAAGCTGAAAATACAGACAGAATCAGAAGAGGGACATTTACTTTAGCAAGACCTGGCCAAGGGTTTCAGTGAGGAGAAAATGAAGGTAAACATCAGAACTCCTCTGTAATTAGCTGAGATATTTTCATAGTTTAATAAATACCCTATTAGGAAAAGTCATTTTATAATCACCACATATTCAATGATGAGCTTCATCATTTGTGATACAGAAGTGTTAAAAGTCATATTTCAGAAGGAGGTCAGTGTTAGATCGCTGCCAGTTGTCTAGAAATCTTATTTTTAACACTTGCCAGCATAACAAACACCATCCAACAACTTCATTAACCAAATGATAAATGACTGTGCACAGAAAGCAAACATGCTCTCAAGAAAACATTTTATGGATTATTATTATTATTTGCAACTTAAAGGTACCACCTAATAAAGAGAAAATTCATATCCAATATTTTCATCAGCAATACAGAGATTCAATTAATTCAAAACATTATTTGAAAATTTACTCTGTGACAGGCACTGGGCTAAAGCCTGGAAAGCATAATTGTCATAGAATTTTGCTGTGAAGAAGTAGAAAATCAGATCAGGAATCTTTCACAAAAGCCTGACAATTAGCAGTTATACCAAGCTACTCTAAAGGCAAGATTAAGTGGATAGTCATGGAAGGGATGATAACTTCCTACTTTTAATAATAATGTCAGAAACTAAAAGAAATAGGTATTGCATCTGGTTTCTTTAATAGGTTTTCTTTGACCAACAAATCATATGATTCACATTACAAGGCAGTACATGGTAACCACAGGGTTCTAAAAGCACACAATTGAGGGTTTCCTTCAACAGGGCTGTGGTAGGCAGCTTAACGACCCCCCAAAGATATTCACATCCTAATCCTCAGAACCTGTGACCTATTACTTTACATGGCAAAAGGAACTTTGTAGATGCAAATAAATTAAGGCTCTTAAAATGGAGAGATTATCCTGGATTATCCAGGTGGTGGGAAGCGGGGGGGGGGGGGGGGGGCGGGGGGGGGGAGGTTTGAACATAAAACATTTCTGTCTTTGATGATGAAGGAATATAGGAATATAGGCTACCACTAGAAACATAAGGAAATGTATTCTCCCCTGGAGACAAGAAGGAAAGCAGCTCTGCCGATGGATGCCTTGACTTTAGCTTTCTAAGACCCATTTTGGACTTTTGATCTCCAGAATTGTAAGATAAGAAATTTGTGTTATTTTAAACCACCACTAAATACAATGGCTGACTGAGGAATGTCCATGTGAAATGACTCGCCTTTGTAGAAATCTGAATGGGTGGAGACTACAGACTCAGCAAACCAAAAGGAAGCACTGAGGCACAAGTGTCAAGCATGCAGTGTGGCAATTGTAAAAAAAGGTCACTAATTATTATTTTTTTACCCCAAGATATTATGTTTATTTCCTAATAACAGGGACATTTTCTTACAGAACCAGAGTAATTATCAGAATCAGAAAATTTAACATTATGCAGTGATATTATCTAATATACAATCCATTACTCACATTTTGCCAATTTTCACAATGTCTGTATAGATATTTTTAATGTTCCAGTTGCATTAGCTTCATATCTCTTTATACTTCTTTAATCCAAAAGTTTCTTAGTCTCTGTTATTCATGGCTTTGATATTTTTGAAGCATGCAGGCCAGTTTTATTTAGCTCTAGTGAAATTTTTATTTATGAAGTGGAGTTTTAGCACCTATTTTCTCATAGCAGCTCGATAACAGAATATTACTTTAATCTACATGAATTAATGTATTTAAGGAGCAAAAGTTGTGCACTGATATTATTTTAAAATTATAATCACATTTCTTTATTTAAAATGTTTTATTTAGTGATTTGAGAGAGGAAGGGAGGGAGGGAGGGAAGGAGAGAGAGAGAGAGAGAGAGAGAGAGAGAGAGAGAGAGAGAGAGAGAGAGAGAAGAGAGAGAGAGAGAGAGAGAGAGAGAGAGAGAGAGAGAGAGAGAGAAAGAAGAGAGAGAACTTTGTTTTTCCATTCCTGTATGTGCTCTGGCCAGGGATCAAACTCGAAATCTTTCAGTATCAGGATGACACTCTAACCAACTGAGTTACCTGACCAGGGCTTCATCTTCTTTTGTCAAAATTTAAGTTTTATTTTTTAATCACAGTTTACACTCAATGTTATTTGTATTCCTTTCAGATGTACAGCATGGTCACTAATTGACAGACCTCCCTTTAAGAGGTTGGACTTATATCTCCTACCCTTGAATCTGGGTTCCCTTTAGTCAAATCTGTGGTCTGCTTTGACCAACACAATGTGGAAATGCTGACACATGATGTTTGAGGCCACATCACAAAAAGCCATACAGTTTCCAGTGAGAAACATGACTATTTTAATGTTCTTTTTCACTCTGTGGAACTATAATTTAATAAATGATCACATCCTTTAAAGAAAATACCAGCAAGAATAAACACAGTTCATCAAAGAAAGAAATTAAGCTGCACTGAGTTTAAGATTCCAGTTCAAACAAATTATGGGCAATTTTCCTCTGCTTTTTTAAAAAGACAATGTACCAGTCTTTGGGGTCATTTTCTCGCCAGGTTTAGACAGACATTCCTTCTTTCACCCTGTGTTTTGCCATTTTTATGTAATAAGAATTATTTTGAGTGCCACTTTCTTCATTTGCTACACCAAATGATAAAAGAGTTTCTACTCTTCAATCTGGAACGCAAGACTCAGGGCTGGCTCAATAATAATAATAATAAATATTATTATTATTATTATTATTATTATTATTATTTCCATAGGTTCCTATGTTCCAGCCTTTCCCATGACCTTTCTTAGACTCCCCTCTTCTATCTTATCACCTTTCAAATATTTATAAAATTAAAGATTCATCCTCTAACAAAGCATTTAAACAAAAATGCTATACTTAATCCATTCTGCTCACTCCTTTCTAGTTTAGGGAAACACCATTTTTTCCTGGGGACATTTGGCCATATCGACAGGTAACTCCAGAATTATTTCTGATAAAATACTTGTTCAACTTTGTATAATTAAAGAGATGAACTTTGCTTGGTGCTTCAGTGAGTATAATGGGTGCTTTGTGAAGACATAATATGTAATAGCTCTGAATGAGCAAAATCACTTGAAACCTCATATGTAGAGTCTCATTTCAGGTGAGAAACTACCAAAATGTGATTTTTACAGGTAGTTTACATCAGTGATTATAAAAGTTATATGATTTAGACAGACATATTTGGGAATTTTTAAAAGTTTGATATAACTTCAAACTTAAGGAGCTCTCATATACCCTTTATCCAGATTCACTAATAGTTACATTTTGCCCTATTTGCTTTACAATAATCCTTGTGTATATGTGTTTTTTTCTAAACCATTTTAGAATAAGTTGATGATCTCATGTCCTTTTATTCCTAAATTCTTCAGAGTGTATTTCCAAAAAGAAGGACATTCTCTTACATAACTGCAATACTTCTGTCAATGATTTAGACAGACTTTTAATACCCATTTCCTCTTAAAATTCTGAGTGTCTTTCAAAAGAAATCTCAATTAGAACATATTGCTATAATCAGGTCAAACCTATAGGTGTTGCATGCTTTTTATACTGGTAACTCCTGAGGGTGTATGTAAAGACTTTCCTCCTCTATTACAAATGGACAGATTTTGTCCTAAATTCCTTTTGTCTCTGTAAATCCTGGGTCAGGGGTAAGTGGAGGGGAGAGAGGGCTTCTGAATTGGTTATTGATGGAAGTAGGCGTATCTCCTGGGTGCTGAGGGTGGCGTCCTTATGATATCTTGAGTAAAAGAATTTTCTGAGACGCCCACGAGAGGATGCGATTTTTATTTGCATGGAATGACATCCCTGGCATTCCAAAGTCCCATTTCCCTTAATCCAGTCCCGGAAGATGTGCAGCTGGAGATTCAGTAGAGCTAGAAGCAAAGTCAGTGTCCAAAGTTCCCTTTCCATGGTGGAGTTGGGTCCAGTACAGCATCAGGTTAGTTGCAATCCATTAGTCCATTGTGTGGGTGATTGCAGGGGAGCCAAGAGAGCACAGCCCACTGCAGCAAGAGTCCTAAGGGTCCCCAAAACACAAGAGAGCAAGAGAGCGAACTCCTTTTCTTAGGAGATTAAATATCTTAAATCTTCCCACGCTTGCCATGGCCAGGCTTACTCTGGCCAATTACCTGTTCCCAACTGTGACTGATGGACGAGTACCTTCCCTAGGTCATCCAGACTTTACTGCGCATGAGTCTGTTCTCCCCCTGTCTATCCCTTCCCCCAGTGATCTGCTGGGAATAAGCCAGTGGCTTCCTGGGGAGTGTTAACCTGCAGCTTCCTGGCAGAACTGCACTAGTGGCATGCCTATAATATTTGGCCTTCCCTTTGCGCCTTTCCAGTTGTTCATAACTAGGTTACATTACAACAGCATCAAATTCAAGATTAAAAAGAAGCCAAACATTCAACTCATGCATTCACTCTGTGCATGCTTCCCCACATTTGGGTCTGATTAGCTTTACTTAAGTTTTCTGAAAATGTTATCTCAAATGATCCGAAACTGGACGTGTATATTTGTTATATCTACACCAAAATTAGGAGACTGTCACTTTATTTAGTGATGCAATTTTCACTTTAGGCAGATCTCTACAAGATTTATTTTTTTCTGGACTCTGGAAAAGTATACTTCATGCTTGTTCAAGCTTTTGAGAAACAGATCTTACTAACACCTTCCAGGAAAATGTTGTCTTAGTTCTAATTTCCTACATTGTCCCTGCTTTCAGCTCAAATGCCTAATATGTTATTTCGCTTACATCCAAATATATCAGGACATATATGATTTATTCTAACATTGTTTATCTATTCTTTAGCTTCACTTGAATATCTTAGCCATTAAATTAGTAGAAGTAACTGTTTATAGTGCCAAGTTTTGGCTATTTGAGAATTTAATGCACTCTATTTCTCCAAACACTAGAATTTTAAAATAATTATTTTAAATGACAAGATTTAGTTTTAAATATTCAATAAAGTAAAATATAGTATTACTGAATAAATTTGATTCTGCTTTGTACAAGAAAGATGCAAATTTTGTGGTTAATTAAAGGCATTTGATATATAGCAAAAGTGCAATTAGAAGCATGGAATAGATAGGAAATCACTGGGTTGGAGTAGCTATTTTATTAGTGAAATTGTTGAAATTTATAGAATACTAAATTGACAGTACTATAGCATCCATAGACTTAGTTTTCTTTCTAAAAGTGAAATTAATAAATAATATAACTACATTGTCATGATATTGTTTATTAATTTCATTTCCCAATTATCTATTGTATGAAGTAGAAGGACAATTTATTTTTTGTATATTCACATAGTATCCTACATTCTTTTTTTAAATAATGATTTTATTTTTTATATATTTTTATTGATTTCAGAGAGGAAGGGAGAGGGATAGAGAGAGACAGAAACACCAATGATGAGAGAGAGTCATTGATTGGCTGCCTCCTGTACGACCCACACTAGGGATCTAGCCCACAACCCAGGCATGTGCCCTTGGCAGAAATCGAACCTGGGACCCTTCAGTCCTCAGGTCAATGCTCTATCTACTGAGCCAAATCGGCTAGGGCAGTACCCTACATTCTTGCCAAACTCACTTATTCTGCTAGATTTCTTTATAGATTCCTTTGTGTTTTCTATGTAAACAATCCTCTCATCTGTAAATAATGACAGTTTATTTTTCCTTTCTAACTTTTATGCCTTTCCCCCCCCCCCCTTATTTCACTGGCTAGGAATTCTTTAAAAATGTTGAATCAAATGATAAGAGCAGGTATCTTTGCCTTGTTCCTGATCTTAGGAGGAAAGTGTGTAGTATTTCACCATTAAGCATGATCTTAGCTGCAGATATATCACAGATGTTCTTTATCAGGCTGCAAAAGTTTCCTTCTATTTCTGGTTGGATTAGAAAATCCTCACCTCACACATAGCTAAGCAATTAGCCAAAAATAAAAATCAAAACTACCTGAGAACAATTTCTAGTATTGTTTGGTTGTTGTATCTTTACTTTTTACCTTTGTATCTCACACTAACCCTTCCTAGCCTCTAAACTTTGTCCGGGTACCCTCAGCCCTTCGGAAATAAAGACATATCCTAAGCAGAAAGTAATCCGCTGTACTAAATGTACATCCACGCAAAAAGTTCCCACACACTCCGTTAAAAACCCAGAAAAATACTACCAAAGGCCAAAAGCCCTTCTAGCTCTTAGAATCCATTTAATATTCCTATCAAAGTCCTACCCTCAATCTAGTGAAGGAAAGAAGAATGGGAAAATACAAAAGAGAGAAGTCTCTCAGATCTTCCGCTCCCAGGTGTCTCTGTGGTTAGGACTCTTTTAAGTGTCAAGGGCACTGTGTGGGATGATGAACACGTGGTGAGAATGCAGGTGATGCGGTGAAAAGAACCCGAACTGGCAGTAAGGAGACCTGGATTCTGTTCTGTACTCCACTTTTTTCCAGCCATCTGACCTTGGAGAAAGCTCCCTGGCAACCTCCTTAGCCCCAGTGTCATCATCTATAAAATGCATGGATTGAACCAACATATGAACTCCAAGTGCCCTCTGATATTCAAGACCACTTGATTCTAGATTAGAAGAACTAAACATACAGAAAGAGTGATGGTTACAAAATGACGAATCTGCTAGATAACAAATGCAAATACTCTGCGCAACTGTTTACGAGATAACTGGAGCCACCTTCACCGCAAGGTTATCACCCTGGGTTGTGACCTTAGATATGCATTATTCTGCTCCACGTTTATCTCCTCAGCTGGATCATGGCTTCCTAACCGGCAAAAATGAATAACATGAGGCTTACAAATTTCTCTCACAGGAAACAGAAAATGTTCCCATTTGGCTTTGACAAGGTGGAAAAATCTCAAGTTATAACACTGCCCAGCCAGGGGTAGGGGAAACTGATGGTGGAAAGGGCCCCTCACTGTAATGGGGGGGAAATCAAAGGCATCTCCCCTGCATTAATGGGAGTGCTTAACTTGGGGAATTTCCTGGAGATCCAAAATATCCCATGAGTACAGAATAAAAGTAGTTGGGCCCCAGGCTATTACAGTTAACAGGCCCAAATCAACAGTTTCAAGTTCCATTATTGCTCTATTGAAGTCGACATGGTTCTGGCTTTGTTGGGACAGTGCAAACTATAAGAAATTATAACTCCATGGCTGGGTGGGTCAAGATATGGGACAAAAGCCACTTTGCTTACAGAAGGACACACAAGACTACCTCTAGGCAGTATTAGGTAGTATTTACAAGAACAGGTCACAGATTCCAACCACCTGGGATCTCAGATTGGAACTCTGTTCAGACCCCTCCCTTCCAGCTGAGTGTGAGGGCAAGCAAGCTACGTAACCCCTCTGTACCTCAGTTTTCTCATCGGAAAAAATGAGGGTATTAGTGGTACCTTCTCATGGGGTATTTATGAGGATTAGATGGGACAATGCATAGAAAGCATTAGAATACTGCCTGGCGTATAGTAATTTCTCAATAAATGTTAGGTGTCCACATTACAGGAGTATTGAGAGGAAGCCTAAGACATACAAAGGTAAATGCACACTCTAGCACAGTTCCACTAAAAACCCACTTAAATAATCCAGGGACTAAGGCTTAGGTGTGCCCCATAAGCGTAGGGCTACATGCTAGAATCTGAGTGAAAATCCTCTTCTGTTCTGTTTTCCTCGCCAGTCACTGACTTCCTCTGACCCAACCTTCTCACCTGGCGGTGTGTGTGATGAAAGGGCTTGAAATTTGGAGTCAAACAGATGATGAGTCCTAACTCTGCCACTTACTCTTATGACCTCAGGCAAATTATGTATTACTTTCTCAGGACGCACAGAATCTAGACATTCAAGCTTTGAGGCATAAAAACTTCTTATAGCTCAGAAAAAGAATCAACTTTTGTTTTCATTTTTTAAAACTTTAGTGCATTTAAAAGTTACTCCAAAGCAGCAATGAGAGAGAGTGACATGCAGCAATGTATGTGAAACTCACAGACATAATATTGAGTGTGGGGGGAAAACACACACAAAAAGAGTACATGCTGTATGATTCCACTTGTATGATATTTAGGCAAAGACAAAACCACTGGATGGAATTGAGGGTAGAATTGTGATTACCTTTGTTAGGGTACTGCCTGGGAGAGAGAATGAGGAAGGCTTTAGGGGTTTTGGAAATGCTCTAACTAAACCTGGATCTGGGTTGTAATGCAGGTGAGCACATATCTAAAAATTATATCAAGCTGTATGCTTAAGATTTATGCACTTTACTGCATGTGTGTTAGACCTCATTAAAAAATGTCCTGGGAAGGTGCTGCCATTACTGTTTCCCTTTAATTTACCAGTGATGGGGATGAAGAAGAGGAGGGTAGCGTGAAGGCTCTTATGTATGTCTTTGGTTGTAGACCAAAGACTTCATTTTGATAATTACTTTTAATTTAGCAGAAAAGGCCTGATGCAGCAACAACAGTGTGATTCAGCTCCCTGCTTTTCCACAGCACTCTCTGAAATGAAGGCACAGCAGGGGTATATATGTATTTCTTTTCTTCTTATATAAAGGGTTTATAAATAGTAATACCAACCTCAGTGCCAGGCATTTCCTGTAGAATTAATAGCCAGCTGGGGTTAACGGTCCTTGGTTTGACTTTGGGCCATCAACTCTTCTTGCTGCTCATTAATTCCCAGAAAGTACTCTGTGCCTTGATGGTTATTGCTTAAATACATTAAAATCAAGTTAAGGGTCTGACTTAATGTTTAGCTGTGATAATATAAAACACAAGGAAGTGCTCCCAGCAGACACATTCACTGTTGTATGTTTTCATTTAACTAATTTTCTGACTTTCTTCTATATTTTTGAATAGCGCAATGGAATGATGTACATGACATTTTTGCAGATGTTGTTTCTGGTGTGTGTGTGTGTGTGTGTGTGTGTGTGTGTGTGTGTGTGTTTAATGCTCATAACTAATCAAACAAGACCTGCACAGAAACCTCAATTTTAAAAAAAACTATATTATGGGTTCATCATTTCAGTGAAAATTTCCTATTTGGATCCAAGTGTTACATGAGAAAATAGTTTAGTAAAATATAGGTTAAGTGCATTATCCATTCTGCATAAATTTAGCATAAAGACATTCACAAAAGCAGGAGTTTGTGTTTGGGGTGGGCCCATGAGAGACCTGGAACATGGGGAGCAGCCCTTTAAAATATCCTTTTCTATGTGCCTCTTTGGAGGGTGGAAAGAACCCTTCCTAGGGATTTCTGCTTACTGCTGCCCAGCAGGAGAATCACCTTAAGGCAGCTTCAAGCAGTTCTTAGAATATAAAAGCATACACATTTCCAACTTTCAAAATCCTGTCCTTTATTCAATAAAATGAGCTTTTGTTGCAAACCTTTCACATGCAGGGTGGGCCAGGGAGAGATTGTTAACTATGAAGCTTGTGCCTTTGGTAGCTCACCATCAAGTGAGACAGATGGAGAGATCTAGACTAGACTACAGGGCGGAACATGTTCATTTCTATAATCAAGGCAAATAGTTACGTACTTTAAGAAGACAGATCATTTGAACAGAGAACGATTCGCAGAGATCACTCACATTATGAGAACTCTGAGCATTGGGAGTATTTCTCAATTTCTTCTATGAATCAGGCTTTAAAGAAAGGCTATTGCTAGGTGTGCAAGGCCCGCAAGTAAAGGATACTTTGTTGGAAAACATTCTGAGGGCTATGTGACGCCCTCAAACTAACTCATTTATTTAAATGTCTGGGGTTGGGGGTGAGTTATCAAAAATTCAAATTCATTGGCCCTATTCAAGAAATTAAATTGGAATATCTGGGGGGTGGGGCCCAGGCATCTTATTTGGAACAATATTCCCTGGGCAGATTTTAGTGCAGTGAAGTTTGAAATCACTGACGTCTTTCAAATCTACAAACATTGTCTTGCCCTATACCAGTCGAGAAACTTTAAATATTACAGACAAACCACCATCATCACCACCAGTACAATACCTTGCCTTGGGAGGAGTTAAATACTTAGCTTCTAAAATATTTCCCCAAATACTTTCCAACTGGTTTTATTATTTGAGATTTGTGTTTAGCTTCTTGCAGAACGGGAGCACTTCTAATTTACTCTTAACTTCCTATGTCCCATATAGTGCTTGGCACATATGCTTCATACATATTTGCTAAGTGGAGAAATACATGAAATAGCACAGAAAAGTTCATGTTTCAACGGCTAGCACCCTCCTTTTAAACTTTCCCCATGATAAGGACACTCATTCAAAATAGACACGAATCAAAATGGTCTGATTTCTTAAGATTGGCAATTATAAGATGTATGCATGTGCAAGGTCTCTGGTTTGAATGCCACACCTAGACGGGGTAAAACCTGGTACCTTCATACATAGGATGCAAGAGATTAACTGGGGTTTGTGTTAAACTGAAATGTGTCTACATGAACAATTAAAAATTAAATCCTAGTCTCTCTCTCTCTCTCTCTCTCTCTCTCTCTCTCTCTCTCTCTCTCCCTCCCTCCCTCCCTCCATTCATCTGTAAGCTATGGGTGATAATTATATATACCTTTCCCACCTCCCAAGGTAGGGGAACATATATGTATGTGAAATTTCTAAATTGTCTGGTATTATATAAACACCAGTTATTATTATAACTTCTATTTTCTATGGGTGAATAGTTCTGCGGTAAATATTTCACTTGATGTGGGTCTTTCCCATTATAATATACTCTAAGGAGCCTATATGCTTCACCACCAGACTGAGGTGTATCCCTTGGGCAAAGTAAAATGATTTGAATAGTTCTTTAAGAAAAACACAGCAGCAATGTAAATACTAAGTGAAAGAGAATTTTAAAAAATAATTTCAAATATTCTGTTTTGGATCACTTATACACTTCATTGTCATAGATAATCAGGAGTTGACTGCCAACACACACACTAATCAGTTTGTCATGATAACTTGGAGAGATATTTACCGAAAAGAAAAAGTGCTGTTTAACTGGTACACTTGACTCTTCTCCATTTCCCAAGTGGGTTTTTTTTTCAGCTGGCCAAGTTATTTTCATCATATTCCTTTTTATCTTAAGTTCACATAACCCCTAGAACCCGAATCTAGGGCAAAAGAGAAGAGAGCAGACCTAACACTATCGATTCATTGATGTGGCACTGTTGGTTTTGATTTTAGAAGGTCAACGCCCTATGGGCCAAATTTGTTCAAAGGACAAACACACGATAATGATGTAGTGCTTCCTCCCTTTAAAAATCAAACCACTGCTGTTTAAATACAGCTAAGTAACAGTGGGAAATTGTAATATATACTTTTAAAAGTAAGTCTCTGTGTGGTTTAGAGTCATTCTATAATTATGTTTCAAATAAATGATGACCTTTAAAATATATAACAACAATATTGCTGATACTTTAGATAAATGGCTCCTGTTTCATTTGTAATATGTCATTAACTTATATTTCTAAAAATTTAATTGTGCTTTAAAGAATTCCCTGATGGAAATGAAATTATATTAGCAATTTACAATAAAGCAATACATTTATGTTATGCTTATTTAATAGAGCATTTAGATCATGCACATTTCTTTGAATATAAAATTATCATCTGGCTCTACTGGGTAGGAAATGAGAAGAAAATCCAAATAGCAGGTTTGGAGAAAGATGACAAATATGTAAAGCAGAGTGTTTTTTCCTGTAGACAGGACAGTACCTTGAGGAAAAAGTTTTCAAATGTATTTTGGAAAGAAGAACTAAAGGAAGTTTGTGTGTGTGTGTGTGTATATGTGTGTGTGTGTGTGTGTGTGTGTGTGTTTAAAATAAATATAAATACTAATAATCTAATGTTATTCTTCAATGTTCAGAATATTCATTTATAAAAACAATGACTCAGAGCTATTACATTTATTTTATTAGTTAAATTCATTTTGATGCCACTCTTTTTAGGGTTTTATAGTATGCAGAAGATGTCACTTCCAGCTCCCAACAATAATCTATATATATAAAAGCCTAAGTGACTGGAATGACCAGAATGACCGGAACGGCCAGTCACTATGACATGCACTGACCACCAGGGGGCAGACACTCAATGCAGGAGCTGTGCCCTAGTGGTCAGTGCACTCCCTCAGCCAACCTCCCCCAGCCAGCCAATCTCCCACAGTCCCTCCCTCCAGGCTGGCCAACCTCTCTTAATCCCTCCCCCTGGCTGGCAGGCCCCAATCACCTGATTGGGGCCAGGCCTGGGCTGGGATGGGGAACTGGGGGTGGGTGGTGGTGGACACAGCCCCTTTCCCAAAGGGGCTGAGGGCCGCATCCCTCCTTGGGGCTGGTGGCCAACCTCCTGTGTCTTGTCCCTCCCCCCAGCCAGCAGGCCCCAATCAGCCCACTGCAGTGGCAGTGCAATGGCGAGGGAAGGAGGAGGGGGGAGGTGGGGAACTGTGCGGTGGTGGAGTGCCAACGATGGCGGTGGTGGTGGCCAGCATCTGGTGTCCATTCCTTCCGTGCCCGGCCCGGCAACCGTCGCCTCCTCTCCTGCCCAGCCCTGATTGGCCTGGCCCTGATCTGCCCTGATCGCTGGCCAGGCATAGGGACTCCACCCATGCACGAATTTCGTGCACCAGGCCTCTAGTAGTTGTATATGTAGCTATAGATATCATCAGGTAGATGATGCTGTGTCTCTATTTTCAGCATTGGCTAACAACCAACTTCATGAGTGTATGGACATCTGAAAGTCTTCTGGGTCTCATACATTTTCTAAAGATCCCTGCTTACTACATGATCTCTTGTAATCTTTTAGCATTCATGCTGATTACCTATTTGCCAAATTTCATTGATATTATTTTTGTCTTCTTTTTTTTATATTTTATTGATTTTTTACAGAGAGGAAGGGAGAGAGATAGAGAGTTAGAAACATCGATGAGAGAGAAACATCGATCACCTGCCTCCTGCACATCTCCCACCGGGGATGTGCCCGCAACCCAGGTACATGCCCTTGACCGGAATCGAACCTGGGACCTTTCAGTCCACAGACGCTCTATCCACTGAGCCAAACCGGTTTTGGCTATTTTTGTCTTCTTAAAGTGGTTCCTTAAAACCATTTTATCACTTGATTTATGACAAGAAGTGGACCACCAGTATCACAGAAGTTCTTAAACCTGGAAAGCTTTAAGCATCATCAACTCCCAGAAGTTGTATGTTCAATTTGAACATCTGTATCCTATTCCAGGGAGAGGATTCCTAGCTTTTGCCAGAGTCTAAGAAGTTAAAAAATGAGAAGTTTTCAGACCCATTGTAAGATGGAGTCAATGATAAGGCCAAAGGCAGAGTGAAGAAAAAGGACAAACTGTGAGGGGCAAAAGAAGTAGCAAGGACAAAAGAAAAACAAGAAAGGAAAGATAAAAGAAAGAAGCAAGAGACACAGATGGAGAAGAGAGGACAAGAAGTTGAGAGCAAAGGAAAATAAAGGTGAGTCAGAGAAGAGAGGGAAGAGGGCAAGAAAGAAAAGGACAAGAAGACTCATCCCACAGCCTTCCCTGGGACTTAGGACATCAGGAAATTTTGCCTTCCCTTAGCCCACAGTGCCTCCCAGCAGGTCCAGCTTTTTTGTCCGGCTATGGCACACAACCCTTATACTGCTCTGTTTCACCCAGTGATTGTTGATTCAAGCTTGGGTTTTTACTTGGGCAAAAGTCCCATAACGATGAATTGAATGGCGGTTCCAAAAGTGCATCAGAAAAGTGAGGATTATTTTGCCTCACATTTGGGTGCAGTCAAATTAGGCTAAGCTAAATGAACAGTCTTCAGCAGCAACTTGGGCTCCAATGAACCTGGAAAATTCTACTGACGCAGACCTAGTAAGAAAAAAATCTGCTGTCTGGAGTGAAAAACATAGGGGACAGCGGGTTCTTTACAGGGATCAAAGCCTTCAGATTTTCAAAGAAAAAGTTTTATTTTAAAAATGAAGTTTGGAGGAAAGTATACATGACCTGCCTTTACATTAAAATCATCCTAAAATCTTTGATTTTCAGGAATAGATTTTTGGAGCAGAACTTGAAAGAGCAAGAGATTAGATAATTTAAGATCAAGTACACAAATTCCCAGTAGTCCTTAAAGTGGCATAGTGGAAACTACTCCAAAAAGAACCTCCTTTTCAGAGGTTTACCTTGGCACCCACAAACACCTGTGCTGGAGTTTCACTCTGGTCTCAGAAAAGCACAGAGGAACCTAGAGGAACTGTTTAACATTTATACATGAAACTAAATTATCATTAATTTTTCCAAATGACCCCTATTTATAGGGTAAACATATGATTTATCATCCATAGTGGGATGTTTTTGAGAGTGAAAAAAATGGGTCATTAACAAATGAAGTCATAAATTGAGACTGTCCCTGGTAAATTGAGATATATGATCACCCTGTCTCTACAGAACTTTCCATGCTTGGCAATGAGATAAAACAAAACAAAAGAGACAAACCAGCAAAACCAAAATAACAACCAGGAGTGATTATTATAACTGTAATGAAATCTGATTCCAAATGGAACCCAAAGGAATTCAGGAATTTCAGTTAGCAAAACTCATCACGTTTGTGGCTATTGGTTAGCCTTTGTGTACAATAAGGCAAAAGGCATATGGATACTGTGGCTGCATAAATGGAAGATTCCAACCAACATGTCATTTAGGCATTGACAGGAAGGAACCTCCTGATGACTGACTGCAGTCACTTTCCAGCAGCAGATGCAGATTGAAAGACAAGAGTGGAAGTTAGGGGGAAAGAGGACCAACTGGTGGTAGATCAGGAAATCAGTCCCAATTTGATGGAAAACTTTTAATTAAAATTTATAATATTCTTAATACACAGGAGTTTGCCAAGTTGTATTAGATAACTCTCATCTTTTTCTGACTGTCCTTTTTGTTTTTTTTGTTTTTTACTCTTCTGATGGGTCTAAAAGTCATGAATCCTGTCCTAAATTTACAAGGATTTCCTAAGGCTGGGAGAGATAGGAGCAGAAATAAAGGTGTGTTTCTATCAGTTTTCTGGACCACTACGACATTATTATTAAAAAATATATAAGTACCTAGATACATAAAAATACTTCCATCATTTTAATTTATCCCTGAACTGACTGAGGGTGGGAGAGACATTTTGGTTGGTGCGTGGAGGTGGAAAACCCTCCCAGAATATTTCCTAGAAAGTAAGTACCACTTACTCTAGAGATAATCTTACTGATATGGTTAATTTATAGCAACTTGATTCAGCCACAAGGGTACCAAGACATTTGGTCAAATATTATGCTGGGTGTGTCTGTGAGGATGTTTCTGGATGAGATTAACCTTTGAATCCATAAATTTATTTACTTGCTCCCTAATGTGGGTGAGCCTCATCCAATCCAATTGAATACCTGAATAGAACAAAACCGCTGAGTAAGAGGGAACTTAGCCTGCCTGGTCACTTCAGCTCTGACACCAGCCGTCTTCTGCCCTCTCAGTGGAACTTACACCATTGGCTCCCTTGGTTCTCAGGACTTCAGACTCCAACCAGAACTATACCACCAACTCTCCTGGGTCTTTAGCTTGCCAACTGTAGATCTTGGAACTTCTCAGTTTCCATAACTATGTGAGCCCATTCCTTATGATAAATCAATCTCTATCTCTATCTCTATCTCTATCTCTATCTCTATCTCTATCTCTATCTCTGTCTCTGTCTCTATAGCTAATCTATCATTTGTAGTCTATTGGTTGTTTCTCTGAAGAACCCTGACTACTACACCTACTTTAGAACAATCTACATTCAACATAGCCTTCACAGAAAAGAAAAGGTGTGTGACCTATTGGAAGTTAGGAAAATGTCTCACAGTGTACAAGCCATGGAAGATAATCATAAGGGGCATTCACCTGGTCTGGCCCTGGTCACAGCTGTAACCATGAAACAGACTAGGCCAAAACCAATAGGTCCCATGACTTTCAAGTCACTGTTCTGCCTTGCAAGGTGGAAGTTACTGTGTCCCCCTCCATTCTGTCAGTTATTTGGTATTCTTCATGTTTAGAGTACAACCCTCAGGAACAAATCCAGAACCAAGGATAAACTCTGAACTCTGAGGCTGTCTACTTGGTGGAGGCCACAGGAATGGTCAAGATGCCAAGGGGAGCCCTAGCCGGTTTGGCTCACTGGATAGAGCATTGGCCTGGGGACTGAAGGATCCCAGGTTCAATTCCAGTCAAGGGCATATACCTTGGTTGCAGGCACATCCCCAGTAGGGGGTGTGCAGGAGGCAGCTGATCGATGCTTCTCTCTCATCGATGTTTCTAACTCTCTATCCCTCTCCCTTCTTCTCTGTAAAAAATAAATCAAATATATTTTTTTAAAAAAGATGGCAAGTGGAAAACTTCACCAGACACACTGTCTAAGCATTCAGAGAGAAAGCAACAAACCATGAAACAAAGAAGGAATGTGGTTGAGAGCTAACCTAGTCAAAAGATCATGGCTCTAAATGGAAAGTAAGAAATGGAGAGAAAACAAAATCCTCAAATACTGCTATTCTTGCCTCTGTGATCCTAGGGCCCAGTTATTTTTTTCCTCTTGAGACCAGGGGGTTGATCCTCAATGGACCTGGGCCTTACTGGATACATACTTCAGGGGCATTAGACATTAATTCTTAATTCTAATTTCTAGGTATTCTATCTCCATGATTTTTTCTCATTCTCATCCTTAGATGCATCAATGAAGTTATATATCAGTTGGACAAATCCTTCCTGTTTACAGACAGTTGGGGCCCATAATTCTTAGTCATTTATTTTAAGGATGCAAGTATTTTTCCCCATCTAAATCCTTGTTAATTTCTGAGGTTAAAAAGGCATCTGTAAATTTTGTCTGGTAAATCTTCCATTCATTCTCCTCTTCTCCTTCAATATGCCAATCAAACTGTCAGCTTGCTTTCTCTGCAGATTCATAACACTTCACCTTCAATCTCATTAACTGATTTGCCTTTTGTTTCACATGAAGAAAACTCATCTCAACACTTAAAACCTTGGGAGTTATAATTCAGAACTTCTTGAGCTGTCTTTTAGAATTTTGGTTCCCACTGCTTGTTCTTTTTTTTTTCCTGCCTTTTAGAAAGGAAAATTTACCTTTTCTTTCAACCACCTTTTGTTGACCCCATCTTCAAATATAAAGTAAGGTTTACACTCACATTTTAGCTTTTATATGTGACAACCTTAATAAATTTCTAAATACAATCAAACTTCACTCATTTGGACTCCATTTGAATTTTGTGAAAATTAAGATAAAACCTGAGGTAGACAATTTGCTTAGGTATTCCCTTCTCTATTAGAGTAATAAATATTACCCTAATAATTTTTTATTTATTTCATAGAGAAGAAGGGAGAGAGAGAGAGAGAGAGAGAGAGATGAGCGAGAAACATCAGTTGGTTGCCTCCTGTATACATTCCAACTGGGGATCAAACCTGCAATCTGGGTATGTGCCCTGACTGGGAATCAGAAACCTGCCACCTTTCGGTGTACAGGATGATGCTCCAACCAACTGAGCTAGAGGAAACCCTAATACTATTTATACACTAACAATCAAAGATGTAATCTGTATCTTGGAGTACTGTTGAACCCAGATTGCCTTAAAGTAGGATTAGGAAATCAAAAGCAGAGTGAATGAAATTCTTCTGAGAGCATTCATGTATGCAGGTGACCTTCGGTGGTGATACTTGGTGACCTCAGTTTAAGTTAATATAGCCACCTGATTGCTTGAGGAAAAAAACACCCCACAAAACACTATGCTTCTGAAACGTAACACTGGTTTGTGGTTAAGGATGCAGCTTTACAGTCAAACTGTCTTGTTCAGAATCCTGGCTTTACAATTAATTTACTATATAATCTAGGGCCAGTTACTTCTTGGGGTTTCATTTTCCTATCTGTAAAACATGGGGAAAAATAAATAACTCCCAACATTTTCTTTAAAATTAATTCAGATGAGGCAGGTCAAATACTTAGCATATTGCCAGGAAGATAGCACTCCATTATAGGCAGCTGACTGAATATGTGCTTTCCCTAAAGCAGATGCTGAGACAAAGTTTTGAGTGCAAGTACTTTATCTGAGAGATAATCCCAGGAGACACTGGCAAAAGAGTGTGGAAGTAAGATAGGGAAAGGAAGGCAGACAATAAAGGCTATAGTATCAAGTACACTATCACTTTGGACAATTGGGGCTCAGTCCCACTGTGGACCTCTGGCAGACTGTTGAACACACATCTCAGAACTATGCCCATGTCCCCTGACAAGGGGGTAGGAAGCTGGGGTTTTTATAGATGAACTGGAGGCCCAGTGTATGAAATTTGTGCACTGGGTGGGAGGGGGGGTGTCCCTCAGCCTGGCCTGTACCCTCTCGCAGTCCAGGACCCCTCAGGGGATGTCCGCCTGCCAGGGAGCAGGCCTAAGCCAGTAGTCGGACATCCCTCTCACAGGCTGGAACTCCTCACTCCTTACCACCTGTCTGCTCGCTGCTCCTTAGCGCTGCTGTGGAGACAGGAGAGGCTCCTGCCACAGTCACTAGGTTCACCAGCCATGAGCCCGGCTTCTGGCTTAGTGGCACACCCCCTGTGGGAGTGCACTGAACACCTGTATTGAGCATATGCCCCCTCGTGGTCAGTGTGCATCATAGCAACCAGTTATTCCACCGTTTGGTTGATTTGCATATTAGGGTTTTATTATATAGGATTGCTGATACCAGGAGTACTGCTCAGGAGGAGTGAGACATTGGCTACCTTTGTAGACCTTGCATTTAAATAGGACTAAGTTAGAACATCTCGGAGTTCTTACTATATACATTTAATAAAATTGTCTGGGTCCTATGTGTGAGGCTGTGGTCAATCAAGGGGTAGCCACATTGGTGGATGAAGTTTCAGAGCAGTAAGGCTGGACACTGTTGTAGAGAATCAGAGCAGCTCTGAAGAGCCCAGTCTGTAGCCAGGTGGTCAACAGTATATGCCAAATCTGTGGGGTGAGTGCTCGCTTCGGCAGCACATATACTAAAAAAAATTGGAACGATACAGAGAAGATTAGCATGGCCCCTGCACAAGGATGACACACAAATTCGTGAAGCAAATTACAAAAAACAGAAATCTATGGAGTGAGGCCAGGCTAGAGAAGGAAAAAATGAGGAACATGGGATGAGATCAGAGAGTGGGCCAATTCAGGTAGATCAGGGCAGGTCCCTGCATAGTAACCCCCTAAACGAGATCCACAGCAGGCCAAGCTGGCTTAAAAACTTGTGCTTTGTAAAAATAATGAAATCTGCCCTGACCGATTTGGCTCAGTGGATACAATGTCGGCCTGCAGACTGAAGGGTCCCAGGTTCGATTCCAGTCAAGGGCATGTACCTTGGTTGTGGGCACATCCCAGTAAGGAGTGTGCAGGAGGCAGCTGATGTTTCTCTCATTGATGTTTCTAACTTTCTATTTCTCTACTTTCCTCTCTGTAAAAAAATCAATAAAATATATTAAAAAAATAAAAATAATGAAATCCATAAAATTTAGAGTTTTCTTTTAGCCTACATAAGAAATAAAACACTTCTCTATGTAAAAACATAAATATTCCAAATATGGGGGGCATACCAGGCCTTTGGGAAACCCAACCTGCATTTCATTCAAAGTTCAGCTCAAATGTCACTCCTTTAAGAAAGCCTTCCGTGCTTGGTTGGTGTGGCTCAGTTGTTGAGCATCGGCCTATGAACCAGGTCGCAGTTCGATTCCCGGTCAGGGCACATGCCCGGGTTGTGGGCTTGATCCCCAATGTGGGGCACGCAGGAGGCAGCTGATCAATGATTCTCTCTCATCATGGATGTTTTTTTCTCTCTCTCTCCCTCTCCCTTCCTCTCTGAAAGCAATAAAAATATATTTTAAACAATAAAAAGGATATGATTTAATCCATGTGTTCACCCAAGTAAGAAATATCCAAATAAAGTTGTAGAACATTTCTATCACCCCAAAATATTCTTATGTGTCCCTTTATAAGTAGATTTATGGTTCTGGACTTTCATATAAATGGGGAGACAAGAGGGTCCTAATATAAGTGACAGGAGAAGATGTGACTTTGGGTGGTGGGCACATGGTGCAGCATACAGATCTTGTAACATAGAAACCCACACCTGAAACCTTTATGTTCATGTTGACCAGTGTCACCCAAATCAATTTAATAAATAAAAAATAGCCGAGACCGGTTTGGCTCAGTGGATAGAGCGTCGGCCTGTGGACTGAAGGGTCCCGGGTTCGATTCCGGTCAAGGGCATGTACCTGGGTTGCGGGCACATCCCCAGTGGGAGGTGTGCAGGAGGCAGCTGATCGATGTTTGTCTCTCATCGATGTTTCTAACTCTCTATCTCTCTCCCTTCCTCTCTGTAAGAACTCAATAAAATACATATAAAAAAATTAAAAAAAAAATAAATGGAATCATACAACATACATACTTTTGTGATTGGTTTCTTTGCTAAACAATGTGGGTTTTTTTTGTTTAATTAAATGTATTGGGGTGACATTGGATAATAAAATTATATAGGTTTCAAGTGTACAATTTTATGACACATGTCTGTATATTGCATTGTGTGCCCATCTCCCAAAGTCAAATCTTCTTCCATCAACATATATGTGACCCCCTTTGATAGTGGGATAGAATATTTCAATTTGAGGCTCTTCCGAAAAAATAAAACTATTTTAAAATGATAGCAGAATATCAGCTATCTGGAGCAAGAGAATGTAGCACTGCTGCAGTGTCTCCATTTTTAATACCTCCAAATCTGGCTATCTGCAAAACCCTGGTTTTCTATTCAGTACATTCTAAATATTAGCAGAGAAGTTTAAATTCTATCCCCTGACCCACTACTGAATAAAAGGGAGACTTGAACACATTTCATTATTTTCGTAGACCTCAAAACCTTCAATTATCTGATTAAACATACTCCTAGGTATGTTGCAATGATTACAATAAAACGTTTTTAGATAACTCTGAATGGCATGTGATGCTAACAAACTGAGTGTTAAAATATATTTTATGGTAGATGCTTGCAGATCTTATCTCTACTGCAATAGTTCCCTCCACTTTGCAGCAATCCTCTCTAATAAAGTCTCTCTTTGCCAAGTCTTTAAAAAACATATTTTTGTGTATACTTATTACCTAATGATCCTTATGTGTACATACACATTGGAAGCTGAAATCCCTAGCTCTAAGTTAAATTGGCCAATGCCTACCAAACACAGGAACCTCTCACAAGGCAGTCTCTGGTCTTCTCATCCTTCCCCCCAAAAAAGATGGAGCTTGCCTCAGGAAACATTTCAGTTTCCTGTTTTGTATGTAGTCACTGCTCAATGAATATTCATGGATTGACCAAAGAGTATGATTGGATTCTTTGTGGGGACAGAATTGTTGGGCTCTGAGAAAAGAGGGTTCAGGGAAGCCCAAAACAATGGCCTTTAGCTCTTGGCCATGATGAGACTATATAAGTGAGGTTGTTAAATGGGTTTATATATTGCTTAAAATATTCACAATTTTATATCTTCTGGGATATTGTAGACTAGTGGTCATTAGGAAGCCAATGAACCCACTCAGATGGCTGGTTTTGAACAAAGTGATGTGGAAGGCACAGCAGAAGCTGGAGAACAGAGGGAGAAATGACCACTAGCCTGTTTGGCTCAGTGGATAGAGCATAGGCCTGTGGACCAAAGGCTCCCGGGTTCGATTCCAGTCAAGAGCATGTACCTTGGTTGCAGGCTCTTCCCTGGCCCCGGCCTTGGTCAGGGCTTGTGCAGGAGGCAGCCAATCAATGTATTTCACATTGATATTTCTGTCTTTCCCTTTCTCGTCCATGCTCTCTAAAAATCAATGTAAAAATATCCTCAGTCGAGGATTTAAAAAAAAAAAGGTTGGGGGGAGAAATGGTTCCAGAAATGGACACATTGGTGTGCCCCATGGGATATTATATACAGTATCCACACTTTAACCCCACTCTCAACTATTTTTATGTTTATTGTCGGAAATTTATAAATAGAGAAATGTACACCACCTTTTAGCAGCAAAAAGGGAGCCAGGAAAAAAGTGGTTGATCCATTTTCTAAGAAAGATTGGTATGATGTGAAAGCACCAGCTAACTTTCCTTCTGGCACTTGTGGATAAACAACTCACAAGACCTGGACCATTTACCATTTGTTCTAATGCAGAGGTGGCACATTGCAGTGAGCTTTTGTGTAGCTTAATATAAAATGTGCTATTAAAAATGTGAATTAATTCTCAACATTTATTAACCAGAATATTTCTTATAAAAAAATCAATATTTAAGGCTTCATTCACTTGGAAGATCTGCTAAAAAAAATTCCTCTTTCTGTTGGGGCAACAATTGGCAGGAGCTATGGAGATGGCTACAACTCAGCTCACATCACTCAATTATTCTGCGGCTCACCTTCTGAGAAAGGTAATCTGTGACATTAATTGGGCAACTTATTTTTCTCATCTCATCAGACAAACTCATATCCCTAATATAAGATCACCACTACTCGCAGGACATGGGATGTTTTCTGCTGCCTTTGCTAGGAAACTTGGTATCCTGGCTATAAACATATCTATAGATTGTGTTCTCCCAAGTTAGCACTTTCAAGAACTGCAAAATGTTTGAGATGTTGCATTACTTGTAACAAGTTAGCTTAACACAGTTTCATGGATGCTTATCGAAGACATGAGACACCTGGGTCAGAGACAGAGACAGTTTCATCCTCATACCAATAGCAGTAGCTGGAATATCAGCTTTTGCACTGGTTCCCTAAGTCTCAACTCTCATAGGCCAACACCAACAAGACCAGAAGACACCAACACACATATGGGTTACATTACAGAAGAAGGATTCTAAGTTTAGGGGACTTGATCTTTTATAATGGTCAGTAAGCATGACCTTAGCCCTAGAGCAGTGGTTCTCAACCTTCCTCATGCCGCGACCCTTTAATACAGTTCCTCATGTTGTGGTGACCCCCAACCATAAAATTATTTTCATTGCTACTTCATAACTGTCATGTTGCTACTGTTATGAAGCGTCATGTAAATATCTGATATGCAGGATGTATTTTCATGATTACAAATTGAACATAATTAAAGCATAGTGATTCATTACAAAAACAATATGTAATTATATATGTGTTTTCCGATGGTCTTAGGCGACCCCTGTGAAAGGGTCGCAACCCACAGGTTGAGAACCGCTGCTCTAGAGGGAGACATTATTATTTTTTTTATTATTATGGGACAGTAAATAAACCTGTTCTTTGTGCTGAAGGGAAACACTATTTCTATCTAATTCTAAGGCTGTTTGCTATGCAAAGTTCTTTCAAAAGTTAGTCTGGAGCAAAGGCAGTCAGTGTCTCTACTTGTAAGATATACAGAAACACAAAAGACCTATGAAGAACATCTACCCAGCGTCATTTGTTCTGTTAACCTTGCCTAGAACAAGTTCTCATTCACCCAAACAGGGAACATTATGTATGAGGTCTACTAGATTTCATATTTTCATTAAGCGGCTATTTATTGCATGATTACAGCGATAAGAGATGTGCTGGGCCCTGAAAATACTAGCTTGAAAAAGACCTACTTTTTCCTCCCAAGTTACTGTGAGTCAAGCAAGTAAATCACCAATTGCAATTGAGAGAGTGAGTGAGAAAAATGATTGAGGAGAAGGGGTGAGGTCATGAATTATTGGACCATGATCAGATATTTGGACATACTCAAGGGCAATATGGGAACAACCCAGAGATAGGCCAGTTAAGAAGCTTTGGCAAGAGTCTAGGCAGGAGATGGCTCTGGCTTGAAATAAAGTGGCAATGCAGAACAAGGAAAAAAGCCACAGTTCAGTGATCTTAAGGCAATAGAATTGATCAGAGAGGAATCTAAGATTGTGCCCAGTTTTGGGCTTGTGCAGCTGGATGATTGGTGATGCTGGCATTAACTGAGATAGGGAACAGAGGAGGAAGAACAAGTTCTGGGTTAATATAAAGAGTTCAAATTTGGACACTCTGACTTCAAGGTACCCATAATCTAAGCAGAGATAGCCAAATAGCTAGATAGACATATATGACATATAAATCCAAAACATTACTAGTAGTTGCTAATATTATGTTAATGGCTTTTATAATTTAAAAATTAATGGTTTCACATATTATATGCAAATCAATAATTATCTGATAAATATTGTATAATAGGAAGTATATTTTTCTCCCTTTGTAAATAATGGAGAAAAGCATGGCTAAAAATAGTGTGGCTATCTATTAAGAAGACAACTCCAAGGCCTAAATAAATCCCAGGGTACTTAGTGTGCTTTCATCATACTCAAATAAATCTTTTAAGAAAAGGAAATAGCACTTCATTTTAAGTCAAAGTGTCACTTTCACTGTAATTGCAACTGATATATCACTAATGCACCATTTGACAACTTGTGATTTAAAAAACTCCAGTAGTTCACTATATCACAAATCATGGTTAGTAGAGCTTTTTTGTGCATATAA
This sequence comes from Myotis nattereri, assembly GCF_964212035.1. Classification (NCBI taxonomy): domain Eukaryota; kingdom Metazoa; phylum Chordata; class Mammalia; order Chiroptera; family Vespertilionidae; genus Myotis; species Myotis nattereri. The sequence continues at coordinate 149,525,706 of NC_138078.1, read as the reverse complement.
CACACTTTTTAAAAGCTTACATTTACCATCCAAAAGCCATGGTGAAATAGTTAATTTTGCCTGTGATGTTGTTATTACATTACTGCCAGAATGAAATAAAATTCCAAATTGTTAATGAATTAAGTGAATTTTAACTCATACGGGACCTTGTAAAATTGAAACATTCCCCATTAAATATTGTATGTTTATTAAATTATCTAAACCAATGAAGTGTTTTCCACTAAATCCTACAGTACATATTTGTCACAATCACTGAAAGTAGAAATGAATAGGACCAAGCATAACTGGATATCTATTGCCCCTTCATCCGCCAGTAATGCTTCCAATCTGTTAAATCATATTTGCCCTTTTCTGGGCAATGCTGTGGTTCATATTTCCCACAGACTAATCATGAAAGCATTAACCAGTAGTGAACTTTTACTCATCACTGTTCTGTCCTACCTTAGTTACAGCAACTTAGTTACTGGGGAAAGGAACACTATCTTGCTGAAATAGCAAGACAATTCAAATTTGTCAAATGCAAGTTGTAGTGAAGACAGATAACCACTGTCTCAGACTTGTACTTTTTATTTATATGAATTTTCTTTTCTCTAAATGTCAGCTGTAATAGGGCAATTATTCCCACTACAAGCTTTTTTTCTTAAAAAAAAAAAAAAGCTACCACTACAGGGATATTTTGAAATGCTAAATATTTGTTTCCAGGATGACATTATAGATGGCAGATTTTCTCTTCCTGAAGAATATATTTCCGACAACTGTTTAGCTGTCATCTATATTTCTTTAAATTCTTCCCTCTCCATTTTCTCTGAAAACATAAAAAAGTTGACTGGTTCCTAGTAAATTAACACATGCTTTTTGGAATGCAGTATAATTGAAGAAAAGGGTAAGGAAATGCTCAGTTTTCCCATGCATATTACTGGGTAATCAAGGATCAGTGGTTGAAACTGGTTTTCATATCAGAATCAACCAACCATTGCATTCTTTGACTTTTCTATATCTCTTCACTGATGTTGAATGATTTTATGAAAGTGAGCATTTGAAGGCAGCAGAATCCTGGGGATTATTCCATACAGAGCCTATCAAGTTGAGGGTAAAGAGCTGCCACATAAAAACCATTGTTTCCCCTTTTGTGAATGGGAAAATTGGCTCTTGACAAGCCCCCAGATTCCAGAAACTTAGCTGTCATTATTGTTCTAGTTTCATTTGAGAGCAACTTAAGTCTTGGGTGCCCCAGGATCTTCATGGCTTGAGTTAAATAGGTAGGGGTTATTAGAACAGATTCCAAGAACACAGCATAAAAACAAAAGAAAATGGGGATCAGCAGAGCAGAATTTAATGTCATCATGCAGTCTTGAGGCTCAATGTAGAATGCTAAATTGTACTTCTAAGAGAAATTAAGTCCTGTATAGTTTAAGGTATTTTCTTTTTCCTAGCACAATAATATATGCGTGTGGGGATGGGGGATGGAATTAGCAATTTCAGATTTTTCTCATTTTTCTGCCTTTCCATTGCTGGGGATTCCCTAAACCTGTGGTACATTCATCGCCATGAGGGGGTACTGCTCCCTGACTTTGTTTGTTTCCTTGCACCAATGGGGTCTAACAGTGAGCCTCTGCTCTATGCTAGATGACCTGTTCAGAAGGTAAGTGCTGTGGAAATTCAAAAGATGATGAGTGTTGAGGAGAACTAGGTTGATCTTCAAAAGTTGGAGGCTTGGAAGCTAATACCAGATGAACTCTAAAGCCAAACTCCCTAGGTCTGTATCTCAACTTTGCTACTCCATTAACTATGACAAATAGAACAAATTATTGACCTCTTTATACCTCAGTTTCTTCATCTGTAAAATGGGACTGATAAGAGTATCTACCAAATAGAATTCTAATGGATATTAAATGGGTTCATATTGATAAAGCATTTAGTGCCTGACACATACTAAGTGCTATCCTAATATTAGTTAAATGATAAATCTCCTTAAATGCAACTTTGTTAAGTTTCCAAGATGAAACTCTTGATACGTGATATGGTTGTACACAGAATAGACACATTTTTATCCTACTGTCCAAGTCTCATATCACAAAGTGTAATTATTTTATGGTGTTAGAGGAATGTGAAGGAGCCCACAGAGAAGGTGGCACAAAGGTGTAACCAGAAAAGAAAACCATAATAGAGGTAAATAAGTGAAGCTACTATATGTTCCAAAATCTACACTGACTCACATGTGGCCATAAATATTTAAATCAATAAAAGTAAAATAAAATAAAATAAAAATTAGGTTCCTCCGTTGCACTGGCCACATTTCAAGTGTTTGATTACCACAGGTGGCTAATGGCTACCACATTGGACAGCACAGATCTAGAACATTTCAATCATGACAGAAAGTTCTATTGGACAATACCAATTCACATTTTTAAAGATGGTCCCATTTCATGAGATTCAACTTTTATTTCAACTAAGGCAATTTCTAAATGTGTGATTTGATAGATTTTCTACAAAAAGAGGCTCACAAATTTAAAAACATTCTTTTATAAGGTACACATCCTGATTTGGAGTTTCATAAATGGCAGACCCATGAAACTCAAAGCACTGGGGGAAACTGAAGTCTTGCCCATAAAGTAGGCACACAGTATCAGCCACTCCTTCTGAGCATGCTGTGACTGTTCTGTAAGGGTGACTATCTGAATGATGGGAAGAGATGTCCCTAGGAAAACCCCAGGGTGTATATTTGGCCAGATCCCTCTGGGCACTGAACAAAGAACTTTTCTATTGGGAGAAAGGAGGCAAAAATAGAGGTATCACTCAACTTTCCTTCAATATTTGTCTAGATGTTAGTTATTACAATTGAAGTAGATGGAATCAAGAAATATATGTAGGAATCAAATGCCCACTAGACAATTTGTGATGAGTTGATTTAGTTTTGCCAGAAATTTCCTGATCCTTGTCTGCAGACACTATTTACCAGCCTCTTTTAATGGATTTTGTGTAGACTCGGATACTTCTTCCTAAACTATCTCTTGTTCACTTCATAAAGTTCAGAACTAAAGAAATCCTCCAGGAATTGTTATAGACACTTACCTGGACTAGGCTGATTTCATTCTACTATTGTGGTCATGGTTTTGGTGCTTATACTTAGAAAAATCCAATAAGCATCCCTTTCCACCCATTGCATGTTACCTTAGTAAGATAGATTTTTGTCTAGAAAATGTTCTAGTATAAAAGGAGTGGCCACAGGAAGGCCACAATCTATCATAGTGCCTAGAATTATATCATTATTAATATAATATTTGATTATATAATACCTTATATTTGTACAAAGTGCATGTATTGCCTGGTACTTTTACTCACATAATTTCACTTAATTCTCACAATAATCTTATGCTTAAGATAATTATCTACATTTTTACAGATGAAGAAACAAAGGTTGGCAAGGGAGAGAGAGTGTAAGTCACTAGTTTAAAGACACCAATGAAGGTAGCAGATCTGAGACAGGGACACTTTAATTCCAAGGCCACTTCTTTTTCAATCACCCAAAAGCCATATCTTGGCTTCATTCATAGTATCTACTTTTAAAATGGCAAATATCCTTAAGAGGAATAAAGATCTAACTTTGTAAGCCATTCACACCTGAGTATAAATTAGAAAATCACCTTAATTTTTTCACTGACCAGAAGTTTAGAAACAAAAAGGCCATTTTTGCCAATGCAGGGCCCCCAAGGAATGGGGCTGTTGTTGATGGGCTGAGGTGAGAGTCATTTGAAGCTAGAGGGAAGGATCCAAGTACAATGCTGCCTGTGACCAGAGGCTTCCGTAGGGTGTTATGGCTTTAAATATTGAGGGACCAGTGCTGTGGTCTGTGAGCAGAGCTTTACCGGGCAATGGGACTTATTGCTTTTTCTCATTTCTCCTACATTCCATTTTCTCCTGTTGCTCCATGGTTACTCTGTTCTTTGTACCTGAGCTTTCTGTCACTTAAGAAGACAGCATGGCCCAGCCCCACAGCCATGCCACTCAAAGGTAAACTGAATTCTCAGACGCACAAAAATGCTAAGTACTCAAATGGGCCCGAGTGAAATTATAAGGAACATTCTCTGGCATTTCCCCAGGCATTACCAGATCTGCTCTAGTCTAGAACATTAAGCACTCCATTTCAGCTGCTCATTCCTCTTGAGACAAAGCCCCATGTCTATAAAAGGCCTATGCTACTAAGTGGAGGGAGGGCGACCTCACAGTGTGCATAAACCAATAAAGCACTTTCAATCTGGCAAAACCCCAGCCCATCATGGTTCCACAGATGTTAATTTTAGGGAAAACAAATTCAGATGTGTTTGCCCAAAGAGAGAACAGCAATGGAGGGTCATTGTATTCTGTGTTTACTTGTATGTATATTGGTTGCTGAGCCCTCATCCTGCTCCAGCCAGCTCTTCTCACAGCTATGCTCCCCTCTCTCCTCATACTGTCATCCCTATCTGTGCCTCCTCTCACAGCCAATTTCATCTCACCCTCCCACCCCACCCCTGCCCTCTCTTTGCAATTTCTACCTGAAGGGTAATTAGTCTAACAGAAGCTTTCAGGGAAAAGGCAGTGAATGTTGTTTTTGTAAAAGCAAAAAGGCAGTGAATCCTGTTTTTGCAGAGGCTAAAACCAGCCTTTTTTTTTTTTTTTTTAAAGAAAACAAGAGCAGGTTTTTTTTTTTAATTTCATTGATTTTAGAGAGAGAAAGGAGAGAGTGAGAAACATCAATGTGAGAGGGAAACACCAATTGGCCACCTCCCACATGCACCCAGACCAGGGAACAAACTCACTACCTGATTGTGTGCCCTCGACCCAGAATCAAACCCACCACCTTTTGGTGTGTCAGACAAGGCTCCAACAAACTGAGCTACTCAGGCCAGGGCCAAACCAGTCTTCACTGTGGGCAGGACAGTGGAGCTGGAGGGACATAGGAGATCTGCGTCTAATCTCAGCACTGTCCCCAACTCGCAGGGAGTCTTGGGTTAAGTCACTTTCCTTAAGGGCTCAGGTTTCCTTGTCTGTTAAACAAGGTTCTCTATTTGAAATTCTCTATTCTCAGGAATATTATCTATGATCAAGAAATGAGGCTGGGGGTTGAAGGCATAGTTGTCCAAAATATCATCCTATCTAATAAAAAAGAAACATGGTAATTAGCTGTACATCTGATACCCTTCCCATTGGCTAATCAGGGAGATATGCAAATTAACTGCCAGCCAAGATGGCGGCTGGCAGCCAGGCAGCTTGAAGCTAACATGAGGCTTGCTTGCTTCAGTGACGGAGGAATCCAACATTCCCCGCCTGCCTTGCCGGCCTCTGAGCTTGCAGTTTGAAACACTGTTACAAATATAGAAGCTAAACAAAACCCCAGAAACCTGCTTTCAGCTGGCCCAGGATCTCAGAGCTGGAGTTGATACAGTGTTTCGATTATAGAACCCAAACAAACCAGATACCTGCTTTCAGCAGCAGAGGCCTCAGAGCTGGAGCCAGAGCTAAAGCTGGCCCAGAATAAAAGAAAAAAAGGAGCAGTTGGGAGTTTCAGTCACCTGCCAGCCTGATAACAGCCCTCAGCCTCTCACCCAGACTGGCCAGGCACCCTAGTGGGGACCCCCACCCTGAAGGGTGTGTGACCAGCTGCAAACAGCCATCATCCCCTCATCTAGGCTGGCCAGGCACCCCAGTGGGGACCCCCACCCTGATCCAGGACACCCTTCAGGGTAAACCAGCCGGCCCCCACCCATGCACCAGGCCTCTAGCCTATATAGTAAAAGGGTAATATGCCTCCCAGCATCAGGATCAGCGGAGCCGCGAGGCCTCCCAGCACCGCAATCAACGTGACAGGGGGCAGCGCCCAAACCCCCTGATGGGCCCTGCTCTGTGCGTGACAGGGGGGAGCTCCCCAACCTCCTGATTGACCCTGCTCTGTGGGTGACAGGGTATGGAGCCCCAACCCCCCTGATGGGCCCTGCTCTGTGGGTGACAGGGTACAGAGTCCCAACCCCCCTGATGGGCCCTGCTCTGTGCGTGACAGGGGGCAGCGCCCCAACCCCCTGATTGGCCCTGCTCTGTGCGTGACAGGGGGCGGTGCCCCAACCCCCCAATCGGCCCTACCCTGAGTGTGACTGAGGGTGGCATCACAACCTCCCAATCCGCCCTGCTCTGTGCATGACAGGGGGCGGCGCCCCAACTCCCCAATCGGCCCTGCTCTGAGCCCGACCAGGGGCTGCACCTAGGGATTGGGCCTGCCCTCTGCCACCCGGGAGCAGGCCTAAGCCAGCAGGTTGTTATCTCCCGAGGGGTCCCAGACTGCGAGAGCGCACAGGCCGGGCTGAGGGACCCCCCCCCTCCCCGAGTGCACAAATTTTTGTGCACTGGGCCTCTAGTCTTTTTATAAAGCCTGAAAAGAAAATATTACAATATTTGCTCATTTAAAACAATGAAAGCAACACACACACACACACACACACACACACACACACATACCTCTTTCCTCTCTTCTTTGTCCTGGCTGTGGCCCTAGGGACTGACCTCAATGGGCTGTTACCCTTACCCCTTGGCTTTTAGTTGGGTTTGGTTAGTGAGACACCAGCAGGAAAATGGAGTGTGGGAAGAGGAAAAGGTGTATTTCTCTTGTTCCCTGTTAGGATATGATTTTGAAAGCTCCTAAGTTCCTCTACTTATAGCTACAGTTCATTCCAGAAGGTGTCTCTTCCAAGGCTGTAGCTCTTACTTGGTTCTGATAATATAGCATCCTTTCCTTGCCCTTGCCGGCCCATGGAAGGTGAGTCTTTAACAGTTACCCACCATGTGTGCCCTGTCACTTCCCTTCAACCTGCCCACATCAGTGTAAACAGCCACTTCATTCAACTCCCTTCAGTTCCCCTGTTGAGTGCACCATCTGTTTCCTGCCAGATCTGCCTGACACAGAGTCTAGCCAGTAAAAAGAACCCTCTTGAGTGTTTAACACAGAGCACTTTAATGCAGGGAGCTAGGTAAAGGAATTGCTGTGAAGCCAAACAAGCCATTTAGCAACTCAGAGATTACCAACAGCAGGAAAACACAAAAACAGAATGAGAAGGGGGACAAGCTCTGACACAGGCACTAAGGGACCAGAGCCAACCAGCCTAAGCTGGCACCAGGATAGGTCTGTCCAGCAAGGGGAAATACACAACCCCTGCAGGAGAAGCTATCTGAGGCAAGGAGCATGGCCGAACTCTTCCTCCCTCCACCCAGTCTCCCACCCATTTCTTCCATTGGCTGTACCCAGCTGATGTAAGAGCCTCCTCAGAAACTTGGCTTGCAGGGTCAACCTCCTGCCATTCAAAGCAGAACAGGTGAAGGACAAGGACAATAGACTGAGAACAAATAGATCCAGAAGCAGCACAATGGCTGTGACATCTTGGACCAGTTCCTAAGCTACTCTGAGCTTTCATGTTCTTAGGTACAAACAAAAGGTAGTTAATGCTTTATCGGTCTCATGGGGATGCTCTGAACCAAACCCAATAGAATATGTCAGAGTGCTTGGTAAACTCTAAGGAGCTATATAACATAAGGTATCTATGTCTGAGTGCTCTGGAGTTTATGGGCCTGTCAGTTTCTAATCCTATCACTTTTGTTCTTGGGCGACTGCTTTTAGTGTAATACCTCAACCAAAGAAATGCTTTCGCCAGATCAATTCTTTTAAACTGCCTGGGAGCCTGCTTTGCAAGGAAAGGCAATTAAAGTGCAGCCTTGGGAAATGCAATCATTTTCTGTGACTTGAGTCTACTGACTACCAAAATCAGGGGATCTGCGGGGGTGGGGGGAGGCAGCTCCTATCTTTGGCAGCCAGGCTGTGTCCTGGAGCACATGCACCCAGCCCAGGGAAGCACATGGACAAAGTGTGCCCCTGAGCAGTCCCCACAAGAAGCAGTGTTCACAGAGGGATAACAGGTAGCCAGATGGAAAACGGACACATCTCTGCACCGGATTAGCTTACCTGTCTCCTGGGCTTTAATGAAGCCAGAAGCCAAGCTGGGGAGTCAGCTGCCTGCACAGAATCGTTGCCCCACCAGCAGGATGCATTTGTTCAGCACTTGCTTAATGAGGATAGTGGCCATTGTCTCAGTACCTGCCTAACCCTTCCTCCTTCAGCCATTCATTTCTCTTTTGATCCTTTCCCAGTTGATTCATTTATTTCTTTTTGTTTTTGTTTTAATATGAATCTTTAAGAGATATCTGAGGCCAGGCTTTTGAATCACTGGACTACATTGTCTGAGCCATGGCTCTGGAATCTGGCTGCATTTAGAATCATCTGGGGAGCTTTTGAAAATTTCAGTGTCTTGTCCATACCCTAGACCAGTATCAGAATCTGGGAGTGAGACCTAGATATTGTTATTTTTCAAAGTTCCCCGGGTGTTGTGTATGTGCTGCTAAGGACAATAGACTGAGAACAAATAGGTCCAGAAGCAGCACAATGGCTGTGACATGTTCTCCTAAAAACCTTTTAGGAGAAGAATTTAACGTCATTACATTACAAAATCAAAGCCATGCTCTTCTTACCGAAGGAATGTCAGTGGGATGGCCTATTATAGACAGAGAATCTTCCTGAATCACAAGTGGGCTGCCTGAGAGGGAGCTTGTATGATGATAAATGGTCAGGTCTTTCCAGAGCAAGTGGCAACTCAAGACCACTGTGCTTCTGGAGCATTCGCACAACCCCACCCATTACCACCATTCTTGTGTCAAAACTGTATTCTCATGCTTGACTACATCTTGGACTGGGGTGAGGACAAGAAATCCAACTCACTTTATATCATAGCAGCTTGGAGCCATGGGGGCTCATTGAGCTTTAGACATTATCCAAAATAAGTAGAGAAGATGTGGGTTTGAGAGGTTAAGTGACTTCTATGGGGTGCCAAAATGCCCTTCTGGCAGACTTGGATAGGTGCCAGTCTCCTTCCTTACAATCCTGCCTTAATTCCAGTCCCTTCTTGCCCTATCCTCAGGCTTCCACTGGAATCTGAGCCCCTGTGGTGAAATTGTTGAAAGCTCTTAAAATGATGACTTTTGTACTAGAAGCCAGATAAATAAGGCAAGACATTGATAATGATTAGGAAACACTTATATCTTTTGTGCATGAGGCCTTCACATGCTGATTTGTTTACTTGACAAATAACCCAAAACCAATGATGTCACTACATGTGGATGAAAGTTTAAACACTCATCTATGCAAACAAGGGAAATAAGACTTCTATTTGTAAAAAAACAAGTAGGCTTACATTAATTTGAATAAAGCTCCCTATTAAACTATAGAATGTCACTTTAGATCATTTGTCAGGACTTGGGAAGAGAAATAACTTTTAGTCACTTAGTTGAAAATGATTATGGAAACATTCTTATTAAGATGTTTTATATATATAGATTAATTTGGTTTTTTTTACAAATAACTTGAAATGGTATAATGAAGTCTTTTAGCATTCATATTTTAGGAAGGGTTCAGTTTGAGGTAAAGGGTTAATTAACGTTATTTGTGAGACAGAAATGAGCAGATAAAGGCTTGAGGTATTGGAAATGTAGGCACTGAGCTAGAGTTTTGAAACTTGATTTCTCCTCAGCACTGTGCCCCTTTTCTCTAATAAGACGGTGGCTCCTGTAGACCCAGGTCCAGAATATGGGTGCACAAAGGGAGGGACTAGTAGAACATAAAATGTAAGGAGGGGTCACTTTCAGGACTGCGACTGTGCTTGTGCAATCCTGAGGAAGAGATGAATGATGAGATTTGCTTTCAAAGAGTGAAATTAATAGTTTAGGGGGATGGCTTTGAAGGTCAGGAAGTGATGCCAGTACTACAGAGATAGCTTCATGAAAGAAGGTGTTGGTGCCCCCAAATGGTACAGGAATAAAAGGGACAGTAGAGTGAAAATAATACCAAAGGAGTGTGAGTGTGCATGCATGCACACGGGTGCTTACACAACTGATTCAATTGTAGGTCACTCAACTGATTCAATAGTCTAGTAATTTTATCTCTGTGTGTGGGGTGGAGGTGTCTTGCCCTGTGTCTCTGTGGCAAGACAAACAATGGAAGAAAAGTTCTTTTCTCAGAGGAGAAGCTGGGAAGCAGCATCATTGCTATCAACCTGATACACATTGTTACTGCTCAATGAGCAAGTGGCTATTTATAAAGTGGCATTCTGCATCTGCTGCTCAGTATTTGAAGAGTTTTCTGAGAAATCACAGTCCCTTCAAAACCTTATTCGGGTCACTGAAGCTGAGGTTTTAGTGATACTTGAAATCTTTTCTGGGGTGAAAAGTACATAGAATTTCCCAACAGAACTGTAATAAAGTCTGGAAATTACTTTTGGCTGGGGTAGAGTTTTCATGAGGGACTTAAAAAGCCTTAAGTGTGTGCTTAGCAGGCTATAAGGGAAGCCATGCACACCCCAGGAAAATAGAGCAGTACACAATGAAACATTTCATGGCCCACAAACTGTCCATTGCTAATTTGGATAACTGGGACACAGAATTTATTTTTTCTTATCTTTAAAATTTTCGTTTTGCTGAAAATCTATGGCCTGCTGAGGTACATCTACGCCACCTTTGGAATTCTTTTTCCAGGTTTTCTTATTTTTTTTTTCCTTCTCAACCCCTTTGTTTTTTTTCTGACCCTTTTCCCATCTTATTCCCATTTCTTTTTTTCTCCCATTATTAATCAATGAATAATTGGATTAATTTTTAATACATTCTCTGAATGTTTACTAATTGACATGGTAGGGGAAAAGGAAAAATGACACATAGCCCTGATCTAAAGGAATACATAAATTTGAATCTTCTACTACTAGGTGGACTCTCCTTTTACCAATACCCATGAAGCATGCCTTTCTGAAGGTTGCCTACAGCAACCCTGCAAGGTAGAAAAACGACAAGGGCTGCCTCTGGTGACAAGAAATGGATAAGGACATGGAGGGTCATGGAGGCTATAGAGTTGCAGTCCCAGGAGGAAGTTGTGAGATCAGGAGCAGAAGCAGGAAGTCATTCAGAAATGAAGGAATATTTTTTCTCACAACTGAAAGTAGAACAGAAAACTAGAGAGACTTTTTAGAGATAGAGTCAGATATTCTGTAAGTAGCGCAGGGGGTAAAACAGAAGAAAAGGACTTAAATATATTGAAAACATACAATGTACTAGACACTTAGTAGGTGCTTTACCTCTATATCTCATTTAATTATTTTAACAATCCTGTTAAAATAGCTATTACTGTTGCCATTTCATATTTAAAGAAATCAACCAAGGTCATATGGTTAGAAAATGGCCGAGTCAGGATTTGCATCATGGTATTTCTGAGTACAGAGACTGCATTTTTTACTATGTCTTGCTGATGACCCAGTTTGAGATTGATGGGAATGTGCTGTAGGAATTTATGTCTACCTTCCAAGCCAGAGACTGCACTTACATTAACTTGCATGTCATTTTTCAGAGGAGTTTTGTGTACACATGAATATTTTATTGTTATTATTATTGTTATTGTTGTTATGATTCTGGAGGAAAATATATATAGAATTTGGAATCATCCATGACATATTTCTTGAAATACACTGTCACAATGATTTTTGAAAATAAAAAATATTGAATGCAGGCTCTGGAAATAAGCTTTTTCTATATACGCACTGTAGAATAATTCTTAAACCAAAAAAGAAAAATGGTGGCCTTATTCACCCAGTTCCTTCTACATAAAATTTCCACAAGCTGTCAGCATCCCACAGGATTCTACCCACATAGCAAATCCTAGTGCAATACTTTGAACAAAGACATCCATCCCAGTAACATTCCATGTGGCTGTTGAAACCACCTTCAGGATAAAGAAGTTCCTTTTCCAGTTATGTAATTAGATGTAAAGCTATAAAAGTGTTTTAACGCATATGAGGAGAATCTTCAATTTAGTGTTGCAGGACCACGCGTGGGTAACATGTGAATGATTTCACTCCGTGGGAAAAGCTATTTTGTAAATCATTACATGTGATTTACATATGATTTACAAAAATGGCACAACATGCTGCCACCTACTCCAACTGCACCTCTAGCAGATACCTGGGAAGGATACCAGGCCAGAAGCAGTCTTAGCTCTTCTTCGTGCTGGGTACCTATTGATTGGAGTGGTCACTTAAGATCAAATCCATTTGCCATCCCTGATCTAAAACATCCTTTGTGGGGGAGAAATCATGCAAACATGATAAAATTTAATTCTCTTGTGGTTATAAAGCAAAGTATGTTTTAAATTTATTGAGATTTGTGTTTTAGCATAGCATCTGGTCTGTCCTGAAGAAAGTTCCATGTGTGTTTTAAAAGTGTGTTCTACTAATTTTAGGGTATATGTTCTATATATACAGGGTGGGGCAAAAATAAGTTTACAGTTGTGAGTAAGCAAAACACCGAGTTTATTCTTGTATCGTTATTTATTAATTTTGCATTATTTTCCATATAAACAATTCTAATCCCACTTTTGCTCCACTCTGTATACAAATGATTATTTGATATTGTTAAAATCTAATTCTTTACTGACGTTCTGTCTAGTTATCTCAATTACTGAGAAAAAAGCACTGAAACTTCCACCAATAATTGTTGAATTTTCTATTTCTCTTTTTTTGCCAGTTTTGTTTTATGTATATTGGAGCTCTTTTTAAAGATAGACTTATATGTTTAATTGTTATATCTTCCTAATGTGTTGAGCCTTTTATCATTATGAAATGTCTCTTTTTAAAGTAACAATTATACATTTATAGTCTATTTTATCTAATGTTCATTTAGCCATTCCAGCTCTTTTATGTCTTTTTCTATTCTTTTACTTTCAATTTTTTTGTGTCTTTGAAACTAAAATGGTGTTTTATAAACAGCATGTAGATAGAACTTGCTTTAAAAAAATCTAATCTGACAATCTGTCTTTTTTATTATTTTATTATTTTTAATTATTATTTTAATTTAAATTCTTTATTGTTTAAAATATTACATAGTCTCCTTTTTCCTCCATTGACCTCTCTCTGGTTGCTCCAACCCACCAGCACATGCCCTCACTTACCTACTGTCTGTGTCCATTGGTTATGCTCATATGCATGCATACAAGTCCTTTGGTTGCTCTCTTACTCGCCCCGCCCCCACCATCTTCCCTCTGAGGTTGGGCAGTTTGTTCGATGCTTCTATGTCTCTGGATCTATTTTTGTTCATTAGTTTATGTTGTTCATTATATTCCACAAATGAGTGAGGTCATATGATATTTATCTTTCTCTGACTGGCTTATTTCGCTTAGCATAATGCTCTCCGGTTCCATCCATGCTGTTGCAAATGGTAAGAGTTCCTTCTTTTTTACCACAGTGTATTATTCCATCGTGTAGATGTACCACAGTTTTCTAATCCAGTCATCTACTGGTGGGCACTTAGGCTGATTCCAAATCTTAGCTATGGTGAATTGTGCTGCTATGAACATAGGGGTGCATATATCCTTTCTGATTGGTGTTTCTGATTTCTTGGGATATATTCCTAGAAGTGGGATTACTGGGTCAAATGGGATAAAAATCTTAGAAGAATCCATAGGCAGCAAAATATCAGACATATGTCGTAGCAATATCTTTACTAATACTAGTACAGCTCCTAAGACAATGGAAACAGGAGAAAATAAACAAATGGAACTACATCAAAATAAAAAAACTCCTGCACAGCAAAAGAAACAATCAACAAAATAACAAGAAAGCCCACTGCATAGGAGAACATATTTGCTAATGTTATATCTGATAAGAATCTAATTTCCAAAATTTACAGGGAGCTCATACAAGTTAATAAAAGGAAGATAAACAATCCAATCAAAAAATGGGCAAAGGACCCTAGCTGGTTTGGCTCAGTGGATATAGAGCATTGGCCTGCGGACTGAAGGGTCCCAGGTTTGATACTGGTCAAAGGCACATGCCCAGGTTGCGGGCTTAAACCTCAGTGGGGGGCGTGCAGGAGGCAGCCAATCAATGATTCTCTCTCATCATTGATGTTTCTATCTCTCTCTTCCTCTCCCTTCCTCTCTGAAATCAATAAAAATATATTTTAAAAAATTTTTTTAAATGGGCAAAGGACCTAAATAGACACTTTTTGAAAGAGGACAAACAAAAGGCCAAGAGACATATGAAAACATGCTCAAAATCACTAATCATCCGAGAGATGCAAATCAAAACAACAATGAGGTACTACCTCACACCTGTCAGACTGGCAATCATCAACAAATCAATAAACGACAAGTGCTGGAGAGGATGTGGAGAAAAAGGAACCCTCGTGCACTGCTGGTGGGAATGCAGACGGGTGCAGCCACTGTGGTGAACAGTATGGAGTTTCCTCAAAAAGTTAAAAATAGAACAATTTGTCTTTTGATTGGAGTGTTTAGGGCATCCATATTTAATGTATTTATATTATCTATTGGATTTATATTATCTGTTTTTCATTTTTGTTTCTAATATCTCATATTTCTTTTATTTCTTAGTTCATTTGCTGATTTTTTTGTTAAAGTCATATTTTTTAGTATATCATGTTAACACCTCTGTTAATTCTTAGCCTATATTTTTCAGTTATTTTCTTAGTGTTTACTCTAGATTAAAGTATGCTTCCTTAAATGAACAATCTATTTCAGATTAGTACTGACTTAAGTCTAGTAAAATAGAGCAATTTTGTTCCAGTATATCTTTGTTTTCTCTTCCTACCTTTGTTCTATTATTATTATTATCTACACTAATAAAAGACAAACATGCAAATTGACTGTACCTTTGCTACACCTTACACCACGCCCACCAGCCAATCAGAACGACTATATGCAAATTAACCCAACCAAGATGGTGGCCGGCAGCCATGGAGCTGGAGCAAGCAGGAGGCTTGGTTGCCCCAATGATGGAGGAAGCCAAGCTTCCTGCCTGCCGCAGCCGGCTCTGAGTTCCACTCAAAGCAACAAAGTTTCAATTATAGAAGGTAAATAAACCCCAGACACCTGCTTTCAGCCGGCCGTGGTCACAGAGATAGAGCAAGCAAGAGGCTTCCCTCCCAACTGCCTTGGCCGGCTCTGAGCTCCTCTCAAGGCTACAAAGTTTCAATTATAGAAGGTAAATAAATCCCAGAATAAAAAAAGAAAAGAAAAAAGGAGAGGCTGGGAGCTTCCGTCACCAGGGGGCTTGGCCAGCCTGAAAACGGCCCTCAGCCCCTCACCCAGACTGGCCACGCACCCCAGTGGGGACCTCCACCCTGAAGGGGGTGTGACCAGCCTGCAAACACCCATCAGCCCCTCACCCAGGCTGGCCAGGCACCAAAGTGGGACCCCCACCCTGATCCGGGACACCCTTCAGGGCAAACCAGCCGGCCCCCACCCGTGCACCAGGCCTCTATCCTATATAATAAAAGGGTAATATGCAAATTGATCCTAACAGCAGAATGACTGGGAATGACTGGTCACTATGACACACACTGACCACTAGGGGGCAGACGCTCAATGCAGGAGCTGCCCCCTGGTGGTCAGTGCACTCCCACAGGGGGAGCTCTGCTCAGCCACAAGCCAGGCTGATGGCTGCCAGTACAGTGGTGGTGGGAGCCTCTCTCGCCTCCTCAGCAGCACTAAGGATGTCTGACTGCAGCTTAGGTCTGCCCCCCGCTGGCAAGTGGACATCCCCCGAGGGCTGCCAGACTGCCAGAGGGATGTCTGACTGCCAGCTTAGGCCCGATCCCCCAGGGAGCGGGCCTAAACCAGCAGGTGGACATCCTCCGAGGTGTCCCAGACTGCAAGAGGGCGTAGGCTGGGCTGAGGGACCCCCCCGAGTACACAAATTTTTGTGCACAGGGCCTCTAGTATCTAGTATATGTATATATGCTATATATCTAACAATATATGTTATAATTATTTCTGTAAATGTATTTTTAAAATAATAACAAAAGAAAAAAACTTTAATATATATGTGTAAATAAACACCAAATACACTCAGTCATATATATATGCTCATACTTATTATTTCCAGTGTTTTTTATTATTTTTTTGTAGATTTGTGTTAACATCTTGTACCATTTCCTTTTCAGTCTGAACAACTTCATAAAACATTTCTTGTAGGATATATTTGCTAGCAGTGAATTCTCTCCATGTTTCTTTATTTAGGAATGTCTTTACTTCACCTTTATCTTTTAAGGTTTAATGGATATAAAATTCACAATTGACAGGGTTTTTTTCTTTCAGCACTTTGAATGTGTATTTATTGCCTTCTGTCTTACATTGTTTCTGATTAGGGTAAGAAACAATGTAATTACCTATCAATTTTATTGTTGTTCTCTTGTTTGTGAAAAAGATTTTTTCTTGATAATTTCAAAATATCCATTTGTTTTTTGTCTTTTACCAGTTTGAGTATGATATGATTAGGTGTGTTTACCCTACTTAGGTTTTGTTGAACTTAATGAATCTGTAGATTAAGGTTTTTCAGCAAATTTGCAATGGTTTCAATAATATTTTTTCAAATAATTTTTCTGTTCCTTTTTTCTTCTGGGATTTCTCAGTGCACATTGTACATTACTCTTTGTTACATGGGTTTCTGAGGCTCTTAACTTGTTTTAAGCGCTTTTCTCTGTGTTCTTTGTATTAGATAATTCATTAATTTATTTTCAAATTTACACTTTCTCTTGATATCTCAAATCTGATATTAAGCCTACCAAGGCAACTTTTCATTTTGGTTATTGTGCTTTTCAATTATAGATAAAAGCATATTTTTTAATTAAAAGAAAATAATAAGGAATAGAAAATACATTTCCACTACTATATGTATTTATTGAAAAAAAATCTGCTGCCCTAACTGGTTTGGCTCAGTGGATAGAGCGTCGGCCTGTGGATTGAAGGGTCCCAGGTTTGATTCCGGTCAAGGGCATGTACCTGGGTTGCGGGCACATCCCCAGTAGGGCGTGTGCAGGAGGCAGCTGACCGATGTTTCTCTCTCATTGATGTTTCTAACTCTATCCCTCTCCCTTCCTCTCTGTAAAAAATCAATAAAATATATATTTTTAAAAATCTGCTTATAAGTGGACCCATGCAGTTCAAATCCTCATTGTTCAAGGGTTTACTGTAGATTGTAGTGACTCTGGATTGTTTTTATTTTTCTGAGATTTGCTGTTGTTGGTTTTTTAGTAACTTGCCTGGATTTAAACTGTGGAATCTGCCTCTCCCATGATATGTGGCCACTGATGTCTAGTCTCAGATTTTTATTCTTGTTTTTATTTTTTAGCCTGGTTTCCTAGGGATAACTCCTATTTCTGCATAATTTAGTGGCTAACCACTGATTTGGGCAAGCTGGTATGACTTCCACTTTCTGTTAATCGATGTCTGTGTGATTTGGGGGATACATTCCAATTTGCAGCTAATTCTCAGTTCTCCCTTGGCTTTTACCTTTTGCTGACCTCCTTTACGTTTCTTTATTTGGGAATGTCTTCACCTTTATCTTTTAAGGTTTGATGGATATAAAACTCACAGTTGACAGTTTGCATGCATATAGTTTCTCAGACATCCAGATACATGGAGATCATATCTCAGTCCTTTTATGACTCTGTCATTTCAAGGCTCTCCCTGCTAAATTTTTGGCTTGTTTCTTATCCTAACCAGGACTGCAAGCTCAAGCTAAGAATGCTGTGAATTCCCATTTTTCCCCATAAATTTATTATTTGTGTTGATTAAGCCATGATTAAGCCACAACCACCCCCATATTGAATCTTCACCCTCTAACAGCAGAGCTGTTAGTTTGCACAGCCAGCCCCATGCTGGTAAAACTAAGTTCTTACCAATGAAGCTGGGAGCAGACCCAGGAATGAATGCCACAGGCTCGTGCTGTTCTTACCTGAAGGTCAAGAGATTTCTGAAGAATAAATACTTTTCAAACTGTTTTCTACCTTTGGCTTAATTCCAAAGCTCCCAGATGGTTGTTTTTGACATTTCTGATCAGTTTTATGCTTGCTCTCTGCTGAAAGGAGTCACCAATGTCTTCATGCTTTCATACCATAACTGAAGTACCCCCTGTTTTCTTTTTAGTGACATTTTAGAGATCTCTCATAGTCTCTCTTAGGCCCTCTGGTGCCAGAAATATCAGAAAGATCTGAATCTCATCTCTTGGATTGACTGGACTCCAGGATGCTCTTAGCTAGGCAATTCATTCCCATGAGCAGAACTTGTATCTGACTTTTATCGTCATCATGGAGACTGGAAGCTTTGTACCAACAGAATGAAATGTTCCCTGCATAGAATGTTCTTCACATGCCAAATCTTCTGCATGATAATGGGATTATTTATCTCTCTGATTACAAAAAAAAATTATTTTACTGGAAGCAACCTAAAATGTGGAACAATTACATCCTAGACTGCAAATCTTGCTACCCTAGATATGAACAGGAGACAGATAAATAGTTGACTTGGATTACTTGAAAGTCATAAAATTCAGGGTTGAGAGTAATTTACCAAGACCTTCAAATAATAAGTGCTAATTAATGTAGAGCTATAAAGCCCTTGATTACAACCCTCAATTCAAGCCAAGAAGATGTCCACAGTACATGGCAAGTGTATTAAATGAGTCCCAAGCAGTCCAGTGGGATATTTATTGTTACCATTAAGCAAAGTAGAAAAGAACTGGAATCAGAAATGTTATCCTGATGCTGGTTGCTATAGAATAGGAGGGAGCTGTGAAGTCAATTGTGAATTGTGTGATACTGGGTTTTACCAGAGATTGGTCTTCCCAATTTAAGAAAGGCAATATTGTATCATAGTATATGACATATTAAATGCATTTAAATACAGCAAGGAACCAGAAAGATCCCCTGCCTAACTTCTCTTGCTCTCATCAGTCTTACAGATCTGATATTTTTGTGCAGGGCATCTAGTAACCCAATTCACAAAGATCTATTTTTATTTCTAATTCACACCTGAGGGAAACGTTAGGTCTGACAAATTAAAAAATTACAAGGACCGCAAAAGGAAAAGGATTCCATTTTTTTGAGAGACTGGGGGTAGTATCCTGTAAGTAATAATAATAAAAAAAAACGTAGGGAATCTCTACTCAACTCTCACAGTCTTGTGGATCCCACCAGGACTCTTACTAAAGTCTGGGCTAGCTGGATGTTTTAGGTCAGGTCAGAGGTAATTAGCATCCATCATAGGATGAGTGATATGGGAGTGGAGAGGATGGGAAAGCTTCCAGACTAGGGAGGAGAGCTATTTTGAAAATGTTTCTTGAAGGCATTCTTTACAAATAAAAACAAACCCCCTCTTATGTTGGAACTATAAAGCCTCATTAAAAATTACCTCAACAAATTTTCAATCAGTTTGAACCCTTTGAGATAGGTCATATGGCTGGTGTTACTTATTCATAAGAGCATAAGAAGCCTGTAATTCAAAAGATTATGTACTGAATGCCTGAAATCTTTGAGCTTTTTCAGTACTTTGCTAAATGCCACTAATACCAACCTGCAGAAGTTCTCTGTCTTTGTGACTTCCCCATTCAAAGGGAACTAAAATATATTGCAAATATAACGAAACTCATTTTCTTGCCTCTTGAGGCACCTATTTTCCCATTCTGAAACTGGAATATGTTTTTCAATAAACTGATTTATTTAATTTGGTTGTATTCTTTATTTCTTTAAAAAACTTGTTAACTCAAGGGTGCATTTTCCAATCTATTGGGTCTTAGAATAGAAGAGAGTGAAAGAGTAAAGAGCATGAACTCTGGTTAGACAGATGACGTTTGAATTCTTGCTTCATCAATTGCTGATTCTGTGATCATAGGCCAGATACTTAATTTTTCTGAGCCTGAGCTTTCTCATCTGCAAAATGAGGAAAATAAAACCTACTTTTTATGGTTTTGCGAATTAAATAAGATAATATACATAAAATGGGACTTAATGGTCAATTAATATAAGCTATTATCATGATATACTCATTTTTCCTTCCTCTCTTACCCTTGGATGACAAGTATTAACTGTCTTATACTTCTGAAATCTGGCTGAGGCAAAATTTATGAAACCACTAGTATAGATGGGGGATCTTTTATATATTCGGCACCATATTAGGCACTTCAAGGAAAGTTACAGAATTGTGGTATGCTCTCTGCCCTCTGGGAGCTTATATAACCTAGTTGAGGACAAAAATAAACTCATATAAATAATCAAAGAATATGTTCTTTTAGAATTGGTTTATATAATTTAACATCTAATTATATAAATCAGAATAAAAATGACTCAGCACTCCTTAAAGGAAGGGACTTTGATTAATGGGAATAACATGGATTCTAGAGTCAGATAAGGGTTCATATCTGGATTTTATGCCTTAGTAGCTCCATAACCTTGGGCTAGTTATCTAACTTCCCAGAGCCCTCATTTTCTTGTTGATAAATTGGTGGCAACAAATATCCATGTTACAGGGTTGCTATGGGAACTAAATATAAAGTCCATGGCCTCTAGCTGGTACTTAACAGGTAGTAGCAATTATTTGATACATCTTTGTTTCCTCCATAGCACAGCACCTAACTCAGCAATTTGTACAGAAATATGTAATCAGCAAATGTTTACTGAACTGAAAAATTAGCATTTGTTCTACATTTTCTTCTTCAGGCTGTTTTATTTTCCCTACTGTAATATGTAGCTTCATGGTGATCATCCAGGTGATGTAAATTGGTGGACAACTTGTGGGCTGTTATATTTTTCAGAACCCATCTATGATCTGGAAAATATTCATGAATTCAAATTAACTTAAAGGTCATCGTCTTCGCTATCTCACTGATGAATATTCTAGTAGTCAATTCTAGCAGGAAATGGGAAAGATTTCCTCCTTGATCTTTACTGTACTATATGTGTGTTAGCTTATGCCAAACACTCTATAGAGGCAAGTGTGTTGCTTTCCATATTAGATATTCTTGAGAAAAAAAACAGCAAATTACAAAGTTAATTAGTGAGTTTTCCTGTTTAAGGAGATCACTTTCTGGTTACTTTTGTTAGGAAACTATTTGATTAAGAATAAAAAGTCTCCCTGTGAACTGAAAGTCTCCTAGACCTCCTCTTGCACCAATCTGAGCTGGGATTTCTCAATTCATTTCACAAATGTGAGGATTTGTGCTAAGGTTTATCGGGTAAAAAAGATATATGAGGTATTCTCTATTTTCAAAAGGTTTTGTACTAGAGAGAGGTACAAACATAACAAAAACATAAGGCAGAATATTATTAGGTGGCTTGAGGGAGGCACAGCATGCTTTAGGAACATGAAAGATGGGGAGATTGATTTCATATGCCAATAAATTGATTTCTGTTGGAGAAACTATGAAAACTTAAGGAAGAAAGGGAACCTAACTTCGATTCCTGTTACAATATGAGATCTCCCTAAGATCTGTTGGCTATTGAAGGTAGAAAATCATATTTGAATCTTACTTCCACCTTAGATGGAATTATTCCTACTTTTATGACTTTGCAAACAAGGCGGATCTCTGGCTTTGACATAACACTTCTGCAAACACTTTCTTTCCTTATTATGTTTCTGTTTTACCTCCCTTCCATAGGCTGCATTCTTTAGGAGACCAGCTCTAAATATACTAGCTGTCTTGCTCCCTGATTGAAGTAGATATCTATTATGTAGAGTTTTTATTTTCTAAAGGTACCAAGTTATGAATTGGCTCTCTATTCCTGACAATTTTTCCTCATAAAAATATCAAATTTATCAATAAAACAGATTTCAAAAAGGAAATTCAAATACATGTTACTTTATAATATAAATATTTATGAAAATGTAAAACAAGCACTTATAAAGGCTGCATTTTAAATGCTCCTTTAAAGGATTTTTCTGGGAGATAGGTAAGTTAAGGCTTTTTAAAACAAATGTTTAATGAAGTTTGGATTAAAGACCCCTTCTTCTTTGTTTATTTCTTGGTAAATCTCCTTCTAGTAAGCACATTCATAATTAAGGTCATCTGCCTCAATTTTTCTCTCTCCTGATTTGTTGAGGATAAATGCTTCTAAAAATCTCTGAAAGGCAAATGCTAGTGGGAGGCAGTTTCCATGGTGACTTCAGAGTTTGTATTGTTGTTTTTAGACATCATAAATATAGGGGTTGCTTTTGCTTGTTACTGTGAAGATCTCACGGTAAAAGCCATAGGGCAGAGGTGAGGAGTGTGTGCCCAGCCCAAGGGTCTGGGCATCCTGTGATGGACATTTAGAAGCTTTGTGTCTCTCCTGTCTCTGTGTTTAACTGCATCATTTAATGCTGATTCTGATCTGGGGTGGGCAAGTAACTCAGATACCCAGATGAGCACACTAGGGAAATATGCAGGCAGCATACCCAATGGATTAGGGGGAGGGGTTTCCAGAACAAGTGAATGAAAGTTGATTAATGTATCTTAATAAAGCACAAAATATGTTGTTTTTTCTCATTGAATGCTCTCTCAATAAGCAAAACTCTTTTAATATTTAGTATAAGAGGAGGAAGAGAAAGCCATTGCTTCCTTGAAGTCAAATTCAAGTTCATTTCCTTTTACCATTTTAATGTACATATTTATAGGACATTATTATTAAGAGAATGCCAGCCTGCACATTATATAATATCTGTAATACTTAATTTACATTAGGACAGGTGTGTCCAGATAATATACCCTTATAGAATTTAAATATTTTTTCCCTTCAAGTGTTGCCTTACAACTTGTATAGCAAAGAATTTAACCTTGCCCAAAGAGAAGTGTAGCTTCCATCCTATGTTCCCAGAAAGTCACCTCTAAGTCCCTAGGATGTCTGGCCTGATAAATGTGTCTTTGTTTATCTGTGAGCTTTGGGGTCACACCAGTTAGGCTAACAATGTGATTTAGGGTGGGGGCTTTGGGTCGTGCAGTATCAGCTTGACTAATAGAGGGGCTGGAGACTGTGGTCAGCCCCATGGGTGAAAAACAAGATCTACCTGACTGAGGTCCAATAAAATCTCTGGACATGAAGGCTTGAATGAGCTTCCCTGGTTGGCAATTTTCTATGTGTATTGCCACACATTGTTATCTGGAAAGTTAGCACTCTCTACAACTCTACTGGGAGAGGGCAGCAGAAGCTCCGCATGTAGCTTTCCTGGACTCTGCCTCTTGTGTCTCTTCCTTTGGCTGATTTTAATCTACATCCTTCCACTGTAATAAACTAAGTATAACGGGTTCCAAGGAATCCTGTGAGTCCTGTTAGCTAATTATCAGAGCTGAGGGTGGTCTCGGGGACCTTTGAACATGCAGAAAAGGAGAGTGGAAAAAATCAGGGGCCCTGGCTGGGTAGTACATCCAATGTGCCAGGGTTGCAGGTTCAATCCCTGGTCAGGGCACATATAAGAGTTAACCAATGAATGCACAGCTAAGTGGAATAACAATCTACAAGTTTCTTCTTCTTCTTCTTCTTCTTCTTCTTCTTCTTCTTCTTCTTCTTCTTCTTCTTCTTCTCTTTCTCTCTCTCTCTCTCTCTCTCTCTCTCTCTCTCTCTCTCTCTCTTTAATAAATCAATCTATGAAAACTAAAAATAAATCAGTTAAATTCTTTTTTGAAGGCTTGATCACTTGCAGGAATGTCAAAGGTAACCAAGTATTCTTTAATCTACTGAAAACAGTCAGGATCTTTTGGATTTTTAAACTAATCTTACAAATCTTCAGAAGAGCTGCTACTATTATTAATACTAAGGAGGGCATGATACTAAGGCAAGTGGAGGAGATTTTTAAAAATCCTGTTTCTTGTCACTCATTTCTGGATAATAACGACCATTATAAACTTATGAACAAAAATAGATACAGAGGCAGAGCTGCCTCGAACAGACTGTCAAACTACAGCAGGAAGGCCGGGGAGGGTGGGAGGGCAGGAGGGGGGGGGCGGGTAAGAGATCAACCAAAGGACTTGTATGCATGCATATAAGCATAACCAATGGACATAAGACACTGGGGGGTAGGGGAGGCCAGGGGATTGTCAAGGGTGGGGAAAAAAAAAGGAGACATATGTAATACTTTTTGTAATACTTTAAGCAATAATATATATATATATATATATATATATATATATATATATATATATATAATAAAAATAAATAAATAAAAATCCTGTTTCTTCCTCAAGATGTTTCAGTGGCGGAAATCTATATATCAGCATGCATAATGATTAAAGGCCCTTTTTTCCATTTCTTACCAGACTAGGCCAATGGCAAGAATAATATAAAGATATCTAGGAGGCTCGCCTAATTTATAGTTTTATCACTATTTATTGACTCAGTTGTAATGCTACAAGAGCAATCAATAGTTTCAGTGTTTCAATGTCTATATAAAACACTAAGAACCACTGTGACTTGTACAATAAAAAATACCTTTGTAAGTTTACTCCCAGAATGCTCTGAATGCATGAACATTGTTAATGGAAACAGGGAAGCATTAAATAAGGACCCCAGGTGTTGTCTCATGGGGCTGGTAATTAATTCACGCAATAAAGTAGGAACTTGCCTTTTCATGGGTAATTATGATACTAAATCACCAATGAAGCCTAGTAATATTTTAAATATTTTAAGTTACTACCAGATGTATGAGCTTTGGAATAACTCTTTTCAGTTTCTTACTAACAAATGCATGATGTATGTTTTCTTAATTTCAATTGAATATTTTAAGTATAAAATGAAAAGAAGTTGGGTGTCAATAAAATAGTATCCATAAAATAAAACCAGTGCTCATTTCACATTTGTAAGTTAGGGTTTGTTTATCATAAAGCCTGATTTAACAGTGTCTTAGGCTTCTAACTTTTCTACTATACTGGATATCTGAAATTTAGCACTGTAAAGATTGTAGGAAGTAAATACAGAGTTTTCCCTTGGAAAAATATTAAAATAGGAAAAATGGCTTCTTAGTGTGTTTCCTCACATTGAATTCCCTTTGAGTTGGAGGAGCCATATCCACAAGTGTGACCTCTCTTTCACTGAACACTGGCATAGCTTTTAACCACCCAGAAAAGATTATGAGCATCTCTCCTTCTCTCACCCATTAAATTTTATGGGTCTCCATCCTGTTATACATCCAGAGATAGACTTGAATATTTTTGGATAAATCTTGTACATTTGTTTCCAAATTATTCATGTTAAATCTTTACTGCATCACAAACCAACATTAATAAGCCATCAATTATAAAGTGAAATAGGGAAATTATGGTTTCTGGTTCCACACTTAATAAGTTTTAGAAGTCACCACTCTCTGCTAACAATAACCAAAAAAGCTGAACAGACTGAAAAATCAAAAGTTATTCTTGGATCCATAAGAGAAGGAAGAATAAGAGAAGAGAGCACACAAGGCAAACTGTTGCCTTCAGGATAAAAAGACAGACAAGCAAATACAAGGAGTTGCAGCTTACCTGAGTAGAGACTTATGAGTGGAAACTGCCATGGGAATCAGTGCCAGGACAAGAAAACCTGACTATAATTGGCAATTTGCTGTAAGCACAGCCTGGACAATTCTTAGAGCCATAAACTCCGGGGCCACCCAATCATGGGGGGCTAGGGGAGGGAAGGGCACACTATTGTGAGATTTACCTCCAGAAGCTTTACCAGATTCCCATAGTAAGTATACAAGCAAAATCACCTTGGGCTTCCTGCAGGGGGAGGAGAAAAGTAACCATGCTGAAACACTCTAGAGCAGTGGTCGGTAAACTGCGGCTCACGAGCCACATGCGGCTCTTTGGCCCCTTAAGTGTGGCTCTTCCACAAAATACCACGTGCGTGCACGCATGTACAGTGCAATTGAAACTTCGTGGCTCATGCGCAGAAGTCGGTTTCGGCCTGGGCGAGTCTACTTTGAAAAGTACTGTTGATATTTGGCTCTGTTGACTAATGAGTTTGCCAACCACTGCTCTAGAGCACTCTATTCTTCTTAACACGGCATGCTGTGAGGGGAAAAGAGTTAACCAGAGCCTAAGTAACCTGGGGAGGGAAAATACTCAACTCCAGCCCACTTTAGCCATCCTGTCCCATATAAGGGGAAAGGAGAACCTAACAAATCAATGTGAAGTTCACAGTCCAGAGGCACAGGCTCAGTAAAAGATTGAGACCAAATCATAGGACTGTGGGACAATTTCCTTCCCTCACATCTCACCACCACATTAATAAAGACCTATTACAACAGTTTCTTTTACCCAGTAGATCATATTCAGCTTTCAATAAAAAATTACAAGACAGACCCAAAGGCAAAAAACACAATTTGAAAGAGTCAGAAGCAGGCCCAGATATGGCTGGTATGTCGGAATTATTACACCAATAATTTAAAAATAACTATGATACTATGCTAATGTTTTTAATAGATAAAGTATATAATATGCAAGAACAGATAGACAATGTAAACAGAGGGATGCAAATTCTAAGAACAGCCCTACCCCATTGCTAGAGATCAAAACACTGTAACAGAAATGAAGAATGCCTTTGATGGACTTATTAAGAGATTGGACATGGATAAAGAAAGAATCTCTGAGCTAGAGAATATACCAATTTAAAGCTAAAAAACTGAAAATCAAAGAGAACAAAGACTGAAAAAAAAGAAACAGAATGTACAAGGACTGTGGGACAATAGGTACAACATACTTGTAATGGGAATACCAGAAGGAGAAGAGAAAGAGAACAAAATAGAAGAAATATTTAAAACAACAATGACTGAGAGTTTTCCCCAAATTACTGTCAGACACCAAACCACAAACTCAGGAGGCTTAGAGAACACCAGGTAGGATAAATGCAAAAACAGCAACAACAAAAAGCCCCACACAAAACAACAATGTCTGGATTTCTTCAGTGATAGTTTTTGATTGCTTGTTTTCCTGTATAAGGGTCATACTTTTGTTTTTGCTCTAATTATTGTTTTTTGAAAACTGGACATTGTCAAATAGTAAAATATGGCAATAATGGAAATGCAATCCTGCCACCAGGGTTTGTTGCTGCTGCTGCTTCTAGCAGTTGTTTGTCTAGTGACTTTTCTGAACTAATTTTGTAAAGTCTGTATATTTATTGTGTGGGGCCACTGAAGCCTCTGGTTATTTTAGTTGTCAGCTAATGTCTGGAACCAATAAGTCTCCAAATCTTTACCGTGTGTGTGTGTGTGTGTGTGTGTGTGTATTTGTGTGGTCTGTCTATGTGTGTGTCGTATTGGGGTATGCCTTTAACATTTCACCAGGTAGTTTTCTACTCTGCCTTAACCTTCCATTCCTGTTGACTCTCAAGTTCAGTTACAGGTAAGAGATTATAGTCTTCTTAGGTCTTTCATGAACATTTTAAAAGCCTTTGCATGTTTGTGATCTTCAAAGCCTCATTCCTCAGCTTTTCATTTCAAGTTCCCTGGATAATCTATTGTTTGCGTCAACTGCTACCCATCACTTCAGGCACATATGCTGTTAAAACGCTTGAGAAATTTACCTACATCACCCATGGAAAAATAGCACTGGGAGAGCTTGAGTGAGCTCAAAAGAAGACAAGCCTTTTAAATGGTGTCTTCCAGGACTACTTGGTAATAACTCCTATTTGGGAGTGAAATTTTGAAAGATCTCCAGCCCTCCTCTGCTTTCTCTAGTACTGAGAATGCAGGCTGTTATTTTTCAAAACTGGAGAAAGTGGGTGGGATTAAGGTAAGTTAAAATGCTACCAATTTTGCTGCTCTTATCTAGATACAGTCATATTTCTTGACTAAACACTTCCCTGTTTTGCTACAAGCCTTTGGTTCATTTGCAGAGTATAAGAAAAAGTTGATTTTGACCAATTCTTGATCAATTTTCTCATTGCTTTTATAAAGGAACAAAAGTTCAGAGTTCCTTACTTCAACATTTTTTGATGCCTCCCCCTCTTAATTTTGACAATGAATCCATTTTTTAAAAAATCAGTGACAAATTTACCTTATTGCACTTTTTTATGTTTTATTGATTTTTTACATGGAGGAAGGGAGAGGGTTAGAGAGTCAGAAACATCGATGAGAGAGAAACATCGATCAGCTGCCTCCTGCACACTCCCCACTGGGGATGTGCCTGCAACCAAGGTACATGCCCTTGACTAGAATCGAACCTGGGACCCTTCAATCTGCAGGCCGACGTTCTATCCACTGAGCCAAACCGGTTACGGCCTTATTGCACTTTTGATTGTTTGTTTTGTTAACCCAACTGTGGCTAGAAGGGGTTCATTAATGAAAATCTACTTTTTAAGCCAAATCTCAGGCACCATATTACTATTCCTTTAGCTAGTCTTACTAAAAAAGCAATCAACTTAAGAAATCAAATTTATAGGTCTGAATCAACATTTCCATAATCAATATACAAAGAATCAGAAATGTGCACAATGTTTTAAAGATGGTAAATTATATAGAAACAAGAGAAAAGAAAAAAAGCAATTTTTGCCTAGAAGAGTTTCAATTCTATATAATGCTGAGATTGCAACACATTAGATATTCCATGTGAAAATTAAGACTGACATATCAATGAACCAAATTCTATTTAATCTTTCTTTGATGATGCTATAAGTTTGGAATAAAGTGTCAATTTGCCTTAACTTGGACTTCTTTATTACTAATTAACAAAATAAACTAACAAACAAAATAAAAAAAGACTCTTAGATACAGAGAACAGACAACTCTCAGAGGGGAGAGAGGGGAAGGGGTTAGGAGGCTTGGTGGAAAAGGTGAAGGAATTAAGAAAAGAAACAGCAAATCTCATAGACACAGACAACAGTATGGTGAGTACCAGAGCGAAAGGGGCTGCGGGGAGGTAGAAGAGGGTAAAGAGGGGATAAATGGTGATGGAAGGAGATCTGACTTGGGGTGGTGAACACACAATACAATACACAGATGATGTATCATAGAACTGTACACCTGAAACTTACATAATTTTATTAACCAATGTCACCCCAATACATTTTTTTTTCAAGGTTAGTATGAAACATACGCTCTCTATCATTTGGAACTGAGTTCTAGGCTATTTCTAACTCGTATACATTCTTCCTAAAGGAAATGATGGAAGCTTCTGTGAAAAATTTACCTGCAATAAGTCAATAATAAAACTAATTGAAATGAAATTGAAATTTGAGTAATTTTAAATCCAAAATATCTGTGAATCCCTCATAGAATGTTTATATAATGACATAATTATTAACAGATCTAAAGTAGGATGTGTATTTAATTTTTAAATCTTTTCTAAATTTTCTGCCAGAATATGGAATTGTGTGCATGTGTGTGTGTGTTAAAAACAGCTTGCCCTATTTGATATTTAAGCATATCTTGTATTTCCAATTAACAGTAAAAGGAGAGTTGGCCTAAATTTGATCAGATTAGTGGTTTCTGGGTGGGATTCTGGCAGCATCCAAATATTCGCATGAAAAATAAATGCAAACCCTGGAATGAAAATGCTTCCTTACATGGAGAACTTGGCCACATGTCATAGCTGGGAACCTGCGCAGAGACAAAATGTGCAGGATGCACTAGAATTCTATTCTCTGCACTTTTACCACCTTCCAAAATATGATTCTTTCTGTGAAAAATGATGAGACAAATTCTGTTGACAATATCTAAATTTCAGATGATAATGGAAGCTTGAGGATAATCATTGAGTCCTTTATCCTTCCATTTCACAGGTTAACTAACAGTGCCTTTAGATATTAGTTTGGGGTTTAGAATTTTTATGCTAGTTTGTTCTGTAAATAGATATTTTACTTCATGGAAGAAGCAGAGAGGGTGTTCTTATGATGATTAAAAAAATAAAATGTACAGAGTCCCCCTGCATGCAAAGCAAGTCATCAAGTCATCTCACATTGAGTTAACCTTCACAGCCACTTAAAATATGAGTAGACAGCATTGTCATGGTTATACATAAGGGAGAACTGCACTAACCAAACCCATTACCCAGCATTATGTGCATACTGTGGGTAGTGCAGGAAGCAATTAGGAGGCTGTATCCTATATAATAAAAGGCTAATAAGCAAATTGACTGAATGGCAGAATGACCAGTCACTATAATGTGCACTGACTACCAGGGGACAGACACTCAACACAGGAGCTGCCCCCTGGTGGTCAGTGCACGCTCACAGGGGGAGTGCCCCTCAGCCAGAAGCCAGCTTCACAGCTGCCAAGTGCAGCGGTGGTGGTGGGAGCCTCTTCTGCCTCCGTGGCAGCACTAAGGATGTCTGACTGCCAGCTTAGGCCTGCTCCCCACAGAGAGCGGGCCTAAGCTATCAGTCAGACATCCCCCAAGGGCTCCTGGATTGCGAGAGGGTGCAGGTTGGGCTGAGGGCTGCCCTCTTTGAGTGTACAAATTTTGTGCACTGGGCCTCTAGTATTTACAGGATATGGGAATATGAAAACATGCCTGGTCGTGGGATTGTCATGGCTCTCCTACACAGTATATGAGCTCTGATGCAGGCTCATTCTCTAATGGTTCAAGGCACAATTAAGCTGAATTATGAGTACAAAAAGACTCAGAAACACTCACTCAATTATCAAATATTAATTGTGCACCCACAATGTTCCAGAAACTGTTTATGGAGAAACCAATGGGCATTGCGGAAACAGAGCTACAAATCACTTCCTTCCTGCTGGGAGCTGCCGGGAGCCGGTCCATGCTTGCTGTTTCAAGGGACCTGGCATATATGGCATACTGTTCTTAATATGTTTGCTCACCTTCTTGGCACTATGTGTTTTAACCAAGGTCTCTGAGAAAGGTTGTTTCCCCAGGTAGGGATTTTCCCCTGAAGTTAGGGAGGGAATAAAACCTCTTAACTAAGTGCCAGGCGGGTAATTAATCACTTTAACTATGAACAATCATGCTTAAGCTACATAATCTTTACTCCCTGGAATGGAGATAAGTAACGCCCTAACCTTTGAAATAGAGATTGATAGGATTAGAATCAACTGGTATAAATACAGATGTAAGAAGACAGAATAGAGAGAGACAGAAATTGGCACAGAACCTACACAGAACATTCTCTAGAGACAGAATAACTTCGCTGGAGAGAACATGGCAAAAGATCCTGGACAGAAACTGGCCTCAGAACCTAGAGACAGAACCTAGCGAGAGAACATGGCAAAAGATCCTGGACTGAACCTGACTACAGAAATTGGCAAGAGAACCTGACTAGAACCTTGTGACTGAACCTGGCTGGAGAACCTAGCGAGGGAACATGGCTACAGAACCTGGCTGGAGAACCTGGAGAACCTAGCAAGAGAACATGGACACAGAACCTGGCTGGAGATCCTGGCTAGAGATCCTGGCCAGGCTGCTGATCAACTGAATGCTGTCTCCGTGTCATTCCTTCTTCGCCGACTCCGTCCACACCTCTGGGGACCCCTGGACCTCCTGGGGCAGGACCCCGGTACCTTCCCAGTGAAGACTACATTTAAAAGTTCTCTTCACACTACCAAGAATCATGATTTCACAGGTGAAATTTGTAACTGAAGAACAGTGGAATTCATTCATTAATACATACTAGTATGTTCCTCCCCTGTCATAACTTTGACACTGGGCCTTGAAGAATTAATGGCATGTAGATAGATGGACAGGGGAAGCCTTTCTGATAAGGGCAACAGCATGCAAAGAGGTAGAAAACTGCTAAACTCATGCTTTTTAAAACAAAATAGCTTAAAAGTCTTAGTTATCTGATAAAGAAACAGACTGTTTCCTGTAAAACTTCAGTTTGTCTAAATGAGAAATAATATACGAATGTGAAATTCTCACATTCTACCAGTAGACTTCTTCTCTAGAAATGTAGTTCAACATTTTGATTAAACATTGTATATTAGAATATTTTTTAACATTTTAAGTTACGTGTTCTAACAAATGAATTATTTATTCTTATTTTATTTACCTACTTCATCAGAGGAAGCAAGAATGAGAGCGAAAAGACAACTGGTGTGTTGGCTACTATTTGGCTGTGTCTGTCTGAAACTGGAATATTTTCTTTTTTAAAAAAATATATATATTTTATTGATTTTTTACAGAGAGGAAGAGAGAGGGATAGAGAGTTGGAAACATCGATGAGAGAGAAACATTGATCAGCTGCTTCCTGCACACTCCCCACTGGGGATGTGCCCACAACCAAGGTACGTGCCCTTGACCAGAATTGAACCTGGGACCCTTCAGTCCGCAGGCCGATGCTCTATCCACTGAGCCAAACCGGTCAGGGCTGGAATATTTTCTGAAGTGTTTTTCTCTTATTTTCTTTTAAAAAAAATATATTGTTATTGATTTCAGAGAGGGAGGAAGGAGGGAGAGGGAGAGATAGAAACATCAATGATGGGAGAGAATCATTGACTGGCTGCCTCCTGCTTGGAATCAAGCCTGAGAAACTTGGGCATGTGTCCCTGACAGGAATTGAACTTGGGACCCTTCAGTCCACAAGCCAACACTCTATCCACTGAGCCAAACCAGCCATGGCTCTTCTTTTCTTTCTTTCTTTTTAACTTTTCCTTTTCTTTTTTTCATTCATTCATTCATTCATTCATTCATTCATTTAACATATATTTAATGCATGCCTTATTTTTGTCAGGTTCTGTTATCTCTTATGGATATATCAGTAAACAAAGAAGATAAAAATTCCTGCACTCTTGCAGCTTACATTTTAGTGGGAAGAGATAAATAGTTTATTAAATTATGACACATGCTGTTGAAATAAATTAAGTAGGGAAGAGAGTAGGAATATGTATGTAGGGGAAGGGATGGAACTTGTAATTATAAAGAGATAACCTCATTGAAAAGGTGATATTTCAACAAAAACTTGTAGTGATTCACTTAAGTATCTGGAAGAAGAGTGTCCTAGTGAGAGAGAACAGCCAGTACAAAAGCTCTGAGGCAAGTTTATGCCAGGATGTTCAAGGAATGGCAAAGGAACTTCTGCATAGTAATAGCAGAAGTGAGAAAGGGAGAGAGTTGAAGTCAAACAGGGGTGTGTGTGTGTGTGTGTTTGTGTGTGTGTGTGTTGGGGATGGGGTACAAATGGTGTGGGGCCTTGTAGACTTTTATACTAAGATGAAAAGCCATTGTTCTTCTTCTTCTTTTTTTGACATGGCCTAATAGATAATGCAATCCACAAAAAAGATGTATAGGTTTAAAATGCTAACAACATAAACAGAAATATAACAAACAGTGACATTGGAGGAAATATAGTGCTTTGATTTCAGCTCAGTGTATTAATATCTATTTGCAAGTTGTCTTCATCTGAGAAAGCTCCTCAATCGACTACATTGTAATAAATTTATTTATTACCCAGTTCTACCAAATACAGGATCCAAATGTAAGGAGCTGTAGAAGGAAACTATCAGCATACGTCATCTCCTCCTACCCCATACTCCACTCCAAGTCTGGTGACCTAAGAGGTTTGCCTCTCCCCCATGCAAGCATGCAAGGGCCACAAAAGCAAGAGCCTTGTCTACCTTGTTCAACAAGATATCCTAGAGCAGTTGTCGGCAAACTGCGGCTCACGAGCCACATGCAGCTCTTTGGCCCCTTGAGCATGGCTCTTCCACAAAATACCGACTTCTGCGCATGGGCCATGAAGTTCCAATCGCACTGTGTGTGCGCGACCGCACATGGTATTTTGTGGAAGAGCCACACTCAAGGGGCCAAAGAGCCACAGTTTGCCGACCACTGTCCTAGAGGTTAGAAGAGTCCTTGACAGAGACTTTTTTGTATGAGTTTACAAAAGAAAAAGTCGTTCCTCAGACATAATAGTTGAGGATCCCTAATCCAGTGAGATTAAGATTTTAATATACCTTCAGGATACATTCCCCAGTCCAAATAAATAATTCTACTAAACTATGGTTGTATTATTCACGGCTCTCCAGGGAAGCAAAACCAGTATAATGAAAATATATAGACAGAATTATAGATTTGATATACATGTACATGTATCCTATTGGTTATATATGGGGTTTATTATATAATGATTATATTTATTATACAGGGGTGGACGGAAGTAGGTTAATAGTTGTTCATATGGAAAAATAAATAATATAAGAATAAAGTCTGTGTTTTTCATACTCACAACTGTAAACCTACTTTTGCCAACCCTGGTATATATGATTTATTAGAATTGGCTTATGTGATTATGGAAGGTGATTCTACTAAATAGATATTGCATTGGGGTTCTCCAGAGAAATTGACATATATAATAAATTATATATATGCATAATAGAGTTTGCAATATGTAAATCTAATAGTATGTGTATTATGTAAAGGGTGTCCCAAAATTCACGCAAGAATAAATTTTGATAGAAAACACAGGTTTATAATTTAAAATTGTAAATTTTTATTGATTCATAAAGGATACAGTATAGGGTTATGTATGGAATAGCATATCGGGTAAATGGCCTCCACGGCTTTGCTGGCACATACGCACTCTTTTGTTATTGCCTGAGCAGCCGCATTTTCAAAAAAGAATGGTCCGTTAGTGCCTCCAGCCCAAAATCCGCACCAAACAGTGACACGTTATGGATGCATTTGTTTCTCAACAATCACTCGTGGATTTTCTGAACCCCAAATGTGACAATTTTGTCGATTAACCGAGCCATCAAGATGAAAATGAGCCTCATCGAAAGTCAGCCACATTTATGCAAAATGGTCATGGAAAATTTCAACAAAAGAGTGTGTATGTGCCAGCAAAGCCATGGAGGCCATTTACCCAATATACTCTTCCATACATATCCCTATACTGTATACTTTATGAATCAATAAAAGATTTACAATTTTTAATTATAAACCTGTATTTTCTATCAAAATTACTTCTTGCGTGAATTTTGGGACATCCTTTATATATATATATAGTATTTATAGGATATGATCACACATTATGCATATGATATATAAATATTTACTTATTTATTTATGAAGGCTGAGAAGTATCATAAAGTTCTTCAGTCAGCAAGCTAGAGACCTAAGAGAGCCGATGGCTAATTCCAGTCCGAATCCATGTCTTAAGGCAGGAGAAGATCAATGTCCTAGATAAAAAAAAGTCAAGTACTTTGAGTGAATTTTTTACTCAGTCTGATTGAATGAGACCCACCCACATTAGGGAGGGCACTTTATTCAGTCTACCAATTCCAATGTTAATCTCACACAGAAATATCCTCAAAGATATACCCAGAATAATGCTTAAGCAAATATCTAGACATTCTATGGCTCAGTCAAGTTGACACATAAAAGTAACCATCTGTACTGGTGTACAAATGGTGGGGAAGTGGGAAGTGATATGCCCTAGGTGTAAGCAATAAGGGGCGTACTGTCTGTGAGAATATAAAAAAAAATCAATTCAAAACAATCTTTTTTTAATATATTTTTATTTATTTCAGAGAGAGGGAGGGAGAAGGAGAGAGAGAAACATCAATGATGAGAGAGAATCATTGATCGGCTGCATCATTGGTCAAGCCCACAACCCTGGCATGTGCCCTGACTGGTAATCAAACCGTGACCTCCTGGTTCATAGGTCTCTACCACTGAGACACGCCAGCCAGGCAAAATAATCTAATTTTTATTAGTATCATATACTAGCAACTGTAAACAATATCAATGACAACATAATTCTCCCACCCTCAATCTTTTGTTGTGTAAATTCTAATCAATTACTGCATATTTATGAGGTCTTTTTTATTTTGGTCAAATATACAATAA
The DNA here is from genome assembly GCF_964212035.1 of Myotis nattereri. Classification (NCBI taxonomy): domain Eukaryota; kingdom Metazoa; phylum Chordata; class Mammalia; order Chiroptera; family Vespertilionidae; genus Myotis; species Myotis nattereri. The sequence continues at coordinate 149,490,058 of NC_138078.1, read as the reverse complement.
AATAAAATTTACCATCTTAACCATTTTAAACTGTACAGCTCCGTGACATTAAGTGTATTCTGATTTATTTCTGAGTTACATACTTCTGTTTATATTCTAGAGATATTTTCTTTGTGGTTAGCATGGGGATTACATATAATTTTGTCATACAAGGACTGAGATGTTAAAAAATTATTCACTGGGTATCAAATATACAAGATGTGCCGGTGATACTAACATTTGAGTAAAAATATATTCAATAGTGAGCTGATCATTTTAGAATTACATTCTTACCCAATGCTCAGATTTCTTCCTAGAGGAATTCTCATCTCTACAAATGTTAAAATGAAGAATTTCTTGCCTAAGGTTTGTGGCAGAGGTTCTCAATCTCTCAAATTCCAAAAAAGGCACCAGAAAATCTATGGAGGTTTTGAAAAAGAGGTGGCAAAAGCCAAGCTGCTTTATTCTCCTCAGGTCATCACATGTACCGTTCTTACAAGAGTAATAAAAGGAAATTTGTTGTGTTGATGAGGCAATTTTGTCCAGAGGAGAATTCGCTGAAGTACTGTCATGTTTCCCTCTTTCCCCTCTCCCTTAGTTGAGTTTAAGAAAACCACCCGAACAGCTGTGCCCTCTGAAATTTGGAGGCTGCAGAAATTGGAATGAAATTGGGCTCACAGGCTTCCCTGAGGGCAAAGCAAGAAGAAAAGACATTATGGGATTGAGCTGCATTCCTGTGGGTAGGGTGCAGAGGTTGAGGTTTGGGGATGGGGGCTGCAATCATATAAGATTATAAGATTTTTTTCTTATATCATTGCAGCCCCCATCCCCTACCCTCAACCTCCATACCTCAATCAATCATTTTAGACTAAATGTCTTATTTTTATAAAAAATATTTTATAATATACCTCTTTAATATTCTGAAATAAAATGTGTAAATAATGCAACTTACCTATACACATAATTTAAAAATAAACAGAGAAATGTATTGCTCTAAATATAATAGGAAGGAGAAATAAGATAAAGCACTATATGATAAAACAATTCACATTTCAGTATATAAATGCTTTGGCATGACTACACTAGATGATAACATAAATCAAATGCTTGTAACTATTAATGAACAAGTCTGGATTGAAGTGAAGTAACAGTGTTCAATTAAGTATAATTAATGTTTTTTTCTTTATATTTAAACATTTGAAATAAAGACTAAAGAACATATATACAGAATTGACATGAATGCAACAGTTATATAAGTGGGTTGTATTGGTTATTTCTATACCACAAATGGTATGTTTGTTAGTAAAGTGATTTTCTGAAATGGTCAACTATTCTTGGCCAAGTTCTATACAGGACAATATCCAATAGTCTTTTGACTTAGTCAGTGTTTGCAATTTTGGAAAACTTAATGTATAGTAAACCAAAGCAAAAATTGCATTGCATTTATATTTCTCATGTACATGAATATCCAGCAAGGCATTCAAAAGCCATTAAGGAGCAAGTGTTCACATTGGCTGAAATCCTAGTCTCTCTGGCCCTTATCTAGTCAAATGCCATTCAGTCTTATCCCCCACCAATATAACAATTGAAAGCACCCCATGAATTTCCAATGATTCCCAGTGAGTGGTGCCTCATCTGTTAAGAACCACAGCATTAGATTTTACTGGACCTTTACCTTTTCCTATCTGAAAGTCATCAAATAAGCTACGGGATCTGTCCAGGATTTTATTCATGGCTGAAAACAAAACAAAACAATTTAACAATAGAGCAGTACTAAGAAAGAATAGAGTTGTTTTCCCTTGCATTCTATAAAGTTTAGCTGGTTTAATGAAACCTGTTGTATTAACAACAATGCTAGCAATATTAGAACAATGGTTAATAAAAAGCAAGCACAAAGACTAGAGGTAGAAATAAGCTCACCATGCTTAAGGAGTCATGAGATAGCTGCAATGGCTGAAGCATGATGGTAGAATTGTAAAAAGCAAGGGGGAAAGTGAAAGGATTAAAGGGAAAAGAGTGACTAGGTCCTTTCCAAGGCTTTGTAGGCCTTGGAAAGGAGCTTCAATTTTATCTGAAATGCAAACAGGAGGCAGAGTTTGACATGAACTGATCTGTGTTTGTAAAAGAGTATGAAAGTTATACTAGTACTGAACTGCGGAGTTTAAGTTGTAAGGATAAGAATGGCTGCAGGGTGAATAATTACAAGACTATTTTATTCTTCCAGGCAAGGACTGGAGCAGTCAAAATGAAAATACTAAAACAGATCTAAGAAACAGAGGTAATTATACTACTTGCTGATAGATGGGTGTAGATGGACTGGAAAGAGAAACCATAATGGCATTGACCCACTGGCATATGATGATGCTCTTGGATACAGTTGAGAATAGAATTGAATACGTGATTAAAGAGAAAAGTATTTTTCCCTATCATCAAAATATGCCTTGTTAAGAGAAAGACAAATGTGCTAAGTAGATAGTTAAGGAGTTCCAATTTGAAAATAGCCATCTCACCAACTTAATCACTGTCACTGATTAAGCAAAAACTGGCCTGACTCTAGTTTTCAAAATTTTTCATCTGAAGATTAAATCTAAATTTTGTTCTTAAAGCAAAATTTCAGCATAATTTCTTTATCTATAAAACTTTCATAAGGATAACTAATTACACAAGATATTATAAAAATTAATTATTGAGTGATTATACACTCCCTAGCAAATATTTAAAATGATATTTCAATAACTGCTATTAAAATGGAAAAGTGTTTCTTGGTATCTTTAGATTCAGAATGAGAAAATCAATAATCATGTGCTCATTCTCACTAAATCTGGGAAACAACTGTGGAACTCAATGTTGGGGGGAGATAATGTGTGAGTGAACATGAAGATGAGCCAGATGGGCATGGCTCTTCTCCCAAATAAGCCCCCAAGTCATTGTCCACATATGGAAACAAAACCTGGAAGCAACCTTAGACCATAGTCGAGGTGAGCAAAAGGGTCAAAATATTATGTCTGTTCAGATTGTTGTAGCTCCTTCAAAATACCATTCTTTCTGGCAGAGTCTATATGCCATTGCTTGAAAGTGACTCTTATGAGGCTCCTAGTTTCCTGAACATGCCAATGTGAAGGTCCCATTTGGGTGTTGTACAGCAGACACACACATTTGCTTAGCAAAAACACACACAGTTGAATAAGGGAGAAAAAGATCCAAATCACAGGGCAGGATCACATCTCGGTAGGTGACAAGGGAGAGTCATAGCATGAGGGAAATTCGAGTTCAACATTGAAAGAGGGAAAATACAGGTAGGAGAACTAAGCAGAAAGGGGGACAAGAGCACCAGAGACCATGTCACTTATTACACTATTTATCCTAGGGCTGATTATAGAGTAGATGACAGTGGAGAGGTTAACTTGAGGAAAACAAGGTTTTGTAATGAGATTCTCTAAAGCAGTAGAACAGTGGGAAGGGTTTTCTCCTCCCAATCTCCTTACTATTCAACCATTAGCCACCCCTTACTTCCCTCTGCCTGCTTTTCTCTGGGGGAGCTGGAGCAACAAAAAATAACCAGTGGGTAAACCATCCATTGGTGGTGCCCACTGATTGAAATTATCCCTAGTGAGCCCTATGGTCTTCACACCTCACCTAGTCACCCAGAGAATTTGAGCCTCAGAAAATCCCTTGGTAAACTGATTTATTTTTATCTGAGAGCAACAAAGGGGGAAAAACAGAGAACTTAGAGGAATTGCAGTCTATTCTTAACCTCTTTTCGCTTACTTGGGTGAGAAGATAAACAGCTTCTGTTCTGAGCTGTTACTCATAATTATTGGGTTTAGTTGATGACTGGCCATGTGGAAAGAGGGAGTAGATTACCAAAACAAGTAAGTTTTCCCTTATTATTCCTGAATTACAGTTGTGTAAGAAATTAACAGCATTCTGGACTTGTAAAATTGTTGAGATCATCTAATAGCTGAAATAGATCATTAAAAATAAAGTGCTTGTCTCTGGTCAAAGTTCACACTGGCTTTGTATATTCTTGCAGTATATTGCACTACTGTGGGCCCCTTCCGTTCTGAAAACCAAATGGACCTTTTGTGTATCCATGGAAGCCTGTCTGCATTTGTTTAATCAGGCCTATAACTGTCAGTGTTATCTGAACATAGGGTTCAGTCAGCTGTACACAATTGGACACAGAGTATGTATGTGTCCTGGAAAAGTATAGATGTGGACTTTTAGGTCTCTCTCCGTTATTTCACGGGCCCTATCCTTCTCCTCCTGCACACACTTTTTGTACACATTCAGTCTTTGGTCTTAATCCCTGTAACATTTTCCCCTCCTCATTCTTATTTTTATTGATTTCAGAGAGGAAAAAAGAGGGAGAGAGAGTTAGAAACATCAATGATGAGAGAGAATCATTGATCAGCTGCCTCCTGCACTCTACAGTGGGGATAGAGCCAGCAACCTGGGCATGTACCCTGACCAGGAACAAATTGTGACCTCCTGGTTCATAGGTCGGCAATCAATCACTGAGCCATGCCGGCTGGGCTAAAAACTGCATTTGTAATCATTCTTTCCCATGTTCTTCAAATCACTCTGAAAGTTTCCTTTTATCGGAGGTTATTCCCTACATAAAGTTCTGGATCTCATCCCTTCCAGGTTTTTCAAACCCTTCATGTATTTAAACAGTTTATTTTCATATTAGGAATTACACACACACACACACACACACACACACACACACACACCATCTTGACACTATTATATATCCACTTAGCTAACATCCTATCTTTCATCTTCCATTTTTTTGCCAAGAATCTGGAAAGAGTATTCTGTACTCACTGTTTCTATTCCCTCCCATACCTCAATCCAAGCAAAGAGGTTTCTAAGCAACTACTATACTGAAACTGCTCTCATTGAGTTCACTGATTCTCTTTTTGATATGTCTTCTCAACTTTTCCTCTGGTGACTGGTGAAGAATTTGCTGTTGTTGATCCCTTTTTGTGATCAGTAAAGCTTCTCCAAACTCTTGCTTCCCTTTGATCTCATTAAAATATTTTCTTCTGTATTTCCTCCTACATCTCTGGCCTCTCCTTTCTCAGTCTCCTCCTTCAACTCTTTGTCTCTTTCATGTGGGTGTTCTCTGGGCTCTGTCTTTGGCTTTCTTCTCTTCTCATTTACACTATCGTGGAGCAATCTAGCCCACTGCTTATGTCATCACCATCTGTGTAGTTTTTCTCCAACATTTGGAATCTAATGAGGATGAACATACAAGGATGAACATTTTTAATAAAAAGATTCATTTATATTTATAAAATGAAAAATAATGCATATTACTAATTAAATAATGATAATAGGTACGCAACAGAGAAAATTATGACATTATTTGTAATATTTATTCACTGTATATCTATCTGGCTTTATGAGGAATAGTCTATATTTATTTGCTCTCCCCCTCCTCTTTATTTATACTAATTTAGAAGGTCCTAAGTCACAATTTTGAATTGTAGAAATATTATACAATATTTGCTGCATTTACCAGATAAGTTTGGGATATTATATTAAGCATAGAACCAGAAACTATAATGATAATTCTAATTAAAAATTAATGTTTATTCAGATGCTAAGCTGAATAGTATACAAAAAAAACCACACCAAAAACCTAGAGGGATAACTGTTTTAACTTGGGAAATGGCAGCAAATAGATTGTTAATCTAGTCTTTGGTTGTATTCCATTCTGAAAATATTTCTTCATATTCTGATACAGTATTTGGAAGTAATTTTAAAATATGTCCCATGATACACCAATGACTTATTTTTTAATGAGTGAAGAAAATCACACAGTGTTGGAAAAGTGTCAACTTGGTGATTAAGAACTTTATATCACAATTTAGTCCTCTTAGGATCTCTCAATATGTTATTCTGATTGGAAAACCATGACTTTAGTCCTGAAGTGATAAGATGATATTATTGAATATATTTCTAAGTAATCCAACTTGAGCAAGTCACTTATAATCACAGAAATAGTCTTTATTGGCATTATTTATGATAAAGAGATTTTGCTATCTCAACCCTTGTTTCAAATTGTTATGTGACTAACTTCCCCAGACAGCCAGCTTACTTCAAATAGGAAAAAGAGGAGTGAAAAGATACATGTTCAGTGACTATGGGCAAATTGTCTTTACAATCTTCACTGCGAGGGAAATATTGTTATCTCTAATTTACAGATGGTAAAACTGAGGCTTAAAGAGGTTAAGTGACTTTTCTTGAGTGAAGATTTGGACAGGCTGACTGAAAATTGGCAGCAATCTATCTATATATATAAAGAGCCAGGGTCCTCAATGACTGAAGGCTCCACCTAACACCGGAAAGCAGTGCTGGGTTGCCAGGGAGACCCAGCACTGACTGTAGCTGGTGTGGGGCAGTGACCCAGCACTGACTGCTGAGGGGGCTGCGGATTAGGCCAAGAGAGAGGCCTGCAGGGAGAGAGGCAGGGTCTGATCTGCAGCCTCAGTGGCAGCTGTTGATCAGCATTGCCTCTCTCTTTCTCTCCCAGCTTCATCAGCAGCGAGGCCTCTGTTTCTCTCCTGGCCTCCCTGGGGGCTGCTAATCAGCCCCACCTCTTTGATCAGGCCCAGAGATGCTGACTGGCATAGAAACCGACCAATCAGAACCAAATCTGGGTGAAGTGCCAGGAGCCAATGGCTGCCTAGGGGATGGAGCTTTTGATGGTGACTGGCATAGAAACCAACCAATCAGAACCTAATCTGGGTGAACTATGAAGGGAGAACCTAAGGTGGGGGCTGAGGAGGGGTTTTAAGGGCAACAGCTGTTTGGTGTAAGGCCATGGTCAGCAAATGCGGCTCACGAGCCACATGCAGCTCTTTGGCCCCTTGAGTGTGGCTCTTCCACAAAATACCACATGTGGGTGCGCACGTACAGTGCGATTGAAACTTCGTGGCCCATGCGCAGAAGTCAGTATTTTGTGGAAGAGCCGGTATTTTGTGGAAAAGCCACACTGAAGGGGCCAAAGAGCCGCATGTGGCTCGCGAGCCATGGTTTGCCAAGCCGCAGTTTGCCGACCACTGGTGTAAGGTGTAAGAAAGCAGTTCAATTTTTTAGGACTGCTTTGGCAGTATAGTGCATATGGCTGGCTATCAGTCCAGATATAGGAATTATGTGTTTTTGTCTGCCAAGAGCATCTCCTCCTGCTGAAAAAGCCCCCCCCCCCATTTAAGCAATCCTATCCTATCTATACTAATCTATCTATCTATAGTATAATCTATCTATACTAATAAAAGGTTAATATGCTTATTAGACCGGGTCAACCAGCCATCTTCCCTACGTGAAACTTCCTTCCCAACAAAGCCATGGTGGTGGGGGCTGAGGCAGAGGCAGTTAGGGGAAATCAGGCCAGCATGGGAGGGCAGTTGGAAGCGAGATCAGGCCAGCAGGGGGTTAGGGGCAATCAGGCCAGCAGGGGAGGGCAGTTGGGGGTGAGATCAGGCCAGCAGGGGAGGGCAGTTAGGGGCGATGAGGCAGGCAGAGGCAGTTAGGAGCAATCAGGCTGGCAGGGGAGGGCAGTTGGGAACAATCAGGGTCGCAGAGGAGGGCACTTGGGGGCAAGATCAGGCTGTCAGGGGAGGGCAGTTGGGGGTGAGATCAGGCTGGCAAGGGAGGGAAGTTAGGGGTAATCAGGCAGTCAGAGGCACTTGGGGGCGAGATCAGGCTGGCAAGGGAGGGCAGTTGGGGCAAGATGAGGCTGGCAGGGGAGGGCAGTTAGGGGTGATCAGGCAGGCAGGCAGAGGTAGCTAGGGGTGATCAGGCAGGCAGGCAGGTGAGCAGTTAGAATCCAGCAGTCCCAGATTGTGAGAGGGATGTCCAACATCCCCCAAGGGGTCCTCGATTGGAGAGGGTACAGGCTGGGCTGAGGGAACCCCCTCCCCCTGTGCATGAATTTCATGCACCGGGCCACTAGTATGTATATTTAAGAGGCTAATATATAAAGTGTCCCCTAGGGAGTTCAACCTAGACAGGGAGTTCGATCACTCACTATGATGTGCACTGACCACAAGGAGGCGGCGCGGAACGGAGGAGGGCCCCGGATCTAGGGACCCTACCTGTGCCTGGCCTCTAGTGTTTAATAAAAATCCAGTTTGAACTACCCTCAATTAAATGTTCTAAAAAAACTGGCCTTAGCAATACAAGCAAATGTTCTCTTTCATGTTTTCAGTATTTCCTTTCTATGTCCCTGTTGTAATTTAAAGCATATACCCTAATGTTCTCTGACAGTCCTACAATTGAGTAAAATCTGTCACTTCCCTTTGACTCTGGGTCTTGTGACTACTTGACTGTTACAGAAGTGATGTCGTACACTAGTTTCTGAGCACAGGCCTTAAGAAATTGTTAGCTTCCACTTCTTGTCCCTTGGGATGATCACTCTTGTAACCCAGCCGCCATGCTGTGAGGAAAACCAAGACGAGGAAGAGACCAACATGCTAAAGAACCAATACCCAGTGCCAATTTGCTAACTCTGTGAGTGGGCCATCTTGAAATGGATGCTCACCCCAGCTAAACTCAGTGCAGGTCAGCTGCCCTGGTTGGTACCACATGGAGCAGCCGTGGGCAAACTACGGCCCGCAGGCCGGATCCGGCCCGTTTGGCTGTTCTATCCGGCCCGCGGAGCCGAAAGAGCAGAGGGTTCTCTTGCTCTCCCCTCCGCTCCTTCACCAGCAGCAGTGTTAACATGGCAACGTCGGGAAACACGGCCGCAGCTCCTTCTTCTGAGTCCAGTTTAAGAACCCATTGTGGCCCTCGAGTCAAAAAGTTTGCCCACACCTGACATGGAGCAAAGACAAACTAGCCCACTGAGCCCTGGCCGAATTTCAGATTAGTAAACAAAATACATAAGTGTTGTTCTTTTAAGGCATTAAGTCTCTGAATCCTTTGGTATAAAACAATAGATAACCAGAACATCCCTCTTCATTAACTTCCACTCTCCTTTTCCTTCCTGTTAATCTCACTTTCTTTCTCCCAAATTTGTTGCACAATAAACACATACTTTTTACTCCTTGCGGGTAAGTGTCATTTTTATAAGATGATGAACAATAGGTGCACAGTATATTTTTGTCTTAGTCCATTCTGGCTATTATAATGGGGTGGCTTATAGACAACAGACACTTATTTCTCACAGTTTTAGAAGCTGGGAAGTCCAATATCAAAGTACCAGCAGATTTGGTGTCTGGTGAGATCTCACTTTCTGGATCATAGCTGTCCTCACATGACAGAGGGGGGAAAGGAGTTCCCTTGGGTCCCTTTTATAAAGGCACTAATCCCATTCATGAGGGCAAAGCACTTTCCAAAGCCCTACTTCCAAATACCATCACTTCGGGGGTTAAGATTTAACATAAATTTAGGGAGGACACAATCAATTTATAATTATTTTATTGTGTTGATTGATAGCAGCCACTTTAACCAGTTTTCTGTTATTTTTAATAAAAGGTGTTTGGAATGCTGATTATTGTGAGATTTAAATTAAAAGAGACTGTAAATGCTAACAAGCATTTAGCATGAAGCCTGGCATACTAGAAAAGGTCAGTGTCAGCTACTACTATCACTGCCAAGACCGTTATTGCTATTTTTAAAGGTTATCTTTAATTTGGGGAGATATTTTACTCATGTGTCTTTGGGGGCAAACAAGGGTTGTTAGTGGTCTAGTTTGTCTGCTAAAACAGGCAGTTGTTGGTTTTGCTCCCTACAAATCAGAATGCCCTTTTCCCCAGGCATCAGATGGAGGCTTGCAGTTTTCTCTAGGAGACCAGAGTTAAGTTTAGGCAAAACATTCCTCAGAGTGTCTGCTCACCTGGTTCAGGTATATATATATTCGAGAGACAGGACATAAAGATTCATGTAATACATGCTCTGGCAAGAAGTAAATAATTGAAATTTAGCCTTTTCAGAAAACCCTAGAAAGGGGATTTTCATATATTTGGAGGAAGATGTACACAAGGAAATTCTAGTAAACATTTAGCCAAATTCCCCTGGTTTCCTCTGGGAATATGCAGGAACCGATATTCCAGTTCAATATAAAAACAGATGTATTATCTTATGGACTGAAAGCCTGAGAAGAGAATTGGACAGGTTGATTATAAATCAGCAGCAGTTTTTAAGAAAATTCAACACAATCTATAATTTTTTTTTCCTTTGGATATGGTTTCATAGGCAGGTGTTTATTTTTATTTATTTTATTTTTTTATTTTTTGCACACAATTATAATTTTCTCTTTTAATTTATTTTTATTTTTTTATTGATTAAGTTATTACATATGTGTCCTTATCGCCACGTTACCCTCTATCCCCCCCCCCCCCGACTCATGCCCTCACCCCCCTGTTGTCCATGTCCATTGGTTAGGCCTATATGCTTGCATATAAGTCCTTTGGTTGATCTCTCCCCCTTACCCCCACCCTCCCCTACCTTCCCTCTGAGGTTTGATGGTCTGATCGATGCCTCTCTGTCTCTGGATCTGTCCTTGTTCATCAGTTTATGTTGTTCACTATATTCCACAAATGAGTGAGATCATGTGGTATTTGTCCTTCTCTGACTGGCTTATTTCACTTAGCATAATGCTCTCCAGGTCCATCCATGCTGTTGCAAATGGTAGGAGTTCCTTCTTTTTTACTGCAGCATAGCATTCCATTGTGTAGATGTACCACAGTTTTCTAATCCGTTCATCTGCTGATGGGCACTTAGGCTGTTTCCAAATCTTAGCTATGGTGAATTGTGCTGCTATGAACATAGGGGTGCATATATCTGTTCTGATTGGTGTTTCTGGTTTCTTGGGATATATTCCTAGAAGTGGGATCACAGTGTCAAATGGAAGTTTTAATTTTTTGAGGAAACTCCATACTGTCTTCCACAGTGGCTGCACCCATCTGCATTCCCACCAGCAGTGCACGAGGGTTCCTTTTTCTCCACATCCTCACCAGCACTTGTCGTTTGTTGATTTGTTGATGATAGCCATTCTGACAGGTGTGAGATGGTATCTCATTGTCGTTTTGATTTGCATCTCTCCAATGATTAGTGACTTTGAGCGTGTTTTCATATGTCTCTTGGCCTTCCTTATGTCTTTCGAAGAGTATCTATTGAGATCCGTTGCCCATTTTTTGATTGGGTTGTTTGTCTTCCTTTTGTTCAGTTGCATGAGTTCCCTGTAAATGTTGGAAATTAAACCCTTATCGGAGATATCGTTGGCAAATATGTTCTCCCATGCAGTGGGCATTCTTGCTGTTTTGTTGATGGTTTCCTTTGCTGTGCAGAAGCTTTTTATTTTTATGTAGTCCCATTTGTTTATTTTCTCTTTAGTTTCCATTGCCCTAGGAGCAGTATCAGTGAAGAAATTGCTTCAGCATATGTCTGCTGTTTTGCTGCCTGTGGATTCCTCTAGTATTTTTATCATTTCTTGTCTTATGTTTAAGTCCTTTATCCATTTTGAGTTTATTTTTGTGAATGGTGTATGTTGGTGTATTTTTAAAATATATTTTTTATTGATTTCAGAGAGAAAAGGAGAGGGAGATAGAAAAATGAATGATCAGAGAGAATCATCAATTGACTGCCTCCTGCACGCCCCTCAATGGGGATCGAACCCGAAAGGTGTGCATGTGTCCTGTCCAGGAACCATGACCTCCTGCTTCCTAGGTAGATGCTCACCACACAGCAAGACCGGCCGGGGCAATGGGCATATGTTTAGGTGGAAAACATTCAGATAAAATTGTTAAATCTTAATTAAGCTGAATGCTTAAGGAGTGGGATACTTTGACATTCAAATTTATTAACTAACAGGGTCAACAACTTCACATTTTCTTTCAACTCTTTTGTTGTTTAAAAATAACTCTCTACAGTGTTCTGCCTGATTAAGAATAGTGTAGCGCAGTGGTCGGCAACCCGCGGCTCGCGAGCCACATGTGGCTCTTTGGCCCCTTGAGTGTGGCTCTTCCACAAAATACCACGTGCAGGCACGCACGTACAGTGCGAAGTTGACTTAAAACTTTAAGTAAAGTTTATTAAGTTAGTTTTAGGGAACGTTGTGGAGTGAAAGAAGATGTAGTGTCGAGGATTGAGAAAGGTATGTTGAGATGGTTTGGGCATATAGAGAGGATGAACGAAAGAAGATAGACAAAACAAGTCTACAAGATGAGTGTGGATGGGAGAGTTGGAAGGGGTCGACCTCAGCAAACGTACCTCAATCAGATTGAGGACGTTTTTAGCAAAGGCCAGCTTAGGAGTACCCTCATTAAGTTAATAAAAATGTACCTACCTATATAGTTTAAGTTTAAAAAATTTGGCTCTCAAAAGAAATTTTAATCGTTGTACTGTTGATATTTGGCTCTGTTGACTAATGAGTTTGCCAACCACTGGTGTAGTGGATAGTTTGAATTTGTGTAAGTTACTTAACCACTCTCTGTCTGTTTCCTCATCTGCAAAAAAGGAATAAAAATAATACCTAAAAAGAGTGTTCAAGATTAAATCAGTTAATGTGTAAAATGCATAGAATGCTTTTGGACACATCTTAAGAGCTGTATAAATGTTAGCTATTATTATTTTTAAGTAAACCACATCACCAGGCAATTTTTTTCTCTTGGCATAGACCTCTACCTGAGGTGGAAGACAAAACTAGAAGAAATATAGAAATCAGGCTGAGGCCAGGACAACCTGACTATTCTCTGAGGGTGAGGTCAGGATCTTTCCTGTTCACCTCTGAATCTTCAGAATCTTGCATCAAGCCTAGCACAGGACTGGTGCTCATTAACCTTCTGTTGAATAATTGATGGTTCCTAAAAGAAGAATACTTATCAATTACTGTTTTCTTCTTTTTTAAAAACATATTTTTATTGATTTCAGAGAGGAAGGGAGAGAGAGAAAGAGAATCATTGATCAGCTGCCTCCTGCACACCCACCACCGGGGATCAAGTTCACAATCCGGGCATGTGCCCTTGACTGGAATCAAACCCAGGACCCTTCTGTCCAAAGGCAAACACTCTATCCACTGAACCAAACCAGTTAGGGCTATTGTTTTCTTTTTATCTTTTGTCCTTCTTAGAGGTAATGCAAGAGTGCACTTTAGTTGATGATTATTAACTAGATGGTGTCATTGAGTATGACTATTTTTGTTTCTTATCTCGTTTTTTCCCTCAATTTTATTTTCTGTTGTGCTGCAGGGCCCAGGTTCAGTGCTTCGTACAAGCTCATTGAACTAAATATCAAACTTGATCACAAGATTAGATGACTGGATGTTGAAAGTCCATGTGACTAATCAGACAAATATGGACATTTTCTGTAAGTTCATTTTTTATTGAGAATTAGTTTGTATCAAATTAAAGATTTTATAGAAATAAATAGGTATAAGCAATAAATCCCTAGAGCCTTTATGGGAGTAGGAGTTTTCAGCCTGTTCATCTGCCATGCTCCAGATGTAGAATATATTCATTCTGCCTCATTTTCTTTGGTGCATCACTTGGGGAGATGCTTCTGCAGTATTTATTTAGAAAGCCCCAGACTGGAGACTCACCAAGAAAAAAAGTCACTGCTGTGTCCTAACTTACAGGGGAGCTGCCTCCTCACCTCACCTTACCACACCCGATCTTTGTTGAATGCATTGAGATGTGGGCAGGAAAAATTAAGATTGTTGGTAAAAATAAAGAGCTCTACCAGTGATTCTTTTCAAAGCAGATGGCTTGCAAAGAGCTGTGTAGAGACTTGCATGTACAAAATTTGTTTTATAAATCGCCTTTTAAGGCTTAGATATCTAAAAGAAAATAATAAAGCAAAAATTAAGACAGGAGTAAATACACTTCCTCGCCTCTTGATTCAAGAAACCATAAAATATGAACTATGATTTATTCAAATGGAGTAGGTTATCAGCACAATGAAGAAATGTATGCATCCATTAACTTTTGTGTTAAAATCCCAAAACTTAGTCTCTTAAAGCAACCAATCATGTTACTTTTGATTCTATGAGTTGGTTGGACAGTTCTTGTGGTCTGGGCAGGTTCTTCTAATCTCTGCTTTCATGTTGGCTAAAGGCTGGATGATATAAACAGTCTCACATATCTGGTATTTGAAAGAGCAACAATGATGACTGAGCCTCCTGTCTCTCATCATTCAGAAGGGTAGCCCTGGGTTCTGCATGTGGTGGTCTCAGAGTTCTAAGAGTGTGAAAGCAGAACCTGCAAGATTTCCATTGTACTTTGTGGTCAAAGCAAGTTACAAGATTTAAATGGTAGGCAAATGGACTCGATTTCTTGATTGTAGGAGCTGCAGACTATTGTGGCTATTTTTGCAATCTCCCAGATGAAATGTACATACATTGTATAGCACTCTAATTACAATGATGCTAAACAAACCCAGTGCTTGAGACAGAAGTATGATGGTGGCAAGAGTGCTGGAAAACGGACTCCAAAGACCAGGGATCTAAAGAAGGTTCTGCCATGTATTACTTCCTGATCTTAAATAAATTCACTCAACTTCTCTGGGCTTCAATTTAGTAATCTCTAAAGCAGTGGTTCTCAACCTGTGGGTCACGAACAATGAAAATACATCCTGCATATCAGATATTTACATTACGATTCATAACAGTAGCAACATTACAGTTATGAAGTAGCAACGAAAATAATATTATGGTTGGGGGTCACCACAACATGAGGAACTGTATGAAAGGGTCGCGGCATTAGGAAGATAATATGAGGGGTTGGATAAGATGATTGTTAAAGCCTCCTCCAGATTTCTAAGAATTCATAACAGGTCTCATCTTTTGAGGGCAAGTTTTTTTAGTTCTAAGGTTCTTAAGGGGATGGTGCAAAATTCTAAACTTATTTCAACCAGATGACTCTAACTTGGGGAAAAACATATGCAATGATTGCAACCATTTATGAAATATACTTACAAAAGAAAGTATTTAAAAATTAATAGAAAGATTATGAATTTAAAAATATATTCTAACAGATTTAAAATTTTTGTTACTATATTAACTCCAGTAAAAAGGAATAAGTACTTTCCACACAGTATTTCTGATAAGAAAATTGTTGTCAGATCAACAGGACCACAACTCTCACAGCACCCAGAAGTAACAAGGAATTAATTGCTCGTTTAGCCTTTTTTATTCTCCAAAAGGTAGTAGACAGAGTGATGAGAGAGACCCTTGCTTCCCATCCCCTTCTCTCCCTGTCACATGCCATGCCCAGCCTCCGACCAAAATAATTGTTTTTCTTGCTTGGGCATGTACACTTAAACTTTGAATTGGAAGTTATTTTTCTTCAAACTGGCCAAACTTTCAGGACAGATGTTATGAGAACAAAAGAAAGTACTAATAAAAGGAAGGATTTGGTTGAGGGGTCATCCATTCCCACTTTAGCTGAGCAACAGTCATCATTGACTTCCTATTTCTCAAGTTTTTTGGATCTTTTCAGGTTTATCTTACTTTCACTTTCAGGTAAGTTAGACCTTTTTTACCATTCCTTTTTTTTTTCTTGGTAGTTCTTTCTCCCTTGGCGTCTAAGACACCACACTGGCCTTTCTTTATAACCTTCTCTTCCATAGCCAGTTGCTTGAATGTTGGTGATGTCTAAGCTTTGTCTTTGGTCCTCCTCTCTGATCATCCAACATTGACCCTGAGCCAACTCACCTATTCCATGATTTCAGAGATTCTTTATGTTCTGTTGACTCCCAATTATATATCTTTATCACAGACTTATCTCCTGAAATTCAGACTGCATTCTTGGCAGCTTTACTGTGACACCTTAAACTCAACACATTCCCAAACTCCTGTATTCTCAGCTCAGTGAATTACCATCTGCCCAATTACCCACACTAGAAAACTTGGAAACCACTTTCTCTCTTCAGTAAGCCAGGGCTATTTTCCCTTAGAATCACTACTTGCCACTCCACTGCTCTACTGAGAGGGATTGATCCTTTGCAGTCTTCATCTGTCAGGTTTTTATATGAACCAGCCTGGCATACTTTAGTCTATGTATATTAACCAACAATTTCTCTTTTCATTTCATTTCTCCCTATTATTTTGTATAAAGAGTGTTGGTAGTGAGCACTTGGTAATTTAACTTATAGGTCACCAGATTACAAAGAACCACATCTAGTATTTATAAGTGATTCCATAATATCTGGAAATCTTGGACTTGAGATAGAAAAATAGCTTTGTCCTAGACAGTTTTGCTCAGTGGATAGAGCATTGGCCTGAGGACTGAAGGGTCAAGGATTCGATTCCAGTCAAATGCACGTACCTTGGTTGCAAGCTCCTCCCTGGCAAGGGCCCTGGCCCTGGCTCTGGTCTGGACACATGCAGGAGGCAACCAATGAACACATCAAGATTTCTCTCTATCTGTCCCTCTCTCTTCCAACTCTCTCTAAAAATCAATGGGAAAATATCCTTGGGTGAGGATTTTAAAAAAGAAAGAAAGAAAAATAGCTTTAATAAAACATTCTTTCCCCCCTCATTGGAAAGAGCTAGTGAGTTGTATCATGGGTAGTTATCTCATGTCTGGCAGAAACATTAATTTGTTAAATGGGGGTATGAGATAAGAATGGAGACTCACTATGCTAGTCCTGGGCCTGTTTGCCCTCACATCTGTTTCTTGCCCTTCCCCAGCTCTGCCCTATATCCTAAGGAGTTGACTCTTCTGGGCTACATTCCCCTGGTTCTGAAGTCTTCTGGCTTGCAACTGGACTTGGCATTTCTAAGAGATTGGAGGATGGGAATGATAGGTGTGTAGAGATATCTCACTGTAGTTTAAATTTTCATTTCCCTGACATCTGATGATGTTGAACATCTTTTCATGTGTTTATCAGCCATCTATATATCCATTTTGGTGAAATGTCTGGTCATGTCTTTTGCCCATTTTTTAAAAAATAAATCTTTATTGTTCAGATTATTACAGTTGTTCTTCTTTTTTTCCCCCATAGCTCCCCTCCACCCAGTTCCCACCCCAAACTCTGCCCTTACCCCCCTTCCCCACTGTCCTCATCCATGGGTGTACGATTTTTGTCCAGTCTCTTCCTGCACCCCTCATACCCTTTCCCCCCCCCCCAAGAATTGTCAGTCCACTCCCTTTCTATGCCCCTGATTCTATTATATTCACGAGTTTACTCTATTCATCAGATATTTTATTCACTTGACTTTTAGATTCACTTGTTGATAGATATGTACTTGTTCATAATTTTTATCTTTACCTTTTTCTTCTTCTTCCTCTTCTTAAAGAATACCTTTTAGCATTTCATATAATACTGGTTTGGTGGTGATGAACTCCTTTAGCTTCTTCTTATCTGTGAAGCTCTTTATCTGACCTTCAATTCTGAATGATAGCTTTGCTGGGTAAAGTAATCTTGGTTGTAGGTTCTTGCTATTCATCACTTTGAATATTTCTTGCCACTCCCTTCTGGCCTGCAAAGTTTCTGTTGAGAAATCAGCTGACAGTCGTATGGGTATTCCCTTGTAGGCAACTAACTGTTTTTCTCTTGCTGCTTTTAAGATTCTCTCTTTGTCTTTTGCTCTTGGCATTTTAATTATGATGTGTCTGGGTGTGGTCCTCTTTGAATTTCTTTTTTGGGGGGTTCTCTGCACTTCCTGGACTTGTAAGTCTATTTCTTTCACCAGGTAGGGGAAGTTTTCTGTCATTATTTCTTCAAATAGGTTTTCAATATCTTGCTCTCTCTCTTCTTCTGGCACCCCTATAATTTGGATGTTGGTTCACTTGAAGTTGTCCCAGAGGCTCCTTACACTATCTTCATATTTTTGGATTCTTTTTTCTTTTTGCTTTTCTGGTTGGGTGTTTTTTACTTCATATTCCAAATCTTTGACTTGATTCTTGTGATCCTCCTGTCTGCTGTTGGATCTCTGTATAATATTCTTTATTTCAGTCAGTGTATGCTTAAATTCTGTTTGGTCCTTTTTCATATCCTTGAGGGTCTCACTAGATTTATTGAGGGTCTCACTAAATTTATCGGCGGTTTCTAGAAAATTCTTCAAAAACCTTATAACCGTGGTTTTGAACTCTATATCCAATAGTTTGCTTTCCTCCATTTCTGTCATTTGTGACCTGTTTCTTTGTCTCTGCATTTTGGCTGCTTCCCTGTGTTGATAGGGTGGCTTTCTGTGCTAGGTGTCCTCTAGGGCCCAGTAGCTCAGCCTCCCTGAGGTGGACACTCTTGGTGCACCCCTTTGTGGGCTGTGTGCACAGTCTTGTTATAGTTAAGCCTTGATTGTAGTTGGTATCACTGTGAGGAATTGACCTCCAGGCCAATTGGCTGTGAGAACCAGCTATGTCTATGGTGGGAGAACTTCTGTGCTGGAGACACCCTTATGGGGAAAGACTTGCTTCAGTGGGGCTTTGGTGCTCACTGAGTCTGCCCCCTGAGTGTGTCCCTTATGGATCTGAGGAGTTGTAATCTGGATGGTCCCAATCTGACCACTGGGTTCATGGGTTCTTGGATCTCTAAGGTGCTAATTTAGCCTCTGCCTGAGGCTACCCAGCAGGAGCTACGGGGAGATCTGCAGATCCCTCTTCTTTGTTTGGGATTTGGAGGTGCCCAGATGAGGCCCAGCTGTGAAGCAATGCAAGCTGCTGTGGAGCCTTGGGCCTTCTTTTGGATGTTCTGGGTCTCTCTGACCCAGCTGCAGTTTGTTAGGTAATTTTATCTTGCAAAGGGCCAGGTCATTCATATGCAAAAGCCTCTGCGCACAACTTGGGCGGGGCGGGGTCTCAGAGAATCAACAGGGCGGAGCAAACAGGTATGGCTGATCCTCAGCCCTGCCCTAAGAGGTCCTGAGTCTCAGTGTCCCACAGTAATCGCTGCAAGCACCTCTGAGAGAAAGCTGCCCTCATGTTCTGCCCACTGCCAGACAGTCCAGTTTCTCCCCGTATGAGTCTGGGTCCCCAGAGACTCGCCCGGAACTGGAGTTCAGAGCGGGAGTGTGTTTCTCCCTCCCGATTGAAAAAGAAAACCGCATCCTCAGTTGCCAGCCCTTTCCATGTGCACCTCCGTACCTCTGCACTTCTGCACCTCCTCTGAGTCTCAGTGTGCTTTTCTCTTTCCTTCTAGTTGTAGACTTTCCACTCAGCCAGCCTTCCTGTGGTTCTGGAAGATGTCCGTTTTGTCTTTTAGTTGTATTTTTGATGTGGTTATGCAAGGCAGCAATTTCCAGTGTTTACCTATGCCGCCATCTTGGTTTCTCTCTCTTTTGTCCATTTTTAAAAATTATATTGTTGGGGGATTTTTTACTGCTGAGTTTTGAGTGTTCTTTATATATTTAAGTCATCGATCAGATACATAGATTGTACATATTTTCTCCTAGTTGTCTTTCATATTCTTAGCAGGGTCTTTTGTAAGGCAAAGTTTTTAATTTTGCTGGAGCTCAATTTACTAATTTTTGCTTTTGTGAATTATTCTTTTGGTAGCAGGTTTAAGAACTCTTTGCCTAGTCTCAGATTCTGAGGATTATCTCCTACCTTTTGTTCTAAAAGTCTTGTAGTTTTACATTTTACAGTTAAGTCTGTGATCCATTTTGAGTTAATTTTTGAATGAGGTGCAAGACTTAGATTAAGGTTTATTTTTGTCTATGGATGTTCAATTGCTTCAGCAAAATTTGTTGAAAAGGCTATAATTTCTCCATTTAATTACTTTTGTACCTTTGTCAAAAGTCATTTGGATATATCTGTGTGGGTCTATTTCTGGATTCTCTATTCTATTCTATTCTATTCTATTCTATTGCTCTGTGTGCCCATCCCTCTACCAAAATAGTACAGAGTCCTGATTACTATAACTATATAATACATATTGAAGTCAGGTAGACTGTTTCTTCCCATTGTATTCTTCTTTTTCAAATTGTTTTAACCTTTCTGGTTCATTTGCACTTCCATATAAATTTAGAATAATCTTACCTGTATCTAGAAAAAGATTTTGGCTAGGATTTTGATAGAAATTGTATGAAACCTGTACATCAATTTGTGGAGAACTGACATTTTTACTATGTTAAATCTTTGAATTCATGAACAAGACATGGCTCTCCATTTACTTAGGTCTTCTTTGGTTTCATCAGCATTTTGTATTTTCTAGCATATAAATCCTGTGCCTGATTTATTTTAGAATCACACCCAAGTATTTATATTTTTTTGAGCAATGGTAAATAGTATATTTTTAATTTTAGTGTTCACATATTCATTGCTAGTATATGTGGTACAATTGCTTTTTGTATGTTTATCCTGGCTCCTGCAATCTTGGTAAATTTATTTATTATTAGTTTTAGGAGTTTTTCCTTGTTTTGTAGATTACTTAAGATTTCTACACAGATAATCTTGCAATCTGAAAATAGGAACAGTTTTCTTCCTTCCTTTATTATTTATAGAACTTTTTATTTCATTTTCTTGCCATACTAAAGTAGTTAGAACCTACAGAACTATGGAAAGTAATAGTGATGTGAGCAGACATGCTAACCTTGTTCCTGATCTTAAGAGGTATTCAGTATTTCTCCATTAAGTATGATGTTAGCTGTAACTTTATAGATGTATTTTATCAAGTTGAGGGAGTACTCTCTATTCCAATTTTTCTGAGAGATTTTAGCATGAATATGTGGTAACATTTTTCAAATGCTTTTTCTGCATCAATTGATATGGTCATATAATTTTTCTTTTGTGCCCTGTTAATGTGGCAGATTACATGGATTACCTTAATATTTGAACATTAAACTAGCCTTGCATACCTGAAATACAACCCCCACTTGATCACGGTATAATTCTTTTTATATATTGCTGAATTCTATTTCCTAATTTTTATATTTTCATTAGAGATATTGGTCTGTATTTTTCTTACTTCGAGCTGTGTTTTTTTTTCTGGTTTTGATATAATACTAGCTTTATAAATGAATTGTAAGTATTCCCTCCTCTTTTATTTTCTAGAAGAGCCTATGTAGAATTCTTCATTCTTTTTGAAATATTTGGTAGAATTGTACAATGAAAGCATCTGGGCTTGGACATTTATTTTATGGAAATTTTACAGACTGCTGAATCTCAGAGGAAAGGGGAGGAGGACAGAGAGATAAACCAAAGAACTTATATGGATATTAGTGTCCCAGTGCATGGATTCATGCACATTGAAAAGAAATTAATTAGAAGAAATATTTTAATATCACTATTCACCCTTTCTCTATAATAGAAGTGTCAACCAAATTCACAATCCACAATGACAAATCAAAACACATGCATGCGATTGACACCAGTGAGAGCTTTATATGTATCGCACATGTGCAAGTCAACTTAGCATTTTATATCCTATCTAATAAAAGAGAAACGTGGTAATTAGCCGTACCTCCGCTACCCTTCCCATTGGCTAATCAGGGTGATATGCAAATTAACTGCCAGCCAAGATGGCAGCCGGCAGCCAGGCAACTTGAAGCGAACAGGAGGCTTGCTTGCTTCAGTGACGGAGGAAACCAACGTTCCCCGCCTGCCGCTGCAGGCCTCTGAGCTTGC
Organism: Myotis nattereri; assembly: GCF_964212035.1. NCBI lineage: Eukaryota > Metazoa > Chordata > Mammalia > Chiroptera > Vespertilionidae > Myotis > Myotis nattereri. The sequence continues at coordinate 149,468,561 of NC_138078.1, read as the reverse complement.
AGTTTGAAACATTGTTACAAATATAGAAGCTAAACAAAACCCCAGAAACCTGCTTTCATCCAGCTGGGATCTCAGAGCTGGAGTTGAAACAGTGTTTCGATTATAGAACCCAAACAAACCAGATACCTGCTTTCAGCAGCCGAGGCCTAAGAGCTGGAGCCAAGCCTCAGAGCTAAAGCTGGCCCAGAATAAAATTAAAAAAAGAAAAAAAGGAGCGGTTGGGAGCTTCAGTCACCTGCCAGCCTGAAAACAGCCCTCAGCCCCTCACCCAGACTGGCCAGGCACCCCAGTGGGGACCCCCACCCTGAAGGGGGTGTGACCAGCTGCAAACAGCCATCATCCCCTCACCCAGGCTGGCCAGGCACCCCAGTGGGGACCCCCACCCTGATCCAGGACACCCTTCAGGGCAAACCAGCCGGCTCCCACCCATGCACCAGGCCTCTATACTATATAGTAAAAGGGTAATATGCCTCCCAGCACCGGGATCAGCGGAGCCGCGAGGCCTCCCAGCACCAAGATCAGTGTAGCTAAGAGGTCTCCCGGCACCGGGATCAGTGTGACAGGGGGCAGCACCCAAACCCCCTGATCGCCCTGCGACTCTGTGTGTGACAGGGGGCGGGGCCACAACCTCCCTATCTGCCCTGCTCTGTTCATGACAGTGGATGGTGCCCCAACCCCCTGATCAGCCTTGCTCTGTGCCTGATAGGGGGGAGCTTCTCAACCCCCTGATCGCCCTGTGGCTCTGTGTGTGACAGGGTGCGGCGCCCCAAACCCCTGATTGGCCCTGCTCTGTGTGTAACAGGGTGTGGCGCCCCAACCCCACCCCCCTCCCCCACCGGCCCTGCTCTGTGTGTGACGGGGTAGAGCCATAACCTCCCCATCAGCCCTGCCCTGAGTGTGACAGTGGCGGCGCCCCAACCCCCTGATCGATCCTGCCCTGTGGGTGATAGAGGGAGGCTCCCCAACCCCCCGATCCGCCCTGCTCTGTGTGTGACAGCGGGCGGTGCCCCAACTCCCCAATCGGCCCTGCTCTGAGCCCGACCAGGGGCTGCACCTAGGGATTGCGCCTGCCCTCTGCCACCCGGGAGCAGGCCTAAGCCAGCAGGTCGTTATCTCCTGAGGGGTCCCAGACTGCAAGAGGGCACAGGCTGGGCTGAGGGACCCCCTCCCCCACCGAGTGCACAAATTTTTGTGCACCGGGCCTCTAGTATATATATAATAAACTTGCTTAATTAGACCTGCTTTCTGATGTAGCTAAACTTTTTCCAGCCCAGTGAAGCACCCCAACTTCTCTTTCAGGTAATTGTCAGCAACACACGCAGTAAATATCAACATGAAGCAGATTATTATTGTAGATCACACAGGGAGAACAAAGGTTAAAATATTTAACTGCAGTAGTGTTTGACTATATTCTGCGCAGGGAGAAAACCTGAAGTCATTTTCAAGGTCCACCATTTCTTATTTTCCGTTGGGTCAAGTTTCTAAACTTTCTAAATCTCCGTTTTCCTGCTAATGAAAAGAAAGTAGGATTCCACTGAGTCTCCTATCTACCTCCTCCAGGACTTCTGTGAGGATCAAATGAGATGAGGCATGGGAAAATGCTTCACAGACATTTGGTTACCGTGTGAAATGTTTGCACCTGGCTATAAAGCAAGTCGGGTTCCTGGGCTGAAGAAACTTCAAGGAGTCTATTCGCTAGGGAGAAGAAGCCAGGCATTGCTACAGGACACCATAACCCAGTGCCCACAGCGACAGTTTCTGGGCTGGGCTGGGCTGGGCTGTGGGCCACATTTTGCACCATGGGGTCTTGGAAGCGATTTGCTGGGCTGTTGCTCTGGGGTGGTGGCAGGGCCTGTCTTCCACTTGGGGGAAGCTGAGTGTTGCTTTGTGGGCACCAGGTCCGTGGTGCCATTTCTCTGTAAATGGCCAGTGCCCATCATGGCAGCTCCTGCGTTGAGTGTCTGCCCCCTGGTGGTCAGTGTGTGTGATAGCTACTGGTCAGACAGACACTTTGGGATATAGATAGATAGATAGATAGATAGATAGATAGATAGATAGAGAGAGGGAGAGAGATGTGTAACTCCTGGACACAGACAACAGTGCAGCGAAGACCTGGGGGATGGGTGGAAGCCAGGTGGAGGGGGTAAATGGGGGGAAAGGGGATATCTGTAATACCTTCAACAATGAAGTCTTTTTTAAATTACAGATCCAATTTCCTAAATAGTTATAGGTATATTCAAGTTTTCTCTCATATGGGTCAGTTGTGATAGTCTATGGTTTTTAGAGAATCAGTCCATTTCATTTAAATTGTCAGATTTATGCCTGTAAAGTCATTCATAGTATTCCCAAAGTATACTTTTCATATCCATAGTGTCTAGAGGTATATCCCTTGTTTCATTCCTGATATTGGTAATTGGTGACTTCTATTTTTCTTTGAGAGTTTTACTATTTTTCAGTTTTAATGATCTTTTCTAAAACCCAGTTCTTTGTATTGTTGATTTTCTCTATTGTTCTTCTGTTCTCAATTTTATTGATTTCAACTCTTACCTTTATTATTTCCTTTCCTCTGCTTGCTTTGGGATTATTTTCCCAGGATCTTGAGATGGGAGCTTAGACTATTGATTTAAGACTTTTCCTTTTTTCTAATGTAAGCTTTTAGTGCTATAAATTTCCCTTTTTAGTGGTTTAGCTGTGCCTCACAAATTTTGAGATGCTGTATTTTTATTTACATTCAGTTCAATATATTTTCCAATTTCCTTTGAGACTTTCTCTTTGGCCCATGGATTATTCATAAGTGTGTTATTTAATTTCTAAGCATTTGGAGACATTTTCTTTATCTTTCTTTTAATTCTAGTTAATTCCATCATGGTCAGAAGAATACTCTGTATGATCTCAATTCTTTTAAATTTGCTGATGTTTGTTTTATGACCCAGGATGTGGTCAATCTTGGTATATATTCCATGGCACTTAAAAGGATGTGTTCTCTGCTGTTGTTGGGTGGGGTGTTCTAAAAATGTACACTAGATTCTGTTTGTTGATAGTGTTGTTGATTTCTTCTGTATCCTTGCTGTTTTTTGTGTAGTTGTTCTATCAGGTATTGAGATAAGGATGCTGAAGTCTCTAACTATAATTGTGGGTTTGTCTGTTTCTCCTTTCAGCTCTATCACTTTTTCCTTTATGTAATTTGAAACTCTTTTGGATGTGTACACATTTAGGTTTGTTATTCCTTCCTGTTATATTGATCCTTTTATCATATGTAATATCAGTCTTTGTCTAGTAATTTTTATTTGATCAGAAGTCACTTAACCAGATATTCAAATAGCCACTTCTGTTTTTTTCACATTAATGTTTGTATGCTTTATCTTTTTGTCTCCTTTTATTTTCAACCTAAATATGTCACTGAATTTGAAGTGAGTTTCTTGCAAATAATATATAGTTGGCTGTATTTTTTAAAATCCCCTCTGCCTGTTTCTGTTCTTTGATTGGTATGTTTCTATGATTTTTATGTAAGGTAATTATTGATATATTAGTACATAATTACATTTGCCATTTTGTTGTTGTTTTCTATTTGTTTCCCTGAGGTCTTATTTCTCTGCTTGTTTGTTTGCCTTTTTTGTGGGTTACTTGAATAGTTTTGAGGATTCCATTTTGATTTATTTATAGTGCTTTTGGGTGTATCTCCCTTTATAGTTTTTGTAGTGGTTGCTCCACAATGTGACTTGTAACAATACACTTGTATCAACATTTTACCACCTCGAGTGAAATGTGGAAACCTCACTTCAATTTAGGTACCTTACTCACTACTTTTAAATATAATTGTCTTGAGCATCATATGGTGCTATAATTTTTTTTGTTTCAATCATCAAACATGGTTTCTAAAGCTCATGAGGGAAAGTATATTCTATTGTTTTAACCGTATTCCTGCTTTTCTGTCCCTGCTTCTCCAAGATATCTTTGTAAAATAATTTCTGTTTAAAGAACTTCCTTTAGCCAACATTTGAAAATAGGCCTTCTAGCAACAAATTCTTTTAGTTTTCTTTTATCTGTGATTGTTTTTTGTTTTCCCTTCATTACTGAAGGATCCTTTTGCCAAGTACACAGTTCATTGCTGACAGTTCTTTCCTTTCACCACTTCTTTCCAGCTTCTATGATTTCAGATGAGAATTCCCCTGTCATTTGAATTAGTACTTCATCATTTTTCTTTGGCTGCTTTCAAGATTTTTTTTTTGTCTTTAGTTTTCAAAAATTTAATTATAATGTGTTATGGCATATATTTCTTGGGGATTTTACTTCTCTGATAATGCACATTGCTTTTCCTAAACTCTGACACTCCCCCACCCCACCCCTGCCAGGGTATGGGATAGTAAACTGCTCTTCTCTGGGAAGGTAGCTAACACTCTCTGGAGCTGTGGGAATTCTTGGCATAAATTTGCATTCTAATTGGAGACCACAGGGTACTAGACCCTACACCTTCAGCTTGTCCTGCATATCTATCCCCTTGCTCCTCCAGGAAGCCCCTCCAAAAACAAGCAATCTAAGAATACTTTGCATACTGGCTTATCTTTGAATCTCAATGTGCTTGGAAGATTGTTGATGCTCTCTATATACTTATCAAATGAATACATAAATTTAAGAATCAATAGGTGAATAAGTAAACTTTTGAGCAGGTATGATAAATGGTCAACTATAAACTGGGACTCAGGTCTTTTGATCAAAATAGTTATTTCCCATAAGGAGCTGACCCAGTTTTATCTATTTATAGGCTGTAATCTTAGGTGAAATGCAGTTCCCCAGGGAGCTAACAATCTCTTTTGTCCCTGGTTATTTGCATTTTCACATCCCTGAAGCATCTAATCTCATGTATTGATTGAGGAGAAGGAGGAAATTAATGGGGCATCTCATGAGAACTCTTGAAATTCCCAATGGGGATATGGAGAAATACAGGAGACTGAAACTACCAAGGCCCTGCTTTGCCATTTACCCTCGTTTGTCCCCATCATTTGTATCCTTTAAAGTATATTCATTAAAACTCATCATTGGAATAAATGTGGATAAATTCTTAAATATCCCTTTGGATAGAAAATTCATTGTTACCAGGTGCTCAGAAGGACAGGAGTCTTGGCACTGTGTCTCAACAGTCACTCTTAACCTAGAGCTCACAGGGCTGAGCTGTAGTGCTTTGGGTATCAATTTCAGTTTAGGCTGGAAGCAGCTACACCTGGCATTTGATTTCTAAGCCAAAAGTGACAAACTAAAGGCTTAATCAATAGATTTTTCCAGAGGCAGAAGCAAGGTTACTGTGGTAGTTTATCAGAAAAATCTCTTTGTATTGAATGTATCAGTTGGTTATATGTATTACTCCTGTTTTCATTTCTTCTTCCTCTGCTTTCCTTCTCTCTCTGCTCCTTCCTTCCTTCCTTCCTTCCTTCCTTCCTTCCTTCCTTCCTTCCTTCCTTCCTTCCTTCCTCCCTCCCTCCCTCCCTCCCTCCCTCTCTCCCTCCCTCCCTTCCTTCCTTTCTTTTTGTCAGTTAATGGCTACTTTTGTACAGAGAATACCTCCATAAAAGAAAACATAATGCTTGCTGAATCAGTTTCAAATTAATTATACATATATTCAAAATATATTTAGACAGGAGCTGTACATTCTCTGGCAAATGAATTTAAATGTACTAAAAAGCAAAGCAAATGATAATAGGTCTAATAATATGTATATGCTCTGGTGAGCACAACTTAATGGAATTTTCCTCAATTGGCAGCTGAATTGACTTGTAATCCTATCTTTGGTAAGGCTTTTCAGAGCATAGCCTGAAACCTGTGGTCCTGTACCACTTGAGACCAGTTAGGCATTCCTGCTTCATGACCATTTTCCAAATAATTTGGGGAAACTTAACCAAGTTGTGGCAGTGTGAAGGCCAGGGCTCCCCTGGGGAGACCAGCTTAACCTACCTCCAGGCCCACACAGGTCATTTCCAAATTTCCAAGACTATTTCAAGTACAAAAGGGGGCCTTAAAGCAGTGGAGTGAAGATGTATAGTCAGTTTCAGGCTTGGTCCACAAAAATAAATTGCAACCTAGAATTTTAGCCAAGTCCTGAGCATGTCCAAAGAGCTTTTATGTTCACCATAATTCTAGGTGAGAGAGCCAGGATAAAGGAAAGCCACAACCACAATGAGAACAGTGTTACTTAGAATTGAAATATTTAATGTTTATAGAAAGAATGAAGCTATTTTGTGTCCTTGTTCAGTGGTCTTCAAATTTGTTGGTTTGGTTAATATACTTTTTTTAATTGGATGAAGCACTGGATTTGATTGCCAAACGATTGTCTAATCATATGTTATTTTGCTTTCTAAAATGGACAGAAAGTTTTGTTTTGCTGCTTCTATATTTGCTGAGGATCACCTGATCCTCAGTGGAATAGGTAGAGGCTGTTTCAGGGGTTAACATGAATAATTAAATGAGGAATTAACCTCTTGTTTGTCATATAAATTATACTTTTTTTCTTAGTACTTTTCATTGTCTTTTGACTTGATTTTTTTAAAGCAGAGACTTTTAATTTTTAGGTAGTCAAGTTTATCAATTTTAATGTTATAGCTTCTGGATTTTTTAATTTAAAAAAATTCTCCCCACTCTGAGCTAATCAAATAATTTCTTCATGTTTTGTTCTAGCACTACAGGGTTTAATTTACATCTTGTTCTTTTTTTTTTAATTCTCACTGGAGGATATTTTCCCATCATTTTTTAGAGAGGGTGGAGGAGAGAGGGAAAGACAGAGAGAAATATCACTGTGAAAGAAACACATCTATTGGTTGTCTCCTGCATGAGCCCCACCAGGGCCTGGGCTGGGGAGGAGGAGCCTGCAACCAAGGTACTTGCCCTTGACTGGAATTGAACCTGGGAACCTTTGGTCTGCAGGCCTAAGCTCTAGCCACTGAGTCAAACCGGCTAGGGCTAATTTACATCTTTGATCTGTTTGGAATTTATCCTGGTAGATAATGTTAGGTATAGATCCAAAGTTGTTTTTTCCAGATAGTTATCAATTTTTCCAAAATAATTTGTCAGACAAAAATCTTTTTGGCACTGATCTGAGAGACTACCTATACCATATATTAAATTACTACATGTATTTCAGTCTACTGTGTTTTCACTCCTGTTCCATGTGTCTATGTGAATATTTATGCACTAATACAACATTGTTTAGGTCCTATAAAATATTTTTATGATTGGTAGAGACAGACTTCCTTATTTTACCTCCTCTATATTTTCTCAAATATTCTTTTTATTTTTTGTATGAGCTTTAGAGTAACCTTTTCTTATTTCTACCCACATCACTGAAATTAAACAAGTAAATCTGCTGCGATTCATATTGCTATCACATTGAATTACGAATAAACAGAGATAATTTACTTCTTTTGCAAATTGAGTCTTCTCCCCCAAGAATATGGGTTGCTCTTACAATAGTTTCTCTTGTGCAGTTGAAAAGTGATTTAAGTTATTTTTCATATAAGTTTGTAGTATTTCTTGATAACATAATTCTGTTATTGTCGCTATTGTAAAGGTGTTGCTATTGTAATTCATTCATTATAAATGCAAACTAGTTGTTATTTAAACAAGTATATCTTATATGATAAAATCTTATAGCTCTTCTCAAATGGAAATTTGAGAAATATCATAAAAACTTGATTGTTATTCAGTGACACTTCAATTAACAAATTTCTAATAGTGAAGTTGTATTTTAATGTAATATACTCTGCTAAAACAAATTTTCTGACAATATGTCAGCCCATCAATAAAGCCTTAAAAATGCCTGTTCCTTTGATTTTTATATGTTTACAGGCTATAAGAATAGATATGAAGATACCAAGACTGGCTGACTCTAGGTAGAAGGGTTTGTGGAAGGGTTTACATTTCCTTGTTTTCTGTTCTCTTGCATGTTTCTAATTTTTCAATATCAAACATGCATTACTTTTATGACATAAATGTTATTTTTAGTAAAATTCATCTTCATAAATAATAAAATACATGAATGCATGCACAGCCACGTCATCAAAATCTCCACAGCCTGGGTTTGCTGTGGAACAGTGCACACAGGCAGTTCTCTGCTGAATAGGAAAGAAAGGAGGATTTGGGAGTGAACTTGGTTTGAGATTTAATCCCAGTTCTGACATCTAATAGCTTTATGTTCCTGGACAGGTTACTTAACCTCCTTGGACTTTGATATTCTCGCTGTAATAATATAGAAGTTGTTATTATAGAAAATATAAGTAAGTATCACAATATTTAGCACATAGCAAGAATTTCATTAAAGGGTAGTTGTTTCAGGGATTCAGTACACATTCTACCTTTTGTGCAAAATGAAAAAAACTGAGTTAAAGGAATTTCAGGTTAGGGTGATTTTGCCCTTCCCACCATTCAAGAACAATATTTTATATTTTCCAGAACACTTTACATAGTATTCATTGGTATTGAGTCACCTATGCATAATTTAGGATTTATTTTTACTACAATATGAGTTATAGTCCTCACTGATACTGTTAAATACATCTTCATGCCTCCAGTATTACTTCTCCAAAGAGCTGTGAAGTTTATGAACACAATATGTGCTGTCAGAACATATTCTTGATAATAAATGCTATGTTAGAAGATACTTGTATTTAAAATTTACAATAAATATAAATTTATTTAAATGTGGCACATTCTTTATAGTGAATACATTTGACATGTAACATTATGCATGTTTAAAGTGTACAGCAGGTTACTTTGATACATTTATACATTGTAATATGAAAGGTCCTTGTCCCCACCTGTTGCCTCTGGGAGTGGGCTTCTTGCTATATCCTGAGAAAAGGAATTTTCTGAGACTCTCTTGTAGAAAGCTTTATTTCTGTGGAATTACCCCCCTGAGTTCCCAAGGTCCCATTTTCCTTAGTCCCGTCATAGACAAGTGTAGCTGTGGTTTCAGCAGAGCTAAAATCACAGCCAGTTCCCAGTTGCAGTCCATTAGTCCTCTGCATGTGCAGGCCATGTGTCCATGGAGGCAACATGGGTGAGTGCTAGGACTCAGGAACAAGAGAGCCCCAGGAGCCAAGAATTCCTTTGTTTGAGGGATTATGTATCTCCAAATTTTCACGGGCATGCAGTGGCCCTGCCTATTCTGGCCAATCATCTCTGTTCCTGAGTTTGACTGATAGGCACGTTCTCTAGTCACTCCAACTTCACTGCACATGCATCTATCTCCCCTTTGTCCAATCCCCCCAGTAATCTGTGGGGAATGGGCCGGTGGTTTCCTGGGAAGTGTGAAATTTGCTGGTGAAGTTGCTGAAATGACATGCCTATAATGTGTGTTATTCAGGCTCCTTTGCATCTGTGTTATCCAAATGTTGAGCCTAACCAAAAATAAAGTGCAGGATCTGTAAATAGGAATAAAAACAACATGTTTATTGTTATAAAAGCAATTTAGTTGATAATTCAGCAGATAGTTGTAAAGGCTGAATATCACAGTTTCAGAGACCAGAAAGGAGCAGGATTAAGGACATAAAAAGACTTGCCCCCCTCTAAGTGAGAAGACCAGATAGAGAGCAAGGGGACGCTACTGTGCTAATGAAGTCAGTTCCAAAGATCTGGAGCCCTGCGGTACTGCCCAGAAACAGATGGACAGAAGGTGGAGGCAGGTCTGTCTGGAGAACTAAGGCAGGAAGTGTGAAGGGAATGACTGAGGTACAGGCAGGCAGCTTTGCTCCCAAGAATGATGTAGAAATGTGCAGATGGGAGGAAATGTCTACGGGACTGATGCCAAAAAGGACCCACCCATCTTTACATGGCAAGGACACCGATTTCAGAAGACAGGCCTACCAAAGCTGTACAGGTCAGAAATGCCAGCTTTGGAAAGAGAAGCACTGGAGACTGAGGCAAACACCCATAAACAAACCATATTAGCCTTACTTAAGGACAAATCCGAGTCTCATGGGGGCTTGTGTGGCACAGGTGAGGAGTCACCCTATAAAAATCTCAAAAGCAGACTTTGTGCCTTAGTTTTCTAATCTATACAATGGGGAGAGTAAAACTACACGAATCTCATAGAGTCATGATCATGATTACAATGAAGTCATCTGTGAAAAAATGCTCATAAGACAGCCTGGAACATAGTAAAGGCTACACGTGGTTACTATTTTCTGCCACTAACTCTGATTTAATTATTATGTGGGCCTTCTAAGCGCAGCTCTGTGGAGGCCAAGCACATCGTCCAGCAGCAGGGCAGTGAAAGAGCAAGGTTCCAGGATCACATAATATACAATTACTTCATTTCTTTCTGCCACATTAAGGAAGCTTCCAACTTCCTCGTACGTTTAGAACATTGGTGTGATGCTGGTGGTGTATTTTAGGAAGGGAAAAGGTAGAGAAGGAAGGTGGTGGGAGTCAAAGAGCTAAACCCAATGTTGACTAACCTCTATTAAAATATTCACAATTTCTTTAAACTCGGCTTTCCCTTTCATTTCATGTACCCATCATATGTAACTTTTAAGAAGCTATATATGGATTGGTCACTTTCATGTTCTGTTTTCCATAGTTCACCCAAGATATCACAATGCCAGTGCCAAGATAGATTCATTGCGCACTTACTGGCCCCTTCAAAACAATTAAGAAGCAGGCAGGTGGTCTCTGTAGACCAACAAGTCAATACTCCTCTTTTTGGGCTTGGTGAACTCCCAGCAGAAGCTACTAACAATGAATATTTTTGCATCTCATTCAGGTGTAAATTGTAACTGCCTCCCCCAAATCCCTAATACTCTCCACATTTATGTCCTGTGAGCACTATGTCTTAAAGAACCAACTACTAAATGAGCTTTGTTCCTTTTTCTTCCTATGAGAACAACCCAAACTCTGTGAACCTTATTAGTAACACTGCTGGCTAGAAAATTAAAGCCGTGTAACTTTAATCCATAATCCACAGCTAAGCATATATAAGATGCTTAGCATTATAGTAATTAGTACTTACTCGAGATAATGAAATCTTTCTCTAGCTCATACATCCTTCTTTCCTTCCTTTCTTCTAAGAAATAGCTGCTATGGGAATAGATCAGAATAGCATACATTTTTTAAATAATCTTTTAATTTTAGAATAGTTTTAAATTTATAGAATTATTGCAGATAGCACAAAACACTCCAAATCCAGTTTCCCCTATTACTAATATCTTATGTTAGTATGATATACCACAACTAATGGGTCAATATTGATACATTATTATTAACTAAAGCCTATACTTTATTCAGATTATTTTAGTTTTTCATGAATGTCCTTTTCTTGTTCCAGGATTCATCCAGGATGCTACATTACATTTAATTATCAGGTCTCCTTAGACTCCTCTGGACTGTGATAATTTCTCAGACTTTCCTTATTGTTGATGACCTTGACAGTTTTGAGGAGGACTGGTCAGATATTTTGTAGAATATCCATCAAGTTATTCTGAAATTTTTCTCACAATTAGACTGGAGTTAACGGTCTAGGGAAGAAGATCACAGAGTTGAAGTGCCATTATCTTTATATCATACAAAGTGTACATACTATCAACATTTTCTGCTCACTGTTGATGTTGACCTTGATCATCTGGCTGAGGACTCTTTCATTCTTCTCTCTCCATACTGTACTATTGGAAGAAAGGCACTAAGTGTAGCCCATACTTGAGAGTTGGAGAGTAAAGCTCCACCTCCTTGAGGGGAAGCAGCTACATAAACTAGTTGGAATTCTATTCAGGAGATTTGTCTATTCTCTCCTATTTATTTATATCACTGTGGGCTTATGGATATGTATTTTATACTTTGAATTATAATTCAATACTACAGCACTTATTTTTGTTGCTCAAATTGCCCCAGCTTTGGCAGTTAATAATTTTTTCAGTCAGCTAGCTCCTGTATCCCTATGACACATGCTAATGACCATGGTTTGTTTGTTTATACTTCCTTAATTTCTGGTACTATAAGATGCTTCAGACTTATCTTGTATATTTCTTGCACTACTCTTAAACTCTGACACTTCTCCAATGGTCCTTGGTCCCTTTTAGTGGAGAACAGTATTGGAAATCAAGATCTGGGCCCTAGGTATACTCATTGCTACTGGGGAGTTACTGCTTCTAGGTCCTGTCAATTGACAAAGCAAGATTATACATATGTGTATTTGGGGGACTAAAAAATACTTTTCCTCCCACCTCCTAATTTTTTTAGCTGGGCTAATAATAAAATTACTATAGAGATATTAACAGGAAAAATCAAATTTTAATACGTGTACATGGGGATTCATAAAAGCATGAAAATTCCAAAGACAATAAGGTAAAATGATGTATATATGTCATTTTGGACAAAGAAGAAAGGGGGTTGGGGTCTGAGATGTCAAAGGAAGTAGGAAATTCACAAGCAGTTGAGGAACAGCAAACATACATGGCAGATAAATTTTTATATTGAATTTATTGGGGTGACATTAATAAAATTATATAGGTTTCAGGGGTATAATTCTATAACGTATCATCTGTATACTGTATTGTGTGTTCACCACCCCAAGTCAAGTCTCCTTCCATCTTCATTTGTCCCCCCTATACCCTCTTCTACCTCCCCCAGCCCCATACCCTCTGGTAATCAATCACCATACTGTTGAGGTTTTTGTTTTGTTTTGTTTTGTTTTGTTTTGTTTTGCTTAATCCCTTCACCCAGCCTGCAACTCCCTCCCCTCTGACAGCTGTAGAAGGGGGTTTGGTATCTAATAAACAGGCCCCTGCTTGACACCCTCCTGTGCATAATTCAAATTAGGCTACTAAGGCAAACAACCTAAGACTTCCTTCCTAGAGAAAGTCTTTCTCAATCTCAGGCAGAAAGGTGGGAGGGTCGAAGGTTCTGGTGTCCTTTGTTTCTTAGTAACCAGCTTAAAATTAATATCCCAAGAGCATTGTTTTGGAGTGATAAAATTTTGGTTCCCTTTAATATACAAATTCATGTATGTACACATTTACGAACATTTCTATATGTAATTATTTATACTTATATTAAGCTAATCATGAGTTCATACTGATAACTCCAACTCTAATCCATTACCACATGGATCATTCTAGCTTCTCTTCCCCTTACACATCTGTAACTCCTTAGTCCTACAGTGAAAAACCTGCTTCCCACCAGCCGCCATTCATTTACTGAATGTTTAATTCCAGTATACATATATACATGCATGTATAGTGGTTTCAGAATTACTACCTATATCCCCTATGGGAAAAACTTTATCAACTAGAGTATGATTATGTACAGCTCCTTTAGCCTTTCATCTTAAGACTCCAATCATTTGCAAAATTACTTGACCTTATTCTCCCAGTCCCTTCAGTGAGGTTGTTTCATACATTTATAATACAGTCAGACTGTTTTATCGCATTCTGTATCCCAATCTGGAATCCCCAACTTCCTAAATGATTTTTAAAAATGTACCTGCATTAAGGTTCACTCTTTGTATTGTAAAGTTCTATGAAGTTTGACAAGTACTTAATATCTTATATTCTCCATTACAGTCACACAGATAGATTTACCGACTTAAACAATGCCCTCTGCTTCATCTTTACAACCCTATGCTCCCACCCCAATCCTCTAGCAACCACTGATCTATTTGCTGTCTTCTTATCATTTCTTTCTCCAAAATTTTATAATTAAAATCATACAATTTGTACCTTTTCAGACAAGGTACAAATTGTATGATTTTTTTCACTTAGCAATTTGTGCCTAAGATTCATCCATGTCTTTTTGTGGCTTGATAATTGATTTCGTTTTGTCACTGAATAATATTTTATTATACAAAGTTCCAGTTTTTTTGTGCATTCACCTATTGAAAGACATCTTGGTGCTTCTAGTTGAGATGCTTATGAATAAAGATGCTATAAGCATTCATGTACAAGTTTTTTGTGTAACATAATTTTTCAAATTTGTTGGGTGCATTACTGATAACATGGAATACTAGGTTTACTTTTATAAGAAACTGCTAAGCTGCCCAGCTGGTGTGGCTCAGTGGTTGAGCGTCGACCTATGAACCAGGGGGTCACAGTTGGATTCCTGGTCAGGCCACATGCCAGGGGCATGCAGGAGGCAGCCAATCAATTATTCTCTCATGTCCCTATCTCTTTATCCCTCTCGCTTCCTCTCTGAAATCAATAAAAACATATTTTAAGAAAATGTAAAAAAGAAACTGCCAGGCTGTCTTCCAAAGAGACTATTATTTTGTGTTCCCACCAGCAGTGAGTGAAAGTTCCTGTTGCTTTTGCACCTGGACATCAATTGGTATAGTTAGTCTTTTGGATGTTAGCTTTTCTAATAGATATGTAATTGTATCCCATTATTGTTCTAATTTGCAATTCCCTAAAACAAATGAGCATATTTTCAAATAATTACATGCCACCTGTATATCCTCTTTGATGAGGTATCAGCTGAGAACTTTTCTCCTTTTTTTAATTCCATTGTTTCCTTTGTTGAGTTGTAAGAGTTTTTGTATATTTTCTATATACATCCTTTTTTAGATATGTGCATTGCAAATATTCCCCCCCCCCATCTGAAACTTTTCTTTTTATTCTTTTAACATTGGCATTTGCAGAGCATAACATTTTAATAAAGTCCAAACATCAATTTTTTTTCCTTTTTTTATTATTAGTTAAGGTATTACAAATGTGTCCTCATCCCCCCCATTAACCCCCAACCTCCCCCCCCCCGCCCCGCACAATCATGCTCCCATCCCCCTGTTGTCCATGTCCATTGGTTTGGCTTATATACATGTATACAAGTCCTTCGGTTGATCTCTTCCCCTTACCCCCGCCCTCCCCTACTTTCCTTCTGGGGATTGATAGCCTGATCGCTGTTTCTCAGTCTTTGGGTCTGTCCCTGTTCATCAGTCTACAAACAACAATTTTTTAATTGTTGTATTTACAAACTCCTCATCAAATCTAAGGTTATAATAATTTTTTATGCTTTCTTTAAGTAGTTTTATAACTTTGCATGTTACATTTAATACACTTTGAGTTTTTTTGTATGAAGTCTGATGAACCTACATTCATTTTTTTGCAAAAAGATGTCCACTTGTTCCAACCCTACTTGTTGAAAGAAAAGTACCCTACACTTATTTATGCATTCATTGGTTGATTCTTGTATGTGCCCTGACTGGGATGGAACCTGAAACCTTGGTGTATCAGGATGGTACTCCAACCAACTCAGCGTCCTGGCCAGGGCCCGAAGGGTTTAATTTTTAGGTGCTATTATACATGGCATTTTTTTTTTTACATTTCAAATTCAATTTGTTTACTGCTAGCATATAGGAAGGCAATTGACTTCCGTATATTGCACCTTTGTTAACTCACTCATTACTTCCAGGAAGTTTTTGTTGATTCTCTGGGATTTTCTACACAAACAATTACAGTCTGTGAGTAGAGAATTTTTTTCTCCCCTTCTAGTTGGTTTATCTTTTATTTTATTTTCAGCTTGTTGCTTCATTAGAACTCTGCTGAAGAGGTGAGAGGATACCTTTGCCTTGTTCTTAATCTTAGGGGAAGTACCGTTTCTCAACAATGAGTATGCTTTTAGCTGTAGGGTTGTTTTTTGTAGATGTGTTTTATCTAATTGAAGACATTCTCCTCTATTCCTAGTTTGCTGAGTTTTTATCATGAATTGGTATTGGATTTTGTCAACTGCCTTTTTAAAAATTAATGTAATCATGTGCTTTTTATTATTTAAACTGTTGATGTAGATTACACTGATTGTGTTTTGAATATTGAACCAGTCATGCTTACCTGTTATAAATCTCATTTGATCATGGTATGTAATTCCTTATGCATACATTGTTGGATTTCATTTATTAGTATTTTGTTGAAGATATTTATTTAGATGTTTATGAGGAATATCTGACTATAATTTTTCTTTCCTGTAGTGTCTTTTTCTGGTTTTGATATTAAGGTGTTGTTTGTCTCAGAGAATATGTTAGGAAGTTTTCTCATCTATTTTTTAGAGAATATTGTGGAGAACTGGTATCATTTCTTCCTTAAATGTCTGGTAAAATTTACTGGTAAACCATCTGGGCCAAAGTATTGGTAAACCACCTTTGGAAGGTTATTAAATAAAATTTTCTTGTAATCATATTTAAAAGAGTAAAAAAAGTGAATTTAACTTTAATAATATATTTATTTGTCCTATAGTATATTTCAATTATTGTCATTTCAACAGTTAATATAAAAACTTAGTGAGATATTTCATATTCTTTTTCTTGTACTAAGTCTTTGCAATATGTTGTATATTTTATACTTACTGCACATCTCCTTTTGAACTAGCCACATATCAAGTCCTCAATAGCCACACGTGGCTAATGGCTAGCATATTGGGCAGTGTACATCTAAGATTTGAATCAATGCTGTGATTACTGTTGAATTTTAATGATATATATTTTATCCTTTTCAGTATGTTAATTATGGAATATAGATTTATTATTTTTAAAAGGAACTATTCTGGTACTCTCCCATAAGAAAGAATCATATTACCCACTATCAGAAAATAAGCCTTGAGAACTGAAAGATAATATGTGTGATATTATTTCTCCTGCAGTACATCCAAATTAATTTTAGGGAATGTCACAAAATTTTCAAGAGACCAATAAACTGTGCTGCAAAGGGGTAACTGAAAAATTCCCCCTTTCTGTGATAAAGTGCTGTAAATTGAGTCACTATGCTCAGAGATTTATAAAACCAAAGCATCTGCCAGCAAAGTGAATAAATAGCAATTGGATGGATGAATGAATGAATTAACAAATTAATGCATACATGAATAAAAATAAACCCACTTTCTCAGGACTCTGCAGTCCTCCTACCTGCCCAAAAAACAAGCTCCCAGCCAGAAAACTTTGTCTTAGATAACCTCTCATCTCCTTTTCTTGGTACCAACATGTCCTCATAAATTCTAGGTTGTGTCCTGTTCCTGCATCATCTCCTAATCCTTTGTGATAGGATTACTATCCCCATTAGGCAAATTGAAAAATAGGCTGTGAGAGAGAAAAGTAGAAGCTCTGAATGCTAATCTTAGCTCTGACTTTATCCAACAAGATGCTGATGAACACTTCTCTTCAGTCTTGAGACTCAGATTAATACCTTCTATTTCTATACTGCTTGGATGATGACCACTCACCAAGTGTGTGAATTTGGGCAAATTATTTACCTTCTATTAGCCTTTGTTGCCTTATCTGTAAAGTTTGAGTAAATAAATACCCGATGGATTTATTTACCTGATAGGCTGTTATTATTTAAAAAACACACACAGATGAAACAAGGCTCAAACCACATAGCACAATACCTAGCATATAACAAATGCTCAATAAACATAAAATGTTATCAATTTTATTATCTCTCATCTGTCAAATGGCTGTCCTACCTATGATTAAAAATAATAATACCAAGCTTGGCTGATGTGTTAACTGAGCATTCGCCTATGAACCAGGAGGTTACTGTTCAATTCCTCGTCAGGGCACATGCCCAAGTTGCAGGCTTGATCCCCAGTGGGGGGCATGCAGGAGGCAGCAGGTTGATGATTGTTTTCTCATCATTGATGTTTGTATCTCTCTCCCTCTCCCTTTCTCTCTGAAATCAATAAAAATATTTTTAAAAATAATAACACTGAAAATAAATAACTAGCCTTAATTAAGCCAAGAAATGTGCAAAGCTATTTACATATGTTATCTCAATTCTCACATAATAGCATCCTTATTTTACACTAGAGGCCTGGTGCACAAAAATTTGTGCACTCGCGGGGGGGATCCCCTCGGTCCAGCCTGTGCCCTCTCACAGTCCGGGACTCCTCGGGGGATGTCCAACTGGCAGCTTAGGCCCGTACCCTGTGGGGAGCAGGCCTAAGCTGCAGTCGGATATCCTTAGGGCTGCTGAGGAGGTGGGAGAGGCTCCTGCCACCACTGCTGTGCTCGCAGCCATCAGCCTGGCTTGTGGCTGAGCAGAGCTCCCCCTATGGGAGCACACTGACCACCAGGGGGCAGCTCCTGCACTGAGCATCTGCCCCCTCGTGGTCAGTGCACATCATAGCGACCAGTCGTTCCCAGACATTTCTGCCATTAGAGTCAATTTGCATATTACCCTTTTAATATATAGGATTTGGAGAGACTAAACCTGAAAATGTGTAATAACTTGCCTAAGATCACAATTCCTAAGTGGTAGAGTTGGGAATTGAAAGTATATCTTTATAATTTCAAAGTATATGTGCTTTCTACTATATTACAAGAACTCTTCCAAGCTCCAAAAATCTATAACTTCCAATTACTGTTTGATTTCTAAAAATTTGGTGATTAAAAAATCCATTAAAGGCCAACCTGTGCATGGCTGTATGCTCAGTGCTATGAAGGATACAAGATGAACAAGACATGGTACTTCGCCTTCCATAAACTGGTAATATTACATAATCATTTTATTTTGGCAGTTTTGTTGGGCCTCTTTTCTGATATGATTATAGAATTGAGTAGTCATTTCTCTGACTTTCTCATCTTTATAAACTATTCATTTAGAATGTTTCTAAAGAACCACATTTGCTAAATTAATAGTGCTAAGAAAGACTGATTATCTCATCACAGCAAACAGTCAGCATCTATGCTTAGGCTTTTTGTTTATTTTTATTTTGTAAATATTTTTATTGAGTTTTAGAAAGAGAGGAAGGGAAAAGGGGGAGAGAGAGAGAGAGAGAGAGAGAGAGAGAGAGAGAGAGAGAGAGAAACATCAATGAGAAAGTCATTGATTGGCTGCCTTCTGCACAGCCCCCACTGGAGATCAAGCCAGCAACCTGGGCAGGTGCTCTGACCGGGAATCGAACCAGCAACCTCTTGGTTCCTGGGTCCATGCTCAACTGCTGACCACAGTAGCCAGGCTATGCTTAGGCTTTTTAATTAGCTTGAAATTATTATTTATGTGACACAATAACAAATCTTTTAAAAACATTTGCTGACAACTTACAATAAGTTAGAACCCTCACAAAACTCCCTCCAAAGCCCATCCATGTTTAAGGCTTTTTTAAAAAGAAAGGTTAAAACTTATAGGGAATTCTCCCACTCTACCATCTGTAAAAAGATCTTTTATATGGAATGCCTGTTGTGATACATGGTGCTTGATATATAAGCTAATATAAAGTATATAGTGTGAGGTATGAGGCTTTTAAAAATTCTAAATTAATTAAAAGATCACCATCATTGGCTTATGGTTTGGAAAAAATCATTCTGAGAAACTAAGCTGACTGGTCAATAGGAATCCAGTACTTTCTGTTTACATGGAACAAAAAAATTTAAATTACTTTTTATACTAACATAAATTTATAGCAGTGCTTCCTCCATACTCTTAAAATAAAGAGATATTAGCATAATAAAAATAATTAGTCAATTTCTATTGAATTCATTCTCATTTCTCATGCTCTTGGTTCTTATGGTTTTAGGAATCAGAAAATAAAAGGTTTAACCACATTGTTTTCACATTGATAAAGAATGGGGGGTGAGGAGAACAGGCTTTTATGTAGAAAGTGCACCTGTCTACTTTCCTGCTCAGAGTAACTCCAAAATTTATTTTTGAATCAAGGGCAGGCATTTTATGAACAAACAAGTGTGGTTTATTTTTCAAAAACCAGATTTTACTAACTTTACCAAGACCTCTGCTCTTCATCTAGTCTGTCTCTGTCTCTCTATTGTTACAGTTTCTCTCTCTACCAGGCATGCTCAAACCACATGTAGATAAAAATAAACTACCTTCATTAATAGATGAGGACTCACAAACATTAATGAATGGGGATTCATGGTCATCACTTCAACTTTCGTCAACATTTCCAATTATTCTAACATTATCCAATTATTCTAAGATTAAAAAGTAACTTCAAAATTATGGTGGTCGAGGGGAGAGGAATCTCTTCTCTGTGAAAAACCATGACTCTTCACATCTTCTTTGCCCTTGTAGTAATATCTTTGGTGTATAGTGATTTACAGTTTACAGACTAGACCAGTGGTCGGCAAACCATGGCTCGCGAGCCATATGCGGCTCTTTCGCCCCTTGAGTGTGGCTCTTCCACAAAATACCACGTGCGGGCGCGCACGTACAGTCCAAAGTTGACTTAAAACTTTAAGTAAAGTTTATTAAGTTAATTTTAGGGAACGTTGTGGAGTGAAAGAAGATGTAGTGTCGAGGATTGAGAAAGGTCGAGGATTGAAAATTGATATGGTTTGTATATATAGAGAGGATGAAGGAAAGGAGATAGACGAAACAAGTATACAAGACAAGTGTGGATGGGAGAGTTGGAAGGGGTCAACCTCAGCGAACGTACCTCAGTCAGATTGAGGATGTTTTTAGCAAAGGCCAGCTTAGGAGTACCCTAATTAAGTTAATCACAATGTACCTACCTATATAGTTTAAGTTTAAAAAATTTGGCTCTCAAAAGAAATTTCAATCGTTGTACTGTTGATATTTGGCTCTGTTGACTAATGAGTTTGCTGACCACTGGACTAGACCACCCCCTAGATTACCCTAACCCACTTCTCCATCCAAACTCTGCCCTTTTCCTGCCTTAGCCAACATTTTTTTGTACATACCAGATTTCTGGATGACCAGCTGGGCAATTAATATTTTGTATCACAGAAAAAGAATTAAAAAGTGTCCTGAAATGTTGAGATCATTGAGCTGAGCTGAAGGGGATAAAATACAACAAGAATAACTGTAAGCTTCTCAGCTCTGGCCTGAGTAACTCAATTGGGCAGGCCTCCAGTGGAGGAGTCATAGATTTGTAAGAATAGGTTCAGCAAAGATGTAGGGGTTAACAGAAGTAGAAGGTCTAGTGTTTGTTTGTTTGGCCTCTGACTGCTGTACCACATCAAATATTTGGAAGGAAGGAGTGAAGGAAGGCTTGATATGTATTCAGAGGGAGAGTAAGAAGAAGCAAGGGGAAGAACAGAGAAAAATAAGAGAGGAAGAAAGAAATGGGCAAAGGGGAGAACTGGGGAAAGGAAAACAGAGAACTGTAACAGGATCTGTCTATCATCTGAAACAGAGGATTATAATTATAGTCTCAGAGCCCACACAAGAATTTAGGCCTCTCAGCTTCTCTCTATCTTATCGTTTCCCTGCATGTCCCCCACTCCCCCTTGTTAAGACCTGAAATAGTGTTCAGTTGAGGTTGTTTAGTAGCTGAAATAAATAGTGAGTAAAGGGTACATATCTTTGGTTGAGGAGAAGTTTCTAGTAACACATGAATTCTGAGTTGTAATGTGTTTTTTTATTTTATTGAATATTTTAGAGTGGCATTGGTTAATAAAGTTATATAGGTTTCAAGTATACAATTCTATAATACATGATCTGTATATTGCATTGTGTATTCACCACCCAAAGTCGTCTCCTTACATCACTGTTTATTCTCCCTTTACCCTCTTCTAGCTCTCCCAATTCTCCTTTCCTTTTGGTAATCACCATACTATTGTTTGTGTCTATGATGGGTTTTTTTCTTAAAGAAAAAATGTCATGAGTTTTCAATTTTCTTATTGAGTGGGCAAGTATAACCACTATATCAACACAGTAGATATTAATGGATCTGACTTTTTGTTTTAGAGAACTTGAAAGAAAGTATTTGCACCAATAGGCAAAGAAACCTCAATCCAGGCCATAATCTGTCTCAATGGCTCCTAAACATATATTTACCTAACCCTATATAATAAAAGGCTAATATGCAAATAGACTGAACCGGTGGAACAACCAAACAACTGGTCACTATGACAAGCGCTGACCACCAGGGCTGTGCGTGGAACATGGCAGGCATCAGCTGGGGTGGGATGGTGGAGCAGGTGAGCAGGGATGCCAGACCAAAACGGGGCACTGGTTGCTGTCATCGGGGCAAGCCTCTGGTGGTTATTGAAAATTCTTTGCTCCTCCGTGCTGCTGTCCTGCCCGGCGCTCGCACCTGCTGCCGGCGCTGGCCCCACTCACACTGCTATTAGCAACGGAGCCACTTCTTTTTTAAAAAAATTTTTTATTAAGTTATTACATATTAAGTTATTACATATGTGTCCTTATACCCACATTACCCCTCATCCCCCCACTCATGCCCTCACCCCCCTGTTGTCTGTGTCCATTGGTTAGGCCTATATGTTTGCATATAAGTCCTTTGGTTGATCTCTCCCCCTTACCCCCACCCTCCCCTACTTTCCTTCTTTTTTTTTTTTTAAGGGAATTTTTTTTAAAAATATATTTTATTGATTTTTTACAGAGAGGAAGGGAGAGGGATAAAAAGTCAGAAACATCGATGAGAGAGACACATCGACCAGCTGCCTCCTGCACACCCCCCACTGGGGATGTGCCCACAACCCAGGTACATGCCCTTGACCGGAATTGAACCTGGGACCTTTCAGTCCGCAGGCCGACGCTCTATCCACTGAGCCAAACCGGTTACAGCACCCTACTTTCCTTCTGAGGTTTGATGGTCTGCCACTTCTTGCATTCGCTGCTGGCGCCAGCCCCAATTGCTCCACGCCATCTGCAGTGGCAGGAGCGGGGCTGCTGGCAGACAGAGGGCCGCGGCGGGAGGGGCCAGGCGGGGGTGCAAAGGATGGGCCAGGACCCGCCCTTATGCCCACCGCAGCCTCGCAGCCCACAGTTCCTTTCAAGGTGCACGAATTTGTGCATTGGGCCCTAGTGTGTCAATAAAAGTAATGTCAAAATACAAGTGTTTATACACTAAACCAAAAGATAAACTTCAGTATCTCTTGACTTTCTTTATAAACTATAATTGTTTAATGACACAAACACACTTTCCTGGTATTTAAATCACATTATGGTTTGAATTTAAATTGCATTACTTTGCCCTGACCGGTTTGGCTCAGTGGATAGAGCGTCGGCCTGCGGACTGAAGGGTCCCGGGTTCGATTCCGGTCAAGGGCATGTGCCTTCATTGCAGGCACGTCCCCAGTGGGGGGTGTGCAGGAGGCAGCTGATCAATGTTTCTAACTCTCTGTCCCTCTCCCTTCCTTTCTGTAAAAAATCAATAAAATATATTTTTTTAAAAAATAAATTGCATTACTTTGATATAGTTTTGAATTCTTAAAAAACTTTTAAGAAGGAGTAATGAGGGTGGGTGTTAGCAGTATGAGGTAACAGATATAGAAATTATATCCCACATTTAGATGGCAATTAAAAAAATATTTTTATTGATTTCAGAGAGGAAGGGAGAGGGAGATAAAAACATCAATGATAAGAGAAAATCATTGATTGGCTGCCTCCTGCACGCCCCCAACTGGGAATCAAACCATGACCTCCTGGGTCATAGGTCTATGCTCAACCACTGAGCAACACCAGCTGGGCTAGATTGCAATGTTAACTTTCCAAAACACTTCTAGAAATCTCTACCATTTAATTATTTAAAAATCCCTGAAGTTCATAGCACAGAGACCTTTGAAAAAGGATGAACAATATCGGGTGGCTATTGGCAGACTTGGAGCCCAATTCCCCTTGTGATCATTTCACTATATTTCTTAAAATGTGCTCCTCAGACTGCTATAGTGTAAGATTTTCTATAGGAAAGGGGACCATAATTAAGTAAATTGAGGACATGCTACATGTCCTAAATTGGTTTAGAGATTCACAATAAACATGTGAAATTTCTTTCTGTGAAACACACTGCAAGAAAATACTCTAGAATTATGCTGCTTCTATAGTGGTCCAGATTTGACTTCTTTGTTTTCTGTCCAAAGTGGTACCAAAATGAGGCAGAACAAGTTGAAAACCAAAGAGTTCACTCCAATCTGGACATCAGGACACAAGTATTTCATTTCTTATGCCTGAAGTGAGATTTTGTTTTGTGGATGGCACTAAATTAGGCGGCTCCAATGACTCAGGGAAAATGCTAAGAGACTGTTTAGCACATTTTAATATGTCAAATTGTACTCAGCATTAGACCCAGGTCAGAGCAACTTTTCTGTGTTTTCAGAGAGCTTGGTTGGTTATAGAGATTTGAGGCTTATTTGACTTTATGCAATGTTAGATGAGGGTGCAGCGATTGGAAAGTTTGCAGGAAAATACTGTCTTTCCCTTAAGGCAAGTTTGATGCTTTTTTGAAGGACAGCCATAACTTGTTAGTTTTGTGTTTTGTTTAAGATTTCACTTTTCCTACAAATATTGTTGGATATGAGAAAGAGAATTTCTATTTTTCTTGGGCATATGATACTAATGTATTGAGAGGGTTTTAAATAGCAAAATTACTATCCATTATTTTTTTGGATGGGATCAGATGTCTCAGAAAGCTATCTTTACTTAATAATATCGCCAGAAGCTTTTTATTTCAAATCATTTCTTCCATAAAAGTGGAAGACTCTTCTACCTAGGGAAAGGCATTGAGGCTTTTCAAAATCGTTCTATTGTTGAACCAGTGGCCTTTGTCCTTTAAGAGTAATTGATTGATTGATTGTTTTGGGGGGGCCTTCCTGAAGGAGTAGGGGGATAGATATGCAGGGCAAGCTGAAGATGTAGGGTTCAGTACCCTGTGGTCTCCAATTAGAATGCAAATTTTTTTGCCAAGAATTCCCACAGCTCCAGAGATTTGCTACCTTTCCAGAGAAAAGCAGTTTACCTACCATCCCCTACCCTAGCAGCGGGGGCTCAGAGTTTAGGAGAAGCAATGGGTATTATCAGAGAAGTCGCTGTGCTTCTATAATATGGAGAAAACTTGGACATCTGATTACCCAGGGAATCATCAAGATTCCTTCTTACCCATGCTAAAGAAACAACCTGTTGAATGTGGGGAAGTTCCTTGTATTAGAAAACCTCAGCCCTTAATTTGGCTCTTTTCTTTTCCTTCCACAGTAGAGAAATAGTTCCAAAACCTGAAGTGGTTCCGATTAGTGGTGAAGGCAAAAAACCTTCAGCTCCAATTAAAATGTGCTTTTAGTCATTTTGTGTGGTAATGCCTGCAGTATAAAAACAGGTTCAATTTCTCTTTTTTTGATCATGGGTTTGGCTCTTGAATTATTCTATTCTCTAGCAAATCCTGGCACAGCTTTCCTCTGGGCTGCCTGTGGAGGAGGTGTTCACCTACTTCCTAATTAACACCCTGTTAAGGGCACATCTGTGGTGGAATTACCTCAGATCACCATATTAAGCTTTGAATCCCATGTAACCTATATTACTGTCTTGAAAGTTAAGCTTTAAAATGATATAAAATGATTACTGTTGTCTTTGTAAAGGCAATTGGTTTCTTTGGTATTCTCATGAAGCAGTCAACGGTAGAGGTATATGTGGGGGAGTCATTTTGAAGCAATTTATTTATTAACAACTTGATTGAGGTATACTATACATACCATAAAACTCACCCATTTTAAATGTACAATTCAATGATTGTTAGTATAGCTACAGAGTTGTGTAACCATCACCACAATCCAGTTTTGGAACATTTTCATCACCCTAAAAAGAAACTAGTACCCATTAGCCATTATGCCCCGTTCCCACACCCAGCCCTAGACAACCACCAATCTCCTTTCTGTTCCTATAGCTTTGCCTTTTCTGGACATTTCATATAAATGAAATTTGCACTGTGTAGCACTTTGTGTTTAGCTTCTTTCACTTAGCATTTTTTAAGGTTCATTCATCTTGTAGCATGCATCAGTACTTCATTCCTTTTTATTGCCAAATAGTATCCCTTTGTATGGATACACCACAATTTTGTTTTTTCATTCACCATTTTATGGACTTGGATTGTTTCACATTTTGGCTATTGTGGCTGATCCTGATATGAACATTAACATATAAGACTTTGTGTGGACATAAACAATTTATATTAAACTCAGTGAAAGCAGCACTGGCCGGAGTGGCTCAATTGGTTGGAGCGTCGTTCCTTACACCAAAAGGCTGTGGGTTCGATTCCCAGTCAGGGCATATACCTCAGTTGCAGGTTCGATCCCTGATCAGGGTGCATGGGAGGCAACTGATGGATGCTTCTCTCTCTCTAAGAAATCAACAAAAACATCCTCAAATGAGGATTTAAAAAAACTTAATGAAAGAAGATTGAAACAGCCTCCAGTGGTCGGCAAACTGTGGCTTGCGAGCCACATGTGGCTCTTTGACCCCTTGAGTGTGGCCACGAAGTTTCAATTGCAGTGTACGCGCGCACCCGCACGTGGTATTTTGTGGAAGAGCCGCACTCAAGGGGCCGCAGTTTGCCGACCACTGGCCTAGACCCTCCTCTTCAGCCACATCGTTGTTAGCAGTGGAGCTTTGTGTGTGTGTGTGTGTGTGTGTGTGTGTGTGTGTGTGTGTGTGGCGAGGGGTGGGGGTGGGGGGGTGGAGACTGAGATGTTTGCAGATAAATGGCAGTTATACAAAAATGCTGATAATCACAATGCTAGTTAATATAAAATTTTGTATAAATTCCCAAAGATTTTAGGAAAATTTTGGGTTCCATGACAGTTTTTAGGTTGTGCCATTTCCATGTCCACTGGCAACAAGCTTGGCATTTTCCAATGGCTATAAAGGATGTCAAGGGTTAGAATGAGTACTTGCTGGCTTGAGTTTAGAGGACTTGTCTGGGGCTTAGGAATTCTATCTGCCTTTTCTATAACCCTCTTTGCTGCCCTTCACACTGCTTGCCATCACACTCCTCAGTTTTCTAGTCTTCAAAATGGGGATAAATGATTCTCATACAGATCCCAAGGTGGTTATGAGGTTAAATATTTCCAGGAATTTAAAGCAACTACAGTGAAAGATAATGCACAATATAAGCATAAATAATTTTTGTTGGCAAAGATGAAAGGAAGGTTTAGTTAGCATTTAGTTCTTTTGGGAAAACCTAAAAAATAGATAAAACCACAAGGTTTAATTTTCTACATTTGAGCAGGCAAGAATGTGATGCTCATTTCCACCAAGGCCAAAATGTTCATAATTCCAGTAATGTTAAGCCCTTGAATAGAGGAAGTTTTTCTGAGTTTACAAAACCTTTCCCAACTATATTCTAAAATGAAATCCTTCCATCAAAGCACAGCAGAAAAAGAAGTTCTATAGAAGGAAAATAATCCAATAAGCAATTAAACAGCAAGTCCTCATTGAAGGAGATACAAGATGTTTCTGGCTTTAAGGAATTTACTCTTCTGAGGGGGTTCAGAAAGAGTTAGCAATGCAGAAACTATGCCTTATTCAATTTTAGTACCCCATGTCTATTTCCATTCCAGAATGGTATCTGGCCTGTTGAAGATAATTTTTTAAATGGTATAAAGTTTTGACCATCATAAAGGTATAAAATGAACATATGTTAAAGATTTTATTTAATTCATTATGAGAAAACTAGGCAGATGCTATAACCAATTCAAAGGGAATACCAATAACAGAAACATATATGAATCAGGAATATTCAAATGAATATGCAAATGAAGGCTAAACGTGCCTTCTTCCACAGTGCAAAAATGAAGTCAATTAACCCTCTACCAGACAGGTCTCTGGAATGCTCTGAAAATATTTTTAAAATTAATGGACAAAAATAATTAATCAGATAATAAAAGCTGCAGAAATCAGAGAAGGAAACTGAAAAGGGTCTGTAAGATTTTATGAAAGAGGAGGGCAGGAATTAGAGATTGAATATATTTAGATAAGGTCAGAATGCAGGGAAGAGAGGATTGGGCAGTTCTGGGCAGGGCAGAAATGACATGACTTAGTCTCTTGAAGATCCATGACTTTTGGAAGTGAAGACTTAGATTTACTCCATGATAGGGATTAAGAAG
Source organism: Myotis nattereri (assembly GCF_964212035.1). Taxonomy (NCBI): domain Eukaryota; kingdom Metazoa; phylum Chordata; class Mammalia; order Chiroptera; family Vespertilionidae; genus Myotis; species Myotis nattereri. Next base: position 149,440,795 of record NC_138078.1, on the reverse strand, counting down.
TAGGTCATTTATACACAAGTTCCCAAAGAAAGACTTGGCTGGTCCCCAAAAGCTTTATAAGTAGAATCAGTCCCCAGGATTTCAGAATTACATAGTATGATTTGAGGAGGCCCAACCTCTCCCCACAAAATATTTCATGGTTTGCCCTAGCCGGTTTGGCTCATTCTGGTCAAGAGCACATGCCCAGGTTGTGGGCTCCATCTCCAGTAGGGAGTGTGCAGGAGGCAGCCAATCAATGATTCTCTCTTATCATTGATGTTTCTATCTCTCTCTCCCTCTCCCTTCCTCTCTGAAATCAATAAAAACATATTTAAAAATTTTTTTAAATATATATTTCATGGATTCACCAGAGACTGACCCAGTGTCTTAGCTTTCCAACTCTAGTCACCCCTCCAGATATACAGTATTAAGAGTAGCGGTTCAAATGCAAATGACATCTGTCTTGGACAAGTAAGTTAGGTAGCCTGATATTGGACATTAAGACCTCAGTTCCGCCCTCGCCAGTTTGGCTCAGTGGATAGAGCATTGGCCTGCGGACTAAAGGGTTCCAGGTTCGATTCCAGCCAAGGGCACATGCCCAGGTTGCGGGCTCGATTCCCCCCCAGTAGGGGGCATGCAGGAAGCAGCCAATCAATGATTCTCTCTCATCATTGATGTTTCTATCTCCCTATCTCTCTCCCTTCCTCTCTGAAATTAATTTTTTTAAAGGTATTGTCTTCAAAAAAAAAAAGACCTCAGTTCCTATTAACTGATCAGTTTCCTCAAAACAGGATGTTCTCTACGTAGAAGGAGCCCACAGTCAAGAAGCCATTGTTAATTTTGGCCAGTTTTGTTCTGACCAAAACTGTTCTGGCCATTTGTGCCTATCCCACAAGATGCTTTGGGATAAGAGAAAGGGGTCTCTTCAAACCATCCTCCATGTATAGTCCTGTAGATGGTGGGCAGATTTGCTCTAATCGTTTCAATGATTAGCTTTTGGATAGGATTCTATCTGACCTGGCTAGAAGTTTAAGGCCTTTCTCTTGAAATCATACCTCTACGAGTCCCTTTGAGTTTCTTTGTCCGTGTGCATATTTTTGTTTTGATTGACTCTCAGAAGAGACAATGAGAAAGCAAGGAACTACAGAGGCTCTACTTGCAGGAGTGGGTTGTCTTGTCAAATAGCTGTTTAAAAGGGGGAAAGAAATTGGCAAAGGAGAGTGCAACTTCCTGAATTGATGCTTCTCTCATTTTACTCCTCTTTGTGCTCACTTGTTTAGTATTTCCCCTAGTACTCAGTTCTCAAATTTGATTCATATATATAGTGTACTGTCTTTGGGGACACCCTAGAGAAGTATTAAATTAGTGCACTAATAAGCATTGTGTTGGGCACTGTGGGGTGTCCAATTGAGTATGAGACTGGTCCCTGCCCTCAAGGTGTATATATGAGGAAGCAAGATGCCAACACATGAAAATATCATTACTAAGTATAGCAAGGGTTTCCAACAACATCATGGAATGCCTGTATTTCAGAACTCATCAGAGAACTGCATCTGGAGTTAAGAGCATGTCAAAAAGCAAAAAACTAATATTTCAGAAAAAGTAATCATTTTCTAGGTCAGCAATTTTTAACTTTGACTATTTACTAAAATCACACAAGAGGCTTTATTTTTTTAAAATATATTTTATTGATTTTTTACAGAGAAGAAGGGAGAGAGATAGAGAGTTAGAAACATCGATGAGAGAGAAACATCAATCAGCTGCCTCCTGCACACTCCCCACTGGAGATGTGCCCGCAACCAAGGTACATGCCCTTGACCGGAATCAAACCTGGGACCTTTCAGTCCACAGGCCGACACTCTATCCACTGAGCCAAACCAGTTAGGGCAACACAAGAGGCTTTTTAAAAATATAAATGCACAAACCCGACCCTATCTCCAAAATTCTGTAATAATTGAATTGCGATGGATCCACTTTCACTAGGAAAAGTAAATACAACTTTTTAAAGAACATAAAATGAGAATGTACAGTTTAATAAAGTATCATTCAGTGTGCACCAATGTAACCAACAAGAAAGCCTAGAAATAGAATATCCCAAATTCAATATCTCCTCTCCATGACTCCATGGAGCCTCCCACTCACAATCAATCACCTTCCTCCTCAAGTAACCACTATATTGATTTTTATGGTCATTGTTTTCTTACTTTTCTTTATGGTTTTACCCTCATAATAATATTTTATTGTTATGAGTTTGGTCTCTTTCTGAAATTTATGGAATGAAAAGAAATACTTTGCATTCTTTGGTGTCTGGCTCCTTCAGCATTATGTTTGTGAGATTTATCTAATTTGTTGTATGCTCATTTTCATTGTTATGCAATGTTCCATAATATGAATATTCCACAATTCATTTATCCATTCTACTGTTGGTGAATGTTTGCATTATTTCTGGTTTGGGTTTTTATGAACATTTATGTACATGTCTTCTGATGAACTTACATATATATTTCTGAAGTATTTATACTCAGGAGTACTATTGTTCAGTCATCCGTTTATATATTCAATTTTAGCAAATACTGCCAGTTTTCCCAAGTATTTGTACCAATTTACTGCCCTATAAGCACTGTCTAAGAGTTACTTTTGTTCACATTCTCACTGACATTTGGTATTGTCAACCTTTCCTAGTTTTAAGCATTATGAAAATATTTGATGACCAGTATTAATTATTATAATATTTAATGCCCCACATAATTCCTAGAGAAACCAAAAGCAGTAACTTGTGGATAGGAAAGGATGAAGAATAGGGAGAGGAAAAGGCATAATGTCACCCCTTCTCCATTGTGTGCTTCTGAGCCTTAGGGAGGCCTGAGCTGTGGGGATTGGAAGATGCTTTGAATTCAGTAGAGTGAAGTTTTTATTTATATTAACCTTTTAATGCCTGGAAAGGTGACTTTTCTGATGTCAGATAATGACTGAAAAAATTATCAGATCTTCTAGAAATGACATCTAGTTAGGAGAAATTCGCGCACGGGTGGAGTCCTTCTGGGTGGCCTGCGTGGATGGGGCCAAAACCCGCAGTCCAACGCCACCTACAGCTCCTACCTGCCACTCCCGCTCATCCTGGCCCCACTGTGCCTGCTGCCGGCTCATGCCCAATCAGTCCCAATCGGGAGACACTTGCACCACAGCAGCACTAGCCAGCAGCACTAGCCAGCCGCATTAGCCAGCCGCATTAGCCAGCCGTAAGCCCTGCGTCTGGTGCCCTCCCAAGGATAGTGGCCTGTGGGATCGGGCCGAAACTGGCTCTCCAACATTGCCCGAGGGGTCCGGGATGGCGAGAGGGTGCAGGCCAGGCTGCGGGACCCCACCAATGCACGATCGAGGCCAGGGAGGGACCAGGGGAGGGCTCCAGGGCATGTCCAGCCTGACTCGCTCAGTCCCAATTAGCCAGACTCCAGCAGCAAGCTAACCTACTGGTTGGAGCATCTGCCCCCTGGTGGTCAGTGCACATCATAGTGACTGGTCAGCTGGTTGACTATCTGTCCCCTGGTGGTCAGTGAACGTCATAGCATGTGGTTGAGTGGCCTTAGCATATCATTAGCATCTTACACTTTGATTGGTTGAACAGTCGGCCAGTCACTGGACAACCAGACACTTAGCATATTAGGCTTTTATTAAATAGGAAAACTATACATTTTACTAATAAAGTCTAAAGTTTTTTATTAGTTCTATCCTGCAGTCTAGAATTTAAATACTGTTCATTGAATATGATGGGGTTCAGGACACACTACCTCAAAATATGGCACGTTGGCGTATTGAATATGTTAAACTGAAGGAGTTTGAGAAAACCGCGCAAGCAGAAAGGTCACCCTGACCTTGCTCTGGTCCTGCTTCCCCTTTACTCAAAGAAAAGAGCATTCTTATCTCCAAAGACAAAGGCTTATTTCACTTACCTTAACACTCTCCAGGTCCCTCCATGCTGTCTCAAAGGGTAATAGATTCTTCTTTTTTACAACTGCGTAGTATCCCATTGTGTAAATGTACTAGAGCTTTTTTATCCACTCATCTGTTGATGGGCACTTGGACTGTTTCCAAATCTTTTTTTAAATTTTTTATTGATTTCGTAAAGATCTGGAGAGGGAGATAGAATTAATGAGAGAGAATCATTGATCAGCTGCCTCTTGCACACCTCACACTGGGTATTGAGCCTGCAACCCGGGCATGTACCCTAACCTCCTAGTTCACAGGTCAATGATCAACCACTGAGTCATGTTGGCCTGACCCAAAAATTAACTATTATAAATTGCTCTGCTATGAATATAGGGGTGCATATATTCTTTCTGATTAGTGTTTCTGATTTTTTTATTTGAACCAGTGATCCCACTTCTAGGAATATGTCCTAAGAAATGCTATTGTGCTTTTAATTTTAAATTTCACCGACTCATTGATGGCAAACACAAAGTGACAGCTTTTGTTGTTTATTAACCTTGTATTCTGCAACTTTGCTAAGATCCCTATTTAGTTCCAGGAGTTTTGTTTTTTTCTTGGTCTGTTCTTTCAGATTTTCTACAAAGATGACCTTGTCACCCGCAAACAAAGAAAATTTTATTTATTCTTCCCTGATCTGTATCTTTTATTTCATTTAATTGGCTTATTCAATTAGCTAGAACTTCCAATATGATGTTGGAAAAGTAGTGGAAAGAGGGACATCCTTGCCTTGTTCCTGATCTTGGTGGGAAAGTTTTGAGATTCTCACCATTAGATATGATGTTAGCTGTAGGTTCTTTTTGTGTAGATATTTTTTAATCAAGTTAAGGAAGTTAGCCTTTATTCATAATTTACAGATAATTTTACCACAAATGGTTGTTAGATTTTATCAAGTGCCTTTTATGCTTTTTAAAAAATGAACATATGTTTTTTCTTTAGCCTGTTATGTGATGGATTCAAGTTGCTAATATTTTCTAGAGGATGTTTGCATCTATATTCATGAGAGATAGTAGTTTGTAGTTTTCTTATAATATCTTTGTCTGGTTTTAGTTTTAAGGTAATGTTAGCCTCATAGAATGAGTTAGGAAATATTCTCTCTACTTCTATTTTCTGAAAGAGATTGTAGATATAGGTCTATTGAGATTGTCGATTACTTCTTCTGTGAATTTTGGAAGATAGTGTATTTCCAGGAATTGGTCCATTTCATCTAGGTTTCAATTTTGTGGGCAAAGAGTTGTTCATATTCCTTTAATATTCTTTTAATGTCCATGAGATCTATGGCATTGTCCCCTCTTTTACTTACATTCATAATTTATTTCATCTTATTTTTTCTTATTTATCCTGGCTACAGGATAATCAATTTTGTCAATCTATTTAAAGAATCAGCTTTTGGTTTCATTAATTTTCTTTATTGATTTTCTGTTTTCAATTTCATTGATTTCTGCTGTAATTCTTATTCTTTCTTTTCCTCTGCTTACTTGGATTTAATTTGCTCTTCTTTTCTAGTTTCCTAAGGTAGAAGCTTAGAATATTGATTTTTAGATCTTCCTTATTTTCCTAATATATTCATTCAATGCTATAAAATTTCCCCCACATTGCTTTTACTGCACTCCAAAATTTTTTATAAATTGTGTTTTTATTTTTATTTAGTTCAAAATATTTTTTTATTTTTTTAAAATATATTTTTATTGATTTTTTACAGAGAGGAAGGGAGAGGGATAGAGAGTTAGAAACATCGATCAGCTGCCTCCTGCACACTCCCCACTGAGGCTGTGCCCGCAACCAAGGTACATGCCCTTGACCAGAATCAAACCTGGGACCCTTGAGTCTGCAGGCCGATGCTCTATCCACTGAGCCAAACCGGTTAGGGCAGTTCAAAATATTTTTAAATTTATCTTTGGGTTTCTTCTTTAACCTTTAGAAGTATGTTGTTTAATCTCCAAGTATTTGGGGATTTTTTAGCTATCTTTCTGTAATTGATTTCTAATTAAATTTCGTTGTGTTCAAATAGAGATATTGCATGATTTCTATTCTTTTAAATTTGTTATGGTGTGTTTTATGGCTCAGTATGTTTTCTATCTTGGTGACTGTTTCATGTGATTTTGAGAAGAATGTGTATTCTGCTGTTGTCGGATGAAGTAGTCTATACATGTGTTAATTCTACCCAGTTAATGGTGTTGTTGAGTTCACTTATGTCCTTACTAATTTTCTGCCTGGTAGATCTCTCCATTTCTGATAGAGAGGTACTAAAGTCTCCAACTATATTAGTGACTCATCTATTTCTCCTTAAAATTTTATCAGTGTTTGCCTCATTTATTTTGATGCTCTATTGTTAGGAACATACACATGAAGAATTGTTATGAATTAGAGAATTCTTAGAGAATTGACCCCTTTATCATTATGTAATGTCCCTCTATATCATGATAACTTCTTATTCTGAAGACTTCTGTCTGATATTACTACAGCTACTTCACGTTCTTTTGAATAGTGTTAACATGGTATGCCTTTCTCTTTCCATTACTTTTCATCTATATGTGTTTTTATATTTAGAGTGGATTTCTTCTGTAAATCTAGAAGAAAACATAGAGAAGAAGCTCTTCAACATTGGCCTTGATAATGGTTTTTAAAAACATGATACCAAAAGCACACACACAAAGAATAGAAAAAACAGCAAATGGGACTACATCACACTTAAAAGATTGCAAAGCAAAACAAACAATTAACAACATGAAAAGGCAACTTACATAATGGAAGGAAATTTTTGCAAACCGTGTATCAGATAAGGGGTTAATATAAAAAATTTATAAAGAACTCATACAACTCAATAACAAGAAACAAACAACCTGATTGAAAATGGGCAGACATTTTTCCAAGAAGACATCCAAATGGCTAACAGCTACATGAAACAGTGCTCATCTTCAAAAGATCACTAATTATTGTGGAAATGCAAATCAAAACCACAATGAGATATCACCTCACACCTATAAGAATGGCAATTATCAAGAAGACAAGAGATAACAAGTGTTAATGAAGATGTGGAGAGAAGGGAACCTTTGTGCACTCTTGGTGGAATTGTAAACTGGTTCAGCCACTATGGAGTACAGCATGGAGGTTCCTCTAAAGATAGAGTTACCTATGATTTAGCAATTCCATTTCTGGGTGTATAACCAAGTGAAATAAAAACAAGTTACCAAAGAGACATATGCACCCAAACACTTATTGCAGCTTTATTCACAATACCTAAAATATGGAAGCAACCTAAGTGTATATCAATGAGAAAAAAGGAAGTTCTGCCATTTTAAACAACATGGATGGACCTTGAGGATATTCTACTAAATAAAACAAGTCAGACAGAGGAAGACAAATACTGTATGGTATATCTTATATGTGGAATCTAAAAAAAACAAAAACTGAAATCAATAAACTAGAGAGTAAAATGGTGGTTACCAGGGAACATGGGAATATGACAGATATTGTTTAATGGTACACACTTGCAACTTGGAGGTAAAAAAAAATCCTAGATATAACATATTATGGACACAATACAGTGATTATACACAGCACAACTGTATTATAAACATTAAACTCAGTAAGAGACTCTATTTTAAGTGCTCCCAATACTAGAAGAAATTATAATGATGTGATGTGATAGAGGTGTTAGCTAATGCTACAATGGCAAGCATATCTATATATATAAAAGCCTAAGTGACTGAATGACTGAACAATCGGTGGTCAGTGCTGTGATGTGCACTAACCACCAGGGAGCAGACGCTCAATGCAGGAGCTGCCCCCTGGTGGTCAGTGCACTCCCACAGCCAATCTCCCATGGCTGGCCAACCTCCCATGGTCGCTCCCCCAGGCTGGCCAGCCCTGATTGGCCCCAATTGCCGGCCAGGCTGAAGGACCCCACCCGTGCACGAATTCGTGCACTGGGCCTCTAGTTGTAATATAAATGTACATTTACACAGTGGAATGCTACATGGCTATATAAAAGAAGGCAACCTTACCTTTTTTGACAGCATGGATGGACCTGGAGACTATTATGCTAAGTGAAATATGCCAGTCAGAGAAAGACAAATTACACATGATCTCACTTAAAAAATATGTGGAATCTAATGAACAAAATAGAAACAGAAGCATGGAATCATGGAACAGACTGACAGCTGTCAGAGGGGAAGGGGAACTGGATGAAAGAAGGTGAAGGATCTTAAAGATGCTAATAAAAATATTAGTTTATTTCATAAGAGAATATGGAAAGGCAGAGAAAAGAATCAAGAGACTAGTCCAGGGGTGGGCAAACTTTTTGACTCGAGGGCCGCAATGGGTTCTTAAACTGGACCGGAGGGCCGGAACACAAGCATGGATGGAGTGTTTGTGTGAACTAATATAAATTCAAAGTAAACATCATTACATAAAAGGGTACGGTTTTTGTTTTTTTTTTAGTTTTATTCATTTCAAACGGGCCAGATCTGGCCCGCGGGCCGTAGTTTGCCCACAGCTGGACTAGTCTAAGCTGGGTGGACATTTTAAAATGGTTGTTAAGAAATAATGTGAATAAAGCAAATATTGATAGGGGGGAAATAAAAAGGAAACAGAAGAGGGAGAATCACAGGACTCGTCCCACCAGGGTAGAAATCTTCAGACTGTTATTAAGAAATTATATGAATAAAATACATATTGATAGGGTTAAAACAAAGGTTTTAATACAGTATTACCAAAGGTCAGGTGGGCCAAGGGAGTCCCTGGTGGTCCTCCAATAGTAAAGTGTTTCAAATAAGTCCAGTCCATTTCTCCCAGTTTGGAAAAAAAATTTAAAGCCCAAAAGGCAAAGATCATAATGAGAAACCTGACCAACTGCTTGTAGCAGTGGTTAAAAGCAGATTAATCAAGTTAAAGATTGACAAAAGGGCCAGAGTCCCTTGGCTTGATCTCTCTAGGGACCCAGAGCTTTTTGCACAAGAGTGAGTAAAATGGTCAGGAAGTAGAAAAGAGAAATTTCTAGGATTCCTTGAATCAGGAGGTCCATGGCTCTGGTACCAAAACCCATTAGTCAAGCCCTAATGTGGGCTACAATTAGATTGAAAGAATATAAAAATGTGAGAGCTGATGTTATGAAAGGTGGAATGTTTAAACAGGCTTTATGTGAAGTGCTTGTGTCTCCTTTACCTGAAAGTTTTATGGGAATGGATATTATGTCTGGCTGGGGAACACTTCCTCTACCTAAGTGTTGTAAAACCAAGACCTGTTGTTGAAGTCCTGATGGAAGCAACAGTTAAGAATGTAAAGTTTAATGGAATTGAGATAAAAGCCTGTAAGAAAATTGGTATGTTTGAACAAGTTTTATATGAAGTAATTGCATCACTTTTACCTGTTTGTATTATGGGGATGGACATTGTATCTCACTGGGGAATATTTCCCCTGTCTAGCATTATAAAGAGGCAAGTAAGTCCACCCTTCAAGCAATATTAGTTGGACATGTTAAATGGGAACTAATAAGACTGTCTGAGCTCACACAGTGTGGAATAAAATAGTGCTGGTAGGGAAAGATTTTTTGTTTGATAGCCCTATGTGGAGCCTACTAGATTCCTGGAATATGTTGGAGCTTTTCAAAGTCCTTCTTCCCCAAAGTATTTCATTTCCCTTTCTTTTCAATCATTTTAATAGCATATTGTTTTTTTTTCCCCAACTGTTATCTATTGTCTCATGTAAAAGTAACAAAAACATTCTCCTTTAAATGTTTTTGTTGACTACTTCCCAGGTAGTGGCTTTAGTGTTGGGTGAGCTCTGAATTAGGTTAAGTAAAACAAATCTCGAACCAGTCTTCCAAGGAATAACCAGACAGATCAACCAAGGATAATCTTTGCAAATGAGGTCTATTCTACTCCTTCTAGTAATACAAACTGGGAATACAATAAAGACTGAAATGAAGAGCAAAAGATGGGGCTACTGTGAGTTAAAATACCGCAAAGCTCCCTATGATTAGCAAGATTCAGCTGCTTTTCTTGAATAAGTGCTCCCTGGGTTGTTGCAAGCTTTTGGTTAGTTTCCATAATTCCAAAAATATTGATTCTGACAGTTTTTGCCAGGGTTTTTTTTGTTGCTTTTATTGAGGAACGGATGTCTGAAGCTTCTTCCTCTGCCTCTTCTGATGCTATCTCTCTGTATAAATGCTTTAAATCAGAGAGAGTAGGTACATAGAAAAGCAAACTGTCATGGATTGATAGGTTATTTTCTAAATTCTCCATTCAAAGTCTCTTTTTCTCATAAGAAAACATTCATCTCAAAGTTCTTAAGAAAATAAGCTGTGATTCGTATTGTAATTTTGTGTTGCAAACCTGCATATAGACAAACATATCTCTGAAGACATGTAGTGAATGCTAGAGTTGTTCTATCATCAAGATAAAATGATAGTGCTAGGTCAGGATGTAAAGAAACTAGTGATGAATGAGGGGAAAAAAGGTAGGTGGTGATTACTTATCCAAGTTACGGTTTGAGCTGTGTAATGGGTAGACCCAACCCAAGTAAATCAAACTTGGTCACCTTATCCAGCCACTTTATCACATTTGCCACTTCAAAATGGGCATACACCAGTAAAGTCAAATTAAGGATCTATATTTACCTCAAGGAGAAGTGAAATCATTTCGGAGTTACTTTAAAATACAGAAGATGGAAACAAAGGCCAGATGCTTCCTTTCTACTGAGCCAGACCCTGAAGTAGGATTACATTGTGGCTAGGTATGAGATAAGAAATATATTTAATGATTCTACTAACTCCTTTGCTCTCAAACTAATCCTTGTTTATTACTGATAATCTATTTAGTAGCCATGACACATTCAAACACTGTTGAGCAAAAAAAAATACATTGAGCTACATATTTAGATTTATCACTCGTTGATGTGTCTACAAACCATAAGATGAGAGTTAAATAAACTAATTATTAGGAAGAATCAATGAATTTTCTCGTTTGATGATCTTTTAGAGAAATTAGACTCCATGTTTATAAGCTGTTAAATTAATTTTTTTCTTTCTTTATTGATTAAGGTATTACATGTGTCCTTATCCCCTCATTGCCCCCCACCTTCCTCCCACCCCCCCCCCCCCCGCAGCTCATGTGTTAAATCAATTTTTTAGTTACAAGAAATCTTCACAATAACTAGGTCCAATGTTTTCACTTAAAAACTATTTGTTATTGTTAATTATTTTAAACGTAAAATGTGATTAGAAAATAATAAAATGAGCCCCATATATCACTACCCTGCTTTACCAAATATTACATTAAGTTCTGCTTTAAATACATCACATGATTTTTATAGGTAATAATTTCATTGTTGTTTATGTCTAAATATTATATAATTCTCAAAATGGTTCATAAGTCATTTAGGAGTACATTTGAAGTTTTTAAGTATGTATGTTGTTAATGTGTTTCCATCTTCTTTATTTTAAAGCAACTCAGTGTCTGCATTTGCTCATTTTACTATTTTATTGCTAATTTAAATTTCATTGTGGTAAGCAAACATTTTCTCTACCATAGTGGTTCTTTGAAATATTTGAGATTGCTTTGTAACCTAGTATGAAGTAAATCTTTATAAATGTTTCATGTGAACTTGAAAATGTGTGTATTTTCTATTTTTTCTATATGTACCCATTAGATATAGGTCACTTTCTGTTCAAAGTTTAAAAATTCTTGCTAATATTTTCTCCTTGTCTGATAGAAGTATATTAAAATTTTTCCCAATGGTTATAGATTTCTCAGTTTCTCTTTAGAATTATATTTTAAATTTTAAATATTTTAGGGGTATGTGATAAGGTGGCTACAAGTTCATAATTGTTATATTTTTCTTAATTTTAATGCATTTTGGTGTAATATGTATTGGGTCAGGATATGCCATGTAATTCTGTAGTGATAGATAATCCCCAAATCAATGGTAAAGATTTATTTTTTGTTCACATAAGGCTACATGCTCAACATGGATTGACCTCATTGAAGTTTTATCTCAACATCTCACTTTCATAATGACCACAGTGGTGAGAAGGGAATATGGTGACTTGTGTACTGGCTCTTAAAGCTTCCACCTTGAAGTAACACACATCTCTTCTTTGCTCACATTCCATTTATCAAAACCAATCACACGACCACACCTGTTGTCAAAGGGGTATGAAAGTACAATTTTAACATGTGCTTGAAAAGCCAAAAACATGAAAACATTTGATGACCAGTATTAGTGATTATAATATTTAATGTCCTATTTAATTCCTAGATGAACCAAGAGCAATAGCTGGTGAATAGGAAAGGATGAAGAATAAGAGGGGAAAAGGCATAAAGTCACCCCTTCTCCATTGCATGCTTCTGAGCCTTAGGGAGGCCTAAGCTGTGGGGATTGGAAGATGCTTTAAATTCAGTAGAGTGAAGTTTTTATTTATATTAACCTTTTAATGGCTGGAAAGGTGACTTTTCTGATGTCAGAGAATGATTGAAAAAATTATCAGATCTTCTAGAAATATCTATTTCTAGGCCAGGGGAAGGAAGGCCTATTGCACGAATCTCTTCATGCAATGGGCCTCTAGTATAATTATAACTATACATTTTACTAATAAAGTCTGAAGTTTTTTATTATTTCTATGCTGCTGCAGTCTAGAATTTAAATACTGTTCATTGAATATGATGGGGTTCAGGACACACTGCCTCAAAATATGGCACGTTGGCATATTGAATATGTTAAACTGAAGGAGTTTGAGAAAACAGCATAAGCAGAAAGGTCACTCTGACCTTGCTCCCACTCTTCTCCCTCTTTACCCAAAGAAAAGAGCGTTCTTATCTCCAAAGACAAAGGAATGCTGAAAAGAATCCTAACAAACAGGCTTTGCTAAATTTCCCCCAGTTTACTATACTTACCTCCTATTCTCTGACCTATCAAATTTCCCCATAACTGTCCAGTCTTCATCAAGCCTACCATAAAAGTGCTTAGGCTAACTATTTCTTTGGGTCTTCATTTCTTTATGAAGGTTCCCATGTCACATAAAACTTATGTTAAATTAATGTGTATGCTTTTCTCCTGTTAATCTGTGTTAGTGTTAGTTGAATTTTTGGACCCAGCCAGGGACTCTAAGAGGGTTGAGGAATACTTTTTCTCCCCTATAAACACCATCCCAAGCTGGCTGTTGTTGAAAAATTTCGCTTTAGCCTAAGAAACAACAAAAAATATTAGAATGCAAACAAAGAAACTATTTCACTCGTGTATTTTAAACTTATTTGTTGAATAATTTTTCCTTACCCCTGAATGAAAGCCTAGATTGGCCTCTAGCTTTTCTAATTAGTATTCTATAGTAAACAGCCCTTCTGTCACCTTCACTCACAAGATTACATTCATTTTAGTTCTTCAAAACAACCAATCAGTAGAAAAATCAAAACTCAGGTCTAGTCTAGTGTTATAAACCGCCCTACCTCATGCCCATTTGAGTTTTGGATGTCCCCAGTTTGCAAGGGGGGCATGATTAGCTGCTTCTAGCTTCCTTGCTCATTTCTTCCCATTCATTAGTTGTCTGCTTCTTGGGAATAAGAAGAATTGGAGAAAAGGGTAGAGTCTTAAGTTTTTGGTCAAGTCCCGTCTGATACTGGTCCTTCCAGAAGTGGCCTATGTACAATTGCCAGCCTTTTCTCCTTGGAAGTCATGTGGGTTTTTCAAAGACTTTAACAGTGGGGACTGCTGACTCAATTCCCTTAGCAAAGTTTCAACCACAAATGATTAGCAACTATAAAAAGTTTGATGAAGCCTGGCTGGTATGGCTCAGTGGTTGAGCACTGACCTAGAACCAGGAGGTCAAGGTTGATTTCCAGTCAGGGCACATGACAGGGTTGCAGGCTCGATTCCCAGTGGGGGGCATACAGAAGGCAACCAAGCACTGTTTCTCACATCAATGTTTTTCTCTCTCCCCCTCTCTCCCTTCCTCTCTCTCTAAAATCAATAAAAACACAGTTTGTTAGTGACAGAATTATCTCTGTCCAACCCCAGAGCTCTTCCTAATAATTGGGATCTTGCTCATATTATCTGCCTGCCTTCTAGACCTTGTCTCTGACCCAAAAAAGATTTATACACTGTACCAAAGGGACACTTCCTCAGCCACTTGTTCTCTCGATTCACTGATATCCCCTGCTTTCTTTCTTTATCATTCTCATCCTTGGCATAATAAAAAAGACATAACCTTCTTTTAGGGAAATGATTAATTATGGGGAGAAAGAGCTGGCTTCCTATCAGGATGCATAAGGAAGACCGATTCTCTCTCCTCCCCAGGGAAAAGAAAACCAAACCTGCTGTGTGGAGGGCTGCTGGCTAGCACATTCAGGCGGGCGTTTTTTAGATATCGTCAACTGAACTCAGGGCGCAAGCAGAGCCACGCCCTGGGGGCGATCCTAGTCAAGAAGCTAGGACGCCACTCAGTCTGACTTTCCCACCCAGGTGCTAAGTGGGCTGGGTCCTATTATGTTGCCAGGAACTCAAGGCCCACCCAGATGTGATGTAACTTCCTGTTACCTCCAATATGTATTAAATTTACTTCCGGTGCTGGTGGTCTGTCTGTCCCTCTAGCTTTCCCTCTATTTCTGTCTCAGTCTTGTTTTATTCATTTTTCCTTAAGCCTCGTCATATTCTAATTAATATTCATCAACCCCCGCATTCTCTCTCTCTGTGCTGGTTGCGGGAAGAGAGAACCGCTCCCCCCCACCCCCCCATACTGCTACTATGTTTTTGTGTGTGTTTTTTTAAATTTATTTTCTGGCTTAATGCTCCTGGTTTGCACACAGGAGACTGAAAAGGGATTGGTTCTCCAGGCAGTTTAAAGAAGCAAAGAAGCTTCCACATGTTTACTTATGGATTATTTTGCAGATGTCACCTTTCTTTTCTTCCTCTCTACCTCTCCTCTTCCTCTATTTTCCAAATGCATTTAAAGGGGGTTGCAGAATTCATACTGTCAAATTTGGCAAAAACAAAGATGAGACAAAAAAGATGAAGAGGAATGAGGATTGAATGATTTGAACTAAGACTAGACATAAAGACCACAAAGCCCTACACATTTAGAGATAGCCTGAACACTTGGCTCTCAGCTCAACAGCCAAAGCAAAGGGGGAAACAGGACCAGTACAATGCCAACAAGTTTCTATGAGATTATAACAAACCAGTTGCTCAGAAATAGACTTTATCTAGTACTGATGTATGAGATATCTGTCCCATAGGTCATTGAAAAAGAACATTGGGGAATAAAATAAATGAAGTTCTCATTATATCTTTACAGTGAGTACAGCGTGTTTCCAAAGATTATTCTCAAAAAGGGGAATAAAAAGTCTAATGGCATAGAGCCTTAGATGAGCTTAGTTCAATAATAGTAACTCCATGAAGAGACATTGCAAATGGATCCAGTTTTTGTTTATTTCAGATAAAGCTGCTATTAAGATTCGTGTATAGATTTTTCTGAGAATGTAAGTTGTCATTTCTCTGAGATAAGTGTATGGCAATTGCATGTTTGTATTTTAATAAACTGTCAAACTGTTTTCCAGAGTGGCTGTACCATTTTTCATTCCCACCAGCAAATGTGAGGGATTCACTTTCTCCATCTCCTTGCCAGCATTTGGTGTTGTCACCATTTTCTGTTTTAGCCATTATGATAGCTATATAATGATACCTCGTGTTTACATTTCTCTAATGGATAAATTGGAATATCTTTTTATGTGCTATAATTTGTATAACCTTGTCATCAAAATGTCTGTTCATGTCTTGCCCATTTTCTAATTAGATTGTTTCTTTTTTATAGTTGAGTGTTTAAAGTTCTTTATAAATTTTACAACCTTGTTTTCGTTTTTTCTTTTAAAAGTTTTATACTTTTACATTTTACATTTATGTCTGTGGTTCATCTTGAGTTATTTTCATAATGCATGAGACTTTGATTGAGGTTGGTTTTTTGTTTTGGTTTTTTTTGCCTATGAATATCCGATTGCTCTAGCACCATTTGGTAACTAGCTTTTTTACCATTGTCAAAAAATCAGCTTAATATATTTGTGTGGGTCTATATTTGTGTGGGTCTCTATTCTCCATCAAGCTATGTATTTATCCCTCCAGTATTACTATTCTCTTGATTATTTTAACTATATAGTAACCTTAATATCAGATAGAGTAATTCTTCCCACTTTACTCTTGATTTTTTAAAAAGATTAATTTAATTATGCTAGGGCCTGTGCTTTCCATTTAAATTTTAGAATAAGTTCATCTATGTGTACAAAAAATTTTCTAGTATTTTGATAGAAATTACATTAAGCCAACAAACCTATTTAAGGAGAATTGATATCTTTGCTATGTTTTATATTTCCACTCCATGAATACAATATATCTCTCCATTTATTTATTTCTTCTTTGACTTCTTTCATCAACATTTGTGATTTTTAGAAATCCTGTACATTTTTCTTAGGTTTATACCTAAGTATTTCTTTTTTTAAAGATATATTTTATTGATTTTTTACAGAGAGGAAGAGAGAGAGATAGAGAGTTAGAAACATCGATGAGAGAGATACATTGATCAGCTGCCCCCTGCACACCACCCACTGGGAATGTGTCCGCAACCCAGGTACATGCCCTTGACCAGAATCGAACCTGAGACCCTTCAGTCCACAGGCCGACGCTCCATCCACTGAGCCAAACCGGTTCTGGCTATACCTAAGTATTTCATTTTATTTGGACTCTACCAATTTATGTGGGCTGGAGAGATCATATTACCAGGTTGTCCCTCAGTCCCCTTTCCTTTTTAAGTAATTTTAGAGGGTATTTTATATAATAAAAGCCTAATATGCAAATTGACCAACTGGCAGAACGACCTGTCACTATGATACACACTGACCACCAGGGGGCAGATGCTCAATGCAGGAGCTGCCCCCAGCCCACAGGCCCCAAGCCAGCCAAGGCGGGTGTGAGCAGGGGCCCCTAATTGCCCTACCAGTTGCCCCACAGAGGGAGGCGGCCAGTGGTAGTAGCAGGGGGTGTGGTCAGAAAGCAGATGGTGCTAGGTTGGCCAAGGCGGGTATGAGCAAGGGGGGGGGGGGGGAGGCCGATCACCCTGCCGGTTGCCCCACAGATCAGCCCTGATCACCAGCCAGGCCTAGGGACCCTACCTATGCATGAATTTCATGTACCAGGCCTCTAGTTTTCTAATAAAGAGCTTTAAATTATTTTATTAAGGTATAATATGCATGCAGAAGTGCAGAAATCATCAGTGAATTTTCATAAAGGTAACACATCCATGTATTCCGCACTTATATTAAGCAATAGAATATGACCAAGGTCCTCAAAGGCCCCTGTTTCTACCTGTTTCCAGTGACTGCCATTCTTAAGGTAACCATTAAATTGTATTTAGTAGTATAGAGTGGTTTGTCTATTCTCTTTTGAATCTGGGTATTTTTGTTGAACAACCTGTTCATGAAATGCACCGGCTTTATTGTGTGTAGTTGTAATTTGTTCATTCTCATGGTTGTACAATATTACATATTGTAAAAGTAGCATACTTACTTTATCCATACTACTCTGCATGGGCATTTAGGTGTTGTATTAATTAGGGTTTTCCAGAGAAACAGACCCAATAGATATGTGTAGGTATAACATAAGAAATTGGCACACATGATTATGGAAGCTGACAAATTCCAAGATCTGCAGAGTAAGTCAGCAAGCTAGAGACTCAAGAGAGCCAATGGTACAGTTTCAGTTCAAAGTCTGGAAGAGCCAAGGTTTACATTCAAATGTGAAGGCAGGAAAAAAAGCTAATGTCTCAGTTTAAAGGCAGTCAGGCAAGAAGAATTCTTTCTTACTTGGGGGCTGGCCAGACTTTTTGTTCTATTCAAGCCTTCAACTGATTGGATGAAGCCCACCTACATTAGGGAGGGCAATCTGTTGAACTCAGTTTATTGACTTAAATGTCAATCTTATCCAAATTCACCCTCACAGAGACACCCAGAATATATCTGACCAGATATCTGAGTATCCCATATCCTAGTCAAGTTGGTGCATAAAATTAACCATTACAGGTGTTTTCTAGTATTGGGCTAGTATGAGTATACTGCTATGAATCTTCTTGAATATATCTTTGAGTGGATATAAGTGCGAATTTTTGTTGAGTTCATATCTAGGATTGAAATCAGCGTGTCATAGTGTAAGCATACATATGTTCAGCCATACTATATATAGCCAAAGAGTTTTCCAAAATGGATCTCCTATCAGCAGCATATGAAAGCTCTGGTTGGCCCTGGCTGGTGTGACTCAGTTGGTTGAGCATCACCCCATGCACTGAAAGGTCACTGGTTTGATTCCCAGTCAGGGCACATACCAGGTTGCAGGTTTGATCTCTGGTGGCGTGCATACAGGAGGCAACCAATCACTGTTTCTCACATCAATGTTTCTCTCTCCCTTTCTCTCTCTCTAAAATCAATAAAAATTTTTATTTTTAAAAGAACGCTCTGATTCCTCCATGTACTTGTAATGCCATGAAACTTGGCATTTTTGGCATTTTTTTTATTTTAGTCATTCTGATGAGTGTAGATATTGCATTGTAGCATCAATTTGCATTTCCCTGATAAAGAAGTTGAGCTCCTTTTAATGTCTATTGGCTCTTTTGTTATCTTCTTTTGTAAAGTGTCTGATCAAGTCTTTTCCACATTTTTCTACTGTGTTGTGTGTCTCTTTCTTAGAAATATGTAGTAATTATTTATATAATCAGAATAGGAGTCTTTTGTCAGATATATGTATTATAAATATTACCTCTTAGGTTGTGGCTTACCTTTCACTATCTTAGCAGTGGCTTTTTATGTACAGAAGCTTCTACTTGTTCAATTTATCATTTTTTCCTTTATGTTTAGTGCCTTTTGTGTCCTGCTTAAGAAGTTCTGGGGCTCTATTTTTTAAAAAAACAACAACATTTCCTTCTCTTTCCCAAAACAATGGTTGTTCAAGGAGTAAGGTAGCAGAAGAGGAAGGAGTGAGAGACTGGTTCAGGGGGGTACTCAAACTCGTCTTTGCTTATTTCTGAAGCCACAACCACTTCTAGCACTGCCAACTTCGTGTTAAATCAAGCCTTACCTTGTCAACTTTGCCCCTACCCATGGTGATTTCTCCTTCTAATGGCAATGCTGCTTTGCCTTGTGAATTGTGTCTCTTCCATCCCCATTTTATCCCCATTTTATTAGACATGTCTGTATGTTTCTAAACCTACAATTTTGTACAGTGCTCCAGAGTTCTTTCCCATTGAACTCTCAGGATGTAGGCCAATCACAAAACGGTATATGAACTTGGGTTTCTTGAGCATACACTTGAAATTAAGAAAACTTTATCCAATCCAGGTCATTGAGGACTTTGCATGTGCTGCCTAATTGCACACGCTACCATATATGTGTCACTTCTAGACCAACCAAGACACCCTCATACACATATTTCTGTCATGCTGTTTTTCAAATTTTCTTTTTATTGTTTTAATAACAGCATAAGCAGTTCGTTTAATCTAACACTTTAGGTATGGCAGTTCTAGAAATGACAATTGATGCATTGGTCTAATTAGGGAGTAATGTGGAAAGCATTTTGATGAGAATATTTCAGTAATTATGATTAAATATTAGGAATTTGAAGCTTGCCTGTGATCTTTAGCAAAGAGCTAAATGTTTGGAACAAGGTAGGACTGAAAAAACAAATTTACACAAAGGGGAAAGAGAGAGAAGAGAAAATAAGGGTCTAGACCAGTGATGGCGAACCTTTTGAGCTCGGCGTGTCAGCATTTTGAAAAACCCTAACTTAACTCTGGTGCCGTGTCACATATAGAAATTTTTTGATATTTGCAACCATAGTAAAACAAACACTTATATTTTTGATATTTATTTTATATATTTAAATGCCATTTAACAAAGAAAAATCAACCAAAAAAATGAGTTCGCATGTCACCTCTGACACCCGTGTCATAGGTTTGCCATCACAGGTCTAGAGGAGTAATAATCAAACCTAAATTGTGTTCCAAAAGATCATTTAAAAACATTTGAATATTAGAGTATAATTTCCCCTGGGAAACATAACTTAGACAATGCAGTGTAGTGTATAGAGTAGCCTACTTAACCCGTAATGTAGTAACAAAAATAATATGTCTTGCCCTCAGTTTCAAGTTCCACCAAGGTATTTACATCCCAGTCTTTTTAAAAATATATATTTTTTATTGATTCTAGAGAGGAAGAGAGAGGGAGAGAGAGAGATAGAAACATCAATGATGAGAGAGAATCATTGATCATTTGCCTCCTGCATTCCCCCTACTGGGGATCAAGCCCGCAGCCCGGGCATGTGCCCTGACCTGGAATCGAACCGTGACCTCCTGGTTCATAGGTCAATGCTCAACCACTAAGCTGAGCAACAGAGCTTGAGCTTCATAGACGTCTGGACCCAGTCATCACCTGTGAAAGAGGAGGAGGTCGGAAATGTAAACCTATGGCAGCAAGAGACTAAACGCTTCTGTAGTTGGGAGATGGGAAGAAGGGTGATGGGCCTATATTGTGCCAAGATCTTCTATGAGCAGGAGGGAATGCCATGGGTCTCTCAGCAACATGGGTGAAGGATGCAGTAAACTGGCCATCACTGCTTGACCGAGGCACCTATGGGGGAACATGGATGTCAGCAGATACCCACAGCCTAGTATTTGGAAAGTGTCACCTACTTGGCAGTTCACTGTAGTCTTGATCTAGTTTGAAGGAACTGAGTTTCTAAATTAAATCAGAATTGACAGACATTGTAATGCCACTAGCTTATTAATTCTATGGTGATTTAAAGCAAATTTACCAAAGTCTTGATCAGATTCTTGAAGTTCCAAAAGCACTAGGCAAAAACTCAGTGTTGGCAAAAACACATTAGTCCCACCCACATGCCCTTCTGCACACCCAGCTGCCAAATTGCTTAAATTTCTAAATAATCACTTTCTAAATTAAATAAATTAAGCTTGTTCACTTGTGCTTAAGTTTCAACACTTAACTGCACATCCTTGCTCCCAAAGTTTGTTATCAGCAAAAAAAGAGGTACAGCTTGTTTGATGTTCTACAAACACACAATTATATTTACATAAATGATATGTAAATGTCAGAAAGAATCAAGTATAGACATGCTTGTAATCAATAAAATTACACAGGGTATATGCTATGGTAATAAGATGTATCATTTCTAAAGAAGAATGCCTACAGAAGATGAAAGAGAAGATGAGAGAGTGAAATGTATGTCATCACCTCAAGAAAAATAGATGACTGTTACAGTTAATATTATTTATTATCCAGCATTACATTTGGAAACTAGCTTTCCTGAGGTCCTGTTACACCATCAACTGAGAAGCAAGAGGACATCCCCCAACCCCAGCCCTGGCTGGTTTGGCTCAGTGGATAGAGCGTCGGCCTGTGGATTCAAGGGTCCCAGGTTCGATTCTGGTCAAGGGCATGTACCTTGGTTGCGGGCACATCCCCAGTAGGGGGTGTGCAGGAGGCAGCTGATCAATGTTTCTCTCTCATCGATGTTTCTGACTCTCTATCCCTCTCCCTTCCTCTCTGTAAAAAATCAATAAAATATATTTTTTAAAAAAAAAAAAAGAGGACATCCCCCTTCAGAGTGAGGCTGCCTCTCCCCATCATCAAGTCTAACAGTTCTCTGACTGTGGTCCCTGGACCAGTATCAGCATCAACAGCATGTCACAACTGAAAATTCTTGGGTCACTCCCTATATGTTCTCTCAGGAATCTGTGTTTGAACAAGCCCTCCAGATGACCCTGAGGGCTCCTTTATCATTAGGTAATGGTAATCTCTCTGTATAGTCATTAATTTGGGGAAAATTTTGTCTATATTTAAGGTCTATCAGAAAATGAAAACTGCAAGATGGAAAAAATCAATACAGTTACTCCATGACCGAGATGTATATGCACGTGCTCCCGTTCTCACTCATTCTCACATACACACACACACACAAATAGGTAGTTATAATCATGTACTTTCAACAGACCTGACACTTACATTTCTTGAGAATAATAATTGGACAGTTTAGATAGAAGGAATATAGTACATTGCCATTATCAATGGCACTTACTCTAAAGTACAGATTAGACTGAGTACTCAAAATTTACTATGATTTAGAACTCTGTTAAATTCAGTTGGTTTCTTGAATGGTTTGAGGCATTATCAGTACATTCATGTTTTTCTCTAATGTTTAGTACTTTGGAGACAGTATACAGTTAAGTTCTTCATGAATGTTATTTATTCATCATTTCAGTTATATTATGTTTTCAGAGATAAAAATCAGTTGAGAATATGAACGTATGAAATTTTCAGAAGATGAAAAAATTCATCATGCCTTGTTAGGAATCTGCTTAAAATGATACAATAGTGTTTTTGCAATATTCTAAGGCTAAGGGGAGTTTACATTTTAAGTTGTAACCATTTTTTGGCATTTCCAATGTATTAGATTGTACATTGAAGAAATCAGAAATGAGAATAATAAATTTTTAAATGAGATTAAGTCTATCTAAGATACCTGTTTCCTATCACTCATAAAATAACTCTAACGTTATTAAAAATGAGAACATGGTGCATCCAAACAGCTTATTAGATTACTTTAGAATCTAGAGATCCTGACTTTCATGTTTGGCATGTAAAATTTGAGCTCAATTAATGAACTCCTGTTTATTTCCCTAAAAAGGCTTATAATTTACTTTGGAATGGTCCCGAAGGGAAAATAATCAGTTTGTTGAAATAGTAATTAAGAAAAGTTGAAAGAGAGTCAACTACCATCATCACTGAAACATAAAAAATCTTAGGCCAAAATGACTAAAAATTACATCTTTTTATAGACCCTCAACACCTAGTGAAAATCCCTCAGCGTGGAAAGCTTTCTTTTTCACTGGCACACTGGAACTAGTTCATACTGATTGTATGAGCCAATTTTTAAATTTTCAGGAATTTTTGAGATGGTTGTAAAAGACAGACATTACTAAAACAAATTATATAAACTTACAGTTAAATTATATTTTTAAAAAGAAAAGCTAACAAATACTCGAAACTCTACACTTCATGATTATTTCAGTAAATTTGTCAATGATCTGTTTTCTTGAAGTTGTTAACATCTACTGTGGCTGTGTGGTGGAAACACTATGTAATGATGGCTACCATGTATCTCTTTCCAACTCCGCATTCAGTCATGTCATATTGGTAGCTTGAAATCAGACATTGTGGAAATTAGCAAAGATACAAATCACTGATTGATGTTTCAGAGAGCCCATTGCTAAACATTTATCAGCACACCGCTGTTCATATAGCACATTAGGCTGAAATTCTAGATCTGAGGAAGATTTGAGAATTATATATAAAATATGTCATTAAGCAGTTGAGTAGGGTGTGTCTGAAAGTGCTTTGCAAAAGAAAATTGGGGAAGATGGTCATTTTCCAGATGAGTTAGGCCCCATAATCACTTGGTATCTCAATGATCAGGCACTCCATCTGTATCTGGGTATGGCAGGAGTTATTATTATTTGTAAAAAATTTTATATTCTTTATTGTTTAAAGTATTACATAAGTCTCCTTTTCCCCCCATTGACCTCTCCCCAGCTGCCCCCACCCCAGCATGTGCCCTCACCCCCTCATCTGTGTCCATTGGTTTTGCTCATCTGCATGCATACAAGTCCTCTGGTTGATCTCTTACCCACCACCCCCCGCCTTCCCTCCTAGGTTGGACAGTATGTTCGATGCTTCTATGAATCTGGTTCTATTTTGGTTCCTCAGTTTATGTTGTTCATTATATTCCACAAATGAGTGAGATCCTGTGATATTTATCTTTCTCTGGCTGGCTTATTTTGCTTAACATAATGCTCTCCAGTTCCATCCATGCTGTTGCAAATGGTAAGAATTCCTTCTTTTTTACAGCAGCGTAGTATTCCATTGTGTAGATGGACCACAGTTTACTAATCCATCTGCTGATGGCATTTAGGCTGTTTCTAAATCTTAGCTATGGTGAATTGTGCTGCTGTGAACATAGGGGTGCATATATCCTTTCTGATTGGTGTTTCTATTTTCTTGGGATATATTCCTAGAAGTGGGATCACTGGGTCAAATGGGAGTTCCATTTTCAGTTTTTTTGAGGAAACTCCATATTGTTTTCCACAGTGGCTGCACCCGTCTGCGTTCCCACCAGCAGTGAAGGAGGGTTCCTTTTTCTCCACATCCTCGCCAGCACTTGTCCTTTGTTGATTTGTTGATGATAGCCATTCTGACAGGTGTGAGATGGTACCACACTGTCGTTTTGATTTGCATCTTTCAAATGATTAGTGACTTTGAGCATGTTTTCATATGTCTCTCAGCCTTCTGTATGTCTTCTTTTGAAAAGTGTCTATTTAGTGTCTATATAGGGTCTGCTAGGTCATATGGTTCAAACAACCGGGCTGCTTGCCTCATAACCTGGACCTGCTGCGGAGCATTTTTCCTGCACCAAGCCCAACATAAAACTGACAGACTTTAGTGTCACCCAATATATGGGTCATAACACTATTGGAAAATGTGAGCATTTTTCAAGGTATGTTCAGAGCCTAAAGAGGACGACACTCAACCACTGAGCCAAGCCGGGCAGGCCTGATGTCACTTTGTAAAGTTTCCTGTTTGCAAAGATGTTTCCAGCTCATCTTTTATTTATTTAAATATTGAAAGCATAGTTGCTTGATAAGCCTAACAAATAATTCCATATGTGGAGTCTTTGTGGATCTCTTTCTGTTATCTCTTCTTTCTGCTTGTTCTCATATAGGGTGCTTTTCTCTTGTGTGAATGGCACTTTTTAGTGCTAAATATCTATGAAATTTTATTTGTAGAAATAATTTGAATTCTGTCATGAAAGGTGTAAAACTACACAAAGGAAAATGCAAATTTGCTTAAACCAAATATCTAAGGACACTATCTTTCAAGATCACTTCCAACAAAACTCAACTCTTGAGGGTTTTGTTTTTATTTGGGGGGAGGCATTCCACAAGATGTCTATTTCAGCTAAAAATACATGCAAAGACCAATTTATTTCTGCTTTACCCTGACCCTAGGAGCATAGCTCTTTGGTAAAGTCTTCTTTTAGACTCCCCACCTAGACAAGCTATGTTAGTCTGGCTGTTAAAGCTGAAGTTCTAATTTTTCCTAGTTGACAAAGACCTTCAGTAGTCTCTGAGCTCCCTTTACTTCTTTGGGTTCCTACTTTTCCTTCAAGTTTGCCCTGGAAATTCCTCACTATGTTGTTAGCTTTTCAATTGTCATTGCTAAAAACAAAAATCAATTATTAGTGTTTACTAGAAAAGTCCCATTCCAAATTGAACTTAGGTACTGATGTGAAATGGCTGTAATAGATATCTTTATTTATTTTCAATTTATTTTTTTTAGGGAGGGATTGCCCATTACAATTTCTGCACACAATTATTTTATTTTAGGGGGTAAATGAAATATTCATTAGGCGCCTTTGTCTTTTGGCATCAGGAATGAACAGATTTTCTTCTCCATCTGTTACTGGGGGGAGGTACAAAATGTTTTCTTTTTCTCTATCATTTTCTCTTTTCGGACATATTTACAGACTATTTGTTAGCAATTCTCAAATTGAGCTTTCTTATTTTGTGCTTGCAAGTCTTTGTTATTATTTCTTCCTGACTTTCCCTTATTTGTTTGAGGATGAGAATCAGGATTTATGAGTATTTTGGGTTTTTTAGGTTTTTTGATGGGGGTAGAGATGGTGCATGAGGAGAATCTTTTTTTCCTGTCTTAACTGAACTCTTGTCCTATTATCCTAATTGCCTTTTTAAATTATTCTACCATTTACTTTATCTTTTTTTGGCAATCTCTGAAGTGCTGATACAGAAATTTCTCTAAGTTTTATGGTGATGGGATTGGATTCAGAATTTTTTAAAATAAATAAATAAGAGGATTATAAGAAGTTTCGAAGAAACTACAAGTCAGACTTTTTGTAACAACTGGATTATCTCATCTATTAATAAATACAACTTCATCAAGCAATAACTTGCTGTTCTCTCATTATAATCAATGCTTAAAGTGTTCCTAGTTTTGTCATTCATGAGTCACCACTATTAAAGCTGCACCTACCTAGGGATTTTGTAAAGAACGGAGACTCCACCCTTCTACACCCACACTGAATGAATCAAGAGTTGATGCTTGAAAAGAGAAAATAAAAGATAAGTAACAAGCCAAAATAAAATAATGGAGGCTAAAAAGATGAAAAGATATGAAGCAGAAAAGAATTAGATAAATAAAAGTTAGTAATCATTTGAGATTAAAAACTTGAAGACCATACTATCACCCGATTACAAGATGTGTATTTCTATAAATAACCAAGAACCTTCGCTGTGGACACTCTTGACTGCCCCTAAATTCGGTGATCCTTTATCTGATGAAGACTTAGAGGATGTAAGAACCCTGAGCCTTCAGTGTGCCAATAGTCATAATGCATTTCTAAGAGGGGAGTTAGTATGTATTAGTCTCTCTTTTATTGAGAATGTCCTGGAACATGTGTTCTGTGGAACACACTTTGAAAATGTGGCTTTAAAGTACAGAGTGAGAACTTTAAAAAGAGGGTAAGAGAGGGGGGGAAATCTATTTGTTCATCCTGTTGGAAGTTTCATTACCAGTGAAGTCCTGAAAGTCTTAATATCATTTCCTAATATCATGTAAAGTATTTATTATCCTTAGAAAACTGACATACTAAGAGGTTAAGTAACTTGTCCG
Source organism: Myotis nattereri (assembly GCF_964212035.1). Taxonomy (NCBI): domain Eukaryota; kingdom Metazoa; phylum Chordata; class Mammalia; order Chiroptera; family Vespertilionidae; genus Myotis; species Myotis nattereri. Next base: position 149,414,048 of record NC_138078.1, on the reverse strand, counting down.
AGATCATATATTTGCAAGTGGCAGTACTAGGATTTGAGTATAGAAGTTCTTGTCTCATACTCTTGACACTATATCTTTTTTCATACAAGAAAAATTTATTCCTGATGTTCCCACTAATTTTCAAGTAAGAACAATTCTTTAAGAAAATGCGCATAAACCCATAAATCTATACAGGTCACTGACACTCTGGATGGGACATTTGTGCCGCCAAGGATGAATTGAATTTTACAAAATGTATTTGGGTGTTTATCCTGTACATGCACTTTGATTAATTGGTGTAGCACACAAGTATAATTTAGAAGAGCCTATCCTTTCACTTTGCCCATCAGGAATGAGAAAAATGCCTGTGGTGCTCATTAACTACACTGGTCTGCACGGTTCTCCCTATCACCGGGGCGGAGGGGAGTCCAGTTTCAGCAGCAGCATCTCCTGCCTGCTTCTCATACACTCACCGTCTTTCAGATCTCTTCCTGACTGTCATCCAAATTTCTGTGTTGGAAGTGATTACCAAGGAACAAACTTTCTGGTGGAATTGTTATGTGGCTCATGTTGGACATAAGATTTACAGAGAATTTGATATGCAGCAAGTCTCATTCCTTTTGAATGATACATGAAACATGCCCAGAGATGTTTCAGATTGTTCCAGGAACATACATACCAGGATTCGTTAGGGCATGATGTGCATCTGTGCATCCAAGTTAAAATGCTGTGTGCCTTCTCAAGTCTGATGTCTTCCCCAGGGAGGTGGCACTAATCATGTGAATGCTGACATGTACATGATTCCTTCCAAGTCTTCAACAATTCACTATTAAGGATGCCAGAAGGCATATTTGATTTGATTTTGATTTTTGTCAGTCCTCATCCAAGAACATTTTTCCATTGATTTTTAGAGAGTGGAAGGGATGGGGAGAGACAGAGAGAAACATCAGTGTGTGAGAGACGCATGGATAGGTTGCCTCTCACACATGCCTGACCAGGGCCGGGGGTCAAGCCTGCAACTGAGGTACTCTTGACCAGAATCTAACCTAGGACCTTTCAGTCCGCAGGCCAATACTCTATCCACTGAACCAAACCAGCTAGGACAGAAGGCATATTTTAAATCAAGTACAAAAAATACCCCACAGGTACAATAATAGAGGATAAGTTCACCAAAATATAGAGTCCAATATGACAGAAGATCAAAAAGTCTTTAAATGTTCATGAGTTTTTAATGATATGGAGAAAACATTCACGATATAACTTATGCAGCAAATGCTTATTTACCATATGCTATGTATCGAGCTTTTCTTTAAAGACTATCGTGGGGTTTACACTCAAGTGGACGGATAACTGTCAACAAGTGTCAGATTATTGACAGATGTCGCATTCATTGATGTCTCCACGGGGGATCAAGCCTCGCCCCTACTCCAGCTTTACTGATGCCAAACGCAATTGACTTCTTCCATGTTCCTCAGCATGCTGTTTAAATAATATCATTTTTTCAGTGTGTCATGTTGAAGAAAATGTTTGGAAGTCCTGCAAAAGGAAAATAAACAGGTCATATGACAGGTATCAAAATGAAGGAAAATAAATGTGTCAGGAGAAGGAGAATAATAGCAGTGTAATTGTATGTGCCTGGTAAAGAAAGGTCTCTCTGTGGAGGTAATTTTTAAGCAAAGATCAGAATAAATGTGAGAAAGTGAGCCGTGTGGATATTTACAGGTAGAGCCTTCCAGACAGAGGGAACAGCAAGTGCAAAAGCCTTGAGGAATGAGCATATTTGACATGCTAGAGAAACAGTAAGGAGGCCAGTGTAGCTGAAAGTGGAATGAAAAAGGGGAGGGGTGGAAAAATGGGATAGAGATGTAGGCAGGATGCACAAGTGAATAACTTTTAGATAGAAGGACCGTAAACTAGAACCAGTTTATTTCAAACTTGGCAAGGTAAAGTTGAGAGAATCTGTCTTTAGATGGCATATGAGCTTCACAGTTCATTACAATATTCACCTAATCAGAGTCTTTGCTTGTGTTACCTGCCAGGTCCAATAACAGACATTCAAGTTTGTATCATATGTATATACACAAACAGTGGCTATTACCAGGTGATTAATTTCTTCTTGAAAGGTTTATTTTTTTAAATTAAATTTATTGGGATGACATTGGTTAATATGATCATACAGGTTTTAGGTGTGGGTTTCTGTGTTACAAGGTCTGTATATTGCACTGTCAAATATACCCACCACCCAAAGTCAAATCTTCTCCCATCACCATATATTAGGACCCCCTTCTCCCCACATCCCCTTCCCTCTGGCAACCACCATACACTGCTGTTTGTGTCCATGAGTTCCAGTTTTATATCCAACTTATATCCATGAGTGAAATCATATTGTTCTTAGCTTTTTCTGATGGACTTACTTCACTTCGCATAATGTTCTCAACATTGTTGCAAATGGCAGTATTTCATCCTTTCTTAAGGCTGAGTAGTATTCCACTGTGCATATGTACCACATCTTCTTTATATGTCCTCTATTGTAGGGCACTTTGGTTATTTCCATGTCTAGACTACCACAAATAATGCTGCAATGAATATAGGGGTGCATATATCTTTGCATACATTTTTTGGGTATATACCCAGGAAAGAGATTGCTGGATCATATGGTAGCCCTATTCTTAAATTTTGAGGAATCGCCAGACTGCTTTCCACATTGGTTGTACTAGTCTACATTCCCACCAGCAGCGAATGAGGGTTCCCCTTTCTCCATAACACTTGTTATTACTTGTCTTGTTGATAATGGCCACTCTAACAGGTGTGAGGTGCTATCTCATTGTAGTTTTGATTTGCATTTCCCTAATTGCTAGTGAGGTTAAACATTTTTTCATATAACGATTGGCTGTTTATGTACTTATTTATTAATGTACTATTTTTGAAACTATCCTATAAGTCTAAAATTAAGTCAAAATGAAAAGTTAAAAATGATGTTGTATGTATGTACAGATTGGTAGTTACAAAATAGTCATGGGGATGTAAAATACAACACAGGAGCTATAGTCAATATATTATAATAACTATGTAGTTTCCAGGGGGGACACTATGGCTGTCTAACCACTATGCTGTACACCTGAAACCAACACAAAATAATACTGAAAGTAAACTGTAATTGAAAAAATAAAAAAATTTAAAAGAAAAGAAAAAAACAACCCACAATAACACATTTAGAACATGACAAGAAGGTTAAAATGTTATTGTCAAGCAACATTATCTGGGAATTCTCTCTTGGTATTTGTTGCTCTACTGTTATCAGTACATAACATGATGTAAAATTATATAGCTTTGTGTTGTGTTCTGTAGAATGTTCTAGAAATGTTAGTCGCCGATTTTCTGATACAATTGTCTAATATAAATGTAAATGTCTCTGTTGTCTCTTTTCTCACATATAATCTAGCTGTTCTCAATCTTTCTTCTTATGTATATCTTTGTACTTTATCGTTTCTGTGAAAGAAACTTTGTGTTTTCCAACATTGCATTATTCAGGAACATAGTGTAGAGGAAGGAACTCTAAATTTGGATTTGAATTCTGATTTAGTCACATTACAGAAGAGAAACCTCAAGGGAGTTACATTATAACCCCCAGCCTCACTTTGCTTGACTATAAAAGGAAGACAAGAATCTGGGCTCTTCCTATTGACTGAATTTGTATCTCCCCAAAATTCATAGGTTGAAATCCTGATGTTCAATATAATAGTATTAAGTGGTGGGTTATTTTGGAGGGATTAGGTCATGAGGGCAGAGACCTAATGGGGTTAGTTCCTCATAAAAGAGACTCCACAGAACCTACATGAGATTAGTCTAGTCAAACATGACAAGCCCCTTCTACCATGTGAGGATACAATGAGAAGCCTGCAACCTGGAAGAGGACCCTCACCCTATTCTCAGACTTCCAGACTCCAGAACTGTAGGCAATAAATTTTTATTGTTTATAAGCCCCCCAAAAAGTATCGTGTGTGTGTAAGCAGTAGAGGGAGGAGAGAGAGAGAGAGAGAGAGAGAGAGAGAGAGAGAGAGAGAGAGAATATGTTACAAGGGTCACCAGAGATGTATGGCAGTAATCAAATATGACATGAGCCCCACTAAAATCCAGCATGCTAAATAGCATAAAGGTGAATGCCTAACTTCTGGAGATATGAGAAAAACAAAGGTAGAGGCACCAAGACTCCTTAAGTTACAGAAATACCACTGTATTTCTGATATCTGATACACTGAATGATAAACCTAAATGAGATTAGTCTAGTCAAACATGACAAGCCTGCACAGGTTTAGTAAAAGCAGACATGGGCAGGCATTACCTCAAGACCAGAACCAGGTGACAACTCAAAAAGATAGGTGAAAGCTCACCTTTACTAAGAAAGAAATTACCATTTTCCTAGAGCCCAAAGGTCTCTAGAATTTCAGAAGCTCCTTTTCTCTAATGTACGAAGTGTCTACCTATGAGGACAGGTACTGAGTAGCAACAAAGGCTACTAATGGCTAAATTCTTGTACTCTATCTATTCACTGTTTTGGTTACATTCTTACCACCTTCTGTTTGTTGATCTTGGAGTAGTGCCCTCATTCTTAAAAGCCACTTCAAAAGATGGATTGTTCAAATATCTTTGTTCTACCTTTTATTTTTTTCATTCAGAAGAATTTTCCTTTTATTATCTCATTGCTACACAGGCTATCACCCCTAATCCAGACAGAAAATGTATGCCTTGCCCATAATGTAAGTCCCTGTGAATACTTTTAGCCTCTGAACATTTTTACCAAGAGCAGCCATTTTAATAGTGGAGGTTGGTAACATCACTTTTGCTGATAAGTTACCTCCATGTTAGGTAGATGAGGGTTAAGAGCTTTAAATTGGGCAACATGACAAAACTATTACAGAAACGATTATTCTTTTCATTTCAGGTAGGACAGGAAAAACATAATAGTGAGTAGTGGGTATAATCTTTTGGACAAAAAGAAGAGAAGTGGCTCTGTGAGTAAAGATAGTGAAATCAGGGAGAGGGAAGAGGGTTTCTTTTGTGGCAGAACAGTTCTAACGTAGAATGGCCATGAAATGCTTTGATTAAAAGTCAATTGATGTCATATCTGCTAAAGTACATTCTGTTCTAGCTGAGGTTCCCTAGAATCTGAGAAAAGCTTATGTCCCAATATATTACTCAAGATGATACAATCTCAGGGAAATAAGAATGAGGGAGAAAGGAAAGTGGGGCAATGAAGGTGGGAGAGCATACATACTTGGTGTGTTACAAGTTGGCCACAAATTTTCTGGAAAATCCAGCTGGTTCTCCATTATGTGGGAAGTTTTCAGAGAAATTACACAGAGATGCTCCTTCTATGACCTTTCTCATTAATCAAAGTCCCCGCAGATTTTTATTTTCCCACACACTCAGGGAAGCTGCTAGGGAGGTCAGGGTCTTCATGGGACCAGCTGGGTCATCAGTGGTCACTGGAGCTACTGAAGTTCCTAGCATAATAATAATGGCTGAAGCTGTGCCAACAGCCTGGCTCTTGACCCCATGGAAGGCTGAGATAATCAGTGGTAATAAGGCAAGAGGCCAAGATGCTTGAAAGGCTTACAGATAGCAGAAGCAATGATGTGAGCCTTCACTGGGTTGCTCTAGCCAGGAAATGAGGCAAGTAGCCAAGACATTTGAATGATTCTGTGGGTTTGATTTCACAGACAGCACATTCTGAGCTGAAGATCAGCGTGCAGGAGTCCTCTGAGGTAGGACTCTTGGGGTCAACCCCTATGAGAGGAAAAGATAAAGGACTGGGAAGACAAAGAAATCCAGCTGTGAGCTAATCCCCAAACTCAGCCAATCCTTTAAGAAACCCTTAAAATGGGAGCTTCTTTAGCTGTCCCAAATTGAGGTAAGGAGGGCTGGACCTAAAGGTAGCAATCTATCATTGGGTGTGGCCTTAGGCAAAGCAGCTCTCTTCAACTGCTCTTAAAGCTGCTGCTCTCCTTTGAGGATAGACATTTAAAGATGAATAATAGAGATTTCTGTACACCTTCAACAATCATACCAAATCCAGTATGCAGTCTTTGTAGCTTGGAACCCATTTGACTCATTAGACTGTGGAGTCCTATTGCTAGTCTCTCAATAAGGCAGAACTGTCATATAGATATAGATATAGATATAGATATAGATATAGATATAGATATAGATATAGATATAGATGATATACAGAGATATAATTTCAGAGAGGAAGGGACAGGGAGAGAGAGAGAAATGCCAGTGATGAAAGAGAATCATTGATTGGCTGCCTCCTGCACATCCCCTATTGGGGATGGAGCCTGGAACCCAGGCATGTGCCCTGACCTGGAATCAAACTGTGACCTCCAGGTTCATAGGTCGACACTCAACCTTTGAGCCACGCATCCAGGCAAGGCAGAACTATCTTATTCAAGGTGTATTCCTAACTGCCTTGCACAGAGCCAAGAACAGAAGAGGTACCTGATAAATGTGAATGAATGAATGAATGTATGTGTAGAAATAATGATGGACTAATCCATGCAGCCCCCCAGGGGTGTGCTTAAGAGTACTACAACTGAAATGACCAACTGAAGGTGAAGAAATGGGAGGGAAGCCCTAGCCAGTTTGGCTCAGTGGATAGAGCGTCAGCCTGCATACGGAGGAAGGGTCCCAGGTTTGATTCCTGGCAAGGGCACATATTTCGGTTGCAGGATCCTCCCCTGCCAGGGCCCTGGTCAGGGGACATGCAGGAGGCAGCCAATTGATGTGCCTCTCTCACATCGATGTCTCTCTCTGTCTTTTCCTCTCTCCTCCACTGTCTCTAAAAATCAATGGGAAAATATCCTCGGGTGAGAGGATAGAGAAGAAAGAAAGAAAGAAAGAAAGAAAGAAAGAAAGAAAGAAAGAAAGAAAGAAAGAAAGAAAGAAAGAAAGAAAGAAAGAAAGAAAGAAAGAAAGAAAGAAGGAAGGAAGGAAGGAAGGAAGGAAGGAAGGAAGGAGGAAGGAAAGAAAGAAAGAAAGAAAGAAAGAAAGAGAGAGAGAGAGAGAGAGAGAGAGAGAGAGAGAGAGAGAGAGAGAGAGAAAGAAAGAAAGAAAGAAAGAAAGAAAGAAAGAAAGAAAGAAAGAAAGAAAGAAAGAAAGAAAGAAAGAAAAGAAAAGAAAGAAGAAAGGGAGAAAGAAGAAAGAAAGGAAGAAAGAAAGAGAAAGAAATCGTAGGAAAGAGAATTAAGGGAATAAAAGGCAATTGGTACGGTCCAAAAAAGTGAGGCAGAAGAGTGAGTAAAGAAGGAAGATTTCTACAAGCTCAATCACTTCTTAAACTTCTCTCCCCTTAGTCACATTTCCCCAGGTTCTCACCCCATTCAATCTGCTAAAATATAGGAGCATATTATAGGTCCTACATTATTGCTGAATGATTTGTGGCATTGTGAGAATTTGTCACTTCAGAATAGTTCTGGCTAACTCTAAATTCTTTTTATAGTAAGCTTCTTCTGAAGCAGTTGGAATTGGAATTGGAAACATGTAGGCCTTAAGCACTAAACTGGAGATGATGAACAGGAAGTGGTCAAATGAATAACTACTTTATTAGACCATATTCTCATTTTACAGTTCTTTAGAACAGACATTTGCAGCCACAAGACTCATTACCGAGTGGTATAGTTATGCTGATGCCAATAATAATTGTACCATGCTAAAAATCCTACCTGAATCTATCACTGGGAACTATTAAAAAAAAACCAGACACTTCAGGATTTACTATTTTTTTTCCAGATAAACTATGACTCAGGGAAGTTTTGAAAATGACTCAGGACATCAACTAAAATAAAATATTGTAAACAGTGGTGTAAATGAATCAGTGTTCTCTTGATTATATATAAAATCTACTATTTTTATTTTAAGAGAAAAGATATTTAAGACAAAAAGCCTTTTTAGGGCTCCTTTCAGACTCCCAAATGTCTTGACTAGGGTTTTAAATAACAAAGGATCAAAGAAGGAACCTCTCCTCACTACAACATCCTTATTACACAGGATGAATGAACTAATCCTGAATGCTCAACAATATTATTAGTACAGGCAGCTATATTGAAGTTCTGAATTTACCTCTGGTAAGTGTACTTGATTACAGGTGTAAAAAGGTTTCCATAGTGTGTGTCTTATAAAAATCTACTGTGAATGTTAACCACATTTTATCTCATGTGGAACATTAGGCATGTGTGTAGATAGGGTAGAATTCAGCATAAAACATTAATCGGATATTACCAAGCATGAGGCAGAAACCAAATAAGTGGGCACATTGTTACTGACAGCCCTTAGAATTGCCCCATGAGGTTACTCTGAAAAGTTCAAGTTCTAGTTAAGATTATTTATGGTTAAGTGTTATGAGGCTATTCAAAGAATGTGTAAACAATAACCAACTCCAATTTTTCATGGATACCATAATTATTTAGAGTTCCTGTCTTCAGTTAACCTCTAAAAGTACAAGTTTGTTTCAGAAATGGATTTTGGAAAATGCTTAAAAATTGCAATCTTTAAAAAAAAAGCTACTAGTCAAATTATGTACCAATGAATGAATAGTAGTGCAAATTTAGTAAACTATAATTTAAGAAACTCTACTGTTCACAATGACTCCCAGAAAAGCTTAGTAATTCAGCAATGTTCCAAGTTTACCCTATGACCACTCCCTGGCAGAGCTGTCAGCTACCTGCATTCCTACACCTGGGGGTGGAAGGAAATCATGTAAAAAGTCAATAATGAAAGGCCTATAAAACATATTCAGAACCTGATTTTCCCCATTCCTGACACTAGTGCTCATAGCAATGGGAGGGGAGAGAGGAAAGAGAATACATACATTTAAAAGGAAACTATAAAAGTTTATCCACATTTAGATAACCCCAGAAGGTATAAGTTTTACACAGATCAAGGAACCACCCATTCAGAAGGTAGTCACACCTATATTTATGTCCAAAATTGGAGGCATTGTGGAGGAGAGGGAATCAATGATTAATACATGCTTGCAACCAGGGTGGGGGGGGGGAGTACTGTTTGTGAAATAGGGAAATGAAACAGTGTTCAAAAAAATCCACAAATATGCCCTTGGGGAAAATATGAATACAAATAAATATGAACCCAAAAAAGGTATTCTTCAACAAATTGATGGAAGAGAAATAAATCTCACAAAGTTCATCTCTGTTCAAAATATATTTTCCTTTTTTCTCCCCAGCAAACCAGAAGCATATGCCTCTGAGCAACATCATTGCCCTGTGAAGTCTCAGTAGAAGTGCAGCTAAAAATGGGTCCAAATGTACCTTTGGCAAGAAAGATTTTTAAATAACAGCTGAAATTTGCTTGTGTGCTTGTAATACAAAATTTAGCCAGGTTTATCATTACACATAGCAATGTGTATAAAACTGTGTGTACTCTTTAAAAATATCTGACGGATTTATAAAATTAACCATAGCAAAGGAACTCATATTAACTCAATGAGTGAATGACTGAACATGTGAATTTCATCCTACATTATTGGAAAACAGTTCCCTCATGTATCCTTGTAGCTTAATCTTCCATTTTATCTTCCCCCAAAAAGTGCTGATATTAGAACAGAATCTGTGAAATTCTCCCCTAAGAAAGCATTCCCTTTTATTTATTTATTTATTTATTTATTTATTTATTTGCATTTTCCTATAATTCTTTTTTTTTTAATCTATAATTTCTTTATTGGTTTAAAAGGGAGGCAAACTTCAGCTTTGGGGGGCAGGGCCGGTGAGTGGGTGGTTCCAGGCCAACCAAGGTGGGTGCCATCGCCCCCACAGACCAGCCCTGATCGCTGGCCAGGCCTAGGGACCCTACCCATGCATGAATTTTGTGCACTGGGCCTCTAGTATTTAATAATGGTGAAAACTCTGAAAGTTGATTTTATCATTTCAAGATAAATATAATTTCTTAAAAGGGAGTATAAAAAACTTTAGCTTTTCCCCTCATTTGTAGAATAACAGCTTTTATAAAGTATAAATTTACATACCATAAAATTCACCTGTTTTTAATGTATAAGTTAATGATACTTAGTATAAAGAATTATGCAACTATCACTACAATTCAACTTTACAATATTTCCATCACTCCAAAAAGACTTCTCATAACCATTTGTAGTCCCTCCCATTCCTATCCCCAGCCCTAGATAACTAATAATCTACTTTTAGTCTTTATAGATTTATATATTCCAGACACTTCATATAAGGGGAATCTACCCTGTGTGCTCTTTTATAATTGGCTTTTTTTTCACTTAGCATGGTGTTCTTGAGTTTCTTCCATGTTGTAGCATGGATGGACCTAGAGGGTATTATGTTAAATGAAATAAGTCAATCAGAGAAAGACAAATACCATATGATCACACTTTTATGTAGTATCTAATGAAAAAAAATAAACTGATGAACAAAATAAAAACAGAGCATGGATACATGGAACAGACAGATAGCTGTCAGAGGGAAAGGGGAAGTGGATGAAAGAAGGTGAAGAGACTAAGCAAAAAACATATATACACATAGACACAGACAACAGTGTAGTGATAGCCAGAGGGGAAGGGGGATGGGAGTAGGTAGAGGTGGGTAAAGGGGGAGAGAAAGGGATCAGAAAGAGACTTTGCTTGGGGTGATGGGCACACGATGCAGTGTGCAGATGATGTTTTATTGAGTTGTACACCTGAAATGTATATAGTTTTGCAAACCAATGACACTCCAATAAATTCAACTAAAAAATAATAAAATGTATGAAGCAGGAAAAAAAGATCTGGTGGTTGGCTGCAGAGGCCTACTCCTCCTGTAATTGCCCAAGATAAGCCTTGTGAGTGCCCTTGCTTATTAAACCTGCCAACTAGCTACCAATCTGGAGTGGTCTGTCTCTTCAGTTTCTCCCTGCCCTCTGATTAGTGGGACTGGTTTCAAATTGCACCCAGGAAGCTCCCAAAGAGGTTGTAAACCAACAATATATACAAAGATTTGTACTACAATATCCAAAGCAAGTTTATAATAGCCAAAAAAAGAATCCCTTTGCATCAACCAGTGAATGGATAAATTGTGCATTGAACAGAATGCTATTCAGCAATATAAAGGAATGAACCATTGATATAAAGAACAATATAAAAAACCTCATAATATTATCCTGGGTGCAAGAAGCCAGAAGAAAAAACCAATGCTTGCTCTATGGTTTTGTATTCATAAGATTCTAGAATATGCAAACTAATATACTTTTGTGAGCAATAGATATGTTCATTATATTGATTGTGGTGATGGTTTCACAGATATATGTATAAAAATTTATCAAAATGCCCACAAATTATGTGCAGTTTACTGTATGTCAATTATCAATCTACCTGATTTTTATACAGAGCAATGCAATGGCACTGAGTATTTGGATGGAGGGTAGGGAAAAAGAGCCACTTGATATGGTCATTCGACAGACAAGATAAATATAATTTCTTAAAAGGGAGGTAAAATTTGAAGCATTTACAACTATTAAAAGAAGAAAAATGTAAATTCTATATATAACATTGATTTTTAATGTAATATGTCAAATGTCATAAATATTTTTTCTTATAAAAAATCCTCTGAAGTGTATATCCCTTATAAATCTAATATGATGGACCTACATGGAAAAGCATGCCTGTTATACAATCTAGAGTTACAAATGTGTCACATTTTGTTCTCAAACCATTTGGATCTCTGTCTTTACTACATAATTAGTTAAGAAGGGAAGATTTGGAGGTATCTCCTTAAAAGACCAATTAAATCTTTGAAATTGGGCCAGATCAAGCTCTTAGGCATGGCTCTGCCTCCCACTAGTGCTAAGTGCTTTCCTCACAATATCCATTCAAAACAGTTATTATTTTATTGATTTTTTTTAATTTATTTTTTTAATATATATTTTTTTATTGATTTTTTACAGAGAGGAAGGGAGAGAGATAGAGAGTCAGAAACATCGATGAGAGAGAAACATCGACCAGCTGCCTCCTGCACATCTCCCACTGGGAATGTGACCGCAACCCAGGCACATGCCCTTGACCGGAATCGAACCTGGGACCTTTCAGTCCGCAGGCCGACGCTCCAAAACAGTTATTATTGTCTCCATTTTGCAGATAGGAAAACTGAGGCTCAGTAGTTTCCTCTGGTTCATTCAGTTGCACCAGAGAGCATCATCAAGCTCTGTGTAAAATAGGTAAGATGATAAAGTCTAGGATATTTACACAAAGAGCATGAGAGTTAATGTTCACTGAAGATCAGGTCGTGTCATAGGCTCTTTACTCATGTGATTATCCTATATAATAAAAGCCTAATATGGAAATTGACCAAACAAGGACTGACCTGCGGAACAACAGGTCACTATGACACACACTGATCACCAGGGTGCAGAGACTCAACGCAGGAGATGCCCCCAGCCCGCAAGTCCCAGTCCAGCGAAGGTGGGTGTGAGCGGGGTGCCTCCTGATCACCCTGCGAGTTTTCCCACAGAGGGAGGCGAACTTCAGCGGTGGGGGGCGGGGCCGGTGAGAGGGTTGCTCCAGGCCGACCAAGGTGGGTGCCATCACCCCACAGATTGGCCCTGATCGCTGGCCAGGCCTAGGGACCCTACCCATGAATGAATTTTGTGCACTGGGCCTCTAATATTTAATAATGGTGAAAACTCTGAGGGTTAATTTTATCATTTCAAAATTTCATAGGGGGAAACCAAGCCAGAAATGGATCAGTTCTGATGAGTCACTGAGGAGCTAGGGGTGGATTACAAAGATGATAATACCATAAACAAGCCCAGACAGACAGATGCATTTCCGAAGCAGAAGAGATAGAAACCAAGGAGACTGCAGAGGTGCAAAGCTTGTATCCTGGAGTCCAAAGACAATTTGCCAAAAAAGATAGTTTAGTTGTAGCTGCTGTTTATTTTTGTTTAAGGCCCTTGAGGTCATTCTCCTCTATTTCCTAAGGAAATAGTGGTGATTTATGACAAATTCTAATAGACTCATGCAGATAAATCTGTGATTGGGCCTTGACCAACCTTCATGTCCTTCTCTGAGTCCCTTACCACGAAGTTCTACTAAAACCCAGAACAGAAAAACCCCTGTTTAATATTCACTTGATCCGTTACCCAGTGGTAAATTATTTGTACACAGGAATTCCAATGTATTGGCTTTATATAATTTTTAGCTTAAAGACCAATAAAAGATATAAAATCTTTGAAAAAAGATCCCAAGTGAATTTTACGTTACTTCTTCAGTTGGAAGATCAAAACCTCGATTTCCATAATGATAAAGTTTGCACTTAGCAATAAGAATTGATAACATATTAAAGGGAGTTCTCTTTGCCTGAAGATTTGAAGCAAAAAAATAAAGTTCTTTGGATCTGGTTTTGTTATTTTTTTATGTATTTTATTTTTTTAATTCTTTATTGTCTTAAGTATTACATGAGTCTCCTTTTTCCCCCATTGACTTCTCCCCGACTGACCCTCCCCCAAGCACAAGCCCTCATGCCCCCTACTGTCTGTGTCCATTGGTTTTTCTCATCTGCATGCATACAAGTCCTCTGGTTGATCTCTTACCCACCACCCCCCGCCTTCCCTCCTAGGTTGGACAGTATGTTCGATGCTTCTATGAATCTGGTTCTATTTTGGTTCCTCAGTTTATGTTGTTCATTATATTCCACAAATGAGTGAGATCATGTGATATTTATCTTTCTCTGACTGGCTTATGTCACTTAGCATAATGCTCTCCAGTTCCATCCATGCTGTGGCAAATGGTAAGAATTCCTTCTTTTTTACAGCAGCATAGTATTCCATTGTGTAGATGTACCACTGTTTTCTAATCCACTCATCTGCTGGTGGGCACTTAGGCTGTTTCCAGATCTTAGCTATGGTGAATTGTGCTGCTATGAACATAGGGGTGCATATATCCTTTCTGACTGGTGTTTCTGGTTTCTTGGGATATACTCCTAGAAGTGGGATCACGGGGTCAAATGGGAATTCCATTTTTACCTTTTTGAGGAAACTCCATACTGTCTTCCATAGTGGCTGCACCAGTCTGCATACCCACCAGCAGTGCACGAGGGTTCCTTTTTCTCCACATCCTCTCCAGCACTTGTTATTTGTTGATTTGTTGATGATTGCCAGTCTGACAGGTGTGAGATGGTACCTCACTGTTGTTTTGATTTGCATCTCTCAGATGATTAGTGACTTTGAGCATGTTTTCATATGTCTCTTGGCTTTCTGAATGTCCTCTTTTGAAAAGTGTCCATTTAGGTCCTTTGCCCATTTTTTGATTGGATTGTTTATCTTCCTTTTGTTAAGTTGTATGAGTTCCTTATAAATGTTGGAGATTAAACCCTTATCGGTGATAACATTGGCAAATATGTTCTCCCATGCAGTGGGCTTTCTTGTTTTGTTGATGGTTTCTTTTGCTGTGCAGAAGCTTTTAATTTGATGTAGTCCCATTTGTTCATTTTCTCTTTAGTTTCAAGTGCCCTAGGCGCTGTATCGGTGAAGAAATTGCTTTGGCATATGTCTGAGATTTTGTTGCCTTTGGATTCCTCTAGTATTTTTATGGTTTCCTGTCTTACATTTAAGTCCTTTATCCATTTTGAGTTTATTTTTGTGTATGGTGTAAGTTGGTGGTCTAGTCTCATTTTCTTGCATGTATCTGTCCAATTGTCCCAACACCATTTATTGAAGAGACTGTCTTGACTCCATTGTATGTTCTCGCCTCCTTTGTCAAATATTAATTGAGCACATTGGTTCAGGTCGATTTCTGGGCTCTCTATTCTATTCCATTGATCTGTATGTCTGTTCTTGTGCCAGTACCAGGCAGTTTTGAGAACAGTGGCTTTGTAATACAGCTTGATATCAGGTATTGAGATCCCACCTGCTTTGTTCTTTCTCAGGATCGCTGCAGCTATTCGGGGTCTTTTTTTTTGTTGTTGTTGTTAAAAAATATATTTTATTGATTTTTCACAGAGAGGAAGGGAGAGAGATAGAGAGAGTTAGAAACATCGATGAGAGAGAAACATCAATCAGCTGCCTCCTGCACATCCCCCACCGGGGATGTGCCCCCAACCCAGGTACATGCCCTTGACCGGAATCGAACCCGGGACCTCTCAGTCCGCAGGTTGACGCTCTATCCACTGAGCCAAACCGGTTTCGGTGACGGGGTCTTTTTTTATTCCAGATGAATTTTTGGAGAGTTCGTTCTAGGTCTGTGAAATATGCCATTGGTAGGTTATGAAATTTTTATTAAAACGTTTCTTACATACCGTTATATTGGCTGGGCTGCAACAATATTTGTTGTGGGTGCATGCGGCCTGCGGGCCACAAGTTTGACATACTTGCTGTACAGTGTTTGGGCAGGGGGTCCTGTGCCAGGTGAGGCTGTAGATGCCTGTATAGGATGAGGTCTGGACTTAAAGCAGGGGGTCAGGACAGGCGCCTCACCACAGGTTCAGGAAAGGATTTTCCATGTAAGTTCAAGACTGTGGTTCATGTTGAGAGTTGGATCACAGGTTCCTGTGGACTCTGCGGGGTGGGGCGTGAGGTAGGGATTGTTGTGCAAAGTGACATCCGGGGCCATTGTCAACAATGTAAGCAAGGCTCCTGAACTTAATCAGGATTCCCAAAGAGTTTAAAGATGGGGCTTTCTTTAAAAAAAAAACAAACAAACACACACACATATTTTTATTGATTTCAAAGAGGAAAGGAGAGGGAGAGAGAGATAGAAACATCAGTGATGAGAGAGATTCATGGATCGGCTGCCTCCTACATGCACCTCACTGGGGTTCGAGCCTGCAACCTGGGCATGTGCCATGATCAAGAATCCAACCATGTCCTCATGGTTCATGGGTTGATGCTCAACCACTGAGCCACACCAGCCGGACTAGAGTATTTTTTCAGGTGTTCATGAAGGAAAGCACCTGAGCCTTCCAGCTGTTGTTGACCACAGTGAGCACTCAGGAAACGGTGCTGGTTGCAGGGTGGAGGCTACACCACGGAGCCTGGCTCAGCCCTGTGCCACCAGCTGTGTGGCCTTGGGAGAGACGCTTAACCTGTCTGGGTTAGGATGTCACCTGACTCCACGCATGCTCCGATGTGAGGGTTTGTTCCATGGAAGAACAGATTCCACTTTAGGGGGAGCAGTTCACCCAGGTGAAGGGGTGTGTTGGGCAGGGAGTTGGCACTGTGGGGAGATCCCCCCCGGGGTCTAAATATTCCCCCTAGAGGTTATTCTGTTCTCCTAATCTCCCCCTCCTTCTCTACCATTTCCCACAGGGCTGCAGGCCGAGCTGGGCTGAGAGAGATAAGAGATGAGTGACAGGTGGGCCCATGGACAACCCCACGGTCCCAGACTGGCCTTCTGCCCTTCTTGCTGGCTGTCTTTCCAGCCCCAATCTTGGCCTCCCGTTCCTGTCCTGAACATGTCTTCTGTCCCCTGGAGGTGGGTCCCTAACTTACAGACTGAAATTGTATATATTGATACCTCCACAAACAAGTGTACAGAGCTGCTCACGCTGTCAGCCACTCGGAGGCACTGTGACAGGGCACAGGATGTGCGATACGCTCACATACACGTGCTTGCACACAAGTGCTGCCCTTGCCAGACCCACAAAGACCTCCTGACACGCAGTACCTCAGGTCACACTGCTAGGTCTCCACATTCCGTCCTACACAGCCCTTGGTGAGCATCCCGGAAATGTTTATTGAGCAAATGCTGTGCCTGGTACACATGCTGTCGCACCGTCTCAGAACCACCCTGCATGGTGCACAATCACATGAGCATAGCCTCACATGTTGCCTCAGCACACCCCGTTGCACACATACCCCCACGTCCTCTCATACAGTCACTGGTGCCCCGTTTCTCACAGTTGCCTCATGTCGTGCACACCATCTCTCAGAACCTCACCCCCATGGTCACCACCTCACAGAGCAGTCGGCCACTACACAGTCTCTGCCCATGATGTGTGCATGTACACGCCATATCATACACCCTGGTTGCTGTCACACGTGGTCTCACATACTAGTACACTCTTATACTTGCACATCATAACCCACTATCATGAAGGGTGACACGTGCTGTCTCACACGGCCTCACGCCATCACCAGAGAACCACAGGCACCGTTGCACACCCCTCCTACCACGGCTCTTTATTCAGTCCCACTCAGACTCACACCTCCAACTTCAGGACTCTGATGATTTATTTTACACATCATTGATGGCCCAGACCAAGAGCTGTGGGGGGCCCAGAGGTTGGGTTGTAGAGAGACTGCTGGCTCCACGCGGAGAGGGACCCTTCCTCTGCTCTGAGTCATGCTCTGTGTCCTCATGGGCTGAGTGGTGCCTCCACAGCGCTGGTGGTGGTGGGAGGCATGGGGCCTGTGGGGAAGGAGCCTGTGGGTGAACCCAACAGGGGCCCGGGGAAAGGCATGAGGTGACTGACAGGTTCTGACAGCACCCCGGGGCCCAGGCCTTGGTAGAGATGGGCAGTACCAGGTGGGACCAATGTCAAGCCTGAGGCCACTTCCCCACAATTCCCACCATCGCTGCCCCCAGCCACCACCATGAAGCCACCAGCCGGAGCATCACCTGGTCCAGTGCCTCCCAGGCTTGACACTGGCTTCTTTTCTTTCTGTGATGGCCTGGGTTTTCTAGACTTTATACCACCCTTCTGCACGGTCCGTGGTCGGTTCACCTGATGAAAGAGAGGCCATGAGTGTTCCCCGACCTCAGACATCTGCCTCTGTGTCTCCACCAGGGACACCCTTTCCACCCCACTCCTTAAGAGTCAGGAACTGGGTCAAGGACTAGGGGAGCAGGCCCCAGCTGTGGCCCAGATAATGCCCTAAGGAGTCATGAGCTTGTGAGGCCCTAAGCAATGGAAAGGCTGAGGGAGCCTCTAGCCATAGGACTAGCTGATGGCTGGAGGGGAGGGGGAAGGAAATGAGAAATGGAGGAGAGAGAAGGGAGCAGGAGGGAAAAGACAGGCAGGGAGGAGATGAAGGTGTAGAGAAGAGAAGGGTGATAGGGAAGGAGGAGGGAGTAGAATAACAGGGAGAAGAGAGAAAGGGAGATAGGAAGAATACAGGAAAGGAAAAGGAGAAGGAAGGCCAGGTTAGTGGGATGGGGGTGCAGGGCGCAGGCTCCAAGAGGCAGGGCACACCTGGTGTCGCTTGTAATAAAGGCCGCAGGCATTGCACACGGGGTCTCTATTGGCATTCAGCCGCCACACTGCCGTGATGGTTGTCTGGCAGTTGGTGCACTGGGCACCTGCCTGCTTGCTGACCTTCTGGGGGCAGCAAGAAAATGAGGGTCAGTGCACTGGTGGGTGGAGGACCCAGGAGGTGAGGGTCAGGGTGCAGGCAGGGCTTCCTGGACAAGGCATAGACTGAGGGTGCTCTGAGGGGCGAGGACATGGCCTCCTGTCCCGGGGCTTTCCAAATGGCGTAGGGTGCTTCATCAGTGGTTCTCAGCGTTGGCGGACATTGGACTCACTTGGGGAGTCGAAAACAATCCTGATGCCCAGGCAGCGCCCCAGACCAAGTAAATCAACCCATCTCGGGAGGGCCCCACGGTGATCCCAGTGTGTAGCCAACGATGAAAACTGCTGTGCAGGGAGTGGACGGCGTGCCTGCTTGCAGCCCGAGGGTGGGCTGAGGGTAGACACTCCAGTACAGAGCTGGGTCCCTGAGTGGATGGGGCAGGGAGGGGGGATGTGGGTTCTCATAGAGTGTGAGGGCAGAGATCCCTGCCCGGAGTGAGAACAGAGTACCTGGGTGAGGGGAGGCCGGCCTGGGCTCTTACCCGGCGCCTTTGGGGCTTGTTCTGCCTAGTCATCGTCTGACCACCGGCATTGCACAGGTGACACTGTGGAGCGGCTTTCGCTCTGCCGGACTTTCGCTCTGCCGGACTTTCGCTGTGCCTGGTACACATGCTGTCACACCTTCTCAGAACCACCCTGCATGGCGCACAATCCCAGGGCTCTGGTGTGGTGGACAGGGGGCAAGAGGGACCAGGCTCAGCCCAACTTTGCCTTGGACCCCATCCCCCTCCTCAACCTCCCTGTCCCTTTGGGGGAGCCTCACCACAGGTGGACAGGGGTAGGGTTCCTTGGAGGTTGGGGGAGGAATAGACCGCTGGATTGGGGGTGCTTCTGGTTGGAGGAAAGAAGCTCCTAGGAAAGTCGGGGGGCCCGTAGGCACTGCTGGGGACAGGGATGGAGGAAGGCACCGCAGGCCCCAGCGCCAACAGGTCCGGACGCAATCGCTGTGTCCTGATGTTCTCTAGGAAGGTGCCTCTTGCATAGGCATCTTCTAAGGCCTGGGGATCGATGTACTCCCAGGTGGGGCTCACAGTTGTGGGAGGGTACAGCCCCGTGCTGCCATAGGCCCAGCTGGTGTATGCTGAGCCTCCTGGGGTCCCCTCCAGACAGCAGAGGCATGCATTAACCTGGAAGACTGTTTGGGGTGTGGGTGGGTATGGGAAGGAAGAAAGAAGGGAACAGAAGGTCTGAAGCCATCCTGCTTTCAAGATGCAGTGATTCCCAACAGCCCCACATGGTGGCCAGCCTTCCCACCTTCCTTCCCATAGGTTGCCAGAGCAGCTGCTGGCCATTGGGTGACTCCTGGGTCTGAGCCCCACTGGTCACTCTGGCAGCTGCAGTCACCAGCAGCCTTTTCCCAATGGGCTTTTAGCATAACTTTGTGGAGCCCCATGGGCCACTCAACTAGGGTCACCCCCACCTCCTTACCGTATTCATTCCCAATGAGGCAGTCTGGGGATGTACGTTCCCAGGTCTGCACATACACAGGGAACGTGACCCACATAGCCTCATGAAGGCTTCTGGCCATTTCTAAGATGGCTTCTTTGTGAGATTCTACCCTAGCTATGGGTCTCCATGGCAACCCCAGCAACATGGAACCCTGCCAGGATAGCCAGTGCAGCCGCTGCCTGCATATGCTCCAACTGGGGCTGGGGATCCAACCTAAACCCAGGTGCATGCCCTTGTCTGGGAATCAAACCCGAGACCCTTCGGTGCACAAGCCCATGCTCTAACCACTGAGAACACCAGCCAGTGCTCATAAGAGGGCCCATGAGAGGTTCCTGTGGGCCAGGCCTGGAAGTTGCATATGCCACTCTGCTCACTCGATTGATCAGAACTGTCACATGTCCACCTGTCATTGCAAGGGAGGCTGGGAAAGTGAGTGAGTCAGGAAGAAAGGGGAGCAGGGTTGAAAGGCCTATAGCAGTGCCTGCTACAGGATTCTGTAGACTCCCCAGAGCTACGCTGTTTCATGTGGTGGCCACTAGCCACAGTCAAGACAGTGGCTCCTGTACAAGGTGAGGGCAAGGCTTCCAGACCAAGGCTGTCAGAGGGAGTCACATCAGGGCTTCCTATACAGGGTCAGGAGGGTGTTTCCAGAGGGCAAGTTTCGGGGTTCCTATGAACGATCAGATCAGAGATTCCTGAAACGGGTCAAGTTACGGATTTCTGTTGGAAGTCAGGGAAAGGTTTCTGCAGAATTCGGTTATAGGCTCCAGCACTGTTATAGGCTAGGCTTCCTGTAGGCCATGGAGTAAGGATAGGATTAGGTCAGTAAGCCCTGTACAGCAAGTATGTCAAACTCAAAGGCTATCACGGGCCAAATAAACAAGGTTTAAGTTTATGTGGGCCGCAAAAAAAACACACAAAACCTTCAATTTTCATAGGAACATAGGATTATTTCGATAGAGACATGCTGATTACAAAGGGTTGAAATAAATGAGTCATTGTTAACATAAAATAATAGAACATTTTAAGAAAAAGTAATATTTTTTCTTGAACATTAACTTACCAGACACTGAATAACTGCACAAATTTATAAGCGTAATGCAAATCTATTTTTCTTCTTCTCTGAAAGCAAAATATTTCCTGTTATGCACACCAAACAAGTCAGTACAAGACTAATGATGTGGCAACCGGCCGCTAAAATATGTGCTGCTAGTATCAGTGGAGAGAAATGGTGCACCTGCACATAAGGTACGTAAGGAAAATGAATGCAACACAATTATAGTAATCAGTCATTAGTGAATGTTGTAGTTCGGTATTAATAATACTGTATAATAAAAGCCCAGAGACCGAATGGTGGAACGACCAATCGACCAGTGGCTATGACATGCACTGACCCCCAGGGGGCAGACGCTCAACGCAGGAGCTGCCCCCTGGGGAGTCCGTGCACTACCACAGTGGGAGTGCTGCTTGGCTGACTGGAGGCTGGGAGGTAGGTTCATGGCCACCGTGGGACTGAGGCCTACTCGGCCGCCTCAGTGCTATTGTCCCTGAGCCTGGCCCTGACCAGGTCCCCTGGAGAAGCTAGTGCTCCAGCGCCACGGAAGATGCCAGACCAGGGAGCAGCCACTCAGAGGGTGGGTCCACAGCCACTCTGCAGACTGGGATGAGCAGGCTGATCCCCACAGGCCACACCCCCCAACAGTGCTCAAATCCTGTGCACCCGGCCTCTAGTTATGTATAACAGGATATTCTAAAAATTAAGTTATGAAAATTTTTTTCTTAATTGTTTTATTGCTTAAAGTATTACAAAGGGTATTACATATGTGTCCATTTTTTCCCCCCGCCCTTGACAATCCCCTGGCCTCCCCTACCCCCCAGTGTCTTATGTCCATTGGTTATGCTTATATGCATGCATACAAGTCCTTCGGTTGATCTCTTACCCCCCTGCCTCCTGCCCCCCAACCCTCCCCGGCCTTCTCGCTGTAGTTTGCCAGTCTGTTCGAGGCTGCTCTGCCTTTGTATCTATTTTTGTTCATAAGTTTATAATGGTCTCTATTATCCATAAATGAGTGAGATCATGTGGTATTTTTCCTTCATTGACTGGCTTATTTCACTTAGCATAATGCTCTCCAGTTCCATCCATGCTGTTGCAAATGGTAAGAGTTCCTTCCTTTTTAGAGCAGCATAGTATTCCATCATGTAGATGTACCACAGTTTTCTAATCCATTCGTCTACTGATGGGCACTTAGGCTGTTTCCGAATCTTAGCTATGGTGAATTGTGCTGCTATGAACATAGGGGTGCATATATCCTTTCTGATTGGTGTTACTATTTTCTTGGGATATATTCCTAGAAGTGGGATCACTGGGTCAAATGGGAGTTCCATTTTTAATTTTTTGAGGAAACTCCATACTGTTCTCCACAGTGGCTGCACCAGTCTGCATTCCCACCAGCAGTGCACGAGGGTTCCTTTTTCTCTGCATCCTCTCTAGCACTTGTCCTTTGTTGATTTGTTGATGATAGCCATTCTGACAGGTCTGAGATGATATCTCATTATTGTTTTGATTTGCATTTCTCGAATGATTAGTGACTTTGAGCATGTTTTCTTATGTCTCTGGGCCTTCTTTATGTTCTCCTTCAAAAAGTGTCTATTTAGGTCCTTTGCCCATTTTTTCTATTGGATTGTTTATCTTCATTTTGTTAAGTTGTATGAATGAGTTCCCTGTAAATGTTGGAGATTAAACCCTTATTGGAGATAACATTGGTCCTTCTTGTTGTTTTGTTAATGGTTTCTTTTGCTGTGCAGAAGCTTTTTATTTTGATGTAGTCCCATTTGTTTATTTTCTCCTTAGTTTCCATTGCCCTAGGAGCTGTATTGATAAATATATTACTATGACAAATGTTTGCTATTTTGCTGCCAATGGCTTCTTCCAAGATTTTCATGGCTTCCTGCCTTACGTTGAAGTCCTTTATCCATTTTGAGTTTATTTTTGTGTATGGTGTAAGTTGGTGGTCTAGTTTCATTTTTTGCATGTATCTGTCCAATTTTCCCAACACCATTTATTGAAGAGACTGTCTTGACTCCATTGTATGCTCTTGCCTCCTTTGCCAAATATTAATTGAGCATAATGACTTGGGTCAATTTCTGGGTTCTCTGTTCTGTTCCATTGGTCTCTTTGTCTGTCATATGCCAGTACTAGGCAGTTTTGAGAGCAGTGGCTTTGTAATATAGCTTGATATCTGGTATTGTGATCCCTCCAACTTTGTTCTTTTTTCTCAGAATTGCTGCAGCTATTTGGGGTCTATTTTTATTCCAGATGAATTTTTGGAGAGTTCATTCTAGATCTTTGAAGTATGCCATTGTTAATTTAATGGGGATTGCATTGAATCTATGGATTGCTTTAGGTAGTATGGACATTTTAATGATGTTGATTCTACAAACCCGTGAACATGGTATATTCTTCCATTTGTTTATGTCTTCCTCTATCTCTTTGTTTTAGCATCCTGTAATTTTCTGAGTACAGGTGCTTTACCTCCTTGGTTAAATTTATTCCTGGGTTCCTTAATTTTTGTGTTGTAATGGTAAATGGGATTGTTTTTTTAGTTTCTCTTTCTGTGAGTTCATTATTGGTGTATAAAAAAGCCATAGGTATCTGGCGGTTAATTTTTTATCCTGCTATGTTGCCGAGTTCATTTATTAAGTCTACTAGTTTTTTGATGAAGTCTTTAGGGTTTTCTAAGTACAATATTATGACATCTGTGAATAAGGACAGTTTTACTTCTTCTTTTCCAATTTGGATGCCTTTTATTTCTTCTTCTTGTCTGATCGCTTTGGATAACACTTCCAGAACTATGTCAAAAAGAAGTGGTGAAAATGGGCATCCTGTCTCTTTCCTGTTCTTAGGGGAAATGGTTTTAGTTTTTGCCCATTGAGTATGATATTTGCTGTAGCTTTGTCATATAAGACTTTTATTATGTTGAGGTATTATCCTTCTATTCCCACTTTGTTGAGAGTTTTTATCAGGAAAGGGCACTGAATTTTGTCAAATGCCTTTTCTGCATCAATTGATATGATTATGTGATTTTCGTCTCTCTCAATTTGTTTATGTGGTGTATCATGTTTATTGATTTGCAGATATTGTACCAGCCTTGCATCCCTGGGATAAAACCCACTTGGTCATGGTGTATGATCTTTCTAATGTAATGCTGGATCCGATTTGCTAGAATTTTGTTGAGGATTTTAGCATCTATGTTCATCAGGGATATTGGCCTGTAATTCTCTTTCTTTGTAGTGTATCTGGTTTTGGGATTAGGGTAATGCTGGCTTCATAGAAAGAGTGAAGAAGTGTGCCTTCCTCTTGAATTTTTTGGAATAGTCTGAGAAGGATAGTTTTTAGTTCTTGGAATGTTTGGTAAAACTCCCCTAATAAGCCATCTGGCCCCTAGCTTTTGTTTGCAGGAAGTTTTTTGATGACTGCTCCAATTTCCTCCTTAGTTATTGGCCTGTTGAGTTTTTTTTTATTCTTCTTAATTGAATTTTGGAAGCTTGTATCTTTCTAAGAACATGTCCATTTCCTCTAGGTTGTTAAGTTTGTTGGAATAGAGTTGTCCATAGTATTTTTTCATAATTGTTTGTATTTCTGTAGGGTCTGTTGTTATTTCACGTCTTTCATTTCTGATTTTGTTTATTTGGGTCCTCTCTCTTTGTTTCTTGGTGAGCCTGGCTAGAGGTTCATCAATCTTTTTTATCCTTTCCAAGAACCAGCTCTTGGTTTCATTGATCTTTTTTTGTTTGTTTGTTTTGTTGTGTTTTGTTGTGGGGTTTTTTTGGTCTCTATGTCATTTATTTCTGCTCTGATCTTTATTATCTCATTCCTTCTTCACTCTGGACTTTTCTTATTGCTCTCTTTCTAGTTCTTTGTAGTAGAGTTAGATAATTTATTACCATTTTTTCTTTTCTTTTCTTTTTCTTTCTTTCTTTTTTTTTTTTTTTTTTTTTGAGGTAGGCCTGTAATGCTAGGAACTTCCCTTTTTTTAAGCCTTCCTGAAATTATCCTAATTTGAATGTGCCATGTGTTTCAGGCTGGGACTCTGGCTGATATACACTGTTATTGAGTAATAGAGGTGGGATTGAAACCCAGACCTAGTCTGGCGTCAAAGTCCATGTTCTTACTACTACACTTTTCTTATACTCTGACATCCTAACCAGAGCAGATCCAAAGGAAACACCCCACCTCATTTCAATTCAACAAACATCAGCAGAGCATCTACCAGGAGTTAGGAATCATGACAAATTGCTGAACCTTTCTGAGTCTCCTTTATCTATTTCTATGAAGTATGAATAGAATTATCTACCTAAATTGTAAGGTTGGTCTTAGGATAATGTAATATTCTCTATAAAATGCGACAGGAAAAGTATGTTACTCTTTTTTTTCCCTCAGTCTTCTACAATTCCTGGTCCATGGCAGGACTCAAATAAATGTTATTTGAATGGTTGAATACCTGGATGGACAAATGAATGGATGGATGGAACATACCTGGGTTTTGTACATTTAGACATGCTAGAGATGTGTAATATGTTAACTCCTCTTCAAGTGAAATTTGAGCATTCAAAGGGCAAATGATTTCCCAACTCCTGTTGGGGGCATTTTTCCTTCCACTTTAAGATTTAGAAGGTTGGGAAAAAGGATGAAGTCTAAATCTGCTGTCCTTGCCCAAGGATCACCCTCCTGAAAATAAATGGACCAAGTCTGTACTTATGCAAAACACTTTATATCTATTTTAAAAGCATCAATTGAACTTTTTACAGATACTTGAGACAAGACTCAAAATGTGTTCAAACATTCAATAACTTTCAAGGCAGAATTTTAATGAATTACTATAAATGCAAATTGATCAGGAGCATATAGATTTAATTTATCCTTAAGGACATGCATTTAAACATTTAAGGGGAAAATGTGTCTTTTGAAACATATTATGGATTATGTCCAGTGTACAACATTTAAAACATATTTTCAAATTTTATATGAATCTAGATCTCTGATATGCTCACGCAGTCTTCATCTAGAGATACAGATGAAAAGTAATTTTTATTTATTTATTTTTGGAAAGTTATTTTTAGTTTAAAAATGGAATTCTCAAAAGAAGCTGAAAATTGGAAGGCCAGCACTTGAGTCCCAGACTAACCATTTATTTTGTGAGCTTGGTAAAGCTGTTTACCTCTTGAGACTGTTTCTCTCTTGTGAAAACCAGATAATACCTTGTGTACTCTGCCTGCTTTTTGTTAGGATCAGATGCGATGATTTATGCCAAAACTTGGTGGTTGGTAAATTAAACAATTATTTGGTGCCATGTACACAGTAGACACTTTATAAATGTATAATATTTTCTCTTCACCTAAACATTTATTTTAATTAAATACATGACTTACTTCCTTTTTCTTTGTGCTTCCCTTTTATCATCACACACACAGTTTACAGTTCACTTAATTCTCACCAATTTGGCTAAACTACACATGGGTGCTTGTTGCTGGTTTTTTGCATTAGTTTTCCACAGACTCTGAGATTCTTTGGAAGAAGCACTAATCGAGCTTTATTCAATTAACACGAAGAGTTTGTGTTTTTATCCTGCTAGTGTAGCTTATCTATATATATAAAAGCCTAAGCGACCGAACAACCAAACAACCAGTTGCTATGATGTGCACTGACCACCAGGGGGTAGATTCTCAACACAGGAGTTGACCCCTAGTGGTCAGTGCGCTCCCACAGCCAACCTCCTGTGGCCCCTCCCCCAGGCTGGCCCCGATTGCCCTGATGGCTGGCCAAGCCAAGGGACCCACCCATCCACGAATTGGTGTACCAGGCCTCTAGTTAAAATATATTCTATGAATAATTTAGCTGATCAGCTCTGGCCCGGGCAGGAGAAACTGTGCCTGTCCCAAACTGCACCAACCTGTTCAAGGGCATTTACCTGGTGCAGTGTTTATTTATCTTTGCTGTTTCAGTAGCTTTGACTTAAAGTAACCTCCAGTGTGGAAGGCAGCCATTCAGGAATTCCAGAAGCTGTTCTCTCTAGCTCACTTTGTTCCCTGACCCCAAAGACAAAATTTGTGGTCATTTATTTTATTTTATTTTTGCTTGTATCCCTACCACATCTGAACTCTTTTTTTATTTTTTACTGTGTCCCGGGTTTCTTTATTAAAATCAGTGATAGGGGATTAAAATCAAGAGCATCACTGAACTTCACCTTCCTGCCAACCATCTCCCCAAAATCCTTACCCCACACCATTTGTACTCTTAATTCTGTAGTGAAAGGAACTTGATCCCAAAGCCCTGGGACAATCTCGGGTTCTTTCCCTTGCTCCCAGGCCTGGGAAGGCAGGCAGCTCAGTTTGAGTGCATGGGAGAGCCCAGAGTGGTGACGGGCACAGCGGGAAAGGCCTCACCCTCAGGGAACTGGACCGTGGAGTACAGTGTAGTGAAGTGAGGGCCCGCATAGCCTGGGCCAAAGTGGGGCCCTGGGGCCACAGGAAAGGATACTGGTCCCCCTGAGAAAGGAGGCCCAGGAGCCTCAAAATCCTCTCGTTGAGAATAGTCACTGCTCCATCGTTTGCCCTTCTAGCGACGGCTGCAGAACCGCACTCGGACCACGTCCTTCGCCAGCCCGAGCTGCTGGGCGATGTGGCTGATCTGCTGCAGGGCGGGCTTCGGGCACTGCAGGAATATGCTCTCCAGGTTGCCCTTCACTCGGGTCTCCATACTCGTCCGCTTTCTCTTTTGGGCCTGCAGCAGGGTCTCTGGTTTGCGTATCTCCTGCAGGTTCTCCTTGTTATCAGCTCCCTCCACCCACTTCTGCAGCAGGGGCCAGAGCTTCACATGTTCTTCAAACTGAGCTGCAGAACCTCAAAGCACAGATGGTCGTTTGGCTGAACACCTTGCCAAAGAGAACGCCCAGAGTAAGCCCCACATAGGCCTGGGTGTACCCCAGGGTGATCCTCCTCTGCTTCAGGAGCTTGGCGAATTGCTCATGTCCTTCTGCAGAGCTCTCATGCTCTCCTCCTTGGGGTTGAGCTCCAGCTTCTCCTTGTCCAGCTTCAGGGCCCCAGGCAGGACAGCACAGGGCTCGGGGGAGGCCCCCTCGGAGTTCCTCTCCACCCTGGCTACTGCCTCGTCCTCATGCTAGGGGGCCTCCAGGCTGCCTTGGGGTGCCAGCCCCACTCCAGCCTGAGGTCCACAGTAGGCCATCCCCCTGCAGAACTCATATGGCGGGGGGTATGGGGGGAAGCCCTGGGTGCAAGCCCCAGATAGATGGCAGAGCCGCCGGAGGGCCCTGGAAGCCCAGCCAGGTCGGAGGGTCAACCCAGCCTGGCTCCCGCCCTCCTTGCCCATCGCCTCCACCACCTGGTGAGGGTGAGAAGGCAAAGTTGGAAGCCAGGGGTCCTGCCATGGGAAGGATGGCACCCCAAGCCGGGGGCCTGGTGGAAGGAACTGAACTCTTTTAAAGAGACATTTGTAACTTTTTATTTTAAATTTAGATATAGAGAAATAATTTTAGATATAGAGAAATATTGCAAAAATAATAAAAAAGAAGCCTCTTGCTCTTCACCCAGCTTCCACTAATGTTAACATCTTATATGCCAACTAGAGGCCCAGCGCATGAAATTTGTGAACTGGTTGGGGGTGGTCTCTCAGCCCAGATTGCAAGAAGGCACAGGCCAGGCCAAGGGACCCCGTCGGTGCAGGATCAGGCCAGGGAGAGACCGTGGAAGGACTCCAGGGTGTGTCCTGCCAGTCTGCTCAGTCCCTGATGGGCCGGACCCAACAGCAAACTAACCTACCAGTGAGAGCATCTACCCCCTGGTGGTCAGTACACATCATAGTGAGTGGTTGAGTGGCCTTAGCATAGCATTAGCATATTACACTTTGATTGGTTGAATGGCTGACCAGACAACCAGACACTTAGCATATTAGGCTTTTATATATAGGATAGTACAATTGCCAAAAATAAGATAGTGGTGTTGGCACAATATTAACTAAATTATACACTTTATTTTTATTTCACCAGTTTTTCCACTAACGAACATTATCTGTTCCAGAATACAAATGAATGCACCAAATTTTACTTAGTCATAATTTCTCCAAAGTCTTCTCCATTCTGTGACATTTCTTCACTCTTTCCTTGTTCTTTATAACCTTGACCCTTTGGTCAATTACTTTGTAGAATGTCTTCCAATTTGAGTTTCTATGATGTATTGTCATGATTGTATTAAGGATATGCATTTTTGACAAGAGGACCACAGAAGTGATGTTGTGCTCTTCTCAATACATCATATCAGAGGATACATGACAGCAATATGTCTTTTGACTGGTGATGTTAACCTTGATCAGTTGAATAAGGTGGTGCCTGCTGAATTTCTTTACTATAAAATTAATAAATGTCTTGGGAGAGATACTTTTAAGGTATGGAAATACTCAGTTTCTCCTCAAATGGTTGTTGACTACTTTTGGCATTCATTAGTAGATAGCTTGTCTTTAAAAATTACTACCGTGATGTTCTACTGGTGGTTGTGTATTTTCCTCATATAATTTTTGGGAAGACACAAACAGTCCAGGGGTGGGGAACGTCTGGCCTGTGAAATCACTTGGTCTGGCCATGCCAAGGCATTAGGGGTGAGTAAATTAAATATCTGACCTATTATAGCAGGCTAATTTTTAAGTGGATAATTTTGTATGGCCTGTGAATGATAGTATATACCCAAATGGCACTTGGCAGAAAAAAGGTTCCCCACCCCTGATTTAGTCTATAGCACTGGCTAACTCAGGGGTGGGCAAACTTTTTGACTGGAGGGCCACAATGGGTTCTTAAACTGGACCGGAGGGCCGGAACAAAAGCATGGATGGAGTGTTTGTGTGAACTAATATAAATTCAAAGTAAACATCATTACATAAAAGGGTACGGTCTTTTTTTTTTAGTTTCATTCATTTCAAACGGGCCGGTTCCGGCCCACGGGCCATAGTTTGCCCACGGCCCAAATATTTAAAGAAATAATATGACCTTTTCACAAAATCTTTTCAAAGATAGAAGAGGAGGGGACTTCCCAACTCATTCTATTATAATATTATTACCCTGATACTAAAGTCAGATAAAGATATCACAAGAATAAAACCACAGGATCCATTGATTAATTTAATACAACATAATAGAAAAAAAAGATTAAAACCATATGATCATTTGAATAGATGTAGAAAAATCATTTGACAAAATCCAACAACCTTTGATGATAAAAACAAAAAGCCACAACACTCAACAAACAAGGAATGAAAGGAAACTTCTTCAAAATGATAAAAAGCATCTATTACAAACCCACAGCTAATATCATACTTAATTGCAAAAGACAATGTTTTTCCCCTAAGATCAGAAAGAAGACAATAATGTCTGTTCACACCCCTTCCATTCAACACTGTAATGGAGGCAAGGAAATGAAACAAAAGGCATCCAGTTTGGAAAGGAAAACATAAAACCATCAATTTTCTCAGATAACGAACTTATATATAGAAAATTCTAAGGAATCCATTACAATTATTAGAACTAATAAGTTTTGCAAGTTTCTAAGAAAGAAGATTAATAAACAAAAGACCAATTGTATTTCTATATGCTAGAAATAAATAATCTAAAATTAGGAAAAATTCCATTTAAAATAGTATCAAAAAGAATAAAGTACTTAAGAATAAATTTAGCAAAAGAGAAAATTAAAAACATTGAAAAAACTAAAAAAACTTTGAAAACTAAAAAACATTGCTGAAAGAAAATAAGATATAAATAAATGGAAAGACATCCCATGTTTATGGACCAGAAGACTATTGTTACAATGTCAATACCAAAATTATCCATAGATTTAATATAATTTCCAAGGAAATTTCAGCTGGCTTCATTCCCTAAATTTGCAAACTGATCCAAAAATCCATATGGAAATTCAAGAAACACAGAATAGCTAAAACAATCATGAAAAACAACATAGTTTGAAGAGTCATACTTCGTGACTCCAAAATGCTAAAAAACAATAGTAATTAAGACAGTGTGTTTCTGCCGAAACCGGTTTGGCTCAGTGGATAGAGCGTCGGCCTGCGGACTGAAGGGTCCCAGGTTCGATTCCGGTCAAGGGCATGTACCTGGGTTGCGGGCACATCCCCAGTGGGAGATGTGCAGGAGGCAGCTGATCGATGTTTGTCTCTCATCGATGTTTCTGACTCTCTATCTCTCTCCCTTCCTCTCTGTAAAAAATCAATAAAATATATTAAAAAAAAAAGACAGTGTGGCATAAGGATAGACATATAGGTCAATAAAATAAAATTGATACTCTGGAGCTAAATCCTCATATTTATGGTTGACTAGAATATGAAGAAATTGGAATCCTCATACACTGCTGATAAGAGTGTAAAATGGTGCGACTGAGAGCCTGGAAATAAATCTTCACATTTATAGTCAATTGACTTTCAACAAGTGTGACAAGACAAGTCAATGAGGAAAAATAGTCTTTGGAAAACAGTCTTATAGTTTATCAAAATGCTGAACATAGAGTTATCATATGACCCAGCAATTCCACATAAAAATTTGAATATTCATAGCATAAATGTTTAATTTTGATATCTTAGAGGATTTTTGATAAATCGTTCTATGATGGGTTTCTAGTTTAATTTTATTATCATCATAGGACATACTTTGTATGATTTCTTTAATATTAAATATGCTCTTTGATTTTTGACACAAGATATGGCCTATCTTTGGGAATGTTCCATGAGTACTTGAAACGAATATGGATTCTTATTGGTTTGCATTCTCTATAAATGACATTAAGTCAGGTTGTTTGATATTGTTCAGTTACTCTGTGGTCTTAGTGACTTTCTTGGTACTTGTTCTACCAATATACTGGTAGTATTGAATTCCAGCCATATATTTTGAAACTCTGTTTTTAGATGCATGCAAATATAAAATTGCTATGTCTTATTAAAGAATCTGCCTCTTAATTATTATGTAATGTTCCCCTTTACCTCTGATAATGTTACTTTTTCTGAAATTTACTTTGTCTGATAGTGATATAGCTACCAGCGTCTTTATAGTGTTTACATCATACATCTTTTTTTCATTATTTTATTTTATTTATATCTTTCTATTTTAAGTGGATTTATTGTAGCAGCATATAGTTGGGTGTTGCTTTTTTAAATCCAATATGACTGTCTTTTATTTAGAGTTTTTAAACCATTCTCATTTAATGTGATTATTAATACAGTTGGATTAAAATCTACCATCTTGCTAGTTTTTCTACTTGTTCAACTTGTCTCAGAAAGTGGTAATTCTCCTTCATTTTTGAAGGTATTTTGTGGTCTTTAGAAATTCTGGATTAAAAGACTTGCTTTTCTTTCTGCAGTTTAAAGTTCTCATGCACTGTCTTCTGGTTTGCATGGTTTCTGACAAGAAGTCTACAGTAGTTTTTATCCTTCTTCCTCTGCATGTGATTCGCCTTTTTTTCCTCTGGATGCCTCAAGATTTTCTTTTTGTATTTTGTTTTCATCAATTTTATGACTTTACATCTAGGTGGGTGTTTGGGGGTAGATTTTCTTATTCGGTATTTATCTTTATTATTGTCCTAAATTTCTTGGATCTGTAGTTTAGTGTTTGTCATTAACTCTTGAAATTTTTCAGCTATTATTTCTTCTTCCCCATTCTCTTTATCTTTTCCTTCTGGGATTCCAATGTGTGTATGTTAGACTACCTGCTGTTGTTCCATAGGTCTTGAATGCTCTTATCTCTTTTCTTTTCTATTTTTTTCCACACACATTTCTCTTTGTGTTTACTTTTGATCATTTCTATTGACCTAGCTTCAAATTCACTGCTTCTTTCCTTGGCTGTGTCAGCTAATGAGTCAGTCAGAGATGTTCTTCACGTGTTACTGTGCTTTTCATTTGATGTGTCCTTATAGGTTTTATCTCCCTGTGGAAATGTCCCACCTGGTTATGCATGTTGTCCACCTATACCACTAGGGCCTTTAGCATATTACTTATGTCTACATGTTATTCAACATCTGTGTTATCTCTGTATCTAGTTATGTTGATTTCTTTGTCTCTTGAAAGTGTTTCTTATTCTTTTCTGTATGCTTCATTTTGTGTAGTAAAGATCAAAGTAAATAGTTTTTATGCCTGGAAATGGTTATGCCTTTCCTTTCACTAAGCCTTTAGCATGGAGGTCTGAGTTAATCTTGTCACAAATTAAGCTGGGTTTGAGGTTTGTTGTTACTTTAGTGTACCTTCAGTGCAATGCAGAGTTGAAATTCCTCTAACAATACGTGGTGTTTAGGCTGGAGCCTAGCTTTTAGAGGGATTTTTTTTCAGTATCATATCAGCTTTATGTTTTCCTTTCTTAAAAATATATTTTTATTGATTTCAGAGAGGAAGGGAGAGAGAGGTAGAAACATTAATGATGAGAGAGAATTATTGATCAGCTACCTCCTGCATGCCCCACACTGGGAATGGAGCCCACAACCCAGGAATGTGCCCTGACCAGGAATAGAACCATGACCTCCATGCCAGCTGGGCTATGTTTTCCTTTTAACTGTGACTCTCTCCACAGTCTTGCAACTCTTCTGGCAGTAGTCCACTATTACTTGTTACTTAACATTTGTTAGGTGGTTGTAGGAAAGCATGGGAATGGGCTATCTATTCTTCTGATTAAACCTCAGTTTTAGGCAGATGCTCTGTCCCAGGATCTCTGGTATGTGGCCTTTTTAGTGCTCCAGTATCTACCCCATATATATTTCAGGGCCCTGTACCCATTGCTGCTCTTCCCTCAGGGGTATAGGTTTCTTTTATTCTGGTCTCTACTCCCAGTTTCAACAGGTTTTCAACAATGCTCTATGACAACAGTGACTATTATGCCCTTCCTTGTGTAGATTAAGGTTTTTGTTCCATAGAGGATATAGGGGGAAAGGTCTAGGCAGAGTTTCCTGCCATTTGTACAATGGCTGGTATTCTCTCCAAGGACTTCAACATGAGGGATGCTTTCTCAGCACTCTCAGCAAGTGGGATCCATGGAGAAAAGCTTGCCTTATATCTGCATCAAGGAACTTCTGCCCCAGGTAAATATCCTGTCTCCAGAATGTCTGCCTCTCCTTTAATTTCAGGCTACTTGGTTATCCTGCTACTCAGTTCTCTCAAGAAAATGTATGTACACCCAATTTTTCTGGTCTTTTGTATTGTATAGGGGGGAAGGACTCTCTTCATCTTTATCATTCCCTGTATTGAAATCAGAAATCCCTCAGGGAGATGTTCAAAAGCAATTTTCAACTACCTTCATAGCAAAGAGGTTACTCTACCAAGGGCCATAGGGTTGCAGCTCCAATGGCATGGCTACAGATGATTGTTCAGATCAGTCTACTATGAAACAAAAGACAAAGGTAAGATGATATTGAACATTATATTCTGGGAAAAGCTTTATAGCATTTTCTCATCTACCTTTAAGCTGGCAGAAACTTCCCTGTGTCTCTAGTCTAGTCCCTTCCATAACCAATCACTCAATAACAAGAAGGTGAAAATTTGATGTAATTGTAAATTCACATTGTGTTTGTGCATTTTATTTAGTCCATTGCATCCTGAGGTCTGTATCATCTTTAATCCCAAGGCAAATAGAGAATTAATCCTTAAATAATTGATAGTTGTAAGCAAACAAGAGCTGCTTGGGTGCCTTTTGCCACTATGCCTTCAAACAACTGCAGCTATAGATCCAGCCTATACTCACTGAATCCAGCAGTCAAAGCCAGACCCTCATTTCAGTTACAGGCTAACTGTTCTTCCCTCAAAACCTAGTGACCTCCTGGTGGTTCCCAAATCTGGCTTTATACAGACATTACTTAGTGCGCCCACACCAGAGATTCTGAGACAGTATATCTCATGCAATAAATCTGTGTTTTTGACAAGTTTTCCAGCTGATTCTGATGCAGCTGGTTTGTCTTTAGAACCAGGAAAGCTGGGGATGCAGTCTGGATCCTTAGTTCTTGATTCCTTAGATGGTGTGTAAACCACAGTCAGGGTTACACTGATGAGACATTAGTACCCACAGGGTCTGTGACTCTTTTTTTAGCCACACATTTTAAATTCCTTAGCATTGGCATCTGACCATTTATTACTAGGAGTTTGTGGGCTTCAACCCCACTCCAGCCAACACTCTATCATGAGGCGTGCCATTGCCTAACATTTTGCCAAGACCTGGGTGTGAAGGCAGCCTACGCGATAGCCCCTGAAGACCCTTGACTCCTGATATTCAGTTTTGTAGTCCACTCTCATATTTGTGCCATGGTTCATTTTTGTGACAAGTAGCATGTGGCAGAAATGATGGTATGTCACTTTCAATATCCTATCTAATAAAGAGGGAATATGCTAATTGACCCTCACACCATAGCCAAGATGACGGCACCCATAGCCAATAAGAAGGGAATATGCTAATTGACTTCCCTGCCCTCAAAGATGGCGGCACCCACAGCCAGTGAGGAGGGAATATACTAATTGATTGCCACACCCTCAAAGATGGTGTTGCTCAAAGCCAATAAGGAGGGAATATGCTAATTGACTGCCATGCCCTCAAAGATGGTGGCGCCCACCGCCACAAGATGGCTGGCAGGGGAGGGCAGTTGTGGGTGACCAGGCCAGCAGGGGAGGGCAGTTATGGGTGACCAGGCTGGCAGGGGAGGGCAGTTGGGGGTGACTGGGCTGGCAGGGGAGGCCAGTTGGGGGTGACTGGGCCGGCGGGGAGGAGTTAAGCATCAATCAGGCTGGCAGGGGAGTGGTTAGGGGGTGATCAGGCAGGCAGGCAAGCGGTTGGGAGCCAGCAGTCCCAGATTGTGAGAGGGATCCCAGATTGGAGAGGGTGCAGGCTGGGGTGAGGGACATATCCCCCACCCCCGTGCACAAATTTTGTGCACTGGGCCTCTAGTTAGGTTATAAAAGACTGCAGCTTCTGTCTTGGGAACTTTCTCTCAGATTACTCTCTGAGGAAAGCCATGTTGTAAACAGTTCTGCAGAGAGGCCCACATGGCCTATGTTTCATTCTTTCTGTCAACAGTCATATAAGTGAGTTTGAAAGTGAATTCAAGATGACTGTAGTCTTAGTTGACAACTTGACTGCAGCATCCTGAGAGACCCTGACCCAGAGCCATCCAGCAAAGCCTCTCCCAAAATTCAAATCCTCAAAAACTCTGAGATAATCAACGTTTATTGTTTTAACCTTCTAAACTGTGGGGTAATTTGTTCTGCAGCAATAGATAACTGATACACTGGGTCACACCCACAGATGAATTGAGGAGGCAAAAACCAAGGACAGGCCTCTCCTGACTTTAGGAAAGGTTGGTTTTCTAGAAGGCTGCAGACAGATTCCATCTGCTTTCACAAACATGTTCATTTCTTCAGATAGCTTCCCTAGTCCATGCTGACATGAAAATCAAGGACAGGGCAGCTTAACTATGTAGTTTCTAAGTACAATGGAATCTGAGGGAAGCCAGGCTCATCACAGCTATCATGTGATTAAAACATCCCTTTCTGATTTCACCTTTTCAAAAGCACCTGATTACCATGGTGATTGACACTATAATAACAGGCAGCCAGTGGGTAAGAAAACAATGGAACTATGTGCTGTACAGAAAACAGGAGACTTGCCCACACATTAGGCCTCTGACAAGGAAGCTTCCAGGATTCATGGAGTTATGCTGTGAAGGGCAGGAATGTTGGCACTCACAGAAAGCAAGAGGCAAGCAGTTTCTGGTCAGCATAAAGCAGCCAGGTGAAAGGCAACTACTCAAGCAATTGTATAAAGGGAGGCCATTGTGCTGCCTTGATTTGGGCAAACATGGCAGAATAGAATATGCCAGATCATCATAAAACTTCTGGAGTGTAAAACAATGAAGACAAGCTCTATCAAGTTTGGGTCAGTGGATAGAGCATTGGCCTGTGGACTGAAGGGTCCCAGGTTCGATTCCAGTCAAGAGCATGTACCTCAGTTTCAGGCTCGATCCCTGGTCCCAAGTCATGTGTGCAGGAGGCAACCAATTGATGTCTCTCTCACATCAATATCTCTCTCTCTGTCTCTCCCCCGCCCTTCCACTCTCTCTAAAAAAAATCAATGGGAAAATATCCTCGGGTGAGGATTTAAAACAATGAGGACAATTCAAGTCAATTCATGTCAATACGCACTAAGCATGTACATCTAATCCAGGTACTAATTTGGGGGGATACATGAGACTATTAAAAGGTGTGATTCCTATGCTTAAAAAGCTGACATGCACGCTGTGGAGGTGTGAGGTCTCTGCACTTTAACAAGCCAGGCCATAAAGCAACATAGTCATCTTGGTTATTCTGTTTGTACACCTCTCCCATCTACTTCCCTCTCCAGCTTTCCTTGCCCTGATCTGTGCTGTACAACAGACCATTTCCTGGGCAACTTTGTCTTCTGGCTTTTAGTTGGAATCAGCCAATTGAAGCACTCACAGTAAACTGGAAGATAAAAGGATAGAAAAGAGATCAGGTAAGGTTTTCCTTGCCCCTGCCCTGCTTTAGGCCACTTTTTGACAGTGGCCGCATCCCCCTGTCTAGAGTTTCTGCTAGGTGGGCCCTACTCCAGGGCTCCAGGTCACACTGGCTTTGGTAACACTTTTCCCTTCCCTTGTCTCAGCAGGCCTTGAGGTAGTCATGGTCTCCTGCTATTGCTTATCTCTAGAGACTTTGACATCCCTACTTGGTGGCCTTAACCCAGCCTCTTCTTCCATGTGTAGACTTTTCATTATAGTCTTTTAAACAACCTGAGCTAGATTGTTTCCCAACAAAATCCTGTCCTGACTAATGTAAAAGCTTATTCATTCATTCATTCATTCATTCTATAAGTACTTATTAAGGCTTTTTTATACACCAGGAGCTATGCTAGGCACTGGTGATTCAGGGGCAAACCCAATTTATTCTGAAGCCTGCTATAACAAACATTTTAGTATGGAAGGGAGAAAATAAACATATATATATATGTTAGAGGCCCGGTGCATGAAATTCGTGCACGGGGGGGTGGTTCCCCTCAGCCCAACCTGCACCCTCTCCAATCTGGGACATTCCTCTCACAATCTTGGACTGCTGGCTCCTAAATCGCTCACCTGCCTGCCTGCCTGGTCACCCCTAACTGCCCCACCCCTGCCAGCCTGATCACCCCTCACTGCCTCTGCATGCAGGCCTGATTGCCCCTAACTGCCCCCGCCCCCACCGGCCTGGTTACCCCTTACTGCCTTCCCTGCTGGCCTGGTCACCCCTAACTGCCCCCCTCTGCTGGACTGGTCACCCCTGTCTGCCCCTGCCAGCCTGGTCACCCCCAAGTACCCTCCTCTGCCAGCCTGGTCGCCTCAAACTGCCACCCCCGCCGCCCGCCAGCCTGATTGCCCCATGCAGCCTGCTGTTCAGTCATTTGGTCATCCCTCACTACCCCCCCTGCTGGCCTGGTCGCCCCATGTAGCCTGCTTGTTCAGTTGTTTGGTCGCCCCTCACTAACCCCCCTGCTGGCCTGGTCATAGGCAGCCATCTTGTGAGTATATGAGGGTTAATTTGCATATTACCTCTTTATTATATAAGATATACGTGTGTGTGTGTGTGTGTGTGTGTGTGTGTGTGTGTGTATAATCTCAGTCAGTGTAAGGCAGTAAAAATAAAGTTAAAGCAGGGCAAAAAAATTGTTAAACTGATAGAGATGTGAGAGGAGCTGTTTTAGATAGGAAAATCAAGGAACCCCTAAAAATGTGACATTTCAACAGAGAGATAAATAAATTTAGGGAACAAACCATACAGATATTTAGAGTAAATCTGAAAGGGCACATGGAAAATTATCAGCTCTAGATCAAACCAAGAACATATGCTATACCATCCTTCCACTCTTCACCTCCATGAGTCTTCTCTCCAATCTAAATTTCTCTCTCATCTCCAAATTAAACATTTTTTTAAAACACCTAAGTATATCAAATGTAAATAAGGAGAGGGTTAGATTCAGTGACTGGGCCAAGAACAGCCGGATAAAATGCTTTTATACCCTTTAATTGATGGTATGTGTTTTGGGAAAATATTTCGATGTCAAGAAAAAAAGTAGTTAAAGGGACTCAATAGAGGTTGCTGGTTTTATTCAGATGATGCAAATCAAGGAGCACCTCAAAATTAAGTAACTCCCTAAGCTGGAGCAGGTTTGGAAAAGAGAGAGTTTGTGACTTTGATTTTATCCTAAGTTGCAGTTTTTTCTATAACTGCTACAAAATCTGTGCTTGGAATTATTGGGATAGGTTGGTTTTCATGCCTCTGTCTTGGGATCACTGAAGCCATCTCATGTCAGCAGCTGACAGAACAGACATTCTCCCCAAGATGTATCTTTGTAAACCTTGAGAGTTGTCTGTAAGCTGTCTGATGTCAGTCAAAGTTCAGGGGAGTGGGACATAGAAAATGAAAATAAAATGGAAAAGAGAAGAGAGAGAGAAAGGGAATGGAAGTAAAGGTCTCAATAGGCAAAAGTAGGGTCTGCTTTAATTCTTTTATAGTTCCTCTTGGCCAAAATAAATAACTTTCATCTCCAGGCAATCTTTTGGGAGAGAAAACAAAATTTCAGGGATATACAAGGTTCAGGAATTGAGTCAGAAGTCTCTCAGAGTGGGCTGGAGGAACAGTTTGTTCTTTGGTCTTCTGTCATTCATCATAGTTTGGACCATCTGCTGGTCTTGGTTAGATGTGATTGGATGCATTTGAGAAGGAGTATGCCTAACAGAAGAAAAAGAAAATGATCGCTAGCCCTTGGGGGAAATTTTATCCCAACGTTTGTATTCCTGTTGTTAATACCCAGGGAAAGAAGTCCCTTCTCCAAACACCTGATGATGATCTATAAGTCCCAGAGTATAGGACTACATCTTTAACTCAGCAAATATTTTCCTTGGTTTCACAGATGTGTTCACTCAACAAAAAAAGTATCAGGAAGTTTGGGGGGAATGTGTGTGCAACAATCATTGATAACTGCAAAATTAATAAGCACAAAGCAGTGGGAGAACATAGTTCCATCCAATTGGCTGGCAAAAAACAATAATCAGTGGACATGCGCACACACAAATATGAATCCATTGGGCTTTTTCAGGTGTAAACCACTCCTACTTTTATCTTTGTAGTTTTCCTGGATGAAGCTGGCATAATGATATTCACCCCCTTAAACTGGGTTTGGCAGGTTTCATTACAATAGATCAGGCTCATGAATTGAAGATTAGAAACAAATGTTTCCTTTTGAAAAAAAAAAAAAAAACAGCCCCCCCCCCCTCTTTAGGATGTGAGGCTTTCTCCTATTTCTAGGGCTTATCATATCTAGAGGTGTTATTTCTATGAGGGTTAGCTAAATCTTCATTTTGGTGGCCATTTGGCCTTGTCAAACAGATTCTGTCACCTCCTGATTCTATTAAAAGGTGTGCTAACTGATATAGATAAGAGTTTCTCAATACATGTATCTATCCTTTCAAGGATTTGGTAGATTTTTTTACTATGTCTTGGAGATCAGCCCAAGCCCAGGATTTGAAGATAATTGCAATTGAGATGCTGGATTTGGTTCAGGCCTTCTTGGGAGGAAGCAGGGAAAGTCTAGGTCTAAAGGTGAGAGGGAGCTGAGAAAAGGCAGGAGGTGAAAGGAGGCAGGAAAACAAGGAGGTAGGCCAGAGAGAAATGGGATTATAAGAGGCAGAATCAGCTAGACAGAGATGAGTCCATTATTATGGAGGGAGAAGGCTGAAGTTATTTAAGAGAGACCTCCACAGATGGGAGTGTGCCTGAATCGTTCTCTTTTTGTTGCTTCCTCTTTTTTAAAAAAAATATATTTTATTAATTTTTTACAGAGAGGAGGGGAAAGGGATAGAGAGTTAGAAACATCGATGAGAGAGAAACATCGATCAGCTGCCTCTTGCACGCCCCGCACTGGGGATGTGCCCGCAACCAAGGTACATGCCCTTGACCGGAATCGAACCTGGGACCCTTCAGTCCGCAGGCCAACGCTCTATCCGCTGAGCCAAACCGGTTAGGGCTGTTGCTTCCTCTTACATGTTAAAGAAAACTACCCATTTTAAGTTAGCTATTTTATTTTGTTCTAAGGCACCATGTAAATTTACAAGTTTTGACTTGTCCCAGGAGCCCCAAGGGGCTGCTGAAGTTCAATATAATCCCTCCTGAAGTCCCATCACTCAGAGAGAAACTTAACAGTTACCTCATAATGGTAGAATATATGCCCAGTGGGAATGCATGGGGGTTGGGTACATTGTGTTTACCATAGTAAAAGTGGTTCTAAATAGAAGAAGAGGGAAGGACCTTGACCTACCTTAAGACCATCAAATGATCTACTTGCCCAGAGAATCCCAAAAGACAAAAGGAAAATAGAAGCAGGGATTTCTCAAACAATAGGTTAACCCTTTCAAAGAACCAAGCCTGAACCCTTCTGGCAACAAGAAAAAATGGGAGCACAAGATCGGAGGGGGACTGACCTCTGGATCCAACAGCTGTCACCAAGAAGGGAGGAAGCTAAGGTTCCTCATCATATTCTGTCCTCTGAAACCTCAGCAGGATACAGGGCTTATCTAGACTCCAAGTGATGGCATCAAACTGTCGCGAAAAAAGTGGTTATGGCCCAAATAGAGGTTGGAGGCTTTATTCAGCTGATGTGCATCAGGGGGCCCCTCAAAATGAGGTAACTCTCTGAACTAAAATAGGATTGGGATTGTTAAAGAATAAGAAGAGGGGGGTATGTGACTTTTTTCTTGTCCCAAGTTACAGGTTTTTTTTTTCTTTTAATCTGTAACTGCTGCAAAAGTTGCTGTTGGAAAGGTTAGGCTAGAGTGATTTCCATGCCTCTTTCTCAGGTCGCTAGTGCAATATCATTTTGGCAGATGACAGAACAGTTCTTTCAAGAGTGATTTGCAAGAGTGGTTGTCTGTTAGCTGTCTAATGGCAGTTAAGGTTCAGGTGAGCAGGAGATAGAAGAGAAGAAAAGGGCAAGAGAAAAGACAGGAGAGGGTAAGGAAAGCAGTCAAAAGTCTAAGCAAGAAAAACTGGGGTCTGTTTTAATTTTTTTATAATAGTAAATAATAACCTGACTTCATTTAGGGGCATGACCCACTCAGGACATTACTCCTTTAACCACTTGGTGAGAATTGGGTTTGAGTCTGTGCATTGCATCTCCTAGGCCCTTGGCAATGGCCCTCTCAAATGTAGCGAGTCCTTTGGCTACTGCAATAGCAGCTGAAAGCAAACCCCTAATGGGC
Organism: Myotis nattereri; assembly: GCF_964212035.1. Lineage (NCBI taxonomy): Eukaryota > Metazoa > Chordata > Mammalia > Chiroptera > Vespertilionidae > Myotis > Myotis nattereri. Next base: position 149,371,932 of record NC_138078.1, on the reverse strand, counting down.
AGGTTTTCTATTACTGAAACTGCAGCTAGCCAGGGAATGGGAGGCAGAAAAACTGGATAAATTTTCTGGAACAATGCATTCCTGAACTCTACCCAGCCACACCCTTGCCACACCCAGAGGCACTGGCCACTCCTGAACATGGAATTCACACGCAAGCCAGCGGCTAAGTTCAGAGCTCAGGAACACCTTTGTCTATGAGGAAATGTGCTAGTCTAATCTTTTCCCTCTTCCCAGAGGCTACTAACATGAGAGGCTCACACAGTCTTGCATTTCCCTGCCCAGCAGCGGGTCACAGACTGACTCATTGACAAGCAAACATTAAGTAACTACTCTGCGCCAGCCTCCGCGAGTACAAAAATGCATAACACCAAGTTATGAATAAAGAGCTGATAAATGTAGCTTTATTCATACATTTATTTGCTCAATAATGTGTTCTCTCAGAAAAGGCAAAATCCACCATTTACAGGACCTGAATATCAAATCATTAGGAAGTTCAAAGTCTTGAAGTTTTGTGTAAGGATGAGAGAGGTCAAAGGTGAGGAGAAAAGATAGAACCTGAGATAGCCTACTTCCTGGATGACTTCAGTCAAAGTATCAGGTCTTCGCCTAGAAGCCAATGATGGAGCCACGACTCAATCACAGCAGCTGGAATATGAGTTCAAGAGCAGGAAAAGGGAATCTGGGTAAGGCATCAGCACCGTCCACTACCACTCCCTCCATCATTTTCTTCTAAATTAGGCAGGAGTCAGAAAACTTTTTTTCTGCAAAGAGCCAAATAGTAAATAGTTTAAGCTTTTGCCATTTGGTCTCCATCACAACCACCCAACTCTATCATTGTAAGTACAAAAGTCACCATAGACAAAATACAAATAAATGGACAATAAAATTTTATTTTCGAAAACAAGAAACTGTGTTTTCTGCCTATCCTTTTGGAGACAAGGAGTAATCTTGGTCTGTCACTAGCACCAGGTATGAGAGGCAGATGTGGACTGTGGTGGAAAAGACTGGGCTTCTAATTGCAGCTCTGGCTGTCCCAGCTTTTTCAGTTGCCAGTGCCAGAAACCGAACTCAAATGAACTCAAGGAAAATGGAGTATGGGACAAGGAGTGCTCAGGTAACCTAACCATGGGTAAGCTTTAGGACCTGCCCTCTGCTTATTCAACATTTTGGCTTTGTCTCTCATACTATCAGTGGAATTTATTTCTGCTCCAGGGAACATGACCTCTGGCAGTTCAGGACTCAAACATTGATGGCCCGACCCTGGAGAGGAAAAGGGATCTCTCTATTCAGGGATAGGTAAGAAGATCATGGTGTCACATAGGACAAGGGTTTCAAGGTCTCAGTGATTCTTACTAAATGCTATTCTTGCTATATATTCAAATACAGAAGCAGCTGTAACCAGATGAGCTTAACCTGAGCTCAACACAGATAAATTTGTGACTGCAAAGAAGAAATCAACATGTAATTAACCAAATAGTGGATATAAGCAATAGCTAAGCCTCCCTTGGGGAAACAAAGCTTCGGATATGATTCATCTTTCTCCTCTACTTGCTACAAATAAATAAAACTACATAACAACAATCATGTAGTGTTCTTGAATAGAATACCCCAAGCAGCAAACCCCTTAAGTTCAGTAACTGCCGGGAGCCGGTCCATCCTTGCTGTTTCAAAGGACCTGGCATATATGCCATACTGTTCTTAATATGTTTTCCCACCTTCTTGGCACTATGTGTTTTAACCAAGGTTTCTGAGAAAGGTTGTTTCCCCAGGTAGGGATTTTCCCCTGAAGTTAGGGAGGGAATAAAACCTCTTAACTAAGTGCCAGGTGGGTAATTAATCACTTTAACTACAAACAATCATGCTTAAGCTACATAATCCTTACTCCCTGGAATGGAGATAAGAAACGCCCTAACCTTTGAAATAGAGATTGATAGGATTGGAATCAACTGGTATAAATACAGTTGTAACAAGACAACAGCACACAGAACTGGAGAGACAGAAATTGGCACAGAACCTACACAGAACGTTCTCTAGAGACAGAAGAACTTCGCTGGAGAGAACATGGCAAAAGATCCTGGACAGAAACTGGCCTCAGAACCTAGAGACAGAACCTAGTGAGAGAACATGGCAAAAGATCCTGGACTGAACCTGACTACAGAAATTGGCAAGAGAACCTGACTAGAACCTGGTGACTGAACCTGGCTCGAGAACCTGGACAGAACCTGGCTGGAGAACCCAGTGAGGGAACTTGGCTACAGAACCTGGCTGGAGAACCTGGAGAACCTGGCTGGAGAACCTAGCAAGACAACATGGACACAGAACCTGGCTGGAGATCCTAACCAGAACTTCACTGGAGATCCTGACCAGACCCTGACAAGAGAACACGGCTATGGTGATCAACTGAACACTGTCTCCGTGTCCTTCCTTCTTCGCCGACTCCGTCTACGCCTTTGGGGACCCCTGGACCCGCTGGGGTTGGACCCCGGCAAGTAACATTGGGGAAAATTGGATCATGTGTCTATGTAGAGCTCTAACTTTCATTTCATGGATCATTCACCCCTCCTACTTCTCATGGCGAGGGTGATAGACAGGGTCTGACACAAGAAACATGAAAAGGGGAGCCTACACCTGGGCCATTTTGACCCAGTCTCCCCAAAATATGATAATTAAGGAACCTTGAGCTACTAACCTCTACAGTCTCAGTTTTTTCTCCCTCTTCTCTGCCCATGTGAGATTTCAACACTCAACAAATATTTTTTCAGCATCTAATATGTGCCAGGTACTATGCTCAGTTGGTGGTGTGCATTTAGTATGAACAAAACAAAAATGTCTCTGCCTTCACTTACCTTCCTACAAGGGAGTTTTGCAAACCTCAGAAACAGCCAGCCTTGCTCTTTGGTCCCAGTGGTTTGAGAAACACTGAACAGGGAATGTTGCTCTAAAGAATAGTCCCCCTTCACTGTCTCCACTTATTCCCTCATTATCTCTATCCTAATGAATTGTCCTCCATAATTCAACTAAAGCTGCCCTAGAAAAAGTCACCAGAGAACCTTCTTATTGCCAAAATGAATGCACCATTTTTGCCCTCACTTGTATTGAACTTGGGGGCATTTAATGTAGCTGTCTACTGCCTATGTTCTTAAACTCTGTTCTTTCTCACCTTTGGTGACATGCACTCTTCTGGTTGTCCTCCTACATAACGGGATGAGGGGTCATTTAATTATGCTTTTTCATTTTTACTTTATAAACTTTTTAATAAGTAGGAGGTTTTATATTTAAAATTGAATTTTAAAATAAAATAGGTTAATAAGAAAGTTTAAAAGTCTAAGATTAAAGAGAAAATGTGTTTTAATCTAACTAATTTTATCTAACTATCAGGTTAAACTGTCTACATTTCATTGACTTAATCCCTTAGAAGAGGGGATATTGCTAGAGTCAATTTAATAAGCATTGACAGTACATTTTTGTGCCAGGCATTTTATATATGTAGATAGATAGGTAGGTAGATAGATAGATAGATAGATAGATAGATAGATAGATAGATAATAGAGAGGTGATAGATGATAGATAAATAGATAGATATAGATAAAGAGAGAGATAGATACATAGTGAGAAAGATGATAGATAGATAGATAGATAGATAGATAGATAGATAGATAGATGATAGATAGATAGATAGATAGATAGATGATAGATAGATAATAGAGAGGTGATAGATGATAGATAAATAGATATAGATAAAGAGAGAGATAGATACATAGTGAGAAAGATAGATAGATAGATAGATAGATAGATAGATAGATAGATGATAGATAGATAGATGATAGATAGATAGATAGATAGATAGATAGATAGATAGATGATAGATAGATGATATAGAGTAGTAGCAGGGAAGCTTTTGTAGATGAAATCATTGTTTTAAGGTATGAGCAGGTGTTCAACAGGCAAACAAGATAGCATGTCAGACAGGGTCATGGCAGTTAGATCAGAAACAGCAAAGTTTGTGCTGGGAGTCCTGAGGAGGTCCTCATGCCTAATGTGTGAAGTTTGTGGATGGAAACAGAGGTTATGATGAGGCCAGAAAGAGAGGCAAAAGCCAAATCAAGGAAGGAAATATGAAATTTGAATTTCATATCAGATAATGGGAAGGCAATAGAGCTGGGAGTACTTAATCTATTAATATGGTTGATCATCTTTTTATATATGTTAACCATTTCAATTTCTACTGGGTTGCTTCTCTTTTTCTTGTCAACCGGTAGGGCTTTATATAGTCTAGATTATAATACTTGGCCTGTTTCTGTTGTTGCACATATTTTCTCTCATTCTGTCATTATTTTTTATCCTTGCTTATGTGTCTTTGCCGCACAGAAGGTCTATATTTTCATGTAGATAACATGGTCTTTTACTTTAGTGAATTTGGATAATTACTTTTGTATCTTAAAAAAAATCCCTCTCCATTTCAAAGGTGAAAAATATTATTTCATCTAATTCATTTATAGTTTTGTTTATATGGTTAGCTCTTTATTTGAGCTGAGGATTATTTTTTGTTCATGGTAAAAGTAGAGTTCTAACTTTTATTTCCCAAAGAAAGAACCATCTTTCATAACATGATTTATTGTAGTCTATTATTTTTCACAGTATAAAATGCCATCTTAATCACATTCTAAATATTCCAGATTTCCCTATGCATATTAATGCACATTTCTCTATGCACATAAAATATGTATAAAATTGAAAAACACCAAAACCTAAATTTAAAAAATGGTCAAAAGACATTCACAGATAATTAATAGACAATATACTTAACTAATCTTCCACCTCAATAGAAACTTAAGCTGCTGATTAAAATAATAAAGAAAATAGATTATTTTTAAAATCAGCAAAATGTCACAGTAATAATTAAGCCAATTAGTAAAGGTACATTTTAATGAACATTCTCATTCCTTGCTGATGAGAATGTAAATTAGTACAACCTTTCTATCCTTAAAGCATTAATTCTCATTAATAAAACAAATTATCCTTTAGTTGTGTATCCTAAGGAAACAGAGATTCGGTCAAAGATTTATATAAAGGATGCTCATCAGAGTGATATTTAAAACCATGACAAATTTAAAGCAATCTAAATGTTGAACAATATGGATTAGTTAAATTAATTATGGCACATGCATATGAAAGAATATTATGCTTTTATAATTGGATATTTTAAAAGTTTATCAGTAAAGAAAGTGGTTTTACATAAGGCTCAATATACATTAATTAACAATGTTTTGAGAAGCTAATTTTATTTCTTTTTTAATTCTTTATTGTTGAAAGTTTTACATAGGTCTCCTTTTTTCCCTATTGACCTCTCCCCCCTGCTCCCGTCCCCCAGCACATATGCCCCCACCCTCCTATTGTCTTTTTTGAAGGGAGAACTAGACTAATGTATAAGTGGAATTCAACACATCTACAAGAGTGTATAGAGCTCCTAATATACATGTATAAAATTCCTGATATACCTGGTGGGTTATAGTTGCCAGTTTCTAGATATGTAGATGTAAATAAAATGTAATCCCTGCCCTCAAATATTCATAACACAAAGATAAAGGAGAATAAACAAGTGGAAAATTATAATACAGTGTTCTATATATAAAGAATATTCAGACCCATTCCATAAGGGAAAACAAGAAATAGGTAGGAACTTGTCTGGCCAGTGTGGCTCAGGGTTGAGCATTGACCTATGAACCAAGAGGTCATAGCAGGAGGCAGCCAATCTCTCATCACTGATGTTTCTATCTCTCTCTCCCACTCCATTCCTCTCTGAAATCAATAAAAATACATTTTTTAACAAAAGAAATAGGTATGAACTCAATCCAGAGGCATCAGGGCAGAATGACATAGTACTAGTGAATCTGGATGTCTGCGGGGGTTTCAGAGAGACTCTCCCATTCTATATAGTTCTTAATGAAATATGTTGAAAGATGGTAAATGGATTTGATAGGTCCATTGCAGAACTATATCTGATAATAGCATATTTCAGATTTCATTGACTTAATCTGTTAAGTTAATCTGTTAAGTTTCTACTAGCATATTTCAGGATGCTGTACTAGATCTTCCTGGGTTTCCCCCTCCACCCAAAAAAATGTTTTAATTGATTTGGATGAAGACACAGAAGATGGAAAGAATAGTTAACACAAAAAGATGAGGGAATCAAGTCAAGAAATACCTGGCAAGGCTGAACGATGGACCTCATTGACAGGATGAGCGTTAAGCAGAATACAAAGCTACACATTTAATTCAAAGAATGGGTTAATCTAAAGTAGTTTGTTATTTTAAAAGTCCAAAGAAGTTTCAACATCATGCTGGAAATCCTAGATAGTGCAATAAGACAAAAGGAAATAAAAGGTTAACAGACTGCCCTAATGGGTTTGGCTCAGTGGATAGAGCCATTGGCCTGCAGACTGAAAGGTCCCAGGTTCGATTCCGGTCAAGGGCATGTACCTGGGTTGTGGGCACATCCCCAGGAGGGAGTGTGCAAGAGGCAGCTGATCGATGTTTCTCTCTCATCGGTGTTTCTAGCTCTCTATCCCTCTTCCTTCCTCTCTAAAAATATCAATAAAATATATTTTTAAAAAAAAAGGTTAACAGACTGAAGTGAAGAAATAACACTGTCTTTTTTCATAGATGATCATGTCATCATGTCAGAAAATCTGAAAGAATCAACAACAACCAAAAGCTACTGAACTAATAAGCAGTTACAGTATAGTGGCAGGATACAAAGTTAATACCGGTACACAAAAGTCAATTGTTTTGTGCATATGAACAATTAATAAGTGGAATTTAAAATCAGAACATAATATCACTTCTTTTATTATTCCAAAAAATTAAATACTTAGGTATACATGTAACAAATTATATAAAACATCTTAAACTTACGCTTTTTAAAAATATATATTTTTTTATTGATTTCAGAGAGGAAGGGAGAGGGAGAGTCAGAAACATCAATGATGAGAGAGAATCACTGATTGGCTGTCTCCCGATTGGGGATCGAGCCTGCAATCCCAGCATGTGCCCTTGACCAGAATCGAACCTGGGACCCTTGAGTCCACAGGCTGAGGCTCCATCCACTGAGCCAAACTGGCCAGGGCTAAACTTGTGCTTTTTAAAGGGAAATCTGATGGAATAATGGAACATGAGTGTGAGCAGAGAAAAAATGAGTAATATAGGTGTTCACTATTCCTTGTTGCCCCATTCACACATACCATTCATGACATTTCATGAGCACTGAATTCCAGTGGATCCATGATACTTCAAGAGTTCAGTGACACTCAAAGTGTATAAAGGTGTGTTACTTCTATGCTGAGTAAGTAGGGGCTCTAATAGCCCCCAGAAGCCATTTGAACTAGAACTTGCTAAGATGGCAGTGGTGTTCTAAGAAATACAAGCAACCAAGACATCTTGTTATACCCTTTCTTATTCTTGTTACTTGCTGCATTAGACAACCATTTAATCTGAAAATGATAGCACAGAAGGGAAAGATAGGTCAACCCATAGTTCCTTCCCTTTTAATTTTTTTTTTTTACTCAAGTAAGCCAAAGTAGAATGTTGATTGAATGTGAGCATATCAAGAAGTGAAATAAAAATATTTGGCTTCATTTTGTGTAGTGTTTCTACTGTTCTGATAAGAATGATATACATATTTATGTATGATATACATATGTATGTATGTATGAGATACAAAATACTAATTGTGTAGTTTTGGTGATTCTGCATACTGATGAAATACTCTTAGATTTCCATTTAGAAGTAGCATTGGGCAATATAAAGATGAATGGTAAAATTCATGCTAATAATTCAAATTTTTAACATTTCTTTATTTAAGACATTAGTAAGTAGCAAATAGAAAACATCATGACAAGTTGGAAGAGGGAGGGGGAGAGGAGAGGGAGAGGGAGAGGGAGAGGAGAGGAAGAGGGAGAGGAGAGGGAGAGGGAGAGGAGAGTGAGAGGGAGAAGGAGAGGGAGAGGGAGAGAGAGATCATGGAAGAAAGGACAAAAAAATTTTTTTAAATATTTTATTGATTTTTTTACAAAGAAGGGAGAGGGATAGAGAGCCAGAAACATCGATGAGAGACATGGATCAGCTGCCTCCCGCACGCCCCCCACTGGGGATGTGCCCGCAACCCAGGTACATGCCCTTGACCGGAATCAAACCTGGGACCCTTCAGTCCGCAGGCCGAGGCTCTATCCACTGAGCCAAACCGGTTTGGCAGGACAAAATTTTATATCTTTGTATCTTTAATGGCACTTTGTTCCTGCCTTTTGAACAAGGGGCCCACATTTTTGTCTTGCACTGAACCCTGCAATTTATGTAACTGGAGATTGCCTTGATATCTGATTTTTAGTTTTCAAAAAGTCTGCCGCTTTATAAGCCTACACTGTACATTGTAGTCATTGTGTGGGTGTGAATTGTGTGAGTGTGTGTGTGTTAGCAAGGGTGGGATGTGGTGGGGACGGTGCTGGAGAGGAGGCTGACAGTGGCAAGTCCAAATTAAGAACACACCGAAAGGAGCTGATAGTTGGATCTCTGAGGGGTTCCATTTCTGTATTAAATTCACAGAAACAACGCTGAGATATTATCATCTTAAATTTTCCAAGTCAAATGATGGAAAGATGTGGGTGGGGGAGGAGTTATGCTTCACCATGGCAGCAAAAAGCTTTTCAGAAGCCTGAGTGAGGCAGTTCTCCCTCAGAACAAAATGTACAGAATGTGAAGTAAAACCAGAATTGGTTGTGAATGTCATTGGTTGTGAAAAAAAAGCAATCTGAAGCTTTTCTCTGTTTTACCGGTGGCATTTTTGTTAAAAAAAAAGAAAGAAAGAAAGAAAGAGTTGCTGCCTCCCAGTGTCCAGGCAGTAAATGTTTTCAAAAAACACACCACCTCTCTCTTCATAAAATGAGTTTTAGATTATTTTCTCACTATCTCTCAACATGTATTTGAAGAGCTCATTTATTTAGTATGTATTATCCTGCAATAGGCACACAAGATTTTAAAGATACAATATTGAAGCTCAGTGGAATTAAGCAGTTTGCTCAACATCATACAAAAGGTGAAGAAAAGCCCAAATCTGATGTTGCTTGACATAATGAATGGGACACTGGATCTTGTTCCCTTACTCTAGAAAGACAGCACATGATTTTCTACTTTGGTGTTGGTTCTGTAGTCTTGTGGACAAGAAGGGATGATGATTAATTTTAGACTAAGAGCTACTTCAGATACTGTAAAAGTTAGCTGATTTGCAATCTTAATTCCTTCTGCAACTTTAATTCTCTTTTGCCTTGTAACATAACATATTCACTGATTCTATTGAGTTCTTACTATAAGCCATGCATTATCCTAAGCACTTGAAATGAATTTGTTGCTGTAATTTTTCATAAGTGTATGAGTTAGGTGAAGTAACTTGATCTATGTCACACAGGTCGCCCAACCAGTACTCAAATTTATGTCTCCCTGACCCTGAGTCCTTGCTCTTTATCTCCATCGTCTTATGTCTTCATGAAGTTAGAAAAAAAAAAATCACCACCTTTAAAGAGATCTGGAAGACTTAATACTTAACTGACAAACTAGTTCGTAAAATAGCAATTATGATTGCAGATGTTAAGACAAAGAAAATGTATTAGTCTTTAATGCTGTGTAAAAAAAAAAAAAAAAAAAAAAGCTACTCCAGACTTAGTGACTAAGAACAACAATAAACATTTATTATCTTGCACAGTTGCTGTATGCCAAGAATCTGGGGATGGTTTGGCTGTGTGGTTCTAGCTCAGGGTTTATCATAAAGTTGCACTGAAGATGTCATCCAGGACTGCAGTTATTTCAAGGCTGAGGCTGGAACACCCACTTCCTAGGGGACTTACTCACATGCCTGGTAAGTTGGTGCTGGCTTTGGTGGGAGGACTTAGTTCCTCTGCACACAGTGATCTCCACAAGCAGCATTTGTGTTCTCACCACATGGTTGCTCACTTCCTCCAGAACAAACTGTCCAAGAGACTTAAGAGGCAGCTGCGTTGTCTTTTATGATCTAACTTCAGAGGTCACACACCATCATTTTGCAATGTCTCATTCAGTGTAGGCGGAGTCTACACAAGGAAATGAATACCAAGAAGTGAGGATCATCACAGTCCACTTTGGAGGCTGGCTAACACAACAGATGTTCAGCTCACTCTGGGAAGGCTTGGAGAGCTGGAGTTGCCAAGTGTTAAATCTCACATTTACCATAGACATACACATGACACTCTCACCAAATCAAAAATACTTGTTCCATGCACAGATAGAAGCCTGTCCCTTTGGGCTGCAATCCTGCTCTGCTGGCCACACATGGCGATCTGAGTGGACGCATGTGGTGAGTGGGAAGCCCGCATATGACTTTTGGTGCCTCCACAAGCCCCTTATCCTGTGTATCTGCAATTTTTCTATGGTACCCTCCCTCCTGTTGATTTTCTTTCATGCACATAGCTTCTGTACACCTCCACACATCCTCGACTCCTCATCAGAATGGACCTGTTCTGCATCCCATCTTCTTGAATCTTCCTTTTCATTTAGAACTTGGAAATCTCTAAATCTGGAATATGAATTCAAGGTAATGGGTTAGGATCTATTTAATATATCTGCATTCTAACTGCCTTCCAAAGCTTTAGCCCCAAAATGGCTGCATGTGAGAACTTTAGTCTTTTCAAATCATACCAAGTTGATTCAACACATACTTTCATACATGCATTCATTCAGTCAGTCAGCCAACCAGCATTTACTAAGTGCCTACTCTGTACCTAACACTGTAATAGGCACTAGAGAAACTCATCTTGGACACTGTGAATGAATGTCAGTACAGTAAAAGACTTTATAAGTCACACACTGCAGGGTGTGAAAGTTTCCCAAGGTTCCAAGGGAAAGGAAGAAGCATACAAACACATATACTCATATGAAACCCTCTTATATACATACATGACTGGAAGGTTAGGTTTGTTAGAGTCTCAGCAGTACCTAGGAATAGCTTGTCACCAAAAGAAAAATTGAAATGAGTTCCTTTGAGCACAGCTTTTTTAAAGTACATTTAAAATATCACCCCCATGAATGCTTCAAAAGGTACATTTCTGAACCCTAGGAATATGAAAATATAGTTCACATCTAAGAGTTGGTATTCTGCCTTAAATAAGGTAGCTAATAAATGTTAACTCCTGAATAATTAGACATTACAAGTGTAAAGAGCTATCAGGACAGGGCAATGTTGTTCTAGAAACCAATCAGTTAAAATGTATTACATTCCTCAGCAACTCTTGGGGTTTCTTCCCATTAAGAGAGAGAACTAGAGGAATGGGTAGTTTATTCCATCAAAAATTCCTCAGAGCCTACTCTGCACACTAATTAACTATGCTGATACTGGGAATACAGGGGGAGAGATGGGGCACAGGAGGTTGGCTGCCGGCCCCAAGGAGGGAGCCAGCCCTCGGCCCCCCTGGGAAAGAGGCCACATCTCCACCACCCACCCCCGGTTCCCTGTCCCAGCCCAGGGCCAAAGGCCCTGGTGAGGTTGGGAGAGGAGGTGACGGTCACTGAGCTGGGCACAGAAGGAACAGATGCCGGACACCAATGCCCTGGCTGCCACAGGAGATTGGCTGTGGAAGTGCACTGACTACCAGGGGGCAACTCCTTCATTGAATGTCTGGCCCCTAGTGGTCAGTGCACATCATAGCGACTGGTTACCAGTCGTTCCAGTCATTCTGGTCATTCGGTCCTAATGGTTGCTTAGGCTTTTATATATATAGATTAGTTTCAGGTATACAGTATAGTGTTTAGACAATCATATACTTTACGAAGTGTTTCCCTCGATGTTTTCAGTACCCACCTGGCACCATACCTAGTTATTACAATATTATTGACCCTATTCCCTGTGCTGTACTTTGTATCCATGACTATTTTGTAACTACCAATCTGTACTTCTCAATCCCTTCACCCTTTTCACCCAGTCCCCAACTCCCCTCCCCTCTGGCAACCATCAGTTTGTTCTGTGTATATATTGTCTAATCCTGTTTTGTTTGTTTGTTTATATTATTCTTTAGATTCCACGTATAAGTAAAATCATGTGGTATTTGTTTTTCTCTGACCTTCTTCGCAGTTGAAACCTAAGTGTTTTACTGAATTTCTGGTAAACCTGGTTTCTCCTATATGCCTATGTGGTTGGTTTTGGAATATATGGGAAGAATTTTTTATTTACTTCTGGAAATTGCTTCTTTTTGTTTCAGCTAATTTTTCTAGGCTGTTAAATATATCTTTTAATTCTGAATTCTCAGGTGACATATTAACTTGCTTTGGCTGATTTTCATTCCCCATACTCCTTGTCCTAGAATTTAATACTCTGTCTTCAACCTCTGGTTTTAACCCTTCCTTGCTGGTTTCTTAGAATCTGTTCACATATTCCTATTAGAGGCCATTACTCCTTGTCCTTGACTCTTTTCAAGTCATGACAACCAATTTCTGGGCCAGAACTCCAATCTCTATAGTTCCTTCTAGCTCTAAACTTTCTTTATACTATGTTAGAAACTGGAAGATATTCAAAATTATCAAGGTTGATAAGATACATGTATGTGCAGGGGGCAGCTTGCAACTTATGAGTTCCAGGAAGACAAACAATGTTTTATAAATGGCATGAAAGCAACATACTGGGGAAGACCCTGGGAAATTACAGCATCTTTATGAAGGTTCATAGAAAGGCTTTGGCAGCCCTTTTGGATTCTATTCTCTGAGCTGCAGGTATGAACCTGAAGAACCCAGAAGTGGTTCTCATAGGCCTGTGGACCAGTTCCAGAGTGCTGGGAGCATCACCACCTGACACTATCCAAATTTACTCAGTAAGAAGGGCCCAGAGTTCACTAAGTTTGTTGGAGCATAACAGATAGTATCTTGTCAATACCTTGCAGTTGCTCTTTATTGAAATAAAATGCATATTGATAAGATAGGTGAAAGGATGAGGTAGGGAGATGTGACATGCTTAAAAGAAATGAAATCATTTCAATGTCACATTTTCTGAGCTTTTCCTCCATTTCTTTTATTTAAAACTAGTGACCCGTTGCACGAAGATTTGCGCAACAGGCCTTCCTTCCCCTGGTTGCTAGCACTGGTTTTCCTCCGGCACCCAGGACCCAGGCCTTTGGTCCAGCCACAGCAGCGAGGCTTGGCTTCTCCGCTCCAGCTGCTCCCAGCCCTTCCTTTTTTTTTCCAGCTCCTCGAGCGGAGGCCAGGGCTGGCTGGAAGTCTGGGTCACCCCCGGCCACCCAGGCCCCCAGCCACTCCTTGAGCAGAGTACAGGGCTGGCCGGAAGCTTGGCTTCCTCCATTTCTGGGAGCAACCCAAGCCTCCTGCTCGCTCCAGCTCCATGGCTGTCGTCATCTTCAGTTGTCTTCAGTCTTCGCTCCGCACCTGCATATGCAAATTAACCACCATCTTTGTTGGGTTAATTTGCATAGTCGTTCTGATCGGCTGGTGGGTATAGCGGAGTGATGAAGTGATGGTTAATTTGCATGTTTCTCTTTTATTAGTCTAGATATATAAGTGAAGTAGTTTGTAATGGTAAAGAGATGACATAAGAAAAATAGAGGAAAAACTACTTTTTAAATGTTATTTTTATTATTTTATGAATTTTTATATTCCCTGTGCTTTTGAGATACCAGCCATATTTAAAAGTATTTATGAGAGATGATGGGCTAGAACAGGAATGGGCAAACATTTTGACTCGAGGACCACAATGGGTTCTTAAACTGGGCCGGAGGGCCGGAACAAAAGCATGGATGGAGTGTTTGTGTGAACTAATATAAATTCAAAGTAAACATCATTACATAAAAGGGTATGGTCTTTTTTTCAATAGTTTTATTCATTTCAAATGGGCCGAATCTGGCCCGCGGGCCGTAGTTTGCCCACGGCTGGGCTAGAAGAACTAAAAATAATAAAAAAAAAAGTCAGCAAGTACCATCAATGCAAAGTCTCCACAAAATGACACCTTATACCTACACTAGAGGCACAAAGAGTATGATGCACAAAAGAAGAGTAGGCCTTCCTTCCCCCAGCTGCTGGCACCAGCTTCCCTCTGGCACCTGGGACCCGGGCTTCCCTCGTCTGGAAGGACATCTTCTCTAATTAGCATATTACGCTTTTATTATTATAGATAGCACTTTTACATGCATTAAAGCCTCATGACAACCCTGTAAGATTGCCTGTTATTATATCTGCTTCAAAATAAAATTTGGTAAGGTGAAGAGACTTTCCCAAGTTCATAAAAGCAATGAGAAATGGCAGAACTGGGACTTCAACTGTTATATTCTAAGCAGTATTTAAAAAAATATATATATATATATCTTTATTGATTTCAGAGAGGAAGGGAGAGGGAGAGATAGACACATCAACAATGAGAATCATTGATTGGCTGCTTTCTGATGTCCCCCACTGGGGATCAAGCTGGAAACTCCAGCAGGTGCCCTGGCCTGGGAATACCCTCAACCACTGAGCCATGCCGGCTGGGCCTAAGGAGTATTCTTTATATCATGGTAAAACTATCCTGAAAGGAGAAAGAACAAATCATTACTAACACAGCAGTCCTAAAAAAAACTGCAATTATCTTTAGATTTCACACAAAGGGGTGGGGACTCCTTTGTTCTATATACAGATAAAAATAATATAATTATTCTGCAAGTCCCCTATCTCACTTAGTCTATCTCAGTTAGTCCAGGAAGATGTCTCTTACTACTCCAATTTAACAGTTTAACAAATGTTTAATGTATACCGGCATTTCAAAAGGTGCTGTGCTAATAGAGTAGACATTACAGAGTTATTTTGGCTCTCAAAATTATTATTATCTAATAAAGAAGACAGGTATTTTGGTTGTCTATTGCTGCGTGACAAATCACCCCAAAATGTAATGACTTAAGAAAACAACCATTTACTATTGCTTGTGACTCTGTGGATTGGCTAGGCTCATCTGGGCAGTGCTGCTTCTCCACTGACATTCGGGGATCCCCAAGACTACCCTTGGCTTCAGTGAGAAAGAGTCACAAAACTCAGAAAAGCTATTATAGTCATAGTCATCATTTATTACAGTAAAAGAATACAGATTAAAATCAGTACAGGGAAGAGGCACATGGGACAGGTTCCAGGAGAGACCAGGCATGAGCTTCCAGTTGTCCTCTTGAAGTGGAGTTGCACAGACAGAACTTACTTCTCCCTGTAATGATGTGTAACAACAAGCACAGAATATTGGCAACCAGAGAATCTAACCTGAGCCTTGGTATCCTGAGATTTTACTGGGGCTTGGTCATGTAGGCATGGCTGTTCTCCCACATGACTGACCTTTGTCTCCAGCCCCTTCAGAAATCAAGCTGATACCACACAGCCCAATGTTCCCACCATAAATCACATTAGCAAAAACTATCTGGTATAGCCCATCGCCCCCAGGTAAACAAACATACTCTTATCAGACAGGACATTCTAAGGCCTTAGAGGCTACCTCTTAGAAGCTGGGCAAGTATCAAACCTATTTTGGAGAGCAAGATTAGTCCTTTACTGCCTATCCACATAATGTCTGTTGGAGCTGCAAGCATATAGAGACTTGATCAGACTGAAACATCCAAAGTATCTCACTCACATAGTTGCAGTTGGTGCTGTCTACTAGCTGAGAATTTAGGCAGAGCTGTCAACTAGAACATCTCATACATTGCCTTTCCATGAAACTAGGCCTTTTCATAACATGGTAAACGGGTTATAAGAGGGAGCCTTCCAAGTATGCAAAAAAAGAAGTTGCAGATGTCTTAATACCCAGTCTTGAAAGTTGCATAGTGTCACTTATATTGTATTCTGCTGGTCAAAGTGAGTCATAGACTAGGCCAGATTCAAGAAGAGGAATACTCAACTCGACCTATTCATGTGGAAGTGGAAAAGAATTTACAGCCATATTTAACGCATAGGAGAGTAGCTATGTTTCCTTCAAAAGGATTGGAGTTTTCTTCTCTAAACTCCAATGACACTTCCCTGTAGAGCCACTGTAAACCCTTCTTGTTGTAAGAACATAGCTGGATAGAGGTGTAGTTTATACTCTGGATCCTGTTCTGAGTCTCAGAACTGCAGGAGAGTTGAAACCAAAGACAAACCACATAGCTACGGTATGCCATATTTGTAAAGGGCATCCAGTCTATGCGACAAGTTAGAAGAGAGATAGTGCATGCTTTGTAGGCTGCATCTGCAGATTGTAGTGAGTGGAAGATTTTATATATCCACAGAATATCTGTCACCTTTCCAATGTCCCTGACCCCAGAAAAGCCACCCTCTTTGTGTAGCCTTTCTGGGACATACACCAGTTGTTAGAAACGTCAAACATTTAAGAGTCTTAGTTCGGCAAATCTGTACCACTGATCTGGCTCTATGAGTCCTACATTTAGCTTTTAATACAAGAGGGACTTGGTAAAACAACAAAATGGTTCTCCAAAATGACCAAGCAACTACAAGTTCAAGACACTGTATTTCTAGTTTTAGTTTAAGAAAAGGTATTTTTCCCCATGGGTTTAAGTATTCATGCCTCATTTACAAATAAGAAAATTTTCAAAATAAATGAAGAGTTTCTAAACATCCTAACAATGGAGTATTAAAAACTGATAGATCTGAAAAAAGCAACAGACAAATCCACAATTATAGTTGGAGACTTCAATGCTTCTCTCAGTATTGACAGAACAAGCAGACAGAAAATGTGTAAGACTATAGATGACATTTATAGACCATTCCATCCAACAAGAGCAGGGTACACTTTCTTACAATTGCACATGAAACTTTCACCAAAATAGACCACATTCTGGGACATCTAACAAACCTTAAAAAAATTAAAAAGAATAGAAATCATAGTCCGGTCAGTGTTGCTCAGTGGTTGAATGTCGACCTGTGAATCAGGAGGTTACAGATTTGATCCCGGTGGGAGCACATGCCTGGGATGCTGGCTCAATCTCCAATCTCTCCCTCTCCTTTCCTCTCTGAAATCAATAAAAATGTATGTTTTTTAAAAAGAGAACTGCCACATTAAAAAAGAACAGAAATCCTAAAAGTATATTCTCAGATCATAACAAAATTAAACTAAAAATAAAAAGATATCTGGAAAGTCAGCAAATGTATATAAATTAAACAGTACAATACAATGTAACCCATAGGTCAAAAGAAGTCATCTCAAGAAAAAAATTAAACATTTTAAACTAAAATAAAAATAGAATACATAAAAATTTGTGGTACTACAACATGGATAAACCTTAAAAAACATTATGCTAAGTCATACACAAAACAACAAATTACACTCATTTGAGGTACCTAGAAAAGGCAAATTCATAGATAAAAAGTTGAATAGAGGTTATCATGGGCTGGGGGAAGATGATGAAAAAATTCTGAAAAATGATAGTGGTAATTGTTGCACAACATTCTGAATGTACTTAATGCCACTGAATAGCACACTCAAAAATCAATAGATACAGAAAAAGCTTTCAAGAAAATTCAATATCCATTCATGATAAAAACTCTCAATAAACTAGAAATAGAGGGGAACATACTTAACCAAATAAAGGTTATCTCCAAAAAGTCCCCTATAGTTAACAGTATAATTAATGGTGGGAGATTGAATGCTTTCTCCCTAAGATCAGGAATAAAGCAAGAATATCTTCTCTCACAATTCCTACTGAAAACTGAACTGTAATTAGTGCAATATGACAAGGAAAAGAAATAGAAAGCATACAGATTAGAAAGGAAGAAACAAAATAGTCTTTATTTCCAAATGACATGATCGTATATGTAGAAAAAAATTTAAAAATCTACAAAAACACCCAGCCAGCGTTGCTCAGTGGTTGAGCATTGACCCATGAACCAGGAGGTCACGATTCAATTCCTGGTTGGAGCACATGTCCAGGTTGTGGGCAAGATCCTTGGTGGGGCATGCGGGAGGCAGCCAATCAATGATTCTCTCTCATCATTGATATTTCTATATCTCTCTCCCTCTCCCTTCCTCTCTGAAATAAATTTAAAAATTTTTAAATCTACAAAAACAACTTTCATAAAAATGCTTAATAAGCAATTATGAATATTCTTTTTTAAATATATATATTTTATTGATTTCAGAGAGGAAGGGACAGGGAAAAAGAGATAGAAACATCAATGATGAGAGAGAATCATTGATTGGTGGCTTCCTGCAAGCCCCCTACTGGGGATCAAACCTGCAACCCGGGCATGTGTCCTTGACCGGAATCAAACCCGAGACCCTTCAATCTGCAGGCTGACACTCTATCCACTGAGCCAAACCAGTTAGGGATATGAACATTCTTGAAACAAATGAAAAAATAGAAAGTATCAGCAAAGAAATAGAGAATATTAAGAAGAAACTAATGGAAATTTTAGAATAAAATATACATTTACCAAAATAAAAATCCATTACCCAATCTGAATGACATAGAGAAAACGGATTGAAAAAGAGAGAGAACAGAGCTTCAGAGACCTGTCTGAAAGTAACAAAAGATCTAACATCCATTCATCTGAATGCCAGAAGAAGAAAAGAAAGAATGTGGGGTTGAAAAAAAATTCAAAGACATAATGGCTGAAAACTTCCCAGACTTGGTGAAAAACATCAACCTACAGATTCAAGAAGCTGAGAACAAACCGAGTTAGTATAAACTCATATCCATACCCACACATAATAAAGTCAAATTTCTGAAAACAAAACCATTGCTAAAGGATGTGTGTTAAATTGGAAATTCAGAGATATCTACTTCAAGCTTTTTGGGGGGCAAATAAAAGGCAATAAACACAAACAAGAATGTATGATAGACCCATATCCATACTTATTTGGTACAAACTAGAATAATTATCTATGTTTATCTTCAATATCAAAACAGCATTTGGCTTGGTTATGTATTTATATCCTGTTTTACTGAAAGGAATATGAGGCAAATTTTAAAAATTCAAGTATTTAATCCACTTATTTCATTTCATTAAATCTAGAGAGATGTCAACCATTACCTGGCTTATACAGTAGGCAGAATAATAAACCCTGAGAATGTTCACATCCTAATCCCTAATCGGTGGGGATGTTATGCTACCTGGCAAAAAGGAATTAAGGTTGCAGGTGGAATTAAGATTGCTAATCAGCCAACTTTAAAATAGGGACATTATCCTGGCTTATCTGGGTGGGCCCAATGTAATTACAAGGGTACTTAATAGAAGTGAAAGAGGGAGGCAGAAGAGGAGGTTAGACTGATGCAAATAGAGAAGCACTCAACCTGGCCCTTGCTAGCTTTGAATATGGAGAAGGGCCAGGAATGCAGATGGTCCCTACAAACTGGGAAAGGCAAGGGAATGGATTCTCCCCAAGAGCCTCCAGAAGGAATGCAGCCCTACAGACACCTTGATTTTAGTCCAGTGAGACCCATATGAGATCTCTGACTTCCAGAACTATAAGAGAATAAATCTGTATTGTTATAAGCCCCTATGTTTGTTGTAACTTGTACAGTAGCCATAGAAAACTAATACTACTGGGGAAATGTTTTTTCCAAGCTCACATTTAAAGTTAATAGAAATTTAAATCAACCTTACAGATAGGTGTTTGACCTTTATGATCAAACATTATTAGCATTTTAATTTCTTTTCTTGTGAGCTGATAACATGGACACATTCTTTTGCAAGCATAAATTTGGACTTTTTTCAGGGTAAACTTTCAGGAAGATTAAAGTCTTTACAATTAATCAATAGCCTATGTGGGTGGTATTCTCAAAGATCATCTCACTTTAAATATGAAAATTGAGGTTGGAGAAAACATTAAGCAAATAAAAAGTATTGTGATAGATTGACATCTTTTTGCTATTGGGAATACCTGCAGATATTCTTAATTAGAAACTTAATGAAAATTAAATGACTTTTGTAAGACATGCTAGATTTACCTCTGGAAAACTTTTCCAGAGACATTTGCTACTTTAAAAAAAAAATCAAAGAGCAGAAGCCTTAACTGTTTATTGAAAGAGGCTTTGGTCTTATTGAGGACTCCGTGCCCTCCCACCCCACACAGAATTCTTCATAGTAAAATTTAAAAGGCACAAATGTCTGAAGAATTTAAGTTAATTTAAAATAAACTATAAATTCTCAAGAATCTACTGTGGTGGAGATAAAATGGCAATTCATGTAATTCAAAATAGCTGATCTGCCTGTGACCCTTAGTATTTATTTGCGAAATATGCTTATACAATACTCATATAAAGCATTCTTGAAAACAATCAAACCTGAATATGATCAAGTCTGGATCAAAAACATTTTGCAGGAAATAGAGGGGACAGGAGAACATATTAAATGGCAAATTAATTGCAAGAGAGAGATTTGTACATTTAAAGAGATCTAAAAGCTGAATAACCAATGAAAATGTGTGGACCTTATTTGGATCCTGATTAAAACTAAATATTTTGTGCTTTTCAAGAGAAAATTGTAAATTTGAACACTTAAGGGATACCTGATGACATTAAAGACTTTTGTTACCTTTTTAAAGTATGATAATGGCATTGTGGCTATATCTTTTTTAAAGTCCTTACCTTTTAAAAGTACATGCTGAAGTACTGATGGATAAAAATCATATAACATTTGAGATTTGCTTCAAAAATATGGGAAGGAGAGAAGTAGATGGGGACATAAATGAAACAAGATTGGACATGAGTGGTGGGGGGCAGGGGGCGCATAGGTCATTACATTAGTCTGTCTTTTTATAAGTTTGAAATTCTCCATGATAAAGAGTTTTAAAAATAAATGCTAAAAATACATATTCCATATGTTTTACACATCCAATTTTTATTTCCTATCACCATTCACTAGGCTAATATTTAAATGTAATCACTTCCTAGGAAAGTAGACAGTTGCTATGAATTTTGAGTTGTAGGTGACACAGAAGTGTGCTGGGGAAAGGCTAATTTTTGTCACGTTTTGTTCATTATCTTTTTTTTTTTTGGGGGGGGGGTTGCTTGTTTGATCGGAATAAAAACTTCACTGTAGGTAAAACTCATACCTGGCCTTTTTCACTCCCCTCCTAGGGACACCTAATGTAGTCAGGTGTGCTTTATATTTCTGACTTAATCTTCTCAGAAGCAGATGGACTGCTGAAGAGACTACAAAGGAGTGTCTCCTGGCGGTTGGGTGGGGAGGGAGTAGCAGAAAGGCTTCTAATGTGCTTCAGATAAAACAACCTGAAATAAAATCCAGGACAAGAAGCTGGACTGAAAATTATTATTCTCCATTGAACACCAAAACCCAGGTAGGTTACATTTTACTAGTCAACCCCTTTCTCTATCAACTTTGGGTTAGGACTCCAAGCACTCCTGAAGAAAAGGAATGGGCTAAGCCCATCCATGGTCGGCAAACTGCGGCTCCCGAGCCACATGCGGCTCTTTGGCCCCTTGAGTGTGGCTCTTCCTAAGCCTTAGGAGTACCCTAATTAAGTTAATAACAATGTACCTACCTATATAGTTTAAGTCTAAAAAATTTGGCTCTCAAAAGAAATTTCAATCGTTTTACTGTTGGTATTTGGCTCTGTTGACTAATGAGTTTGCCGACCACTGGAAGCATACTGAAGGGGCAGGGAAGTTAAGCCTTTGAGGGGAAATATGCCTGCATCTGATAATAACAAGGAGAGGGAGATCAGAAAAAAAAATTACTCTTGCCTAAAGCCGAACATTCAGAGGCAGGCTCCGGGTGCCCAGAACACATTAGCAAAGGGGACCCACTGGAGCTGTAACTCAGGGTCCCCAAAGAGAGAGAGAAAACACTGGATGAAAAGCATTTCCTGACAGCTTCTGCTCACAATAGCAAGGGGGGTGGCTTTTTCTCTTTTTTTCTCTTGAGATAAGGAAGGAGAAAAGACCCCCCAGAGGAAAGAAGCGGAGGCTGCCCCCCTGCCCTAACTCCCTCTGTGGTCCGCACTTTCAAGCAGAGGTTCTCACACTGAGTGCAACCAGAATTATCTGCAGATCTTGTCAAAACCTGCTGGGCTCCAACCCCAGGGTGTCTGACTCAGTAGGTCTGGATGTGACCCAGGAATTTGCATTTCTAACAAGTTCCTAAGTAATGCTGCTGCTGGTTTCAGCTCCTGAGAATAGCTGCTCTGCAGGGGAGCTGATGAAAGACACAAGGAGGCCCCAAGTGGGGCACTGTGAGCCTGGAGCTTGGGGCCCTGGAGGGCCCATAGTGGGTTTCCAAGTCCTGGGATGGTTAGTAAACCAGAAGCAAAGTGAAGTGAAGTAGAATTTCAAGGAATTTCACTTTCCAAATGCTAACACCAAGTATATGCTTTATTTATTTTTTTTAACTTTGTTTTTGTTATTGACACTTTTACAGATGTCCCCATTTTAAATTGGTTTCCAGATGTTAAAACCAAGTAAATGCTTTAAACTGGCGAGTTGCCTTTTTTTAAGTTGATGATAATAAACAATTCTTGAGCATCTGTTATGTGTCAGTTCGTTTCAGACTCTTTAATCGCATCTTAATTCTCAGCAATAACTTTGGTAAGGTAACATAATTACCCCAGTTCTACAGATGAGGAAACTGGTTAATTAATCAATTGAAAGGTTAACTGAACTGCAACAAGTGACTACAAACAACACTGCTACTACTTGTCAGGTGATAAGAAACCTTACATGAGATGAGTGTGAGCGCATTGGGTTACACATTCTTTCCAGGAGTATGCTGGGAGACTGGCTTCAATAATGTGTGGTTTTCTAAAGCACAACCAGGATCAGAATTGGGATGACTAATGTGGCACTGGATGATTTGTGGTTTGCATAAAAAAGAGCCAGAAGCAGAAAAATGTCAGCCTTCTGTGACACTGTAAAGAGGCCTTGGGCACAGGGGTGGCTAGAAACTGTGGGGGCTCAAAAAGATAATACTGTCCCTCCCACCTTTTCAGTTCTTCCAGCAGGGCTAATAATCAACTTAGCAGAGATTAACAGGAGAAAAATCAAAAGTTTCATACGTGTGCATGTGAAATTCACATAAGCATGAAAATTCCAAAGACAGTGAGGCAACCCAGAAACAATGGCACACGGGTGTGGAGACAGGCTCCTGCTTGGAATCATCTTGTCGAATGCTAAGGTGGTTATACTAAGGTTCCCTTTCTGAAGCAGGTTTCTCCCTCTGAATCTCTTAGGCTGGAAAGGGGTGAAGGTCAAAGATTCCTTCTGGGGTTTTTCTTAATAACCAGCTTAAAAATCAATATCCCTTGGGTCAGTGGTCGGCAAACTCATTAGTCAACAGAGCAAAATCTCAACAGGACAACGATTGAAATTTCTTTTGAGAGCCAGATTTTTTAAACTTAAACTATATAGGTAGGTACATTGTTATTAACTTCATTAGGGTACTCCTAAGGCTTAGGAAGAGCCACACTCAAGGGGCAAAAGAGCCGCATGTGGCTCGCGAGCCGCAGTTTGCCGACGACTGCCTTGGGTTATACGTATAAGCATGTAATTTATTTGGTTATGCCTGGGGAGGGGGGCAAGAGCAGGGAGGAAGGGGTTAATGGGGGAAAAGGGTGGGGACATCTGTAATACTTGCAACAGCAAAGATACTTTTTTTTCAAATTAATATCCCAAAAGGCAAGACTTTTGATTCCCTTCAACACACTACCCAAGACTTGAATGCCTTCTCTGATTTCCCTTGCTATTTGCTACATATTTCATGAGGATGCAAAAGAGAAGAGGGTGAAGGGAACCCAAATTCTGCCCCCTGAAACTGCCCTTTTAAGATATTGATTTTAAGCTATTTATTAAGAAACAAGACTTAGCCCTAGCGGGTAGCTCAGTTGGTTAGAGCATCGTCCTGATACAACAAAATTGCAGGTTTGATCCCCGGTCAGGGAACATACATGAAGCAGCCAATGAATGCATAAATAAGTGGAACAATAAAGTGATGTTTCTCTCTCTCTCCCTCCCTCCCTTTCTCTCTAAAATCAATAAATAAATGAAAAAAAAAAGAGAAAGAAACAAGACTTAGAGATTCAGCAGAGAAACCTGCTTGGGAAGGAGATTTTAGGATGTTCCCCTTGGTCTAATTTCAATTAAGTATGGTAAACAAGAGGGCTTCAGGCAGGCTCCTATTAGCTAGTTTACCCCCTGTGTGCCATTGTTTTTGAGTTGCCTAGCAAGAATTTCCCTGTGTTCTACTCTTCAAGTACCTGTAAATCACCCATTCTCACTTCTGAAATCTAATACACTGCGCCCTTTTTCCCCTTTTCCAAAATGTCTTATACCTCCCAGGATCATGTCTAGAGGAGCTAATATTCTGACAGCTTTGGATATAGGAAGGAAAGCAAGCCTGAGAGAGGTACTCATTCTCCATAGCTGGTGATTGGACGACATGCTGCAATCATGTTTTTTGAAATGTCTTTTATACCCAAAGTTGCCTTACTGTCTTTGGAATTTTCATGCCTATGTAAATGCCCCATGTGCATGTATTAAAACTTTGATTTTCTCTGTTAATCTCTCTCTGTTAATTTGATTAATAGCCCAGCTAGAAAAATTTAGAATGTGAGAGGAAAAATATTAATTTTTTAGCCCCCACAAGGGTCTATCCTTTTTGTTGGTTTCTGGAGAAAATACAATATCCAAAGCATTCTGTCCATCTAGCTAAAATAGATCCTAATAAAGGCCTGTGTCCTATGGTGCAGCCAACACAAGCATAAATCATGTGATGTTAAGGAAGAAAAGCAAAGTTCCACCATTTGAAATTGTGATCTTCACTTTCCTAGTTATTCATTGGCATGAATCAACTTAGAACCCATACCTTAGGAGATTAAAAGGTTACATTCGTTCTCCAGCCAGCTAGTTTCTACATGTTCTATCAGAGTTATTTGGGGTTTGGTTTTGTTCTGTTGTTACTTTGATTCAAGTAATGTAATAGCCATGCTCAGCCTGAGAGAAAGATGTGAGGAAATGCAAACGTTTCTAGTCTAGGAAAGCAACTGCCATCAAGAACATGAGAGGGGAGAAATAAATCAAAGCCCAGCATTTGCCCAAGCAAGGGAAATACAGTGGGTTGAACATGTTCCTTTGTGGGTGCACATGAGCAATGTTTTGTAACTCTGATGAAGACACAGTTGTTTTGAATTTTTCAACCACAACAACCTGCTTTGACTTTGTCGGGTTTCATGACTCATCGGTGAAGCTGATGTTTCTTGGAGCCTGGCGTGTGCCACCCCACTCCAACAAACATCTGCTCCTCAGATGCAGGCTGAAGTTGAGGCATCCGTGCACCAGCTGCCATGTCCACACCTGGGAATGGTTCTGGGAGCACATCTGCCCTTTTCCTTGGGCCCCACTGCCTCTCCTTTGAGAAGTAATGCTGTCTCTGTTTTCATTCACCGTGATATTTCTCTCTCCTGCTCAAAAGAAAACCTCTGACTAGATTATGTTGAACCATTTCGTAGGTAAAAAGTGATCAAATGTCAGACATTTCATGTGGTTTAACCTAATAAAATGGAACAACGGGCTTCAGTTATATAAGGAAAAGGGATTTGGGGAGGAGGAAGTTGGAAATATGGGGCAAATATTTCATTTAGAGGACTTTGGGGTACTGCATGGTGGGAGGGAAGGCTCTAGGGAAATGCCCCAACTCAGCCATTTCACAGTTGCAATTACCCCTGTGCAAAAATAAAATAAAATAAATAACTGTAACCCCAAAGGGTAAAATTCTTTCCAGTTTTTCTTTCTATGATAAAGTGAGCTGCACCAACTAACTGCTAAGAAAATTCTTGTGCTGCCACATGCATTTTGATCTTCTGGCCTCCAGGAAGAAAAGCAGAGTGAAGGCACTGATGATACATGCCCTCTGAGCCTGGAAATTAGTCAAAACATGTTCCCAGTCACGAGGAAAAAGCAGTGCCTTCCTGCAGGCTCCTCTACAGTATTACTTGAGAGAAGGAAAAGCTGTGGGGTTTCCATGGCAAAGGCAATGTATAATCATGTATAAAGTGAACTATAAAAAGTCAGTATAATGTCAGGGCTCTGGCTCAGGATACACAATGATCACGTTGGTGTGAGTGTCTGCCCCTGCATTCCTCCATGTGTCTAGTTTAGGCCTGTCTGACTGAGAGTCAACTCTTCTTACACTGATTTTCAAAAAGCTAGAATGATAAAAGAAAGGGCCCCAGGATGGTCACAGGTTTCTAGCTTTAACTTTAAAAAAAGAAAGAAAAAACTGCAGTCTCAAAAATACAGGGCTGCTCCACCACCTGGAAGGAAGTTCAAATGACGAAAGATTTCAGGCCTGAGAGCGCATGTGCTCCTTGCGAGGAGCAGATTCCTGCAGGAGCAGCCCACCCTCAGGAAGTTGCCCTGACAATTCTGGAAGGGAGCAGCAGGGAACTGCTTCAAACCCCCATGCCATTAGCACTCCAAAGTCTTTGCATCAAGTCACATTAGTACTGCTTCAAAGCCTTACAGCCACAAAATCATTGTTTCCCCAACAGCAGAATAAGATCAGCAAACTCCATAGACCCCCTGGCATCCCTGGGCTTTATTACATCACAGACTTGAGGTGGCTTGGCTACCTTTTCTGCAGTTGGCTTTTTCCCCCAAATTATTATTCTCTTAGCAGATGTAGTTTAGCAAATGTGACTTACATGCTCTGTGCCTCAGTTTCCTCATCTGCAAAACAAAGATAATAATAATAATACATCCTTCATAGGATTGTTGTGAGACTTTATTAACAATGAATTAATAAATGTAAAGTGGTTAGAACTATTCCTGGGCCATAGCCCTTATTTTAGATATTATTTTATAATATGTAGTTATTGTTGTTATAAATGCTACCACTTCAATAATATATCAAGTATTCTTCTAGATAAGAAGAGATTCTCTGCCTCAAAGATGTTGCAAGTCTGGCAAGAGAGAGGCAGAGGCATAAACAATTCATAGTAATATCTATTGTGTGATGCTTGTTGAACCAAAGGTATCTGGGATAATTAATCTAGGCAAGTGGGAGGAGAGTAAGACTCAGAGAATTGGGCCACAGATGACCTGGGTATATGCTCACTGAACCAGGTAAGAGGTATATGCAAAGGTCAGGCGAGCCTAACCAGGCCCCACAAAAGGATATGAACAGTCTTTTGTTATCAGGTTGTCTATCTTTCTTGAGCTAGAGATGCACAAATTCTATCCACTCTGCCAAACACTTATAACAGAAAGACAAAGGATCACTTGGGGCCCTATAGGGTATGAAAAAAACCATTCACTTCAGTAAAGGGTTAAAACAACAAGTGTCATCAGGGAATACAGCCAGAGGTAACTGGTTTCCACATGAACTTTGATAATTTTCTCCCAAATTTAATGAATCTGATTCTTTCACAGAACAGGAAGAATTCAACCATTGCGATCAAAACATCATGGTATAGGAGATGGGTCTTCCAGAGTGGATATATAAGGAGTTCATCAAATCCTCTCCCCAGAAAAACAGTGACAAAACTGGAGAAAAACTGTTAAAAACAACAATAAATTTAAAAGCATTTATTCAAGAAAAATCTAAATCTCAGTAAAAACAATGTGAATCTGTGACATTTGAGCCAGGGGCTACTGCCATTCACACTAGCTCTATATTGTGAAAGATATATTCTGGGTGGATAGGACAGCCCAAGAAGACAAGCAGCTCCCATCCTCCTTCAAGCTCTGGTTTCATATTGTAGAGGTTCCATTCTAGATGGGGTGGAACATGAAAGCTTGTGGTTCTCCCCTCTAAATCCCCACTATAGCCCCATATCTGTAGCACAGAAAGTTAACTCTGGGAAGATAAAAGGACATGAAGAACAGTAGCTCCTATATGTCTCGATTGCTCCATTTGTCCCTGGGGTGGGGAGAGAGCATGGGAAACTGTGAAGATTGGCAGATCTGAGGTCCTGCCTAAGAGTAATGATTTTACTTGGAGCAGAGTGTGGAGAAATCTATGCCCAGGAGTACTGTTGAAAATAGAGATCATACTGGCTAGCAATCAGAGAAGTTAACAGTTCTATGAGACTACTACAGGCAAACAAAATGGAAGACCAGCCAGAAATTTAACAGGGAGATCTAGGAAAAGAGATAGTCAAAGATCATACTTATCCATGGTGTTCCAGAAAGCTGTATGCATAGGCAAGATTGTGCCCTCTTAGAGCACCCAGAGAGCATACTTGTGAGCTTCCAGTCCCTAAC
This sequence comes from Myotis nattereri, assembly GCF_964212035.1. Taxonomy (NCBI): domain Eukaryota; kingdom Metazoa; phylum Chordata; class Mammalia; order Chiroptera; family Vespertilionidae; genus Myotis; species Myotis nattereri. The sequence goes on along the minus strand of NC_138078.1, from coordinate 149,343,691 downwards.
TGAATGTAGAACATATTTGCAAGGTCTCTGCATTTTGAAAGCAGTCCCCAAGCCGCACATAGAGATCCAACATTGAAGGGTGGACAGCTTACTGGGTCAGGGAGCATAAGTACAATGTCTGGCCAATCATTATCTGAGCAATATACTCTGTTGACGAGGGATGGCCCTTAAGATGCCAGGCTTAAAATAAGAATAAGGCCCTAACCGGTTTGGTTCAGTGGATAGAATATTGGCCTTTGGACCAAAGGATCCCAGGTTCAATTCTGATCAAGGGCACATGCCCGGGTTGGATTCCGGTCAAGGGCCAGTAAAGGGCACATGTCCGGGGTTGTGGGCTTGATCCCCAGTGTGGGGCATGCAGGAAGCAGCCAATCAATTATTCTCTCATCATTGATGTTTCTATCTCTTGCTCCCTCTCCCTTCTTCTCTGAAATCAATAAAAATATATTTTTAAAAAAGAATAAGATTATTTCTTTTGCTGTGCAGGAGGTTTTTTGTTTGATTTAGTTCCATTCATTTATTTTTGCCTTTCCTTGACTTTGAGGTCAAATTTATAAAATCCTTTCTAAGACTAAGGTCTATAAGTTTTGTCTATATGTTTTTCTATGTAATTTATTGTTTGAGGTCTTATATTTAGCTCTGATTCATTTTGAGTTAATTTTTGTATATGGGGACAAACAGTAGTTTAATTCTTTTGCTTGTGGGGCATAAAACTAAAAGCAACAAATGAACAAACAAGAAAAACATACAAAAACTCATAGACACAGACAACAGTATGGTGGTTACCAGAGAGAAGGAGGTGGGGGTAGTAAAGAGTAAAGGGGGATAAATGCTGGTGAAAGAAGATTTGACTTTGGGTGGTGGGCACACAATGCAATATAGAGATGATGTATCATAGAGTTGTACACTTGAAACCTATATAATCTTATTAAACAGTCACCCCAATAAATTTAACTTAAAAAACTTCAACTGAAAAAAACAAGAATAAGTGTAGGAAACGGCTCTAGGGTTAAGCCTTGAACTGACTTGTGACAGGGCCACAAACAAGTCCCAGCTTGGAGGGCAGAGCCCTCTTAGCATAATTAAGCTTAACCTTATAGCCCTTCCTAGTTCCTTCCTAGGTAGCTAATGGGCTGTGGGAGGTGCAGCAAGTGCTGCCAAAACAAGGTGAAACTCACAAGAACATTGTAAACTGATTGACAACTACCCTTGTTTTGATCTCACTATAAAATAAAGCCTTGGCTTGTAGGCTGCGTCTTCCTGTGTCCTCATCCAGGCACAGGAGATCTACCAAGCCCCAGCTATATTTTCTTTGTCTGTCTTTTCTTTAATCCTTCACCGCCCCTCCTCAGACTCACCGAACCTGGCTGTGCTGGTGCAGCACAAATAAGAAAAAAACTGAGCAGTCATATCACAAGCTATACACTGCAAAAGAAATAAATTTCACAGAATTAGCCCAGGCAGGTCACTGAACAAATCAGTAAGCAACATAAAACTAACAGCAGCAACAAGAAGCCTGGTAATAGTGGGACAGGAGAGAAGGGGAAGAGGGTAATTAGAACCAAGAGTTAGTATAACATATTCTATAAAATGTCCCATTATCCATAAAATGGTAAGATAGTCAACAAAACAGGAAACTGTGACCCATGCACAGAACAAACCAGGCAATAGAAACTGCCATTGAGGGGAACAAGATGTTGGATTTAGTAGAAAAATACTTAAAGCAGCTATTATAAATATGTTCAAAAAACAAAGGAAAGCATGTTTAAAGAAATAAAGGTATGATGACATGACTCATGAAATAAAGAATACCAATAAAGACATGAACATTTTTAAAAGAACCAAAGAGGAAGTACTAGTGTTGAAAAGTTCAATAGCTGAAATAAAAGTTACTAGAAGGGTTCAACAGTAGATCTGAGCTTTCAGAAGAAAGAGTCAAAAAGACTGAAAATAAATCAAAAGAGATTATGTAACCCGAAGAGGAGAAAGGAGAATGACGAAAATAAATAGTCTCAGAGACAGTTGAGACAACATTAAACACACCAACATTTGCATGATGGGAGTGCTGGAAACAAAGGAAAAGGAGTAAGGGACAAAATACTTAAAGAAATAATGGCTGAAAACTTCCCAAATCTTATAAAAAGATCACAATTTTTAATGATAAAACTAAGTCAAGAAAATCAGCTCTAGCTGGTTTGGTTCAGTGGATACATCATTGGCCCATGGATGGAAGTGTCCCAGGTTCAATTCTGGTCAAGGGCATGTACCTCAGTTGCAGGCTTGATCCCCAGCCCTGGTCGAGGTGCATGCAGGAGGCAACCAATTGCTCTCTCTCTCTCATTGATGTTTCTCTCTCTGTCTTTTCTCTTCCCTTCCACTCTCTCTAAAAATTAATGGAAAAATATCCTCGGGTGAGGATTAACAAAGAAAGGAAGGAAGGAAGGAAGGAAGGAAGGAAGGAAGGAAGGAAGGAAGAAAGAAAGAAATTCAATATATATCCAAAAGAATTGAAAGCAGGGTTTTAAAGAGATATTTGTACACCCTTGTTTATAGTCACATTATCCACAATAGCTAATCCAAGTATCCACCAATTAATAAATGAATAAGCAAAATATGATATGTATGTACAATAGAATATTTTTTTTAAATATTTTTGTGGTTTTTTTAAAATATATTTTATTGATTTTTTACAGAGAGGAAGGGAGAGAGATAGAGAGTTAGAAACATCGATGAGAGAGAAACATCGATCAGCTGCCTCCTGCACATCTCCCACTGGGGATATGCCCGCAACCCAGGTACATGCCCTTGACCGGAATCGAACCTGGGACCCTTCAGTCCGCAGGCCTACGCTCTATCCACTGAGCCAAACCGGCTTCGGCAACAATAGAATATTATTGGGCTATAAAAATTAATGAATTTTTGACATATACTATAACATGGATGAACCTTGAGAACCTAAGTGAAATAAACCAGTCACAAAAAGACAAATACTGCATAATTCCACATGTATATGGTATTTAGAGTAGTCAAAATCATAGAGACAAAGTAAAATGATGATTTTGAGGACTTGAGAGATGGGATAACAGACAGTTATTGTTCAACTAGAGGCCCAGTGCATGAAATTTGTGCACAGGGTGGGGGGTCCCCTCAGCCCAGTCTGCACCCTCTCCAATCTGGGACCTCTCGGGGGCTGTCCAATCCCTGGGATTGGGCCTAAACCAGCAGTCGGACATCCCTCTCACAATCCTGGACCACTAGCTCCTAATTGTTCACCTGCCTGCCTGCCTGATCGCCCCTCACTGCCTCTGCATGTCAGCCTGATCACCCCTAACTACCCGCCACTGCCGACCAGGTCGCCCCCAACTGCCCCCTCCCTGCTGGCCTGGTCACCCCTAACTGCCCCCCTGCCAGCCTGGTCGCCCCACGCAGCCTGCTGTTCAGTTGTTCCGTCATCCCTCACTAACCTCCCTGCTGGCCTGGTCACCCCACAAAGCCTGTTGTTCAGTCATTTGGTCATCCCTCACTAACCCCCATGCTTGCCTGGTCGCCCCATGCAGCCTGCTGGTCATTACTATTACTGTGACGGCGTCCTGAACAATTTGCATATTCCTCTATTATTAGTATAGATGAGTACAGACTAAGTTTTACAAGATAAGATTGTAGATGTTGATGGTGGAGATGGTCACACAACATTATGAATGCATTTGATAACACTGAATTGTACATTTACAAATGTTTAAGATGGTAAATTTTATATTACATACATTTTACCACAATAAAATAAATTTTGGGAGAAATCATGGTATAGACATTTTGCCACAGACTTCTTTTTTTTCAAATTTTTTTATTGTTTTTTGCTTAAAGTATTACAAAGGCTATTACTTATGTGTCCTCCCCCCCCCCCCGCCCTTGACAATCCCCTGGCCTCCCCTACCCCCCAGTGTCTTATGTCCATTGGTTATGCTTATATGCATGCATACAAGTCCTTTGGTTGATCTCTTACCCGCCTCCCTCCTGCCCCCCAACCCTCCCTGGCCTTCCCACTGCAGTTTGACAATCTGTTTGAGGCAGCTCTGTCTCTGTATCTATTATTGTTCATAAGTTTATAATGGTCTTTATTATCCATGAATGAGTGAGATCATGTGATACTTATCTTTCTCTGCCTGGCTTACTTAACTTGGCATAATGCTCTCCAGCTCCATCCATGTCGTTGCAAATGGTAAGAGTTCCTTCTTTTTTAGAGCAGCATAGTATTCCATCATGTAAATGTACCACAGTTTTCTAATCCGTTCATCTACTGATGGGCACTTAGGCTGTTTCCAGATCTTGGCTATGGTGAATTGTGCTGCTATGAACATAGGGGTGCATATATCCTTTCTGATTGGTGTTTCTGGTTTCTTGGGACATATTCCCAGAAGTGGGATCACTGGGTCAAATGGGAGTTCCATTTTTAGTTTTTTGAGGACACTCCATACTGTCTTCCATAGTGGCTGCACCAGTCTGCATTCCCACCAGCAGTGCACAAGTGTTCCTTTTTCTCCACATCCTCTCCAGCACTTGTTGTTTGTTGATTTGTTGATGATAGCCAGTCTGACAGGTGTGAGACGGTACCTCATTGTTGTTTTGATTTGCATCTCTCGGATGATTAGTGACTTTGAGCATGTTTTCATATGTCTCTTGGCTTTCTGAATGTCCTCTTTTGAAAGGTGTCTATTTAGATCCTTTGCCCATTTTTTGATTGGACTGTTTATCTTCTTTTTGTTAAGTTGTATGAGTTCCCTATAAATTTTGGAGATTAGGCCCTTATCAGATATGACGTTGCCACAGACTTCTTAAGAAAAGGTGTATGACACAAATATCCCATGCCTGCCCCATGTGGCAAACAACTCAATGCCTGGGCTGGCTGTCCTGGGGGACAACATACTTGAACACTTTGTTGGTCATTTTTCCACAGCTTCTCCCATTTGCTTCTCATTGGACCCTGCAAAGTAGAAAAAATCGTAATTCTTATCTGCACCATTACCGGCCACACGTGCTACAGGGAACTTAAGTAATTTGTGATGAACTAAAACTGGAGCCAGTGATAGGAAGGCCACTTCCACTCTCACTCTGTGCTTAGTCCTCTCCTTGCTGGTCACAATGGCAGACAAAGAGAGGTCCCCCGGACTGACTGCCTACCTACACCAAGGTTAGCAAACTTTTTCTGTAAACGGCCAAATAACAAATAATTGCTTTGTGGGCCAGATTGTCTCTCTCTTAACTACTCTGCTGTTGTAGCAGAAAAGCAGCCATAGACATATGTGAACGAATGAAAGTGACTGTGATCCAGTAAAACCTTATTTACAGAGACAGGTGGCAGACTGGTCTTGGCCCCAGGACCCTAGCTTGTCTACCCTGAGTCTATACCCTTGGGATGCAGGCAGCCCCTCCAGGACCCTTACCACTGAAGAATAATTTCCTTGGTGCAAAATCTCTTGGCTCTGAAGTTATCTCGGGGTTGCCTCAGACATAAGGAACACTTGGCTGGCTGCTTGGGGACCTTAGTGCATCTACTTTTCTCCTGTCCTAGCTCCAGTGCAGGGCAGCTCTTTTAGCTACCTGAGGGAGATCCTTTTCTGATTCTCTAGAATTTCATTTCTGTCTGGATTGTATCCCCACGCTCCTTTCAACTGTGCTTCTTTGCTCCCAACAGTACAAAGTCACCCTTATGCCACCTCTTCGGGGGGCATCTAAACCCCAACCTGCTTTTCTTATGAATTGGCCTCTGATCAGCCAAGATGGTTCTCTCCCAGTGCTCACCACACTTCTTCTGTCTTTGAGTAAAATGACATGTTCCCTGAGCCCCAATTTCTTTCAATAGCTTCCCTTTCTCTCCATCCTGGCTCTAATAAGATCACTGAATTATATAGAGATTGTGGTTTATTATCAATTTTTTGTCAAATTAGCATTTTTAAAGCTACATTCATTCAGTCACTTTATTACTTTAGCAAACATCTATTGAGTCCTTGTGATGGGATGAATAAAGACAGGCATACCCCTGGCCCCTGCAAAATTTGCAGTCCAGTTGGGGAAACAGGTCACTAGACAATCACAATAGAGAGGATCCTGAGGAAATGTATAGGAGGAGTGCCTAACACCATTTCTTAATCTGTTTTGCTCTGTGCAGCGTAGGATAAAACAATATACCTTCACTGACCTGGGGCAAGACATCCTGTTTCATCAGTGGGCGTTTTAACAGGAAGACAAACACAGCTTCTTCCAACATTGGGCCTATCTTTCTGAGTGTTCATAACTATTTTTGAACACATGGCAGGTTTGCATTTCTCTGGGGTTTCTGCCAGCTCTGGTCGCCTCTTAACACCACTCACACCAGACATGTGTAGTGGTTCAGGGACCTTCCAGGTTCCCTGCCTTGGGCTAACTCAATCCTTGGCCATAGCCTTTCCTAGGTGAAAGAGATATGTGCTCAGTCTGTAGACTGTGAATCTCAGCATATTCAGGGTGTGTAGAAGCCCCCCAAGAGCTATTCATTGAGCCTGGCAAGTATTGCTCAGTAGTTGAGCATCGACCTATGAACCAGGTGGTCATGGCTTTGATTCCCAGTCAGGGCACCTGACCAGGTTGCAGACTGGATCCCCAGTAGGGGGTGTGCAGGAGGCAGCTAATCAATGATTCTCTCTCATCATTGATGTTTCTATCTCTCTCTCCCTATCTCTTCCTCTCTGAAATCAATAAACATATATTTTAAAAAAATTTTTAAAAGCGTTATTCATTGAAACCCATACAAAGAAAAAATTACATTAGAAACCTTTCTGTTAGGCTGGCTAACATGGTAACAACCAATTTCTTCCAGGTCTCGGTGATTTTAAATACAAAGTGAGTTGAAAAATCCGTTTGTATTTAGAGGATTTAAAGCTTCATAAAGGGTCGCAAGGTGGTAGGTGGTACAGATTAACCACACAGTTAATATTGGTGTCTCCATTTGTGAAATGCCCTTCGCATTGATCCTACCTTACTTGGTATATCAGGCAGCCCTCCAGTCACTTTTATAACAAAAACAAAACAAAGCCTTTTCACATAGATAGTTCAGTCTGTTTTCCCATGAAAGCTTTCACTCCGATTTTGGAGCTCTGCCCCATGCATGGGGCCCTATGTCATCAACAGGTTGATGGACCTCCTGGGACATGTGCCTGCCAATTAGGCTAGAATCTTGGTACACCTCGTGCTGGGTGGATGGGTGGATGGGTGGATGGGTGGATGGGTGGGGGTGGGGGGGGGACCTGGTAAACACTGGTACTTTTAAAAGTTATTTGTACTTTTAAAAATCCTTATCTTAAATGTATTAAGATTTCAGAGCAAGTTAGATACCATATGATCTCACTTATATGTGGAATCAAATGAACAAAATAATTTAACAAACAAAATAAAAACAGAAGCACAGAAACGTAGAACAGACTGACAGCTGTCAGATTGGTGAGGGTTCAGGGACCAGGTGAAAAAGAAGTGAAAGGATTAAGCACAAATAATTATATACAGTATATAGAATTATAACACATAGACACAGACCACAGTATGGTGATAACCAGAGGGGAAGGAGGTTGGAGGGAGGTGGAAGAGGGCAAAAGAGGGGGCATCTAAACCCCAACCTGCTTTTCTTATGAATTGGCCTCTGATCAGCCAAGATGGTTCTCTCCCAGTGCTCACCGCACCTCTTCTGTCTTTGAGTAAAATGACATGTTCCCTGAGCCCCAATTTCTTTCAATAGCTTCCCTTTCTCTCCATCCTGGCTCTAATAAGATCACTGAATTATATAGAGATTGTGGTTTATTATCAATTTTTTGATAATAAGGGGGATGGAAGGAGACTTTACTTTGAGCAATGGGCGCATGATGCAGTGGCAGTTAATGTTTTGCTGAGTTGTACACTTGAAACCTGTAAGATTTTGTTAACCAATGTCACCCCAATAAATTAATTTTTAAAATATATTTTATTGATTCTTTAAAGAGGGGAGAGGGATAAAGAGTTAGAAACATCAATGAGATAGAAACATCGATCAGCTGCCTCCTGCACACTCCCTACTGGGGATGTGCCCACAACCAAGGTACATGCCCTTGACCAGAATCGAACCTGGGACCCTTCAGTCCGCAGGCCGATGCTCTATCCACTGATCCAAACTGGTTATGGCCCAATAAATTAATTTAAAAAAAATATTTCATAGAGAGCAACCAAAGGACTTGTATGCATGCATATTAGCATACCCAATGGATACAGACACTGGGGCAGTGGGGGCTTGCCCAGGGTGGGAATGGCTTGGGGGGGGTGTCAATTGGGGAAAAAGGAAACATATATAAAACTTTAGACAGTAAAAAATATAATAATAAATTAAATTTAAAAATATTTCAATGAACATAGATGTCATAAAATACACTTAAGATTCTTAAGTGTAACGATCAGGGACATATAGAGGGGGACAAAAGTAAGTTTACAGTTGTAATACAAATAATACAATAACTAATACAACAAGAATAAACTCTGTGTTTCACATATTCACAATTGTAAACCTACATTTACCCACACTATATAGAAATGGAAAAATGAATAGGGTCTTAAATAATCATGGTCGGAATATTTGCTTAAATGTCACACACTTGGTGATGGTTATAGATCATGGGTACCAATTTTTACTTACCTCTTGGAATAGTACGAAGATTCTGGAATCAGACTATCTAGTTCAGGTCAGGGCTCTTCTGCTACTGCTTCTATGACCTTGGACAAGGTATTTGGCTAGTTTAGCTTTAGTTTCCTCATCTGCACCTACTTGATAGGGTTGTGAGGATTAACGAGGGTGAAACACATAGCACCTGGCACATAAACTAAAATGCAATACAATGTGTCTTAGCAAATATAAATCCAGAGGTCTAGGAGAGCAAAGAGGAGTCTCCGACACCCCTGAAAGGTCTCCTACAAGTCTTGCTGGAACCTCAGTTGCAGAGAGAAGAGAGAAACCAGGGACCAGAAAGCACCGATGGAAGAAGGAGAAGGGGAGCTAGGGAGAGCATCAGGGAAGCAATGTGCCACTAAGCTCTGAGAAAAGGAAGGCAGAAACCAGGTCTGCTTTATATCTGTGTTCCCTGGGCCCATAGTAGGTGCTCAATGTCGGTAGAATTAAGTAGAAAGCATTAAACTGAAAGGACTTGGAAGCTTTCCAGAACTGGAATCAGTGCAAGGGGACATAGAACAATTCTGTTGCCAGAGAGCCAGACGGAGACTGAGAACATTCAGTCACAATCACGGGTGTTGTTGGGGTCATTTATGAGGTGAGTCATAAGTAATTTGTAAATACTAATAAAGTATGGAAGATGCTGAATGCTGTGCTCTTTCACTGATTCGAGGTTATCACTATAGCAATGATGTAGTCCAATATGCTTTGTTGAGTGGGTTTGCTCACGGGGGCATTGCACACATGTGCATGCTGATTGCAGCACAGGTCAAGGCAAGCAATAAAAATTAAAAACCCATGAGAGTCACTGGCTCAGACTGGAGGAGAGGTGGGCCCAGTTTGATTTCCAGTGTGAACCAGAAAAAAAAATCAGTTCTCTTCCTCTATCTTTCTCCCAAGGGCCCAAGGTGGGTGATGTTGCCTTTCCAGGAAACAGCAGAAAGGTTGATTTTAAGAATATAAAAACTGAAACCATATCAGTCATATTTGTGTAGCACTTTAGAGATTATAAATGCTTTCATATGCATTTTCACTTGTTAGAGGACCAACTTGGCTTAAGTGATTAGCCTGTAGTTGAAGGCTGACTATGACAGCAAGCAGTGTAAACTCTGCACAGGTGTTGTCTACATGGGGTCTGAGAGGTGGGGTGGAGTTTTCATCCATGGAATACACACTAGCTTTGTGGTAGCGATTTTATGAGCTACACCTTCCCAACATCCATACACATTTTCTAAAAGGGAAGGAAGGAGGAAAGGAAGAAGGAAGGAAGGAAGGAAGGAAGGAAGGAAGGAAGGAAGGAAGGAAGGAAGGAAGGAAGAAAGAAAGGAAGAAAGGAAGAAAGGAAGGAAGAAAGGAGAATGCTTTTCTTATATTTGTCTTGACAAACAATTGTGGGGGCACGAGTTATAACTTTTGGGTTCCAGTTTGCCTTCCAGTATTATAAGGCAGGTAAGAGGTGGCAGGAAGGCTTAGGTGGTCAAAGTCATATCACTTTCTCCTCACAACTGAGGTCTTTTTTCTGTTCTCTTACTGAAACTCCTATGGACCACACTGGCCCCATACCAGCACTCAACAGAAGTTGTTTCCAAATCCTCTGCTACCATGGGTTATTTGTCACACCTAGATAGGTCCTTGATTTCAAACAACGACCTTTTCAACTGGCTGTTCTGCTTTGGTACTTACACAGACTATACATTTATGGGGAAAAGGAAACATGCCCTCATATGCAAACACTGAGTGAGGTAGATAGGTAGAAGTCTTCATTGCCATTTTAGTCAATGTGATTTAATCTTATACCTTCATCCCATAACTAGAATGTAAGCACCTTGAGGTCATTGATCACATCTCATTGCATTTTTTTATAATGCCTTTGCCAGTGCTAGACGCATAATAACAGGTATGAACTCAAATAGTTATCATCAGAATATTGGCCTTGTTGAGTTTATTCACTTATTGCTAAGCTTCTATTGCTGTTATTGTTATTGTTCTTTTAAGGCTATTTTTCTACCTGAACACAATCCTTTTATGGAGATACCCCAAAATGAAATGACACTGTGGCTACCTATTGAAAAATAAATCAGCAAAACAAAACCCAGGGAAGCTATACTTAATGCTACTGAACTATCCACTTAAAATGGTTAAGATAGTAAATTTTATGTTCTGTGTTTTTCAGCACACACACAAAAAAGCCCAGGCAGGCTGAAGCCAGATGTCTCACTTGTTGCACGTGCTAAAGGGTGGCATAGGGCACTGTTTGCAAGGGGCAGTTATGAAGTCGTAACCCTCTTATCCAGTAATGTATTTACAATGAATCCTTTGTAGCAACAGATCAAAGAACAGCTTTTATTGACCTATATCCGTATTTGATTGCACAGCAAATTAGCACAAACACACGCCCAGAGACCAGCTTCAGTTTCCTCTTGCCCCACTGGCTCTAAAAAGAAATATGTTTTCTGACCTAAAAACAAAGTTTTGTAAAGAGGAACTTCTGAAAACAAGTATTTGTAACTAATGTTAATAGTATTCAACTTGAAAAATTACCCATTAGCTCCTGAGAAAACATCTCGCTCTCTCACAAACTATGAGTGAGTGTGTGGGGGTTGGGTGGGGAGAAAGACAGTGGAAGTATAGAAAGCATGATGAATGAAGCAAACATAAAGACACATATATGTGCATATGTGTAGACTTTTGCACAAAACCTCCTTTATTTTTATGCTTTCACTTCTAAAGGCCCAGATAATGTCAGGTAAAATTATAACTTATGACTCAGTCGGGGCAATGCTTTTGCTTTGATAAATCAATGTTAACTAAGTCAATTAGGGTGGGGGTGGCAAAAAAGATGATAAGCAGCAAATATATTTGTTCAGCGGAAAGACAGAATAAGTTAGCTCTCACTTTGAAGAGCTGAGTTTAGAGGTTTCAAAGGGCACACAGGAAATGCTCCAACAGCATAAACTGTGCCCCAGCTCCTCATTCCAGCAAACTTTTTGCTCTCCACATGGCTTTATCTGATCGCATGATTCTCTATCTCCAGATCCAAGGCACCCACAAAGAAAAATGACTTTGTGATAAAATCAGGGGCTTGGGGCTTTAATCACTTTTATGATCACTGGAGAATGGGAGGGGTAGAGATGAGATTTTCAGATGGTCAGAATCTGGTGGGTTCTCCAATAACAGATTCTTGAGTTATTAGAATCTTTATTTTTTGTTGGGTTTTAGTTCTGAACTTATTTACACAGACATAGTAACTGTTTTCATCACAGATATAACAAGTTGACAACCAAAAAGAAAAGCAGCATAGAGCTCTGAACCAGGCCTATCTATATAATAAAAACCCAGTGGTCATAACACCGTAACGACCAAAGACCGGTCACCAGGAGGCTGCGTGCATGGCGAGGCACACGTGGGTGGGCGGGGACTTAACTTTAGGTCCCGCGACGCAGGCAGGACTCGGGGGTCCCGGGTCTTGTGCAATTTCGCACGCTAGGTCACTAGTAAAACATAACAAACTCATCTCTGTTTCTTAAAAATATATACAAGGCAGAATTTTGGTAATGATGGATGTGCACTAACCTCGGCTATGGCTTGGGCCAAAGGAAGAGAAAAGCTGGCATTTAGAGCTTACCATTTTGCTTTTTTTAAAAAAATTTTTTAGTGCACCAATTGAAGTAGTTATAAATGAAATCTGGAAGACGAAATTGTGGGTGTTATTATTTCCACAATATGAAACAGTATCCACTGAGCAGAGAGGTGGAATTTGATGAAAAGTGTTCATGGAGGGAAAGCAATGTTCCTTTTTCCCAATATATTTTATTGATTTTTCACAGAGAGGAAGGAAGAGGGATAGAGAGTTAGAAACATCGATGAGAGAGAAACATCTATCAGCTGCCTCCTGCATACTCCCCACTGGGTATGTGCCCGCAACCAAGGTACATGCCCTTGATCGGAATAGAACCTGGGACCCTTCAATCTGGAGGCCCACGCTCTATCCACTGAGCCAAACCGGTTAGGGCCCTTTTTTCCTTTAACTCTGTGATTCACTCTCATTGTATGAGATTTTGGGCCCATGGTTAGGAGAACAACGTGTATATATTGAGAATAATAGCAAGACAGTGTCCAAGACATTTTGTGAGAAAAGAGAATGCATTAAATATATATCAAGTTTGGAATCAGGTATTGCAAGATAACATGGAACAGTTTCACAGTAAATTGTCAGTGTCAGAGGAGGAGATAATGTCCAAGCTTTCAAATATACTGGCTATTTAAATACTCAGGAGAAATCAATATAGACATCACAGATAATTCACAGGAGATAGTTTGTGATCACAATTGGATATTTTCACAAATGTTTCCCTGAGAAAAATTAGAAAATGAAGTTAGTCATGGAACAATCAGACACTCTAATAAACACATACCCCTCACAAATGGTCCAGGTATAAGGTCTTGCTGCTTTCCTCGTATCTCTTTAGCCTGTGAAAAACTTCTCTTCCTTACACCTTATGTGTCAGGTATTGCAAAACTCAAAATATGCACTTTTACTAAGAGGAAAAAAACTGCTGATAAGCAATGCTGTGGTTTCTCACATGTTGCACAGGACCAACGTGAGTTTCCCTTTTTTGATTCATAGATAAATTACAAACAGAAAATTCAAACAATTATGGTGCCTCTGATGGGTCCTCTCTCTGCTTCGTTTTGCTGGGAGACTAGCTTAGTACTCCCTCCAACAGCTCAGGAGTTCCTGGGTTTCTCTTATGAACCCTGTAGACATGGAATGGAGAAATCATTTTCTTCAATTGACCATGACTTTATAGTCCATGGTCTATAGTAATCTGCCTAAGCACACCCATGTGGAGGAACAGAAAAATGAAATTTCCAAAATAGTGGGAGTCTTAACTCAGGGAATTTTCCTGGATTGTTGGAAATCGGTAAAGCAGCACTGCAAAAGTACAAAGCATCGGTCTTTCAGGGCAGCATACCTTGAATACACGGTCATGATGGTCTTATTTGCTGTCTCCTAGAATAAGCAACATGTTAGAGGGGCATTTATGGAGATCTCTAATTTCTGCTCCTCCAGTGCAATGTTAAACCATGCATTTAATAGAAACAGGCAGGAGGAAACCAATAACTCTTTTCCTGAGCAATCAAACAGAGTCAAGCAAAACAATCTTGATGGTGGTGTAGTGGAAGAAAAACTTTCTCTACCCTCTTAGATTCAGTTACTGGGGCCTGTGAATTAAACTGACAACCGATAGATTAACAGGGGAGCACACATAGGTTTCTTTATTGATGCTAATATTTTCGTGTGCACAGAGACTTCATATAAAAGAGACCCAAAGGTGGCAATATCTTTTAAAGAAAGACAATAGATTGTAAAGAAGTGACCAAACAAAGGAAAAGCAGTTTGGGCTCCTAGGGGCAATAAACTGTGGGAAGATGAGTAGGAAATGGATGATAGATAAGGGTTATTTAGTAAGGTTCGTTCTGCAGACTCAAGTTGTTCTCTGATAAGAGTCTTGTCCTCTTCCTAGGAAGGCACCTTTACAAATTGAAATGTGTGTCACTTGTACAAAGGGAAATTTATGCCTTGCTTTTAAGCAAAAAAGGGGAGTTCTTCCTGAGTCTTCTGCTTTTCAATTTCCATCAGCTCAAAATAATCTTCATGCCAAAGGGGCATATTTGGGGGTAACATATTCTGATCCCCTTTATTGCTGATTATATTTGTACCTACAAGGCAATAGATTTCATTTTTCCTTTGCAGTGGGAACAGAACAACAGGACACCAGCACCAATAAGAAACTCTCAGGAACTTGAGGCCCAGGGGCAGGCTCATATCACATTACTCCTTTATCTTCTCTTCTTTGGCATCTTTTCAGGATGTAAGATTCTAAACTTTGACTCTTTCTTCACCCCACCTCCAAGTGTAGCTTTGGATGGTAGGGGCAGCTATGGCCTATGAGTAACTTTTTATCGAGGACCCTCTTTCTCAGGCCCTTCCTGGAACTCCTCCTCAACCTTGGCTCTCATCCCTGCTTTTGGCTCCCCAGGTGTCTTAGTCCTCTCCTCAGATGGGAGAGGGTGGCCTCATCTTCCATGGGCTTTGGATCTCTAGGTTATGCTAGAAGTTCACTTCCTTATTCTAGTGGTACAAGTATTTTAAAGCCCTGCACAACATTGTGATGCCTTCTCACGGAAGGGGATCAGAATATGATACCTCAAATTATGTCATTTTGGCATAAGGATTATTTTGAAGTGAAGGTAATTAAGAAAAAGCAAACACAGGAAGTGTTCTCTGCCTAAAAGCAGGGCATAAATTTTCCTTGTGAAGGCATCCCCTTCTCCTATGCCAAGAACAGAACAACACTTATCATTGACGACAAAGCACCAAGTTGATGCTGCAGAGCAAACATTATTAAGTGACCCTGAGCCACCATTAATTTCTCCTCTATATTTTCTAGCCATCCCCTCCCCTCCACAACTTATTGCCTCTAAAAGGCCAAACCCTCTTACCTCTATCTAGTCACTTCTCCATAACTGTCACCCTATGTCAAAATGGTATATAAGCACTGAAGCCAGATCACTTCTTTGGATTTTCACTTCTTTCCTGTGAAATCTTGTAAATGTAAAAAATATTAACATCAATTTCTCCTGTCAATCTATTGTGTGTCAGTTTAATTTTTACTCCCCGGTTATAGAACATAAGAGGGTAGAGTAAAAGTTTTCCTCCCCTACATTACTGCCTGTCTCACTGTCAGTCTGGTTAATAAATATGTATTGACTGCCAGAAGAGTCTACATATACCAGGGCCTGTGACAAGGAAGAGCTCTCGGCTTAGAGGCAGCTGTGCCATGCTCATTTGACAGAGCTTGGCAGCATCTTAACGACTAGCCACAAAAGGAAAGTGCGAAGGGGCACAGCTTCTCTTGGAGAACACCAAGATACCATCAATCTCTGAGCCAGCCCAGTGCAAGCTGGAAAAAAGTGCCTTCAGCAATAAGGAGGGAGCAGGGAGTGCAGAGGCAAAATGGGTAATGAGTCAGAAAGGAATGTCTGCTAACCCACACTCACATACCTGCATGCCAGTATGAAGAGAGCTCGGTAAATTCCTTTACACATACCAGGGTCTCGCACACACTTCGGAGGGCAATTTTTCCACGTGAGAATCTGCCCTGTGCATTACAGAACAGTAAGTAGGTCACTGACTTGCTTTGGGATGAAACTCTGCCGAAGTGTGCTGTCACTGTGACATCTATTTTCTTCTCATGCTTTCTCAGCATTACCAGCCTCGGTTTTGTTCAGTAGATAATAGAGTGAAAGTTGTACAGTGGCCCCACAATCACTGCTCCAGAGGAAAATGGGGGGAGGGCTGGGTTATGGGTTTGGTGTTTTTATTTGTTTGTCTTTAAATAAATGAGCCTAGAACAAGATTTCCGGAATTCACAAACAGATGCTTGTTAGAGTAGATTTTTAATGCAACAATATAAAAATAAATTAAATCCAGGTATGAAAAATAATTTTCCAACATGACTTTGTCTTTAATCTCCACCTCTTCACTTAGATGCAGATACGGGGGAAAGAACTTAACCTAAAAAGCTCAAATTTCCATCTGTTACTTTAAATATCAGGTCGGCGTTAGTACTTTTAGAAAGCTTAACAGACCTCTTTGATGCAACAAGAAAGAAAACATACTCTCTGAGCAGTAAAATCCAGGTGTAAACCAAAATTACTTTTAGACTGTAATAAGAAATAAAAAGCATTTATTTGAGCAAGGGGAAGTGCAGCCTGGGAGACAGGCTCAGGTAGCAACTTAAACTGTGTTCCATGGAGACAAAGGGGATGCCCTCTCTTATTGGGAAAGTTTCTAATTTTATGCAAATGAGGTTTCTAAATTGTGCAGTTCTGATTGGTCATATGAAGTAGTTCTGATTGATTGGCATAGATCCAAATGAGAATACAATGTTTGTGCAGTTTGGGTTGGATGGGGCAGGTCTCAGTCCGTTGGTAGAAAGGTGAAAGCAGGGCTTCACTGCAGTAGTTGACCCAGTCTACACAAACAAACTGCACATAATGCAGGAAGCCAAGAGTTCAGTCTAAGGTTCTTCCAGGTATACAGAGTACATGATGAGCTCGTCAGTAAATGGCCATAGACTCCTATTATTCATAAAATTTGGGCCCTTGGTTGACCATGGAGAGTCCATCTCAGCAGATAAATCCCTTCTCAGTGTTTACATCCCTGCTCTTTGTTTCCATGATGCAATGGGTCACTTTTGAGACTCAGCAAAGTGAGCCCAGGATGGCCATCAAGATTAGGGCATTTGCTGGCCAAAACAGCTATAGAGCAAGGGGAGTCTCATCCCAAATTAGCCACTGTCTTAGTGTTTTCTTGAATAGGTAGTCCAGGCCGCATCTTTGTCAGCCTTCTCATCTTACCAAAGAACAACCCAACCATAATGGGGTGCATTTTTCTGTGGCAGGAAAATGAAGTAAGGTAGAAAATTGTGGAGGTCAGCACTCAACTTTGGTCAGATTCTCAATCCTACCTCACACTCTGTGGTAAAGAAACAAAGTATGTATAGGTTGGGAGGGGGCGAGGTAGGGTTGAGAGGTGAGTGGATACAGAAGACACTTCTCTTAAAGGCAATTTTTGGAAAACAAAATTTCTTGCCCCAGTAGAGAAAATATATACAATGGAAAATTCCTTATTGCCTATAGCACTTGCTTCTACTTGCTTCTGCTACAGGAGCTATTTTATAACTCTGTAAATTGTAAGTAAAGGATAGACATGCAAATTCTGTCCTGTTTGGTTTAATTGACTTCCTTCTCCCCTGTGGGGGTGAAAAAACAGTTCACCTCCATTTGCAATTCATTTTAACATTCTTTACTCCATATAAACTGGGCTGCTTCTTTTTAAAATCAGTTATAACAAGTACCTGGTTCCCTAAGTAATTATGAGTAAAATCAAATCTTTAACACATGTTCACTTTTATATAGGTATGAGGGTCACAGTTTTACTTTTTTCTGAATATTCTCTTGTAACACCCTTGTAAGACTTCTTTCTGAGGCGGCAGCAGAAGGAAACATGGTGGTGGCCTTCAACCTGGAGGCTAGTACTGGGTCATCTGATCTGCAGGTAAGGGACAGATGGCTCTCACAGAGCTGTGCTCTACAGAGGGAGCAAATTGGCTCTTGGCAAGGGACATGCCCTCTCTCCCCTCTAACCTTGCAGGTTAATACCACCATAGAAACATGAAAATGGTTACTTATCCGGAGAAGACATACTTCCCATTTTCGAAGGCATTACTTCAGGTCCTCTCTCAGCTTGTTTCCCACGCTCTCTACTAGCAGATTGCTACATGGGAGATCTGCAGTCTCACCCAGTGGGCAGGGCTGGGTTTCTGCAACCCCCTGAGCTTTGCCAACACACAATGATCAGTGGCATTCTTAAAATTCCTGACATAGCAGAGAAGCCAGGCTTGGCCCCACAAATGCCCTTGAACTGAGGTTCTGACCCTAATGGGGCATTTATCTTTTATTCACAGCCAGAGGTTAGGACCTATTTATGTAAATCCTCTGCCAAGGGTCAATCCATCTTGACCTCCCGGTTTTCAGTTCTCTAATTGTCTCAGGTATTTTTTAGACCCCTTTGGAAACTCTTCATTCAGTGAAAAAGCTTTGGGGTCAGTAAGAATTCGGTTACAAAGGGAACGGGTGTGTTGGGGGGGTGGGGATGGGGGGGCTGGAATTGTTGAGGAGGCTTCCTTTGAAGTGTTCTAAGAAGCTTTCAGAGGCCACCCAGTTTACAAAGTAAAAACAGAAATGACCTCATGCACCCCATTTTATTCACGGAAAATAAGCTTTCTTGAAAAGGTATCTTCACCTAAGAAGTTTCTTAGAACACACATTGTGCAATTTCAGCTTCCTAGAGCATGTATTGTCCAATCTCAGCGGTGGTAAGGGGTTGGGAAAGGAGCTATTAGAATTGAGGGCCTATGGGCGGGTGCTGGCTTCTCAGGCAATTGTCCCCAGTTAATGGGCCCAGCACCTTCCCAGCTTTGCATTTTAAAAGGAGGCCCCAGAATAGTGAGAAAATACTTGATTCCTAAGAACTAACTCAGGTTACAGAGATTTCAGACCACATGGGAAGCCAGCAGGGGAGATATTTAGGGGTCAGCAGGTCTTCTGGGGGCCCTCAAATCATTCTTGATTGAGAGCCTTGTGCTCTAGCCTTTAACTCACAGTAATAAAGACTTTCAGGGAAGGAATCCCTAGGAAACCAGCCCAACTGTTTAACAACCCCGACAAGGAATTTCTCTTTTTCACTAACTAAATTTTCATCTTCTCTACCTTAAGCCTGTTGGATTTTCACGCTCCATTTTCAATAGAAAAGTGGGCAGAATCTTGTCTTAAAACAAACAGAAACATTGTTTTCTTCATTTGCTGCCATCTTTTTATTGTGAAAAACTTCAAATATACAAGAAAGTTGAAAGAACAATACAATAAATACCCCATATCCCCACCATTTAAATCTAACAAATGTTAACCTTTTAGTATATTGTCTTTATGTGCAGAACTATATATACAAATTTACTCATGCATGTATATGTGTATTTTTGCTAATCTATTTAACAGTAAACTTCACCCCAAATATTTCAGCTTGAATATCTTAATATAAGTTCATTCTCTTATATAAATATCATAACATCTAGCACCCTTAAGAAAATCAATGGTAATTTTTCAATATCATTTTACTCTCAGAATCTCTATCTTCAAATCTTCCCAATTTACACTATAATGTCTTGTAGCAGTTTCTTTTTAAAATCAGGATTCATGGGGGGCGGGGGGAGACTCATGTAATACTTTAAACAATAAATAATTTAAATTTAAAAAATCAGGATCCAATCATAGTTCATGTTTGGTTTCTTTAGTCCCCCTACTTCTTTTTTTAATGACATTATCTTTTTTAGAGACTTTGTATAAAGTCTTGCATTCCGGATTTATCTGATTATTTCCTTGTGGTGATATTTAACTTGTTCTTCTATCTCTTAGATTTCCTGTTGTTATGAGTTGAATTGTGTCTGTCCCCTGAAATCATATGTTGAAGCCCTAACCCCAAAAACTTCAGAATGTGACCTTATTTGGAAATAGGGTTGTTGCAAATGTAATTAGTTAAGATGAGGTTATACTGGAGTAGGGTAGATATCTAATCTGAAATGACTGGTGCCCTTATAAAGGGGAGCATGTAGCAATAGACACACAGAAGGAGAACACCATGTAAACATAAAGGCAGAGATTATGCTTGTACACATCAAGGAATGCTAGACTGCCAGCAAACCACCAGAAGCTAGGAGGGAAGCATGGGGCAGATCCTTTTTCATAGCCTTCACAAGGAACCAACTCTGCCCACACCTTAATCTCACACTCCTAGCCTCTAGAACTGTGAGACAATAAATGTCTGTTGTTTGATCCCACCCAGTTTGTGATCATTTGTTATGGCAGTCCTAGCAAATGAATATACCTGTAAACTGGATGTTAGGTCTAGAGGCTTGAATAGAATCAGGTTAAGAATACTACATAGGTGATGCTCTATAATCACTGTCTTGAAATTCTTTGTGATCTTATCTTTATACTAGAGGCCCAGTGCATGACATTCATGAACTAGGGGGAGTCCCTCAGCCTCGCCTGCACCCTCTCAGAGTCCAGGGCCCCCTTCCCCAGGGGTCCTTAGCGCTGCCACGGAGGCAGAAGAGGCTCCCACCACCGCCACTGCACTTGCCAGCTGTGAGCCCGGCTTCTGGCTGAGCAGTGCTCCCCCTGTGGGAGAGCACTGACCACCAGAGCGAGCTCCTGCATTGAGTATCTGCCCCCTGGTGGTCAGTTCACATCATAGAGACCAGTCATTCCACCGTTTAGTCCATTTGCATATTAGCCTTTTACTATATAGGATTTGTGTTTGGTGAGTGGAGTCCAGTGGGATAATGGAGCATGCACTAGAGCAGCGGTTCTCAACCTGTGGGTCGCGACCCCTTTGGGGGTCGAATGACCCTTTCACAGGGGTCGCCTAAATACATCCTGCATATCAGATATTTCCATGACGATTCATAACAGTAGCAACATTACAGTTATGAAGTAGCAATGAAAATAATTTTATGGTTGGGGGTCACCACAACATGAGGAACTGTATTAAAGGGTCACGGCATTAGGAAGGTTGAGAACCACTGCACTAGAGGCTTGGAGCCTCAGCTTATGCATAGGTTCCTAGGACAGATTCTTGAGGACCACTCCCCCAACCCCCAGTGCCATAGGCCCTGCCCAACCTCCCTGTCTCCAAAGTTTCTCAGCAACTGTTGTTGACCTCTGTACCCAATGGGAGCCTGGGTTTGAGTGCAGGAAAGGTAAGGGTTGAATGCATTTGCTCTTCCACATCTTGGGATAAGGCATGGTGGTGGTGTTCACACCCCAGGCTATAATGCCACATCAAATTCAGCAGGTGACTAGGCAAGGATAGCCTCTCATCCAGCACCAATTCAGGTCCCTAGTGCATCTCAGCACTGAGGCTGTAATGTGATTGGAGGTCTCCCATTAGGTGTTGCTTTGGGGCAGCAGGCCCATGGGAAGGGAAGATGCTTGGCTTGACTTCCCTGCCTCTAACCAAGAGGGCACATCACATTGCATTAGCCTAGAGCAGCGGTTCTCAACCTGTGGGTCGTGACCCCTTTGGGGGTCAAATGACCCTTTCACAGGGGTCGCCTAAGACCATCAGAAAACACATATATAATTACATATTGTTTTTGTGATGAATCACCATGCTTTCATTATGTTCAATTTGTAACAATGAAAATACATCCTGCATATCAGATATTTACATTATGATTCATAACAGTAGCAAAATTACAGTGATGAAGTAGCAACAAAAATAATTTTATGGTTGGGGGTCACCACAACATGAGGAACTATATTAAAGGGTCGCAGCATTAGGAAGGTTGAGAACCCCTGGCCTAGAGAGTCCAGGAATGGGAAACTGGCAACCATCAGGCTGGAGTGCCTGCATGCCCCATATCATGGAGCAGGGCCCCTGGGTGCCTATAAGGATCTGCACTTGCCCCCTGAATGTTCCTGTGCAAAGTGAGTATCCCATACCTAGATAGACCCTTTCCCCTTCCTCCTACCGTCCTGAATCTGGTTTATGTTAGTATCTTCTGACAACTCAAGGCAGTCTCCAGGACAAGTCACAAAATACAAGTTATAAAATTTTAGTTATTCCACATGCAAATTAAGTGCTCTTACACAGAGGAAAACATCGATTTGAGAGAGACACATCAATTGCCTCCTGCATGCACCCCGAGAAGGAACCTGCAACCCAGATAGTGTCCTTGATCAGAATCAAACCTGAGACTCTTCAGTCAGCAGGCTGATGCTCTATCCACTGAGCCAAACTGGCTACCGCCAGGGGCATTTGCTTTTGAAACAGCCACTGCACAATATAAAGATGAAGGGTAAAATTCATGCTAATTAAAAATTGGGCAGAGGATCTGAATAGACATTTCTCTAAAGAGGACATACAGAAGGCCAAAAGACATATGAAAAAATGCTCAACACCACTAATCATCAGAAAAATGCAAATCAAAACCACAATGAGATATCACCTCACACCTGTCAGAATGGCTATTCATAAAAAAAAATCAACAAACAAGTGCTGGAGAGGATGTGGAGATGAGGGAACCCTCATGCACTGCAGGTGGGAATGCAGACTGGTGCAGCCACTGTGGAGAACAGTATGGAGTTTCCTCAAAAAACTAAAAGTGGAACTACCATTTGACCCAGTTATCCCACTTCTAGGAATATATCCCAAGAAAACAGAAACACCAGTCAGAAAGGATATATGCACCCTTATCTTCATAGCAGCACAATTTACAATAGCTAAGGTTTGGAAACAGCCCAAGTATATGAATAGATAAAAACTTCTCCAATGGTCAAAACAAAAACTCTATAGCCATTATGTAATAACTCCCTTTACTCCTCTGCCTTCACCCAGCCCCTGGTAACCTCCATTTTATTCTCTTTCTCTATATACTTTTTTTATTTGATCTTTTCAGCTTCTCTCATTATCACTTTCTACTCCTTGACCATTTTAGTTCATGTTCCCAAAAGATAGTATATATTTGAAGGGAAGATAGAAATTGCAGCAGCCACAAAATAAATACATAACACTAATAAGTGTCAACTACAATAACAAGAAAAACTAAAGTGATTTACTAACTTCTAGGAGTTTTAGGTAATTATTTCATTTAACGTTTATATTAACATTGCAGGAAAGATATCATTAGTACCACTTTATGAATGAGAACACTTAATCTTGGAGAGGTTAAATAACTAAGCCAAAATCATGCCTATATAAAAACTAGTGGCCCGGTGCACAGAATTTGTGCACATTAAAAGAGAATTCATTAGAGGAAATATTTTAATATTGCTATTTGCCCTTTCTCTATAATAAAAGTGTCAGAGATGAAAGAAAATTAGTCAAATGTATATGAAAATCTCCCTCCTGTCAGAGTCTGGGGCACACCACGGGACCCAGAGTCAAGTCCCCACCCACCTGCATGTGCCTTGAAAACACATGAGACCTAGACCTGGCCGGCCCCACCCCCATCAAGCCCTGCAGGGCAGGGGGCGCAGACTCAGGTTCCCCTACCCGGCACCGGGTGGAGGGCACAGCCTCAGGTCCCCCGTCAAGCCCTGCTGGGCAAGGGGCGTGGCCTCAGGTCCCCTGGCCCTAGTGCAAGGGCATGAGGGTGCGAGGGTGTGACAACCATTTGCATATTAGCTCTTTATTATATAGGATGATGGAGTAGCAATAAGAATTCAAGTACATTCGGCACTAGAGCTTTTGCACTCCCCTCTGTGAAGAACTGAATTGAATCTAGGAACTCTCATTTAGAAAGAGGCAAGACATTCACTAGGGCCAGGTCCTTTCCTGTCCCAGATCCCAGAAATAAAATATCAGACTCTAGTCCTGTATTAATTTGCTAGGGCTGCTATGACAAAGTGCCACAAACTAGGTGCTTAGAACAGAAATTTATTTTCTCACAGTTCTGGAGGCTAGAAGTCTAACATCAAGATGTTAGTATGTTTGATTTCTTGGGAGGCATCTTTCCTTGACTTGCACATCTGCCTTCTCCCTGTGTCCTCACATTGTCTTCCGTCTGTGAATGAATGTCCCAAGTGCCTCTTTCTATGTGAAAAGTTTCCTCTGACACCCTAATGGCCTCATTTTACTTAATCACCTTCTTGAAGGCCCTATTTCTGAATTCAGTAACATTCTGGGACAGTAGGGACTAGGGATCCAATGTATAAATTTGGGGGTGGGGCAACAAAATTCAGCCCATAATAGGCCCTGAGACTTGGAAAAAAGAAAGTTTATAACCAAGATAAACATCTCCACAAAAAATTGTATGTGACTCAAGTATGTACAATCCTTCTGTTCACTTATGTTTTTCATCTTGTCCAGTGTCTTTCAAACTTTTTACTACACCCATGCATAAAATTTTATGGTCAATGCATGCATACATATTTTTATAAAACCAAACCAGTTTCACAATTAATTCTGATTTTAATATGTGAAATGCATTCTGACACTTTCTACTCTGTTTTCTCTTTTATTTTGTTCTTTTAAATTAAAATAAATGCTGGTTGTCCCTCACTGCATTGATTTTAGGAACTATTCTTCTTAACGAACTGCTATTTGAATATTAATGTTCTGATTTGTGTTATCAGCTGTGACTGTCAATTTTTTTTCATTCTATCACTGTTCTCAAAGCTCTAATCTCCTTCTCCCACCACCCTACACATGTATTAGATCAATTGGACTTTGTGTTTTTCAAAGTCTTTACGCACTCATCCATTAGTTTCCGTCTCTAACTCCTTCATTTCTGTCAACTGCCCAGGAAACTGTGGCCCCATCTCCTCTGTAACAGATAGAAAATTGCCATCTAATGGTGGAAGAGAGACAATGCAGGCTTACATTTAGCATCCTTCCTCTCAATTCTCTCTCTCTCTCTCTCTCTCTCTCTCTCTCTCTCTCTCTCTCTCTCTCTCTCTTCCTGTCCTCCTCCATCACCCATTTCTGATGCAGTTTTCATAAACACTTACCAGCATTTTAACAGGAACTCCGTCCTTTCAGAGACTTTCAATGAATCTTCCTGAAGTGATATTGCATTCTGTAAATTTAGCTACTCCTTTCACAGAAGTTTGAGGATCTGCGTGCTAGATGTAGCTCTGTCCTCTACTAGCTGTGTGACCTTGAACATACCACCTACCTCTCTGAGTCTCAGTTGTCTTAACCACAAAATGAGCATGATAAAACCAGCCCTGACAACTTCCTTGGGTTGTCTTGTGGTTCAGCAAAGAAAATACAGCTTGTTTCTGTTCCTCTCCTCTTCTGTCTATTCTCAATTCACCAGCCAGATCCTGTTAAAACTAAATCAGATCGTGTCACTCCCGTTCAAAACCCTCCACTGCTTTCTCCGAGTAAAAACCCAAGTCCCTACAGTCACCAAGAAGGTCCTATATAATGTAATCTGTTCAACTCCCTGACACCACAGGGCAAGGGACATTGGAGTACCACTGCCAGCTTCCATGGGGCCTGGGGTGGGGGTTGGGTGGAAGGTCAGCATCCTGCTTGGCCCCCTTTGAACCCTGGTGGAGGTTGTGACGTGGTTGGCTGGAGTGGGGCTGGGTATTTTCAAAATCTTTTCTGCCCAGTGAGGCCACTTTTTCTGTTTCCTTGCCTAGGGAAACAGGCCTTTCTTGAGGCCTTTTGTTTTTCTGCCTATTGACAGTTCCACGCTGGAGGCTTCTTCAGCCGCTTGTCCAGGATATATGGGTGGCAATAAGGAAGCTGAGGAAATTGACTACCTTATTGTTCCTCAAGTTCTGAGGTCCCTAGACAGTCTGTCTTCTTCTTTCTACCTTGCACAATCTTCCTATGCTTATTTGTGTGTGTTTTTTCCAGGCTGTTGTTGTTGTTTTTTATGTGTTTTTACTGTAAGAGGTAGGACCTGTGAGGAATGAGTCTACTCCATCTGGCACAGAACTGAAGGTGGATATGAGATTTGAGAGCCTCTGAGAAGGGCCTGGATGTTAAAAACAGAATGTTTTTATGTGCTGCCTTAGAGAACCCTTTCCACATAGCACTGAAGAATCACCTTCTCTAAGAAGGGCCAAGGAACTCCCATGAACATGTCCAAAAAATACAAAAAGTGAGGCAACCAGCTAAGGTTGTGGAGGTTTTACTCTGAACAGAGGCATCCCACTGAGATAGTGAATAGGGCTTCATTTCAGCCACATTCCCCTTTCAAAACTCTGTGCCCTGGTGTGAGAAATTCATAAGGAAAATGTTTAATTCACTTAATAACAAGGAGCACCATTTTTTTATGCACCAAGGTGCTATATGATATTTATTCCATCACTTAGTGATGGAATAAATGTCAAGATTTTTTTTAAAGATAATCATTATGACTGGTATTATTCCATATTGCCCTAGAAGACATAGGTAATATGATTTTTTAAAGGAAGTGATTTGATTGTCTCCTCCCAAAGCAGACTTAGTAAGCTGAGGGTCTTATATAAGATATATGTGCCAAAACCGGTTTGGCTCAGTGGATAGAGCATCGGCCTGCGGACTGAAAGGTCCCAGGTTTGATTCCGGTCAAGGGCATGTACCTTGGTTGCGGGCACATCCCCAATGGGGGTGTGCAGGAGGCAGCTGATTGATGTTTCTCTCTCATCGATGTTTCTAACTCTCTATCTCTCTCCCTTCCTCTCTGTAAAAAATCAATAAAATATATTTAAAAAAAAAAGATATATGATACAAGATAAATATAAAAAATTAATAGCTTCCCTATGCTAACTATAATCAGATATAAGTTGTAATGACAAAATATTCCACTTACAATGGAAGCAAACCTATTTTAAAATCTAAGAATAATTTTAACAAGAAATTGATAAAAACTATATTAGAGTATGAAACTTCACTGAAAAAATCTGATTGAGTGAACAGATATACTAAGTTACTAGAGGGAAGACTCAATATTATAAATGCTTTGGCTCTCCCCAACATAATTATGAAATGTTAAATAAAACTGTTATAATTCTATGTTCTCCATGTCAAATGTAACCTCCTCAAAAAGGCTTTCCCTCGCCACTCTATCAAATATTTTCCTTGCTCCCTCTTTTGTAATGCTCTAGCCTTCCAACTTGTTCTAGCCTTCTTTATAAGTAAACTAGAGGCCCAGTGCATGAATTTGTGCACTGCTGGGGTCCCTCAGCCTGGCCTGCGGGGATTGGGCCAAAACTGGCTCTTCAACATCCCCCAAGGGGTCCCGAATTGTAAGAGGGCGGTTCTCAGGTGATGCAACCTGGAATCAGGCTCCCTCCTCTCTGGTTCCGGGTGCATCACCCAAGAACTGAGAACCGCAGCTGGCAAGTCACCACAGCTTGGCAGTTCCTGCATTGAGCATCTGCCCCATAGTTACCAGCTGGACGGTCGGACAGTTGGATAGTCGCTTAGGCTTTTATATATATAGCTAATATAAAGCACTAACTTTATATTACATATTTATTTGCTTTCTCTTTTACTTGTCTATTAGCAATAAGTTCCATGAAAGCACATTCTTTTTCTTTTTTTTATGCTTCAACCTTAACTTTTACTTATTTTTTATTTATTTGTTTTTTGACTTTTAATTTATTTATTGATTAAGGTATTACAGATGTGTCCTTCTCTCCCCATTACCCCTACACACACACTCATGCCCTCACCCCCCTGTTGTCGGTGTCCATTGGTTAGGCTTATATGCATGCATACAGGTCCTTTGGTTGCTCTCTTCCCCTTACCCCCACTGTCCCCTACCTTCCCTCTGAGGTTTGATGGTCTGTTCGATGCTTCTCTGTCTCTGGGTCTATTTTTGTTCACCAGTTTATGTTGTTCATTATATTCCACAGATGAGTGAGATCATGTGGTATTTATCTTTCTCTGACTGGCTTATTTCACCTAGACACACCAATTAGAAAGGATATATGCACCCCTATGTTCATAGCAGCACAATTCACCATAGCTAAGATTTAGAAACAACCTAAGTGCCCATTAGCAGATGAGTGGTTTAAAAAACTGTGGTACAGCTACACAATGGAATACTACGCTGCTGTAAAAAAGTTCTTACAATTTGCAACATCATGGATGGAACTGGAGGGCATTACTTTCTTCTTCTTATTCACCACTGTTTCCTCAGATGCCAGAACTGTGCCTGGTGCATAGTAAGTGCTCAATAAATATTTGTTGGATGAATGAATAAATGAACAAATGAAAGGCATAACATATTACTTTCATGAATTCAGTTATATATTAAAGTACTGGGAAGGAGATATCTTTAGGGGCTCTACTTCTAGGATTAGATAATAATATATATTTGTGATTTTGACATCCCTAATGACAAGCAATTGAAAATATTTGATATTTTTTGTTCCCTTGAGTATTTAATCTCTCACTCTCAAATATCATGAAAATTTTAATTGGTGGTGTCCAGTTGAATAAAATTTTACTCTACATGTATGAAGCTTGTAACTATTCTTTCAGATTTTTGCAGGATGAATGAATTTATAACTAAATTCATGATGCCAAACCTGCATAGCAATTTCCTTAGTTTAGTGAATGAAAAACCATTCATAGCAGATATATTTCTCAAATCCCCTAGCTCAGGGGTAGGCAACCCCTGGCATACGTGCCAAACATGGCACGCCAGTAACTTTTGCTGGCACGCGAAACCCTCTCTTCTTCAAGGTTCTTCACATACGACACCTTAAGAGATATCAAGTAGGCGTAACATGTTCTCAAAAAATTAGGGTTGGCACGCAGAAGAATTTTGAGTCAGAGATTTTGCTGGTTTTGGCATGCACTCACAAAAAGGTTGCCCACCCCTGCCCTAGCTTCTTCTAATCCTACATTATCTAAGTGTTAACTTTCTTATTCTAAACAGTCCATGGGCATTCTTCATTATGATGCTTAAGGCAAGAGGAAAGTAAAATGTCATGACCTCTTTTGATATTATGAAAACGATTATTTTACCAGTAGGAATAGATGGGAAAGGTTGTTTACTGGTCAATAACTATTTCTATATTCTATGTGCCCTTAACTAGAACTTGACACTTCTTCCAGGATGTCAGTCAAAGGACTTTATATCTTCATGAGAGGGTCATTTCTAGTTTTTCCTGTGATAAAATGGGAGAACTTTGAATCCCTTACCTAATAGTCTATGTAAACAATCCTTTCAATCAGGGTGGGGAAAAAAGGTAGAAAATAGCTATGTACAAGAAGAGTTAAATAGAACAGAGTCTGTGTCATAAGAAGAAAATCAGCCAACGAGAAATAGATGCACGGGTCATTGCTTGTTCTACATCATTTTGGGGGTTAAATACTCTACAATGTGCTTCAGGAGGCTAATACACCAGTATGCTTCATAACTCATCCATCTCCTTGTCAGGCTTTAACATTTTCCAGCACATATACATTTCTGTTTGATGCACTCCAAGTCCTCAATTTCCCTCATACTTGTCCTCCAATCAACATTCCTTTGAAATATGATCTCCACCTTCTCTCCTTACCTAAAGCTTATCTACCCTTCTAAGTACCAATCAAATCTCACCTCCTTGAACCCTTCTCTGACATTATCCGTAGAGATCACTGTCTTCACTGAATTCCTAAATTAATTCTCAGGGACAATGCACTACAAGTCTGAGGAACACAAATATAAGACATTGTCCCTGTCCTTCACCTCACACTGCCCAAGGAGTTTCTCATTTATTTAGACAAATGAAACAAAACAAAAATATACCACAATGGAAGGAACATTGCCAGTAATTAATTAATTGTTTGAGAATTTAGAGAAAGAAGAAATTACTGAGCCCTGAAGTAGTTTGGAAAGGATTTGCCAAGAACACACTTGACCTAGGTCTAAGGGGATGGATAGGATACAGATATATGGAGAAGAGAGCATTATAGGTGGTCAGGACAGAAGTAAATAAAGAATTGAGATAGAAAAGAACAAGATATGTTCCAGGAGGAAACAGGAAAAATGTCTGGACTATATTATTATTTATTTTTTAATGTATTTTTTAATTCATTTCAGAGAAGAAGGAAGAGGGAGAGAGAGATAGAAACATCAATGTTGAGAGAGAATCATTGACTGGCTGTCCCCTGGACACCCCACACTGGGGATCGAGCCCGCAACCCAGGCATGTGCCCTTGGCTGGAATCGAACCTGGGATCTTTCAGTCTGCAGGCCAATGCTCTATTCACTGAGCCAAACCAGCTAGGTCAAGGACTATATTCTTTAATGTACTAACCATAGTAAGTGCTCAGAAAGTATCATTGATTGATAGAATGAACTGAGAAAAGTAATATTTTTGCCAGGTAATAATCTGCCATTCTGTGAATATATAAACAGAAGATAGTTTCATTTTAAGGAAGTATAAGAGCATTAAGTTCCTACAAATATGAAACATTAATTATCTGGTTATCATATCTACTGATAGGCAGTATTATTAAGACAAGCTAAAGAGAACTCATCTTTTAAAATTTAGTTTAAATTAATAGAAATATAAGTATGATCTCAATTAATAATATTACTAATGGTTGCTCTCTATATCTGGCTGTTGAAAATGTCAATATGTAAGTTAAATATCTACAAAAATATGTACAATTTTAGCATAGTTCCCTTTCATTATATAGTTAACCTTTTTATTTTTGAAAATGCCTCTTTTGAGAGGTGATGTCTTCTACGAATAAGGACTTATGTACTCAAGTAACCATTAGATATATTGTTTCTGTAGAATAATAGATGATTACAAGAAGAACATATCTATTTCTGGTTCCCAGAACCACCATTCCACAGTTGCTTGAGGCATAATGACAGCAACCTTGAGTAAAGACTTTTCTCTTGCTGAAATCTGCAACATGTATCAGCAAGAATCAGGATGTCTGCTGTGGACTTGTAAGACCTGCTCCCTCATGCCTGACTTTAAGCAACAAACTGATCACATCACAGCTTTCCCCCCCTAAGTGTCAGACAACCTGACTGAACTCTGAAAAACCTAACTGCCCAATTGCTTAATTTCATTAATCAAATAAGCTTGTTTGTGTTCTGTGAGTGTGTATGTTTATGTGTTATGTATCCGTGAGCTAAAACGGTTAGTTACAGATTATGACTACATGTGGGGAAGATGTCACATTTTCTCCACTAAGGCACCTTTGGCAAGGTCAGTTTCTTCACTCCCATGAATAATCTTTTGTGGGTCACTAGTTAGGCCTTTACATAATAACAAAGAAATTAATAAGAAAGCCTGATGTTAAATCAAAGAGATGAGAATTATTTCTCACTAAAAATGAGAAAGCTACTTTCATACAGTTAAGCAAATGAAGTGAAGTGTTTTGTTGAGTTAAACACAGGTTTAGTTAATTCATACAAAGGTACTTGAAAAGTTAGAGTTTTCAGTAGAGATGTTACTCTCAAAGAATACTCATGAGAGAGAAATATGAAAATGAAATCAAGTTGGAAGAGAAAATTAATACATACAATTGTTACAATAGACCAGCTAATGTTGGTCTTAGAATTCAGTTATGAAATAATATAGAAGCTGAACACGCCTTAATTAATACAAGTGAGAATGAACAGTTACTTTCTGCCCCTAATTGTACCAAGAATTCCTCTTAAAGAGTATGTTCAAAATAGTACAGAGTTAAAAAATGGGCAGAGAGCAGTTTACAACTTCCCCCTCACAGCTAACCATCCTCAAACATACTGTGCTCTAAATTCAAAGTAGGCATAAGACGTGAAAAATTCTTCTAGTCTTGCTCTAGATACATGTCTTTTCATTTATCATAAAGTCTGCTGCTCCCCAGAATCATAGAATTTGGCATTTATCTGAAAATGCGATGGGGAAAACACATAGGTAACAAGTTCGCTTTGATAGTCAATGACACAGATCATTGTTCATGCCAATTATTTCTCCAATTATGGAAACATTATCAATTTTAGTTGAAGATATAATTCTGGCATTCTGAGTCACTTTTTTCTTCTAAGTTTTTGGCGTGGGCCAGAGTTATCCAGCATTTGATGACATGAGTTGCAGGGCTGCAGTCTTTTATCTGCCCTCCCACACTCCTCGTATCACAAGGCCAAGAATACAAGTACCTGCTCATAGCAAATAGCTCCAACATGTTTGCTTACAAGCCCGTAAATCCCATGGAAACCAGGCCAAAAAAACCTAGGAAACTGGAAGAGAGTGCATGCTGAAACAACCTAACAAAACAGGCTGCTTTTTCTAACATATTTTACCAGTACGTTTCTTTTGAGAACACACAACTAAAAGTGGACAGGCCAATTGTGATGGTTAATTTTGTGTAAACTTGACTGGGCTAAGGGATGCCCAAATACCTGGCAAAACATGATTCCTGGGTGTGTCTGTGAGGGTGTTGCCAAAGAGGTTAGCATTTGAACCAGTAGTCTGAGTAAAGAAAATCACCCTCACCAATGTGGGTAGGCATCATCCAATCACTGAGGGCCTGAGTAGAACAAAAAAGATGGAGGAAAGGCAAGTTCGCTCTTTGCTTGAGCAGAGATATCCATCTTCTCCTGCCCTTGGACATCAGCACTCCTGATTCTCAGGCCTTCAGACTCAGACTGAATTACACCACCTACTGGTTCTCCAACTTGCAGATGGCAGATCATGGGACTTCTTGACTTCCATAACCACAAGAGTCAATTCCGGCAATAAAACTCTTCTTATATATTTATATTCATTTATATTTATATTTATATACATATACCATATTGGTTATGTTTCCCTGGAGAATCCTGAATAATATACCAATGTTTCTGTGGAATGTAGAAAGCATGGCTTTTTATATAACCTGGCGATATACTCTTATACAGTTAAATCCAAACTTCCAAGGTAGAAAGTGACAGTGGGAAGGAATGATCATATTCGAATTGTTAAAATATCCATAGGGAAGACATATAAGCTCACCACAGTGTGTTATAAAACATCAGTCATTAGCTATCTCATCCTGACATTAGTCTCAAATTTACCTTCAGAATACCTGAGTTTAAGCAAGAAAGATTAGCTATACTTGGAAATGTAGGAACAGAATCCTAATGGGAACTAAAAAAATTAACTTGTCAAGAAAAACATATTTTCTTAACATATCTAAACAATTTCCCCCAAAGAGACTAAAGAGTTAGCAGTATCCTTAAAGGAGGAAATGAGAATATAAAGGATAACATCTCTAAAAGGAATTTTCTGCTTGCACACTGATTCTGCTTCATTACATTGATGATGTGCAGAAAACAAAATTAGGAATCCTCTGTGTTGACTAGGTTACCAGCCTGCATCAACAGTGGCCCTGCTTATGGACCAAGGGCTCAGCACACCCAATAGAAATATAACCATAGCTGACGCTGACCATAGCCCAGGCCCCACACCAACTGCTTTACCTGCATTTTATCATTTAACTCTCATAGCAACCATCTGAGATAGATATTTTTACTTCTATCTTAAAATAAAGAGACAAAGACATCGAAAGGCTAAATAACCTGTCAAGCTAGCTGTATAGAGGCTAAGACAACTAGTAAGTGACAGTCAGGAGACATCCTATGCCTTTCTGACTCCTCCCTTTAAGCAACTCTTAACTCTTCACACCCAAGGCTTCATGGCTCTTTTTTCACAGATATTTAAAAGATAATGCCATGATTAACTCATACAGCATGGAAAAGGTCATTATAAAAATCACAGAGGCTCTTTCTGACCTAGAAAAAGCCACAATATCAGTATGAAAAATAAAATTCAGTCAATCCAACATTAATTCACCACGTCTTAAGAAGTGAGTGCTAAATTTTATTTGCTAATATATCCCATTCCTAAAAGTGTTGTATAGCTAATATTTCTGTTTTAAATTAAAAAAGAAAATTATAGGTTTCAAAACTGTTAAAGATATCATGACAGTGCTTAAAGCTTTTTTAATGCAAATTCTTTATTGTTGAAAGTATTTTATATGTCTCCTTTTTCCCCCCATTGACCTCTCCCCACCCACTCCTTGCCCCCCCAGCACATGCCCTCACCTCTTCTACTGTCTGTGTCCATTGGTTAGACTTATATGCATGCATACAAGTCCTTTGGTTGATCTCTTACCCCCACACCCTCACCCTCCCCTACCTTCCTTCTCAGGTTTGACGGTCTGTTGGATGCTTCTATGTCTCTGTATCTATTTTTGTTTATCCGTTTATGTTGTTCATTATATTCCACAAATGAGTGTGATCATGTGATCTTTTTAAAAAAAATTTAGATCGTGTGATATTTATCTCTCTCCAACTGGCTTATTTCGCTTAGCATAATGCTCTCCAGGTCCATCCATGCTGTTGCAAATGGTAAGAGTTCTTTCTTTAATTTTTTTTTTTAATTTTAATTTTATTTTATTTTACTGAGAAGTCTCAAAACCAGAGCTGGGAATAGCTGGTTTGATTTAAAAAAAAAAAATAACTATTTTCGCACACTTACCCGGATGAAGCTCACATCTTGGAACTGTGAAGTCCTGGGCTGCTTGTTGGCAGAGGGAAGCAGGGAGGTAATCTATTACAACTCACACCTCAATTTCCCCTTCCATGCTTCTAGTCTCTACCTAAAAGCAAAACATCCCAAAAGGACTCAATTGTCATAAATCCCTCACCAGGAACAACTCTGATCTTCACTTCTCTATGACAGAAGTTGACACCACACCCAAACACATTGTCACAAAAGTATCATAACTCCCATTTATTTTTCCTAAGGACCCATTTTATATTTCCCAAAAGATATTTGTGTTTTCATTAGTGCCCCTTCCCCCTCCTCTTCTAAGAAGTCATTTGTCCTCCCAGAAGTACCCCTCTGCCCTTCCCCATCCCCTATTAATATTTAAGCTCCAAATTCTAACCTCTTCCTTGAGTCCCATTTTCCTGTGAACTAACGAATACCTATGTGAAAATATATATATATGTTAATCTGTCTTTTATCAGTTTAATTTGCAGACCTCCAAGCGCTGAACCTAAGAGGGTAGAGAAAGTTTTTTTTCTTCTCCCAAAGTTGGACTTGACCCAAGGGACACAGTTTTCCAACCCTGTATTGAATAATAACATCAAATTAGCAGGAACAATAGCTGCTGTGTTTCTTCAGTTTCCCCTTTCACGGAGGCAGACAAAACTTTGTTTCCAATTAGGATCAAAACACACTCAATAAAGGGCTTCTCAGAGCTGATGTCTATGTTCCTGCTGCAGGGATGCAAAAATAAGCATGTGAAAATTTACTTATGAGAGTCCAGTATAGAAATATTTGGCATTTTATCGAATCATTTTCTCTCTATATATTTCCCAATATATATCCTGTTGCTTTTAAACTCTGTTAATTGTTGGCATTGAAAATAGATTCTGTATTCAGAGTGATGTGCCATTCTCTACATATACTAACATTTTCCCCTTCTTAAAAATTCCTTTTTAATTGAGGGGGAAAGCACATAAAAATAAATCAAAATATTGAATTAAATATTAACTATGGTCTCGACTATATAACTAATGTTCACAGAATTGGTAAGTGAATACCTTTGTGTATTGCGAGAAAAATTTTGTTTCAATAGGGAACTCCATCTTTTATAGCACAGCCTTCTGGGTTATCAGATTCAGGTCCTGTTCATTGTCTTTGAACTATTTTGCATTTCTTTGTAAATTGCAGGTAACTGATAGATATACAAACTCTGCTTGTCTGATGGAGATTTGATTGACTTCCACTCCCTCTGGGAAAACCAGTTTTGGTTCCTTCCTGCAAATTAGACTGGATCCTGTTACTTTACCCAAATTGTCCATTCTTATCAAATGGTCGATTCTTCCAGTTTTCTTCCATATCTGACTATCACCCTCCATACTAACATCTCTAATTTTCTCCCTCCTTCCTGACTCCATCACTCACCAAGAACTAAAACCTGTCTGCCTAGATCTCTTTTGAGACTCTGGACTCCCTTGCAGCTGGCCTTTTCCTCCAGGCCCTGAATAAACTTTGTAAGTTGAGTGTCAAAGACTTAACATAAACCTTGAAGAACTCACTATCACAGTAGACCAGACCTGGGCTGGAATTCTGCTTGGATAAGCTACTGTGTAAACTACTAAGGAAGTCCAGTGAAATGCTCAAGTCGTGCACACCTTTATATGAGAGGTAACCAAGACTGTGGACAATACGACCAAGAGCACGAGCATACGAACTGGAGAGCTTCAAGGAAGTCAATGAGCTGTGCTGCCTCACCAACTGCTGCTCACATCATTCTGGTCTCCAGAGATGGTTCATGCTCAGTAGCAACTGCTATACATTTGTTCCCCAAAACTTCTGCGACATTTTTCAGTCAATAATCACAGTCAAAGTGCCAAGAAAGAAATTTGTCAAATATCTGTAATTCTTCTGACTCCTGAACAGATTTTCCTCCACCCATTTCTTGGAATCTAGTACACTGGTTACCCTAAGTGTTAAACTGGCTCTTTATTTTATGTAACTTTTTATTTTTATATCAGTGTTTCTCTTTTTCACTTCACGCATCCCTCTTTTGAAACGCTAGATCTCTGGGATTCTAAAACAACTTAACCTTTGCCAGCAAATCTCAACAGATGGTTTAACTGGTTTTACAGGTATAACGCCAACAAGAATCCTAGAGAAACTATTTCTTTAGACCCTACTTCCTCCACTTGGGAGGTTATGATCACCTGGGAGTTGTTAAGTTACTCATTATCTTTGTTTTGAACAAAAGGAGGGATGACCATATTGAATTTTATCTGAGCCCTGTGTTTCTAGAAGGTAGCAACAGTTAAGAAATCCCACAGCCCTTTCCAGGAAAGAATAAATGCAAAGAACCACTCTGCCCTTGGTACCCAAAGATAAGACCCACCTCCATCCTTCATCATTGGGGCTCCTCAAGACTCACATTAGACTCCCTGTCCACGCTGCCCCATGACTCCCTTGATTCCTTGCCTCTGTAAGACCTCAGGGGTTCTCTTTCTTCTTTGAGATATTCCTCATTAATGAACAGTGTCCTTATTACAATAGCCTGAACAAAATAGTCTCCTTAATTGGCCAGTGTCTTGTTTTCTTTGATGAAATTTTTACAATCAACATTTATTATTGTAGGGGATGAAAAACTTCATTTTTTTTCTCTACCTTTCTAGGTTCTCCCATTGGGCCCTACAAATTAACCCAACAAAGACAAATTAACAAGAGATAAACAGAGTTTATTAATGTGTACACTGTGCATAAACACAGGAATATTCAGAGATTAATAACTCAAAGAGGTAGTTAGAACTTAGTCTTATACATCATCTTAACAAAAAATAATACATTTTATTTTTTAAAAATTTTTGTTAAAAGTATTAAATATGTCGCCCCCTTTTCCCCCATTAACCCCTTCTAGCCCACCCCTCCACCCTCCACCCTATTGTCTGTGTCCATGGGTTATGCATATATGCATACAAGGTCTTTGGTTGATCTCCTTCCATCCACCCACCTCTGTCTTCCCTCAGAGATTCGAAAGTTTATTCCATGCTTCTATGTCTCTGAATCTAATTTGTTCATTAGATTCCACATATGAGTGAGACCATGTGATACTTGTCTTTCTCTGACTGGCTTATTTTGCTTAGCATAACAGGTCCCTCCAAGCTGTCTCAAAGGGTAAGAGGTCCTTCTTTTTTACTGCTGCATACTATTCCATGAAAACCAATACATTTCAGAGAAGTGACAAGACACAGAACAAGGACTTTGAGTTTTGGTGGGTGGCAAATTGTGGGAAGGTAAACATAAGGGGAAACTAATGGAAAATAAGAGCTAGTTACTAAAGTTTGTTATATTGATTCCTCTGGTGTCTAGAGTTGTCTCAGTAATTAATCTTTTTGCCTTTCTGGTAGAAAAGAAGGCAGAGATATTCTCACTTCTCCTACTTAATCGCCTTTAGTTCAAAATAATCCTTATGCCATAGTAACATATTTTGGAGTGGCATAAACTAAACATTATTCTTATATTTAATAAAAAAATAAGTAGCATAATAGATTTTTTTCTTTCAAAAAGTATTTTGGTTTTCTGTGATCGAATGATGATTTTTTTTTAGTGGAAGAAAATGTTTTTTAGCTTTGTGGCAGTTACTTGGCATACCTTTTTTGAGATAGCTGTAGTTGTGGATAATTATGATCTCCATTTCACTGATGATGACACAGGCTCAGGGACATAGGCCTTACTGTGTCAGACATAGTCTGTGCTGACATTCCACATTCTTGTACCTCCTTCTATGCCTCTCCTGGTTTTCAGAGGTTAGAAGTCTGGGAACCACATTTCTTAGACCTCCTTGCCAGTAGGATTCTGGATTCATTTTAGGTTCCCCTAATGAAATGGATATGCACAAAATTTGGAAGGTGAAGAAAAGGCACCAGCAAGTAGAACTAGATAGGTCAACAGATATGAATTTTTTCATTAGACTCCAGGTGTTTCTCTGCTAATCACCCTCCCTGATGCTGCTGGAAGCTGTGATAATTGGTGGCAGTCTCCTGTGGTTCCTTCTTTGGAGATCTGAAGCAAATTCTGAAAGCCAGCAGTAAACCTGAGAGCTAGCAGTGGCTTTCCCTGACCTTTGCTCCTCCAGCCCTTCCAACAGTCTTATAAGCATCTAAATATATGCATTATCACCCCTTTCAATTGAAATACCGAAAGTCATTTCTGTTTTGTTGTCCCAATCCTGAGTGATACAGGGGTGCCTGACATTACAGACCTTTTCATCACAGAGCTAAACTTGTGATCCAGTTGTGTTTGATTCCATAGACCAAGTTGTCTACTACCTCCCTGGTTTGCCAGCAATGCCTGCATTACAAATTCCTTCCTGCACCCTCACCTGCTCCTTGCACCATCACCTTCATTTTGGTATATGACAACTCCATTTTGAAATCATCCCTGATTTCTGATATCCTCATGTCCAATCCACCAGTTCTGCAATTCTGCTCTATCTTCAACATATATCCAGAATATGACCACTTCTCACTACTGCCAGTACAAGCCAACATGATCTCCTCTTCTCCCTTTGACTGCCAACAATCTATTCTCAACACTGCAGCCCTGTCACTCCTCGGCTCAACACCTTCCAGTGACTTTAGCTCCCACCCAGATGAAAATTCAAGTCCTTTCCATAGCCCTATCTTATTTTCTTCTGCTTTCCTCCTCACTCCACATCACCATCCTCCTCGCTCTTCTTAAAACATCTAAGTACAATCCAGCCTTAGGGCCTTTGTACTTGTTCTTCCCTCTGCTTAGAATGCTCTTCCCCAAAATATCTGCCTAGCTCACCCCCTCCCTTGCTAAAGATTTTGCTCAAATGTTACATTCCCAGCAAGGCATTCCTCCTTCCCAACCACCTAATAAAAAATAGAAACTCATCTCTCCCCAGGATTTTCTAATTCCCTTAACCTGTTTTCTCTTCCACTCAATACTTATTCATTTGTTGTCTGTCTACACCCACTAGAACAGTGGTTCTCAACCTTCCTCATGCCGCGACCCTTTAATACAGTTCCTCATGCTGTGGTGACCCCCAATTTCATTGTTACAAATGGAACATAATGAAAGCATAGTGATTAATCACAAAAACAGTATGTAATTATATATGTGTTTTCCGATGGTCTTAGGCGACCCCTGTGAAAGGGTTGTTCGACCCCCAAAGGGGTCGCAACCCACAGGTTGAGAACCGCTGCACTAGAATATAATTTCTGTGAGAATGGAGACTTCGTCTATTTTGATCACCTCTCTATCCCTAAGTCTAGACCAGTGCTTGGCACATAGTAGATACTTAACAAATAAATAAACTCAGAAAGCAGATTTAAATTAAGTGCTATAATAGATGTATAATAAAACAGGCTTGAGAATTTTGAAGAGGAAGGAATTTATTCTGATATCTGTGGAGGGGTAGAAATCAATAATGTCTCACGAAAGAACTAATATTTCAACATTGTCATGGAACATGAGTAGGATTTCCATTCTCTGAGAAAGGATAAAAACCAGAAATACTAAAAAAATGTTTATGTCTATTCTTTTTTTTTTTTTTTTTTTTTTAAATATATTTTATTGATTTTTTACAGAGAGGAAGGGAGAGAGATAGAGAGTTAGAAACATCGATGAGAGAGAAAC
The DNA here is from genome assembly GCF_964212035.1 of Myotis nattereri. Lineage (NCBI taxonomy): Eukaryota > Metazoa > Chordata > Mammalia > Chiroptera > Vespertilionidae > Myotis > Myotis nattereri. The sequence goes on along the minus strand of NC_138078.1, from coordinate 149,303,706 downwards.
ATCGATCAGCTGCCTCCTGCACATCTCCTACTGGGGATATGCCCGCAACCCAGGTACATGCCCTTGACCGGAATCGAACCTGGGACCTCTCAGTCCGCAGGCCGACGCTCTATCCACTGAGCCAAACCGGTTTCGGCATGTCTATTCTTATTAAGATTGCTAAACCTAACACTATAAAAACACACAAAAGTAGCTTCTTCAATTTTGCATTGTGTTTCATGTGATGTAACATGTAAATAAAACAGAAAATGCAAATCAACATTTATTTTCTGTGCTACTATTTGTAAGAAAATGAGTAAAATTTAACACTGAATGACCCTGAAACTGAATCTATGCCATAAATGTATCACCTCCTATTTTAACACTGTTTGGGTGGCCAGAAGTAAAACACAGGTAATCTTGCTTAGAAGACAAAGCCCTGCATTCTGATATTCTGATTTTGGTTTTGCCCCTTATAAGCTTGGGCAAGCCACTAAGTCTCATTTGATCTATACTATTTACAAAGTCAATTCCTGCTCTCATGTTCTATCCGTAGGAGGTAATGCATTTGGAATTAAATCAAACAGGCATTAAGGAAGCTTAAATGTTTTGAAATGCTGGTGCAGAAAATCATACACTTTCCCAAGGTAATCTGAGATTCAAGAGGAAGTTATTTTAATTGGTACAGATTCTGATTTTGACGTGCCTATGGCCTTACACCACGGTTCATTGTTTCTCCTTCTAAATTCTTCCCACAATGAACCATGGAATGTTACCATTAATCATTCAAGTTTTAAAATAATCAATTCACAAACCAGGTAAGTCAGTTGTGAATTTGAGAAGCCCTATTAGATCCAAATAAATTAAATGATACCAGTCTACACTCAATAAAGTCCAAGTAAAATTATGACCTTCCTATTTTTCTCCTAGTTTATTCTCATGTGACAAGAGGAAAGAAAAAAAAAATGCTTCATCGCATGCCCCTACAAATTCCTTCCTAACTGGTGTTGAATCATGGATGGGGGATTATTCAATTAGACACTTACTGCTTCTCTCTCTGTCTGCTTACAGGACAGCACATGTAGCAGCCTGAAACCTGACCTCAGACACTGGTCTCTATGTGACCCTGTGAACCTTGCCTGAGACAATTTGGTTATACACATTCATGAATCATGTGGCTATCACTTTCTCCTGTCACAGCTGATTAACCTCAGGGAATTACCATGGGAACCCATCAAGCACTAACAAGATGCAATGTAGATACTGTGTACCTGCCCAACCTGTGCATTCCCTGAAAAGTGCTTCTCTTTTCTCCCTGGGCCTCCGTCTCAGTGAGAGAAGGACTTTGTGTGGCCACATACAGCCCAAGACTTGCACATCTGTAATGAATTCTAAACCCAGGAGACTTACTTCCTACCCTTCCCAATGTTTAGATTTGAACTGGGATCTTTGAAACCTAGAGGTTTCCTCATTATTGTATTAGCTTAGGAATTCCAAATATTTTAACCAAGGGGTATTGCAGGAGTAACTTCAACACAGAGAAAATTACTTTCCTGGATGCCAGTGAACCCAGGGTCATGCTAGTGGCTTCAGTATGCTGAGGTCTCAGTCTGGAAAGTCTAGTGGTGGTTCTGGAGGGCTGCTAGTGTGGGAGAAGATCCTGAAGACCTACAGTTCACTGAGAAGTTGCCTAGGTCTAGAAATATTCAGCAAACTCGCAGTCTTTTGTTGTTAGGGTTAAGAATATGCTTAGGAAAGTGTATCATTCAACTCTCAAACAGAATCATGTAGGCTCTGAATAGCTTTCAGAAAAGGATGCATTTCACAGACATCTTCAGGGATTCCATTTTGAAGAGATCTTGTAAGCCAGTTAGAACTACACACATAAGATATTAGAAAGAAAAAAAATAGCATGGGGAGCTCCTTTCAAAGGAACTTCTGAAAAACTCAATTTGAAGTTCTTAAAAAAATATCATGGGCTCAGCCAGCATGTCTCAGTGGTTGAGCATCATTCCATGCACTAAGAGGTCAAGGTTGGATTCCCCCTCAGGCACATGCTGGGATTCTGGGCTTGATCCCCAGTAGGAGGTGTGCAGAAGGCAGCGGATGGATGTTTCTCTCTCATCAGTGTTTCTATCTCTCTCTTCCTCTCCATTCCTCTCTCTCTAAAATCAATAAAAACATATTTTTAAATGTATCACCACCATCAATGCAACCAAAGATTTGCTGGAGAAGAGAAGGTCAGTCTTAGGAGGAACTGCAATCAACTTCAGGAACATAACACAAACATCAATATCAGTAGCAGAGATATTTGCTTAAGCTCACTGGCATCAATTGGTGTAAGCATTACTAAGAATTCAATGCCCACAACAAATACTCAATGGGAACTTTCTCAGCAAGTAGGACCAAATAAGATCCACGGGACCCAGCTACCATTCTCACACTCAAGACAACTCCAAAAGATTCTGCCAAATGGTCAGGCCATTCCTGAATTCATAGACGTTCACTGCAATCTGGATCAACAAGGCGTTTTGGAAATCAGAAAAACAAATGCCAAGTCAAAGGAGAGTTCTCTGTCTACAGGCAAGTGTCCAACAACTATAAGTCACAAGGGATGGCAGATGGTGAAGGACTTTAAACTTCTCTGTTCACAAGGAAGACAGCAAACAAAATCATTTTTCTTCCCCCCATGATGCAGGCTTTAAGAACAATAACTTGCAATCACTCTTAGAATACCAGAGAATAAATAATAATGGCAGTTCATGGGTGGAGATGAGAGTTGAGGTGAGAAAGAGAAGATATGAATACAAATAGCAGAACAAATAAAAAGCATTTTTTATTCCAGAAACCTTTCCCCTTATGTCAAGTTTCCTAACTCCAAAGCTAGGCACGTGAGAATTCATTTAAAGTAGAAAACGACCTATTCCCAACTTGATCATAAATTCCAGGAAATGCCAGGCGCTTTGATTATTATGGCCCATATGCCACGAATTCATTAAAACACAGACCTATTTAAATTACAGGAAGCACCACTTTGTGGAATGAGTGTGTCCTGGCTTGACTGTTCTCTTTTAAGTGATGCTAGGCAATTCGCTTAGGTCTTTTTCTGTGTTTAACTTCACAATTGGAAAAAGGAAAGGGGGAGGGGGGGAGGAGAGGGAGAGAAGGAAAGAAAGAAATTCTCCATTTCTTCTGCGTATCATTCAGAGATGCTGTGAGAATTGGCTAATAGCATCCTTAGAACATTGAGAGGCTTCTGGAAGCCCAATGTGGGGCATTCCCAGAACTGCATGCCTCAAGCTTGGCCCATATCCCCGTGGGACTCCACAGTGCCTGGGATGTTAAGAGGTTCATACTACAGTGTCCTCCTTCAGCAAGTCTCACTTGTAAATTTTCTAAGAAGGATCTTCTTAAAGAATGTCAAGGCAATTTAATTGAGGAAAGGAAGCTAAAGGAAACATTCAGTGATAAACAGGTTGATTCATTTAATCATTTCACAAACATGTGCCAGAAACTCTGCTAGTCTCTGGGAATACAAAGCCAAATGAGGCAGGGCTCTAGCCTCAGGGAGCTTATGGACTCGTAGGAGAGGAAGACAAACAAGCCTGTGAACTGGTACTGTGCTGAAGGTAAGACTGGGTGCTATAAGAGTCCATTGAGGCCATACCTAAACTGCACTGGGGTTTCCAGAACAGGGCATGCCTTGAGCTGGACTGTAAAGACACATAGGAATTAAGTTGAGAAGGAGGAAAGGGTATTTCGGGCAGGAGCAGCATCTGCAAAAATAGGTGTGAACCAGCTTTCCTACAATGTAGAGAAATACTGAATGAGATATGTGTGAGGAGCACCTAAGGAAGAGTAGGCATTGAACAAACAGGTGAAACAAATGGAATAGAGTCAGTGAAAGAGCTAAAGAGCTTATGGTGGTGCCGGCATGAGAGCCTCGCCTCATCCATGAGGCCCTGGAATTTATGGCCGGTAGGGGAACAGACAGGATGGTTGAAGTGGTACGCACAGGATCCCAGCCTTGGCCCTATCATCCTCATCTTCAACCCTCAGACCTCCAACTGTAGTTCATATGCTGACACCATGTAGATAAAAGGAAAGTAACCATGTCAGATTGGCTTTTCTCAGAATCACTGATTTTATAAGATGTCTTGAGAAGCCGGGAACTGAATCATGTCTAGATTTATGACTATAGAATTGTAGAAAATGTACAGGCAGAGTATCCTTAAGATGCAGCGCCCTCTGGATGCAGTGGTCTGAGAGTTTAGAGATTATGCTTTGGTGAGTTGTAGCAGTTACCATCTAAAAACACTATTGACAACCCATATTTATTGAGCTCTCACTAGATGCCAGGCAAGAAACAAACAAAAAAATAAACTCTTGTCCAATCTCTACAACCTCTAATTAACACATGATGTTTCTGTTGTTCATATTTCAAGGATAGTCATTTCTTTCCATTTGGCAGTCTAGAAAAGACATTTGGATCAAAGACAGTGAATCACATTTATATGATCTCCATTTATTACAGTTCCAGGGGAGAAAGCTAGAAAAGCCTAGTCTCTGCTGCCCCCATGTGGCCACTGTTCATCATCCTTTGCTTTCAGCAACCACATGAAAATACATTTCATACACCATCAGTAGAAGTGTGAAATTAAGAAATTAAGAAGCTCTTTCTATGAAGCCAGCATTATCCTAATCCCAAAACCAGATAAAGAACTACAAAGAAAGAGACTTACAGACCAATATCCCTGATGAACATAGATGCAAAAAATCCTCAACAAAATTGTAGCAAACTGGATCCAGCATTACATTAGAGAGATCATACACCATGACCAAGTGGGATTTATTCCAGGGATGCAAGGCTGGTACAATATCCGCAAATCAATAAACGTGATACATCACATAAACAAACTGAAAGACAAAAATCACATAATCATATCAATTGATGCAGAAAAGGCATTTGACAAAGTCCAACACCCTTTTTTTGATAAAAACTTTCAGCAAAGTGGGAATAGAGGGATTATACCTCAACATAATAAAAGTTTTCTATGACAAACCTACAGCCAACATCATACTCAATGGGCAAAAACTAAAACCATTTCCCTTAAGAACAGGAACAAGACAGGGATGCCCGCTTTCACCACTCCTGTTCAACATAGTACTGGAAGTGCTAGCCAAAGCAATCAGACAAGAAGAAGAAATAAAAGGCATTCAAATTGGAAAAGAAGAAGTAAAATTGTCATTATTCTCAGATGACATGATACTGTACATAGAAAACTCCAAAGACTCCATCAAAAAATTATTAGACTTAATAAATGAATTTGGCAATGTAGCAGGATACAAAATTAACACCAAGAAATCTATAGCATTTTATACACCAATAGTGAACTTACAGGAAGATTTAAAAAAGCAATTCCATTTACCATTGCACACAAAAAATTAATATACCTAAGAATAAACTTAACTAAGGAGGTACAAGACCTCTACTCAGAAAACTACAGGACGTTGAAAAAAGAGATAGAGGAAGACATAAACAGACGGAAGAACATACTGTGCTCATGGATTGGTAGAATAAGCATCATTAAAATGTCCATACTACTCAAAGCAATCTATAGATTGAATGCACTCCCCATTAAAATACCAACAGCATATTTCACAGACCTAGAACGAACTCTCCAAAAATTCATCTGGAATAAAAAAGACCCTGAATAGCTGCAGCGATCCTGAGAAAGAAGAACAAAGTAGGTGGGATCTCAATACCAGATATCAAGCTGTATTACAAAGCCACTGTTCTCAAAACTGCCTGGTACTGGCACAAGAACAGACATATAGATCAATGGAATGGAATAGAGAACCCAGAAATCGACCTGAACCAATATTCTCAATTAATATTTCACAAAGGAGGAAAGAACATACAATGGAATCAAGACAGTCTCTTCAATAAATGGTGCTGGGAAATTTGGTCAGACACATGCAAAAAAATGAAACTAGACCACCAACTTACACCATACACAAAAATAAACTCAAAATGGATAAAGGACTTAAATGTAAGACGGGAAACCATAAAAATCTTAGAGGAATCCCCAGGCAGCAAAATCTCAGATATATGCCGAAGCAATATCTTCACTGACAAAGCTCCTAGGGCAATGGAAACTAAACAAAAAATAAACAAATGGGACTACATCAAAATAAAAAGCTTCTGCACAGCAAAAGAAACCACCAATAAAACAACAAGAAGGCCCACTGCATGGGAGAACATATTTGCCAACGATATCTCCAATAAGGGTTTAATCTCCAACATTTACAGGGAACTCATACAATTTAACAAAAGGAAGATAAACAACCCAATCAAAAAATGGGCCACGGACCTCAATAGATACTTTTCAAAAGAACACATAAGAAAGGCCAAGAGAATATGAAAGCATGCTCAAAGTCACTAATCATCTGAGAGATGCAAATCAAAACAACAATGAGGTACCATCTCACACCTGTCAGAATGGCTATCATCAACAAATCAACAAATGACAAATGCTGGCGAAGATGCGGAGAAAAAGGAACCCTGGTACACTGCTGGTGGGAATGCAGACTGGTGCAGCCACTGTGGAAGACAGTATGCAGTTTCCTCAAAAACTAAAAATGGAACTCCCATTTGACCCTGTGATCCCACTTCTAGGAATATATCCCAAGAAACCAGAAACACCAGTCAGAAAGGATATATGCACCCCTATGTTCATAGCAGCACAATTCACCATAGCTAAGATCTGGAAACAGCCTAAGTGCCTACCAGTAGATGAATGGATTAGAAAACAGTGGTACATCTACATGATGGAATACTATGCTGCTCTAAAAAGGAAGGAACTCTTACCATTTGCAACAGCATGGGTGGAACTGGAGAGCATTATGCTAAGTGAAATAAGCCAGTCAGAGAAAGATAAATATGACACGATCTCACTCATTTATGGAATATAATGAACAACATAAACCGATGAACAAAAACAGATCTAGAGACAGAGAAGCATCGATTAGATGCTCAAACCTCAGAGGGAAGGCAGGGGAGGGTGGGGGTAAGGGGGAGAGATCAACCAAAGGACTTATATGCATGCATATAAGCATAAGTGATGGACACAGACACCAGGGGGTGAGGGTGAGGGCAGGACTGGAGGGATGGGGGCATAAGGACACATTTTTAATACCTTAATTAATAAAAAAAGAAAAACAATTAAAAAAAGGATTTGGGAGAATAAAGCTACAGTCTTGTGTAAGAGGTTTCTCCTTTTCCTTGTCCCCAGGAAAATTCTATGATGAGTCCCGAGGAGATCATTTGGTTGGAGGGTCATATCCATACTTCAAGGTATCTGGTTCAACACCCCCCCCCCCCAAAAAAAAAAAATCAGGGCACATGCAGGAGTCAACCAGTGAATGCATAGATAAGTGAAACAACAACAAAGGGTAAAAAAAAACAACACTGTAAATGACATCTTAAGAGATCCCAGTAGTAAATTCTGGTTTATCCGTTTTAAAATTAAAATATATTTGGCATACAATATTAGTTTCAGGTGCACAACATAGCGATTCAACATTTATTAATATTACATGATCACCAAAATAAGTGTAGTAACCATCTGTCACTGTGCACAGTTATCACACTATTATTGACATTACCTCTGCTGTACACTACATCCCCATGGTTTCTTTGTTTTATAACTGGAAGTTTGTACCTCTTAATCCCCTTCACCTTTTTCACCAATCCTCCCATGCCCCCCTCTGGAAACCATCAGTTTGTTTTCTGTATCTCTGGGTCTGTTTCTGTTTTGTTTGGTTTGTCCATTTATTTTGTTCTTTTAGATTCCACATATAAGTGAAATCATATGGTATTTGTCTCTGTCTGTCTGACTTATTTCACTTACAAATACTCTCTGGGTCCATCCAAGTCGTTGCAAAGGACAAGATTTCATTCTTTTTCATTGCTGAGTAATATATTTATCACATCTTTATCCATTCATTTGAATTGAAGGCCCTTATTCAAGCTTTCTAAATTCCATAAGTTCCTGCAATGTCCAAACTGGTAAAAAGCAGTTTATGTCCAGGAATTCAGTAAACAAATTCTGGAAGCTATTTCAACCAATGTCTTAGCTATGTGCTGTGAGAGCTTTGAAGAATTTCAACCAAATATCAAATTTATTATTTTCGGGTCTTCTTCAACTAACCTATCCTACAGTCTCTCCTTTAAAATCTGTTATGGAATAAGTTTAGCCAAGCAAATTCATTTGTTCTTCTCCACACATAAGCCAAAACTACTAAATCAAATTATTCTCCCACATTTATTTCCCCGTTGTGAAACACTTGCTTTATTCTTTTCATTACACCAATTCCTTCCACTCTAGGAAATTTTAATTCAACTTTTCTGTGAAATGTTCTCAGCCTCCACTCAGAAAACGTAGGCCAAAAATTTCAGCATCTTCCACCTAGAGGAAAAAATAGAGACAGACAAAGCAAGAGAATGACTAGTAAACCTTTGCTCTTTGTATACTTACATAACTAGTACATGCTATCCAAAGCAAGGACTGCCTCTAGTCTTTCCATGTTGTCTTTTTCTACATTATTACAAAGATAGATAGATGATAGATGATAGAGAGAGAGAGAGAGAGAGAGAGAGAGAGAGAGAGAGAGAGAGAGATGATAGATAGATGCTGCAACCTTTTGCAGTGAGGATTCAGGATCTGAAAAAGGGGCTGACGCACAAATGAAGACACTAGACAAGAAATATGAATTTAGAAGGCATGGGGGCCAGATGGAAACCTTTCTCTAGTGGAGAGACTCGCTGAACCCCTTCACCTCTTAGCTTTTACTCAATTTTAGAATACACATCTTGCCCTCAGTTAGGCATGGCAATCCGGTAGCAGACAGATTATCTCAAAGGTCAGTAAATATTAGTAAAGATTTACTTTGAGACTACTAGGTCAGGAAATTGCTTGAGCCAACACTATCTCGACAGTACAATCAGTGCATAGCTTTTAGCCTTTGCTAAAGCTCAAGGTTCATCAGCCTTCTGAGTTCATTGTTGCACTTTCATGATAGTGTTTGACAATGGATAGCTTCCCACATATATAGGTAGATAGATAGATAGATAGATAGATAGATAGATAGATAGATAGTAGTCAAAACACCACAGTTATCATCATCCTGCCTTGATCTGTTAGTCTGATGCTGACTTTTAGGAGAAGACAGGCTGGTTAGCTTGTAGAATGTCCCAAAACAATCATGATTGTTTTTTCATGATGCCATTTGAACTTTAATCTCTTGTACCTTCTATAGACTTCAAGTTAGGTCTAGAGGTTTGATCAGTTTCAGGTTAAGCATTTTAAACAAAATACTTAATAATTGTCAAGAATAATTCATAGGTGCTACTGTGCTACCCACTACTAATGATGCTAAATTTTCTACATAATTAACAAATAATCTGTAGAGTGGCATTTTGGTTCTATTCAAAAACAACCTTTTAAAAATGCTTTTAACATCTGCTATGGACTGAATGTTTGTGTCCCACCCCTCAGAATGCATATGTTTAAACCTAATCCCCAAGTGATAGTACTAGGAGATGGGGCCTTGGGAGGTGATTAGGCCATGAGGATGGAGCCTTTATGAATGGGATTAATGCCTTTATAAGAAGAGACAAAGGCCCTGGCTGGCTTGGCTCAGTGGATAGAGCGTCAGCCTGCGGACTGAAGGGTCCCAGGTTCGATTCCGGCCAAGGGCACATGCCTGCGTTGCGGGCTCGTTCCCCAGTGGGGGGTGTGCAGGAGGCAGCCAATCAATGATTCTCTCTCATCATTGATGTTTCTATCTCTCTCTCCTTCTCCCTTCCTCTCTGAAATCAATAAAGAAATATATTTTTTTAAAAAAAAAGAAGAGACAAAGGAGCTAGCTCACCCCTTTTTTACCATGTGAGGATACAAGAATACAGCTGTCTGTAATCTGGAAGTGGGACCTCACCCAACCATACTGGTACCATAATCTTGGACTTCCAGCCTCCAGAACTGTGAGTAATAAATTTTTGTCAGTTGATAAGCCACCCAATTTATGGTATTTTGTTATAGAAACTCAAGATGACTAAGACAACATCCCTTGAGGTTCTTTGCCTGAATCAATTACTACATGGAGGTTTTCAAAATAGGAATTTATTAATTATACTAGAGGCCCAGTGCACGAAATTCATGCATGGGGCGGGGGGGGGGGGAGGGTCCCTCAGCCCTGCCTGCACCCTCTGCAATTCAGGACCCCTACACCTTTTTCTTATCTAGCTAACCTCTTCACATTTAAAAAAAATAACTGAAATACCACCTACTCTAGGAAATCCTCTTTGAACAAATCTCTTTACAATCTGTATTAAGTATTTATTATTATTATTGTTATTAGTTAAGGTATTACAAATGTGTCCTCATCCCCCCCATTAATCCCCAACCTCCCCCACCCCCCGCCCCGCACACTCATGCTCCCATCCCCCCGTTGTCCATGTCCATTGGTTTGGCTTATATACATGTATACAAGTCCTTCGGTTGATCTCTTCCCCTTACCCCCACCTTCCCCTACTTTCCTTCTGGGGATTGATAGCCTGATCGCTGTTTCTCAGTCTTTGGGTCTGTCCCTGTTCATCAGTCTATGTTGTTGTATTTTATAGCATATCATTCTTTTTCTTTAACAGCAGCTTAGAGTGGATACAATGTGCTTCTCATTCTTGCATCTGAATTTTTTCTTCTTGCTCTTGTAATAGCAAAGCTTATCCAATTTACATTTTCCCTTCAAGGGCTTATATTTGGTTCAGTTTCTAGCTGGCTCCCTGCTTTTTTTTTTTTTTTAAGCAATAAATTTGTGTTGTGATAGTAAGCCTCACTTGTAATTAAGCCCGTAGGTCTCCCTATCCGAATATTTCTATAATACCTATCACTTTAGCATACCAGAGATTGTGTTCATTTATAGACAATAACAATAAGTGTCACCTGATCATTTGCTCTTCTAGTAATATTTTATAGCAAGATGTATTATTCTAGTAATTTAACTATTACAAAACTGAGGCATACAGAAATAAATCACATTGAACAATAAAGAATGATTCAAATATCAAAGCGTACTACACTTAGGGCCTCCCTTGCCCTGTGCCTCAGATATCATAGCATATTACATAGTTCACATGGAACTCAGTTTCCTTTAAAATAGGAAGGGATCCCATACTCATGAAGCAGCTACTTCCACACATATTTTTTTTATTTAATTCACAGCACATACTCTTTGTACTAATTGTTGGGAAATCATCCTAGCAATTGCCTCTGTTCCTTTCTGTATTGTTGCCTTACATTCTGATGTCATTACTGCGCTTTTATCAGCCACTCGCTCTAATAAGATTGTGAATTATTTAAGGGCAGAGATCATGACTTGAGCTTGTGTTTCCCTGTCATGGTGCCAGATAAATACTCAGATGCCATCCAGTCCAAATGACTGTGATGAGAGAGCCTACCGTTGCTGGAAACCTCTGATTTTTATTTAAGGGGCCTCACTTGTTCTGCGCCTTTACAGAGGGGTGAGTAGGGGCTGAGGGAATTTGAGGAACCTCAGACAGAATTCTCCTCCTAAAAGATTTTTCTAAGCTAGAGCCTGGGACTGCCGGGCTTTTGTCCAATTAAAACCCGGACACACAGGAATAACAAAGGCACTGGTCTCCTACTGCTAATGCCTAGGGATCAAACCCCAGCCTGCAGGAACTCACCCCCGCAGTCAGGACCAGGCTGATGGGTGGACCTGGGCCGGTACTCCTAACTCTGGGGAGAGGGAGACTTCCCATGGCTGCAGGCTAGAGGCCCCGGACTCCGTGCCACCCACCCGAATAAGTCTATAGTGCAGGCTGGTCAGCAGAGCGGCTTCTTCACCTGGGATCATGGGGAGGCCTGGCCTGGCCTGTTAGCCCCATGATTGCAGAGAGGCCTGGTCTGGCCTGTTTGCCCCATGATCACAGGGAGGCTTGGCCTGGCCTGCCAGGCTGGGGAGCGTAGACCTGGGCTGCTGCTTGGCACTGGCACACATGCAAGTGGCCACGGGGTGGGAACATCCACTTGGCACCTGTGCCTGTAGGTATGGAGTGGCTGGGGGTGTTCTGGGACCCCAGCTGCTCAGGGCCTATGTGCGGGCCTACAGGCTAGGAGTGGCCTGGGTCCCAAGGATGTTCCCAGGCCACCTGTGTATGCAAATTAACCCACCACCATCTTTGTTGGGTTAATTTGCATACTCTCCTGATTGGCTGGTGAGTGTAGTGGAGGGATGGTCTATTTACATGTTTCTCTTTTATTATATAGGACTAGAGGCCCGGTGCACAAAAAATTGTGCACTCGGGGGGGGGGGTCCCTCAGCCCGGCCTGTGCCCTCTCACAGTCTGGGACCCCTCGGGAGATAACGACCTGCTGGCTTAGGCCTGCTCCCAGGTGGCAGAGGGCAGGCCCAATCCCTAGGTGCAGCCCCTGGTCGGGCTCAGAGCAGGGCCGATTGGGGAGTTGGGGCGCCACCCCCTGTCATGCACAGAGCAGGGCGATTGGGAGGTTGTGATGCCACCCTCAGTCACACTCAGGGTAGGGCCGACTGGAGGGTTGGGGCACCATCCCCTGTCACACTCAAGGCAGGGTCAATGGGGAGGTTGTGGCGCCAACCTGTCACGCACAGAGCAGGGCCAATCAGGGGGTTGGGGCACTGCCCCCTGTCACTCTCAGAGCAGGGCCCATCAGGGGGGTTGGGGCTCTGTACCCTGTCATGCACAGACCAGGGCCAATCAGGGGGTTGGGGCGCTGCCCCCTGTCACGCACAGAGCAGGGCCGATCAGGGGGTTGGGGCGCCGCACCCTGTCACACACAGCCGCAGGGCGATCAAGGGGTTGGGGCGCCTTCCCCTGTCACGAACAGAGCAGGGTGGATAGGGAGGTTGTGGCCCCGCCCCCTGTCACACACAGAGCTGCAGGGCGATCAGGGGGTTTGGGCGCTGCCCCCTGTCACGCTGATCCTGGTGCCAGGAGGCCTCACGGCTCCGCTGATCCTGGTGCTGGGAGGCATATTACCCTTTTAATATATAGGGTAGAGGCCTGGTACACGGGTGGGTGCCGGCTGGTTTGCCCTGAAGGGTGTCCTGGATCAGGGTGGGGGTCCCCACTGGGGTGCCTGGCCAGTCTGGGTGAGGGGCTGAGGGATGTTTTCAGGCTGGGGGTGACTGAAGCTCCCAACCGCTCCTTTTTTCCTTTTTCTTTTTTTTATTCTGGGCCAGCTTTAGCTTTGAGGCTTGGCTCCAGCTCTTAGGCCTCCGCTGCTGAAAGTAGGTTTCTGGCCTTTGCTTACAATGTTGCGATCCTGCTGGCTGAAGCCCGGACTAAAGCAGGTTTCTGGGGTTTTGTTTAGCTTCTATATTTGTTACATAGTTGCTTAGAGTTGCAGCTCAGAGGCCTGCAGCGGCAGGCGGGGAACATTGGAGTCCTCCATCACTGAAGCAAGCAAGCCTCATGTTAGTTTCAAGCTGCCTGGCTGCCCGCCGCCATCTTGGCTGGCAGTTAATTTGCATATCGCCCTGATTAGCCAATGGGAAGGGTAGCGGTCGTACGCCAATTACCATGTTTCTCTTTTATTAGATAGGATATTTTTTTCTTTATTAGGTGACATTCTTCTATAAATAATTGCTGTAGTAAATACTGTGGTGCTCTGCTCAGATCTCCTCTTCAGGGCCAGTACATTATCCCCAGTTTCTGGGAAAGTCAGCTACTGAATTCACAGCTATGTCTCTCATTGGGTGCCGGGGTCCAACCCCAGCAGGTCCAGGGGTTCCCAAAGGCGTAGACGGAGTCGGCGAAGAAGGAATGACACGGAGACAGCGTTCAGTTGATCAGCAGCTTAGCCAGGATCTCTAGCCAGGATCTCCAGCCAAGTTCTGTTCAGGATCTCCAGCGAAGTTCTGGTTAGGATCTCCAGCCAGGTTCTGTGTCCATGTTCTCTTGCTAGGTTCTGTCTCTAGGTTCTGAGGCCAGTTTCTGTCCAGGATCTTTTGCCATGTTCTCTCCAGCGAAGTTCTTCTGTCTCTAGAGAACGTTCTGTGTAGGTTCTGTGCCAATTTCTGTCTCTCTCTCTATCGCTTGCTGTCTTGTTACATCTGTATTTATACCAGTTGATTCAATCCTATCAATCTCTATTACAATGGTTAGGGCGTTTCTTATCTCCATTCCAGGGAGTAAAGATTATGTAGCTTAAGCATGATTGTTCGTAGTTAAAGTGATTAATTACCCACCTGGCACTTAGTTAAGAGGTTTTATTCCCTCCCTAACTTCAGGGGAAAATCCCTACCTGGGGATTCAACCTTTCTCAGAGAGGTGACCTTGGTTAAAACACAGCGCCAAGAAGGTGAGCAAACATATTAAGAACCGTATGCCATATATGCTAGGTCCCTTGAAACAGCAAGGATGGACCAGCTCCTGGCAATTGGGAATGGCCCTCAGATACAGGGAACTGCTTCACTCAGGGTTACACACTCACTTCCCACCCCTGCCCAGGAATCAGGCAGTAGTCAATGAGTATCTGATGTTGGAATAAAACATACAGCCCGTTCTCCTCAATTTACTACAATTCTGAAGGGCTATCCCAGCTCCACAGCTCTCTGTAGTATTGTCTGAGGCCTCAGTTGTAACTGCAGTGCAAGTTAATTCTCCCTCTGTCCAATTCAATCTTCCTTAACCTTTTTTTTTTTTTTAATATATTTTATTGATTTTTTACAGAGAGGAAGGGAGAGAGATAGAGAGTTAGAAACATCGATGAGAGAGAAACATCGATCAGCTGCCTCCTGCACATCTCCCACTGGGGATGCGCCCGCAACCCAGGCACATGCCCTCGACCGGAATCGAACCCGGGACCCCTCAGTCCGCAAGCCGACGCTCCATCCACTGAGCCAAACCGGCCTTGGCAATCTTCCTTAACCTTTACAGATGATTTCTTCTCAGTAAATCTTCCTTATGCAACTCTCCATCTCTGTTCATCTGAAACTCATTTTAAAACAATAAGAGAGCTTTCTCCTTTTTTCCTTTTATCTTTTTGTTCATTTTTAGAGTATCACTATGAACTCATGGATTTTTGTTTATTAAATGTATTGCAATAAATTGCAGCTATCGTTCTTTGTGGTGTTCAAATGATCTCAAAAGTGGTTAGTGAAGGTCCTTCATGATGCCCCCTCTGTCCCTTAGACATATCCCATTAGTCTTTAAGTGCATTCTTGCTTTCTAACAGAATAAGAAAACCATGCTCATCACGAATTCTTCCAGCCCCAGACCCAGAATCTAAAAAACTCTGGTTCCATTTTCATGGGAATGATGGCAAGAGATCAAGACATGGGCACTAGGGGTAAACTGTTTTCTCTTAATTTCATTTTCTAAATGTGTTTTTGCTGCTATACAGAAATACAATTTATTTTTGTACAGAAATTTGACTGTGGTCACATCAGAATTACAACCAAGTTCTCCTGAATCTCAGTCTATATCAGTTAGAAATAGTTTCAGCTGCAAATAACAGAAAGTTGGTTCCCAATTGACTAGGAAAACAATAAGTTTAATTAGCTCATTTAATAAGGAGTCTGTTGATAGCCAGTCTGTGACTGATATAATACTAGTAGCCTAATGATCCTGTCAGGGACTCAGTTTGTTACTATTTAACCACTTGTTAGTTTGTTCTCATGTTTCTTGCCTGGTTCTTACAAGACCACTGGCCTACTCCCAGATATTATCTACATTCCAAGCAAGAATAAGGGAGAATAAAGAGGTTAATGATTAAGTAAAACTCCTTTCCAGGCTTTGCTTGTTTTATTTGAGAAAGATGCCCTCTCCATATAATTCCACTTACTCGTTATTGGACAGAATTGTCACAAGTCCAACCCTTGATGTTAGGTAGGTTAAAAATTGAGCAACTTGGGTCTGTTGGGATTACAGGGAATTTTTACAAGGAATTTTCGCTTAATTAGAAACCTAACTGCCATTTAAAAACCATTTTCAGTTAGATATGAGTGGTGATCCTGGGCAAGGTTGGTGGCAGGCATAGGCATACATGTGCAAGGAAATGCCAAAGGGAAATCCTACAGTAAGGACAGGTACAGCAATGGCGCCAGTTTGTTCCTAATATGTGGGGAAGACAATGAAAACTGTCACCGCTTACCAGGTGCCTACAGTGGCATTAGAGAGAACAGCTGTCTGCTACTCTATGCTGAGTTTTCCAAAGAGCAGAAGCCAGATTCTCCTGGGTCCCTGGAATTGTAGCTGCTGGATTTAGTTCAGGGCACCAGGTGTCAGAGTTTCTCCCTCGTTTGTGTAGGTTGCTACCCTCCCCACAGCCGAGTGCGGCTCCCAGGTCCTCCCCCAGGACCCTTGCAGGACTGGCCCTGAGTCCTGCCCACTAACCCCTGAGCCTGAGAGGACAGCCCTACTCTGGGGGACTAGCCCCGGGCCCCTGCGCACCGTGAACAGCAGGCGTCGCTATTGTTCTTGTTCGGAGGAGCTGAAGGAATTGGATAGGGTGGCTTTGGGAGGATGGAGGGACACAGAGTCCCCAGGGGACACTTTGGAAAGGGGCCGCTGGAATAGCCCGCTTGCCTCTCGCCGCCCAGAGACCTCTCCCCAGTCCTCGCGGAAAATGGTGGCAGAGAACCACGTCAGATCCACTGTCCCCTAACGACGCCATGTCGGTCATTGCGGGTGGGGGGACAGGGAAGCTGGGACGCACCGGTTCTGCGCTTGCGCCGCCGCGCTCCGACCGCGGGCTCCGGGGTAACAGGGTGCCGGAGCGGAAGTGCTCCGCTGACCCCTGACCCCGAGGGCTTGAGAGTCCGCTGCCTGTTGTTCTCTGCGCGAAGCTGTCAGTTCCTGCGAGCAAGGTAAGGGGAGGCGGACTTGGGGAAGCGCTTCACGGGGAGGGTGTCCAGCGACAGAGCAGGGCTGCGATGTGTGTTGCGGGGCGGACTGTGGAGTTCTCGAGTGATTGAGGGATTCATTGAGTGCCTAGTAAATGCCCTATGAGAGGGTACTACGATTATCTTCATTTGATAGAGCGAGAGGAAGAACAGAAAAGCTCGGAAAGCCTGTCCATAGTCACACAGCTAGGAAACTGGGGAAGCGTTTCCCTTTTTTAAAATTTGTGGAACTTCAGAGTCCTTGCTAGCTATGCTACCATCCAGTTCTGCCTTGTGTTGATGCTACTGTAACTGGGCCTGAGAGCATGACTTATTAGGCTACAAGTGCTAAACCCTGTTATTTCAATGCTGCCACGGGGATTGTAATAACGGTTATTCCACACCAAAGCTCCTGGCTGAAACTTTCTTTGCAAAACTGCCCAACAAGGAATCAAATGAAAATCATGAGAAAGAGGGAAGGGATGGTGGGGTGAGCCCCATGAAGGGCAGAGGGCACAGGGGACAAAGTCAGTGGTTTCCAGCTCCATTGGAACTGAGCAGTGCTGGGCTCCTCTCCTCCCAGCCCTCTTAACCCTTGTTTGTCTCTTTTCCTCCAAACCACAGCAAGACATCCCTGTCCTCCAGACTTTGCTCAAGGTCTGTCACCTCTAGGGCTCAGTGTGATAATCGGGGATTTGTAATAATTTTTAATTTTTATTTGGCTAGTAATTAATATTCACTGTCAAAACTGAGAAATGCAAATAAACAAGAGGAAAGGTGACATCACCATTCAAAGGTAACTGTCAACATTTCAATAAATGCTCTTCCAGAATGCTCTTCCTTAGTACACACATACTGCTTAACAAATGGGATCACACTGCAGTTGCTTTTTGTAACCTGATTTTAAACATGTTAAGAAATGAAAACAGGCCCTAGCTGGATGGCTCAGTGGATAGAGTGTCAGCCTGTAGACTGGGGGGTCCCAGGTTTGATTCCGGTCAGGGCACATGCCTGGGTTGTGGGCTTGACCCCCAGTAGGGAGCATGCAGGAGGCAGTCAATCAATGATTCTCTCTCATCATTGATGTTTCTATCTTTCTCCCCCTCTCCCTTCCTCTCTGAAATCAATGGAAGTATATTAAAAAAAAAGAAATGAAAACAGGATTCCACACCATTTTTAAAGCCCATGTGGTATTACTATTTGTATTTTTTTCTATTTGTATTTCTTACTTTTTTTTTTAAATATATTTTATTGATTTTTTACAGAGAGGAAGGGAGAGAGATAGAGAGTCAGAAACATCGATGAGAGAGAAACATCGATCAGCTGCCTCCCGCACATCTCCCACTGGGGATGTGCCCGCAACCCAGGTACATGCCCTTGACCGGAATCAAACCCGGGACCTTTCAGTCCGCAGGCCAACGCTCTATCCGCTGAGCCAAACCGGTTTCGGCTGTATTTCTTACTTTTTAATGGAGTTCCATTTGCTGGAGGTTTAGTTGAGTCCAAATTTTTGAATGGTGGAAACAACTACACTAACATCCTTGCAGCTTTGTACTCTTTGTATTTGCTTTTTTATGATAAATTTCCAGGAATAGAATTATTGAGAGAAAGGAGGTACCAGGTGATTAATAACTTCTGAGTAGATGTTTTTAAACACAAGTTATACATCTGTCCAGGAAATGGGGAAAATTCCACATGCGAAATCCACAAGTGCTTAGCAACATCTCAAGGGAATAGACTGGCGCTCCAGGCCATGTTTCCAGATTATTCTACCCAGGGTGCAAGGGTGATTATTGTTAGGCTGATGATTATGGTCTCATGACTGTTTGCACTGATCTTGAACTTCCTAATTCTACCTTTGTAGATCTCCATCCTTTGTCCAGAGCTGAACAGAATGGCCATGTCTCAGGTGAGTGCCTCATTTCCCCCCTGCTTTGTTTCCAGTGAACTTCAGGCAGCTTTGGAGAATCTATAATGTAACCTTGAAAGATCTGTTAATCCCCTCCGCTCTGGCTGTTTTCTGTTCAACCTGTCGTGCACCTCAGGTTTCTCCAATCCTTGCCCTCCCCCCCCCCAGAAAAAGAATAAGAAAAGATAAAAGACAAATACTTTTCTCATCTTATTCCTCTGAGAAATTCACCTCATCTTTCTTCTCTTCCTTCTCAGAGAAGATTGTTTAAATACTTAGAATCATCTGGCTTCTTCCATTTCTTCACTTGCAGTTCACTTTTGCCTTTTCTTTATGTTGAAAATAATGAAAGAAAATGCATGCTTAATGTTTTAATATTCATGAAAAATAGTAGGCAAAACAGTCCCATTTCTTCTCCCTCCAGTTCTTCCACAAGATGCGCGCTGTTAACAGTTTGGTGATAGCATGATGTGGATGCATTTACATCAGTTAAATTAACTAAAAACAGATACATATGTAATGTCGTACACGTTCTTACACCAATGCCATCCAGCTCCCATATCCATCTTGCTTTTCCCATCTGATTATATATTCCAGGTGGTGTTCCTCATCCTATATAATAAAAGGTTAATATGCAAATTGTCCCCTCAACAGGGACTTCGACCAGGGGGTGGGGCGAGCCATCCAACCTCCCGTGTCCCTTCCCCTCAGCCAGCCCAGCCCAATTGGCCCGATCGGGGTAGGCCAGCCAGACCCTACCCATGCAAAAGTTTATGCACTGGGCCTCTAGTCAATACATAAAGATTATTTTAGTTCCTATTTTGTAGTATGGATGTATCATTTAACTTTTTCTCTATTCATGGATAGTTAGGTTTTTAATTTTCTTCTTCTTTTATGAACAGTGCCTCTTAAACAACTTTCTAGGTATATATCCAGTAGTGCAGATATTTATGGAGAATATACCTGGAAGTTGGAACTTTAAATCAAAGGTATTCACACTTCAAATTTGCCCTCCCAAATTCTAGGTTAATTGCTACTTTCACAAAATTTTAAAGGCCAGGTCATTTCTATGTTCAACTTTTCCAGGCTCTTGAAAGATAAAAAGGAATTCAATTCATTTTATGAAGCCCCTTAACCTTACATTTGAAGAAGATACTACGATGTAAATCATAGACCATTTTTACTTAAGTATATGCATACTAAAATTCTAAAAACATATTCTAAATAGAGCATTAATGCATTGAATTGAGCATTTTAAAAAGTAATTTGTACATATGATAAAAATTCAAACAAAAGCATTCTTTAACAAAAGGTGAAAAAGAATTCTTCCAGTTCCCCTGTCCCCTCATCTCCTTCATTTTTATACATTCTTCTAGATATCAGGTATGCATATGTACCTATCCTGAAATAAAAATCTTTTTTTCTTTTTCATATATTACAGCACATTCTGGTACTTTTCATGATCATTTTCCCTTCACTGTATTTGGCCAGCCCCAGGTTTTCTCAAATTGGTACTCTTGACATTTTAGGCCAGATAATGCTATATTGTAGGGAGCTTGAGTATACATTGGAGATATTCAGCAACATCGCTGACTTCTACCCTCTTGATGTCAGCACCCCACCCCACATGGCAATGAAAAATTTTTACAGGCATTGCCAACTATTCCCTGGAAGACAAAATCACCCAGGATTGTACCCCATTTACAAAGTGGCTGATTGATACCCCACTGCCTGGAAATACCATTACATACTTACCTTCTGTGATGTACATTTAGGATGTTTTGATGCCATAAACAACATAGCAATACATATCCATGTACATTTCAGTTTGTAGCCATATCTGACCTGGTAGATAACTTTCTAGAGGTGAGAATTCTAGGTCAAAGTCTGTGAATGTTAAATTTTGACAGTTTAGGGCTTCTAAGCCAGGTGGCCCCCTCTCTTCTCTAGTGAGGTCATGGTCCCTAGCAACTGAGCTATCATTTGGAAGGAGTGAGAGGAGAGGGTGAGCTGCTCTGAGAACTCCTGCTTCCTGTCTCCTTCTTCTGCAGAGCTAAGTAAAACTGATGCCATGGAATGCCTATTGGAGCCCTGTGGGTGCAAAATGTTTCCTTGAATTCAAGACCACCAAGTGTTGGTGTGACAGTATAGGATCCAGAGTGTAAATAAATGGGTTATTGGTCTCTGACAGGAATCCGGGCACTTAGAAGAGTGAGTTTTTGTTTGGTGGTGACAAGCCAAGCATAGACCTTCCTTTGTTTACCTCAATCTGCTGACCAGGCCAGACACAGACCCTCCGGCTTCCTGGTTTTGGGTGTGTGTGTGTGTGTGTGTGTGTGTGTGTTTATGATTGATTAGCTAAGAGTAGAACCCTTGGTCATTATAAAGGAAAAACCCATTGAGTCCCTTCTGGATAAGGGAAAAGCCAGTTCTTCCACACCATGTCTTTCTTTCCTGTATTTCTCCTTTTGGTGTCTCTTTCACTATTCACACAGAACACTTCCCTTCTGCCACTTCTGGTCACCAAATGTGTGGAAGTTTTCCCCCACAGCAAGCACTTCTTTCTCACTGGGTATCCTACAGTCTAACTCATTTTTTTTTTTTTTTACATTCTCCAATATATTTTATTTTTTATTTTGGTTTTTTTTTGTGTGACCACAAATCAATCTTTATTTTCTTTCTTTCTTTTTTTAAAAATATTTTTATTGATTTTTTTACAGAGAGGAAGGGAGAGGGATAGAAAGCCAGAAACATCGATGAGAGAGAAACATCCATCAGCTGCCTCCTGCACACCTCCTACAGGGGATGTGCCCGCAACCAATGTACATGCCCTTGACCAGAATCGAACCTGGGACCCTTGAGTCCGCAGGCCGATGCTCTATCCACTGAGCCAAACCGGTTAGGGCCTTTATTTTATTTCTTATTGCTTAAAGTATTACAATACTTTACAGGCATTGCCAACTATTCCCTGGAAGACAAAATCACCCAGGGTTGTACACACACACACACACACACACACACACACACACACCCAAAACCAGGAAGCCGGAGGGTCTGTGTCTGGCCTGGTCAGCAGATTGAGGTAAACAAAGGAAGGTCTATGCTTGGCTTGTCACCACCAAACAAAAACTCACTCTTCTAAGTGCCCGGATTCCTGTCAGAGACCAATAACCCATTTATTTACACTCTGGATCCTATACTGTCACACCAACACTTGGTGGTCTTATATGTCTCCTTTTTTTTCTCCCTTGACCTTCCCCTGGCCCCCCGTACCCGCTAGTGTCTGTGTCCATTGGTTATGCTTATATGCATGCATACAAGTCCTTCGGTTGATCTCTTACCCCCCACCCCCACCCCCGCCACCAACCCTCCTCGGCCTTCCCGCTGTAGTTTGACAGTCTGTTCGATGTTGCTCTGCTTCTGTATCTATTTTTATCACTAACTACCTGAAGATAGCATCAGATCCCACAAGTTAAGGGCTCAGTCCCACAAAACTGCCCACCACACCTGTGTTTCTGACCAAGCAGCTATAGATCCCAGAGGTTCCAGTGACTCCCCACCTTGGTTAATTTGCTAGAGTACCTCACAGAACTCAGGGAAACATAGGCTATGATAAAGGATACAGATGAGCTTCCAGAAGAAGAGCTACATAGGGTGAGGCCTGGGAGGGTTCTGAGTGCAGAAGCTTCTGTCCTCATGGAGTTGGGGTGGTGGTGTCACCCTCCCTGTATGTGGGTATGTCCACCCACCTGGAAGCTCCCTGAATCCCTTACTATAGGAATTTCTTCAAGGCCTCCCCTCATACATACACTCAATTATTAACTCCATTTCCAGCCCTGGTCCTTTCTCTGGAGGATGGTGGTTGGGGCTGAAAATTCCAAGCTTCTAATCATGGCTTGGTCTTTCTAGTGACCAGCCCCCCATTCAGGAGTCAATCAAGAGTCACCTCTTTAGAACAAAAGGTGTTCCTAGTGATTTTATCATTTAGGAAATGATAAGGGTTTTAAGAGCTCTGTGCCAGGAACCAGGGAGCAGATACCAAATATATATTTTCTCTTATCTCACAGTCATGATTGAGTAGCTGCATTTAGAACCGTTCTAGTTCTGTAGTCTCTGTGAAGTCTTCTGTGTCAGCCCCAAGGAGAATTTACGTCTTCCTCTCCTCTGTTCATAGTCTTCTCTGTCACTGTCCTCTGAGGGCTGACAATCCTCCTTCTCTCTCACTTTCCCTCCCTCCATCCCTCCCTCCTACCCTCCCTCCCTCCCTTCCTCCCTCCCTCCTTCCTTCTCTTTCTCCCTCCCTCTCTCTCATATATGAGTTTCTGTTGTTCTATTACCTCTGCTATGCTGAAGCTCCTTCTGCTCAGGAGGTGTTTATTTTTATTAATCTTCACATCCTTGGAACTTAACTGCTTGGTCACTATTCAATAAATATGGGTTGAAAGAATGAATTTCCAGGGTAAGATCTGTTTTTTCCTAAAGCTTAAAATAACTTTGTTACATAAACACTTTATATCCTATACTATGTCAAATTGTGGACAGTGAACAGCATAAGGACAATTATATAGAGGAAGGCAATGCAGTGTGCTGTGTTAAAATGTAGGTGTGGAGACCTGGCCAGTGTTCTCAGTGGTTAGAGCATCAGCCTGTGCACCAAAGGGTGGCAGGTTCGATTCCCAGTCAAGGACAGGCACCTGGGTTGTAGGTTCACTCCCGGCCCTGGGTTGGGGTGCAGGTGGGAGGCAACCAACCAATGTGTCTCTCATCTCTTTCTCTCTCTCTCTCTCTCTCTCTCTCTCTCTCTCTCTCTCTCTCTCTCCCCCCTCTCTCCCTCCCTCCCTTCCACTCTCTCTGAAAAGCAATGGAAAAAATATCCTCTGCTGAGGATTAACCAAAAAAAAAAAAATGTAGGTATGGAAACCAGACCACTTGGGTTTTAATCCCTAATTCCTAGGTGCGTGACCTGGGGTGAGTAACTTTGCACCGTGTGTGCCTCACTGTCTTCATCTGTCAGGGTTCTGGATGGGAGCAAGGATCGAAATACTTAGGATAGGCACAGAGTAGGCAGTTGATACAAGTCATATATATCCAGTCCCCTGAGCGCATCACTCTGGGCTAGAGAAAAATGTGCTGTTGTAGGAATCATTGACCTTCAGAGATGTGTTTGTGGACTTCACCTTGGAGGAGTGGCAGCAACTGGACTTTTCTCAGAAGAGCCTCTACAGGGATGTCATGCTGGAGAACTACGGCCATGTGGTCTCTGTGGGTGAGGGACTGCTCCATGGTGTGGCTAGAATACCCCTACTCATGTCTCCCTCTCTTGGCTGCTGCATGCTCAGGGGTGTCTGAAGCCCTGAATGAGTTCAGGCCTAAGGCTCACTGTCAAGAATTCATACTCCTGTTTGCACCCAGCACAGTATGTTTGTGCTCTTGCTTTCTATGTGCATGTTCTGCATGAGGGGAAAATAGCTGTGCTCATGGGACGGTCACCGAGGCCAGACCATCTTCACCCTGCAAGGATGGGCCTCGGTTCTAGACTGCCTCCAGCATTAATAATAAAGTCCTGTGTCATTTCACCACCACAGGATACCTGTTGGATACACCAGATGTGATCTTCAGGTTCGGACAAGGAGAAGAGGCCAGGAGGGAAGATGGAGAACCCATAATACAGAGCTGTCCAGGTGAGCATGTGCCTGCCAGTCAGGACAGGGCCAGGAGAACACAGTAGAGCAGTGAGAGCTTGGCCTTGGGCATGCTCTTGAGCTCTTCTCAGAGCCCTAGCCTTAAGGACAGGACTCAGATTGAAATGAGTTGCTGTGATATCCACAGGATGCCCCCCATACACTGGTTGCCTAGTGAGAAGTGCTAAGCCTTTTCTTCATCTTTTCTGGCACCTTCAGGGCTTTCCCCCTCTTGAGCATTTATATTTTCATCAGAATAGAAGTAGATGCAGGTGTGATGTTTCCTCTTTATTTGCTATATGGTGGGCCCTTTGAGTCTGAAACTTGGAATCTTGTCTTCAACCTCAGGGAAATGATCCTACCTGGTTTAATAGAATCAGTGTGGACAAAAAGCTTTGCTAATGACCTTCAACTCTATCAGACTAGGTACCCGCTTGTCTTTTCCTGCCCTCACGGTGTGAGTGAACGGTGTCAACATTCACACAGGTCTCTATTTTCTCTTCTTATTTCCTCTCAGACTCTTCCAAAACTGACTTGTGACTGCTGGTTTTCATATTCCTCCTCTTATCAGTACTTCCTTCCCACTCAACTCTTTTGTCTTTTGTATTATCTGTTTATTAAAAAAAAGAACTAAAAACTGGAGAGGACATTACTTTATGGTGGCAAGCTTCAGTGATCCATACCTCAGTCCCGGACAGAGCTGCTTTTTTTTTTTTTCTTTATCTGTTTGTTTTTGCTCTGCACCCCTAATGGGGATTCAGACACTCTTCAGATGTTAATTTTCCTCTTTCTCCCCCACTCACAGTGGCCAGTCAGTGTGCCTACTCCAAATAAGTCTGTCTAGAACAGTGATGGCGAACCTTTTGAGCTCGGCGTGTCAGCATTTTGAAAAACCCTAACTCAACTCTGGTGCCGTGTCACATATAGAAATTTTTTGATATTTGCAGCCATAGTAAAACAAAGACTTATATTTTTGATATTTATTTTATATATTTAAATGCCATTTAACAAAGAAAAATCAACCAAAAAAAAATGAGTTCGCATGTCATCTCTGACACGCGTGTCATAGGTTCACCATCACTGGTCTAGAATTCTGCTACTATTCAGTGTGGTTCATGGACTAGCAACATGGTCAAGGCCTGGGCTCTAAGTAGAAATGCACCTCAAATGGACTGAATCTGAATTTGCTGTGAAAATTAGTGTCAGAGCTACAGCCATAGTCAGATACTGACCCGGCTGATCCCAAGTGACTCCTGGGCGCCTTTCCCAGAGCCCATGCCTACTGGGCAGAGGCAACCTCTCCCTCAGAACCTTCCTGTGCAGACGTACACCCACCACTCTGTAGCTTCTCCCAGGGACATTTTGGGCTACAATTTCCTCTTCATTGCTCAGTCATTCCCATATCTACTGCCTTGTAGAGATTCACTGGGAGTTCCAGTCTACTAATGGCATGCCTTTTCCTACTTCCAATGTTTCCAGGGATTATAATGACTGTGAGTTCATTCTTATTTCATATTCCTCCTCTTATCAGTACTTCCTTCCCACTCAACTTATCCTGGAAGGAGGAAAAGCAAACTAAAGGCACAGTCCAGCCTTGGAGTTCTGATTCCCTTGTATAAAAAGCATACAATATTGCCCTGGCTGGTGTAGCTCAGTTGGTTAAGCATCATCCTGTGCACTAAAAGGTCACCGGTTCTATTCCTCAGCACATACCCAAGTTTTGGGTTCGATTCCAGGTCCAGGGGCATATGCGAGGACATGGATCAATGTTTCTCTCTAAAATCAATGAAAATATTTTTTAAAAGTAGCCTTCCTTCCTATATAACAAAAGCCTAATATGCAAATCGACCAAACAGCAGAACAACTGGTAGAACGACCGGTCGCTATGATGCGCACTGACCACCAGAGGGCAGACGCTCAATGTAGGAGCTGACCCCAGCCTGCAGGCCCCAGGCCAGGCAAGGCAAGTGCCAGCGCCCACCCTCCCCCAGATTGCTCTGCATCGCCCCACAGAGGGAGGTGACCTGCAGCAGCAGGGGGGGGGGGTGGGCAGGGCCGGCAAGTGGGTGGCACCAGGCCAGCCAAGGTGGGTGCCAGTGGGGGTCCCCCAGACCGCCCCGCCGGTTGCACCACAGATCAGTCCTGATCACCGGCCAGGCTTAGGGACCCTACCCCTGCACGAATTTCGTGTACTGGGCCTTTAGTAAGATATTAAAAGTAGTGGAGGCTCATGTTATGTAGGAGTTCTGAACAGTATGTTATTCAGAGTAATTCTAGTGTGTTTCTAGTCACACTTCCAAGTACAGCCTCTTTTCAGGATTTCTGTTTTTAATTCTTGGGAGTGTTTAGTTTTGCCACCCTTCTGTGAAAGACAAGGATTTAGCTCAATTACACATTGGCCTTCTGCTCCCCAGCTCCTTCGCAACTTTTAAAAATTTTTTATTTTTAGTTTCTTTAATTTGCTGGTTCTTTATGTTGGATAATTTTGGATTCTATCGTAGATACTGGTGGTTATTTTGTTGTTTTAATATTCATTTATCATGTAATTAACCTGGTTAGATTCAGACCACCAGTTTCATCTCACCATCTGAGGGTGTTGGTTACAGTCAATTCAGTTTTCAAAGCCTTCACTGTGCTCCTTTGGATCTGTGTTGTGTATGAAACTTTCAAGAGTTAATGTAAGACTTGAGTGATGGTTTAAGTCTTGGTACAATTTTCAAAGCCTT
The DNA here is from genome assembly GCF_964212035.1 of Myotis nattereri. NCBI lineage: Eukaryota > Metazoa > Chordata > Mammalia > Chiroptera > Vespertilionidae > Myotis > Myotis nattereri. The sequence goes on along the minus strand of NC_138078.1, from coordinate 149,276,464 downwards.
CACTGTCCTGCTTTAGGTCTGTCTCACACACGTGTTACTCAGGTGTTGGTCTCAGACTTGAGCTGGGGTTTAAATCTTAGTTTAGTTCAGTTCTTAAAGCTTTTGTATGAAGCTTTGCTTTCCTTGCATGCACAGCTCTTGGATGAGCTCATGTCTTAGGGAGATTCATATGCCATTGGGACAAAGTTTTGTGAAAAAAAAAACAGTGATGTACGGGCTGCTTTTCCACTTTCTGGTTCACCTTCAAGTCTCCCCGCTTTTGTTTACTTGTTAGAATCCTCAAGGAGTTGCTTTACATATTTTGTCCAAAGTTTTTAGTTGAAATAATCAATAGACATACTTCATTGTAGCCAGACATAGAAACCTCAAATTCATTAATTCTAGGTTTATCTTTATCTCTGTCCTTTTGCTAGTTTGAATTTAATTTTCTCTTTTCCTGGTTTCATAAGGTAGAAGCTTAGATCATTAATTTGATAGCTTATTTTTCGAATATGATCATTGCAAATGCTATGACAGTCTTTAAGAACTGATCTAGCTATTTTAACACCTTTATTGTATAATTGACATACAAGAAATTGCACATATTTAAAGTGTATAATTTGATAAGTTTTGACATGTACACACCCATGAATCTATCACCACAATCAAGATAATGAAGTCATAGATGAGTTGGAAGTATTCCTGCATCTCTTCAGTTCTTTGGAAGAATTTGTGTAAAATTGGTATTAGTTTTTACTTAAATGTTTGATAGAATTCTCTAGTGAAGGCATCTGGGATTGGAGTTTTCTTTGTGGGAAGGTATTAAATTACAATTTCAATTTCTTTAGTAGATATTGGGTTATTCAGATTATTCTTGAATTAATTTGGTAATTTGTACCTTTCAAGGAATTTGTTCATTTCACCTAAATTGTCAAATTTATTGGCATATAGTTGTTCATAATATTCTCTTATTATCCTTTTTATTTTTGAGGGTCAGTGGTAATCTCATTTTAGTTTTTAAAAAGTCTAATTTCGTGTAGTAGTGAAAACTATGAACTTCATTTAAAGGGAAATCTTTCCCCCTTTTCCCCTCTTGAGTCCTGCTCCCCTCATTCCCTCCCTGGACAAACAATATCGCGAATATGGTGAGTATCCTTCTAATCCTTGTTTTTATACTTTTACTACATATCTATCATTAATATAACATTCTTTTTGTAAATTTACCAGATTAGTGTTCTCAAACAATAGGCGTCTTTCTACAGCTTGCTTTCTGTATTCAGTGTTGCACTTTGAGCTTTACCTATGCTGATATGTTATATTTACTAGTTCATTCATTTTAACTCTTGTATAGCATGCCAATGTCTGAGTATCACAGTTCATTAATCCATACCTCTATTGGTGAGCATTTGGTTGTTTCTAATACTTTGTTGCCCTTCTTGTACATGTATCCCGACTCACATTTGCAGAATTTGTCTATGGTGTAACTACAAGTGGAATACCTGGTAGGGTATGTACATTTTCAATATCACTAGGTGTATTATGTCTTTTCTCTCATAAATAAGTTCAATTTGCCTTGTGTGCTTAAGAGTTTTGCATCTATGTAAATGAAATTTCTTCATAATATGCTCATATTCTGACCTTATTTGCTTTTGGCATTAAGTTCATTCTGTTTTGTATAATATTAAGCATTGTTTTACTATAATGTTATTTTCAACATTTCTCTCTCATTTTGTTCTAATTGTCTTTCGAAAGCAAAGAGCTGATGTTTAAAAATACAATTTAATATGGTCAGCTTTTAGTTAATATTTATTTATTATGCTATTACTATATTTGTATTTCTTACTTGTTTGTATTTTCTATATAGCCTGCTTTTTCTTTACCTCTTTTTTTCTGCTTTTGCTGTGTTTTCTTTACCGCCCTTTTCCCCTTTGGCCATCTTCCTCCTGAATATTTCAAGTACCAAGCATTATTCTTAGCCATGCTGTGGTAAAGTCTCTGTCTTTTCTTGTCCAAAAATGTCTATATTTGTCATCTTTCTTTGAAATAATTTATCTAGGAATAGAGTTATAAAATGTAGCTTCCCTTAGGACTTTGAAAATATTCTTTAATATTTTTGCTTTTTTTTTTTTTAACCTAGATAGGGGCTCTCAAGATCACTACCAGATTCAGATATTCTTGAGAAGGACGCATGGGAATCAGCATATAGTTGTACTTACAGCTAAAATTTATTACAACAATGAAGTGAGCATATATAATTAGATTATAAGGGGAAAAACAGTAATAGATTCTGGAGGAATTCATGTATAGTATCCCTTATGCTTTCTCCCTCCCATGAAAGGTCACACAGGACACACTTCTCCTAGTAGTGAAATTCAGCAACCTGTGTGATGTTTATGCCCAGGGAAGACTATTAGAGGCTCACCACCCTCAGATTTTCTTAGAGGCTGGTCAGATACACAAACTTGGCTTAGCACGTACCAAAATGCCAGACTCCCAGAAGGAAAGGAAATGTTCAGCATAAATCACAGGGTTTGTACGAGCAGCCTTATCTCTTAGGGAATGGTGGGGACATTCCTGAACTCCAAATTCCCAAATGTCAGCCAAGGGCCAACCTCCCAAGGAGGTCTTCCTAAGTATAGCATTCTCAAGGCTTCTTTGTTAACCTATGTCTTGGCATATTGCCTCTCTCCATTTTCTCTATTCTTCCATTTGGATTTTATATTAAACTTATGTTGAAACTTATCATTTCTCTATTTCTCTTAACATATTTCTATTTTGTTAGCTCTTTATGCTACATTTTTGTGTTATTTCTCAAGCTGTCATCTAATTCATTAAATCTGTCTTTATCTGTGACTAGTTCAACCTCTCTAGTTTAACACCTATATATTCTTTTATATTTATACTAGAGGCCCGGTGCACAAAAATTTGTGCACTCAGGGGGGTCCCTTAGCCCAGCCTGTGCCCTCTCACAGTCTGGGATCCCCTCTGGAGATGTCCACCTGCTGGCTTAAGCCCGCTCCCCAGGGGGATCGGGCCAAAGCTGGCAGTCAGACAGCCCTCTGGCAGCCCGGGAGCCCTCGTGGGATGTCCACTTGCCAGCAGGGAGCAGGCCTAAGCTGCAGCTGGACATCCTTAGCGCTGCTGAGGAGGCGGGAGAGGCTCCTGCCACCACCGCTGTGCTGGCAGCCGTCAGCCTGGCTTGTGGCTGAGCAGAGCTCCCCTGTGGGAGCACACTGACCACCAGGGGGCAGCTCCTGCATTGAGCGTCTGCCCCCTGGTGGTCAGTGTGTGTCATAGTGACCAGTCATTCCCAGTCGTTCTGCTGTTAGGGTCAATCTGCATATTACCCTTTTATTATATAGGATTCCCAAAAATTTCCTATTTTTCAACCCATAGTCCAATTCTTACCTGATTTTTTTGTATACTTAAAATGTATTTATTTTAAAATCCATATGTTTCTACTAGTTATATTTCTAGGAATGTGGGAGTATCTTTAAATGTATCTGCTAATTCTCTCTCACAATGATTCATTTCCTTGTGAGGTTTTTAATTGCTTACTGTGAGCTCTTCAGTGAGAATTGGTTTTCCATAGATGGACTGTGAGCCCTAAACTATAAAAACATAACAATATAGGGTATGTACATTGTTGGAAAGTTTTGGAAAGTTTGCCATTGCTACTAATAACAGGACCAATTTTCAGGTTAATTTTTCAGATTGTTGTTGCTGTACTACATTGATAATCACTTGAATTGGGTTAAAGAACTAGGTTTTTTGTTTCTTATACAATAGAGGCCCAGTATGCACTGGGGGGGGGGTCTCTCAGCCCAGTCTGCGCCCTCTTGCAGTCTGGGACCCCTCAATCTTTACTGCCCGCCTGCTCGCTGCTCCTTACCGCCACCACCACTACACTTGACAGCCGTGAGCCTGACTTCTGGCTGAGCAGTGCTCCCCCTGTAGGAGTGCACTGATCACCAGGGGGCAGCTCCTGCACCTGCTCCCTGGTGGTCAGTGCACATCATAGCGACTGGTTCTGGTCGTTCTGCCATAAGAGTTGCTTAGGCTTTTATTATATAGATAATATCCTTATTTTCAATTTCCTTGACCAGTGGGGAGTCCTTCTAGTTCCTGTTAAACAAGCATGGAAACACCTTGTGATTCCAGCTTTAAGCGCAAATTACATTCCTGAACATTTGTGCCCTATTGTCTGGAGTCCCCTGCAAATCCTCAAGCTTCAATTTCTGTTCATCCCACCACTTTAAATTTCCACTTCACTTTTCACATGTAATAAGTTTATTTTCTTGATTTTGAGCTTGACTGTGTTTTAAATTATTTTTGTTAAATATGAGCCAGCATTTCTTTGCCTTTTAATTTGGTAGTGGTGGAGGAGCATAGGGAGGGTCAATCCACATCAGCTAAAATCTATTGATAGGAATTCTCAGTGGGATGTTTATGAATTAATTTTATCCTAGAACATTGTAGTAGGAGCATTTACAAGTTTGATGATTTATTGCATTTTTCCCCCTAGAATTCTGGAAAGTTGATGACCAGAAAGATAACCACAAGGAAAGCCAAGATAAATCTCTGTGGCAAGCTACATTTATACACCAGGAAACTCTGAAGGATGCGAGTGACCAAGAAATAAGAACATGCGGAAAAATTATTTATCCCAGCACAGACTTCGTTTCTATAAGACAAAGACTCCTTAAATATTATTCATGGGAAAGATGTTCAAAACATAATTTGAACTTTCTTAGTCAAAATAGAAGCTATGGAAAAAAGAAAGATGATGAATATCAGGCATATTGGAAATTATGCTTCTGTTCTAATCTTGATAAAGCTCAACCTGGAGAGAAAATCTTTGAACCTAAACACCATGGAAAAGCCTTCCACCATAAGCAAGCCCTTAAAAGTCAGAAAATTCAAACTGGGGAGAAACCCTATGAATGTTCTGACTGTGGAAAAGCATTTATCCAGAAAGGAAACCTTGCTGTACATCAGAGAACTCACACTGGAGAGAAACCTTATGAATGCTGTGAAAGTGCAAAAGCCTTCAGCCAAAAGTCAACCCTCATTGCACACCAGAGAACTCATACAGGGGAGAAGCCCTATGAATGCAATGAATGTGGGAAAACCTTTATCCAGAAGTCAACTCTAATTAAACATCAGCGAACTCATACAGGAGAGAAACCATTTGTATGTGGTGAATGTACAAAAACTTTTAAGAGTTCATATCACCTTATTAGACATGAAAAAACACACATTAGACAAGCATTTTATGACGGTATCAAACGTGGTAAGTCAAGCCTTATGCATCAGAGGACTCAGATGGGTGAGAAACCTGAATGCAATAAACACAGGAAAACCTTTTATAAGAAACCCACCCCCATTAAACATCAGAGAATGCATACAAAAGAGAAAACTTTTGAGTGTAACGAATGTGGAAAAAGGGGGGTCTCTGTCTAAACTCAGCTAGTAAAGACAATGAATGGACTGCAGCAAAAAGCTTCAGGGGAAAGTCAGACCTCTCTGTTCATCAGAAAATTCACACAGGAGAAAAACCCTATGAATGTAGCATATGTGAGAAGACTTTCAGTGGAAAATCATACCTCTCTGTACATCATAGAACTCATACAAGAGAGAGACCTCATGAATGCAGAAGATGTGGGAAAGCCTTTGGTGAGAAATCGACCCTTATTGTACATCAAAGAACTCATACAGGAGAAAAACCCTATAAATGCAGTGAATGTGGGAAAGCCTTCAGTGAGAAGTCACCACTGATTAAACACCAGAGAATTCATACAGGAGAGAGACCCTATGACTGCAGTGACTGTGGGAAAGCCTTTAGTAGGAAGTCAACTCTCATTAAACATCACAGAATTCATACAGGGGAAAAACCATATGAGTGTAGCGAATGTGGGAAGGCTTTCCATGTGAAATCAACTCTCATTGTACATCATAGAACTCATACAGGAGAGAAACCCTATGAATGCAAAGAATGTAGCAAAGCCTTCAGTGGGAAGTCAACTCTCATTAAACATCAGAGAAGTCATTCAGGAGATAAAACCTCTTAATACACTTAAGAGTGGGGTAACATCACTAGCAGTTATACTTCATTGTATATCAATTCATCCTCGGGAGTAACTCTTAAAGGCCAGAAATTCTTCATATAGTATTTAATGTTCATTTAACTTAATAAAAAGTATAATTGCAGAAGCATATAATAAATGTGATCAATATTTCACCCAGAATTCTTATGCATGCATGGAAAATTGTATATCAAAGAATTCAAAAGTGGCAAAACTGTGCTTGGTGTTGGAAAGCCTTTGGAGAGAATTTAAATGCCATTGCTTATCAGAGTATTTATGCTGTGGAAAAACTACAAATTTAATGAATTTATAAAACTGTTAGAAATTATGAGAAAAATATGTTCCAAACATTGTGGAAAAGGTGCAGAGGCTGGAAATAAGCACTCATTAGTAACACTAAGATATATTCATTGTGGAATAGAGTATGACATTTTTAAAAGAACAGTACAATAAAGCATAAAATATTAATCCTAGTTAGGGCAAACTTCCAGTGTATTTCTTAAATAGAGTGAGAAAGGATGAGTCAGCATGATCCATGAGAGAAGATCAAACAGAAGATCTTCCACATATTTATCAGTATATTCAGTGCAGAATTGCAAACACAGAAAAGACAAATAGTAAGCTTTGACACAACTTGCTTAGGAACAGTGCTTACAACATAATATTTTGTCTTTTAAGAAAGGTTAATCATTTAATGGTTACACTAGAGGCCCCATGCATGAAATTCATTCAAGAGTACATCTTCCTTCCTCCGGCTTCTGGCACCAGCTTCCCTATGGCATCTGGGACCCAGGCTTCCCTCCAGCCGCTGGCAGGCTCCCAGTACCCGGGCTTCCCTCACAGCCCTGGCTATGTCCAGAAGGTCGCCCAGAAGGACATCCAGTCTAATTAGCATATTACACTTTTATTATTAAAGATTTTATGAGGCAATGAAAGATTTTTAATTTTTAGTGTATCTACCGTCACAGCAATATTATTTAAAATAGCAAAAATATTGATTATTCAATGATGGGCAATTGATTAAAGCTATATCAAAAAGGTGGAATAATATGTACCAATTAAGAATTACCCTGTTTGGGGAGAATGGTCATGATAATCTGTTAAGTGAAAAAATAGATTATAAAACAATATACTGCATGACTTACATTGTAAAGAAATACATAGAGGATGTATATTCACCATTTATATAAGTGATTCTGGGTGGTAGAAATATAGCAGTTTTATTGTGAGTAAAATTATATGCACATATATAAGTAAACATATTTGTATTATATTAAAATATATTTTAGGGCTGTGTGTATGTGTCTAGGTCTAGGTAGACACAAAGAACAAAAAAACTAGGAAGGAAATACTCCAAATTATTAAGTTATTTATCATTTGGGCATTGGGATTATTGATGATTTTTAAAATGTCTTCTCCAGAAATTAAACTTGTTTAATTTTGTATATACTTGATTCTGTTTTCCATTTATTTTCTCATTCAGCTTTGTCTTTGATATATGACATCATTCTCTTAAAAATGACCTAATTTTCATGTGTGTGTGTGTGTGTGTACATGCGGGCATGTGTGTACTGCCTATTCATTTTCCATGTGATTGAGTCTATGATTTTGAGTATGTATTTTGTGTCTTTATAATATGTTTCCTGTTATTTTAATATCTGGAATGTTATTTTTTTTATAAAAATAAAACATTTCCATAGTTTTTTAGTTTGTAACCACCAAATCCTGTGACATAATTTATCAGCTAACAAATTTTATAGGTTAGGAGAGATGAATGGTTGAAAGTACCAAAAAGTAATGAGAAAACTGACTTCTGACATCCAATAGAAAGATAGAAATCTCATTCACCATGATATTTGTGAATGCTCATATTCCCCTCTTTTCCTTGTCCTGTTGTCAGCAATTTTATCAGGTACACCCCAGGTGACCCCAATAATTTCTGCCCTATATAATGCTCTCCCCTTGAGTGTGGGCAGAACTGAGACTTGCTCCTAACAAATAGATTATGGCAAAAGTGATGGGATGTAGCTCCATTTTGGCAGACTAGAGAGTTTTTCTTAGCTGTCCTGATGAAGAAAGCAGCCATGCTGAGAAAAATCCATGTGGCAAGGAACTGCAGTTGGCTTCTAGGATCCAAGGAAACCCTGAAACCCTGAGCTAAGACAGTGGGACTTGAGTGGCAAGACTATTGAGATAAGAGAAGTGAAGAAAAATAAGACCAATGGATTGAGCTACTTTTTCCCACAAGGAGCTCAATGGTTGGTAAATGGCATGAGACAGATTCAGAGATGCACAGCAGCCAAGTTCCTGAGAAACTAGGAGCTTTCCGCAGAATTATGTGCCAAGGAGATCAAACTTAAAGTTCAGATCCCACCAGTGATGATGGGCTCTGGTAAAAACCACAGACTTTCAATTGGATCTTCTTTTAAATATATATATTTGAAAGAATTACATATGTCTCCTTTTTTCCACCATTGATCCCTTCTAGCCTGCCCCCTACCCCCTGTTCCAGACCTTCACCACACTATTCTGTGTCCATGGTTATGCATATCCCAATATATAAAAACCCAGGGTCCATAACGACCGACCGAAGGCTCGACCAAACACCAGAAGTCAGTCCTGCAGTCAGTGCTGGGTTGCTGTGGTGACCCAGCACTGACTGCCGCTGAGGGTGCAGCGACCCAGCACTGACTGCTGAGGAGGCTGCGGATCAGGCCTGGAGAGAGAGGCAGGGTCTGATCCGCAGCCTCTGTGGCAGCTGTTGTCCAGCCATTGCCTCTCTCTTTCTCTCCAGGCTTAGCTAGCTGCCACACCTCTGTTTCTCTCCAGGCCTCTGCAGGGGGGCTGCTGATCAGCCCCGCCTCTCTGATCAGGCCCAGAGATAGGCCCAGAGACACTGACTGGCATAGAAACCGACCAGTCAGAACCAAATCTGGGTGAACTGTGAGGAGCCAATGGCTGCCTAGGAGACGGAGCTTTTGACACTGACTGGCATAGAAACTGACCAATCAGAACCAAATTGGCCGGTAGGGGAGGGCAGTTGGGGGTGAGATGAGGCCTGCAGGGGAGGATAGTTGGGGGCACGATCAGGCCGGCAGGGGAGGGTAGTTAGGGGTGATCAGACAGGCAGAGGCAGTTAGGGACAATCAGGCTGGCAGAAGAGAGCAGTTAGGGGTGATATCAGGCCAGCAGGGGAGGGCAGTTGGGGGCAAACAGGCTGGCAGGGGAGGGCAGTTGTGGGTGAGATCAGGCCGGCAGGGGAGGGCAGTTAGGGGTGAGATCAAGCTGACAGGGGAGGGCCGTTGGGGGCAACCGAGCTGGCAGGGGAGGGCAGATGGGGGCGAGATATGGCTGGCAGGGGAGGGCAGTTGTGGGTGAGATCAGGCACGCAGGGGAGGGCAGTTGGGGACAACCAGGCTGGCAGGGGAGGGCAATTGTGGGCGAGATCAGGCCGACAGAAGAGGGCAGATGGGCGCGAGATAAGGCCGGCAAGGGAGGGCAGTTAGGGGCAATCAGGCAGGCAGAGGCAGTTAGGGGCAATCAGGCCGGCAGGGGAGGACAGTTTGGGGCAAGATCAGGCAGGCAGGGGAGGGCCATTGGGTGCAAGATCAGGTCATCAAGGGAAGGCAGTTAGGGGCAACCAGGCCATCAGGGGAGGGTAGTTGGGGGTGAGATCAAGCTGGCCAGGGAGGGCCATTGGGGGCAAGATCAGGCCAACAGGGGAGGCAGTTGGGGGCAACCAGGCCAGCAGGGGAGGGCAGATGGGGCCAAGACAAGGCTGGCAGGGGAGGGCAGTTGGGGGCAAGATCAGGCCAGCGGAGGGGGGCAGTTGGGGGTGATCAGGTTGCAGGCAGAGGGGTTAGGGGCAATCAGGCAGGCAGGCAGGTGAGCAATTAAGAGCCAGCAGTCCCAGATTGTGAGAGGGATGTCCGACTGCCGGTTTAGGCTTGATCCCACAGGACATCCCCTGAGGGGTCCTCGATTGCAGAGGGTGCAGGCTGGGCTGAGGGAACCCCCCCTCCATACACAAATTTCATGCACCGGGCCACTAGTATACATATACTTTCTTTGGTTGATCTCTTCCCACCCACCCCCACATTCCCTCTGAGATTCAATTGGATCTTCTGAAGAACTTTACCTAGGAATTAGTGGGAATAAATCTTTAAAATATTGATACCCTACCATGAATTAGCTCATTAGCTAACTGAGTTAAGGTAATTTGCCCCTACTATAATTTCCTGTCAGAAACTACAAGTCATCTAGAGCACCTACAATTTCTCATGCAGAGTGGTATTAAAAAATTACCAGTCACAGAATCAAAACTAAGGTAAAAGTAGACAAGAGAAGCAGACCCACAGCTAATTCAGGCATAGAAGTTAAAAGTCATGGCCTTTAGGCCTGTCCAGTGTGGCTCAGTGGTTGAGTATCACCCTATGAACAAGGAGGACATAGTTCAATTCCCTGTCAGGGCACATGCCCAGGTTGCAAGCTCAATCCCCAGTAGGGGACATGCATTGGGCAGCTGATCAATGATTCTCTCTCATCATTGATGTTTCTATCCCTCTCTCCCTCTCCCTCTCTGAAATCAATTTAAAAAAATTTAAAACATAAAAATATATTTTAAAAAATAGTCATGGTTTTTAAAATAACTGAATAATATGAACAAGAAAATTTATAAAATGAGGAAATTCATAACAAAGCAAATTATTTCCAATAATTATTTACTTTTTTGCTTAGCTTTTTATTTTCCTGGAGTCTCAAATTGCCCCTTTTGTTTGTTTGCTTTTCCAGGGTCACAAACATCTAATCTATGGAATTCTCCTTCTCTCTGGTATTAGAATTCAGGATAGTTATTAACTTTTAAGAGGAGGATTCAGAAAGAGTAAAAGAAGGACCCTCAAATAGGGTCAATAGCAAGCTAGAAACTTTGTCCAAAGAGTATCTACAGAAGGTGGTATTGCTATGCTCAAAATCCTCATGGAATGAATACTGTGACCCACAAACAGGGACTTTCCAAAGTCTCCCTTCCTCTCTCTCTCTAAAATCCATAAAAAACATATTTAAAACTATATCCTGCTAATGCCTGTCTTTTAATTGGATAGTTTAAATCATTTATGTCTAAAGTGATCACTGATGAGGAAGGACTTTTTCTGTCATTTGCTATTTGATTTTTCTATAATTTGTGTTCCTCAATCCCTTCATTACTGCCTTCTTTTGTGTTTCATTGATTGCTTTCCCTTTTAGTGTGCTGTTTTGATTACTTCATTTCCTTTTTTTGTTTATTTTTTAAAAATATGTGTTTATTGCTTTTAGAAAGGAAGGGAGAATGAGAGAAGGATCTATCAGTTGCCTCTCATACACTCCCCAACCAGATATCGAACCCACAACCCAGAAATGTGCCCTAACCTGGAATCAAACCCACAACCTTTTCAAAAAATATATATTTTTATTGATTTCAGAGAGGGAGGGAGAGGGAGAGAGAGATAGAAACATCAATGAGAGAGAATCATTGATCGGCTGCCTCCTCCATGTCCCCTACTGGGTATCCAGCCCACAACCTGGGCATGCACCCTTGACTGGAATCAAACCCGGGACGCTTCAGTCCGCAGGCCAACACTCTATCCACTGAGCCAACCTGGCTAGGGCAAACTTGCAACCTTTTGATGTAGGGGCGACACTCCAACCAACTTAGCCACCCAGCCAGGGTGGTATACCGTTGGATTTTTATTTCCCTGAGGGATAATGGTTTTAAAGATCTTTTCATGTGCTTATTGGACATTTCTATATCTTCTTTGCATAAATGTCTATGCACATCCTATACCCATTGCCTTTATTTTTGAAAAATAGTTTTGCTAAATATAGAATTGGCTGTTGACACATTGTTTTCTTCTGGCACTTTGCATATATTCTTGGTGCTTCCTACTCCTGTAACACTGCTTTCTGGCCTCCATGTTTCAGATGAGAAGTCATTGTGATTCCCTTGCATATAATATGATGTCCTTGTACCCAACGAGTCACTTTTCTATTGTGGCTTTTAGTATTTTCGTTTTGGCTGTCAATGGTTTGAATATGATATGTTTAGGGATAGAGATCTTTGTGTTTATCCCACAGGGGATTCATTAAACTTATTTTATGTCTAGATTAATACTTTTCATCAAATTTGGGGTTGTTTTAGCCATTATTTTCTCCCCAATATTTTTCTGCCCCTTTCTCTTTCCTCTCCTTCTGGTCAATATCCAGAGTTCTGAAGTGATGGTTTTTTGCAATTTTGTCAGTTTTACCATTGCTTCTTATTAAGCCGTTTTTGGAAGTCCCACCTATACAGTCGCTAATTTTAATACCCAATACTTCCATATCAACTGCAAACAGCTGCAAACAGAGGGCAAGAATAGTTTCTCTGAATTGCCCATTGGGGAAAGCTTATTCTCAAACAAAGCAGAGTAGTGAGTAACATTTGCTTACGTGACCTGGTAATTCTTCACTGACCAGACTAGTATAATCATCTCGCTAAAAGAAAAGTTCTATAATCCTAAGTAGTTAATCATGTTGACTGGGAAAAATAATACTTCACACAACAACGTTGAATTGTACATTTTTTCTTCCTCCAGCAGATGGTGACATTTTATAGACTATGGATAAATTGTCCAGACCAGTAAGCTAAGTGACTAAAATAGAATTGCCTCTAGTTTGTTTTCTCTATCTACATCTTGAATTCATTTACAAAATGGCATTCATCAAGAAGTCACATTTATAAAAGAAGACCAAGAATAATAAAAAAATCATGACCAATATTGACAGCGAAATTTTTCAAGTTCTTAGCTGCATTGTGTTTTTTCACATTTGGCATGAAGTCACATCAGCTTGCCTATATACAAAAATAGAACAGCAAGGACAGAATGCTAAAGTGCGCAACTGTTTCTTTAAATAACGTCCATCTCTCATACCCCTTCATTTCTTGCTATGTGAGTTTCAAATCTAATGAGATTTCACAGACTGAGATGTGGACAAAAGGCAGTTCAGGCAGAGGAAACAACTTGAGCTCAGACTTAAAAGCATCAAACTATTTGACATTTTTGCCGGACCCGGAACTGTTTGGCTAGAACACATTGCATAAAACACACAGTGCTACCAACTGAAGTTGGAGTGGAGGATAGAAGAGGAAGAGGAAGGAATTGGTTGGAAGTGAGACTGTAGGTTGGGGCCAGACTATAAAATCTTTAGAAGGCATGCTAATGATTAAGGACAGCACTATGAAAAACCTTATGAGGTGTGCTAAGGAGTGTGAAGTTGGTCTTGTGGGCCTCAGAGAGCTGTCTTACAAAGGTGTGAACACAGTAAAAGAGGGAATCAGAGAGACCAATTAAAAGATGATGGATCACACAATGCTGGAGAGGAAAAACACAGTGTGGATTGAGGAACGATGACATTTTGCATGGAAAAGGGTTAATGATGGAGCCATGTTTAGGAGGCACTCACATGATAGGTAGATGGTGAATGGCTGGATGTGCTGTCTGAGAAAAAGGAGAGGCATGTACAAAGATGACTGTGGGGTTTCCAATTCTGGCATGTTCATGTGTAATAATAGCATTATGCAAAACAGGAAATTCATGAGGAATAGAGGGGTATAAAGGATTTGGTTTGGGATGAAATGAATTTGAGGTGCCTGGAGGGCACCCAGGTGCAGTTGCTGGGACAAAAGTATAATTATGAGATTAATGAGTTCAAGAGAGAAATCTGGAAATGCTATTTGAGTGAACAATGAAGACTTGATGGGAAAGGCCATGGTAATTGAGTCCCAGGTGGTTGAATAAAATGAGAAAAAGATCCTAAGGATAGAGCTTTTGGATTCCTAATATGTTCGGTTAGGTCAGTGATGGTGAACCTTTTGAGCTCGACGTGTCAGCATTTTGAAAAACCCTAACTTAACTCTGGTGCCGTGTCACATATAGAAATTTTTTTATCTTTGCCACCATAGTAAAACAAAGATTTATATTTTGATACTTATTTTATATATTTAAATGCCATTTAACAAAGAAAAATCAACCAAAAAAATGAGTTCGTGTGTCACCTCTGACATGCGTGTCATAGGTTCACCATCACTGGGTTAGGTGGAGACTATGTAGGAGATTAAGAAGGAGCCACTTGAGCCATAGCCGGTTTGGCTCAGTGGACAGAGCATTGGCCCTTGGACTTAAGGGTCCCAGGTTCGATTCTGGTCAAAGGCACATACCTTTGTTGTAGGCCCCCACGTATGTGCAAGCAATTGATGTTTCTCTCTCTGTGTCTCTCCTCCTCCCTTCATTCTCTCTAAAAACCAATGGAAAAAAATATCCTCAGGTGAGGATTAACAAAATTAAAATTAAAAAAGGAGCCACTTGAGAGGTAGTAAGGAAACTACAGGGAATGGAGTTATGTTTAAAGAGGAAAGAATGAAAGTAACCTTCTCACAGTACAGCTTTTTTATTGGTGGGAAATAGAGTGGTATACAGTGATATCCTAACAATCTTTCTAGAATAATCCCTTTGGCCAGAGCTTGGAAACCTGTCTGGTCCTTAACATGTTAGAAAGTCAACCTCTTAAGGATGTGAAAGACTGAGCATAACATATAATTAACTAGAGGCCTGATGCACAGATTCGTGCACATTGAAAGGAAATTAATTAGAAGGTGGCCGGTGGGGCGGGACTGGGCAAGATGGGCTGGACACACCCTGGAGCCAACCTCCTGTGGTCCCTCCCTGGCCAGCTGCACCTGCAGCGGCGCTAGGGCTCAAAGGGTGTCTACGGAGTGAGTGGGGTCCCTCTGGCAGGTGGGGTCCCTTGGCCTGGATTGCAGGGATCGAGCCAAAACCGGCAGTTGGACATCCCCTGATGAGTCCTGGAGTGTGAGAGAGTACTCTGCAAAGTTGCTGTTGCTTGGCAGCTCCTGCGTTGAGCGCCTGCCCCCTGGTGGTCAGTGTGCATCATAGAGACTGGGGTCTACTGGTTGTTCGGTCGTTCGGTCACTTAGGCTTTTATATATATAGATTAAAGTTTGAGATGTACTAGTCTAGGATATCCTTTCTCACCTGTCTGGTGCTTGGGAGGCCAGTTGGTCTGGGAAGCATCAGCTGGAAAGGCTTATTCTCTGATCTATGTGGCTAGCCCAGGCTTCCTCACACAGCAACTTCAGGGTTCCCAAGAGCAGTAAGGCGGCAATCCCCACAGTGGAAGCTTTTTTTTCAAGCTTCTGCTTGTGACCCATTTGCTACTATCCCTTTGATCAATACAAGTCACAAGGCCATCCCAGGGTCAGTGTGGGTAGGTATTGCCAAAGGGCATGAAGAGAGGAGGATACAACTTCGTGGTTATTTTAAAAACCTATGACACTCTACTGGGGTTTAGACTTTGCGACTAAAACACCTTTTGCACTCTGCCCAGCCACATCCCTCCACTCAAGTGAGCACAGAGCCACCTATTTGCTTAAAAGAAGACAGGAGGGTGGATATAAAAACATGGGGAAGGAACAAAGGTATAGATTTACATTGGAAAATATATTCTTGCCACAAAGGAAAAGATGGGTACAGATGTAAGTGGATATATAGGTCTGGTATCGGAAAAGTGAGATATTATCTAAAACAGTTTCATTTTCTCTTGAAGAAGGAGGTAAGGTTATCTGTTGAGATGGGAAGGAGTCGTGGAAGGCAAAGAGAGGGATCAAAGATCTAAATACTAGTAGTGTAGACGTCTCCTTCTAGAAGGTTTGAAATAGTCTTGAGCCTGGAAATTGACATGGAAAGTACAGGATCTCAGGGACCATTTGAGATTGATGATTATGACTTTATCTTGATGCAATCTGTCCTGTAGGGAAACTTTTTGCAACAGTGTCTGCAGGCACAGAAAGAGCAAAACGCAGGGTTGGGAGATTTTGCTAAATAAGTAATTAAAAGACAGAGGAAAATGGAGTTTAGGTTATTGGCAGAAGTATTATTAAAATAATGGTCTGGGGTCTTTTTGCTGAATATGAAAATGAGAAGAAAATGGGGGTACTGGTCAATGAGGTTGGAGAGTAGAGAAAATTTGAGCAAGTGATTGAAAAGAGACAGAATTGTGGACAGAACGTGGATGTTTGAGCTGGTGATTTCATAGGTGGAGTAGTTTCTGTGATGAAAAAAGACTGAAGAAGAGCTTTTGAGATGCTCTGACTCTTCCACTTTGAACACCTTTCCCTTGTGATGAGAATTGCTTTAGAGCTTCCATTAACTGTACACCACCTTCTGCAAAAGAGTGCTCATTATCCTGAGGAAACAGAGCAAAAAATTATCCTTTTTAGTTCTCTTTTGGATTTCAGGAACTCCGAGTTTAATCTGCCTCTTGGACTTCCTGTCACTTTTTCATCCATCCTCGAGTACATGTCCCCCCTTATGGGTCTTCTAAACACTGAGCTCCTGAGAAACGCCTCCATCTTCCCACTATGATTCTGTAAGTGTTTTTTGCTCACTTGGGTCAGAAGTCTTGGTTACGCCAACACCAGGAAGTACAGAAGCACTAAAAATCATGGCACTTTTAAAATGAGTAAACAGATTCTCAGGATGTCTGTAAAAGGTGCATGCACCTCAGGGGGCAAAACTCAACTCAACACTTGACATTTCACAAAGACTACACCTTAATAACTAAGTGCGCCATATGACTGCAGTAGTGCCTCTGAGCTCTCTGGACCTCCATGTAATGTGCAATCTTCTCCCCTCCCCTCCCCCCAATCCTCACCGGAGGATATGTTTTTATTGATTTGAGAGAGAGAGAGAGAGAGAGAGAGAGAGAGAGAAATAGAAACACTGATGTGATGGGCTGTCTCCCATAAGTGCCCGGCAGGGGATCAAATCCTAAACCCAGGTATGTGCCCTCACAGGGAATGGAACCTGCAGCCTTTTGGTGTATGAGATGATGCTCCAACCAACTGAGCCACCGGGCCAGGGCGCAGTCCTGTATTTTTATCTAAGTGGAGAGATTCTCCATCCAGAACTCTAACACTCATCCTGGGCGGATGTGGGCACTGGATGTAGATGGTGACCAGGAACCTGACTCTAAATAGTGTGGAAGCGAGCCTGCCTGTGAGAGAGATGGCCAGGCAGGGGACATGTGGCCAGAGAGGCAGTGGAGATCTCTGGGTGGGGTCCACGTCCCATCACTGGGTACATTCCGTACACGAGCCCCTCCCTTGCCTGATGTTAATTCATGAAGACTTGACTTCATTACGGAGGAGTTCGGGAAAGGTGGGGTCTGGCTCCGTGCACCCCAGCCGGCGACTCCGCCCCCTACCACCCACCCCCGCAACTCCGCCCAGCAGGGAAGGAGGCGGGGAGAAATTGCGGGCGAGGCGGGCGGCTGCCAAGGCGGCCAATCGGCGGCTGAGCCGAGGGACGGGGGCGCCGCCACCAGCCACACCGCCTCCCAAGTTTCCCCTGCGGATGCCCAGCCCCGGTGGCTCCGCTCCTCCCGGCTCAGAGGGGCCCACAGGGGCCGGAGGAGCGGACTCCCGACAGGGTTCCTAAGCCAGGGGAGAGGACGGGCGCCCCACTCGCTCCGAGGGTCGGTCAACGATGAAGAGCCGGCGGCGGCGGCGCAGGGAGTACTGCAAGTTCGCGCTGCTGCTGGTGCTGTACACGCTGGTGCTGCTGCTCATCCCCTCCGTCCTGGACGGCGGCCGCGACGGCGACAAGGGCGCCGGGCCCTGCCCCGGCCTGCACCGCAGCCTCGGGGTGTGGAGCCTGGAGGCGGCGGCGGCGGGAGAGCGCGAGCGGGAAGCGGAGGCGCGGCCGGCCGCCCAGGGGCCCGCGGGCCCGGCCCCCGGTGCGGCGGGCAACCTCAGCGGCGCCGTCGGGGAGACGGTGCCCGGCGAGAAGCAGCACATCTACGTGCACGCCACCTGGCGCACCGGCTCGTCGTTCCTGGGGGAGCTCTTCAACCAGCACCCGGACGTGTTCTACTTGTACGAGCCCATGTGGCACCTGTGGCAGGCGCTGTACCCGGGCGACGCCGAGAGCCTGCAGGGCGCGCTGCGCGACATGCTGCGCTCGCTGTTCCGCTGCGACTTCTCGGTGCTGCGGCTGTACGCGCCTCCGGGGGACCCCGCCGCGCGCGCCCCGGGCGCCGCCAACCTCACCACGGCCACGCTCTTTCGCTGGCGGACCAACAAGGTCATCTGCTCGCCGCCCCTGTGCCCCGGCGCGGCCCGGACCCGGGCGGAGGTGGGCCTCGTCGAGGACGCCGCCTGCGAGCGCAGCTGCCCGCCCGTGGCCCTGCGCGCCCTGGAGGCCGAGTGCCGCAAGTACCCGGTGGTGGTCATCAAGGACGTGCGCCTCCTGGACCTGGGCGTGCTGGTGCCCCTGCTGCGGGACCCGGGCCTCAACCTGAAGGTGGTGCAGCTCTTCCGCGACCCGCGGGCCGTGCACAACTCGCGCCTGAAATCCCGGCAGGGGCTGCTGCGCGAGAGCATCCAGGTGCTGCGCACCCGCCAGCGGGGCGATCGCTTCCCGCGGGTGCTGCTGGCGCCCGGCGTGGGCGCCCGGCCCGGGGGGGGCCCCTCCCGCGCGCTGCCCGCCGCGCCGCGCACCGACTTCTTTCTCACCGGGGCGCTGGAGGTCATCTGCGAGGCCTGGCTGCGCGACCTGCTGTTCGCGCGCGGGGCGCCCGGCTGGCTGCGGCGCCGCTACCTGCGGCTGCGCTACGAGGACCTGGTGCGGCAGCCGCGCGCCCAGCTCGGGCGCCTGCTGCGCTTCGCCGGCCTCCGCGCCCTGGCCGCGCTCGACGCCTTCGCGCTCAACATGACGCGGGGCTCGGCCTACGGGGCGGACCGGCCCTTTCACCTGTCGGCGCGCGATGCCCGCGAGGCGGTGCACGCCTGGCGGGAGCGGCTGAGCCGGGAGCAGGTGCGCCAGGTGGAGGCCGCCTGCGCCCCGGCCATGCGGCTGCTGGCCTACCCTCGCAGTGGGGAGGAGGGCGACGCCGAGCCCGGCCTGGACGAGGAGACATCGCAGGAGGTGGAGGCCGCTGGCGCCACGTAGCCTCCCGGCCGCAGCCCGGGGGGAGATCCGGGTAAGGGGGCGCCTGGGGCCGGGAGGGGCCCGGGAGGGGCTGGAGGGGCTGGGGCCAGCCTGCAGGGGAGGTCGTGATGCCGGCCGGAGCTCACCCGGTCAGGACAGGTCTGAGCGGTGGGAAAGCGCTGCTGGCGGAATTGGAGCGTCGCCACCTGCCTCCTCCAGGGAGGGCCCCGAGATGAGAGAGGTTAAGTATGGCTGCGCCGGAACCCAGGTCTAGGCACTCCCAGTGCCCTCTATGAAGTAGGAGTGAAGGTCATCTGTTGAGAATTGGGGGAGGGGGAGGGGGAGCAGAGGTCTGGGGAGAGCGGAGAAGGTTTGAAAGTCATACTGGAACTTGAGACCGGAAATTGACATGCAGAGCATAGAATTTGGGGGACCATTTGAGGTCGATGATGATGATGACTTTATCTTGATGGCAATCTGTGCTGTGGGGTTAGGTGGAAAGTTATTGACTCTTATTCTACCTCCCCCAATCTGTTTCATATTTCTTCTCTCTCTCTCTCTCTCTCTCTCTCTCTCTCTCTCTCTCTCTCTCTCTGATGTGGAGGTTCCAGAACTTTTCTTCTGAGTTCCTAAGCACACAGGCATAGTCAGGCTTCTCTTGCAATAGTTTTTGCCCGTGTGTGTCTCAGGCTCTGGTATAGTGGCCTAGAATGCACTTAGCTTTCCTCCTGGCTCATGTGGAGTCTCCTCCTACCCCCACGGCTGGTGTTTGCAGGACATTTGACCATATCCCATTTACAGCAATTCCCAAGAGCTGCTTGGTCAGCTTCCTCTAGTGCCGACAGACCTCAGGGCCGGGCTTCCCCTCGCTTCATCCCATCCGTTTTTTGTTTTTTGTTTGTTTTGTTTTTAATATTTTTATTTCAGGGAGGAAGGGAGAGGAAGAGAGTGATAGAAACATCAATGAGCAGAGGGAATCATTGATTGGCTGCCTCCTACACGTTGGACCGAGCCCGCAACCCAGGCATGTGCCCTTGACCGGAATCGAACCTGGGACCTTTGGGTCCGCAGTCTGACGCTCAGTCCACTGAGCCAAACCAGCTAGGGCAACCTTAGATCCGCAGTAGCAACAGGAGGAGCTTTGTGAAAAGACACGCGCCCCCCCCCCCCCAATTTGTTTTGTTCTTTCTCTGTAAAGTATACATCCTGAGATGCTCAAATGGGGCTGAAATGATCTCAGAATGTGTTCAGTGTCTGGTCAGTTGTTGGCCGAGGGAAGAGCTTGTTCTGCATGAGGCTGACTTTAGGAGTCTAGTCAGTGGCATGGGGATAGCTTTCCCCAACCTGTGTGGGAGTTGGAAGGGTGAAGCTTTCTGCACTGTGCAGTCCAGAGGAGGAGGAAAAGCTGAGCCTGGTGGGAGGAAGTGACTTAAGTTTCCATTCATTATTTTATAGTATAATTCACTATTCCCCTGGGATGACGCTCTGAGGACAAAGTTGAAGATGTTAATGAACATGGATATTGTTGTTGTTAGTAGCAGCTGGCTGAATTTTCTCCCAGTAATCAAGTGGTTTTGTATGTCAGTTTCTGTACTTTCTGGGAAGTCTGTGTTCCTTCCTGGTTTCCAGAGGAAAGGACAGTAAGGCCCAGGGTGACTTGTCACATCTGAACAAAAACATCCTTTCATCTGTTAATCCTGTGTTTACAGATGTAAATAACATAATGGCCCCTAACCCTCCTTCAGAGGCCTGAGGGATCCCCTCTCCAGGGCAGATGCTGCATTTTATGGCTTTATAGAACTGACAGTCTCCCAGAAACTTTCCCCCCATTTTAAAAATATTATTTTATTGATTTCAGAAAGGAAGGGGGAGATAGAAACATCAATGATGAGAGAGAATCATGGATCGGCTGCCTCCTGCACGCCCCCTACTGGAGATCAAGCCCGCAACCCAGGCCTGTGCCCTTGGCCAGGAATCCTCAGTTTTCTTAACATTTATTGAGTGCTGATTGGGGTGGGATAAGAAAGAGAATAGAGAGGAGGTTTAGTACAAGGCTTCATCTTCTAGGACGTTACTAGTATAAAGGTGACTACGGAGGAGACACTAGTGCTGCTGTTTGGAAGGCCAACCGGGCTTTCTCTGCAAGGCTGCAGGGACATCTGGGAGCCAGTTTTAGGCTCTTCCATACTTTGGTGACTAATCCCTTCCTCCCACATTTCTGCTGGAATTATTGGGCACTTACCATGTCTCCACCAACATTATTGACCCATCGATGAGTTTCTAAAACCCTGTCAGGCTCTACTTTAGGGAAGAGAAGGGAATGGATCCTTATGTACCATGCATTGAGTTGGGCATTGTACATATATCATTATTTGGACATGTTATCAGTTTTATAGGTGAGGAATCTGAGACTCAGAGAAGTTAAGTAATTTGCCTGAAGTCACACCTGGGCTGGTGAGGGTGAAGCAACTTTGGTGTTCGAACCCAGAGCTCAGAATCTCTCCATTATAACACACCCTTACCTGGCCTCCCTTAGCAGCCCCTGGCAACACCGTTGGTACTCCAGCCATTCTTAGAGACTAATCTGGGGTGAGAAACACATTTAGCTTTATTACTAATACTAGAGGCCCAGTGCACGAAATTCATGCACTGGTAGGGTCCCTAGCAGCTGCTGGCTGCCAGTCAGGTACTCCCTCCCTTCCCCTGGCCAGCCCCGCGGACCCCCCACCCCCACCCCCGCCGTCAAACTCACCGATGAACTCCCAGTCG
Organism: Myotis nattereri; assembly: GCF_964212035.1. Lineage (NCBI taxonomy): Eukaryota > Metazoa > Chordata > Mammalia > Chiroptera > Vespertilionidae > Myotis > Myotis nattereri. The sequence continues at coordinate 149,254,611 of NC_138078.1, read as the reverse complement.
AGGGGACAATTTGCATACTATGCTTTTATTATATAGGATGTTTCATCTACTGAACAAATCAAAATATCCTGGAGCTACCAACAACAACCTACACAGGATAGCTGGTAACTCTCCAGCCAGCCTCCCCATGGCTGCCCTCCTCATGGGGCATCTGACCATGCCCTCAGCTCATCAGTGAAAAAGGTCTACACATTAATTGACCTGAGTAACTCCTGGATGGTCCAGACCTGACAACCAGGATTTGCCAGGGAGGGAGTCGGTGCAATTTTTTCAGGGCTGGATGGGGACCTCAGCACCCTGAATCAAGTTACCAAGGACCCAGACCCTTTCCACCTTTTGCATCTTTTTGGATTTCATGCACCAGCTTATCTTCCCACTGTCACAAGATGGTAGCCTCAGCAACAAGCATCACTTCCTCACACAACTACTCAGGGTTTTTAAAATGCAGAAAGGGAGGAAACTGATCAGCAAGTAAGCAGTGGAAGAGTTTTTCCTTATCTGTCTCTCTTTCCTTCAATCTGGTTATGGAAACCTTTCCCAGAATCCCCTGCCCCCAGCCAACTTCCTATTACGTCTCACTGGCTAGAATTGACTGGTCCAAAAATCGGTGAAAGTGACTAGCATCATCATGTTTGGACACATTACATTCACTGGAGGAGCTCTTGTTTCTAATGTCAATACCTGAGTTCCACCCCTAGAGATATTGATATAATTGGTCCGGCATTGGGATGTTTGTAAAAGTTCCCCAGGTGACTGACTGTACTGTAGAGAGAAGCTGAGGACCACTGACTTAGACCAGTCATGATTCATCCCCCAGGCTAGGTTGTTGCCATGGGAACAAGATCAGGATGGGGGCTGTTAATGAGCAGCAAACTGTCTGCCACAGTAATCCTATATAATGAGAGAAATATGCAAATTAGGTCAGGACATCATGACCAGCTCAGGAGGCTGCGTCATGACCAGCTCAGAGCACGCGCCCCCAGCCCCAGTGGACACATACCACACACCAGGGCTGGGGGCGGGCTCCGAGCAGCCATGGCATGGCTCAGAGCCCGCCCCCAACCCCGGCGCTGCCAAGCTCCGAGGCCACTCCTGCGGGGGGGGGGGTTCGCGGGCAAGCAAACCACACAGCCTGCCCTGGGAGCCTTCCTGCCCTGGGAGCAAGGCCCCTGGTGGGAGTGCAGTGCTGTCCAGCTCCAAGGCCACTCCCGCCAGGGGCTTGCAGGCAGGAACACCACACCACCTGCCCTGGGAGCAAGGCCCCTAGAGGACCCACGGACCCGCCCAGGGGGGCATGCTCCAAGCCGCAGCGTGGCTGGGACCAAGGCCCCCAGCAGACCCACCCAAGAGGGTGTGCTCCGAGCTGTGCCGCAGCGGAGACCAAGGCCCCTGGCGGACCCGCGGACCTGCCCAGGGGGGCATGCTCTGAGCCGCTGCGGCCAGACTGTGGCTTAGGCCCACTCCCCATTGGGAGCAGTCCTAAGCCATCAGTAGGACATCCCCTGAGGGCTCCCAGACTGTGAGAAGGATCAGGCTGGGCTGAGGAACACCCACCCAGTGCACAAATTTTGTGCATCGGGCCTCTAGTTTATGTGAAAGAACTTGAAATTGTGAAATTCCAAGCAGATGTAGGGTATTAATATGGAAAGGGGAAAATGTTTTAAATTATTCATGACTACGGTTCCCAGCAGACTGATGTGCTATCCTATCCTTTTCACCTCTACCCTTGGTAGGACCCAGGCTTTCATTCCCATAGGCATTTAGGACACCTTGAAAGGAGATAAGTGCACTGTACCTTAATTCCCAAGAGTCAGAAAGCTTTTTTTTCTGAGGAAATCATCCAAACAGAAAAAGCAATGACCAACCACCCCCAAGTCCCTAACAACATTATGAAAGTCATTCCATTTTTTTTTTTAAATATATTTTATTGATTTTTCACAGAGAGGAAGAGAGAGAGATAGAGAGTTAGAAACATCGATGAGAGAGAAACACCGATCAGCTGCCTCCTGCACACCTCCCACTGGGGACGCGCCCGCAACCCAGGTACATGCCCTTGACCGGAATCGAACCTGGGACCCTTCAGTCTGCAGGCCGACGCTCCATCCACTGAGCCAAACCGGCCTCGGCGAAAGTCATTCCATTTTAATCAGGTTATTATGCTCCAAATGGCGCATGTATAAATATTACTGCAAGGAGAGCCTCGTGCTTCAACACAGACTGCTGATGAGAAGGCATTTGTTAAACATTGTTCCTACACAGATTTCTCATTCAAGAAAATTAGTTTAAGTTTCCAATTGTAAGGCATTGTGGGTGCTGTGTTCATGCTAGAGGGATGGAAGTTAGGAGGGATAGTGCATGTGTGTGTACGTGTGTATGTGTGTGTGTGTGTGTGTGTATCCATAAGTAGGTACCTGAGTGGCAGGGCTACAGTAAGGTGTAAACAATTTTTATTTTATTTTTAAATATATATTTTTATTTCAGAGAGGAAGGGAGAGGGAAAGAGAGATAGAAACATCAATGATGAGAGAGAACCATTGATCAGTTGCCTTCTGCACGCCCCACACTCGTGATCGAGCCCACAACTCAGGCATGTGCCCTGACTGGGAATCGAACGTGACCTCCTGGTTCATAGGTTGATGCTCAACCACTGAGCCATGCCAGTCAGGCATCTTTACACGTTTTCTCTATGCTCCTGAGAGCTGTCCTTGTAGTCTGGGGGAGGGCAAAGGTGTGAATTTGCAGTTGCTGAGGGCAGGACTCAGAGAGTTTTCAAAGAGGTGTTTTTTGGTCTGGGCAGAGATTTTCTTCTCATGTATACAAATGTAATATAAATAGTTGGCAATGATGCTTTGAAGAAAAAAAACACATTTATAAGCAGCTGGCTTAAAATCCCTCAGTACACCTTTTCTCAGGCTCAGCATGAGCAACACAGAAAAGAATGAAACTAAAAGCTAAACGGGCCTTGCTTTTTTGTGTCTGATGTTCTAGTCGCACAAGATGACTAATAAATGAACCTCCCTCTCTGTGAGGGCTTCTGACTCCCTCTACCTCTTGCTTCATAATGGAACTGAAGGAACTTGCTCTACTGAAAGAAACATTTCTGCTTAGATGCAGTATAGAGGAAGAACGGTAGAGACTGAGAAACAACCTTGGCCCAAGTTCAAGAACACAGGGAAGTGAACTGTTAGGGAGCTGAATAGGAAGTAGCTTCAATTGGAGAAAAGTTGCAGCGCTCAGTGATATGTTCGTGAGAATTGGAGCCCTTCAGTTTTGCTCCCTGCCCCCCATGGCCCTCAGGCACCAAGCCAGCAGCCCGGTTTGACATTTTTGCAGCTGGTCTTGCTCACATTAAAGACCATTATGCTGGATCCTGGGAAGAAATTGGAACATCATTTGATAGTGAATATATATATAGGGTGTCCCAAAAAATGTATGCACAGTGTTTAGCTGATAGCTCAATTGATGTTTCTTTCTTTTCAAATTTGACCCATTAGAATGAGTAATTATTCAAAGTGTGTATACATTTTTGGGACATGCTGAATATATATATCATCATCCGACGATATAATTTTAGAGAGGGAGAGAGAGAGAGAGAGAGAGAGAGAGAGAGAGAGAGAGAGAGAAACGTCGACCAGCTGCCTCCCATACATACCCTAACCAGGGATAGAACCTGCAACCTAGGCTTGTGCTCTGACCGGGAATCGAACCCACAACCTTTTGGTGCATGAGATAACACTCCAGCCAACTGAGCCACCCGGCCAGGAATGACAGTGAATACAAGTATTTTAAATCAGAAGATTAAGAGGATGTGAAAAACAACCACCAGATCTGACTTCCATCCTGACCATGTTTGTTTGGAGTAAGCAGATTCTCCTCCCATGAAGAGTCACATGCCAAAAATAATCACCAAGGGAGACAGGTTTTTACTCATGGCATGGAAGCCCTTTCTGTTAACACTCCTGTCACAAGCCCCAGTAGGCAGCCCCAGGGGCACAGGGAGAGCTGTGAGGGCCCAGGGCAGTCTTTGGGCTATGCCATCAAGAAGCCTCACATCTGGGCAAAACCCAGATGCCCAGAGGGATGGTTTGGAGAGATTAATTAATATTGTGTGATTAAGATCATTTGAGCCTGAATGGGGTGGCTCAGTGGTTGAGCGTCAACCTATGAACCAGGAGGTCACAGTTTGATTCCCAATCACGGCACATGCCTGGGTTGGGGGCTTGATCCCCAGTAGGGGGTGTGCAGGAGGCAGCCAATCAATGATTCTCTCTCATCATTGATGTTCCTATCTCTCTCTCCCTCTCCCTTCCTCTCTCTGAAATAAAATAAAAACATATTTTTTAAAAAGGTCATTTGGACTTGGTAACCAGCAGCTTGGAAGCAGAGAAAGCAGCCTAACTGAAGGTCTGACACAGAACATTACAGAGACATTCATAAGGTATGGGAGCCAGTAGGGGCGTGAAACTGAGTTCTTTTATAAAGATGAACTGAAGAGAGTTATGAGCAACCCCCAGAGTGACCTGGGAGGCTAACTAAAGCAGTCCTTACATACACACAGATAAGGGGAACATTAAGTAAAAATGTCCCAGAGCTTAGAAGTCACTTTCCCCAGGACTAAGACCAGACATTACCAAAAAGGATGCATTCCTGCCTTGGAGAGATTATGGGAACAGTAAGCCAGAAATACTAAGATGAAGATAATGTTTTAAAAATAGGACTTCCTTTCAAACAGCGTGGAGTTTGGCATATGTTAAATAGACAGATTTTGGAAGCAATAAAAGCAGATGCTATCTCTTGCTCTAATAAAGAATATCACCAACACAGATGTAATAAAGGAAAACAAGACATTTTTCATGTTCTACAAACAACAAAAAGTTACATGTTGTTGCCTAAAGATAGCAAAGGGGGCTATTTTGCAAAAAAAGAGATGGTTGGCTGAAAATAAACACGCCCCCAAAGAACAACAAAACTCTTAGCATGATTGAATGCTTTTTAAATTAATTTTATTTTTATTTCTCAACAACCAAAAGGGAAGAGAAATGCTTTTGACCTCAGGAAAAATCCATGTCCTGCTCCTAAGTATGGCCATCTCTGGCAATCCTACAGGCCCCGGGGGAGGACTGGTTTACGCGCTCTAGTGTCCTGTGCCAACATAAACCTCCTCTCAGCCATGGGGCCACTTTATCCCCTCCAGCTTGTGGACAAGGCTAGGAAAGGGAGGAACAGACACAGCGCCTCGCTCTGCAGGGAGAGCTACCGGAAGTGACGGGCTGGACTTCGGCTGACACACACAAACTCTGTATACTGACCAGCCATCCTAACCTGTGAGTCCTAAAACTGATGAGGGCAGCCCCAGTGCCCAGCACCCCTTCAGCCACGCCATTGGCTGATGGCTCCAGTGGAGGCCAAAGGGTCGCCTGAGTGGCAGCTGCAAGCTCTGGTCACTTCCCAGCCCCATGCCCTTACTAACCCCTGCCATCTCCACTTGGTGGATGACAAACATCTGTAGGTGAGTGGTCAAATATATGTTTTCAATGCTGACTCAGTTCCTTCATTTGACTTGGGAATGACCTTACTCAATAAAGCAATTATGTCTGCCAATTAAAATTGTATCTCGGAGCAGTTCAAGGAAAGGAAACAACAAAAGTCAACTAGGCAAACTCAGCTGTTTTCAAATTTTATTAATACTGGTTAGGAGCACATTCATTTCGTTCTCAAGTGAACTCAAGAACTTGGGAAATTTTTAGTTGGGGTTGGGGTATGATAAAATTGGAAACATTATTGTTTAATTCTATTGGGGGACTATAATGGCCATTTAATCATTGCACTGGCTGACCCTGGGGCTTGACTAATGACTCACATGGATTGAGGTTTTACTCTGATTTCCGGAGCAGAAAAGTGGGTCTTTTCCTCCCACCATGGACAGAGAGAAGGGTATAAGGGCAGCTTAGCTCTTTACATGGGTTGCTCAGGTCCAGGCAAATGACCTCTCCCCTAATTTCTCCCTGAAGTCCCCAGACAAGAGTGTGTGTGTATGTGTGTGTGTGTGTGTGTGTTACTCCATCCCTGCCTGTTTTCATCAGAAGCAAGAGTTGTTTCAAGTATTAAATACAACTGAAACTAATATTGACTAGCCCAAGTACGACAGCACCCCTTGCCACTTAACTTTTCAGATTGAAAGTCTGAAAGTGATTTATCACATTTATATTGTTTATAGTGCATTTCTAGGCTATTTCGTGGCGGGGGAGGGGGGGTTGCAGTTAGATTAGCAAACTGTTTCCTATTACAGTTTGCTTTAGATTCACAATGGATGGATGCTTGCACTTTGATATTTCTGGTATTTCAAGTATTATTTTGCCATCATGCCTAAGCAGCTCCCTTTAAAAAAGTCATTAACTTAATGGTTCTATTGTTGTAAACATTGTCAGTCATTTCCGGTTTTCTTGGCACTGCATTTCACTGATTGGAGGTGCAGACAGGAAGGTTAAGAAAGCTTAACAGATATGCTTAGATGGTAACATCATCTACAGAGGGTGGCTCCAGGGTCAGATGCTGGGAGAAGACCCTACAAGGACACTTTGCCATTGAAAAGGAAGCTAACGAAGTCCTCAGGCCATTTGTTCTGGAGTGGGTCCAGGAGGAAGGCTGTTACAATGGGCTGGAAAGTAATTCACCAGTGATAACGGGACCTGCTGAATACCCGGAAATCTCAGACCCCTCAGCCCAAGTGCCAAGTCGCAATACCAACTTTTAGCATCTGTGAAGTCTCTTTTGGTGGTAAACCCAGGATGCTGCACCTGGCACAAGCGAATGGGCAGGGGCAGATGAGTACTTTCAGATACAAAAACAAGAGCAACTTGAAGAAGGGTGGACAAAAATCTACAAGTGTGGTTCAAGCAATGAAGTAAGGTGTCCAAGCAAGTTCCCAGATCTACTTGGGAGGCCCAGGGCTCAGTACCTGACTTGAAAGAGGACAGGAAGGCCACCGAGAGAGGCAGAGCTGCAAGTTCATGTGGTTGAATCTTCTGTTCTCACACTTTAAAGCAAGCAGGAAGATGATTCTTCTTCCTCCCCCATCCCAGCTGAAAAAGTATGATTAAAATGCTGTGTGTGTCTTCCTGAGTTATTCTGCTGTAGCCTGGGGGGCTCAGCACAACCAACTGCATGCAATCACAGTCCAGGCTCCTTCACCCAGAAAGAAGTTTCCCTTTGATGGCCGTGAGGCTATTAGGAGGTCACCCAGCTGCATTTAGGGTCCAGCTGGTCATTTAAATACTCAGGGGAACTGTAGCAAAGGCCATAAAATATACATAACTCATTGGAGTATGACTTTGAATCTTTAAGTAAACAATCCTTTTTTTTAAGGGAACTTGTAAATTTAGTATTAAGGAATGACTTCACATTTCAATGCCACATATTAAAAAACCCTTTTATGCACAATTCACAAGACAATGATATAAAGAAATCATATATCACTGCTTGGGGTACTCCATTAAACAGTGAGATGTGGTTGTTACAAGGTAGTTTTATTTACTTGCAGCAAATAAAGGAGAGACAGGAGATTCATATCCAAAGCCTTGCCTTGCTAAGGGAAGCCTAGCCATTAATTATATGCACTATTTGGTCAATTATCTATATATATAAAAGCCTAAGTGACGGTTACAATGGAACAACCAGAACAACCAGTCACCCAGTCGCTATTTTGCGCACTGACCATCAGGGGGCAAATGCTCAATGCAGGAGCTGACCCTTGGTGGTCAGTGTGTGCCCACAGGGGGAGCACTGGTCAGCCAGAAGCCGGGTTCATGGCTGGCAAGTGCAGCTGCGGCAGAGGGAACCTCTCCCGCTTCCACAGAAGCACTACCCAGCAATGGCAGCAGGCACAGCAGGCCAGGATAAGTGTGAGTGGCACAGTGCCCGGCCCCAGTTTAGGCTCCTCCCTGGCTGCCTGTAGCTTGGCACACTGCTACATCCCCCAAGGGGTCCTGGATTGCGAGTGACTGTGTCATAGCTTATAAACTGCTACATCTCACATACAGTTAAACAAGGAAGGTGGCTTCTGCAGTATTTGAAAAAGAGATCTGTGGCTGCTTAATGCTAATTCATCAGAAGAATCTCCAAACTGTCCACATCCTGTTTATTCTACATGGGGATGAACATGCACTCCTATATATCGGGAACAGTCTCTTAGATTTAAAAATTAAAACCTGGCAAGACTACTCTAACACTGAAAAAAACAGGATGATGCAGCAATGACATGCATGAACTCTGGCTTGCACATTTTGTGGTCAGCCCTGATTCTGACACTTATAACTGTGTGACAAAGCCAATTACTTAACTTCTCTCTGCTTCAGTTTTTCCACCCATAAGATGGGGAAAATGGTACTACTGCCTCAGAAGGATCATGTTAGATACTACTTTTTATAATCAGGGCAAAAAAATGTAGCTGCCCATACAACAGCAAGATGCCTTTCACCTGTATAAAAAGTATGGTCACTGGTGCATGCAGCATCCCGGATTGCAAGAGGGATGTCTGACTGCTGGTTTCAGGCCTAAACTGGCCGTCGGACATCCCACGAGGTGTTCCAGATTGCAAGAGGGATGTCTGACTGCCGGACATCCCTCGAGGGGTCCTGGATTGTGAGAGTGTGCAGGCCGGGCTGAGGGACGCCACGCCCCCACCACTGTGCACAAATTTCATGCACTGGGCCTCTAGTATGTTGATATCCTCTTTGCAGTTGGCTACTTTCATCCCGTTGAGTTCCTTGTTAGCTCATCCTGTTTACTGCTGCATCTGCAAAATACTGGGCTATACTTTAACATTTAGCAAGAAATAACATTTAGAACTGCCCAGACCTTGAGATCCTTGTCCTATCTAACAAAATCTCTATAAATCTGGAAATTAATTGTACTAAGATAATTTTGGAATTATCTATTTTTTATTATCATACAACATAGGTCTTTAAATACTTTTGACTTACGAATGACTGGAAAGGTTTGTATTTGTTTGAGGTGATTCAGGCAGTAACAAACATTTTCATTCTCTCCAAATTCTGGGTAAATGGAAATAGTTTTAACCAAGAAGTTTAGTAGCTTAACATTTAATTCTTCATTGTCAAACATCTAGTAGTTTAAAGACAGGGCAAGGCTAGCTACTTGATCACTGCTGGCTGATAAACTGAATGATTGGTTCTTAAATATGCATCCAAAGTTGAATATTTCATAGCTCCAACTGAAGAGGGCCCCCACAGTATTAAGACGAGTGGGATCTGGAGTGAATTTAATTTTTAATCCTATGTCTAAAACACTGGGGGCTTAAGAATTTTGAGAAACGTCACACTAAGAATTAATGGAAATAGGAACCAAGATGGTGGCATAGGTAAATGCCTGTACTCGCCACCTCCCAAAACCACATCAAAATCACAACTAAAATACAGAACCCAGCTCAAGTGACTGGGGAGGCTGAGCTACTGGGCCCTATAAAACACCTACTACACAAGGCTACTCTATCAACTCAAGGAGACATAGCAGCTCTACCCAATACATACAAACAAACACAGGGAAGCAGCCAAAACGCAGAGACAAAGAAACATTTCACAAATGAAAGAAATGGAAGAAAGCAAACTACTGGATATAGAGTTCAAAACCACAGTTATAAGGTTACTCAAGAGTCTTCTAGAAACCTCCAAGGAACTTAGTGAGACTTTCAAGGATCTTAGTGAGAATGCCAAACACATGGAAAAAGACCAGTCAGAAATTAAGCATACACTGACTGAAATAAAAAATAATATACAGGTATTCAACAGTAGAGGATTCTGAGAATCAAATCAATGATTTGAAATATGAGGAAGCAAAAAACAGCCAGAAGAGCAAAAAGAAATAATCCAAACTATGAAGATTATGTAAGGAGCCCCTGAGACAACTTCAAGTATACCAACATTTGTATTATGGGGGTGCCAGAAGAAGAGAGGGAGCAAGATGTTGCAAACCTATTTAAAGAAATAATGACAGAAAACTTCCCCTACCCGGTGAAAGAAATAGACTTACAAGTCCAGGAAGCGCAGAGAGTCTCAAACAAGAGGAACCCAAAGAGGACCACACCAAGACACATCATAATTAAAATGCCAAGGGCTAAAGACAAAGAGAGAATCTTAAAAGCAGCAAGAGAAAAGCAGTTAGTTACCTACAAGGGCATGCCCATACAACTGTCAGCTGATTTCTCAACAGAGACTAAGCAGGCCAGAAGAAAGTGGCAAGAAATATTCACAGTGATGAATAGCAAGGAACTACAACCAAGATTACTCTACCCAGCAAAGCTATCATTAAGAATTGAAGGTCAGATAAAGAGCTTCACAGACAAGAAAAAGATAAAGGAGTTCATCACAACCAAACCAGTATTATATGAAATGTTGAAGGGTTTTCTTTAAGAAGAGGAAGAAGAAGAAAAAGATCAAAATATTAACAACAAAATGGCAACAAATATATACCTATTAACAATTGAATCTAAAAATCAAAATAAACTAATATGAAATCTAATGAACAGAATAAACTGGTGAATAAAATAGAATCAGAGGCATGGAAATGGAACAGACTGATGATTCTTAGAAGAGGGATGGGTGGGGGAAGAGATTAAACAAAGATCTTATATGCATACTAAAGGTCCAATGCACAAAATTTGTGCAAGAGTAGGCCTTCCTTCCCCCCGGCTGCCGGCACTGGCTTCCCTCCAGCACTCGGGACCTGGGCTTCCCTCACAGCCCCAGCTTCGTCTGGAAGGTCACCCAGAAGGACATCCTATCTAATTAGCATATTACACTTTTATTATTATAGACTAGAGGCCTGGTGCATGAAATTCGTGCACAGGGGGTGGGGGAATCCCTCAGCCCAACCTGCACCCTCTCCATTCCATGAGCCATCAGGGGATGTCCTACTGATGCCTTAGGCCCACTCCCCATGGTTCTCTGCTCTCTGTGAGGCCTGGCTGCTTCACCCCACTGTTCTCTGTCTGCGGGGCCTGGGGGCTTCACCGCCGCCACCACACGAACAGAGCCACCATGCCCTGCTACCCACTCTCTGTCTCTGTCTGCCGGGCCTGGGGGCTTTGCCGCCACCTTGGTGATGAAGCCCCCATGCCCTGCTGTCAGCTCTCTGTCTGCTGGGCCTCGGGGCTTCGCCACCATCATGTGAAGGAAGCCGCCACACCCTGCTGTCAGCTCTCTGTCTGCTGGGCATGGGGGCTTCACCACCATCATGGCGATGAAGCCCCCATGCCCTGCTGTCCGCTCTCTGTCTCTTTCTCCCTGGCCTGGGGGGCTTTGCCACCACTGCCGCATGAATGGAGCTGCCATGCCCTGCTGTCCGCTCTCTGTCTGCCGGGCATGGGGGCTTAGTCACCACCGCCGCGTGAATGAAGCCACCACGGGGGCACACCTCCAGCCCAGCAGCCTCACTTTGTGTCCGCTGGGCTGGGAGCATGCCCCAGCCTAGCAGCCCCGTGTTGTGTCTGCATCCCTCCCTTCCCCCACGGCCTGGGCTTGGGATGCTGGCGTCGTCGCCCTGGCAACAGCGTCCCACCCCTGGCCTCTCGGCGCCTGCATATGCAAATTAACCCACCATCTTTGTTGGGTTAATTTGCATACTCACTCCCGATTGGCTGGTGGGGGTCGTGAAGGTACAGTCAATTTGCATGTTTCTCTTTTATTAGTGTAGATATGCATTACCTATGGACACAGACAGTGGGGTGGTGAAGGCCTGGGGTGGGGTGGGAACTGAGTGGAGGGAGACAATGGGGGCTGGTGGGGGGAGAGGGACATCTGTAATATTCTCAACAATAAAGATTAAAAAAAGAATGGATATGTTTATATTTTAACCACAACAAAAATATTGAAAATGGTAGGAAATTTGATAGTTTTTTTAGTCTACTTGGGGGCTACAGGTATAGCTTCAATCCCACCTCTTTCCCTCACTCTACCTAGTCTCAGAAAGCTCTATTTTCCTTAAAGGAGCAGCTGCAGAAAGCACAGTCACTCTGACAGAGGTACCCCCATCTTTTTCCTGTCTTTATTCTCATCTAACCCCTCTTGGGTTACACTTATTCCTGGACTGTCTTTACAAAGCAGAAATGATAGATACTGGTTTGGTATGGATTTCTAGCATTGAATAATGCAGCTTAGATAAGGAAGATTAAAGGTTTAATATATAAGAGGCCTTTTATCATCAGGATTCAACAGGCTGTTTGTGAATTTTGGTGTTCTGAAGTTCAAACATCCTTTGTTTCTTTCCTTCCAGGTCAGGCGTCATGAACGGGGCACTCAGCATGTTGAGTGCTGTGGAGACAGTCTATCACGCTGTCAGAGACTGGGACTTGATTTGGTACCAACTGCTGTGCAATTCTGGAGAGTGGAATATCATGAGCGTATTAAATAATGACGGACACATTGGTTGAAACAAAGTTTCCAGTAAGGAAGTGCAATGTGGATAGTCATGGCAATAAAATAGGAAGAGCTTTAGTTCCCAGCCCGAACCTGCCTCGGCTGGAGCCATTTCAACAAGGTGTCCTCACAACAAAGAGATGCGATTGGTACCATTTCCCATCATCAGGTGTCTGGACAAAACATAAATGTGAATAAGGGCCAAGCGTGGTCCTGTGTATCTCGATTAAATTACGCACTATTAAATAAAAGGTCTAGATGATATTGTTTTAAACCTGACTCATCCAACCCTTCTTCAAACAGCTCCCCTTGCCACCACCCCTGAACTGATTTTTAAAAAGTAATTTCTTTCTGTAGGGTGGGAGAGAAATGAACTGAAACCATTTTTTGCTTTTAAATTGTTCCATTTGGTGTTTTGTAATCATACTATTAAATGACTGAGTCATGCTAATGATAGGATTTTTGTTTTGTTTTGCTAGGAAGCTTCAGATTTTATGATGTAGTTTGATTCTGGGGAAAGCTAGTCTACAGAGGAATATGAAGACTATAAAATAAACTGCATGTTGGGTTCAAGATTCTTAGCAATTATCCAACATTCAAAGCCTACTAAAGAGAGTTTCAGGCCAGGAAAAGTCACAGGCAGAGATGAGTTTAAAGTGGTTCTTTTAATCCTAAGGCACATGTTGCCATGGTTTTTAGACCCTATTTTAAAACTAAAGTTTTTCAAGCATCTAAATCGGGTTGTCGAAAACATTTTCTGTGAAGAGCCAGACAGTAAAGGGTTCCTGCTTTATAAGCAAATAGTTGCTCACTTCTGTCATAACTTCTCAGTTCTGCATGAAAGCAGTCACAGGCAATATGCAAATGAATGAGCATAGTGTATGCCAAGAAAACTTTATTTACAAAACAGGCCGTGGGCCAGTCCGGACCCAGGTGCCGGCTGTCATTTGTCAACTCCTGGTCTACTAGTAAATGAAGCTGGAGAGGAATCGCTTCCACCTAGAAAAGAACCTCTCAGTGAAGAATACGATCATACTGCACTTCTACTACTAACAGACAATGCTTTGAAAAGACAAAACAAGGTCAGTTCAGCCGGTTAATCTTTTTATTTTGTTTTGTAAAAAAAAAAATACAGAAAGAGCTTTGAGAAAAATGTGTTAAATATCAGCAAAAGCAGGAAAACATGTGACTAGCTTTACAATATCAATCTAAGCCTATACACAAAGGCAAACATTAAGTAGGATGCTACGGAAAGACAGCACTTTGGGGTCTAACTTCAGTTTTCTTTATTGCACATAAAGGTTGCTGATAACTCCAAGTCTTCACTTTTTCACAGTTAAACATACTTTAATATTATTTTGTATAACATGTTTATATAACGTACTGTTACATAATGTTAATTTTATAAAACCACCAGTTTGCCACAGTTGAATGGAAATAGAAGACAAAATTCTCCCCAACTACAGTATTTAAGCTTTCTATAAAAAGTTCTCCAGAAGGTCACATCGTCCATGTTAAATTTATCCTATTCTATGTAAAAAATTGCTTTGTAGCTATTAAATGAATATTGGTGGCCTTCGCATTGAATAAATTTAATGAACAAAAACTTCTAAGTAAGAAGACCAGATGTATTTTATGTAAAAACCTAGGAGTAGGTGACACTACTATGAAATCATACTTTGAATGAGTGCGTGCAGTGATACATTCCAAAGCCATAGAGTGACATAATACCCACACAACCGAAAATCATTCTTCTGCTTCTCCAAAGCCCACAGCTGGAACAATCACAACAAAAGTCAACCCCCAAATGTCCATGCAGTTGGATGGTCACCCAGTAACACTGGATCTTAACTGTATTTAAGTGCTTTTGACAGAGATGTAGAGTTATTCAAGCTATTTCCATGTCCTTTTTCTTCTGAGCTCCTCCAGCACACACAGGCCCAAATCATTCTCCATTGGCAAAGAATTGAGGTGATGATGACATCCCGTTAACCCTTTTTAAAAGGTGGCCATCAGAAGAAAAGGATGGCCTCTCCCAAGTGCTCTCGTGTCTATTTCAGACCTTTTCAAAATGCAGCAGAACAGGAAGACCTTCCTTCTCATCTTCTCCAAGGCTCAAGTAGCAGAAAACCGGTGCCTATGTGTTCCATGTGGACCATGGTTATCGTATACCCTGCTTACAAAAATAAAATTTACATCAAAAACTTTGGTTTTGCTCTTTACAATTTCTCCTAGCACTGGGTGACAAGACAAGATGTGTTTGTTTTTTTTTTTTTAAACTCTACTTATGAAAATTGAAACTGGAAAATATCATTTACTTCTAAATCTTGTTTTGAAAGGACTGTCAAAAATCCTACTTGCTTTTCCTAGTCAGATCCTCACATTGGTTTCTATGGTATTTGTCTGTATATTGTTCTTATTAGGTTTTAGAAAGGGGGAAGGTCTTTTCAGGTATCAAAGTGGTGAAAGCAGTATTCAGATGGGTTGTTTCTAAATTCTAATTCTTGCCCACTGGATTCTTCAACTTGCTGTGTGAGGACATAGCAAATGACACTGGCCAGCCAGATCCCCACTTAGAAAACGACAGAAGAGATCAGAACTCAATGACACCAGTCTAAAGTTTCTGACAGATTAGCTCCTACAGTACCAACTCATCTGCAGAATCAACATCAAAGGCAGGCATGAAACTTGTCTAGTTCCCTATTCCTGAAGTGGAATAAGAAGTCATTCATTGAAACAGCAACCCTCATTCCAGAATACATTTGACAAGAGATGGTAAACTTAGTTTTCTGATACACCCCTTAGAAGTCACAATGGGTACCAAGGTAGGTTTCCAAGCAGGTGATTCCCCTCTGATGAATGGCTCAATTGCCCTGGCACCGATCTCTAAGGGCATCAGTGGTGTTTCTACATTTAAGAGTCACTGTTCACATCAAATATTCAACATGATTACATTAACTTCTACTATGGACAGAAAAAGGGAGGGATATGATGAGGGGTGAAGGAAGGCCGTGCAACAGACCTCTATTTTGGAAGGAACAGTCACTTCTTTGCTCTAGTCTGAAATGTTCATGGATAGTGAAGATAACATTTTTGGTGTTTTCTAAAATTTGTTTTTTCAACCAAACCACAGAGGGCGTTTTCAGGTCTAGGGATCACAGCCTAAAGAGCTCTTGCTGTTTGGTTGATGCAACACTTGATGTCTCAGTGTTGTTTCTGGCTGCAAGGCATCAATGCTTATTTGTCTGGTCAGCCCAATAAGTATCATTGATGGTTAGTGTCCATTTAATTACATATGCCTTTCCTATACTTGCTTCCTAGGAAGAAATGCGGACTTATTTAAATCCTAAATTTCCTCTCTAGGAAAAGAATATTAAAAGGAATGTCAGGAGTTTATATCTTCCCTCTGCCAGTGCTATCCACAAAAGTTTGCATCTCCTTAACTACCAGCTCCCAACACCACCACCACATGACAGCGAAGTGATCACAACCTTCCACGTAATAAGGGGCCTGTGCTCTGGCAGTGGACAGCCCTCCCCCTTATTTTAAGGAGTCCAGTGTGTATTCAGGCATGGAGACGAGTGAAGTGTGAAGAGAAAGAAATTTCACTTGACTGCAAAGGGGACTATTAATTTAATCCCAGGTTAAATGGGAAAGACAGCTTGTTAGAAACCTTCACATTTGATTAGTCAGCAGCTCAGTTAAAACAAAACCCCTTTCCCCCACAAATCGGAGCAAAAATGACAGGTTTTAATCCCTCTAATATATACATTCAAGTCATCCTTCTCCCCCTTTCAGGCTCTACGGTTTTCTAATGTGACCTTTTTTTTTTAGTTGTATTTATGGAGTATGTGTTTGACTTCTACAAACATTATTAGCACGAAAGTCACTCACAGCTACCTGGTCTGTATTATTGATCAACACTCAGTTTGTTCCACATGACTAACAATTAAAAAAAAAATCTGAATTTGCTAGGTCATCCTTTAAGGTTTCAAGTTGGGCCCACTGCAAGTTCTAGACTAAAGGCTCTCCACCCGAGCTGCAGATTAGAATCCCTGAGGATCCAAACATAGCACAGAAGCCTGGCCGCACCCTAAACCTACTGAATCTGGATCTCTGAGGGTGGGCCTTTATGTTGATATTCTCAATAAATGGGCCAGCTCATCCTAATGTGCAGCCAGGGTGGAGAACCTCTGCCCTAGAACATCCGACTTTGCGGAACTGTAAACGCCCCCGCCCCCCCCGACCCAGAACACATATGCTTATAAAATGACTTGGGATTATCCTCTCAGAAGAATGTTGCTTACTTGGATGTACCATTACTCAGCAGTTTCTACCTTGTTTATGCCAGACTGGCAGCAAATAGTTAGCCTTGGGTTAGTTTCTCGGCACCCTACTTTTTACTTTTCAGCATAGTGGAAGCATGAGGTAAGTATGTTTAGCTTTTTCCCCAAACTTACAAAGCCCATGGATGACCATCAAATCAAAATGTCCTTTAGTGTAGATAGAAGAGAAAGGGGAATAAAAATCACCCAATTCTCTTATACTGAACTATATGAAATTGTCATTTTTGTTTCTTTAAAAAAATGGCTGAATACCAGCAATTTCATATGGCTCAAACTAATAAATTTTTCTTGGTTTGCACAAATTATCAACTGAAAAAGAGGGTGAAACAATGTCTTATTTAAAAATTAACCATTAAAAATGCGAGTTAAGAAGGTTAAATGGCTGATTTCATGATGGGTGCGCTAGATTGAGCCACTATCTTATAAGGGAAATGGCCACATTAAATGAAAGCATTTTTTAGAAATTGGGTTTTTGAAAATAATAGCACTGAAGCACAGAGCACAGGGAGAATCTCAAACTTGGCTTCCAAGAGTTCTCCTCCATATTTCACTTACTACAGGTGTGGGCAGGTAGAACAGCTCACCCACAAAAGAACCCAAAGTAGAAATCTAAATCTCAGACCACACTCACACATGAAGCTGGTGCAGACCTCCCCAGATACCCCGAAAATGACCTTTCTCTACATGGCACTCAGTTGCCAAGACACCTCGATTCTTAATCTGAGAGTGGACAGGAAGCTTCCACTGTATAAATAAAGCTTAACATTTCACTGCCTCGCCTCTGTTTCTTCAGGTGACCACTGAAATCTCATTCATTTCTTAGCTCAAAGTTTGGAATTCTACTAAGTCTTTAGAATACAATCTTGTGTTTTCTTTGCAGTGATTTTTTTTTTCACAGTGAGATTTCTTCCCTCTGAATACTAGCGTATTGCCTCTGAGGGTTGTTACTGCCTTCTCGTCACCAGATCAAAGCACTCCACAAATTTTCGTGTTCTTTCTAAACCCACAGTAGATATGTCAGTCCTGTTAACCATTTTCCAGGCAGTCAGCTCATATGGCAGCCATCAAGAATTGACTGATGTTTACAGTGATGTAATCATCAGTTTCTAAACAGTTTCTCCTGCCTTCACATTAATGAAAAAAACAAAAAAAAAAAACAACAAAAAAACACAGCACTTTAACACTATTTTGCCTTTGGTTTGAAACATTCCAGTAACTTCTTCTTTGTGGAGATTTCCAGAGAAGGAATTACAATTCTTTCCCCCATGTTGAAATGTTGATGGATATATTTTCCAATCTTCAGTCTAGAGAAAATACAGGCAGCAAAAGAAGTCAGGAATCCAGAGATGAGGCTGCTGTCATCATCTCTTGTTGCTGGAGCCTCCACTCAAATTGCTTTTTCATGCTTTCTGTCCCATTTAACACCAGCTTCCCCTCATCCTTAGAGGTCCAATCTCACTGGCCTTCCTTCGTGATCTTTCTTCTAGCCTGTTCTCCCTTCACTTGATATTCCTACATCCAGCTAGACTTGCACTGCTGTGTATGGATACGGAGACTCTCCTGGGAGGGGTCACCGGCACCCACCACACCTTGTTCAGGTACCACAGGTGAATGAATTAGAGACCAGTAAAGCATGCGATTGTTTTTGTTTGTTTAACTCTGAACAGTGCACTACTAAGTGAAAAAGTGGGAATAGATCTGCATTTGTCTTGAGCCCCACCATCTGTATCTTGGGTTAAATTTTAAATGTTAAGATATCTTCAGACCTCAATACAATAGAAGCGTTAGTTCCATTCAGTCACTGTCCCACCTCAATCAACACTGGAGCATGCAGCCAGCCCCACACCACCGGTGGGTCTACCTCATCGCTTCAGGGTTTGGGGGGAAAGTCATGCATTATCCTCCAGGGGGAACACTAGGCGGGTGCCCCGGCTTGAAACCTTCTGGTCTCCCATTCCCAGGTCTCGTTCTAGCGCCTCCTCAGAACTGCTCTTTGTTTTCCGACAGCCCTCCAGGCTCACGGAGGCCGTGTGGGAGCCTGAGGAGCCATTGGCAGTCACTGTGCTGTCCCCGTAGGTCAAGGTGAGGTCACCCTCAGTCAGGATGAAATCAGAGTCTTCCTCTCTCAGTGGCTCTTGGTTCTGAAAAGTGCAACAAATAACAATTAACAACAAATCGAAGACTGGAATCTCCCAGAGCTCCAGCCAACCCCAATCTCAACTCCTCATCTGAAACTGGGGATCATGAGACTTGCCTGCACTGAGCCTCCAGCATGAGAACTGGATGTAAACTGTAGCGTGCTGTTCAATGTATAGCACTGTTGCCTGAATTAGGACTTGGAATAGCAAAAAGCAGCTGTGATTTTAAATGCCTGACAGTTTGTGACAAAACGGAAGAAAAGGAAACCAACCTGGATTTTCAGCTTCCCAACCCACAAAGAAAGGAAGGGCTAAGGTCACTGGGAAGACCTGCAAATAGGTTTCAGGTCCTCTCTCCTCTGGGAAGGTCTTCTGGGTGGGCCTCCTGCCCTACACAAACCATCCTACACACACCTAGTTTACATCTGAACTACTCTTTACCCTCATCAGCATGGAGGGAAGAGGACAAACCATTATTAGGATTTCCTTCCTGTCGCCACACAAAATCCCTGATGGGAAGTCCTCATATAGATGAAGCAAGTGATACAGAGGGAAGGTATATTTTCTTGAGCGTCTAAGCACGTCAAACTCGCAGCCCATAATGAATATTTTTGCGTCCCAGCCAATATAATGGTACGTAAGAAGTGTTTTAGTAAAAAATTCGTAACTTAATTTTTACAATATCTTGTTATACATAATTATTAATAATGAACTACAACGTTCGCTAATGACTGATTACTATAATCGTGTTGCATTCATTTCCCTTACACGCCTTACACGCAGGCACACCATTTCTCTCCACTGATACTAGCAGTGAATATTTTAGCAGCTGATGGCCACGTCATTCGTCTTGTACTGACCTGTTTGGTGTGCACAACAGGAAATATTTCGCTTTCGGAGAACAAGAAAAATAGGTATATCTGCATTATGCTTATTAATTTGTGCAGCTATTCAGTGTCTGGTAAGAATGTTCAAGAAAAAATACTAATTTTTATTAAAATGTTCTATTATTTTATGCTAATGATGACTCATTTATTTCAGCCCTTTGTATTTAGCAAGTCTCTATCAAAATAAACCCACATTTCTATGAAAATTGAAGCTTTTCTTTTTTTGCAGCCCACATACACTTAAACCTTGTTTATTTGGCCCGTGTTAGCCTTTAAGTCTGACATGCTCGGTCTATTACAGTGATGGCGAACCTATGACACGCGTGTCAGAGGTGACACGCGAACTCATTTTTTTTGGTTGATTTTTCTTTGTTAAATAGCATTTAAAAATATAAAATAAATATCAAAAATATAAGTCTTTGTTTTACTATGGTTGCAAAGATCAAAAAATTTCTATATGTGACACGGCACCAGAGTTAAGTGAGGGTTTTTCAAAATGCTGACCCGCCGAGCTCAAAAGGTTCGCCATTACTGGTCTATTATATGCCTGCCAGGAATGTCACATAAGCTCTCATTTGATCCTTACCCCTCTCCTGAGAAGGGTGCAAGCACATGTCACAGAGCAGAAGATCTGAGCTAAGAGAACCTATGAAATTTGCCCAAGGTTGTCCAGCTGGTAGGAAGGTTTGGATTTATGCTACCTCCAGACTGGTTCTGCCCACCTAAACGATATGAAAAGTGACCCCATTGGGAAGAGGACTGTGACAACATCTCATAATAAGCAGCAGTTGTAGCAAAAAAGACTAGGCTGTGCAAGGCAGGCGTCAGCCAAGTGGCAGCCATTTGAAACTAAAAGATGGCAGGGAGAGAGTGTCAGGAAGCAGCATGAGGTCAGACACAACCTTTCATTCTCCAACGGGTTCAACAAGCAAAACAAGGGTGGGGTGCTCCCCCACTCCCCTATTTCAATGGCTGTCAAAAACTGTGGACTACCTTTATTGTTTTGTTTTGTAAATCCTCACCTGAGGATATTTCTCCATTGATTGTTTAGAGAGAGTGAAAGGGAGAGGGGGAGAGAGAAACTGATGTGAGAGAGACACATCAATTGGTTGCCTCCCACACATACCCTGACCAGGGCTGGGGATTGAGCCTATAACCCAGGCATGTGCCCTTGACCGGAATTGAACATGGGACCCTTCTATCTGCAGGCTGACCCTACAGCCACTGAGCCAAACCAGCTAGGTCTGGACTTCCTTCTTGAATAGCAAACACAGTTTGAAAACTGTTCTTTCTCTCCTATTTCCTATCTACCCTTCAAAGCACATCTGAAGTCCTACATCCTGTCCTCTACACACAGGGTGTCCTTGTTGCAGGACTTGAACCTGCCCTGTTAGTCCATGGTCCCTGCTCAGTCATGCTGCCCAAGGCCACAGGCAGATTCTCCTGTGTCCATGCCTGGACTCCCCATCTGGGTGAATCACCAAAGGGCAGTGGCCTTCTTCTCCTCTTGTCGGCGCCCTTCCTTGAAGTGCTTAACTCAGTAGGTGCTAGAGGAATGCCTGTTAAGTGCACTGGCCTAGGGAGGACTCCTGGGTTCTGCCTACCTCACTTCTCTAGTCCCAGCCCATCTCTGTGCTCTTACTGGTGACAAACACACCCATGCTTTCTGCATTGTTTCTCAATGTCGACTTCTCCAAACTCCACAATGTGACTCCATTTAACCAATGCTGCAGCTTAACAGGCAAGCACGCAACTCCTCTTGCTTGCTGCCTCAAATCTTCACTGGAATCGGGCAGGATGCAAATGTATAATCAAATAAGAGTCCTCTAGTTGGGCAGAGAGGAATTCTAAAACTCACTCCAAACTCCCGTTTCCTCCTCTCCATCACTATTTAGAAAGTCCTGAAACTCTGCCCAGTGATAGTCTTTAAAAAATATATTTTTTTAATTGATTTTTTACAGAGAGGAAGGGAGAGGGATAGAGAGTTAGAAACATCGATGAGAGAGAAACATCGATCAGCTGCCTTCTTCACACCCCCAACTGGGGATGTGCCTGCAACCAAGGTACATGCCCTTGACCGGAATCGAACCTGGAACCTTTCAGTCCGCAGGCTGACGCTTTATCCATTGAGCCAAACCGGTTAGGGCCTGGTGATAGTTTTATTAACAACAAATGACATCACGTTCCCTGTTTTAGTATGTTCAATTTCTCCCATTAATGCATGTGCTAAATATTGTTTTTGTTCATTTCTGTCAAAATACCTCTCCCAGGGCTCTTAGCACCCAGATTTCAGGGGGAGATTCCTCGGCCGTAATTCATTCTTTTAAAGTTTGGAGCCTCAGAGGGACAGAGAGGAATCTTTCTGCTACGTCATAGCTGCTGATGTTTGGGAACCCCATAACCCTAGTAAAAGGTCTCTCTGTTGCTGTGCACAATGTATTAAGCATAGGAAGCTGGTCATTTGTAATCAATCATCTTACTGGAGAAGCAATTTCTGTGAATTTGGAGGCTGCATAGAAATGCCGCCCTGACATGCAGTACTTACGTCATACACCTGGGGACTGGTCAGACATCGAGCGAGCAAGCCACACCAGGCTGGGAGCGTGGTGGTTAATGGGGGGCCACTGTGTGTGAGGATAGGCTTCAAGTAACTTTAAAAAGAGAATTAAGGAAACAATGTCTGCAAAGAAACCCCCAACAAAATGTGTTGAGAAATCCCAACAAGTAAATCATCTGACATTCGACCTAGAAAATGTCTCTTTCCCCCATTTTACCAGTACAATACAGACAATGTAGCCATACCTGGTTTTATTGTGTTTCTCTTTATTGCACCTCACAGATGTGTTTTCGTTTGTTAGTTTGTTTGTTTGTTTGTTTGTTTTACAAACTGAAGGCAAGACCCTCCACACTGGCCAGGGCAAGATCTTTTTTAAAAAATATACTTTTATGGATTTCAGAGAAGGGAGAGGAAGAGAGAGATAGAAACATCAATGATGAGAGAGAATCACTGATCGGCTGCGTCCTGCACACCCCACACTGGAGATCCAGCCTACAACCCGGGCATGACCTCCTGGCTCATACGTGGATACTCACCCACTGAGCCACGCTGACTGGGCAAGGTCTTTCTTTTTTTAATGTAGGTATTTAACACTATAAACTTTTTGTCTCTTCTTAAAACTGCTTTTGCTAAATCACATAAGTTTTGTTATGTTGTGTTTCCATTTTCATTTGTCTCAAGATATATTTTTTATTTCCCTTCAGATTTCTTCATTGACCCATCGGTTATTGGGGAGTGTATTGTTTAATGTGTGCCCACTGGTTGTTCGTTCAGGAGTGTGCTGTTTAATGTACACATATTTGTAAAGTTTCCAGTTTTCCTGCTGTTATTGATTTCTATTTTCATACCATTGTGGTTGGAAAAGATACTTGCTTTAATTTCTATCTTCTTAAATTTTCTAGGACTTGTTTTGTGATCTTACACACAGATTTATCCTGGAGAATGTTCCATGTGCACTTGAGAAGAATGTACATTTTGTTGCTGTTAGATGGAATGTTCCGTGCATGTCTGTTAGGTTCATTTGATCTAAAATGTAGTTCAAGTCCAATGTTTCCTTATTGATTTTCCATATGGATAATCTATCCATTGTTGAAAGTGGAGTACTAAGTGCTGACAAGAATCAATTTCTTATCACTTTAGTATTTTGTCACTCTCCTGTGAACTCCCTCCAGTTTTCTCTACATCCTTTCTAAGCCCAGTGAGTAACATGCCTTCTGAATTACAATGTAGACGAAGTTCATATGACTTTAAGAAACCTCTGGCGGTTCTATTTCAGTTAATAGCAGACAATAGTAAACAATAATTTAAACCATCCTTTCCACTAAGAATGACTAGAAAAGCTAGGTCAAGATAAAACACAACAAAATCTTCTGCTTAATGGCATCAGAAAGCTACCAGGGCAGTGAAGAGAGCCAGAATCTGGAGGAGGACACTCAAGTGGGGAGCCTGGCGCTTGGTGAGCCACGTCTTCCCTAAAGCACCTCAGCAGCTGAGCAGAGCATCTGGCAGACTGAAAAAATAGTGAATCTGACAAAAACTGGTGTCCAGGGCCTTCTGAGGAAGACTCCGTAAACACCCTAGGCTCTAGGTTGGAACCCTAGAACCGTGGTCAGCAAACCGCAGTTCACGAGCCACATGAGGCTCTTTGGCCCCTTGAGTGTGGCTCTTCCACCAAATACCACGTGCAGGTGCGCACGTACAGTGCGATTGAAACTTCGCGGCCCATGCGCAGAAGTCGGTATTTTGTGGAAGAGCCGGTATTTTGTGGAAAAGCCACACTTGAGGGGCCAAAGTTTTGCCGAGCCGTGGTTTGCCGAGCCACAGTTTGCCGACCACTGCCCTAGAACAAAGGGTAGACAGAAAACAGACTAACCTTCACAGGAACTGCAGCCCAGTTTCAAATCACTTTTATTTCTGATTGCACTAAAGTGATCTGGAATTACTAATGCCCCTAACCTAGACCCAATGTAAATTAAATTATCTCAGAAGAATGAAAACCTCATCTAGAGCACTTCAAATTATCTGTATACTTTTTCAGTTCCCATATCTGTCACTGAAAAAAAAAAAGGTGCACAGAAGAAAAAATATAAAGCTTCTAAAAGAGAACACAGGAAATTAGCTTCAAGACTTTGAGATAGACAGAGATTTCTAAAACAGGACACAAAGAGTACCAACCAGAACAGAAAAAAATCAGTGAATTGGACGAAGACCTTGTTCATCAAAAGAGTATTTAAAAGTGAAAATGTATCACAAGATCTCACTCGTATGTGGAATCTAATAAACAAAATAAAGTGATGAACAAAATAGATCCAGAGTCACAGAACCATGAACAGACTGATGAATGTACGAGGAAAAGTGGGGATGGGGGTGGGAGGGAGAGATTAACTGGGAAACTTACATGCATACATGCATAACCCATAGACACAGACAATAGTGTGGCAAAAGCTTGGGAGGGGTGGGTGCAAGGAGGTGGGAGTCAATGGGGGAAAATAACAAAAAAAGAGGACATGGGTAATACTTTCAACAATAAAGATAAATTTAAAAAATAAAAAAGCGAAAATGGAAGTCATGAGTAGCAAAGTTATTTTTATCATATGTAATTACCAAATACTAAGCCCAGTGAATAATATGCTCCACTTCACTTCCTGACCACACCAATTCACCTACAAAGCCACACTCCCCTTGTATACAAAGCTCTGCAGAACCACATGAGTCTACCAGGCTATGGGCCGACTAAATCTCTTACCCAAAGAGATGCTCACCAGGACTACCTGTGGTTGAATGATCACTGCATGAGTCCCAAGCGAGAACTGACTGCACTGTACACATCCTTCCTTACTTATCAGAAGTCATTTACTGGCAACTCAACAGGACGATTTCATCATCACTGTTTGAGGGAAACTACTTCAAAGGATACTTGTGGTCAAAGCTGTACCACAGCCTGAACAGCCATGCACTCTCCTGCTTTGTCCGGTTTCCTCCAGCAGAATCTGGACCATCCTAGGAAAAAACAATAAGACAGATGCTTAGTTGTATAAGTGGATTGAAATAAGGGGGGAAAGCTTTATTTTAACCATAATTTTTAATTATTTTGAGCTCAGAATCAAACATCCTGTATCACCAAAGCATCAAACTTCACCAAAGCTATATTGGGAAGTAAATTTTTTTAAATTGAATAATTCCAAAGGCAGGCAAATCAATCCCCCAAATGAAACAACTTGCTTATGTCTGTGAGTAGATCTTTTGGTATTATTGTAATTTTCCCAGAATTGTCTTTCAGAAGATTACTAGTAGTCACCCTAAAGTAGTCTAGATCCTAACAGGCCAAAATTGATTTATAGAGAATATTAAAGAAAGCTTCTGTAAAACCAACTTTCCAGGTCCCCCAAAGCTGGTCTGGGAAAACTGTGCTTGGTTGTTTCCTGACAAACTAGCTCTTGGTGGTCCTGACCCAGGCACGTGCACTGTGTTCCAGGTGGTGCAGTAACTTGTTGTCCTAACAGCTTTAGGAAGGTGGGCGTAGTGGGCAGGGGAAATACAGCCAGAACTAGCATCTCTGTTCTTTCATCTACCTTCAAGTGGTAAGTTCCTTTACTACTCCTTTCATGCCTTTTCAACTCAAAACATCTCCATCAATTAATTTTCAAAATAACTAGCAAAATCAAACATTCAATTCTGGTTTAAAAAATCTGTGCACAATTACTACTAAAAGTGGACTAGCTACATCACTTTGAGGACAGTGGTGGGTACTACATTGCTGGAGGACAAGCTCTGAGAGTACAGATTGCTTGGGGAAGCACAGCCATTTTTAACATCACCCCCTTGAATGTTATATGGAGAGGAAACTGAGAGACCATAAGCAGATAAAAGCTGAGCCACAATTACAAGTAGCTCTAAATCACAGTGGGTGTAAACTCCACCTGCAATAGAAATACAGGTTATAGGACTACTTGGAGACCTCTGAGAAGCTAAGCACATAGGCAAGTAGATGGAGGGACATTAGCATGCACTACTTAAATTCCTAAAGTTTCCAGTGGTGAAGATTATTTTTAAAAATGAAATCCCTGTGGTATCTGAGGAATGTTTAATGACAAATACAGGGTAGGGCAAAAGTAGGTTTACAGTTGTTCCTATGTGAAACAGTTTATTCTTGTATTATTATTTATTAATTATTCTATTGTTTTACATACGAATAACTGTAAACCTGCTTTTGCCTCACCCTGTATGAAAACAACTTAGTTAAATGGGCCCTACTGTGGATGAGGAAATAGAATGAGAAATTACAGAGACTAACTTTATTTCACATTTTTATAACTCGTGTGTAAGAAAGAGGGTACAGAAATATCTCCACTTGAATAACAATCATTCATTCAGGTAATTAATCGCTAGCTCAATGAAAACTCTAGAGAAAGTTCAAAATGCCACACAACTGAGTGGAAAAGTGGTAGATGAACGTTCTGGGAAGCAAGTATATTTTTGGAAAAAAATAAACCATCTTCATAAAACAACAGGTTCTAAGTTCTTAGTTCTAAGTGCCTGTTGAATCTTATTGAAGAAAATGAACAAGATGATAAAATCATCAGGAAAGATACTCTAAACCAGGGGTGGGGAACGTCCGGGACGTGAGCCATAGAAGACCTATGAAAGTATTTGGTCTGGCCCTGCCAAGGCATTAGGGGCGAGTTCATGAAATGTTGGACCAAATATAGCAGCTAATTTTTAAGTTGATAATTCTGTATGGCCCTCAAATGATGTTATAAATATCCAGATGGCTCTTGGCAGAAAAAAGGTTCCCCACCCCTGCTCTAAACTATCAGGCACAAGACAAGTTCCCTAAAGCCAGTTTCATCTGCTCCTCCTCTAAGACAACAATAAAAATGACAAACCCCTACTCTGTCATCCTTTCCTCTGCAAAACCACAATGCATTGTCGTCACTTGGAACACTTAAGTTCTTGCCATCTCATATCGAGGAAGCTAAGGAGACTTATATAAGCCCCAAGAGGGACCATTAAAATGAGTAAAGCAAGGAAAATGCTTCTTTTTTAAAGCAAACTGAAAGATCTTCTCAGGGTACAAAGAAATATGCCTGCAGTCCACCAATAAGATCAAGTGATCTCAGAAATGTAAGAAACTGAGAGGCAGCCCTGAAGGGTCACGTGGAGCAATTTCAGGGCAAATCTAAAAGGGCAACATGGTAACAGGGTTGTTAAACAATTGATTCCAAGAGATGGTGCCAAAAGCATGATTAGGTAGAGGAAGAGCTTAGATAAATCCACACAGAGTGGCTTTGGGGAAATCAGGACTAGTTGTGTAAGTTGACCCAGAAGACAAAGAACTGCTTCACAACATGATTTATCACAGACTAGTCACTGGAGTCCTTCCTGTTGGATCTGAGCAGCAAGAACTGAGCAGGGGTCAGTGTGGGCACAGGCTTATCCTCCAATGGGCAAGGCCTCCTTCCCAGCGGCACTTGCAGACTCTTGAATTTCCACTCAAGCGTTACCAACAGGAACTTGCTCTGTCACCACACCCCTCCTCAAAACCTGCATTCCCATCACGGGGGTTCACACCCCGTATCTTTAGCTCAGGCTGCTTCTAGAAGCTGGAACACCCTGTCATACTCTCAACTCCGCTCACAACACCTACCTGGCCGATTCCTATTCATCGTTCAAGGCTGTACACAAGGTCACTGTCTCTGAGAAATGTGTGGGTCTGGGTGTGATCATCACAGGCTTTCTCAACAGACTACCTGGTTCCAAATCCTAGCTCTATTCATGACTGTGTCATTGCCTTGCTGTGTGACTGCACAAGTTTAAATAGAAATATAACCTATATATAACATAGAGAAATATGCTAATTAACCAGGACACCGTAATGGGTTGACCCGACAGGATGTTGTGCGCACAGCGTTGGGGGCGGGGCAGCAGGGGCCTCTGCATACCTGTGCTGGGAGAGGGCCTGATCAGCAGCGGCCGCAGCTACTTCAAGGGCCAGAGAGGGAGGCAGGGCTAGACCTGAGGGTGGGCGGCACTGCATGATTTCAAATCGCGCACTGGGTACGTTTAAGGTGTACAATGTGTTGATTTCATAAATTTACATATTGTAATATAATTACCACTACAGTGTTAGCTAACACCTCTATCAACTCAATAGCTATGACTTATTGTTTGTGGTGAGAACAATTAACATCTAGTTCCTTAGCAACTTTATAGTTTATAATACAGCATTTTTGATAGTCACTGTGCTGTGCATTAGATCTCCAGATGTTATTCCTCTTTTAGTTACAAGTGTGTACCTTTAAATATCCCCTTAACTCCCCCAGCTCCTGGTAACTACCATTCTACTCTCTGTTCTTGTGAGTTACATGAGGGATTTGTAAACATTTTACTGACATTATTAATGGAAAAACCCCTTCAAGAATAAATACCACCAACTCTGCTTATCAACAACTTTTGAGTATTTAACAATGAGTATTTATTTCTTCTGCATTCATTAAGCACCAACTGTGTGCCTGCCAAGCACCAGGCTGGGTACTGGAAACAAAAAGAGGAATGAGACCCAGCACCTGCCCCTTGAGCACATTTCCAGAAGGGGAGACAGAGAGCTACACATATGGTGACAAATGTGATGAAGAAACAGAAAGCAGATTAAAGAACTTAAAGTCCTATTTTCAAAATAATTTTTCTAGAACTAGTGAGTAAGGATTTCAGGGTAGAATTGGACTTTATTTCATTCTTAGTGTTAAAAGGCTTTTTAAAGGAAGGTCGTTACAATAATGAGAACAGTTTATGCATTTTTTTTCAGAGATGGAGCAAACTACTGTCCCCTCACCCCCCCAAGATTCCTACATCCAAATCACTAGAGCCTGTGACTATGTTATGTCACATGGCAAAGGGGGCTTTGTAGATGGACTGAAAGTTTTCCAGGTGGGGCCAATGTAATCACATGGGCCCTTTAAGAGTCAGAGAGCCCTAACTGGTTTGGCTCAGTGGATAGAGCATTGGCCTGCGGACTGAAGGGTCCCAGGTTCGATTCCAGTCAAGGCATGTACCTTGGTTGCGGGCACATCCACAGTAGGGGGTGTGCAGGAGGCAGCTGATCGATGTTTCTCTCTCATAGATGTTTCTGACTCTCTAGCCCTCTGCCTTCCTCTCTGTAAAAATATCAATAAAATATTTTTTAAAAAAGAGTCAGAGAGATGCAGTGGAAGAAGAGGCAGAACAGATTCAAAGCCTCACAGAGACTCTTCTCACTGTTGCTGCCTTTGAAGATGAAGGGGACCACAAGCCAGGAAATGTGGGTGCTTCTAGGAGCTGAGCTTGATCCCCGGGCCAATGGCAAGCGAGGAAATGGGGCCTCTGTCCTACAATGGCATGAAGCTAAATTCTCCCCAAGAAGCCACTTCCAGGCTCATTCAGGTTGTTGGTAGAATTTAGCTTCATGCCATTGTAGGACAGAGGCCCCATTTCCTCGCTTGCCATTGGCCCGGGGATCAAGCTCAGCTCCTAGAAGCACCCACATTTCCTGGCTTGTGGTCCCCTTCATCTTCAAAGGCAGCAACAGTGAGAAGAGTCTCTGTGAGGCTTTGAATCTGTTCTGCCTCTTCTTCCACTGCATCTCTCTGACTCTTTTTTAAAAAATATTTTATTGATATTTTTACAGAGAGGAAGGCAGAGGGCTAGAGAGTTGGCTTTGAGACCTGCAACAGGGAAACCAGCGGGGCCCACCGGACATCTGATCTACAGGACTGTAAGATTGTGTTGTTTTAAGCTGCAAAGTTTACGGTAATTTGTTACAACAGGAATATAAACCGAAAGCAGAGCAAATGTGTAAATAAATGATGCAGCCAGATTTGGGTCTTTTTCGTTGTCCCTGGGATGATGGGGCCAAGATTTCTCAATAAAAGAGTTTAAAAACAGGGAATCGAGCTCCACAGTGCCTGCTCCGGGGCTTCCCAAATTGTAAAATGCGCACAACCCTCCTAGGAGCCCTGTTAAAATGAAGATTCAGATTCCGTGGGTTGAAGTGGGACCAGAGACTCTGCATTTCTAATAAGCTGTAGTCATGCCCAGGGTGCTGGTCCACGGGGACAACCGGGGCAGCAGAAGGAGAGGTCTACAGTCTCTAGAGCAGTGGTTCTCAACCTTCCTAATGCCGCGACCCTTTAATACAGTTCCTCATGTTGTGGTGACCCCCAACCATAACATTATTTTCGTTGCTACTTCATAACTGTAATGTTGCTACTGTTATGAATCGTCATGTAAATATCTGATAGGCAGGATGTATTTTCATGGTTACAAATTGAACATAATGAAAGCATAGTGATTCATCACAAAAACAATATGGAATTATATATGTGTTTTCCGATGGTCTTAGGCGACCCCTCTGAAAGGGTCGTTCGACCCCCGAAGGGGTCACGACCCACAGGCTGAGAACCACTGCTCTAGAGGAAAAGCAGATGAGGGCCTCCAGGAGCTCACCTCTGCCACTCTCTACCCTTATCCTTCATCACATTGTCACCAAATCCTTAAGGACAAAGATTCATCTGTCTTGTTTACTGATGTATTCCCAGAGCCTGAAAGAATGTCTGGAATGTAACAGATGCTCAATAAATATTTGTCAAATGAATGAATAACTGAATGTTAATTTTGAACTTTAAGAAGAAAAAGAAGAGAAGAGTAGGAGGCAATCAGAAGAACAAAAAAAGCCCTAACCAGTGTTGGTTGGGTGTTTTCCCGTGCACCTAAAGTTTGCCCATTCGATTCCCGATCAGGGTACCCAGGTTGAGGGGTTGTGGACTCCATCCCAGGTAGGAATTGTGCAGGAGGCAGCTAATCAATCGATGTTTCTCTCTCTCCCCCTCTTCCTTCCCTCTCTAAACACCTTAAAAAGAACAAAAAGTGTGGTGGGAGGGGGGTGAGAAAATAAGCATTTGAGGAAAGGTACTTCAGCACTGTTTGAAGTTAAAGATTTAAGTGACTGCGTATCAGATTTCAGCTTGGAAGAAAATCTGAAGGAGAACCCAGAACCAGAGAAATCCAACTTGCCCAGAAAGTTCTATGCCAAGGCAACTATGAACCACTGATTTTCTGCAGTTTTTACACTTGTGTGCACACACCCACACTCACACAGAGACAATGCTCTGCTAACACAGCGTCTCCTTTCCTCCACATTCCACTCACATCCGGCTTGGGACCTTGTCCTGCTGAGATGATAAAGCCAGGATAAATTCAGATTCGGGCTCCTAGCTAAGCGTCATCAATGAGTGCTCTTCTGTAAACACAGGGAAGGAAGTGAATGATGTGCCTGCATGTCCAGCCAACAGAAATCTCAGCTGGCTCTGGCAGGCAAAGTCCCCACTTGAATGGGGTGTGAGGCCACCTCCAAGCCTGGGCAGTTTGCCTCCAGCTGCACTTGTTTTTGTTTTTGTTGCAAAGTCACCAAGACCTCCAAGAAACAAAGCAACTGAGTTTATTGTTTTGTTTTGTTTGAATGAGTCAAACTTGCCAGGGATATGAAATTCAAGTCTGCCCACCATATTCTTATGCTTCCCTCACCCAAAGCCAAAAAAGTTCTAGCTAACAGCTCCCTTCCTTCACCCACACGCGCTAATATTCTGTAGCCCTGTAGCCATGACTGTTTATAACCTTGGGCTTCTAGACTAGTGAGGAAAATTGTGCTCTATATAAAAAAAAATGCTTTCCCAACACATATCACTTTTCTGTTTGTTTTTAGAAAGATCATTTAGAAAATGAGGTAAAGAGAACTGACTGCCCTTTCTTTTCTAATGGAGAACAAACATCTGGACTTTCTCCACCTCTGATTGCAGTTTCATGACAACCCTGAGTGTGTGATCTGGATCCATTTCAGGGGAAACTGCAAGAACCCAGGGTTTCACCCAAAAATCAGACGCCCATTTACTTCCCTGTTTTACTGTTTCACATGACCACCGAGTACTCCCAGCACCGCTGTTAGTGGCTCACTGTACCAAGAAGGTCAGGCCAGGAGGATTTAGAGAAA
The DNA here is from genome assembly GCF_964212035.1 of Myotis nattereri. Taxonomy (NCBI): domain Eukaryota; kingdom Metazoa; phylum Chordata; class Mammalia; order Chiroptera; family Vespertilionidae; genus Myotis; species Myotis nattereri. The sequence goes on along the minus strand of NC_138078.1, from coordinate 149,222,231 downwards.
CAGGCTGTTTCTGCACAAGGGCATGAGTCATTCTTAAGAAAGTGTCTCGGGGAACCAAACTTGAAGTTCATCTTTTTTTGTCTGGTCTTGACAGCAATCTTAAAATGCCAACGGAACTGACTTGGGGGCCCTCTGCATGACTGCGTGAGAGACTTGGAAAAAGGAAAGTCACAGGGAAGCTGTGACACAGCTTCTAGCGAGGGCTGGGCCACCTGGCCTTCACTGGGAGGGCAGGGACAGTGGCTGTGCCCTTTTACAGTTGGTCCCCAGGGCCCTCCAGGGACCTGTCAGGAACACTGAGTGACGGAGTTTACCCACCCAGGAAGGCTTGCCCTTCTGGGGCAGGGGGCACTATCTTAGCTGTCACTGCATGGTCTAAATGCGCTGCCAGATCCCTTAGCACAGCGGTTCTCAACCTGTGGGTCGCGGCCCCTTTGGCGGTCGAACGACCCTTTCACAGGGGTCGCCTAAGACCATCCTGCATATCAGATATTTACATGATGATTCATGACAGTAGCAACATGACAGTGATGAAGTAGCAACGAAAATAATGTTATGGATGGGTCACAACATGAGGAACCGTATTTAAAGGGCCAGAAGGTTGAGAACCACTGCTTTAGCACTTAGGACCTACTGCTTTCTCAAACATTTCCATGGAAAGGCGACAGCAAGTTTGTTACTAAGCCTGGTTACAAGCCCATTGTCTCCATGTGCAGTATAATAAGTTCAGCTGCATGAAACCAACCAAACCATTCCCCATATTTCCTTTTACAGATGCTTGGATCCAAAGGCAAGAGCAATAGTAAACAGCAAGAGGGCTGGGAGGTGTTTGACTGTTCTGAACTGTCAAGATGAAATCTCTCTAAACCAGTGGTTCTCAACCTTGGCTGCACATTAGAATCACCTGGGAATCTTTTTGAAATCCTGATTTCTGGGCCCCATCCTCCAGAAATTTGTTCCTTTGTTACTAATGTTGTGGCCCCACCCCATCACAAAGAAACAGAATTTCCAGAGGATGAGGCCCAGAAATCAGGATTTTAAAAAGATTCCCAGGTGATTCTAGTGTGCAGCCAAGGTTCAGAACCACTGAAACCCTGGCTATCCAGCTGGAATTGGCCAGCTTTTCTGGTAAAATTAATATTGACTGGCCGTAGGTCTGTGGAGAATACTTTGGAATAGGGCGGCCATATCCTCCCAGAGCCGTAAGTGAAATGAAGACATCCAGCACACTTTTTGCCCAGGTTTTCTCAGGGTGAATTTTAAGATATCCTAAGCTGTTATGCTCTAAATTTGTTTCCAAGTGCACAGTTCTTGAACCCTGTTTACTAAAGTCTTTCATCAAAGCTCAAGTCAAACAGCAACTTTTCAAAAAGAACTTCTCATTGAAACCACATGCTCCCAACTGCCACGAGGGCCAATTCTAATATAACCGCAAAGGTCTTCTGGAGCACCATTGGAGTGGGTACCAAATCTCCAATGTAGCTCATTGAAAGCTCTTCCCAACATGCCCAGAACTTTCAGAGGGCATGGCTTTGTGTTCGTTAAGAGACATAAACACCAAGGGTCATAAACACCAAGGATGCCTTATCAGGCTGTGACCACCCTCAAAGAGGAAAGAATCAGAAAAGCATCCTCTGTACTCCCTCACAGCACCACATTTTGCAACACTTGTCACATGGGATTTGGTAGATGGAGTCAGTTAGAACAGTGGTCGGCAAACTCATTAGTCAGCAGAGCCAAATATCAACAGTACAATGATTGAAATTTCTTTTGAGAGCCAAATTTTTTAAACTTAAACTATATAGGTAGGTACATTGTTATTAACTTAATTAGGGTACTCCTAAGCTGGCCTTTGCTAAAAACGTCCTCAATCTGATTGAGGTACGTTCGCTGAGGTTGACCCCTTCCAGCTCTCCCATCCACACTCGTCTTGTATACTTGTTTCGTCTATCTCAGTGGTCAGCAAACTCATAAGTCAACAGAGCCAAATATCAACAGTACTTCTTCAAAATAGACTCGCCCAGGCCGAAAACCGACTTCTGCGCATGGGCCACGAAGTTTCAATCACACTCTATGTGCGCGCCCGCACGTGGTATTTTGTGGAAGAGCCACACTCAAGGGGCCAAAGAGCCGCATGTGGCTTGAAAGCCGCAGTTTGCCGACCACTAAGTTAGAAGATCCGATGGAATCTGAAATATGCAGACGGGACTTGGGATGAAGTGCAATGATGTGTTTAATTCAATGCTGGCTGGAAGAAAAAGCAACACTCGACATGACTTCACAGACATGTGCATGTGGTCAGTAAAGCTTCCTACTACACTGTGCTTCATGCCTGCATCTGCCCATCAAATCCCTCTCGAGCTCCCAGGTACCAGGCTCTATGCTCAGCACTGCATATTCAATGCTGATCAAAATTGTTCTTGACTTCCAAGGGCAAATAATAACATTTTGGAAACCAATTCCTGCTCTTATAACTCTCCTTTCCTCCAGTTGGCCTGCCCAGGAAATGCCAGCCTGGGAAAGGAGCAAAACCTGGAGACAAAGTCACCTGCCAATCCCACAATCAGGGTGATATGGCAGCATTAAAACATGTTGACCACTTCGCTGACACTCTTCCCATCAAGAGGTTACAGTCTCTGTCCCCTCCCCTTAAATCTGGGCTGGCCCTAGCAACTCGTTATAACCAATGGAAACTCACAGAAGTGATGCTGTGAGACTTCCAAGGTTAGGCCAGAAAAAGGTATGGCCCTGGCCGGTTTGGCTCAGTGGATGGAGTGTCGGCCAGCGGACTGAAGGGTTCTGGGTTGATTCCAGTCAAGGGGAGGCTGTTGTAGGCTCCTCCCTGGCCTGACCCCTGGTCAGGGCACATACAGGAGGCAACTAACAGATGTTTCTCTCTCACATCAATATTTCTCTCTGTCTTTCCCTCTCCCTTCCACTCTCTCTAAAAATCAATGGGATAATATCTTCGGATTAGGACTAAAAAATTTTTTTTAAAGAAAGAAAAGGATATGTAGCTTCCATCTTGCTGGCTGGGGCACTGGCTTTTGGAACCGTAAACCATCATATAAGGAGTCCAGTTCCCTGAGGCCCCATGGAGAAATCACAGTTCAGCATTCGAGTTGGCTGTCCTTATGCGAGTCCTCCCAGCCCCGGAAGCACACATTGGAGCCAATCAGCCTTGGGATGATTCCAGCCTCAGCCTCACATTATCCCAGGCCTTCCTCATGGAGCAAAGGCAAGCCACCCCTACTAGGCCCTTTGTAAATTCCTGACCTAGAGAATCCATGAGTAGAAGAAATTGTTCACTCTCCTACGTTTGGGACAGTTTATGATACAGCAATAGTAACTGGTGCAGATGATCATACCAAGGGCCATCAGGATTCTCTGCTGCTGCAGGTACTCTTCCCTGCCCTCATACTAAATCAGTGGTTCTCAACCTTCTGGCCCTTTAAATACAGTTCCTCATGTTGTGACCCAACCATAAAATTATTTTTGTTGCTACTTCATAACTGTCATGTTGCTACTGTTATGAATCATAATGTAAATTTCTGGTATGCAGGATGGTCTTCGGCGACCCCTGTGAAAGGGTCGTTCGACCGCCAAAGGGGTCGCGACCCACAGGTTGAGAACCGCTGTACTAAATGCTGCCACAGGGCTCTTCCACTCATCACCTCTATAGCTTCCCTCCCTCACACTCTGCTCTGGGCTGTCACTGCTTCCACTGCCTGGCCCAAGCCTTCACTGTTTGCCTTGCTGTGACCTTTAGCCTGCACAGGGGTGAGGGCTGCTACTCTGCAACCTAAAGGCTGGAGGGAAACTCAGAGAGCTTAGAGGATCCCAGGCTCTTGAACAGGAGAGCCTGCCATCACACCCTGTCCTTCCTCTGTCTGGATACCACTGAGAGACTCGGAATCAGTCACCATCTATCCCATACATCCATTCGTGGAAGGCAGCGAGTTGGGGACTTAAACACTCTTTCTGGCCAGCCCACCTCCTCAACATGTTGTTTATGAACACTGTCTCTGGGGTCAAATCCTGGCTCCATCACTTTCTAATTCTTTGGCCTTATATAACTCACTGAAACTCTCAAACTTTAATTTCTAATCTGCAAAATGGGATAACAGTACCTACCTCATAAGGTTCTTGTCAAGATCACAGTGAGGGAATTCATGCCATGTGCCTAGTGTGTAGTAAATGCTCAATAAATTTTAGCTATTTTTAATATTATCTTTCCTATGAAGAAGCATGTCTTGTGACTTACCCCTTGTAAGACTTGAAAGCTGTCGTTGTTGGGTGGTGGGTCTTGATCTGGGTCAACACCAACTCTATAAGTCACCAGGGAGAAAGACAAGGAGAAAAACAGAGAGTATTAGCTTGGACCATGACAGCCATTCTGGCTGAAACTTGGCAAGAGGCTGACCATCTTCCCGAAGCAGAAGGAATGATTAGCTAAAAGAAGAGAAAGACTGTCATGCAAAAGTCATGAGAAGGAGGTAATACACATCAGATCCCAGGGATAGGAGAGGCCATACAGCCTGTGTGCTTACACCCTGAGCAAGGCCGCTGAGGAACATCACCAGCTGGCAACTGTTGGTCTGCCTTCCTGTCCCAGACTGTCCGTCCTAAAAGTGTGGGTCCCACTGCACCAGGCTTTTCCTCTCCACTGCTTCCTCACATCTGCCCTGCCCTGCTTTTATTTCCCTAACCTTTTGTTATGAAACCTCTCATATATCCAAGGAAGTGTTGAAAGAATTTATAGTGAACACCTAAATACCCACCACCTAGATCCTACCATTAACATTTTGCTATACTTTATTACATCTCCATCCATCTCTCTATCACCCATCTTAATTTTTGGATGAATTCAAATAAAATCGCAGGCATCAGTACACTTCCTCTAAATACTTCAGCATGCATATCTCTAACTTTTTTTTTATCCTGGTGCTGCCACGTCTTCCCACAGCAGAGATGACCTATGAAGTCACATATTTGAAATCAACAACTAAAGACAGAAAGCAAAGTGCCAAAATCCACTTATAGCAAATTCATAAAAGCACTATCTTAGCTTAGTAACATACCAACTGTCGCCCTGTGCATCTGGTAATTCTTTATCCCTGTGCCTTCCTGATTCTGACACAGAAGACATGGATAGCATGGAGCAATGAAGGAGAAAACAAAGATGCCAGGGAATTTCTCTACCTTCCCTCACTTCCTCCAGTATCACAAAGAACAGATGGCATTATAAAAGGTAAACAGAACAGTTTTCAGCAGGTCTGATTCAGCAAGAGAGGTGCTGAATGGCCTTGAACAGGGGTGTGACCTGCAGTCCAGTACCAGGGTGCTGACTCCAATGAGCAGGCCAGCAGATGCACAGAGCCCTGTGTATGCACGTCTTACTTTTCCTCCTCTCCTTCCCTCCTCCCCACCTGTGATGCCCAGCATACTTCTTGAGAAAAGAGACTAATGGAAAAGGGGAATAGAAGATAGCACAGATGCACCCCACCTGCAAAACCAACCTCTACTCTCTTACTCCAGACTTGTTAAGCACTAACCCAAGGTGCATGCCCCTGGACAAGGGGGGGGGGGAGGCGTATAGAAGAAAAAGAAGCAGTTACCCCATATTTTGCTGAAGGCAAAGCTTAAACCCACAAGATGCATCCATGGATTCAGCAAATATTTATTAAGTACCTACTATGCCAGGCACTGTTATAAGCACGTCCATAGTGTACCTAGTGTCAGATTTCCTCCCCGTGGGCCTGAGGTTTGATGGGACCTTTGTAGTGAATTAGATGGGCTTTGCTGTGTACATAGGCTGCTTCTAGGCAGGAGTTTTTGAAAGATGGAGTCTTATCCTCCCAACTGGACATTATCCTGGGATTCTGAGCAACAAATACAGCTACTTTTTAATATGAAATCCACCTAATTCAGAGGTCCCAGGACTAGCCACAAAAGTAACACCAGAATATCAGTGCACCCAAAGTGTCTAATGTATAAAAGTGGTAGAGGTCATCAATTGAATTTCTAGCTGTGATCCTGAACCCCTACCTGTTTGTTTGTTTGTTTGTTTGTTTGTTTTAATGCGTTTTTATTGATTTCAGAGAGGAAGGAAGAGGGAGAGAGAGAAAAAAATCAGTGATGAGAGAGAATCATTGATCGGCTGCTTCCTGCACACCTCCCTACTGGGGATTCAGCTCGCAACCAGGGCATGTGCTCTGATTGGGAATCGAACCTTGACCTCCTGGTTCATAGGTCAACACTCAACCACTGAGACACACCAGCCGGGCTGAATTATCCTTATTTTCAATAAGCATGAGACAAATGTGGAAATCCCATACCAACTGAGAAAATAAGCAACCAAATGGATGTGTACATTCTGGAATGATTAAATACAAAAAAAATGAATAATTGCTCTTCTGGTATAATATGTACATTCTGATTAACTGTCATAAAAAGGCTGTAAAATTTCAGAAACTTTAGAACTTCTACAATTTAGAAGTTTAGAACTATCTGAGGTCCTAAATAATCTGAGGGATATTAGACACACACCTTCATACAAAACCTTGAACAACAGATCAGAATCTGAATTCTCTCACATCCCAAGTGTAATAATTTGCACTTTCCACTTCCTTCTTAAAAGTGGAATATTTCAAAGGAGGGGGTTTCCTCTGCCAGTTAATCAGTATCAAAAGTCAGATCTCTGAAAATAAACCTGTGTGTGTATTTTAAACAGAAAAAAGTTCAAAACCAGGAAACTTAAACATGTCACTTAACTGTATGAGTGTCATTACAGTATACATCCAGGGCCTAGTGATATCCCAAGATCCATGCACCATGGCAGCTATAGCTGCTTTCATTGCTGTGCTCAAAGAGTGAAATGCTTTCCCAATGCCAAGAACAGAGTTCAAGCCTATTTTGCATTTATATTTTGACCAGCACCCAAAATCAGACCAGGAAGAAAGCATGCTGGTTAAAGATGCAGAAGGGAAAGAACATTAAAGTCTTAATTCTGATTGTCCAATATCACCACCCTTAAGCATAATCAAATAAAAAACCTGGATGCACACTGAGCAACAGATTGCATTAGAAGAGCCTTTAATTATCCCCCAGTTTAAAAACACCTGTTATGTGTACCTTCTGATTCACCATGATAAAGCACAAGTACACAAAAAACATACTTAGAAAACGAAAACAGTACTTAATTAAGATGGTGTGAGCCATATGCCAGCCATGGCTGAAATATAAAATTCTGGTTCTCTTTATAAGTTGGAAGCCTTGTTTACTAGAAAATAAGCAGAATTTTGTGGGGAAAGTATGTGTGGCTCTGCAAATGTGCTGCTCTCAACACGAAGGCCAGTTGTACAAGGAGACACTCGCCAGCACTGTTCAAAATGCAGGGTAAGTGGACACAATCTCAGGAACAGATACATCAACCAGCCAAGAGAAAGCATGGAAAAATGATTAGACTTGACCTCCCCTCTTGCCCCTTTGCTAAAAGGAGCAGAGGGTTGGCACACACAAGAAGAAAGAGACAAATGGCATAAAGAGAAGCACCTCATGTTAGAAAGAGGTTAGAAAGAGGGGGAAAGCCAGGCCCAGTTAATTTGTTTCTGAGGCTGCCCTTGTGTCACCTGAAGTAGTGCCAGTGGAGTTCATTCTGGTCCTCTTCAAAGGGCTCCTCGACGCCAACTCTGGGCAGTAGAAGAAGGGAACATGAGTGTGACAGGGACAATAGGGGAGCCAGGAGCTCTGGGCACATGACCTGGACCACGTCCATCAAAGAATAGACGGTCTCACTTTAAACATAAATCCATACCCTTTCTTACACTATCCCTGCTCTCTAAAACCTGGAGAGGCAGAGGGCTGCTAAATTTACATTTAAAGCAACAATGTTAGGAGCAGGTCAAATGAGGATCAATTTAGAATGAAGATAAGCCTCTCAAAATATAATGAAATGAAATCAGAGGAATAAATGCAACTCAGAAAATGAATTTCTGCAATTTTTTCAGGAATTCATTTGTTTCATAAAGCAAGACACATCCAAACAAAAATAAAAAACAAAGTTAATAAACACATATTTGCAGCATTTACACATATTTGACAGAAAGAGCAAAAAGCCTATATTATTGAAAACAGCAACAATACTTAAGACAGGGATGGCCTTTTTTTCTAGTTAAGTATGACACATTGTCCATTGTTCAACCTGAAGGTCAGCAATCCAACTTCTGTTCTTCTCTTTACCTTGTGACCTTAGAACTGGCACAGTCCATTTTCACCTTCCTCAATAATTGCTGGCTCCTTCAGAGTGCATTTAAACATCACCATTACATGAACAGCAAGGTCTCACACACTCGGCACTATTGATATTTTGGGCGCTGGCCTCTACCCACCAGTAAGGACTGGGGTGGGTACCCCAGTGCAACCAAAAATGTCTCCTGACATTGTCAAATGTCCCCTAGGGGGAAAATTGACCTCAGTTGAGAAGCACTGCATTAAATCACGTATTCCCAATGGGGGGGGGGTGATATTGCCCCCAGGGGTGTGAAAATTGGTTCTTGTAGCACAAAAACATTTTTTTGGAGATTACAATGATTTGTACCATAGTACATAAATAAATATATACTAGATCTATGGTACTGAAATTTCTTAAAAAGAAAAGTAACGGTGGTACTAAAATCTTACTGTGGTATTAAAACTGAGGAAAACATTTATAAAGGCTCCTTGGAGGGGCAATAATTTTTTAAAAAAGGTTGAGAAACGCTGTTCTAGACATGCCCAAATCCTCAAGCTACGAATCTCCCCTGAAATATGCAAGTGAGAAGGTGATGCTTCTTAAAGTGTTACTTTTAGTCACACATTCAGACTATGACTTATCCGGACTCTATATACTACTACAGTATTAAAAAATACAAATTCCAGAAAAGCAAACTAGATTCCATTAATGTACGATCCACTTGTAATAATAACAGTAATCATAACAGTAGTGACACCATGATTAGTAATGATAACAGCTAAAATATACTAAATGTTTACCATGTGCCAGATGGCACAGTTAATGAAAAAAATTCTCTATCACATTTATTCATCACCACATTTTGTCCTCACACTATTGTCAACCTCATTTAACCAGCCAAGAAACTGAGTTAAATAAGTTGCCCAAGGTCACAAAGGTAGAAAATGCTGGAACCAAGATTGCGATTGAGTCTGTTAGATGCCAGAGCCCCAGCTCTTCACCTTCCAGGACGCTGCCTTTGATTACAAGGTGTCATCTTAAAACTCCTTAAAAACATCCAGTTACAAATGCTATTACATAAAGAGCTCAGGGCTTCTCCCAGCCTTTATTCCTTAAGTCACCTTACAAAGAGCTTTATCATAAATTCTGTCTAACAGGATTATAGGGGACAGGGCATCCTAACTTGACCTTGAGTGATTGTATTACTACACGCTGAGGTAGGAGGGCTACCTGTTCATTTGACTGCGTGGATGTGCACCATTCCACCCCCCACCATAACCACCACTTCATGTACGTGTCACCTAAGCTGGGGGCTCCAAGAAGACAGCCACCATGCCGCCAAAATGCACACAGGACACATGCAAGGTTTATCCACTGAAATAATCCTGTGACCATTTTTTTAAGTTGCCAAAATTTTGTCCTTTGTGAATAGCAATACTTGCGTAAGAGACTAAGACAAATATTAAGTAGTTTGTACATTTACAGAAAACAATATGAGCATTTTGCCTCCATGTTCTAAAATATTAATCACAAAATACCAATTTTAAAAGATAAGTTGGATTTCTGGAAATCAGTGACCTGGCTTTAGATTTGTGGTTATATTCACTTTTACTTTATACACAGACTAGAAATTAGCCATGCTTTAAAATCACAGCTAACTCTTAATTATTTATAGTTAAACTCTGAGTCCTACCCTGGGCTTCTGACTTCTGGGCAGGGCCTCTGTCAGCAGCCTGAAGAAGTAAGAAACAAGCAGGTATTGATCTTACTGAGGTTACAGAGGTCAAAACACCATGCTGAATTTCAGGGGGTTTCTGAATCAATTTAGAATAAGAATCTGGTTTACTAATATATAAATGATTGTGGCCACTAAGTAACATAATAAAGTCACAAGCCAGAAAAAAAAACCAATCAGTTTCATTTCCTTATTTTGGAGGGAATTTCTTTTTATGTAATCTCTGTAAATTCCAGTTTCTATAACAGTAAAATGACACTGTATTTTTCACCAGTGACACACTTTGCTTCATTATGTTGTCTGGGTAGAGTTGGACAGAAAGAAGGAAATAAAAAAAGATAGAAGCAGATATTGAAAACAAAAGCAATACAGAAAAATCAATGAAATAAAAAGCTAATTCTCTGAAAAGATCAATAAAATTGACCAACTTCTAGAAAGACAAAGAAAAAAAGAGAGGAGATACAAATTACCAATATCAGGAATTACCAATTACCAAATTACCTATATCAGTGATATTAGGGGATAGCACTATAGATCTCATAGACATCAAAAGGATAATAAGGTAATGCTATGAACAACAATAAATGTAACAACTTAGATGAAACAGACCAATGTCACCAACTACCATAACTTGCCCAATCCTATATAATAAAAGCCTAATATGCTAAGTGTCCAATCATCCAGTCGTCCATTCAATGAATCAAAGTGTAATATGCTAGCCCTAACCGGTTTGACTCAGTGAATAGAGCATCAGCTTGCTGACTGAAGGGTCCCAGGTTCGATTCTGGTCAAGGGCATGTATCTTGGTTGTGGGCACATTCCCAGGAGGGGGTGTGCAGGAGGCAGCTGATCGATGTTTCTCTCTCATCGATGTTTCAAACTCTCTATCCCTTTCCCTTCCTCTCTGTAAAAAATCAATAAAACATATATTTTTAAAAAGTGTAATATGCTAATGATATGCTAAGGCCACTCAACCACTCACTATAGCATCCACTGATCACTAGGGGGCAGAAGTCGACCAGCAGGTTAGCTTGCTGGGGTCTGGCAGATCAGGACTGAGCGAGATGAGCCGGACATGCCCTGGAGCCCTCCCGTGGTCCCTCCCCAGCTGGCCAACCTCCCATGTCCCTCTCCTGCCCCGATTGTGCACTGGTGGGGTCTCTTGGCCTGGCCTGAGCCCTTTTGCAATCTGGGACCCTCGGGTGATGTCCGAGAGCTGGTTTCGGCATGACAGTAGAATGACCAGTCGCTATGACGCACACTGACCACCAGGGGGCAGATGCTCAATGCAGGAGCTGCCCCCTGGTGGTCAGTGCACTCCCACAGGGGGAGTGCTGCTAAGCCAGAAGCCAGGCTAACAGCTGGCAAGTGCAGCAGCAGTGGCGGAAGCCTCTCCTTCCTCTGTGGCAGTGCTAAGGATGTCCGACTGCCAGCTTAGGCCCACTCCTTAAGCCATCAGTTGGATAGCCTCCAAGGGCTGAGAGCCCCCCCCCCGAGTGCACAAATTTTGTGCACCGGGCCTCTAATATGAAATAATCTTAATAGCCATATAACTATTAAAGATATTGGCTTCATTATTTACTTTTTTAAAAATATGGTTTTTTTTGTTGTTGTTGTTGTTTTTAATATATTTTATTGATTTTTTACAGAGAGGAAGGGAGAGAGATAGTTAGAAACATCGATGAGAGAGAAACATCGATCAGCTGCCTCCTGCACATCTCCTACTGGGGATGTGCCCGCAACCCAGGTACATGCCCTTGACTGGAATCGAACCTGGGACCTTTCAGTCCGCAGGCCGACGCTCTATCCACTGAGCCAAACCGGTTCCGGCTTTAAAAATATGTTTTAATTGATTTCAGAGATAAGGGAGAGGGAGAGGGAGAGGGAGAGAGAGATAGAAACATCAATGATGAGAGAGAATCACTGATCGGCTGCCTCCTGCATGCCCCCTACTGGGGATTGAGTCCATACCCTGGGCATGTGCCCTGACCAGGAATCAAACCATGACCTTCTGGTATATAGGTCAATGCTCAATCACTGAACCCCACCAGCTAGGCTGCTTCATAATTTAAAAAAATCCCTGAAAAAAAGTCTGTAGGACCAGATGGTTTTACTAAAGAATTCCATAAAACTTTCAAGAAGAATTAACACCACTTCTACACAATCTCTTCCAGAAAACAGAAGAGTAGGGAACATGTTCCAACTCATTTTGTGATGCCAGATTATGCTGATACCAAAAACAGACACAGGCAGTATGAAAGAAAACCAATATCCCTCATGAACTCAGACATAAAATTCCTTAATAAAATATTGTCTAATAGAATTCAGCAATATTTATAAAATTTACACACCACAACCAAGTGGGATTTATTTTAGAGAAGTGAGGCTGGTTTGATATTTGAAAATTAATCAATGTAACCCACCTTATTAACAGGCTAACCAAGAAAAACAATAGGATCATATCAATTCATACAGAAAAAGCACTTGATAAAATTCAACATCTGTGGGTGATTTTAAAAATCTCAGAAAACTAGCAATAGATATAAACTTCCTCAACTTGATACGAACATCTTAAAAAACCCTACAGATAACATCATACTTATTGGTGAAAGACAGAATGCATTTCCCTTAAGATCAGGAACAAGGCAAGGATGTCCACTCACATCACTATTATTCAACACAGCACTGAAAATCCTAGCCAGATCAATAAATCAAAGAAAGAAAATAAAAGGCACACTGTTTGGGAAAGAGAAATAAAGCCATCTCTATCTGCAAATGACACGATGGCCGACATAGAAAATCTCAAAGACTCTAAATAAAAACCTAAAAAATAACACAAAACCCTCCTAGAACTAATATATAAGCTTGGCAAGGTCACAGGATATCAAACAACTGTATTTCTATATTTTTGCAATGAACACATGGAAACTGAAAATAAGGTTGAATAACCTTTACAATTGCTCAAAAAGAAGACATAACTAGATGTAAATCTAACAAAACATGTGCAGGCATTGTATACTGAAAACCATAAAATACTGATGAAAGAAATAAGAGAAAATCTAAATAAGTAGAGAAAAATGCCATGATCACAGATTTGAAGACTCAACAGGGTAAAGGTGTCCATTCTTCGCAAATTGATATACAGGTTTAATACAATTCCTATCCAAATCCCAGCAAGATTTTTAAAAAGATATAGACAAGCTTATTCTAAAATGTATATGGAAAAGAACTAGAATAGCTATGATTGTTTAAAAAATAATAAAGTGGAAAGACTCACTCTACCTGATGCTAAGTCTTATTATCTCTATATATAAAAGCCTAAGCGATCAGCCGACCAGCTGACTGACCAGTAGCTATGATGGGCACTGACCACCAGGGGGCAGATGCTCAATGCAGGAGTGGAAACCACAGGCATGGAAACATGGAACAGACTGGCGAGTCTCAGAGGGAAAGGGGGAAGGGGGAGGGCAGGAAGAGATTAACTAAAGATCTTATATACATAGTAGAGGCTAGATGCACTGATTCATGCACCGGTGGGGTCCCTCGGCCTGGCCTGTGGGGATAGGGCCAAAACCGGCTCTCCAACATCTCCTGAGGGATCCCAAATTGCGAGAGGGCGCAGGCCAGGCCGAGGGACCCCACTGGTGCATGAATCCATACACTGGGCCTCTAGTATAATTATAGTTATCAGGAGAGTGTCATACAGGTGGAGAGATAGACACATGAGTTAATGGAGCAGAAAAGAAACGGACCCACATGCACGAAGCCAACTGATGTTGGGCAAAGGATCAATAGTAATTCAATGGAGTAAGGATAGTTGTTTTTTTTTTCAAAGTGTGCTGACAACTGGATAGCAATAGTCAGATAAAATAAAACCTCAATTTATATCTCACTTCTTATATAAAAACTAGAGGCCTGATGCAGGAAATTCATGCAAGGGGCTCAGCATCTACCGCCAGCGCTGCTGCCTCTACCCTGGCCCCCACCCACCTCCGTGGCACCTCTGCCTCAACCCCTGCCGTCGTGGCTTCACCAGGAAGGTCGTCCGGAAGCATGTCTGGTCTAATTAGCATATTACACTTTTATTATTATAGATTAAGTCAAAATGGATGACAGAATTAAATGTAAAGAGTAAAAGCAAAACACTTTTAGAAGGTAACACAGAAAGAAATCTTGGAGACCTAGGGCTTGATAAAGAGTCCTTAGACATGATATCAAGGGCACAATCCATAAAAGAAAAAATGATAAAGTACCTTCATCAAAATTAACATCCTCTCTATGGCAGACACTTTTAAAAGGATGTAAAGACAAGCTACAGCCTAGGAGAAAATGTTTGCAAACTACACATCTAGACTAGTATCTAGAATAAATAAAAGACTTAAACAGATATTTTACCATAAAAGATATATGAATGGCAAATAAGCACACGAAGAGATGTTCGTTATTTGCCATGAGAGAAATGCAAATTAAGACCACAATGATGTACCCCACACACCTACTAGAACAGCTGAGTTGAAAAAATTGTGATAACACCAAATGCTGGCAAGGATGTAGGGAAATGATCTCTCATACACACAGTCATGCACATAGTCATCTCTGGCCCATGGCCATGTGCTAGTGCTATGTTCTGAGTGCAATCCAATTATTACATTATATTAATACATTTACTGCTTGTGTGCCTCAGTGAAAGCTGCCCACACTCTCAGCTCTGGGTAGGGCTGTTTTCATGTCCCATTTCTTAAACAGGGTTATGAGAAGTGCAAAATGTCACAAGTCAACTTTTTACTCTCAGTGGAAAATTATTTGATCCTGTGTATGTTGGAGGGGGCAAAAAAAGGACTTATGAAATAGCATTTAAAAAACATGATTCAATCAGGCTCTGAGCTTCCAGGGTAACTACTGGGTGACCAAATAGGAGCAGGAAGTTATCTCAGAGGCCACTGAATGCAAAGATTCCCAACTGTGTGTAGGATAAACCTCCTTTCTTGTTCTTAATCCGCTACACAGAACAAAGATGTCTCAAGTTTCAAGCCAAAACTCTGTAAATTTTCTTCTCTAGATTTATATTACCACAGATGAACTGTTTTCCTTAACATAACTCTTGAGATTCATGCCAAGAAACTGAAATTCTAATAATCCCAAATTTTACAACATAAAAAAGACCCTAACACAGCAAGCCTTCTTACAGGCAGTCACAGCACAGTGGTAGTTAAGAGTGTGGACTCTGTGGCGTGGATTCATATCCCAAGCTGTCCACTTCAAGCTTTGTGACATTGGGCAAGTTACTGTTCTGTGCCTCGGCATCCCCAACTCTAAAATGAAGACAGTAGTGGTAGCTCCCTTAGAGGAATGTCATGAGAATTACCTTAATATACATGTGGCATCTTAAATGCCACCTGCAGCACAACTGTTAGCTAGTATGTGACTATCACTGAGAAGCCCCACATAGATTCTGCAGATCCCCGCTCTAAGGCTGAGACATGCCAGCCCCCAAATGGTAGAAATGGCAGTGGCCAAACCCCTGCCTGCCATCAATATGAAAGTCCCCAATGGGGGAGACTATTCTCTCAAATTCCAGTTTTCTCCCTAACTCCAAGGATGACTGCGAGGTCCTTTTCTCTCCTCGGAGCTAGGTATGCTTGGCAGCTGTCAGTCCCATGTACTCTGCATTCTAGAGAAGGAAACACAAACTAAAAGCCAGCACAGAATGGAAAAAGCATTGCCGCCTTGTGGCTTTGCAGAGGATTCTTCACACCTCAGCACTACCCAAGTGTCACCCTCTGCAGACCCAAAACTGAGGCAAGTGGCGAGAGCACCTCCAATGATGGAGGGTGCTCACTTAGAGCTGAAGGCTCCCTGGGGGAAATCTGCCAATGTGCTCTTATTTCCTGTTGTCTTCAGGTCCAAAGACATGAGGGGCTTTCATACACCAGAGCCAGAGTTGGGATGCAGGTCTCTTACTCCCTGTTCCTCAGTCCTCATTACCACAGGGTGTCGGAGCTCACCAGCCAAGTCTGGAGTTGCCATGCTCTTTTTAAAAAAGCAAACTCAGGTCAGTGCCCCTTCATTCTGACACAGCAGCAAAACCACAGGCAGGCGACATCCATGAGGCTGCAACCGATGAGGGATCTGCAGGAAATGTCACCTCTTTGTGCACTCAAGCAAAAAGAGACACAGCAGTTTCCTCCTAAAACAAAACTCTGATTGTGAACATCAAACCTTAATTGCGAAATACCAGACATTGCCAACAGCAATGTCTACTCTCTCTCCTGCCGCTTTAACACTTTTTGGATTCTTACCCTAATGTCACTGCTCTAGAAGGTCCAGGTGTTTCTCATTCCTTGTGTTTTTACACCAACAAAAATTTTAACGACTTTTTTTTTTCTCCTGGAACATTCAATACTCTGAATTTGTATGGTTTTTCCGTTTTAATCTCTCTCAAAAACAAAATTAAAAAAACCTGTAAAAACCTTCCAGGCGCTAAGCTAAAGTACATCCTACATGCCCACAGTGGTGCAGACACCAAACTGGCCTCTATTTCAAACCAACCTTATATTAAGCCATGACAACATGGGTGTTGTGCCTCCGCCAACGATCCAGACGGTGAAGAAGACAATGAGGAGGGTGGTCGTGAACATCATCTGGCGAGCGTAGGACGCTGTGTCTCGGATGGCCAGTGCAAATGCCATCGCTCCCCTGAGGCCTGCAGGGACCGAAGAGGAAGATCTCCTGGTTATACGGCCAAATGACAGCGTGACCTCAAATCCACTGCTGCCTCTCGGGGCTCATAAACCATATCCACTTGTATTTCCGGAGCCAAGCTGTTTTATTCAGAGAGAAGAACCTTAAAGGAATATCATGTTCTCCTATTTGAAGTTTTCTTTTGCAAAATGTCCAAATGCAATGATAAAAGCACTGCACTAGCCCAGCTGGTGTGGCTCAATGGTTGAGCATCAACCCATGACCCAGGAGGTCACGGTTTGATTCCCAGTCAGAGCACATGCCCGGGTTGTGGGCTCAATCTCTGGTAGGGAGCAAGGCAGCCAATCAATGATTCTCTCTCATCATTGATGTTTCTCTCTCTCTCTCTCTCTCTCTCTCTCTCTCTCTCTCTCCCCCTCTTCTCTCTGAAATCAATAAAAACATATAAAAGAAATACTGCACTAGCTTGTACAGCACATTTTAGAATAAACTCTTTCATTGCTGAAATAATTCTCCTGCTAGTAATATAAAATAAAAAGAAATAGAAATAAGAAATAATTTAAGCTCTCCAAATCTGTGATCCAAGCATGACCAATGCACTACAAAGTCATTATAAACATCAGAAACATGCTAGATGTGAATATGTCAAACGAGTATTTGTGGTTCATGTACTATGAACCACAAAACAGTTCAGCATTTCCCTAGCAAGGCCACACAGAGAAGTAACTATATAACCTGATCTACATCAGGGGTTGGGAACTTTTTCTGCAAAAGGTGACAAATATTTTATGCTTTGTAGACCACGAGGAAAAATTAAGGCTGTCATGTAGGTCATATAAAAGAGAGAAAACAAATTTTCACAAAATTTGATGAGAATTACAAATATAATAATGAGTACAATTCATTCTAATACAGGTCTACTACTGAAAAGAAAGGAATTCTTTGGGGGGTTGTTTATTTGGGGTTCAAAGTTATAAACTTTCACCTGTGAAAGCCATTCTGAGCCCTCTGGGTATATGAACACAGGCAACAGCCAAATTTGGTCCAGGCACCAGTTTACTGACCCTGATAATCTACATTAACGGGTATAAAGATTAAGTACCAACGTTTTAATGTTTATCTAAGTTCTTTTGTTCCTTCCCCATACCATGCTCATAATTTTTTCTATAGTTAAGACTGAACCCATGGTCTTTAACGCATATGTAGTATAAATCCCTATTCACAATGAGCAAGATTGTGTGTATATGAGAATGAAAATTATACCCACTGTATCTGTTTGTAGATTTTCCCACCTTTTCCAATCATTTCACAATTAATCTGAGAACTTCACTACAATTTACTAAGAGTGACTCCACAAAAGTTACATAAAAAACTGAGCAAAGTTAATGTTTTCTATTAATCTGTGCTAGTGAAATATTTATACAAATCTATGTTGCCCTACAAGTCAGTTATGTCATTGATCAATCGATCAATATTTAAGCCTCTAAAGAAAAAAACTTGAGGGGAGGATCAGAAAGACAATGTGTGCTATATTTTTCTTACTTTTATTAGGTAAACACTGTAAGCAATATGAAAGTGAAACCTCAGGTAGGTCATGGCCTTGAAGAGTGAGTCCTCCCAGCAGAAACTCATTTTTATAGGCGATATCTTTAAACAGCGCTGTGTACGTCTCAGTCTTTTAGTACAGAAGGTAAAGCACATATTTTAAGTTCATCTAGGTGAGTGAGTTATGTCCAGTTCATTTTTCTCTTTCTCCCACCACCTTCCTAATATGTGAGGAGCATCTTGTCACTGTCCTCCTCAGAGACCTCTAATGGTTCCCAGCTCCTATATAAACCCAAAGCGGCACAGCACTGCAGCTTCTCCGTGGTCCTCCAAGTGTGGTCCTCAAACCAGCAGCAGCAGAGGACACGTTAGGAATTCAAATTCTCGAGGCCGCCCTGTACCCTCTGCTTTAACCAACCCAACAGGGGATTCCAACACAACCTAAAGGTTCATACCACTTTACATGTAATTTTCCTTTCCAACCTCACCTCCTTTCTGCATTACCCCATGTGTCTTACAGTTCTTGCCTTTCCAACCTGCTGCCTCCTGAAATCCATTTCTTCCAAGTTCAGTTCACAGGTTACCCCTTTGTGAAGAAGGCCCTGGTCCCTCCTCTCCTCATTTATTTCATACCTCTTTTGTTCAATTCACCCCCTTCTCTTCAGAGAAAACACGTTGTACACATGCCCCCACACCCCAGTAGACTGTGAGCTCCTTGCAGGAGACTGGTTTCTGTATCCTCCACAACCGAACACTGCGGCTTATAAAAAGAGAACGCTCAACAAACATTTGTCAGAGTGAAAGGAAATCATTATCGCAGGCTGTACATTTAAGGGCAGATGCAAATGAGTCCTAGACAGTGACTGCTTTGCTGAACAGTGCTAGTTGGTGTGGTTTCAGTATGACTCTCTGAGGCCCCCAAGAACTACTGCATGGCGTTAAAGGGCAGCTACTCACTTTGCCTCTTGTACAGCCTCTCCCAACGCCCCCGCCACAGGACAGAAGTAACCCTAAGGGTCACAGTAGCTTTTTGCGCTACCATTTCCTTCCTGTGCTCTACAGAAATGCTCTAACTTGGGTCTCATTTATCAACTCTGACCCTTACCACCATCTACCCATGCCAATTGTTCTCTCCTTCCATTATCTCCACATAGTTAGTTCCTTATTGTCCTTTACCTTCTCAGTGGCTTCTCCATACTTCCTAGCTTTATAGTGAAGTGGGGGGGGGGGGCATCTGGGAGACAGTGTGAATGAGCTGGGGTTCATCTTTCTTATGAGTGTATTTTATTTCTTTTGCTCCATAGAAAGTCAGAGTTAGGAGGAACTTCAGTTCAATTTCATTATTTTACAAGAGAGGATACTGCAACTGGGGTGGAGATGTTGCATGACATGGCCCATATTCTTTCTCATTAAACACCTATTTTAGATCTGGAGCCCTTCTTGAAAATTAAGGGTTATGAACAATCTACTAGAGAACAATTAAGCACTTTCAATACATACCTCCAGGCCCTTTGGGTGATAGAGATGAAATAAATATGCAAATATTTTAGGGGATAATGTTCACATTTGATAGTAGTTTGCAAAGTCAATATTAAGTCAGTTTACCATGTACATCTGTCTACTCAGCACCACAGGGGATACAGAAGACCCAGAAACTTTAACCTTTCTCTTTTTATGAACCTTGTCTATACTTTAATGCTGCCTGCTTCGTAACACCCATTTTCTTGACATTTATACTGTCTTACCTGAAAACATCATCATGTGTTGAAAATTCCAGCCAATCTTATGTCTTCTGCCCAAGTTGAGAAAGAAGGAGAGTGGGTAGATATGTGCAGCTCTGCCCAGAAAGATGGCAACCTGAGCACCAGGTGGAGGTTAAGGGCCCAACAGGTTTCCAGAATGCCACCATCACAACCTCTGGGTGAACAGAGAATGTGAGGAATGCCGTGACATCTCATTGTGATCAGGAGAATTGCACAAAGAAGCCAGGCTGTCTAGTTTCCCTCAAACGAGTCTCCAAAACAAGTGGTATTCAATTGACCAACTTTCCCAACCTCCTGGCCCATTTGTAGCACATTAAATGCACCGTTGTAAATGCCTGATTTCATTATGCTGCTATGATCAATACAGTCTATCTTAAAATGAGTCCAGAAATAAGCGAAGGTCCCATGGAAGGGGTGGGGAGCTGAGAGAAGCAAACAGTGTGTTGGGGTCTTTTGGAAGAAAAACCACAAGAAGAAAGAATTACTGACCTCTGAGTCAAACTATGAAGACAAAGTTTGCTGGGTAAGTTCATAAGCTGTGGTTGGAAGTGAACACCAGGGCCCTGAATGACCAGGAAGATCTACTAACAAGAGGTGGGGAAACTTGAAGCATTCATAATCCTAAGACAGCCCAAACCGGTTGCTCAGTGGTTAGAGTGTCAGACTGAAAGGTCTCGGGTTTGATTCCAGTCAAGGGCATGTACCTCGGTTGCCGTGCTCGATCCCTGGCCCTAGTTGGGGTTGGGACACGTGCAGGAGGCAACCAATCGATGTGTCTCTCTCACATCAATGCTTCTCTCTCCCCCTCTCCTCCCTTCTACTCTCTAAAAATCAATGGAAAAAATATCCTCAGGTGAGGATTCACAAAAGAACAACAGAAAACCCCACATAATACTAAGACACATTCATGGACCTCACAAGAATCAACCTGGGAAGACTTTTCCACTTCAGTGGCTGAGGAACTGTACTGTGGAAACCAAAGAATTCAGGGAAACCAGTCATTCGTCACTTGCTGAATTTAGAACAGAGCCCAACAGAGAGCTCAACAGAGAGTGCACACAGCCCCCATCACAGAAGGAAAGCACCGTGGGAGCCAGAGGAACAGGAAGCTTCCGTTTCGGCAAAGCACCAGCTGCCACAGCTGCAGCTGTTTCAGACACAAGCACGGGCAGAACTATCTTCTGCCTTCTCCGGGGTAAAGCACTGACTAAAATTTTCTTCTTTTGTGTTTTGTTTTGAACAAAAGGAAACAGGTAGTGCTTATAAAGCCCATTCTACTCCAGAAGCCATGCAGAAGTCCTCCCTGGTAAGCAGCCTTCAGGATTCACAGAGGACCTGGCTGGCCCTCCTCCAGGGTCCTCATCTGTAAACAAGGGCTGGGCTCTCACTAT
Organism: Myotis nattereri; assembly: GCF_964212035.1. Taxonomy (NCBI): domain Eukaryota; kingdom Metazoa; phylum Chordata; class Mammalia; order Chiroptera; family Vespertilionidae; genus Myotis; species Myotis nattereri. The sequence continues at coordinate 149,200,862 of NC_138078.1, read as the reverse complement.
CTCTCACAGGATGCCGTGCTAGGAATACAAATCAAAATGGCATGCAAGGTCTTTCCTCATCAAGAAAAACAACACTGATCCCTCAGACTTTTACCTGTTGGATTCTTAAAATATATTGTTATTGATTTCAGAGAGGCAAGGAGAGGGAGAGAGAGATAGAAATATCAATGATGAGAGAGAATCAATGATCATTTGCTCCTGCACGCCCCCTATTGGGGATCGAGCCCGCAACCTGGGCATATGCCCTGATGGGGAATAAAACCAGGTCCTCCTGATTCATGGGTTGATGCTCAACCACTGAGCTACACAGGCTGGGCTTGCTGTTAGTTTTTTTGACAGTCAATTCAAGAAATGAACCCCAATGGAAGCAGATAACTCTCTAAGTGCAAGGATTCTGATGTAGCATTAGACCATCACCACCATCTAGCTGCTTGCTGAGTATCACTTATTCCTGCACAAGAAATAAAAACTGAGAAGAAAAAAAAAAGGCTTCTTTTTTGCCAGCATCCCAAGACCTAAGGATATCCATGAGGCCTTGAAAAAAGCAAATGTGAATGCCCAGCAATAGAGAACTCCTGCTCGGGATCTGGCAGTCCAGGCTGAGCTGGATTGCTACAGTTCCAAGCCTCAGAAAAGTTTACCCGAATGAAAACAACAGGGTCTGAGGCCAAAGCCCTCAGCTGTTGATCTACTGCTAGGTATTCACATCCTCCTCACTTGAGAGAAGCTAACTCTCAAAACTGTGTCTCTTTCCAGAAAACTGCGCTCCCAGTAGCACAAAATGAAGGACCGCAGTGTTTTTCCATTTGATCTTTCCTTCCTCTCCCTTTTCTCTTTCTGGGGAAAAAAAAAAGTCTTTTCCACGATGGTATGTTAAAGCTTGGGTAAAAGCGTGCTTATTGCCTACGAGCTCCCCTGAGCTGCCAGGAAGGGCTGCCATACCGGTGTGCAGTCAAGAACAAGAGTAACAACCTTCAGGTTTTCCAGATGGGGAACCTCCCGGATTGGAATTCACTTGGCAAAGAAATAAAAATAGTTCTGGGGACAGACATGGTTGCCTACTGTTAGATCTGCTAAGAAGGGCTCTTTACAAAACAAACTGCTGCCTGCCAAGCACAAGTGTAATAGGAAGGCCATCTTACACAGAAAATGCAGAAATCCACGCCAGTCCTTTAAAGCAAACACATTCAGCTTTATGAACCTTGTAAGCCTTCTTTTTTCTCATCATAAAAATACCTGAACTCACACTGGCTCAGCCACCCACCGCAAACAGACATTATTACTATAGCTTCCTCTGCAATGGTGGCGTTTCTGTCTAGAAAATTGTGGAACCGGAAAAAAAAAAGGATACAAAAGCTCCAATGATGAAAATGGGGCTGAAAACGTGCTTCTGGAAGGTAAACAGTGCCAGGCCCATGTAGGAGAAGATGAAATTCTCTGCCAAGAAGTGTAACACCTCAAAGAGCTGCAGGGAGAGGGAAAAGGAAGCATTAGACCTGCGGGTCCCCTCCCCTTGTCGTCACAGGGAACTTGTGAGGACCCAGGACACAGGCTCACCTGCTTCGTTCGACTTCTTGATTCCACCGACAGGTTGTTGTAGGTGTAATGGGCTTGTGTGATTCCACAGAAAAGGACAGCTACAACACCTAGCAGGAGAGTGTGGGTTCGTTTTTTTTAAAGCAAAGGAATAAAAGGCAGCAGGAAAAATCCCTGGTGAAACCCAAAGTGAAGATAGGCAAGCCCAGCAGCCCCAAGCCGCTGCTCTTGAAGAATTCTTCCCTCCTGCCAAGCTCCCAGATACAGTGAGGGAAATGGTGGCCCCAGGGCAGAGAAAACCCACCTGTAAACCCGCAGGCTTCTGCCAGGAGGAAGGTGCTCCAGGACATGAGGAAGAACAGCGCAGTCTCCAGCAGGGGGAAGCAGTGCAGCTTGGTAAACTTGGTCACGTCAGCCCCTGTCAAGGAACTCATCTCCAGGAACACATACCAGAGTCACCAAGAATCGCATTCTATTAGCCCAGGATCCTCTTTCTAGGGGCCTTCCTTTCCCCTCAGCTCTTCTTTTGGGGGCCCCAAAGGTGCTGCTTGCTTTTTAAAGGAAGAAAAATCAAGCTTCCTAGGAGAATAGAGGTTACGAAGGGCTGGGAAAGGGGGAGGATCCTGTTTAATGAGTACCCAGGTTCTGTTTGGAATGATGAAAAAGTTCTGGAAGGAGATAGTGGGGCTAGTTACACAACATTGTGGTTGTACTTAATGTCACCGAAATGTACACTTAAAATAGCTATAAGGGCCAATTTTATGTTATATACATTTTACCACAAATTTTTAAAAAAAGAGTAATGTCTGGGGGAATGGGGGGGGGGAATGTGGGGATAAGGACACACATGCAATAACTTAATCAATAAAAAAATTTTAAAAAAATGAGTAATGTCAAATCCCAAACACCATCGAGGCAGGGGAGGGTGAGTGTAATGGGGAGAGATCAACCAAAGGACTTATATGCAAGCATATAGGCCTAACCAATGGACACGGACACCAGGGGGGTGAGGGCATGAGTGGGGGGAATGGGGGGTAATGTGGGGGGGGATAAGGACACATATGTAATAACTTAATCAATAAAAAAAACATCCATAAGTCACATGGGCCAGCCAATAAAAAAAATTAACAGAAAAGGGGGAATTGCACAGTGTGAATTTGATCTCAATAAAGCTGTTTTTTGTTTTGAAATTAAGCTTTCTAAAGAAACTGCAAATGTGTTTTCTGTGCCCCTCGCAATGCCCATGGCTCTGAAAGGCACAGTCATGGCCTGAGGTTAGGTCTGACAGTGGGGGGAGTGCCCAGGGATGGCTTGGGAAGATGAGGCTGTGAGACCTTGATTTCTGCAGGGCAGAGCTAAGCCTAGAGTTACACCGCAAACATTTCCGCATCCCCTTAGCTAGGCCCTCAACTGTCATGTGTTTTTGTAATGTTCTTATTGATTTCAGAGAGAGGAAGGGAGCGGGAGAAGAGTATTAGAAACATCAATGATGAGAATCATTGATCAGCTGCCTCCTGCACGCCCCCTACTGGGGATGGAGCCCACAACCCAGGCATGTGCCCTGACTGGGAATTGAATCATGACTTCCTAGTTGAGTGATGGCGGACCTTTTGAGCTCGGCATGTCAGCATTTTGAAAAACCCTAACTTAACTCTGGTGCCGTGTCACATATAGAAACTTTTTGATATTTGCAACCATAGTAAAACAAAGACATATTTTTGATATTTATTTTATATATTTAAATGCCATTTAACAAAGAAAAATCAACCAAAAAAAATGAGTTTGCGTGTCACCTCTGACACACGTGTCATAGGTTTGCCATCACTGTCCTAGTTCATGAGTCAATGCTCAACCACTGAGCCACGCCAGCTGGGCTCGACTGTCATGTTTTACCAAAGTGACATTTCAGGAGCCCCCAAACCCCATTGGAACAATAGATGTAAGACTCATTTCTGAAAGGAGGAACTGACAACTTTCTTTTTGCAAGTGTAACATCACACAATCATACCCAGGCAAGGGCAGAAAGTACAAAAAGGATATTAGAGCGGTCACAACACCAGTCACAGCTCCCATGGTAAAAGAGCCACTAAATATACCTAGAAAAATGCCAACTGACTTAAAAAAGGCAGCAGCATCAAAGGCATGAGTATTCAGCCCTGCTGGCTGGTAGGCAACAATAGACCTGGAGTTTAAAAAGAAGAAAAAAGTGTTAAAAGACTGCGCTGGCTTTACACCATGGTACCAAAAACTATCAACAAACATAGATATGTACAGTCCGCCAGGCACTCCCTATGGCAGCAGTTCTCAACCTTCTGGCCCTTTAAATACAGTTCCTCATGTTGTGACCCAACCATAAAACTATTTTCATTGCTACTTCCTAACTGTCATGTTGTTACTGTGATGAATCGTCATGTAAATATCTGATATGCAGGATGGCCTTAGGCAACCCCTGTGAAAGGGTCATTCGACCGCCAAAGGGGTCGCGACCCACAGGTTGAGAACCGCTGCCCTATTGTGTCTTCAATAACTTAATCTGCAGTCACCATGCTACGCTGGTACAACATTCTGATTGCTGACGACTGGACAAAGCAATGTAACATTATCCATCAAGCTGAGAAACCTCATTTAGAAAAACACCCAATTCAATAATTTAACACTTTTCAGACGGGCCTCTGAGCATTCAGGAAGCCAGTCTCTCCTCCCGGGCAGACACAGTGTTACTTACGAGGACAGCACAATGGCAACAGCATCGTTTAGGACGCTTTCTCCAAACAGAAGCGCATAGAGGTCCACGTCTGCATGTAACTCATTAAATATCGCCAGTACAGTGACTAAAAAGTGAGCAAAAGCACATCAGTTAGTTTCTGTTTCTAACCTTAAGCCATCGATGACAAATTTATAGAAGCAATTCTTATGTTCAGTGGGACAGGGCAGTTTGGAGTCAACGGCGCGTTGTCTGTCTATGGCAGAAGTGAGGATGGCAATCTTCCTAATCAGGATGAGTGGTAAGATGATGCTGGGTTATAATAACACTGCACTGAAACACTGCCCTTTCTACTGGAAGCCCGTCACACTTTGAAACAACCTCTATTACAGAACTTTAAAATACATAATCACAATTGCCCGGCCAGCATGGCTCAGTGGTTGAGCGTTGATCTATGAACCAGGAGGTCAGGGTTCAATTCCCAGTCAGGACACATGCCTGGGTTACAGGCTCGATCCCCAGTAGGGGTCATGCAGGAGGCAGAAGATCTATGATTCTCTCTCATCATTGATGTTTCTCTCTCTCCCTCTCCCTTCCTCTCTGAAATCAATAAAAATATTTTTTTAAAAAGTACATAATCACAATGAATACGATTCGGTTCTACCATTGGGCAGAAACCTTATTTTATTGACCACTGTGCTCCCAGAGCCCAGCAGAGGGTTAGGGAGCAAGAGAAGGCTTTAATGATGGTTTTTAAAATATGTCTTTGTTTAGGACAGACTATACGTAATTACACTTCTCATAGTCTCCATATTTCTTAAGTGTTTAAAAATCAGCTAGTCTCCAGACCAGCAGTTCTCAAACTTTTGGCTTCGGGACACCTTTACACTCTAAAAAATCACTGAGGCCCCAAAAGAGCTTTAGTTTTATAAGCTACCAATATATACTGCATTGAGTAAAGCAGAAAAAAATATGTATTCATTTAAAACTACTAATAAACCTATTATGTGATTACATATTTTAATAGAAAGCAATTATATTTTCCAAAGCAAAAAAAAAAGTGAGAAGAGAGCCATTGTTTCATATTTTTTCACACCTTTTAAAATCTTGATTAATGTAAGACAGATGGTTCTTATCTCTGTTTCTGCATTTGATCAAAAGATAGTCAATATCACACGTTAATACAGCCTCAGGAAAACCCAATTCACTGTATACTTGTTAAAGAATGAAAGTTAAAATGACTACAAACGTATTACTATTATTTTTACATCAGTGTTGACCTTATGGACCTCCTGAAAGGGGTTTGGACTTTCTCAACTTTGGTTCCGTTGACATTTGGAACTAGAAAATTCTTTGTTGTGGGGGGCTGCCTTGTGCATTGTAGGACAGTTAGCAGCATCCCTGGTCTCTACCCACAAGACAGAGTAGCACTGTGCACTGAGCATCTGGATGCCTGATTGTAGTAGGAGCCTGGGCACCAGCTCAGGACTGTTAGCCAAGATAAACAGCTATTTGTTTAAGCTGGTATTGCCAGGTTTTTCTGTTATTTGCAGCCAAAAGCATCACAAACTGATACAATTAGAAAAATAAACCAAACAAATGTTTAGCTTAGTGAATTATAAGCCAAACCATTCATGTAACCATCATTCAGTTCAAGAAATGGAACTTAGCCAGCTCCACAGAACTCCCCCATATGCTCCATCCCAATCTCAAACTCTTCCTTCACTCAAAACTAATAACCATTAACCTGATTTTATAGTAATTGCTTCCTTTCATTTCCTTATAGTTTGGCCACCCAATGTATATTCCCTGACACTATCGTTTGGTTTTGCCCACTTTAAAATTTATTTTTTAAAATATGTACTTTTTAACATCTCTTTCACTTCACGGGCCCCCCCTCCATTCCTTTTGGCTGACTCTCTTTTCATGATGTCCTATTGTTAAGTCCTCTCACTTTTAAATTTTCTAATAATGATACACACAGTTCTTTCATAACTTCTATCATTTTTTAAAATTTCCCTTAGGTTCTGTTGAAATATTAATAATGTTTTGTCTGCCTTGGGACCCTATTTTTCTGGTATGACTCCACTTTCTGTAACTTGATTATTCAGAATGATTACCTTCATTTTTCTGATTATAATATGTTTGCAAGAAGTTCAACCTCAATCCATTTCTGCTCCTCATATTAAATCAGAGGTAGGAGGCCCAGCGTAGATTTCCTTGTTTCATGGCTCTAGGGCTCCCTCTTCTGGTTTTACATTGAAGTATTAAAAACATGGCCTTTGGGTGTAGCCACATCCCCAGCACTCAGATCTACTTAATCTGCTCTCCTCCACTTTCTTGGCTTTCTTTCTCCTTCAAAGCCCCATCAATCGAGGTCCATGGTCCTAGCAGTTCATGTATAGGGAGTGGCTTCCAGATAGATCTTCCCTGGGTATTTTCTGAGAGCCCTGGGGGCTCAGGTCTCTCCGAAGTCTCACACCTCCTCTAGTCTCCTTGCCCACACCCACCAACTGAAGCCCATAAAGTCCCTCCCAGTTTTACTGTTGTTATCTAACATGCCTATGAAGTTGTTTACTCCCAGTGGGGACCTCTCATTTTGAATGTGAATACTTACAGGAAATTTCTGGGTTCCCTGACAGTTAAAATGGCCAACAGCCCCCTCCTCTCCCCTCTGCTTCCTCAACACATCTGCTGCTTCTAGCTCTAAGTCTCACTGCTGCTGCTGGTTTTACCCCACCAATGGGTAGTTGTGAATTCATAAGGCTACTCTATCAGGTAGTTGTGTAATGTGGGTGAGACACATCCAGTCTGTTAAAGGCTTGACTAGAACAAAAAGACAGTAATGGAGAACTCAATCATCTCTCTGCCTGGCTGTCTTTCAGCTGGGATGTCAGTCTCCTCCTACCTTTGGACTTGGACTGGAACTATAGCATTGGCTTTCCTGGTTCTTAGGATTTAGGACTGCTGATCCTGGGACTACTCAGCCTCCATAATTGCATGAGCCAATTCCTTATAATTTCTCAATTTCAATTTCTTTCTTGCTCTCTCTCTCTTAAACACACACACACACACCACATACATCTCCTATTTGCTCTGTTTGCCTGAAGAACCCCAACTAATACAAAACTCTACTAGCTTATCATTACCGTTGACCCTTAAACAATGTGGGGGTTGGGGTGCTGACCCCCTTGCACAGTCGAAAATCCATATAATTTTTGTCTCCCTCAAAACTTAGTTGTCCCTCAGTATCCACGGGGACTTGGTTCCAAGATCCCCTGTGGATATCCAAATCCAAAGATGCTCAAATCCCCTATATAAGATGGAGTAGATCAGTGCCTTCCACATCTGCAGACTCGCAACTGTGGATTGAAAATAGTACAAGTATTTATTGAAAAGAAACACGCATGTAAGTGGACCCATGCAGTTCAAACCTGTGTTGTTCAAGGGCCAACGGTATATGACAAAAGAGTTGTCTTGTTTGTAACCCAATGTCAAAGAAAAGTTAATAATGATAATAACAATTATTAAGGATTTACCATGAAGTAGGCACTATGCTAAACATTTTACAATCTCACTTAGTCCTCATAAAAACCTGTGGGTAGCACTATCGTTTCTCCCAACTTAGAGAAAATAAATCAGGCCTTGTATAATGGGCCACCTTCTACTGCAATATCAAAATTCCTAAGCTTGGCCAGTGTGGCTCAGTGGTTGAGCATTGACCCATGAACCAGGAAGGTCATGGTTCAATTCCTGGTAAGGACACATGCCTGGGTTGTGGGCTCAATCCCCAGTAAGGATCATGCAGGAGGCAGCCAATCAATGATTCTCTCTCATCATGGATGTTTCTCTCTCTCCCTTCCTCTCTGCAATCAATTAAAAACACATATTTTTTAAAATTTCCTAAAACCTCAACAGTTGAACCCAAGAATAGTTTTATCCATTACTCATACGACATGTCCACTGAGTGCTGGCACCAGAGGCCTCTGTTCACATCAGTCATTCAGGGACTCAAGACTGATGGAGGCTAATCTCCACAAACAGAACACAGGGCTGACAGCCCAGGAGATCTGGGACCCAGGACTTTATGAGTCAGGGTCCTGGCAGGAAACAGATGGCACACCCTCAAATTGAGCAATTTGAGGAGTGTTTAATAAGGGATTATTTATAGAAGTGTGGGGAAAGTACAGGAAAACCACAAGGGAGAGGGCAGTACTTGAGGCTAAAACAGGGAGCTTTATACCATCCCTAGGCCAGAAGGGGCCAGAGAAGGAGTGATTGTCAGGACCAGGAACTCTACAGAGATGGTTACCTGACAGGAGCTATGACCTTTGATCAAGGGATGCAGCCAGGCCTCAGGGACCCTGCATTTCCACCTTCCTTCCATCCTCACACTAGTGCTCCCCTGTGGATGAATCAAATGGGAAACCAGAGGGCAAAGGAACCTCTGAACTCTTCCATACAAGTCAGCCGCTTGGCATGGAGAAGAAAGTGGAGAAGGGTGGCGAGTAACTCTAGAGGGGCACACGGAGGCATTCAACACAGCCACCCACTAGCTATGAGAACTCAGCACAAAGCAAAGTCTATAGATTTTAGCCAAGTGAGGGTTTGAGCTACATGATTTTCAAAAGCTCTTCTGACTTTACTATTTTCCTGAAATACTACAATTATTAGTTGTTAAAAAAGTATAGTTAACTCATATATCCGTGACAATGAAGGCTAGCTTGAATAATTAAAACAATTAACATTTATATAGCACTGATCTGAATCTGACTGCTCTGAATTTTATTTCTCATTCCTCCCGCCAATCACCTTATAAAACAGGACAGAGCCTGGCTGGTGTGGGTCAGCGGTTGTGTGTAGACACATGAACCAAGAGGTCACAGGATCCATTCTCTGTTAGGACACATGCCTGGGTTGCGGGCTCGATCCCCAGTAGGTAGCATGCAGGAGGCAACCGATCAATGATTCTCTCTCATCATGGATGTTTCTCTCTCTCTATCCCTCTCCCTTCCTCTCTCTCTAAAATCAAGAAAAACATATTTTTTAAAGAAAAAAAAACAGGACAGGAACTCTGCCCATTCCCCCCCACCCCTGGGCAAGGCTGAGCCCAACCAAGATTAGGAATATGAGTGCTAACACCAGGAAGATGACTGGGGGGGGGGGGGCGGAGGATGGAAGACTGGGTAAGTGACTTCTAAAATGGGGAGTAAACAGACTCTTCCACCCCCAGCAAGACCTTTGGAATCAGAGAACAGGGTCACATCAGCTGTTTCCAACTGGATAAGAACAGAGAAATTAAAATGGACTGATGACTACAGGTACAGCTATCTAAAAAGCACGGGAGGGGAATAATAAAATAGCAGATAGGGGAAGAAGGAAGTATCAAGAGCCTTAATTTGTTCATTCAACTAACTTTCCCTGAACACTTCATCTGTGTACTAAAGAGCACTTAGCACTTGCGAACATTCAGTACAAAGAGGTAAGAATTGTGTACAAAGTAGACGACTTAAGAGCTGTGGGAGCAAGTAACTGAAAGAATGAGAGAAGAACTAGGCAGGTGGCAGATTTGAACTGAGTCAAAAAGGATAAAAGAAATACTGACCAGCCCTGGCTGGTTTGGCTCAGCAGACAGAGTGTCAGCCTGTGGACTGAAGGGTCCCAGGTTCAATTCTGGTCAAGGGCACATGCCCAGGTTGCGGGCTCGATACCCAGTTGGGGGCATGCAGGAGGCAGCCAATCAATGACTTTCTCTCATCATTGATGTTTCTATCTCTCTCTCCCTCTTCCTTCCTCTCTGAAATCAATAAAATATATATATTTTTAAAAAGTGATAGTTCCTCCCTTCCTCCAACTGGTGGGCGGAGTATGACGTAACCAGCAGCCCGGAAATACCTGAGTAACTAACCAGGTACCTTATATGGACTATACATTGGACCACCAATCCACGCCTGCCAAATACCCTAAGCCCTTGTCCTATATGGACAATGCAGTAAGCCACCAATCAGTGGGCGCTGAGTACACTAAGCCCCCACCCCTTCCCATTCCGCCCCCCAAAAGGCGTGCCCACCCCTGCACGTGCTGCTGTCCTCCCCTTGCGAGGCAGCCTGGCAGGTGCTTCTCCTCTAATAAAGCCTGTAGTCCTGGTTTCGGCCTCTGTCTGATTTTTCAAAAAGAAATACTGACCAGCCTGAGGGATGACACTAGAGAATTACACTTTGACACCAATCATAGATTTTGAAACCTGTGAGTAGGCTTGATTGACTCGAGGGGTATAAAAGTGACAAAATTAAAATGAGAGGAGTCACTTCATAATGGTTCATAAGAAGGAATAGCATTCATTTTCTTTGGTAGCTGCCTAAGAATACACTATGGATTGGAAATTTCATTTTCTTTCCTGAACTGTGGATCCATCTAAAGGAACAGTCCACAAAGATGGCACATGGCACCCATGACACGTAACCACAGAATGGAGAGGGCTCCTAGTCACAGAACAGCTTCCACCATTCCACACATGTGGTATCTTCTTCAATAGGAAGACCAAAGACTGGTGTCTCAAGCCAAGTACAGAGTAATCAGAGACAAAGATTTTTGTTCTTTCGTATCAGTCAATACCACTACATATCCCAATGCCAGAAGTTTTGTTTGATGTACCAGACACGCGAAGTCAATTTGGTCTTATGGTCCCCTCTAACTTTATACTTTAGTTTTTATTGGATGGTCCAAGTTTTCAAACCGATTTTTGGGAAGCTGGTAAAACACCTTTAATTTTAAAAAAACATTCTACATTTCAGAAAGATTTCCATTAAAAAGCAATTAAAGTTAATATCCTCATGTTTATTAAGATTTAACTTTCCATTTCCTAGAACTTTCAATTTATATCAAACCCTTACTGTGCCAATCTTCACAGGCAAGAAAACAAACAAACAAACAAACAAACAAACAAAAAACAAGGTGTACCATGGAAATGTCTGCTATTATTTTCCACCACAGGATGGACACAGTAAAGTGGCACAAATAATTACAAAGATAATCTGGAAAAATAAGCCTTTTAACCAATTAAATGAAGCAACACTAATAGCTCAGAAAACATAATTTCAGTAATCTTTATGTTACACTAACCTCCCTTTGCTTGTTGGTGATACTAATATATTTTCAGAGAAACAAAGACCTTTCCTAGACTTATGACGAATCTATTTCATTTTTAAAAATATTTTTATTGATTTCAGAGAGGAAGGGAGAGGGAGAGAGAGACAGAAAATATCAATGATGAGAGAGAATCATAGATCAGCTGCCTCCTGCACGCCCCACAATGGGGATCAAGCCTACAACCTGGGCATGTTCCCTGACTGAGAATCAAACTGTGACCTCCTGGTTTATAAGTCGACACTCAACCACTGAGCCATATCAGCTAAGCAAGAATCTATTTCTTAATAGACACATTTGGAGATAGTCACAGACATTACAGTATTAAAATAATAAAGCCACTTTCAGAATGCTCTTTAGAAACGTGCTGGGGTTAAGAGATGACCTGTTATTTATTTTTTAAAAAGCACACGAGGAAAACAGAGAAATCTGTGCCTGATTCAGATGTGGCTAGAGACCAATATAATTAGCAGGTGCTATGCTCAATGTTTTACATGTGTTATGTCATTTAATCTTCACAATAGCACTAGAAAATAGGTACCATTATTCCTACTTCATAAATGAGGAAACATGACACTGATAGGCCACCAGCTCAGTGACTGGCAGGACTTCATTGAAAACCTCTGCCTACAACTCCACATCCCACATTCTTTCCACAAACAAGGGTGCTTCAACCAACCAACTCTTCAATATAGATACTTACTAGTAGAGTGTTGGGAATAAAATATGGTGATAAGAGGGTCAGTGGTTTGGGGAACATTGAGATTTTTCAGAACCACATAACTATCTAGAGCTGTGCTATCCACGTGTGGCTACTTAAATTTAAATTACAAAATAAAATTTAAAATTCAGTTCTTCAGTTGCACTATCACATTTCGAAAAAGCCACATGTGACTACTGGCTACCACAATGGACTGGGAAGGTTACAGAACATTTCTACCGTTACACAAAGGTCCGTGGATAGCACTGATCTAGAGAACCCCCAAGAGGCACGGTGAAGTAGGAGGGGAATTTAGTATCTTTAAGATCTTTTCTGACCAGAATGTTAGAGGACATCATAGACCTTTCCATCCCCACTATTAGGACAGGATCAGCTTTTTCTCCGTAAATTCTTTCCCTAAAGTGTACCCTCAAGAGTTGACATTAAAGGAAGGAATAGCTGTAACTATTTTATGCAAACTGATTTAATTATGGGTTCTGACTTGGAGAAGAGAGGTTGTCTTGTTTTATCTTTCTTGTTTGTTTTTGAGCTGCAGGGGAGGAAAGACATATAATAAGAACTGGTATAACTCTTAAGAATTGGTTTAACTAATTCTAGACTTGAAAAATACAAGGTAAGAAATTTATGTATAAGAACTACATCACAATGTGAAATCATGCAGGAACATTGCACGAAAGGAGTTTACAAATTAAATTACATTCACTACAGGTATCATGTACATTTCACAAAGAATAACTGTTATTTAAACCAAATGATACGTTTCCTGAAAGGCAAAAGCACAGCACTGAAAAAGAAGGTAGGCTATGTATAAAAATTATGAACAAATTGGACATTCTCAAATGAAAGACAAAAAGGTAATACAGGTGAAAGCAACCCAAGTGCCCATTGGCAGATGGACGGCTAAACAAAATCCATATAATGGAATATTATTTGGGCTTTAAAAGGAAAAATTCTGGTACATGCTATAACATGGATGAACCTTGAAGATGTTATGTGAAGTGAAATAAGCCAGTCACAAAAAGACAAATACTGTATGATTCCACGTATATGAGGTACTTAGAGTAGTCAAACTCACAGAAACAGAAAGTAGAATGGTGGTTTGCCAGGGACTGGGGGAGGAGGAAATGGGAAGTTGTTTAATGGGAAGTTTTGAGTTTCAGTTTTACAAGATGAGAAAGTTCTGGAGGTTGGTTAGACAACAATGTGAATACACTTAACCCTACTGAATTGTACACTTAAAAATAGTTAAAATGGTATATTTTGTTCTGTGTTTTATCATAATTAATTGTAATACTAACAATAAGGAAAAGTCATCTCTGTTAGACCACTTAGTGGTCTCTTCCTCCACCATTCCACTCTGAACTTTTTAAGATTTAATTAACGAAATGTCATAATGAAAATGCCAAATATGCAAATACCTGGGTCAGTGGCAGAGATAATTGCTCCAAAAAAGAGACAATCTGTGTAGTAAAATTTATCCGAAAGCTGTCCCACCATCTTCATGAGCTTCACCACACCATACATGAGATTTCTGTACGGAGGGAAGACAAACTATGTCAGAGAGAAAATTAAAGAGAACTCTCCTAAATGAGTAACCAAGCAAATATGCAAGCAGAGTAGTACTAGAATATTGTACTTCAAGAGTCATGAAAACATCAGGCAGCTGCTGTGGTTGGACACTTACCAGAAACATGTGCAATACGACTTTGGCACCAAGTAATTATTTGCAGTTAATGTCATCTTGCTGAAACATTTGAACATCCCATTTGTTAAAGTTGTGCTTATTTACAACTATAAAGTATGCTCCTCAATTAGCAACAAAGGCATCTTAAGCAATTGAGTAATAGAGAAGAAAGAGAAAGAACCCTGCATAATATGTAATAAATTGCCATAAAACTCACAGGATTCTAAGATAGTATGTTTAAAGTCATGGAAATGAGTGGACTGGATGAAGCTGGAGAGGAAAAAAATGGGTTAGCTACAAAGATTCAAGTGATCAATCTTTTCTGCCAAGAATTATTTCAAAGAAGGGAAAAGAGGCACAACTCTCTAAATATCCAATTAAAATATCAGTGTACCCATTGGCATATCTGGCATTCCATTCGTTGCATGGGTTTGGCAGGCCAGCAGGAGCCCTCCTTATGCTACAGAATGTGTGACCCAAAAGGGACCACCAAGTTCAGTATTACATTTCCTACAGGACAGCTTACAAATTAGGATGAGTGAGGAGTGTTAAAAGGCCTAGTTCTCGTTCTTTTCTCTCTCTCTCTCTCTCTCTCTCTCTCTCTCTCTCTCTCTCTCTCTCTCCCTGTGTGTGTGTGTGTGTGTGTGTGTGTGTGTGTGTGTGTGTGTAATGGCAGCAGCTGCAGGAGTTACAGGAATAAAAATAACCACAGAATAGGCTCATTGTACCATAAAGCCAATCCTCTGATAATAAAATTCTTGATAGTCGGAACCATGCCCTTGCTTGTCTTTGTATCCTGGGTGCCTAGAACAAGTAGACTGACTAAGCTAGGAGCTCAAGAACTATTTGCAGAATTTAATCCTTTTGAGAATAAGTAAGTATAACTTAATGTTTGCTTACTTTGTGCCAGGACTGTTCCAGAAACTTGAACAGTTCTATTTCAACTTATAGTAACTCTGTGATACAGACTGGATTTGCCCTTTGTTGCTTACCAAAGGCTTCTTTCATCAACCCTTTCAATATTTCCTGAAACCACACCTTTCTCTTTATTTCCTTCTACCGCAAGCTTAGACATGGTTACTAGACTTCTCTGCAGCTTTTCCTCCCTCTTGCCTTCCATCATCACCAATGTTTGTTTTCTGAGCACTTCCTTATTTTGTGGCATTGTAAGATTCTCCATCCTTCTCTTGTATATTTGCTGCCTCAGCCCTAGAATCAGCCATTTCTGCAAAGGGCCCTGATTCTTTTTATTGAAGAATGATATTAGAAACCAAGACCTGGAGACTAGGTATAATTTTATTCCATTTTAATGAATCTTAATTTTAATAGACCTTACATACCATTATCATAAATGTCAAAATACTGCACTCTGGTGATTGCCAGCGGCTGGGTGGTGGGGAAATGGGGAGATGTTGCTCAAGGGTACAAACTTCCAGTAATAAGGTGAATAAGTTTGGGGATCTAATGTACAGCATGGTGATTATAGATCATAACGGTGTAACATATACTTGAATGTTGATAAGAGAGTAGGTCTCAAATGTTCTCACCACAAAAAAAGGTAACTGTGACAGGATGGAGGTGTTAGCTAATGCTTTGCTGGTAATCATTCTGCACTTTATAAATATATAAAATCAACAATTTGTACATCTTAAACTTACAAAATGTTATGTGTCAATTATATCTCAATTAAGCTGGGGGAAAAGACTGGACTCTGTGGACCCACGTAGAACTCATCTCTTTGGAAAAATGTGTTAATTAGGTTACATGGCAAAGAGTCCCTTACCCGATAATGAAGCAGGAAACAGCAGTCCCCAAAAAGGCATAGGCCAGAATAGACCCAAGATTTCTGAAAAAGTGTCTCTGAATAAAACAGAAAAGCAGGAATCACATTGTGATTTTTGACAGTAAGCATTAGAAACACATTAAAATTC
The DNA here is from genome assembly GCF_964212035.1 of Myotis nattereri. Taxonomy (NCBI): domain Eukaryota; kingdom Metazoa; phylum Chordata; class Mammalia; order Chiroptera; family Vespertilionidae; genus Myotis; species Myotis nattereri. The sequence goes on along the minus strand of NC_138078.1, from coordinate 149,185,140 downwards.
CCTAAAAAGTGAAACTTTACTTATTGCTTCCGTTATATCAAGTCATAATGAAAATTACTCCTGAATTTGCCCTTGAACATCATGGTTTTAAAATATCCTTTGTCTTACCAATCACTGATCAAGCAAGCAAAGTCATAGTAAATTTCAGACAAACCACTGCAACTAGTTATATTAAATTACATTGTGTGTGTCTGTGCGCACGCATGTGCATGTGTATAAGCAGACCAATTATTTTAATAAATTTAACCCAAACCATTTTACTCTAGTGATTCAGTTATTCACTTCCAGTTCTGGCAGAACCTTAGAAGATCATTACAGATATAAGTTTGAAACTAATAAAGCATGAAAGTGCCACCTAAGGAGCTTTCTGCTTGATTCAGTATCAGAAAACAGAATGTCCTAAGTATCAGCTCATGGCATCTGTGGTGTCTCCTGATGTTCATCTGGATTAATCTTTAGAGCCTGGAAAAGATAGATGTGAAGAAATGAGAAACAACTAATTGTAGTTAAAATGGGCACGTTTTTGCTCTAGCCAGTTTTCTCAGTGGTTAGAGAGTCAGCCCACGGACTGAAGGGTCACAACCTCGATTACAGGTTCCATCCCAGGTCCCGGTCAGGGCATGTGCAAGAAGGAACCGATGGATGTGTCGCTCTCATATCAATGTTTCTCTCTCTGTCTCTCTCCCTCCCTTCAAAAAATATCCTCAGGTGAGGATTTTTTTTAAAAGGATGGGCAAGTTGATAGATATGTTCATATACTTACATGGGTACAAGATATAGCAATTATTCAGAAAGGGGTGGCAAAGCTGTAATTCTCTTAATGTCTCTGTACATTTATTGGCTCCCTTAAAACACATGCGCGCACATGTGCGCATACACACACACACACACACACACACACACACACACACACACACACACTGTACTTCTCATTAAGCCTGTGGAATATTTTGATGGGGAAAATCCATGTTCTTGCGATCCTGAGCCATGGCTCTTACTCTTCAAGGCATAAATTATTTTCATTGGACAATCAGAACTACTTAACAAAAACAGATGAACAAAATCCCTCCAAACACCCTAATTAAACAGGGGCCAGGAACACTTTATCTTAAAATTTAAAGAGGCAGGAGTCCAGGCATGACAGCCGAGCAACATCAGAGACAGACAAGACACAAGAACTCAGCCTGGATCGAGAATCCATCATGAAGTATAGCCACACAAAAGGCTGCGGGCATCCTCTGGCCTGTGTTCCAGACAGAGGATCTGAGGACTTGGCTTTGGTCTTCCCCAATGCTTGCCTCTCTTTGAGGCAGAAGAAGGTGTCAAGGAATGCCTACTGTCCTTAAACCACTGCTCAGAAGAGAAGCCTTCAAAGACTTGACATTCCACAGTGATCAAATGAGGGTGCTGCCTGTATATATTATGGACAGATGATGTTTGCCTCTTAAACTAGTCATTTTATTGCATGGGTAGATTCATGTAAGCACCACTGCCATCAAAACACAGAACTGTTGTATCATCAGAAAAATCTCCCTCATACTCTCCCTTCATAGTCACACACATCCCCTCTCACTCCCACATCCCTAATCCCTGGAAACCACTAATCTGTTCTCCATCCCTATAATTTTGTTATTTCTAGAATGCTACAGAAATGATATCATACAGTATGTGACCTTTTGTGATTTGATTTTTTTTTCACTCAGCATAATGCCTTTGAGATCCATACAGAGTGCTGTATATATCAATAGTTTTACTGCATTTTATTGGTAAGTAGTATCCCATGGTATGGATGTTCATTTAACCATCCACTTACTGTAGGACATTTTAGTTGTTTCCAGTTTGAGGCTATTACAAATAAAGTTGCTATGAATAATCACATACAGGTTTTTGTGTGAATATAAGTTTTCATTTCTCTGGGATAAATCCTCAGGAATAAAATTGCTGGGTCCTATGGGAATTTCAACTTTAGTTTTATAAGAAACTGAGGAACTGTTTTTCAGAACGGCTCTGCCATTTTCCATTCCCACTGGCAATGTATGACAGTTCCAGATTTTAAAACAAAAATGAATCACTGATGATGAGTCAACTATAGTCTCTGAGTGGGTACAGAACACAGTAATAAGCAATCTGGGAGAAGTAAAAAACTAGAAAATTATGCAGGTGAATTAACACAGAAATCCCCATACTTTAAGAAATACTGGCAAAAAAATCATACTCCTTACATAATTTAAAGCCTTTCTACCTATCAAGAGAAACTAAAGCTTTAAAGCAAGCAATAACATTATTAAAAGATCAACCAGCAAGAAATCTGTTTGTCGTGGGAATTCTTTCCATAGTTTCCATAAAGTAATTGGTACAGGTACACCAGACCCACTTTGTGACATTACCTTATAAACCACACACACGTGTACTATTATGAGCAATAGTTTGGAATGTGTTTACAGTATGATATATTTCATTTTTCAACTATACAAAGCTTTTGTTTTTATGATCATTTGCCCCAAGAATGTCATTATGTTGTTATCTGTGGATAATTTATGACTATTTTTAAGCTTGAAAAAAAAAAGAAATACTGGCAAAAATCTCTTACCTTCTTCAAACTGTATCCAGCATGGAAAATAATTGGAGGCAGCAGAATGTTGAAAAAGACCTCTGGGTCAAACGTTACCTAAAAGTTTAAAAGGAAAAAAGCCCATTTTTAGGTTAATACCAATTGGTGCTATGATGTTTGCTTGATATTTTAAGCCACTGGCTAAAGTGTGAATAGTTAAAGCCCGTGACATAAATGTGGAAAAGCATGAGCTCATCACAGAAGAGAAGCCATAGCTCCCCTGTGGGCTAATGTGTTCTTGTCCACATAGCACTTCTGAGTTCTACTCTTGCTCTGCTGTTTAATACATACTACTATACGATAGTACAGTGCAATTTTGAGACCTCAGACAAAGCTTTTGGTCAATGTGTTTAAACAAGAAAGAAAACATCTTGATTTTTAGCAAACCTTTATGAAGGCTCAACTGCAATAAAAGATGCAGTCATCATTCTTATTAATTTTATGGATCCTCTCACAGAATCATTTATAGACATAACGCTACCAAATTTAAGTCTCTTTTGAGTGGCCAGCCTTCTGTGACACATGATGTGGCCTAGATCAAAGTCTCCAGCGATGCTAATGGTTTCCTAAACATCAACATAAGTTCAGCAGTTCTAAGGGGACTAACATTACCTGTAGGTTTGATACAGGGAAATCATTGTGAAATTATTAGACATCAAAGTCTTATCACATCCAGAAAACATAACCATTCTATAAACTTCCTAACTCTTTAAATAAAAAATTTGTTCATTTTAGTAGATCATTTGTCTCTTATTTCAATTAATTATTAAATCATTATAATTATTAAAACCAAAGTTAGCATTTCTCTTTAGAAACGGGAAATGTTAACCAGTCTAATGACAAAGAGAATGGTTCTCTCAAAATTATGTTTTATTCTATCTTCTTGCTGAAGGTAAGAATAGTCTGAAAAGCAGGGACTGTCCAAGTGAGAAGGGGATTTGGACAAAACCTATGCAGTATGAGGATACTGAAGGATACTGGGGCCAAAGAGAGTGGCACTTGCTGGAAGTCACCACACCCAGTAATGCATGAAGCAGCACAAGGGTTTCTTGACTCCCACAGCATCCCATGCAGGCTTATGAAGGGTTGAAAGAAAAGAGCGCATTAGAACTGCCATTTGGGACAAGGAGAAGATGGGCATATTGAATGCTCCAGGTTGAGAATAATTTTCTTTAAGGATTAGGGTAGATCTGGAGATCAATAACAATTTAATTTTTGGAGCACAGGCTATACTCTGTGTTTGACTGCAAGCCTTCACACACATTAATTAGCCTTATTCCATATTACAAGGAGCTCCCACGGGTTGTATCCCCCAGACTTTATCCAGAAGCCTTCCTGCTGATAAGCCCAGGTCTATAAGGTACTAGAATATATGAGGATAAATACACATCTTTTGCTTACGCTGAAAATCACCCAAGTAAGGAGATACAGAATCCTTTTTCCTGTGGAGTATTTTAGCTAGCCCCAACATCAAATGAAAACCAATGTTTGGATTCAAATTCTAAGAAATATCCTTCCTCTGAAGAATAAGCCATTGGCATCAATCACCAATGAGAGGGAATTCTCATTCAATATTTATAGGATATGACCAAAGAATCATGAAGAACTCAGAATTATACTTCTGAATTCTGAATAAACAAACTGAAACTGAAGCCATTCTTAAGAAAGAAACAACCTCATCCCTAAACCATAATAAAAGACATAGTAAAGAAAAGATGGGGATTGGAGACACAAGCTGAATGGGGATGTACAAACCCACCACACCCATCAGTGTCCCAAGTCAGCCACTGAACCTCGCAAAGCTGAAAGGCTCAAGTTCAAATATGGTTCTTTCTCCTCTTCATTATAACCCCAAAGCTTCCCAGGAAAATGGAGAGGCAGGGATGCCACCTATGCTCCAGGAGTTTAAAAGGGTTTCTCTCCATAAGATCAAGACAAAACTGGAAGTCAAAAACCACGTCAGACAACAACCACTGAGTGTCCCCAGCTCACCTTCCTCAGCATGTCATTCTGCTCTACACTGTTGAGCTTGCCGGGGCTGATTTCTCCTTTCAGGGTGTATTCAAAGAACTTCCCACTGACATTGACTAATAATGTGCTGAAGGCCCTGTCTTCCTGAGTGCAGCTGAGGGACTTGTCATGGCCACTGGTGGCAGGGGTGCCGTACCTCAGGATCACCCCGACGATGAGCCCTGAAACAGAGTGGGGAAAAAACACACATGAGGCCTGTGAAAGGACAGAGAATGCATGGAAATGATGGCATGGGTGATTTACAACTAAGCAACTCAGAAGTCATCTTAAAGCTCAGGCACCGGGTATGTATTGTAGGAGCAACTGCACAATCCTTTAAAAGGGTTAACCATCCCTCAGCCACCAGGAGGACAAGGTAGGACAGTATCTTTCATGGTTATTATGGCGATGAGTACTTTTTAACAACTGATCGCATGTCATTTCTCAGGCTTTTAGTGAAGGAAGATGGGATGATAAGAAGCAATTTTTTTTTCTGCCAAGGGTAGAACCTCTGAGCTCTTGATTTGCACCAGCAACAGCCCTCAGGCCAGTCCAGCTGCCATCTGCCGACAAGGACCGGGCTGCACTGTAGGAATTTCTAGTTGTAACAAATACAATATGCTTTGCCACGTACCAGAGGAAGAAGATAAAAAGAAATGTTTTGTTTAGGTCATTTCAAGGACTAGGTATCATGGAAAAAGTAATTACATCCCTTGGGAAGCTAAACACCACAGTGCACATTTTTGCAGTTATGATCCAAGGACTATGCACTATGCAGTCAACTTCCAGGGCCTGTGGCTATGATACAGATAACATAATGACCTGCAAGTCTTTAAGTCTCATTTCTCCTTAGTAAGGTTTTTCCATTAGGAATCCCCCCACACACACACACACACACAATAAAGTCGTATATAAGCATTCAATTCCATGAGTGAGAAAGGAATGTTGTTCCCCTGATCTTGGACATGAGTCACACATGCCCAAGGAAAAGTGAGTGAAATGTGGAAAAAAACCTCACACACCACAAATAACCACCACTTTCTACATTTCTCTCTTAGGAGGAAAAATTCAGATATCTCTCTATATTCAGTTCTTTGCTAGCAATAATAAATATGGTAAAATGTTCCCCTATGCCATTTTGCCATTGAAGGAGAAAGTTACATGAGAAAAAGGTAAGCGATGTTTGCATATTCTATGTATATGTTTAATGTCTCTTATCAGCAAGATATATGAGAATTCACAAGGCATTGTTGAATAAACAATATACAAAATCCAGGAAAACCTTATAGTTTTAAGCCAAATTCTGCCTCAGTATTACATCATCATCATCATCATTATTGACCTGTATTAATAGATACTTGCAGTTTGCTGCCTTTTGTGAAAAAAACAAGTTGTAAAATTGTATTCATATTAAAAATCAGGTTCTTAATAATATCAACTTAACATGAAATAATTTTAAAACCTTTAAAAGAATATAAAATACACCAGACTTTTTAAACAACATGTTGGTCAATACCAAAAGGAGTTGTCATTAGAGAAAAACAATTAAAACCCCATAATGCATGGATTTAAAAAGCTGTGGTACATCTACACAATGGAATATTATGCAGCTGTAAAAAAGAAGGTATCTTACCCTTTGAGACAGCTTGGAGGGATCTGGAGAATATTATGCTAAGCGAAATAAGTCAGTCAGAGAAAGACAAGAATCATGTGATATCACTTATATGTGGAATGTAATGAACAAAATAAACTGATGAACAAAATAGATCCAGAGACACAGAAACATGGAACAGCCTGATGAATCTCAGAGGGAAGGCAGGGATAAATGCATGGGTGCAAAGAGATTAACCAAAGAATTTGTATGCATATATGCATAACCCATGGACACAGACAATAGGATGGTGAAGGCCTGAGGGGGGTTGTGGGAGTGGGAGGGAGGGGGCAATGGGGAAGAAGGGAGTATCTGTAATACTTTCAATAATAAAGGTAAATTTTTTAAAAAGAAGATAGTGAATTCCAAAGCTGCAAAAATTCAAGACTTTCTCAATTTAAAAAAATTCAATACTGTTTTGACTCATGGGTATGAATTACACATGGTCTGAATTAGTCTGTAACTTGCTTTTCTTCACTCCACAATATGCTTGTGAGCATCATCCATATTGACACGTGGCTTTGATTCATGTGGTCTCAGCACTGCGCTGCACTTCAACATGTAGATATCTTTTCCTTCTGCTTCTCTATCCCAACTTCCCGAACAATTACTTCAGATTATTCATCCTTTGGTTCACCAATTCTCTCTTCAATACTTTACCCTACTGGTTGGGTTTGTAATTTCAATGATTAATTTCTTGAAATTATATTGGGTTCTTTCCCTAATATGCCTGGCTTTTTGTTTGTTAACTGAACCTGAAGTAAGAGGTGAATATATTTACAATCCTCAGCTCCACTCTCTGTGGCTGCAGCTGACTTATTCCCATGTACTTCACGGGATGGATAACAACATTATTATGAAAGGCCTAAATGTCCCTTCCAAAGGGTACTGGCTCAATAAATTGTGGTCCCCTCACATAACAGAGTCTGTAGCCATTATATTAAAAAGAATACAGCAACACTACTTCCAATACATTAAGTGGGGGGGGGGGGGGGAAGCAAGGTGCAGAACCAGTTGTACAGCATTTACCTTTTGCCTGGGGATAAAAAGAAAATCGATCTCAGGTTTATAAATGCAGCAAAACTCTGTGGAAAGATTTACCCAAGAAAGTGTAACAGTGGCTGTCTCTAGGGAGAGGACTTTCATGGCTGGGGGGTCAGAGGAAAGACAGGACTTAATTTTCATTGTTGAGCCATTTTAGTTCTACACCATCCTATTAAAAATAAAACTGATAGCCCAAGAGCTGCCTCGAACAGACTGTGAAACTACAGCAGGGAGGCCAGGGAGGGTGGGAGGGTGGGAGGGTGGGAGGGGGGTGGGTAAGAGATCAACCGAAGGACTTGTATGCATGCATATAAGCATAACCAATGGACATAAGACACTGGGGGGTAGGGGAGGCCAGGGGATTGTCAAGGGCAGGGGGGGGGGGAGGAGACATATGTAATACTCTTTGTAATACTTTAAGCAATAAAAAATAAAAAATAAAAAAACTGATAGCCCAGCCGGTGTGGCTCCATGGTTGAGCATCAACCTATGAATCAGGAGGTCACAGTTGGATACCTGGTCAAAGGCACATGCCTGGGTTACAGGCTCGATCCCCAATGGGGGGCATGCAGGAAGCAGCTGATCCATGATTCTCTCTCATCATTGATGTTTCTATCTCTCTCTCCCTCTCCCTTCCTCTCTGAAATCAATAAACATACGCTTTATAAAAAAATTTTTTTAAAAAAACTGATAGCTAAGTACTGAAGCCAGGTCACTTCCTACCTCCCTGCTCTTGCTACTCACTGTCAGGTCTGTCTCCCAGTCCCTACTCTCTCTCCTGCTCCCGCCTCTACCCCCACAATCAACCTGGTCGGTTCCTATTCACCTGCAGTACTCAGCTGAGTCATTGAACCACTCCTTTGTCACTTAATCACTCCTTCCTCTGTGCTGTCAGGGCCCACACAACTGTTATTGTGTGTCCTCCCCACGAGATTGCAGGCTCCACTGGCCACAGCACAATGTCTGGAACATGCTCATTACTCAATTAATGGTTGCTGAATGAAACCATGAAAATAAAAAAAACTATAATCCAACTACAAATCATATTAATAGATTATACTCATATGGAAGTGTTAGTTCTCTAAATTGTGAACATAATGCCTTCCCCCTCCCCATTTATGTCTGGGTTTTGGCAGGCAAGAAAACAGTATCTGGAAAGATCAGAGCTTTGTGTTTTTGATGCAATTCGTTTGAGTCATGAAACTGGTGTCTGCGAAGTATCCAAAGTCAATAATCAGAGTCAACATTAATGACATGAAAAGAAACACACCATATACCCAGCAAAACCTTTTACATGTCTATGAGGACAGAATACAATATAATTGCTCACTGGTTTTAACTCAGCTCAGCTCAGCTCAAAATCATATCATATTTAACAGCCTACTTGATAAAACAAAGCACAGGGTGGAGAAGCTATAATCCAAAATCTGTTGTTAATCTCTCTAAGTCCACAAGTTGGTACCAAACACATTTACTTTTTTTTAATTGTTTTATTGCTTAAAGTATTACAAAGGGTATTACATATGTGTCCTTTTTTTCCCCCCACCCTTGACAATCCCCTGGCCTCCCCTACCCCCCAGTGTCTTATGTCCATTGGTTATGCTTATATGCATGCATACAAGTCCTTCGGTTGATCTCTTACCCCCCTGCCTCCTGCCCCCCAACCCTCCCCGGCCTTCTCGCTGTAGTTTGCCAGTCTGTTCGAGGCTGCTCTGCCTTTGTATCTATTTTTGTTCATAAGTTTATAATGGTCTTTATTATCCATGAATGAGTGAGATCATGTGGTGTTTTTCCTTCATTGACTGGCTTATTTCACTTAGCATAATGCTCTCCAGTTCATTTACTCTGCCTTGCAGGAGGGGAGGGCTCTTAGCTGCCTGCTGAGGAGACTGTGCTGGCCAGGTCACAGCACCTGCCCTGAGCTTCCATACAAACACCCCTGCCCTTCCAGGGAACACGTAAGTAACAAAACAGCCAGTCAAATCGTGACAAGCACCACAAAACAGAGGCATAAAAAGATGGCATAGCCCAGCTGGCATGGCTCAGTGGTTGAGAGTCGACCTAGGAACCAGGAGGTCATGGTTGACTCCCAGTCAGGGCACATGCCCAGGTTGCAGGCTTGATCCCCAGAGGGGGGTGTGCAGGAGGCAGCCAATCAATGATTCTCTCTCAGCATTGGCCTTTCAATCTCTCTCTCCCTCTCCCTTCCTCTCTGAAATCAGTATATATATATAATCAATATATATATATGGTGGCATAGTCCAGCCAGAGTGCCTCCTTTGTTGAGAATCGTCCCCTGCACTGAAGGGTTTCTGGTTCCATTCTGGGTCAGGGCACAAGCCTGGTTTTCAGGTTTGAGTCCCTGTCAGGGCGAATGCTGAAGGCAACTTATTGGTTTCTTGCTTGCTCTCACTCTCTGTGTCTCTTTCTCTCTCTGTCTTTTTTTTTCTCTTTCCTCCCTCCCTCCCTCTCTCCCTCCCTCTCTCTAAGCATGTTCTTGGGTGAGGATTAAAACTGTAAAACATTTGAAAAGGTGCCACAGTGAAGAAGAGAATGAATAATTTTTCAAGTGAAAAAGTAGCTGAAGAAAACTTCACAGAAAAGGTGACTCCTCAGTTGTGTCTTTCAAGATGAGTCAGACTTATGGATGAAAGCAGAGGGGGTGTGAATTATATTTCAGATAAAGCTGTCAGCATGAGGTGGGAAAGTGAGCATTCACCACAGCAGCATGGCTGGAGCATGCCCCATGTTGGGAGTAAGAGGGAGGGTGGAGACCAAGTGTCAAGGAGCGAGGCTGATACAGGGAAGATGATGAGCCATCTCTTTAAGCCAAGCTCCTGAGAGCAGATCTTTCCCACAGGAAACAAGAGGTCACAGAGACTCCTGGGCTAAGAAGGAACATAATCAGGCCTAATTTTTAATTTATTTATTTTTTTAAAAAAATCAAGACCACAACCCAGGCATGTGCCCTTGACCGAAATTGAACCTGGGATCATTTAGTCTGTAGGCTGACACTCTATCCACTGAGCCAAATGGCTAGGGCAAGCCTGACTTTTAGAAGATACTATAGGAGCAGTACAGAGAATTAATTGCAGGAGAGAGAGGCTACTAATACAAGAACTTTATCAAGCTTTCCTAAGAGCATCATGCCTCTCAGGAGAAAAAAAGTTAAAATTATTCTTCTAATTAAATAGATCTCTACATTATCTATTGTGGATAAAAAAAAGGGAAAGTGACGTCACAGCATCTGATCATAAATTCCTAACTGTGTAGGCCATGATGTATAGTTACGTCCCAGACACATAACTTTGTTAGTAAAATGTTTATCTTTGCCTTAAGCCAGGCCTGTCCATTGTTTCCATGTATCTACGTTAATATGCCTCTGAAATGCCTCTTTTTTGAAGCTAACCACCCTCAAGAGAGAGTCTAATTTTGTTAACAATCCTGTAATCCAATCCCCACCTTGCTTTCTCCCACCTCCGTGTAATCTTCCTTACTTCCCTCAATTTCAAATGTGCAAAAGAAATTGTAAAACTCATTCTTGGAAGCACTTGAGATCTTGCTTCCTGGCAACGTTGTAAGTTTGGCTCAAATAAATTTTTCTAAAAATTCTCTGCGGGTTTCTTACATCAGCATGATCTTCTTCCACCTCTTTTTTTTGTTCAAGCACTGGTTATCATTCAGGTTCACACAACTAGAACTCAGCATGCTCTGATAAATTACTCAATCAAACCTGCAGATTAAGACAGATTAACCAAATGGGGTTGCAGGGACCTTATTTGCATTCTAAATCAAACTAAAAAAAAGTCAGTTGGGGAAATGTGAACTCACTGGACATTTTAACAAATACAGTGTGTCCAGAAAATGTATACACACTTTGAATAATTATTAATTCCAATGGTTTAAATCTGAAAACAAACAAACAATGGAATTAATTATTCAAAGCGTATATACAGTTTTTGGGACACCCTTTATTATGAAATTGCTATTATTGTTAAGGAGTAATCATGTATTATGGCTATAATTTTCAAAGATTCCTGATCTTTTGCAGATAAATACTGAAATATCTCTATATATAAAAGCCTAAGCAACTGTTACGACCGAACGACTGGAATGACCAGAATGTCCTGTCTACCAGTCGCTATGATGTGCACTGATCACCAGGGGGCAGATACTCAAAGCAGGAGCTGCCCCCTGGTGGTCAGTGTGCTCCCACAGCAGGAGGGCTGCTCAGCCAGAAGCTGGGCTCACGGCTGGCAAGCACAGCTGCCACAATGGGAGCCTCTCCTGCCTCCATGGCAACGCTACCAAGCGGTGGTGGCGGCAGGCACAGCGGGGCCAGGATGAGCAACAGTGGAGCTGCACCAGGCCCCAGCTGCGGCTCCTCCCTGGCCGCCTGCAGCTTCAGCACTGCTACATCCCTCGGGGGGATGTTGGACTGCTGGTTTTGGACCAATCCCTGTAGGCGAGGGGTCCTGGATTGCGAGAGGGCACAGGCCAGGCTGAGGGACCCCACCCATGCACGAATCCATGCAACTGGGCCTCTAGTTTACAAATAAAATTTGAGGTTTTGTGTCATGGGAATCGGTAGCTGTGGCAGGTACAGGTAAAGCAAGATTGACTATAAGCTGGTAATTAACAAAGCTGGGTAATGGGTACATGGAGTTTGATTTATTATACTTCTGTGTGTGTGTGTTTCATACCACAAGCAATTCTCCGACACCAGCTAGGTATCCTACAATTCAACTCAATTCTGATACTTACCTGGAGACAACTTCAGATCCCACAAATTAAGGGCTCAGGCCCACAAGATTGTCCATCTCACCCCACCCTCGACTTCAGAAGCCAATCACAAATCCAGATTGTCAACTGTGTTTCTGACCAACCAGCTATAGATCAGAGGTCCCGAGAACCCCTTCCTTGGGTTCAAGTAATTTGCTAGAATGACTCATAGGATTCAGAGACATTTTACTTAATAGATCACCAGTTTATTATAAAAGGATAAAACTAAGGAACAGCTAGATAGAAGAGATGCTTAGGGCATGGTATGGAGAAAGGGCATGAAGATTCCATGTCCTCTCTGAGCTCGACACTCCCAGCACGTCCACGTGTTCACCAACCTAGAAGCTCTACAACCTCATCATTTGGGGTTTTTATGGAGGCTTAATTACATAAGAATAAATGGTTAAATCATTGGCCATTGGTGGCCAAACTGAATTTCTAGCCTCTTTTCCTTCTCCAGAGGTCAGGGGGATGGGACTAAAAGTTCCAGTCCTCTAATCACACAGTTGGATCCCCTGGCAACAAGCCCCCATCCTGAGGTGCTTTCCAAAAGTCACCTCACTACATAAACTCATATGTGGTTGAAAGGGGACTGTTATGAATATTAAGACACCTTTATTGCTCTTATCAAGGGAATTGCAAACCTTGTCACAGAATTTTCAAATCTGTGACCAAATACATATTTCTCAGGAAAATGTGAAATGAGACAATATCACAATACTATTGTCTCAACTTATATGTCTTTGAAATTTTCCATAATAAAAAACTTTCTTAAAGACATCCATCCAGCCCAACCAGTGTGACTCAGTAGTTGAATATTGATTCCCTGTCAGGGCACATGCCCAGGTTGTGGGCTCGATCCTCAGTAGGGGGCGTGGAGGAGGAAGCCGATCAATGATTCTCATCATTGATATTTCTATCTCCCCCTATCCATTCCTCTCTGAAATCAATAAAAATCCTATCTAATAAAAGAGAAACATGGTAATTAGCATACAACCACTACCCTTCCCATTGGCTAATCAGGGCAATATGCAAATTAACTGCCAACCAAGATGGCAGCTGGCAGCCAGGCAGCTGCAAGCAAACATGAGGCTTGCTTGCTTCAGTGACAGAGGACTCCAACGTTCCCCGCCTGCTGCTGCCAGCCTCTGAGCTGCAACTCTAAGCAACTATGTTACAAATATAGAAGCTAAACAAAACCCCAGAAACCTGCTTTAGTCCGCCGGGCTTCAGCCAGCAGGATCGCAACATTGTTTCAAATACAGAAGGTAAACAAAGGCCAGAAACCTGCTTTCAGCAGCGGAGGCCTAAGAGCTGGAGCCTCAGAGCTAAAGCTGGCCCAGAATAAAAAAGAAAAAAAGGAGTGGTTGGGAGCTTCAGTCACCCGCCAGCCTGAGAACAGCCCTCAGCCCCTAACCAAGACTGGCCAGGCACCCCAATGGGGACCCCCACCCTGAAGGGTGTGTGACCAGCTGCAAACAGCCATCATCCCCTCATCCAGGCTGGCCAGGCACCCCAGTGGGGACTCCCACCCTGATCCAGGACACCCTTCAGGGGAAACCAGCCGGCCCCCACCCTTTCACCAGGCCTCTATATAGTAAAAGGGTAATATGCCTCCCAGCACCAGGATCAGCGTGACAGGGGGCAGCGCCCAAACCCCCTGATAGCACTGCGGCTCTGTGTGTGACAGGGGGCGGGGCCACAACCTCCCTATCCGCCCTGCTCTGTTTGTGACAGGGGAAGGCGCCCCAACCCCCTGATCAGCCCTGCTCTGTGCCTGATAGGGGGGAGCTCCCCAACCCCCTGATCGCCCTGCGGCTCTGTGACAGGCTGTGGTGCCCCAACCCCCTGATCGGCACTGCTCTGTGTGTGACAGGGTGCGGCGCCCCAAGCCCCCCCCCCACAACGGGACCTGCTCTGTGTGTGACAGGGGGCGGTACCCCAACTCCTCTATCGGCCCTACTCTGTGAGTGACAGGGGGGAGCTTCCCAACCCCCTGATGGGCCCTGCTCTGTGTGTGACAGGGTACGGAGCCCCAACCCCCCCGATGGGCCCTGCTCTGTGCGTGACAGGGGGTGGTGCCGCAATCGGCCCATCGACCCTGCCTTGAGTGTGACAGGGGGTGGTGCCCCAACCCCCCAATCGGCCCTACCCTGAGCGTGACTGAGGGTGGCATCACAACCTCCCAATCCGCCCTGCTCTGTACATGACAGGGGCGGCACCCCAACTCCCCAGTCAGCCCTGCTCTGATGCTGACCAGGGGCTGCACCTAGGGATTGGGAATGCCCTCTGCCACCTGGGAGCAGGCCTAAACCAGCAGGTCGTTATCTCCCGAGGGGTCCCAGACTGTGAGAGGGCACAGGCCGGGCTGAGGGACCCCCTTCTTGACCCCGAGTGCACAAATTTTTGTACACCGGGCCTCTAGTATATTATATAAAAAAGAAATTCCCATCTGTAAACTCCTTGGGAACCCCGATTAAGTTCAGGAGCCTTGCTTATATTGTTGACAATGGCCCCGGATGTCACTCTTCACAACAATCCCTACCTCACGCCCCACCCCGCAGAGTCCACAGGAACCTGCGATCCAACTCTCTGTGTGAACCACAGTCTTGAACTTACATGGAAAATCCTTTCCTGAACCTGTGGTGGGGCGCCTGTCCTGACCCCCTAACTTTAAGTCCAGATCTCATCTTATACGGACACCTACAGCCTCACCTGGCACAGGATCCCCTGCCCAGACACTGTGCAGGGCTTGCTGACCTAACCCTGTGCTGGCTCCATGGCTCTGACCCTCTACAGGAAGCCTTGCCTATAACAGTGCTGGATTGTGCAGAAACCTTTCCCTGACTTCCAACAGAAATCCATAACTTGACCCGTTTCAGGAATCTCTGACCTGATCTTTCATAGGAACCCCTAAACTTGCCCTCTGGAAACACCCTTCTGACCCTGTATAGGAAGCCCTGATGTGACTCTCTCTGACAGCCTTGGTCTGGAAACCTTGCCCTCACCTTGTACAGAAGCTACTGTCCTGACTGTGGCTAGTGGCTACCACATGAAACAGCGTAGCTCTGGGGAATCTACAGAATCCTGTAGCAGGCACTGCTATAGGCTTTTCAACCCTGCTCCCCTTCCTGACTCACTCACTTTTCCAGCCTCCCTTGCAATGACAGGTGGACATGTGACAGTTCTGATCAATCGAGTGAGCAAAGTGACATATACAACTTCCAGGCCTGGCCCATAGGAACCTCTCATGGGCCCTCTTATGAGCACTGGCTGGTGTTCTCAGTGGTTAGAGCATGGGCTTGTGCACCGAAGGGTCTCGGGTTTGATTCCCAGACAAGGGCATGCACCTGGGTTTAGGTTTGATCCCCAGCCCCAGTTGGAGCATATGCAGGCAGCTGCTGCACTGGCTTTTCTGGCAGGGTTCCATGTTGCTGGGGTTGCCATGGAGACCCATAGCTAGGGTAGAACCCCACAAAGAAGCCATCTTAGAAATGGCCAGAAGCCTTCACGAGGCTATGTGGGTCACGTTCCCTGTGTATGTGCAGACCTGGGAACGTACATCCCCAGACTGCCTCATTGGGAATGAATACGGTAAGGAGGTGGGGGTGACCCTAGTTGAGTGGCCCATGGGGCTCCACAAAGTTATGCGAAAAGCCCATTGGGAAAAGGCTGCTGGTGACTGCAGCTGCCACAGTGACCAGTGGGGCTCAGACCCAGGAGTCACCCAATGGCCAGCAGCTGCTCTGGCAACCTATGGGAAGGAAGGTGGGAAGGCTGGCCACCATGTGGGGCTGTTGGGAATCACTGCATCTTGAAAGCAGGATGGCTTCAGACCTTCTGTTCCCTTCTTTCTTCCTTCCCATACCCACCCACACCCCAAACAGTCTTCGAGGTTAATGCATGCCTCTGCTGTCTGGAGGGGACCCCAGGAGGCTCAGCATACACCAGCTGGGCCTATGGCAGCACGGGGCTGTACCCTCCCGCAACTGTGAGCCCCACCTGGGAGTACACCGATCCCCAGGCCTTAGAAGATGCCTATGCAAGAGGCACCTTCCTAGAGAACATCAGGACACAGCGACTGCGTCCGGACCTGTTGGCGCTGGGGCCTGCGGTGCCTTCCTCCATCCCTGCCCCCAGCAGTGCCTACGGGCCCCCCGACTTTCCTAGGAGCTTCTTTCCTCCAACCAGAAACCCTCCCAATCCAGCGGTCTATTCCTCCCCCAACCTCCAAGGAACCCTGCCCCTGTCCACCTGTGGTGAGGCTCCCCCAAAGGGACAGGGAGGTTGAGGAGGGGGATGGGGTCCAAGGCAAAGTTGGGCTGAGCCTGGTCCCTCTTGCCCCCTGTCCACCTCACCAGAGCCCTGGGATTGTGCGCCATGCAGGGTGGTTCTGAGAAGGTGTGACAGCATGTGTACCAGGCACAGCGAAAGTCCGGCAGAGCGAAAGTCCGGCAGAGCGAAAGCCACTCCACAGTGCCACATGTGCAATGCCGGTGGTCAGACGATGACTAGGCAGAACAAGCCCCAAAGGCGCCGGGTAAGAGCTCAGGCCGGCCTCCCCTCACCCAGGTACTCTGTTCTCACTCCGGGCAGGGATCTCTCTCTGCCCTCACACTCTATGAGAACCCACATGCCCCCTCCCTGCCCCATCCATTCAGGGACCCAGCTCTGTACAGGAGTGTCTACCCTCAGCACACCCTCGGGCTGCAAGCAGGCACGCCGTCCACTCCCTGCACAGCAGTTTTCATCCTTGGCTACACACTGGGATCACCGTGGGGCCCTCCCGAGATGGGTTGATTTACTTGGTCTGGGGCGCTGCCTGGGCATCAGGATTGTTTTCGACTCCCCAAGTGAGTCCAATGTCCGCCAACGCTGAGAACCACTGATGAAGCACCCCACGCCATTTGGAAAGCCCCGGGACAGGAGGCCATGTCCTCGCCCCTCAGAGCACCCTCAGTCTATGCCTTGTCCAGGAAGCCCTGCCTGCACCCTGACCCTCACCTCCTGGGTCCTCCACCCACCAGTGCACTGACCCTCATTTTCTTGCTGCCCCCAGAAGGTCAGCAAGCGGGCAGGTGCCCAGTGCACCAACTGCCAGACAACCATCACGGCAGTGTGGCGGCTGAATGGCAATAGAGACCCCGTGTGCAATGCCTGCGGCCTTTATTACAAGCGACACCAGGTGTGCCCTGCCTCTTGGAGCCTGCGCCCTGCACCCCCATCCCACTAACCTGGCCTTCCTTCTCCTTTTCCTTTCCTGTATTCTTCCAATCTCCCTTTCTCTCTTCTCCCTGTTATTCTACTCCCTCCTCCTTCCCTATCACCCTTCTCTTCTCTGCACCTTCATCTCCTCCCTGTCTTTTCCCTCCTGCTCCCTTCTCTCTCCTCCATTTCTCATTTCCTTCCCCCCTCCCCTCCAGCCATCAGCTAGTCCTATGGCTAGAGGCTCCCTCAGCCTTTCCATTGCTTAGGGCCTCACAAGCTCATGACTCCTTAGGGCATTATCTGGGCCACAGCTGGGGCCTGCTCCCCTAGTCCTTGACCCAGTTCATGACTGTTAAGGAGTGGGGTGGAGAGGGTGTCCCTGGTGGAGACACAGAGGCAAAAGTCTGAGGTCGGGGAACACTCATGGCCTCTCTTTCATCAGGTGAACCGACCACGGACCGTGCAGAAGGGTGGTATAAAGTCTAGAAAACCCAGGCCATCACAGAAAGAAAAGAAGCCAGTGTCGAGCCTGGGAGGCACAGGACCAGCGGATGCACCGGCTGGTGGCTTCATGGTGGTGGCTGGGGGCAGCGATGGTGGGAATTGTGGGGAAGTGGCCTCAGGCTTGAGATTGGGCCCACCTGATACTGCCCATCTCTACCAAGGCCCGGGCTCCGTGGCGTTGTCAGGGCCTGTCAGCCACCTCATGCCTTTCCCCGGGCCCCTGTTGGGTTCACCCACAGGCTCCTTCCCCACAGGCCCCATGCCTCCCACCACCACCTGCACTGTGGAGGCGCCACTCAGCCCATGAGGACACAGAGCATGACTCAGAGCAGGGGTAGGGTCCCTCTCGGTGTGGAGCCAGAAGTTTCTACAACCCAACCTCTGGGCCCCCCACAGCTCTTGGTCTGGGCCATCAATGATGTGTAAAATAAATCATCAGAGTCCTGAAGTTGGAGGTGTGAGTCTGAGTGGGACTGAATAAAGAGCCGTGGTAGGTGGGGAGTGCAACGGTGCCTGTGGTTCTCTGGTGATGGCGTGAGGCCCTGTGAGACAGCACGTGTCACCCTTCATGATAGTGGGTTATGATGTGCAAGTATAAGAGTGTACTAGTATGTGAGACCACGTGTGACAGCAACCAGGATGTATGATATGGCGTGTACATGCACACGTCATGGGCAGAGACTGTGTAGTGGCCGACTGCTCTGTGAGGTGGTGACCATGGGGGTGAGGTTCTGAGAGATGGTGTGCATGACACCAGACAACTGTGAGAAACGGGACACCAGTGACTGTATGAGAGGACGTGGGGGTATGTGTGCAATGGGGTGTGCTGAGGCAACATGTGAGGCTGTGCTCATGTGATTGTGCACCATGCAGGGTGGTTCTGAGACGGTGTGACAGCATGTGTACCAGGCACAGCATTTGCTCAATAAACATTTCCGGGATGCTCACCAAGGGCTGTGTAGGACGGAATGTGGAGACCTAGCAGTGTGACCTGAGGTACTGCGTGTCAGGAGGTCTTTGTGGGTCTGGCAAGGGCAGCACTTGTGTGCAAGCACGTGTATGTGAGCGTATCGCACATCCTGTGCCCTGTCACAGTGCCTCCGAGTGGCTGACAGCGTGAGCAGCTCTGTACACTTGTTTGTGGAGGTATCAATATATATACAGGTGCAAGTGAGGGGCCCACCTCCAGGGGACAGAAGACATGTTCAGGACAGGAATGGGAGGCCAAGAGTGGGGCTGGAAAGGCAGCCAGCAAGAAGGGCAGAGGCCGGTCTGGGACCATGGGGTTGTCCATGGGCCCTCCTGTCACTCATCTCTTATCTCTCTCAGCCCTGCTCGGCCTGCAGCCCTGTGGGAAATGGTAGAGAAGGAGGGGGAGATTAGGAGGACAAAATAATCTCTAGGGGGAGATATTTAGGCCCCATCGGTGGTGAGCTCCCCACAGTGCCAACTCCTTCCCCAACACACCCACTCACCTGGGTGAACTGCTCCCCCTAAAGTGGAATCTGTTCTTCCATGGAACAAACCCTCACATCGGAGCATGCGTGGAGTCAGGTGACATCCTAACCCAGACAGGTTAAGTGGCTCTCCCAAGGCCACACAGCTGGTGGCACAGGGCTGAGCCAGGCTCCGTGGTGTAGCCTCCACCCTGCCCAGAGGCTCCTAACCGCAACCAGCACCGTTTTCTGAGTGCTCACTGTGGTCAACAACAGCGGAAGGCTCAGGTGCTTTCCTTCATGAACACCTGAAAAAATACTCTAGTCCGGCCGGTGTGGCTCAGTGGTTGAGCATCAACCCATGAACCAAGAGGTCACTGGTTCGATTCCCACTCAGGACACATATTCGGGTTGTGGGTTCCATCCCCAATAGGGGGCGTCCAGGAGGCAACTGATCAATGATTCTCTCTCATCATTGATATTTCTATCTCTCTCTCCCTCTCCCTTCCTCTCTGAAATCAATAAAAATATATATTTTAAAAAGTTATCCACCCAACATGAAATTTTAAAGCTGTGATTCCAGCAGTTTTCTCCCCCATGCTCAACATCCCCCTAACACCTCTAACTCAACAGGTCCAAGAGGTAGGTAACTCTGTCCACCCTGCAAACATTGTTTCTCTTCCCCCGTGAGAACCAGATACCTGTGATTCATCCCATCTCATTTATCCCCATGGCGGTCATCTAGTTCTGCAGAGGAGCAACCATTCTCCTCACACCAACTCTTTTTAACAGCCATCCCACTCCTCAGCAGCCAACCTCAAAACCACAAAAAGAACAGTAATTCCAAAATAAACATCTCTGCCTAGCTTAAAGTCTTCCACCTGAGGCAGGATAGTTAGATGTTAGGAGAATTTTTGACAAGTGGGAAAAGGGAAACTGAGGCAAACGGTTAGACAAATAAGGCCAAACAAGTAAAGCAATTTACAGCCAGCTAGTAAATCCCGACATCTTATCTTCCCTAACCAAGGACACTTGAGAGCAATCAGCTTACATCTCTACTCCCTAACCAGAGAGTAAATAACTTAAATCACCCTGGTCAGGGAGATAGATAACAGAGACCCAATTAGTCCCCAGCCAAACCCAAGAACAGATGAAGTCAGGGGGACAAATAACAAAAGACCCAATTAGACCAAACAAATCCAAGATAGATGCAAAGCTGACCAGAAAATGACCCTGGTGCCTCTATGAACTCATTTTGGTGCCTCAACCTATTAAAGAACACACCAGGAAAACTGATGGATATTCTGCTGAAACCCTCCCCTGAGACCTCCCCTGAGATTCTCAGCTGCAAAAGAAAGATAAACGCCTTCAAGACAAAGGGTACCAGCCTGGGTCTCTCTCTGGAGCAAGCCCATGCCTTATCTCAGGGGTGAACTTTTTATTCTCTTTCTCCTAAACGCTCACTGTCCTCAGCTTTAATAAACACGCTCTTAAAATCACCTGGACTTGTGTTGTGAAATCTTTCCTGCACTGCCCACATAGTACAGGCTGGGCTGAGGCAGACTCAGGTCCAGTCCCCGTCCAGTGACACAGTGACTCCTTACAATTCTTAGGACAAGAGCCTCCACTCCTCAGCACAGCACGGTCTGTTGATTTCTTTGTGTTTAGAAGGTCCTGCGGTTTTCCTTAAGACCATCTTAGTGAATGGAGCTCTCACAAAGGATATGAAACCCGTTAGAGTGAATTTTCTGACTAGTGAGCAGCATGCCCAGTTCACATCTGACGTCCACAGTCACCGTAGGCCATGGTGGGCAAACCGCAGCTCG
Source organism: Myotis nattereri (assembly GCF_964212035.1). Taxonomy (NCBI): domain Eukaryota; kingdom Metazoa; phylum Chordata; class Mammalia; order Chiroptera; family Vespertilionidae; genus Myotis; species Myotis nattereri. Next base: position 149,164,068 of record NC_138078.1, on the reverse strand, counting down.
CGAGCCACATGCGGCTCTTTGGCCCCTTGAGTGTGGCTCTTCCACAAAATACCACGTGTGGGCGCGCACGTACAGTGTGATTGAAACTTCATGACCCATGCGCAGGAGTCGGTATTTTGTGGAAGAGCCAGTATTTTGTGGGAGAGCCACACTCAAGGAGCCAAAGAGCCGCATGTGGCTCGTGAGCCGCAGTTTGCCGAGCCACAGTTTGCCGACCACTGCTAGGGGATCATCCAGCCATTACTGGAAAGCCCAGGTCACCAGTCAGCCAGCACCCTCTTAGTTTCAGAAGAATGCCAAGGCCTACCTGACTGCCCCCACAGGAGAAGGGACCCAAGGCTCACACATGGGGTGTCCCCAAAAATGTATACACACTGTAACAGCTGCTAGCTCAATTTTGAAAATGAAACCCATTTTAATGAACACCGCCTTTATAATTATTCAAAGTGAGTGTATACAGTTTTGGGGACACATTCATGGCACCTGGCTGACTGAATAAGCAAAATGTGGTCACAAAAAAGGAATTGGCATCTGTGAGGTTGACCTATTTAAGGCTATCACTCAAATCCAACCAACTGGCCACCTCCTTAATAACAGCGTGGCAGCACCTAAGCAAAGGAGTCCAAAGAGATATTAACCATGAAAGGAAGAGAAATGAAGCCACGAGAAAGGACATACTTTCTGTTCAGAATAACAAAGAGGGGCACATCACCTTTAGTAAAGGTACTCAAAATAGGTTAGCAAAATACAAGGGTAAGTGTTTGGAGACTATGCCAGCCACTGGAAAGTAGAGCCCAAGATGTCTTTTTCCACCACCATGGAGTAGGACCTAGGCCAGTGATGGCGAACCTTTTGAGCTCGGCGAGTCAGCATTTTGAAAAACCCTAGCTTAACTCTGGTGCCGTGTCACCTATAGAAATTTTTTGATCTTTGCCACCATAGTAAAACAAAGACTTATATTTTTGATATTTATTTTATATATTTAAATGCCATTTAACAAAGAAAAATCAACCAAAAAAATGAGTTCGCGTATCACCTCTGACACGCGTGTCATAGGTTTGCCATCACTGGACTACGTTGTCTATTTCTTCCTTCCACATGCCTCTCAGTCACTCAGTCCCAAACTATAGTTTTTGTTTGCAGAGAGATGAAAACCGTCTCCCTGGACTCAAAATACTGATACCAAGTAACACTGAACAGAACAAACAGTAGTAACCTAGGATCGGTTAGAGTGATCAATCTAATGACAGCACACACAATTGGAAACTCACCAGGTTACACATTCAACAAATATTTATTGAGCAGTTTACCACATGCCAGGCACTGGGCATACAGTGGTCAACAGAGTGAGAAAAATCCTAATCCTAATGCACATTCTAGTAGGGGAAATAACAATTTAAAAACAAGATAGAGAGTCCTGGCCAGGTGGCTCAGTTGGTTGGAGCATCGTCTTGTACACCAAAAGGCTACAGCTTTGATTCCCAGTCAGGGCACATGCCTAGGTTGCAGGGTTGATCCCCAGTTGGGGTGAGTATGAGAGGTGGCCAACTGATGTCTCTCTCTCTCTCTATATATATATATCTCTATCTCTATCTTTATCTATCTCTCTCTATCTCTATCTCCCTGTCTCTCCATTCCTCTCTCTCTAAAAATCAATAAAAACATACCCTTGTGTAAGGATTTTAAAAAAGATAAATTACATAATACTTTAGAAGTACTATGGAGGAAAATAAAGGAGGCAGGAGCACAGGTAGTGTTGTGTGTTGTGGAAGGTCCTGGAGTAGGACAATGGTGCCATAACACAGAGCAAGGAAAGAGGCTTCAATGAAAAGAAAATGTGATAAACCATCATAAATACAGCAGGTTACCTGCTCATCTTCCTGCCATTATATTCTCTGCCAGTTATTTTTTCCATGTTTTTAAAAACAAAATCTCGCCAAACCCATTTGGCTCAGTGGATGGAGCGTCGGCCTGCGGACTGAAAGGTCCCAGGTTCGATTCCGGTCAAGGGCATGTACCTTGGTTGCAGGCACATCCCCAATGGGAGGTGTGCAGGAGGCAGCTGATCGATGTTTCTCTCTCATCGATGTTTCCTTTTTTTTCTTCTCATTTTATTTCTTTTTATTTATTTATTTTTTATTGCTTCATCGATGTTTCTAACTCTCTATCCCTCTCCCTTCCTCTCTGTAAAAAATCAATAAAAAATATTTTTTTTAAAAAAAAAATCTCCACATCTTGATTACTTCAAGTAACAAAAACCAATGTTCATCTCATCATGTGACAAATACAGGTTGAGAACCCACTCTATGTATCAGGCCCTGTAAAGCGCTAACCCACACCCTAACCGGACCACATAAAGAGCACAGTGGTTCCTATCCCCTGAGAATCCATAATCCAATTGAATAAATTGGAGAAAAGAAAAAAATAAGCACTGGTGCAGAGTCTAGTGATCATCTTTTAGTTTATTACAGCAGTGGGAGCTCACAGTTCCCAGTGAGTCATCTTTCAGTCGAATGCTGTGTGGGCAGGGAGGTCACCTCACAATCTAGCGGGGTGCTGACAGCAATCTAATGTAACAGAAAGGAAAGATCCGCTGCAAAATGCACCGTGAACAAGTTGAATATGGTGATTAAGATCCAAATGAGGCTACCGAACAAAAAGAAGTAAAAGAAAACAAGGCTTTGGGGTAGGTGGCTGGTCAGACGTGGATCCATTTACAGAAGTGAGAATGCCCAGTGGCAAAGCTGGCATTCAAAACGGAAGGTGCTATGTCGTCACCTAAACTGATTTCATGGCCAAGTACCTTCAGGGGGAAACAGCCCAAATGATGAGAACATTTGCTTCCAAGAAAGAGAATGGGACAAATTTCTGTCCACGGACAAAGGGAGACCTATTTTTCAGTTATCTTCTCCTGGAACTTTTGAATTCTGTACTATTGCATGTATTATCTTATTAAAAAATAATTTTTTCCAAGTAGCGAGTTTCAGGACTGTATTGGAGAAATGACATATAGGACAGGACATAAAGATCCGTAAGCCAGCTATGTGAAAATGACACCAGAAACCACAGATCAGAGAGTAAAAGGCAGCTATCCGCACAAGGACTGGCCACTCCCCATTTAAGCAAGCTGAGTGAAAGCAGGGACAACTGGGCAGTCAGAAAAACCTCCTACGTGACAGGAAGAACCCCATTCAAAAACACCACTAAAAGTATCATGGAATGCACCTGGAATAGGGGGGCAGATGTGAGAACCCCCATAGATTTCAAGGTAAGAGAATGAAGGTTGTCTTCAGAGTAAGGCAGCAAAACTGCCATTATGTTAGATGTAATTGTCAAATTGTGGGAGTAAACTAGGGGCTTAGCTGTTTGTGTGCCCTGAAGAGCCTGGGAATCCCCAAACTGCAAGCGACCCACCTGGAATGCACCTGAAATTCATTTGGGGGAAATCCAGGCCACTCAATGGTATCCAGTTTGGGGAAAAAATACTGTGAAAGAGGAAGAAATGCAAACCTCCAAAACTCAGATGGTGACATCATCCATACAGCCACTGGTTTAAAGGACATAGTACCTTCCCTGGCCAACAGTGGGGAACGTATAAGGCTATCCCTACCAAGGAGATGGACCCATCAACCTTTTCTAGTCTAGGTATGAGCATATCAAAACCAATTGCCTCTGTTCTTATTCTGTCCTAAGTAACCTTCTGATGACAACCCGGGATTCCCTGCTGCTTGTCTACACAGAGCAGATGCTCCACTCTGCTTCAACTTCCATCTGCTGTGCTTAACGCCAACTCTCTTCTCCTACCTTAATAAAGTGGCACTGTGGTTGAGGTTTGGGCTCTCTGAGCCTGATTAACATGAGCCTAGTCCTGATCACTCAGGCTGCTGACATTGTGCTAAATGAAATAAGCCAGTCAGAGAAAGATAAATATCACAGGATCTCACTCATTTGTGGATTATAATGAACAACATAAACTGATGAACAAAAACAGATCTAGAGACAGAGAAGCATCGATCAGACCCTCAAACCTTAGAGGGAAGGTAGGGGAGGGTGAGGGTAAGAGGGAGAGATCAACCAAAGGACTTGTATGCATGCATATAAGCATAAGCGATGGATGTGGACAACAGGGGGTGAGGGCAGGACTGGGGGGATGAGGGGACAATGGGGGGATAAGGACACATTTGTAATACCTTAATTAATTAAAAAGAATACATTAAAAAAGCACTTCAGCTTATGATCCGGCAATGTCATTGTCTACACTCTGGGCCCAGGTACATGCTAACGATGTGGCTCTTGTGGCCTGCAAGCCTTTTCCTGGCAACATGTGTGCCACAGGCCTTAACATCAAACTGCAAAAGCGTCTGTTTTCCCAGTTCCGTTTCACAGCTCACCCCTGAAATGACAACTATGGCTGTATCCTCCAGCTCTGTTTCAAGGTTGACAGAGAGTACCAATATTTTCTGCTAATCTAGTCACTTCAAACAGGGGTATAAATCACTGTTAAAAGTGATCAAAAAACACCTTGGCATAAAGCAATCACAAAAATCTCAAACATATGGACTCTTTATCATTCATTACTGAATTAACTTTCCTACTTGGCCTTGGCCGACTGAGCACTACACACAGAAGAGAGAAAATCTCTTATGGCTTAGGGCATAAAAGGCAAGCTGTATGCCTCCCCTCCCAGTCCCATTCCCTCCCTTCTGCCTCTAAGACATCGGTTCTCAACCTGTGGGTCGCGACCCCTTTGGCGGTCGAATGACCCTTTCACAGGGGTCGCCTAAGACCATCCTATATCAGATATTTACATGACAATTCATAACAGTAGCAACATTACAGGTTTAAAGTAGCGAAGAAAATAATTTTATGGTTGGGTCACAACATGAGGAACTGTATTTAAAGGGCCAGAAGGTTGAGAACCACTGCTAAGACAACCATCACTCATTGTAATCTACATCCAGTCCAAGGTTTAGTAAGTATACATAGCCAAAAATAAATAATATTCTTTTGCTTCTTGTAACTTATATAAATAGTATCATGTAGAATTAGGAAACAGGGTTAGTTGCTGGAACAAAGACCAAAATAATAGTGGCTTAAACAAGACAGGAGTTTATATTTCTCTCATGTGAGAGTCCTGAGACAACATGGTGGTCCCCCTGTCTTACTGGTCTACCAACCTCAGGGTGTTGGCCTCACCATCAGCCTCATATTTCAGAGAGAGAAAATTGAGGGCAGGACAAGGAAAGGCTCTTCTCTTCCCTTTATGAGGACAGCCTCTCTTACACCCACTGGCCAGCACCTGGTCACATGGTCACATCTAGCTGCAAGAGAGGCTAGAAAATAAAGTTTTCTTTCTAGGAAACCATTTCTCCTTCTAAAATTCAATTACTATGGAAGAAATAGAAAGCAGATACTGGGGGACAAGTAGCATTCTCTGCTATATTTACTGGATGTATTTTGCTGCATCTCCCTTTTTTCAATATTATGTTTTTGAGAGTTACCCATGTTCAAAACATAGAAGTTCATGCATGTTCATTGCTGTTAAATTATACCTTGTACATCTTATGAGAGCTAATGTGACATATCTGCTTTAGAATTAAATGTGATGTATGTAAATATAGTGTATAGCCCAATAGATGTGGCTCAGTGATTGAGCATCAACCCATGAACCAAGAGATTACTGGTTCAATTCCCAGTCAGGGCACATGCCCAGGTTTTGGGCTCAAAACCCAGTAGGGGGCATGCAGGAGGCATCCGATCAATGATTCTCTCTCTTCAGTGTTTCTTTTCCCTTTTTTAAAAATATTTTTTTATTGATTTCAGAGAGGAAGGGAGAGGGAGAGAAAGAAACATCAATGATGAGAGAGAATCACTGGTCAGTTGCCTCCTGTGCCACTCCCACCCCCCCCCCCCCCATCAACCCGCAACCCAGGCATGTGCCCTTGACCGGAATCAAACCCGGGACCCTTCAGTCCGCAGGCTGACACTCTATCCACTGAGCCAAATAAGCTAGGGGTCTCTTCAGTGTTTCTATCTCTCTCTTCCTCTCTCTCTAAAATGAATAAAAACCTACTAAATAAAAAAAATAAGTATAGTGTATATTTATAAAGTGTTTGGAAATGTGATGTCAATTAAATGCTAAACTATATGGATCAGTCTCAGATACAGTCTGGTTGTTTTATAAAGCCTTTACAGTACCCTACTGCAAGCCAATTAAAATAGAAAACTGATAATACTAAACTATATACAAGAGGAACTAAATGGTCCCTGACTCTCTGTTATTGTAGTCAAGCATGACAAGGATGGTGTCCTGGGTTTCGTGGCAATTGAAACAAAAAGAACAACAGTGTTCCATTTGATTTGCATCATTTTGATAAAGGAAAATAAATCAGTTAAGAGAAATTAAATGTTTGTTTAATCCTAATTCTAAAACGAATCTGACACGTGACCCCTTATCAAAGCTCAATTAACAAGAAAGGATAACATCTCTAACTACCACTGATACAGAAAATGCACAAGGCTTCTCCAGGAAAATGTTTTCTTGGTTGATCCTTAACAAGTAGAGAATTTACTAGTAACATTAAAAATTTATCTGCAGCCCGGCCAGGGTGACTCAGTGGTTGAGTGTCGACCGATGAACCAGGAGATCACAGTATGATTCCCAGTCAGGGCACATGTCCAGGTTGTGGGCTTGATCCCCAGTGTGGGGTGTGCAGGAGGCAGATGATCAATGATTCTCTCTCAGCATTGATGTTTCTATCTCTCTCTCCTTCTTCCTTTCTCTCTGAAATCAATTTTTAAAAATTAAAAAAAAATGTATCTGCAGAGGATCATGTTAGTGTTCCAGGCTCATGTCAACGTGGATTCCTATCCAGAAGGGAACATCTATGAGCACCTGGCCACTCAGGAAAGGCCAATTCTGTCCTGGTCACTTCCCTTTGGTGTGGTACTTGGAAGCCATATTATTAGTGACTGTAGCATAATAAGGGGATTTTTATCTCTCCTATAATTAACTCAAGGTTTCAAGCCATTTTGAAGAAGTGAAAAGATACTGGTTATTTCTGTGGGATTTTTTTTTTCATGACTGTGAAACATCCAAATATAGTATCTTCCTTTTAACTTTTACTCATATTCAGTAGTTATTTTTTCTAAACCACAGTTAAAATACATTACCCCGATGTTGTTTGCTTCTAAGTATTTGGCCCAAACAGAAAAAGCATATTTCAGTATATTAAGAGATAATAGCTTCAAATCAATCAGTGCAGGATAAGAAATACTTATTGAATACCCACTTTATACTATGGGTTTTACTTACAACATTATCTCTTCATTTTCAACATAACTTTATGAGCTAGGGATTATTAAAACTACTTTACTGTTAAGAAAATCAGATCTTCTAATGCAGTGATGGCGAACCTATGACATGTGTGTCAGAGGTGACACGCGAACTCCTTTTTTTGGTTGATTTTTCTTTGTTAAATGGCATTTAAATATATAAAATAAATATCAAAAATATGTCTTTGTTTTACTATGGTGGCAAAGATCAAAAAATTTCTATATGTGACAAAGCACCAGAGTTAAGTTAGGGTTTTTCAAAATGCTGACACGCCGAGCTCAAAAGGTTCGCCATCACTGTTCTAATAACTTGCTTATTTCCAGTTAAGCAGTCAAAAATCCTTGAAATTTTCTTACTATTTATTTTTATGAGAATCTTATTTTTAACTTTAAAATTCACACTTTTACAAAAATAGACTCTAGAAATAATTTATACTGTGGTTAATCCCCAATCACCCCTGAAATAAATTGATTCCACATAGATGAACAGATTAAAAAGCTGTGGTACATTTACTAGTACACAATGGAATACTATGCAGCTGTAAAAAAGAAGGATCTCTTACCTTTTAAGACAGCAAGGATGGACCTGGCGAGTATTAAGCTAAGCGAAATAAAACAGTCAGAGAAAGTCAAGTATCACATGATCTCACTTATATGTGGAATCTAATGAACAAAAAAAACTGATGAACAAAAATGATCCAAAGACATTGAGGCATGGAACAGACTGATGAGTCTCAGAGGTGAGGGAATGGGAAAAGATTAACCAGAGACTTTATATGCATATATGCATAGCCCATGGACAGACAATAGTGTGGGGAAGGTCTGAGGAGGGGAAAGGAGTGGGTTAGAGGGGGTAAATGCGGGGGGTGGGGGGAAGGGACATCTGTAATACTTTCAACAACAAAGATAAATTTTTTAAAACCCTAAAAAATATTAAAATATGAATTTTTTTCCTTAAAAAAATAGCTGGTTTCAAGGAGAAAAGTAGAGATTAACATATATAAGTCAATGGAAGAAAAAACACTGAACAAAAAAGATTGCTAAGATAGATTTTAAAATACTAATTTCTATGGTCTGAATGTTTGTGTTCCCCCCAAAATTCATATGTTGGAAGCCTAACCCCAAAGTGGATGGTAAGAGATGGAGCCTTTGGAAAGTACTTACATCACAAAGATGGAACCCTCATAAATTGGATTAGTACTTTATAAAAGAGGTTCCAGACAGATCCCTAGTCCCTTCTGCCATGTGAAAATACAACAAAAACAAAACAAAAGAACAAGTTGAATAGGTTTTTCTCTGTAATGGCTGAAGTGCAGCTAGTGCCTGAAAATGGTCACGATCTACACTAATAAAAGGGCAATATGCTAATTAGACTGGAAGTCTTCTGGACATCCTTCCTGACAAAGCCCCAGTGGTGGGGGCCGAGGCAGAGGTGGTTAGGAGCGATCAGGCCAGCAGGGGAGAGCAGTTAGGGGGCGATCAGGCTGGCAGGGGAGGGCAGTTTGGGGCCAATCAGGCCAACAGGGGAGGGCAGTTAGGAGGTGATCATGTCGGCAGGGGGGAGCAGTTAGGGGGACATTAGGCAGGCAGGCAAGCAGTTAGGAGCCAGCGGACCCAGATTGCGAGAGGGATGTCAGACTGCTGGGATTGGGCCTAAACTGGCAGTCGGACATCCCCCAAGGGGTCCTGGATTGGAGAGGGTGCAGGCCGGGCTGACAGATACCCCCCGGGATGCAAGAATTTCATGCACCGGGCATCTAGTATTTTAATAACTGTGTTATTATTTATTGCTCCTCAAATTCAAATATGAGTCCAGTGATATAAGATTAAGTTCTGGATCTAATAAAATTTTTGTGAAGGTGCCATCATCCTTCATTAATTAAGAATGACAAATGTGATATATAGTGTATTTTTCAGCCTTGAGAAGTCTTTGCGCACACATTACCTAATTTTTCCCCTAATGCATGCATTAGTCTTCTTGTATAAATCAAGATGCTGGAATCTAGAGATAGTAAATGATGTGCTCAAGTACCAAAAGGTACTGAAAGAGAGAAGCAGTGACTCAGACCCGAGACTTCTGACTCCTGAACCAGTGCTCACATATATAGAACTGGATGCACAATACATCTTAAAGTGGCTAACTGACAAAGTGAATGTTTGCAGAACCTTTGAGGGCTCTGCCATCCTGTAACATATGGTAAAGATATGCTTTTTTTCAGAGTCCCTAAGCTTATAGCAAATGAAAATCAAACAAAAAAGGACTCCCTGTTGCCTGCATTACTCAGCCACTAGATGCCGAGAGCCCTGAGATGACTAAGGCAGATCCCACTCTGTAAGATAAGAAGCTCTAGCACAGAGCAGAAGTGCTGCAGTAGAAGCAAGTGCTAAGGGAGCACAGAGGAGGGGAAGTAATTACCTTACCCAAATATGCTTTCAAACTCCCCACTGACTCATCTAAAAGAACATTTGAAATAACAACTGTGAGGAATCTAAGCCTCTCTATCAAGAAAGCACTCACTGTTCTGGTTCAAAATATCCAGCAGCAGCAGCAGCAAATTGGAGGTCTGATTTATACCCAAACAGGAAGCAATGAATCTGATCATCAACAGGCAAATAATTCTCAACTGTCTTCAAGACCCTATTTGGAGTTATTTTGATAATAATTTCGTTTTTCTTCATTTCTTTTTCCTTTTTTTCTGTCTGAATCCAGTTCCTTGCTGTTTTGTGAAAGGGAACGCACCCTGTCCTAAAGTCATTTGGCTTCTAGATAAAGCCAGAAATCTGACCAAAAGGATAGGGCTGCCTAGGACAAATCAAAACAAAAACACTAGACCTGGTCCTCCATCCTGCACATCTGGTCACATGAGTTATGCCAACATGCCCTCACCAGAATAATCTAATTGCATTTTGCCAATGAAATGATTGGAAGGGGCATCACATTCTTGAACATTGCAGATAGAAGCTATGTCATAAAAAGCAAAGTTGCAATTGCAGTCTACTAGTACATTCCTAGAAAATACTCGAATGGTGCTTCAAGTCCTATAAATGGACATATATGTTATAGACATTCATTACACCAGGGGTCAAGTGAATAGAAATCTCACTTAGTACCACAAAAATTGCCCTAATACTTCTTTTGGTAATTACTATTATGTTTGGGTAATAAAGTGTTACCTTAAAGTCATTAAGAAAAAATACTGTTCAAGGAAATCTAAGCGGTCCTTATCTTATATATATAAGCCTAAGTGACCATTACGACTGAACAGCCAGAACGAACAAATGACCAGTCAACCAGTCTACCAGTCGCTATGGCATACACTGACCACCAGGGGGCAGACGCTCAATGGAGGAGCTGCCCTGTGGTGGTCAGTGCGCTCCCACAGCAGGAGCGCCGCTCAGCCAGAAGCTGGGCTGGTGAGCACCGCTGCGGCGACAGGTGCAGTGGGGCCAGGATGAGCATCAGCAGAGCTGCGCCTGGCCCTGGCTGGGGCTCCTCCCCAACCAACTCCCGCTTCGGCACTGCTACATCCCTGGGGGTGGGGGTGTGTGTGTGTCGGACTTCTGGGTTTCAAGCCTGGCCTGCAGGGATCAGGCCAAAACCAGGCAGTCCAACATCCCCCGAGGGGTCCCAGATTGCGAGAGGGCACAGGCCAGGCTGAGGGACCCCCTCCATGCACGAATCTGTCCACCAGCCTATAGTATCCTAATAAATATTTATTAGGATCATCCAAAACCTTCAATGTCCTTAGAAACATACTTTGAATATTTAATCCAACTGATGAGTTAAAGTAAACATAAATCCAATTAGAACATCAATGAACACAATAAAAAAACAGACAGAAGCCCAGCCGGTGTGGCTCAGTGGTTGAATGCTGACCTATGAACCAGGAGGTCATGGTTCAATTCCAGGTCAGGACACATGCCCAGGTTGCAGGCTCGATCTCCAATAAGGGGGCGGGGGGGGGGGGGCGGACAGTGCAGGAGGCAGCCAATCAATGATTCTCTCTCATCGTTGATGCTTCTATCTCTCTGTCTCTCTTCCTTCCTCTCTGAAATCAATAAAATTATTTTTTAAAGAAACAAAAAAGACAGAAGAAAAGCCATAATCAGCCCAAAAAAGTTACCTGAAGAAAACCATACAAAATAAGCTTAAAATTTTGCACTTTTGGCTGACAAGAGCAAAATGGAAAACATGACAATAAACATGAGTTTTCTATTCTAGCCTAAGGCTTCATATATCAAAAATGTATTTTCTTGCTCCTGTGCTCTATGAAGAATCTGTCACAGGGTTCTTGTGGAAAATGGGAGGAGGGGAACCACACATATCAACAATAACTTTAACATTTTTCTCCAAAATGCCAAGGCATTCCACATAAAAGTAGGCCTCCGAGAAAACTAAAGACATAATGTTAGTTTGGTTCTATAAGGGCAATCCTGGGGGTGAAATATTGGAGGGCAAAATAATATGATCCAATCTGTCATTTCCTGATGTTTTTGACTGAAATTATTTTTTGAAGAATTAATAATATATTCTTTAAGAACATTTCTTTCTCAAATACCAACATTTTCAGCCAAGCTTCTGACAGGAGCTGGATGAATAACCAACACAACTAAGGTCATTACTGAGAACCTTAATAGCTGGTCATTTAAAAGCTCTATAAGCTACAGTTCCAGATATGTTGGTTATAAAGATATTTGTTATTAAATAAATCAAAGCCCTAGCTGGTTTGGCTCATTGGATAGAATGTCGGCCTGCAGACTCAAGGGTCCCAGGTTCGATTCCGGTCAAGGGCACATGCCTGGGTTGCAGCTTGATCCCTGGGGGGAGGGGGGGAAGCAGGGGCAGCTGATCAGTGATTCTCATCATTGATGTTTCTTTCCCTCTCTCCCTCTCCCTTCTTCTCTGAAATCAATAAAGATATATATATTTTTAAAAATCAAAGATCCTGATATGTATATTCTTGCCTGCTGAAAAGAAGTTCTAAAATCACAAACAAGAGTTTCCTCAGAAAGCACTTGAGCAATTACTTGATTCAAGCACCAAAATGTGGTACCACTGAGCAGGCACCTCATCACACCCACATCCTGTCTTTTCCCAGTCCTGACAACTGTGATTATCTTTGTGAACCTATTTGAAGATGTAATTTGATTTAACTTGAGTTTTTCATACAAAATTCCAGAAAATGATTTTATCCTTAATAGAGTTTAATATAAAAGTCTGATTAAATTCAACAGCTCTAATAGATAAGGCTCTTTCTACTTCTAAAGTTAAGTCATTTATGAGATCTGCCAAGAGACTTTATTAATAATTCTCCAGAATGGTGGAGAACAGAATGGTCTCCACTTCACCATTCTAATCATCCAGGAGAAGAGTAGAATTTTCAAAGAGGCAAATAGTTCTCCTCGGTCATGTTGCCCTGGATAGAAATCAAAATGGCAAGAGAACAAGAGACCAGGGAAATGGCACACTCCTCAGCCTCTGGTTTCTCTGGCTTCCAAAGCTAGGAGCAAATGATTCTCTTTTTAAAAATTCATCCTTCCAAGAAATAAATACGTTTGCTTTGAAATTCCATTTCCTGTAGAGTCATCTTCAGATGCTGCACAGTTTTAAATTAGTGTAATTATCACAACACAGCCTGGCTTCTGAAGTAATGGCCCAGGACTAAACAAAGACCCTCCCTCCATACTTCCCCACCAAAGGCTATGGAGACTCTCAGGCAACCAATCATTGAGCAATCACGAACCAAGCAATCAAGGATAATACCTTTATGGACCTTATGTTCTAGTGCAGGTAGGGAAGAGTAGCCAAATAAGTAAACAACAACAAAAAAGAGATGATTATGTATTGTGGTAAATGTATTCGTGAAGGTCATTGGTAACATTCACCAGCAAGAGGCACTTTTTGTTACATTTTGCTTCCCACATCCCCAATCAACATATAACTTTATAGTTTGAACTATTAATCGTACAAACACTAGAATAAACATGGGTTTTTTATTCTAGACTAAGTGTTGATAAGCCAAAAACCAATTTTGATATCCTGTTCTTTAAGAAAAACTTGTCTCTGTTTTTTTGTGGGTGGTGAGTGGGACAGGGACTAGATACCAGAAAAAACAATAGCCTTAATTTTACGTTGCCCTAAAATGCAAAGGTGTCCCACACATAAGTAGTCTATGAATATGGGTTTCAAAACAAACATAAAGCCTTAACTTAGTTTCATTATGTTTTAGAATTGTCACTGCCTTAATGTCTAAACAACTATCTTAAGTCCTCCTAATAAGGGAGAAATGCCTATTTGTTTATGGCTTTTACAAATATAAATACAGTGACCTATGGCTTTTTTATTTTTTTAATATTTATTGTTGATATTCCCCTTTTCTCCCCCACTGAGCCCCTCCTCCTGGTTCCCGCCTCACCTCAGGCCTTCACCTCACTATTGTTGTATATTCATGGCTTTTTTTCAAAAATATGCTTTTATTGATTTTAGAGAAAGAGGGAGAGATAGAAACATTGATAAGAAAGAAACATCAATCAGCTGCCTACTGTATGCCTCCTACTGGGGATTGAGCCTGAAATCCAGGCATGTGCCCTGACTGGGAATCTAACCAGTGACCTCTTGGTTCATAGGCCAACGCTCACCCACTGAGCCACACCAGACAGGCTCTATGGCTTTTTTAAAAAACCACTTAGTTTCTGTGACAATGCTGGTTAATCTAGCTAACAGTTATTTGCGAAAAAATGGAGCACAACAGAGTTTTCCTTTGTTTAATCCTCACCTGAGGATATGTTTTTATTGATTTTAGAGAAAGAAGAAGGGGGAGAGAGAAAGAAAAAATCAATTTGAGAGAGAAAGAAACACCAATTGGTTGCCCCCATATGCACCCTGACCACCACCCAGGTTTGTGCCTTGACTGGAAATTGAACCCACAAACTTTTGGTGTTATGGGACGATGCTTCAACTGATTGAGCCACCCAGTCAGGTCTAGAGTTTCTCATATACAAGAACTATTTCCTTCCCAAACCATAGTTACTTGATTTATTCTATGATTATTTGTAAAAACTAAACTTCAATGAGGCAAGAAAATAGTTTTATCAACCCCATTTATGATGTTTAATTTAAGTATCCTAGATAATAAAAGGGTAATATGCAAATTGACCCTAACAGCAGAACGACTGGGAATGACTGGTTACTATGACACACACTGACCACCAGGGGGCAGCCACTCAATGCAGGAGCTGCCCCCTGGTGGTCAGTGCGCTCCCACAGGGGGAGTTCTGCTCAGCCACAAGCCAGGCTGATGGCTGCCAGCACACTGGTGGTGGCGGGAGCCTCTCCCGCCTCCTCAGCAGCGCTAAGGATGTCCAACTGCAGCTTAGGCCTGCTCCCCGCTGGCAAGTGGACAGCCCCTGAGGGCTCCTGGGCTGCCAGAGAGATGTCTGACTGCTGGGGATCGGGCCTAAGCCGGCAGGTGGACATCCCCCTAGGGGTCCCAGACTGTGAGAGGGCACAGGCTGGGCTGAGGGACCCCGCCCCAAGTGCACAAATTTTTGTGCACTGGGCCTCTAGTTACATATAAAAAACAAGTATTAAAGAAAGTAACCAAACAAGACATGAATAGTGGTAAGAGGTTTCAGCAGCCATGGCTCCCAATGTGGCTGACTCCACCCCAGAGGATTCCATGCCCTGCTACTGGGGCTGCCCAGGGCCAGCAAGGGTACTGAGGCACCCAAATTGGCCCAAAACTTGTGCCTGCAATCTGGCTATTGGGGACATGCTGAGGACCAGTCAGCTTCTGGCTCAAAGCTGGGGGAAAAGCTGAAGGTAACTATGGATACCGGGAAACTGGTGAGCAATGCAATGGTAGTGGAGCTCGGTGAGAAGAATTTGGACATCCCTCTGTGCAAAAATGGCTTTCTTCTACATGTCTTCTCTCGGACTGTGAGGCAGGCAGACATGCTGGATGACCTCATGGAGAAGAGGAAATAGAAGCTTGATTCTGTGACTGAATTTCACACCCCAGACTCTCTTCTGACCCAGAGAATCACGGGAAGGCTCATTTACCCCTTGAGTGGATGTTCCTACCATGAGGGGTTCAACCCCCACAAAGGAGCCCATGAAAGATGACATCACTGATCAGATGATAATGAGAAGGTCTTGAAAATCCGCCTGGAGGTTACCAGACTCCAGACTACCCTGCTGGTGGTGGTATACTGGAAATGGTAATTCACGCTGCCATTGCTGCATCCCAGAACCCTGATGTGTTTGTGAGCATCCTAGCAGCCTTCTCCAAAACCAAATCCTAGTAACAGGCCAGGTGAGACTGCACCACTGCTCCTCACCTGGAGGCATGATTCCTGTTCTTAGGTGCTGGGCAGAGGGGAGAGGTGGTCTGAGAGGGATGAAGAGTGAAGAGTGGTGAGGGGCTCAATAAAAATATTGGAAGAGCAGCAGTGTTGTAGTGAAGCGATTTCTTTTACATATAGGAATCTTTAAAAGTATGAGTAATTATTTTTAAAAAACTGATTGGAGGGTATAAGTAGAAATAGGGAGGTGCAGTACTATTTCTAAGAAATCAAGTTTTCATTTCCTCTGGATTGGTGACAATATTTTTGAAAGCCAGTGCCCTAAGTCCTCAGTTTTTATCTCAAAACGTCATGGTGCCAAGCCAAGGAATGTAGGAAATCAGACTTCTGTCCTGTCTGCCCTATAGTTTGGGACATGGAGGGTTTGACTACTGACCCTGGTTTCCCACACCATGAGATCAAAAAATCATCTCCACAAACCCATTTTACAGGAGTCATAGGGAGGGTGGGGCAGGCTGGTCTCACTCCCTTCCTGACTTACCACACTGATTTACCAGTCCACCTGCTCTCATGGGTAAGTGCTCAGCAACCACTCAAGGCGTGCCCCAATCCTGCCCTCTTGCCTTCTTTCATCTATGATGTGTGAAGAGACCCTTTAAATCAATGAGCAAGTGTCCTAAGCAACGTACCTTGTTTGGCCTGTAAATCAATAGAGAGAGAGAGAGAGAGAGAGAGAGAGAGAGAGAGAGAGAGAGAGATGAAGGCTGATCACAAAGTCTTTTCACAGGTACGTATACCAAAGAAACCATTAAAAATGACATTAAATAGGTGATTTGAGAGCTCCAAAACTTTATTTGACAGAATGATCCCTTCTTTGTGCCTGCAGGCCATCATAACAATGGGAATGTGATTTACTAGATGCCACTCAAGGGTTCTCCTGTGGGCTCAAAGCACAGGTGTGTGGGAAACCTCCAGAAGATTCTTCCTTGGTAAGCAGGTGTCCTTCTCTCATGTTAGGCCACCACATGGAAACAACTGTCACCGACAGCTTCAGTCACAGCATGCTTCACTCGGTACAAAGCATAGCAATGAAAACACCAACAACTTGATCAATGTTTCCAGCAGCCTCCGCTCAGCCAGCAGTGTGAGGAAGCTGGAGTGCTGTGATAACACATCAGGCTGCCAGCAATGTCAACCTAGAAACCCAGTCACCACTTGCTGGCAAAGATTAAAAGTCATGATGAAAAAGCTACATTAGCTCTACCCACTTAGCCAAAAAATAAAAAGGTGAATAAATACATAAATCACCACCACGCATAAGTGGTGGACTTGATGATGTCAGGGGTAATGTAACAACTCATGTATTGTAGCAGTTTGCTTTCTTTGCTATGACTAAAAGGCCTGGGTAGAATGCCCATGTTTTAACAATCAGATTCCTTCCAAGAAAAGGAAAAAAACTACACCAAAAGCAACGTCTGAACCTGTAAGGGATCCCCAAGTGCACACCTATTGCTCAGACCTTGCTTGGGTTTTCTCCCAAAGCAAACTCACCCACTCCCCTGCAAAGAGGCAAAGCTGCAAGCCACACAATGGATGCCAAGAACAGAAGAAAAGACACCTTCTGACCCCAAAATTTTGAGGAAGAAGCTATCTGAGTAGCAAAGGGGTCAAATAAATATTCAATGAGGCCCTACAATTGTAGCATAGGCCTTCCCTGGTAGTAGGGCAGGGGTCTAAGCCAGAGCATAGGTGCCATCCTCCCTTAGGCACCATGTAAGGAATCCGTGCTCTCCACAAACTGCCTAATCACATAACCTTGTGCGGCTGTAACCTGCATGAGCATTCTGACTCAGTCCTCAACAAAGGCATTTAAAAATCTATTCATTCCACTCATTTCCTATGAGGAAGAATGTGCGAGAGAGGCTCGAGGAACTGGACAGGGATTCTGGAACCACACTGCCTGGGTTCAAGTCTCAGCTTCACCATTGACTAAGCTAGATGACCTTGGGCAAGTTACTTTACTTCTTTGTGCCTCAATTTTCTTATCAAGAAACTATAAAAGGTATTGAGTTATGAGGAATTAAATTAGTTAATACTTATAAAGTGTCCAGAATAGTGCGTGGCATAGATCATGCTCTGTTTATTAATTTAAAAAGATAAAAATGTTTACACAAATAGGAAGAGCCTCTGACCCTATTCAGACCTCTCGCCAGAGCTGTAGTTAGAGTTCTATCCTCCCTTCTACCCAAGACCGTTTGCCTGCATTGCTAATAGGAGTCTCAGGACTTGTCATGGGTGCAGATGTTCACCAGTCTCACCTTCTCATTGCTATAACCCCCACTCGGGCCCCCTTCATCCTCAATACAACTGCTCCAAAGGCATCTCCCCAGCTGGCACTGCTAACTTTTCGTTCCAAGGCATCAGTGCAGCAGCACAGCTGCAGTGATGGGTTCAAGCCAGCGACCAGATCTCCAAGATCCAAACAGGTTTTCAGTTCATACATTTACCTAGCTTTAGAGAATAATACAGGATGGGAAATACATCAGGGGCAGAAGCTCCATCTCCATGGGAGACACAGCAGCCACCAAGTACATAGCTTCTTCTGCCCCCTCACCCACACAGGTGATGTATGACTGCTATGGTGACAGCCAAGATGTGTGTAGGTCTTGCTGATAACAGAGAAGCCACGGTCCCTTTTGTCATCAATCTTTTATACCACCCTCACGCAGGCCAACGGTCCACATGCCAATTCACAGCTCCCAAGCTAGGTGCAGCTCCATACAACCACCGAAGCAGACACTACATTCTCCAATGATCTTTACTGCTTTCAAGGACACAGAGTAGGGGAGACAAAGGTCATTCTCAGGCAGGCCTAAATCAACCCGAGCCTTTGCCAACCCATGTTTTTAAATAGAATGGAGCTTCAAAGCTCCAATAGGGCAATTGAAGCCCACACTCTGTTCCCTGAATGTTTCCTGTATTGTGTCTACAATTGATCCCAAATGCCCTAACCTCAGCCACACAGCCTGGCCTGGCTTTTGGTGCACACTGTACACAGCTGTGCTCCACCCAGTGTCAACTCACTGGGGGCAGAAACCTTTTCTTTACTTCCTCTTCCCACCACCTGACATCCCAGCATAGTCTCTTAAACACTAAGAGTTCAGTAAAACATTAACTAATAAATCTGGGTCACAGTTAATCTGCTAAAGTGAATAAAAGTTATGTAATTTTCAAAGTCTCAATGTCTGGATGACAGTGAGGATATACTTGAATTGTTAAAGACCACAAGCCTCATCCAAACCAGAAGTGGGGGGGAAAGCCCCAGAGGGATCATAAAGCTGATCTACTACCAACCCCCTCCACAGAGTGTTCCCATAGAGGTCCTTGTGAGTAGGGTCTGTGTCCCTGTACAATAAATAGTCACAAATGCTTAGGTATTCAACATATGACTAATCTTGTGAAAATCGTAATTGGGCTTACTAGGGTCTCTTTATGGAAAGACTGAAATAGAAATTAATAGACAATAAGTAAGTACAAAGAACCAATCTATATAAATTACGAATGTCCCAAAGTTTGACTTAGACAAACAACAGATTCGGTCTTCAGAAGTCACTGAATGTCTCCTGCAGTGTCATTTTGGGTATTACTTAACTGTTAGTGAGCAATGACCATGTGACGGCATAGCTTGTCATCACATGTGACCAGCATAACAACATGAGTAACATAAAGCACATCATTTGTATTAAGTCTATTCACAACTTGGAGTGCAGATCGCCTTATGTGTTCTACATGCAGAAATTCTGTCAGTTTCTTGAGCAATATACAGTGGAACCTTGGTTCTCAAACCTAATTCATTCTGGAAGGCTGCTCAAGAAGTGCTTTGTTCTAAAACCAAGTCATTTTTCCCATCAGACATGATGTAAATTGAATTAACTCATTCCAGATCTTCAAATGATTCCGTTTTAACCTTTCTTATATACAGTACTAGAGGCCCAATGCACAAAATTCATGCAAGGGACTCGGCCCCCCGCCGCTGCCGTGGCTGCCTCTGCCTCAGCTCCCGCTGCTGCAGCTTCATCCAGAAGGTCATCCAGTCTAATTAGCATACTATGCTTTTATTATTATAGATATGTCTAATGTACTATTTAATCTATAAACAAACACTTATTTTCTTACATTTATCAAACGACCCCCTACTAGCCTTAAAAGAATCACTTTCAGCACTTGTTCTAGGGGTGTCTTTCAGCATGCAACATCTTTGCTTTTTCACATGTCATTGCCTCCAAAATGCTGTCACCGGCTACCTGCTTTTCCTTTATTCAAATCAACAACAGGTTTTCTACCTCTTCGACTGCTTGTGATCATTGCTTCTGATCATTGCTTCTTTCACACCATTAGCAGCATTAGCACTCTTGATGGCCTCTTATGTTTTAAAATTGTGCTAATCCATTTCACCAGCAACAAAAGCAAAAAAACACAAAACACAAAAATATTCACAGCACAATTTCCTGAGATGTTAACAAGAAGTTTAGTGGTAAACTGACTCAACTGGTAAATTATCTCTTTTGTGGCCTGAGAGACTTCTTTCTCATGCTGATGTATCAGCATGAACGGGTTGTCAGGTCAAGAACTGAAGTTTGTTCAACAACCTGGACGTTATTTTCCGTGAACCACTTGGTTGAGAACCAAATTGTGTGAGATGGGAGATGTTCGAGAACCAAGGTTTGACTGTATTCATCTTTATTATTGTAAGAATAAAATGCTGATTATTGACTGTAAGATCTGTTAATTTTATATACAAAACAGTTAACTTAGGAAAAATGTATGAAGATGGACACAAAAAGTACAAACCATGGAGGAAAAAACTGATAAATTAGACTTTATCAAAATATAAAAGTTCTACCCTTCAAAAGACACTATTAAGGAAATGAAAAGACAAGCCACAGATAGGGAGAAAATATTTGAAACCACTTATCTGATAAAGAATTTGTACTGAGAAAACATAAAAAATACAGCTCAATAAGAAGACATGGGCCAAAAATATGAATAGAGGGCCAAAGAAGGTATACGGATGACAAATAAACATAAAAGATGTTCCCACCCTAACCACTTTACTCAGTGGTTATAGCGTCAGCCTATGGACTGAAGGGTCACAGGTTCAATTCTGGTCAAGGGCATGTACCTCGGTTGCAGGTTCGATCCTGGCCCTGGTCGGGGCAGGTGCGGGAGGCAACCAATCAATGTGTCTCTCACATTGATGTTTCTCAATCTGTCTCTCCCCCTCCCTTCCATTCTCTGTCTAAAAATCAATGGGAAAAATATCCTCCAGTGAGGATTAACAAAACAGAAAAAGGAAGGAAAAGATGCTCCACATCATTAGTCATTAGGAAAATGCAAATTAAAACAAGATGCTATTTAACACTGAAATGTCTAAAATTAAAAATTCCTAAATAACAAATGTTGGTAAAGATGTGGAACAATTGGAAATCTCACAAACTACTGCTGAGAATGCAGACGGTTCAGTCCTTTTGAAAAAGGTTGCCAGGTTTTTATAAAGTTAAACATACACTTACCATGCAACCCAGAAATCTCACTCGATATTTATCCAACAGAAATGAAAACACATGCCCACACAAAGACATGTAGGCAAATGTTCACAGCAGCTTTATTTATAATACCCCAAACTGAAAACAACTCAAATGTTCAAAGAATGGTGAATGTGTAAGTAGTAAACTGTGATACATTCATACAATAGAATACTGCTCAGTAATAAAAAGGAACTATTGTTACACACAACATGGATGCATCTCAAAATATACTGAGAGAAACTAGGCACCAAAGGCTACCTAATATATGAATTAATTAACATGAAATTCTAGAAAAGGCAAAAGTGTAGGGACAGAAAAGAGACTAGTACTTGCCAGGTAGGATGAGGGCATGGTCTGCAAAGGTGCATGAGGAATTTGGGGGGGGGGGGGGGGGAGGGGACAGAAATGTTGTATATCTTGATTTTGGTGGTGGTCACACAAGTGAATACATATGTATACTTAAAAGAAATGTATTTTATTGTGTGCAAATTTGTAGGGAGCGGCTATGGGGTTAAGCCTCAGACTGACCTGTTGGCAAAGCCACAAACAAGTCCCAGCTTAGAGGGCACAGCCCTCTTAGCATAATTAGGCTTGACCTTATGACACTCCCAGATCCTTCCTAGGTAGCTAATGGGCTGAGGGAGGTGCAGCAAGTGCTGCCAAAACAAGTGAAATCCACAAGAACACTGCAACTATGGTGACCACTACCTTGTTTACCTCTGGCTATAAAATAAAGGCTCAGCTTGCCTCTGGATCTCTCGTGGCCTCAGCCAGGCCCAGGAAGATCCACACCAGCTTATTCTCTTTGTCTTTTCTACATCCTTCGGTGCCCTCACTCAGGCTTTCGAACCCTTGGCTGAGCTGGCCCCACACACAAATTATACCTCAATAAACCTGGCTTTTAAAAACGAATATACTAAGAAATAAAAAGGTAGACAGTGAATATTTATCGAGTGAATTAATGAATGAAGAGTGCCATCACTAATTTATTAAAAAGCAATATCTGGTTAAGTCAATAAATATCTAAAATTTTAAGTAACAATACAAAATAGAATAATGGTGGATATTAGATTATAACATAATTCTAATCTTTGTAGAATTGTTTAGTTCCTTAGCATTCATAGCATCACAAAACAATCTCTTAGTGTAGCATTTAACTTCTAATTATTTCTTTGGTATCACACACATATGACCTAATGAACTCCCATGCAATCAAGCAGCTAGCAGTGCTGAAAAATTATACTTTGCAATGTCAAACTTTAAAAATATGACTTCTAACATTTTTTGCCCTAACCGGTTTGGCTCAGTGGATAGAGCATCAGACTGCAGATTGAAGGGTCCCAGGTTCGATTCCGGTCAAGGGCATGTACCTTGGTTGCGGGCACATCCCCAGTGGGGAGTGTGCAGGAGGCAGCTGATCGATGTTTCTTTCTCATCGATGTTCCTAACTCTCTATCCCTCTCTCCCTTCCTCTCTGTAAAAAATCAATAAAATATATTTTTAAAAAAATATGACTTCTAACATTTTTAATAAAATTGCAATAATTATCTATTCTTGAAAAAAATTTCAGACTTATTTAACTCGGACATTCATTCTAAGTTAGTGATATTTTGGGTTAGTCTTGGCCAAATATTGATTTTTAACACTTGCCATTCAACAATTAGTCAAAATAGTTATTCGGTGTATCCCTAACACACATGACCAATCTGTTAACTTTCAAGTTCTGGTTCATGATTAGCCAGTCTCCACTAAACTAATACACTCTGGGTTCAGCCTTCTCTGCCTTCAAACATTTATGATAAATCCATAGTTACCAAGATTCACACTAGAAACCCTAATCCATTTTCATTCTTTGACTTTTTCACATTAATTTTCAAGATACTTCATTACAAGGCAAAAATATAATAAAAAGCATTTGACAATTTCTGGGAACTAACCTCAGCTATTAAAATGAGCATAAAGAAAATGAAGAATAATGTGGCTAAGCCCATTTAAAAGAAAAGAAATCTAGAACAATACAGTTTAAATATACAGTATAATGGACCAAAAGATGTCATTTATAATGGTAACAAGAATATAAAATATTAAGAATAAGGTTAAGAAGAAATGTGCTAAACTTAAGAGGAAAACTCATCTGAAGAACACAAAGTCTTGAAAAATGGCAAGGTCCTTGTAATAGGAAGAATCAATGTAGTAAAAATGATTCTTCCCACATTGATTCATAAATTTGATGCTATTCCAATAAGAATACAAATAGGCATTTGGACAGGAACTAGACAACTTGATTTTTGAGACATATACAAAACTAAACAGACAAGAAGAACCATGAAAACTCAGGGCGGGGGCGGGGAATGGTCAATGAGTGGGATTAGCTCTACCAGAATTTAAAATACTCTGAGTGGTTCTCAACCTTGGCTGCACATTAGAATCACCTGGGAATCTTTTTAAAATCCTGATTTCTGGGCCTCATCCTCCGGAAATTCTGTTTCTTTGTGACTCATGTTGTGGCCTCACCCCATAACAAAGAAACAGAATTTCCAGAGGACAAGGCCCAGAAATCAGGATTTTAAAAAGATTCCCAGGTGATTCTAATGTGCAGCCAAGGTTGAGAACCACTGCTCTGTTTCAAGCATTGGTACTAATTAATAATGGTATATAATATTAATATTGGTGGCATTAATTTATGAATAGAGACATACCAATAAAAAGTCCAGAAATACATACAGCATTTAGTATATGGGAGAAGTGGTGTTGGGACAACTAGGTAGACATTTGGGAAACACCTTTCTATAGATGAAGTCTATACATCTTAAAAAGAAAAAATTGAAAACTCAAACTACTTGATAGCAACAACAAAAATCTAATAAGGGAAACACATAATCAAAGTTTAAAAAACACACAAACTGATCCCTGGCCAGTGTGGCTCAGTGGTAGAGCACCAGCCTGTGCGCAGAAAGGTAGTGGGTCTGATTCCCATTCAAGAGATGCATCTGGATTGCAGGTTCCTTCCTCCCTGGGTCTTTTGACCCAGTGATTTCATTCCTGGGAAAACATCCTAAGAAGCCCAAAACACCAATCAGAAAGAATATATGCACCCCTATGTTCATAGCAGCATTATTTACAATAGCCAAGATAAGGAAACAGCCTAAGTAGATGAGAGAATAAAAAAGTTGTGGTACATTTACACAATGGAATACTATGCAGCAGTAAAAAGGAGAAGAAGAAGAAGGATCTCTTACCCTTTGCAACAGCATGGATGGACCTGGAGATTTTTGTGCTAAGTTAAATAAACCAGTCAGAGAAGACAAAAACCATATGATCTCACTTAAATGTGGAATCTAATGAACAAAATAAACTGATACACAAAATAGAACCAGAGGCATGGATACATGGAACAGACTGACAGCTGTCAGAGGGGAAAGGGGTGGGCGGGACTGGATGAAAGAAGCTGATTAGCCAAAGAACATATATGCACAGCCCATGGACACACACACAATGTGGTGATGGCCAGAGGGAGGGGGGCAAGGTCCGGTGGAGGAGGACAAAAGAGGGGGATATGGGGGACATCTGTAATAGTGTCAGCAATAAAAATTCAGTGAAAAATCTATCTTGTTAGCTGATTTTTAATTGTTTCATTTGTTCTGTTTATTTTTCCTCTTTTTATCCTTTCTGAAGGTTTTATTGAGCATTATTATTTCATCCATCACTTCTATTTTTACTTGATGCTTCTTAGCTTGGTAGTGGGAAAGTAGGAGATGGGAGCATTCCCTTGTGTTCCAGTTAATCCTCAGTATTAGGTGGCCACTGTGACCCTTGGTCCTGTGACTGCGGTCTTCATAAGCATTCCTGATCCTTCTCCAAACATAATTCTGGTCCTAGCAGGTATTCATTTCCTCTCCCCAAAGCAGAGTGTCTTTGTTTTCCTGTTCGCCTTCCACAGCTGCAAAGGTTTTCCACCAGTGCCCTCAGGTGTTACCCTTCTTGAAGATCAAGACTTTTGTTCCTTAGGGAGATGGGGAGACATTTCTAGGAAAATTTTGGCAGTGGTTGTTGTTTGCCTATTCCAGCTAGCACATGGGAGAAACTTTCTTAGGACTCTTTTTTATCTTCCCTGTGAGCATCTGGTGGGGTCCTGAAGGGAAAAAAATCTATAAGGGAGTGAGAACTTCCTATACCCAAAGCCTCCATCTTTAGCAATTCATTAAAAATTTCTAGTTTAATCTTACTGGTTTATATGACATTCAGCAGTGTCTGTCCCAGGTAAACACAGGCTCAGGTTGGTTTCTCCCTGGAGTGGCACCTGTATCTCTCCTGATTTGGGGCTAGCTGTTTGCCCTAAAATCTGTTTTCTGCTGGTTTCAAGAAAAGTCATTAATTTGCAAGTTGTCTATCTTTTTTCCTTATTGTAAGGATGAGCGCTCTACAGTCAATATCTCTGAGCTAAAACCAGAAGGTTGTTTATTAGTTTTTCAGGTGTACTGAACAATGAATGAAGAAAACAAGATGAAGTCAGTATAGCTAAGCTGACTTAAAATGGAGTCTGTGTAGTCAAGCTGACAAAATGTATTCAGATCAAATGAGCTAATGCATGAGGAATAGATTTTATTTTCCTTTAGCCTGAGGACTTAAACTTTTGAACCTTTCAGCTGTGCATCAATGCCTGGATGGATGGATGGATGGATGGATGGATGGATGGATGGATAGATAATCACATAACCCTCTGCAGAACTTGGGAAATAATGTTCATGTGTCCAGACCACCTATATCCATTATCTAGACCACCAGACACCTGGAAGATTACCATCTCAGACTAATCCATAGGCTAAGAAGGCAAAACTGATTTTTCTCAAGATTGAGCTTCTTACTATAAGAACACTCAGGTTTTCTTTCTTCTTTTTAAACACTCTGGGTATTGCCTAGTTGTGTTTTTGACTTGTAAATCCTCAGACCCTTGAATAAATCTTTATCATTTATTCCTAGACATAGCCTACTGATTCATTTACACTCCATCAACAGTACTTACATATTATAAGCAGTTTTTATTCCACAAAGAGGGGATATTTGAAATGTTGGAAGGCTGTGTCAATCAAATCACAATTTAGCATAACAATTTGCTGAATATTTTCTTAGAAAAACATAGAAAGATTGGAGAGCCCTATAATTTAATATCTAATCAAGGTTTCTGACCAGTCTGAAATAACTGACACTCTTGCCTGACTTGCTATAATTCCAAATAAAAGAAAGAACTTGTTTTCATTAACTTTTTGTTCTTGTAACACATCAATGCTTGATGTCCATTTGACCTTCTGAGTAGAAGCAACTGCTCAAACCTGTGTCATACCTTTGATCTTGTATCATTGGACCAACCACATCCTCCATACCAGTGAGGGAGACTGAGAACGCAGCAGGTGCTTAACTGATCTACTCCCCCAGGATGTCCTCTTTTCCAGATGCCCAACTGTATCAGGAATTTTCCAAACACTAACTGCATTGCAGAGATTGAAGAAATGCTGCTATAAAACTAAGTAACATGCATTCAGAGAGATCAATATCCTCTGGCAGTGGTTCTCAGCCTTCCTAATGCTGCGACCCTTTCATGCAGTTCCTCATGCTGTGGTGACCCCCAACCATAAAATTATTTTCGTTGCTACTTCATAATTGTAATGTTGCTACTGTTATGAATCGTCATGGAAATATCTGATATGCAGGATGTGTTTTCATTGTTCGCGACCCACAGGTTGAGAACCACTGCCTACAGGCACAGTTCCCTGGCTGAACTCATCAAAAAATGGCTTAGAGATGTTAGGGTCTCACTGTGAAAATGGTCCTGTAAAAAAAGACATTGTTTACAGAAAATTTTAACAGTGTGTTGGTAAAATGATTATTGTACACATTACATTATGTTAGTTACAGTATAAAAGAGTCTTTTCTTCTTTCCTCATATCTACCACTACTTCCTCTCCTTAAATAATATATAATAATTTAATAAAACAGTATTGATAAATGAGCTTACAACACAGTTGATATGGGTGCTTTTTTTTTAATCCTCACCCAAACTATTTTGATTTTTAGAGAGAGGGAAAGACAGAGAGAAAGATCAATGTGAGAGAAACACACTGATTGGTTGCCTCCTGCACGAGCCCAGACCAGGGCCCGGGCTGGGAAGAAGCCTGCAACCGAGGTACCTGCCCTTGACTGGAATTGAACCTGGGACCCTTTGGTCCGCAGGCCGATGCTCTATCCACTGAGCCAAACTGGCTAGAGCTTGGTGTGGGGGTTTTTTATATATATAATTAACATTTCAAATGTGAACAACTGTTTATCATAATTACCTCCTTCCATCTTTTAGGCATACATTACCACAGCAAATCTAGCTGTGCCTCAACACCTAGCTTCCTTTCCCCCAGAGTCTGCTGATAGAGATATTGGTTCTTTTGACTCTGACCACACAGTTTTTCTCCTCACTTCTGGACCATATCTAGGTATGAAATACACTGCATACCAGATTGAGGAAGGGTACTCATTCCAGTCCTAAGCTAATGTGCCCTCTGATTCATTTTCTGCCATTTCTTACTCTGCTACATGTTTGGGGGATGGGGAAGTGAGAGGAGAAGGTGACCCCTGTAGACTATGTTTCCAGGCCCCCTTCCAAGTGAATTCCAGTTAGATACATCCAATGAGTGGCACAGGTGAGAGGCTAGAGGGTGAGATGAAAAAAGAAGGTAGGGTATCTCCACTTGTTCTCGCTCCCTTTTTCCCTTTCTCCTTCTGTCCCTCTCTTTCTTCTCTCAGGCAATGGCTCTGTGGTCTCCATGGCTGAAGCTCCCACCAGACAGCCCTTGCTCCAGCTCCAATGTCTCACTAGGCAGCCCCCCATCCCAGTGGTTCCAGTTCCTGCCAGGCAACCTCATTCCCAGGCTCTGGTAATACCACCTTCTGCCTATGTCAGCCCTAGGGGTGGCAGTTGCTTCCTGCTGTTGCTTATCACTAAGTTGCTTCAATGTACCCAGTTTGGCTTCTCAGTTCTTCCAATGCTTTGGTTCACAGTTGCCTCCTACTGAACTACTTGCCTCTTTTTCCTGAGTGGACTGGGGGTAATTCATCTGTCATATCAGAGTTCTACCCTTTACCACATTTCCTCACAATAGATAAAAATCACTACAGTATTACCATCTTGTCTGTGTCTCTCTTCAGTGCCATCATAAACACTCTGCACAACACTGCCATTGAACACAGACAATTCTCTCATTCATACCACTGAAGAGAATCACTCTGGCTCATTCATAGGCTACTCTGTTAATGAATGCAATTGTTTCTTTCCAGAAAGAAACAGACAAAGGCCCAGCAGGTAATAATA
Organism: Myotis nattereri; assembly: GCF_964212035.1. Classification (NCBI taxonomy): domain Eukaryota; kingdom Metazoa; phylum Chordata; class Mammalia; order Chiroptera; family Vespertilionidae; genus Myotis; species Myotis nattereri. Next base: position 149,135,484 of record NC_138078.1, on the reverse strand, counting down.
TCAGTTATTTCAAACTGATCAGTGGTTCAGCATTGACCCATGAACTAGGAGATCACGGTTTGATTCCCAGTCAGGGCACATGCCTGGGTTGCAGGCTTGATCCCCGGTGTGGGGCATGTGGAAGGCAGCCGGATCAATGATTCTCTCTCATCATTGATGTTTCTCCCTCTCCTTTCCTCTCTCTAAAATCAATAAAAACATTAAAAAAATAGTATCAGACAAAGGTTTTAAAATAATTATTATATTTATGTTCAAGAAGTTAAGCAGAGACATGGAAGATATAAAAAAGACCCAAATAGAACTTCTAAGCATAATAACTACAATATCTGAGATGAAAAATACACTGGGTAGAATTCATGGCAGATTAGATACTGTGAAAGAAAAGGTGGGTTAACAAAGACACAGCAAAAAATTTAAAAAATAAAAACACACAGAAAAAATATGAAAATACACTAGTGAGCTGTAGAACAACTTGAAGTAGTCTAAGGTACAGGCAACTGGAGCACATAAATATGGAAAGGATAAAAAGAATATATGAAGAAATAATGGCCGAAATTTTTTCAAACTTAATGAAAACCATAAAACCACAGGCTCAAGAAATCAGATGAATCCCAAGCAAAAGAAACATGAAGAAAACTACACCACAGTCAATTATAAGTAAATTGCTCAATACCAATAATAAACAGAAAATCCTAAAAGCAGCCCGAGGAGAAAGACGTCACATACAGAAGAACAAAGACAAGAATGAGAAACAACAAACAAAAAGATGATGGAGCAAGAAATAGAGAAAAGGGAAAAAACAGCCTAGAATTCTATATCCAGCAAAAACATCTTTCAAAATGAAGGTGAAAATAAAGACATATTTACACATACAAATGCTGAAAGAATTTATCAGCAATCCATACTATAGTAAATGTTAAAGCATACCCTCCTGGCAGAAGGAAAATGACACCAGGTGGAAATAAGAAACACCGGACTGAAGAATACAGTGGGGCCTTGACTTACGAGTTTAATTCGTTCCATGACGGAGTTCGTAACTCAAATTACTCATATGTCAAATCAACAGTGAACGAGTGAGACACGTGATGCTGGGCTGATGTTGTGGCGTTCACTGAGATGTTCGCTGTGCCAACTAGCGGTGGGTATCTGAAGCTGGCTTGTAACCCGAATTTTAGCTCACAACTCAAAGCAAAAAATCGGCTGAGAGACGGCTCATATCTCGAAAAACTCGTTAGTCGGGACACTCGTAAGTCAAGGCCCCACTGTACTGAAAATCTATCTATAGATATAAAAGACTAATATGCAAAGTGTCCCCTCGGGAGTTTGATTGCTCACTATGCCGTGCACTGACCACCAGGGTGTGGCGCTGAACAAAGGAAGGCCCCAGCCAGCAGCCAGAAGGCCCCGATCGGCCCTGATCATCAGCCAGGCCTTAGGGACCCTATCCATGCACAAATTTCATTCACCGGGCCTCTAGTTCAGCTATAAAATAAAATGAAGTAATGATGCATGCTACAACATAAATAAACGTTGAAAATAGTATGCTAAGTGACAGAAGCCAGTCACAAAGGACCACATAGTACATAAAATGGCCAAAACAAACTCCACAGAAACAGAAAGTAGATTGTTATGGTTAATACGCCACAAGAAAATGTTAGAATTCCAACCAAACTATGGTTGTCTAGGGCTGGATATGTTGGGAGAAAATAAGATGTGACTACTAACAGATACAGTGTTTCTTGTGGGGGTGATGAAAAATGTTCTAAAATTGACTGTGGTGAAAAACTGATAGAACTACATAGAAAATAGTGGTGGAAGATGATTTGACTTTGGGTGGTGGACACACAGTGCAATATTCAGATCTTGTAACATAGAAATCTATCCCTGAAATCTGTATGACTCTTAACCAATGTCACCTCAATAAATTTTTTTATTAAGTTATTACATATATGTCCTTATCCCCACGTAACCCCCTACCCCTCCCACTCATGCCCTCAGCCCCCTGTTGTCTGTGTCCATTGGTCAGGCCTATATGCTTGCATATAAGACCTTTGGTTGATCTCTCTCCCTTACCCCCACCCTCCCCTAGCTTCCCTCTGAGGTTTGACGGTCTGATTGATGCTTCTCTGTCTCTGGATCTGTTTTTGTTCATTAGTTAATGTTGTTCATTATATTCCACAAATGAGTGAGATCATGTGATATTTATCTTTCTCTGACTGGCTTATTTCACTTGGCATAATGCTCTCCAGGTCCATCCATGCTGTTGCAAATGGTAAGAGTTCCTTCTTTTTTACTGCAGCGTAGTATTCCATTGTGTAGATGAAACAGCCCAATAAATTTTTTAAAAAAAGAACTACTAGAAAATCAAGAATATAGAGTATTCAAACTAGAATAGCTAAAACACTTTTTTAAAAAGAATTAAGTTGGAAGGGACTCAATTTTAAAAGCCACTATAAAGCTTTAGTAAGCAAGACGGTGTGGTATTAGCAGAAGACTAGATATGGAGATAAATGAAAAAAATCATAGAAAGTCTCGAAATATATCCACACAAATATCTGCAATTGATTTTGGACAAAGTTGCAAAAGTAATTTAATGAAGAAAAGATAATCTTTTCAACAAACGTGTTGGGAAAATTAAACACCCATGCATTAAAAAATAAACCTAAACCTAATAAACCTCATACCTTTTACAAAAACTAACTCAAAATAAATCACAGATTTAAATGTGAAACACAAAACCATAAGACTTTTAGAAAAAAACATAAGAGAAAACCTTTTTGACCTGGGGCTCAGCGATGAGGTTTTAGACATGACACCAAAAGCACAATCAATAAAAAGGAAAAGTTAATAAATGAATTGCATTGAAATTTAAACTGCTTGCTCTGCAAAAGACACTTTTATGATAATGAAAACACAAGCTACAAAATGGGAGAGAATATTTGCAAATTACATATCTAACAAAGGAATTGCATCCAAAATATATAAAGAACTCTAAAGGCAAAGAAAAACAATACAATTAGAAAATGGGCAAAAGAGTTGGTCACTTGAAAAAGGATATGTGAATGGCAAATAAGCACATAAAACATGTTCAACATTAGGGAAATGCAAATTAAAACCACAATGAGATACCACTACACATCAATTAGAATGAATAAAATAAAAAATGCTAACAATAGTAAGTGCTGGAGAGAATATGGAGCAACTGGCTCTTTTACACATCGCTAGGTAGAATGTATGGCCACTCCAGAAAACAGTTTGGCAGTTTCCTTATAAAGTTATGGGGGGGGATGATGACACATTTGTAATTCCTTAACTAATAAAGAATTTAAAGATAAAAACAAATAAAGTTAAACTTACTCTCACCCTATAACCCAACAATCCTATTCCTGCTTATTTACCATAGAAAAATGAAAACTATGTTCACATAAAAACCCATAAACTAATATTTATAGTAGCTCTATTCATAATCACACACAAAATTGGAAACAACCCAGAGTTCCTTCAACTGGCAAATGAATAAACAACCTGTTATGTCCATAAAATGGAATCTGACTCAGCAATAAAAATGAGCTAACTATACATAACATGCAACAACATGGGTGAATCTCAAAGGCATTATGCTGAGTGAAAAAAAACTAATCCCAAAAGATTAGATACTGAAAGGTTCCCTTTATACAACATATTTGAAAAGGCAAAACTATAGTGATGGAGAATAGATCAGTGATTGTCAGAGTGAGACCGTAGCATGAGAGATTTTTAGAAGGATGGAACTAGTGTTCATTTCGATTGTGGTGGTGGTTGCACATATCTACACAAATGTTACAATCCATAGAACTGTGCATCAAAAGTCCATCTTACTTGCGATAATTTAAAAAATAAAATCAATCAATCTAAACAAGTAGAAATTTTAAAAATAAAAGAGTGTCGATGAAATAAGAGTGTTCCCTCAGGAACACAAAAAGCTAACAGTCCGTTGACACCACGTGTAATCTGCAGGAAAGAGTTAACACAATAGGCCTGATGTTGCTATCTCTAGGAGGACCTGCTTGCATCACTGGCCCTTGCAATAGCTCCTGGGAACTTGACCTATAAAATAGTCCGTATGCTCCTAAATGATAGGGTTGTTTTGTGTGCCTGGAATACTGAATTCTGCCTTACCAGCCTGGCTAACTTAATTGTTTCTGCAAGTGTGATTTATGGTGAACACCTGCTTTCCTTCTGGGAGTCAGAAATTTCAGTAAGATAAGTCCTCAATAAAAAAAAAAAGACTGAGTCTTAAGCAAGTTTCCCTAGGCAGAAACACTATGCGTGTGCTTAATTGTTGGAGGAAGAAGCTTGTTCTGTGAAACCCCACCCTAATCCCCTAAGGGAGAACTTTAGAAACCTACATCTAGCCTCTTCCACATTCCACCTACTACATCTTTTTCTCTTGCTGATCCTGCTGCGTATCTTACCGCTGTAATAAATCATAACTGCAGCTACAAATGTCTCTGAATCCCATGAGTCTTTCTAGCAAATCACTAAATGTGTGGATGACTGTCAGATGCCCAAAACAGTTACCAAATGTAAGTGGTACTTTATATCTTAACCCTTTCCTAAAACCCTTTCTCTAGAACTGTGCTGCCTATTCTTCAGCCTCCTTTAGAATCCCAAGCAATGCCATATCCACTATAGTCATAAACATCTGCCTCAGGTCCTTGAAACAGCCTCGTATGTCACACCAAGTTCCAAGTGGAAGTCAGAGCCTGGTGTAAGTACAATTTACAATTAGGTTCAGTAGCAAGTAACAAAGACACATTACTCTCACACATATAAGGAGTCCAGAAGTATGAAGACCTGGCATGGCAGCTCTATGCTATCAGAGACCCCAGCTCCATTTATAGGGTGTCCCCAAAAATGTATATACACACTTTGAATAATTATAAAGGCAGTGTTTTTCTTTTCTTTTTTAAAATATATGTTTTTATTGATTTCAGAGAGGAAGAGAGAGAGATATACAAACATCAATGAGAGAAAATCATTGATCGGTGGCCTCCTGCACACCCCCCACTGGAGATTGAGCCTGCACCCTGGCATGTGCCCTTGACTGGAATCGAACCTGGGACACTTCAGTTTGCAGGCCGATGCTCTATCCACTGAGTCAAACCGGCTAGGTCCATAATGGTTAGAGCACTCTTCTTGGCTTATAGATGGCTGCCTTCTTGCTGTTATCCTCACATGGGAGAGCAAGGGGGAGCTCTGGTTTCTTCTTTGTCTTATAAAGGCACTAATCTCGCCATGGGGACCCACATTCATGACCTCATCTAACCTCCCCTAAGCCCCATTTGCAAGTATCATCACATTGGAGGTTAGAGCATCAACGTGCGAATGGGAGAGGGGCCATAATTCAGTCCATAACAAACACATCTCTACCTTTTTGTTTCCCTCAACAAAGACCTTCTGAAGAAACCACAGTAATAGTCTTGTAGATTGTCCCATGTCTTGGATATTTGTTTTTGCATGGTATTTTATAATTCGTTTCTTTGTCCCCTATATTTCTTATAAACTGGAAGATATGCCTAAAACCTCGATTCCCTTCCAAAGAAATGTTTGGAGATGAATACTACACAGGTAAAGCTGCATGTTTCCTATTACATCACATAAGGAGGCTCATAATACCAGAGAGTTTCACAGGGAGCAAGGGTAAATTTGATGACTGTTGTAAGACTGATGGCTGCACCTCTCCACTGTAAAGGTACAGTCCTTCCTTTGTGGTAGTCAAGTAAATGTGGGGTGATACTCATCACCATGCAACTATGCATGTTCCCCGTCTCAGCTACAACTCTTTTTTTAAAATATATTTTTCATTGATTTCAGGGAGGAAAGGAGAGGGAGAGAGAGACAGATAAACATTGATGAGGAGAGAGAGTTATTGATAGGCTGCATACCCCCTACGGGGATGAAGCCCGCAACCTGGGCATGTGCCCTTGACCGGAATTAAACCTGGGACCCTTCACTCCACAAGCTGTTGCTCTATCCACTGAGCCAAACCGGCTAGGACTCACCTACAACTCTTGAATTCATTGAAAATCCTTATCTAAAACAGTTATCATTGGGAGTTGTGAAATGGTGATTTTCTAATTACATCATTCTAAAAAGGTTAACTTCTGAAAGTTCTAAGAGACACTTTCAGGGAAAAGAGTCATTTTTCTCATTTTAAACTTTCAAATAACTAATGCTACCTAATCACATAACTATAATCTATTTCTAATTCATTTTTTGCTTCATAGAAGCCATTTGCTTTATTGTTAAACAGCGTTCAATTGCAAAAGTAATGTGTCTTTGTTACAGGAACTTCAGGCCACTCAGAAGAATATACTGGTAAAAGGAAAAGTAACATCTCCCTCCCTCTCTCTTATCAGCTGGTCCCACTGCCAAAAGATAACCACAGCTAAGTTTGTTTATCTTTCCAGAGAAGCATGCATGTCATATATAAATGTCTAGACAGTGTGTGTGTGTGTGTGTGTGTGTATTATACCAGTGATGGTGAACCTATGACACGTGTGTCAGAGGTGACACGCGAACTCATTTTTTTGGTTGATTTTTCTTTGTTAAATGGCATTTAAATATATAAAATAAATATCAAAAATACAAGTCTTTGTTTTACTATGGTTGCAAAGATCAAAAAATTTCTATATGTGATACGGCACCAGAGTTAAGTGAGGGTTTTTCAAAATGCTGACACGCTGAGCTCAAAAGGATTGCCATCACTGTATTATACTATTATATATATAGTGGCCCGGTGCACAAAATTCATGAGGGGGGGGGGTGGTCCCTCAGCCCGACCTGCACCCTCTCCAAACTGGGACCCCTCAGGGGATGTCCAACTGCCTCTCGCAATCTGGGACTGCTGGCTCCTAACCGCTCTCCTGCCTGCCTGCCTGATAGCCCCTAACCACTCTGCCTGCCGGTCTGCTCGGCCCCAACTGCCCCCCTGCTGGCCTGCTTGCCCCCAACTGGCCCCCCCAGCTGGCCTGCTCGCCCCCAAATGCCCCCCCATGCTGGCCTGATTACCCCCAACTGCCCTCCCCTCCTGGCCTGATCGCCCCTAACTGCTTCTGCCTCAGCCCTGCCACCATGGCTTTCTCTGGAAGGTCTCCTGGTCTAATTAGCATATTACCCTTTTATTACTATATATATATATATTTTTTTTTTAAAGAATAATACTACACATGCTGTTCTGTGCCTTGTTTTTTCCACAATAGTATGTATGGACAGCTGCCTTAATTTAACCAGTCCCTTCTTCATGAGGTATTGCAGCAAATCCTTGTTTCTACTGCAACAAATACTGCAGTGCAAGTAACATAACATGCTAATTAATGCCAGTATTTATGAAGAATAAAGTCTAAGAATTGAGTCTGCTGGATAAAAGAGTAAGGTACCTATATTGTACATTTTTTTCTAGGTATTAACAAATAGCCTACCAAAAAATGACAGTTCTCCTCATCCCCCTAACTGTATCCGACTGCACTGTCGAACTATATAGCAGGCCTCTATTGAACCAACCCCGAATAGCAACGCTGACCAAAGAATCACAAAGTCTGAAGGGAGGGTGAAAACTAATATTTAAGTACCAGAAACTGCACTTGAGCTTTAGAGTACCTCTTTCATGCAATGATCCTATAAGGTGAGTGGCACTGTCTCCATTTTTTTAAATGAGTTTATTTGAACCGAACTGATGATGTGCAGGGAAGCAAGATGTCCTTGTCTCCATTTTTGATAAGAGGAAACGAAGGCTCAGAGAGCTTCCTCCATGTTATACACAGCTTTATAAGTAACCAGGCCAGCATGTGAACGAACCCAGGCAATCTGGTACCAACGTGAGACCACACAGAGCTGTCCCAAACTAGGGCCAAAAGTAATGAGTTCTTTTAAAAAACCAGTGCTCCTGGTTAACCAGGAAGAAGGTGGTACCAAAATGTTTGCTCACAGGGTCATATGTCAATTTCATGCTACTGCAGAGTCATATTTCTCCCATTCAGACTTTGCCTATGAACCCACTCTCAGGCTGTGCTTAGCAATCCAGCTCCAACAAAGCAACCATGAGCCTACGGGCCACAGAACCTCGAGGGGCTGACCCCCATGGACTTGGAAAGTTGATAGGCAGGGAGCAGAGGGGAAACAAGAAGCAGGTGGTAGGCTAGCGTGGCCAACTTAGATATTTTGGAGCCGTATCAGTTGTCACAAAAACATTATGGGGGAAGTGGAACTACTGAACACATGAGAGAGAACCACAATGAACTGCCGCAGTCTGTTTATACCAGCTTTCCCTGCCTTGAACACTTGCTATTTCTGCTGCACAGACATGCTGTGCCCAGTAACTTTAGGATGGCACTTAATCACTACAGGGCCAGACAGCTGGGAGCTCCCTGCCCTGACAAAACAGGTTAGACTGGTGGCCTTGCCTGCTGCCATGCAGCTCCCACGGCAAGGTCTGGAGCACTGCTTTCAACTTCCCTGGAGTCTGGTCTGTGGTTACCTTCCCTTGCAGCTGTCTGTCTGGGGCTTTTGTCAGGGAGGAGTGCTTATAACTCTTCCTTGGTTGATGGGGAAGTTCTTTCCATTTAAATGGTAAGCATTCACAGGGTATCTGTCTCTTATTGTCCTTAGGTCCTCTGCACCGAAGTAAGTGTTGTTATTGGATCGATTTGTGCACATCACTCCTAATGTAACATCAGCTATTCATTGGTAATAATGGGATAAAAAGGAGGAGGGAGGAAGGGGAAAATTCTTCCCCTTCCCTCATATTGTCTCAGTTCCAGGAACAGGGCTCCAGAAGCTCCATGGATACAGACAATTGAAAGGTCACAGGAACCTGACAATATAATGTGACGTAAATAGGGAGCAGTGGGCATCAAATTGGATGATCTGAGGAGCATCTTAAAATACCATCACAAATGCCACAGAATGAGGGCATGGACCCACTTCCATAGTTTAAAAATCAAATAGCACAAAAGGGTATAGATTGATGTCTCCCTCCCACCTCTATGTCACAGACACCCAGTTCCTACCCACTCTCCCGCCCATCATGGAAACCAATGTGACTTAGTCTATTGCATGTCCTTCCACAGATATTTTATGATTATACTAGCAAATATATATTATCACAATTCATTTTAATACATTACTACATATATAAAAGCCTTCCCTCTCAGATTAAAGTACCACTTAAATATTTTTAAGTGGCAGATATTAGATTTTTTGAGCTTTTTTATTGATTTCAGAGAGAGGAAGGGAGAAGGAGAGAGAAATATCAATGATGAGAGAGAATCATCAACCTGCTGCCTCCTGCAGCCAGGGCATGTGCCCTCGACTGGGAATTGAACTGTGATCTCCTGGTTCATAGGTCTATGCTCAACAACTGAGCACCCCCAGCTGGGAAGAAATTATATATTTTTTTTAAATTTCAAAATGAAGAGTTTTGACATTCACAGTTGAACTCTTTCACTCATAAAAATTTGGCCACGTTCAAAAGTTAAATTGTTTACCTCCAGAAATGAAGTTGGTCACCAGCATGCAGCAACAGTTTCCTTGGGTTGTTTTGTCCCTTATTACTCAGAGGCAATAGGACAATTACTCACTTCCTCTATTGATCTCAGCAAATGCAATCTGAATGCTTACTATTAAAAAAGAGAAGTCCTGAAAAATCTGTACTGCATGTACTTGTGTTCAAAGATTTTCAAATTGAATTTTTTATCAGAATCACAACAGTCTTCAGTACATAATGAATAATGAGCTAATCAAATGACATTAGAATTCAGATTGGGGAAGCATCTTGAAACAGAGAGTAAATATCCCTAAAAGAGATAAATGTTTTCTTACAATTACAGGCAACCACATCAAAATATTAGTATTTGGGCCCTAGCTGGTTTGGCTCAGTGGATAGAGCATCGGCCTATGGACTGAAGGATCCCAGGTTCAATTCTGGTCACGGGCACGTGCCTGGGTAGTGTGCTCGATCCCCAGTGGGGGCCACACAGGAAGCAGCCCATCAATGATTCTCTCTCATCATTGATGTTTCTATCTCTCTCCCTCTCCCTCTCCTCTCATCTCTGAAGTCAATAAAATAAATAAATATTTTTTAAATATATATAAATATTAGTATTTGGTATAACCCAGGACATCTATATTGCCAAACTAAATTTCTTAAGACATTTCAAAGTAATACTAAAACCCAAAGATGTAGTCCAAAAATTACACAGCATGCTATGAGACGATGTCACCTTTTCTGAACAATCATCAATTAAACCAGATTTTGGTAACACGAAATGAAACAGCACAGTGTAGCATGGCCCCAACGACTAAAAAGCTTGTGATGAGTTTAAAAAGTACATATCAGCAAAGGAAAATTCCACTGCTGTTTCTAAGCCTTAAGATGAAGGTGACTGAGCTCCTAAGAACATGGAGTACTCCTCAGAAAATGTTTTGTTTTTTTTTAAATCCCCATTTATTTTCTATGCACTTGAGCATGTATTTATGAGCCTGTCAAAGCTACCTTCTAAAAGTATTTCACATTGTACTTTAATGAACTGGATATAGGGGTTATAAAACCAAAATATTTTCAAGGCTACATGATATACAAGGCAATCTTCACTTGCATTACGGCTCAGAGTCCATCGCCAGAAATGACAACGTTCTTGAACACCCCACTCTGCTCTCTGCTCAGGAAACCCCCTAGCTTAACTGCAGCCTTGGCTTCAAACATTTGTCACCAACTGACACAAACCACAGAGCTCAAGAACGACCAGGCATCCAGGCCAAAGATTATACCTGTAATTTCCAACAACCAAACTCAGTTTTGGACGTGGTCCTGTTTCCATTCAAGATCTGTGGAGGCCAATACCCCGTGAAAAGTCCAGGACTCCCCACAGCACTTCGTAACCTTGGGCTGTCAACAACCAACAAGAACCAATCAAGGCTCAGGGCCAAGGGTAATTTTCACATTAAAGATTAAGGTGTCTGCTTTCCATTCTCTCCTGAATGGAAATTGAGTGGAGAGATCTCTCCAGTATAAGTGATAAAGTCAAATGCTGCCTATTGGGAACAGTTGTGAAGTGGGCTCATTTATTTCACATGAGGACGCTCACGTGGGCTTTAACGCTACTGCATTAAATTCAAAATGAGAATACTTGGTTCCAGTTTGGAGTCATGGAGAGGGCGCAGTCGGGGGCATTGTCGGGGGTGGGGGGAGAGGGGGAAGATGATTCGGATTATGGCTAAATGACACCGATGTAATGACAGGAGATTTGTAAGGGCCTCTGTGCAGGTGACACACCATGTGCCATTAAATCCAGAAAAGCATGGTGGCATCAGCCCACCCGTCACAATAAAAGAAGGCTGACTCCGGAATGAAAACCACTACTTATCCTCTTCATACAGTCACAAACGTTTCTTCAAAGTCGTGCCCCTGTTACGATCTGAGGAAAACAAAAGCTCCTCTCCGCCTGGAGAGAACAAGGAACTGGATATGACTTCCCGCCTGGACACAAGGGTGAAAGGCGTGCGGACGTGGCTGAGCACCGCTCTGGGTCCTGACCCGCTCTCACCTTTCTGGGCGCTTCATGTTCCCAGTTTATTTACCAGAGAAACACAGATCTCAGCAGTGGACGACCATGGACGTGGCATCCACCAGGCCCCAGCAGCCCCTACCAAGCCAAGCCCTCAGCCCTCGCCCCCACCCTCACTGTGGCCTGACTCCTGGGGTGGCGCGGTCCCTGGCGAAGTCACCCCCTCCTGCCGGGTCACACACACCCTGCTGAGCTGAACTGGGGAACGGGGGTCCGGGTCGCGATGGGGGGCAGGGGCAAGCCAGCACCCGGGGAACAGAACAGGCCCCCTCTGTGCCTTCCCTTTTCCTGGTTCCCCATGAAGAGACGTCGAAGCGGGGTGGGGTTCTTTTTAACGGTCACATGCAGACAGCTGACCTTGGGAACCCACACCGTCTCCGCGGGAAAAGGAACGAAACACGCTGTGACTGAAGGGGGAGCCCAGGGAGGCACGAGGGAGGGGTCGCGCCGCGGCCAGGCCGCCCGAGGGGTGTCGGGGTGCACGGGCTCGGCTGGGGTGCTCACCGTAGATCATGGCCAGCCCAGTCTCGTGCAAGAAGCGCACCCGGCGGTGCTTAAAGAGCCAGATGGTGAGGATGGTGAGCGTGAGCAGCAGGATGAAGGTGAGCAGGCTCACGCTGTCCTGCCGGTGGCTCTCCTCCGCCTCCTTCTCGGTGGCGAGCTCCTCCATGGCGCTGCTGTCCTCGGCCGCCGCCCCAGAGGAGGAGGCCGCGGCCGCGACACGCAGCCCCCGACCCAGCAGCAGCGGCGGCAGCAGCAGCAGCAGCGGCAGCCGCGGTGGCAGCGCCCGGGCTGCCCGCCCCAGGCCGAGGCGCGCCGCGTCCCCGCCGGGCTCCATGGTCCCTCCGCTGCCCGCGCCTCCTGCGCGCGCGGACCGGCAGCCCGCGCCGTCGGGGGGTGGACTTGGCGCCGCCGCCGACCTGCCCCGCCGGAGTGGCGCTCGGTGGCCGCCGCAGCTCCTCCTCCTGCTGCCGCCGCTGCGGGCGCCCGGTCGGGGGAGGGGAGCGCGCAGTGCGCAGGATCCCCAAGCACCGCCCCCCGCCCGCGCACCTGTTCGGCCCCCAGCCGCGCGGGGCCCTGCGTGGGCCGGGCCACGGCAGCGGGCTTGGCTGTGGTCCTCCGATCCTCTAGCCAGCTCCCCCCCGCCTCCCCCCACCCCCCGGCCGATCGGCGCCCCTCCCCCCCAGTCCTGGCGTACCTGGCCAGGCCGTCTGGGTTCTCGGAGTCCCAGAATGTGCCAGGGTTCCTTCAAACCTCTGCTCTAGTCGGCCAGAAAATGAGAACCCACAGGGGGTCGGGATGGGAAAGAGCTGACTTCTTCATTCTGGGAAAGAGGTGGAAGGAACTGAACATCTGCCACTCCAGGTAGAAGAGCAGCGGGGTGAGGGGGCTGGGGATGACGCTGGTGGTCCTTTTACCTTGACCTTTTGGTAGCCCAGGAAAGCTTTGGAGGATTCTTAGGACCAGGCCCATCTCTGGGGGAAAAAAAATATATAAAGTGTCTGAAACATGAAACCTCTTGGAAGAAATTCTCAGGAGCTAGAATTTTCAATGCACCTTGTTCTTCTGGTCAAGGAAGAAAGGAGACCAAATTGTGAAATCGCTGAACTCCCAGTGCCTAGCACTGAACTCGTAAAGTGTTTATTGAAAGGCATACCAACTGCCCAGATTTCTCGCCCAGAGGCGTTTGCACTTTTAAGAAGGAAGCAATGCTGAGCTAAAAGAAGTCATAATAGGGTAGGCCTGGCATTAGGTAGGAAAGGTATTTAGGCTAAGGTAGCCTTCCTGGTTCCCCTCTAAGTGAACACTCTGGCAAGCCTGCTTAGGACCTTCTTGAAGCAAGACAATTACTTCATATAGACTTTAGCTGGAGTCTTTCCTATTCCTCCACTGTCACCCAGCCCCTGCAAAAATCATATACCTTGAAGTTCCATGCAGGTTCTTAATGCAATAGCAAACCCTAAAGATCTGGATGGTGACAGAGAAAGTTATACAATAATGGGAAAACTTGATCTAATTTCTGGAGACTCATTAAAATCCATGTTTGCTGAAAAATGGCCATATTGATCATCACATTTAACATTACGCCCTCTTGGGTCTCCAAAAGTTAAAAACAGAAGTTCTCTCTATATAGCTCATACTGAGCACAACTCAGGAACTACTTTACAGGTACAAAATTCTTAGTACATGTAGCAGATTATATTTTCCAAAAATGCCCACAACCATATTCCAATCCCACATGCTCTTGCAGAACCGTGTCACTCGCCTGTCAATAAATGGCATCTATGTTCCCAACCCTTGAACTTAAGTGGACCCTTCTGACTGCCTCAAAGAATAGGATGTGGCAATGGAGACGGATAACCTGTGAAGCGAAGTCATACAAGGCAATCTAGTGTCAACCTGGCTCACTCTCATGCTCTTGCTCTCCACTCGCTTTGGAGCCCTGACCTTCCATGTAAGAAATCTAGACTACAATGAGATACCACCTCACACCCGTCAGAATGGCTTTCATCGAAAAGACCAGAGATAACAAATGCTGATGAGAATGTGGAGAAAAGGGAACCCTTGGGCACTGTTGGTGAGAATGTAAATTGGTGCAGCCACTAGGAAAAATAGTATGGGGTTACTTAAAAAATTAAAATTAGAACTCCCAGATGATCCAGCAGTCCCACTTCTAAGTATATATCCAAAGGGAATGAAAACAGTATCTCAAAGAGATATCTGCACTCCCATGGTTTTTACTCACAATAGCTAAGATATAGGAAGTGTCTATCAATGGATAAATGGATAAAGAAGGTCACACATACACACACAAAGTGGACTATTCAGCCATGAGACAGTAGGAAATCCTGCCATTTGCAAAACATGGGTGGACCTTGAAGGCATTATATTAAGTGAAATAAGTCAGACACAGAAAGACAAATACTGCATTATGTCAGAAAGTAGAATGGTGGTTACCAGGGCCCGAGGGTGGGGAAATGGGGAGCTGATGGTCAAACTTCCATTTATAAGATGAATAAGTTCTGGGGAACTAATGCACAACATGGTGACTATAGATAACAACACTATACTGTGTACTTGAAAGTTGCTGAGGAAATAGATCTTAGATGTTCTCACCACAAAAAATGAAATGATAATTCTGTGACATGATGGAGGTGTTAGCTAACACTATGGTGGTAATCATCTACACTAATAAAAGAGAAAAATGGTAATTGGCGTACGACGATACCCTTTTCATTGGCTAATCAGGGCTATATGCAAATTAACTGCCAACTATGATTGGCAGTTAACTGCCAACAAGATGGCGGTTAATTTGCATATGTAGGCACAATGCAGGGAGGCGAAAGGGAAAGCAGGAAGAAGCCCCCTGCCACTGACAGTGATGGGAAACCCAGGGGGGAGCTAAGAGCTGGGGGGCAGGGCAAAGGCGGCCCCATGGCTGCCCCCCAGCCATGATCGGAGAATCAGGCGCCTTTGCCGCCCTGGCCAGTGATAGCAGGAAGTAGGGGTGGAGCCAGCGATGGAAGCTGGACATGGTCGAAGCTGGCAGTCCCGGGAGCTAGGGGTCCCTTGCCTGGGCCTAAAGCGGAGCCCACGATTGCGGGGCCGCTGCAGCTGCGGGTCCCCACTGCCCGAGCCGGACGCCTCAGCCAGAGGCGTTAGGCCTGGGCAGGGGCAGAGCCTGCAACCGCGGGGAGCTGGGGGTCCCCTGCCCAGGCCTGACACCTCTGCCGGAGGCCTCAGGCCTGATCAAGGGGTCGATCCGGTGATTGGTGATCGGAGGGTGATGAGGGTCAACTCCTCTGGCTGAGGCATCAGGCCTGGGCGGGGGGCTGAGCCGGGTATTGGGGGGATATGATGGTCCCCTTGCCTAGGCCTGAAGCCTGGGTCAGAGGCGTCAGGCTTGGGCGGGGGGTGGAGCAAGCGATCAGAGGGAGATGGGGGTCCCCTGCCCAGGCATGATTCCTGGGCCAGAGGCCTCAGGCCTGGGCTGGGGGCAGAACCAGTGATGGGGGGAAATGAGGGTCCCCTGCCCAGGCCTGACGCCTCTGTCAGAGGCGTCAGGCCTGGGCAAGGGGCCGATCCTGCGATTGGAGGGTGATGGGGGTCAATGCCTGAGGGCTCCCAGTATGTGAGAGGGGGCAGGCTGGGCTGAGGGACACTCCCCCCACACACACACACACAGTGCACGAATTTCGTGCACCAGGCCCCTAGTATTGTAATATATGTGTATCAAACCAACATGTTGCACACCTTAAACTTACACAATGTTATATATCAATTATATATCAATAAACGTAGAAAATAAGAAATCTACCTACCTTGAAGTTGCTTTGCTGGAGAAACCATATAGAAACAGAAATAAACACCACAGGAGCCCCAACTGTTTAAGTGTCCCCAGGCCATATACCACATACATGAATGAGTGAGCCTTCAAATTATTTCATTATTTTTCATAGTGGCTGCACCAATTTACATTGCATATAAACAAGGAAACACCACCTAGCTGACCCTAATCAATGCCTGAACCTATGAGATAATACTAAAATGATTTGTTATTTTAAGCTACTAAGTTTAAGAGTGATTTATTCCAGAGTGATAGATATCCAGAAGAGTATTTATAGTATAAAGCTGTTGCCTCATATAGAGTATGAAAAAATTATTCCCAACACAAATATACTCCAAAGAGAACACTCCATCATCTATACAATACAAGGGTTCTGATCCCAGTTAACACAGAACAATAACAATCAACCCATTCTCTCCCACTGAATGCAGCAATAAACCTGAACAGAATGCATGGAGCAACTACTTAAGGACTTCAAAACATAAATTGCACCAGGTAAATTGAAGACGAACACCAGAATTTGAAGTATAACAACTGGCAGTGAGTTAATTCTTTTTTCCCTCCAGTAGCCACTGTACTGGACGTAAGGCAGCCCAAATCCCAGAAGGGGGCATCAACATGAACAGAGAGCACCAGTAAGAGTAGGAAATAGATCTAAAGTTCAGAAAAAGTAACAAAGACCACCATTTTTTTCTTTTTTTCAATTCTCTCGCACCCTAACCAATAGGCAATCTCCCTTTGACAGTGACAATGGAGGGAGTGGTGCTATCAAGTGCTTAAAATGCTAAGGGATAGAGGACCCTTCCTCTATGGTTGGAGTAGCTAAGGTTCCCAAATAGTGGGGGCAAACCCCCATTGATATTTGTCCTCCTGCTTCTTGGCCCCAGATATGGGCAAAGTTGCAAGAAGTGCAAAGCAGAGGGAAGTAAACAATGACTCAGATTTCTTTCCAAAGGATCAAAATGGGGAACTCCAAAGAACTGCAAAGTAGTAGGAAAATTATGGAGAGGGAGGCATTTGGGGGAAAGAATCCTATCAAGTCATTACGAACTCCTAGATTCACCTTGACCGGCGTGGGGGTCTGATCTTAAACAACATACCAAAGACTGTGATAATTGAGCTAAGAACCAGATCATCAGGTCTCTAGAGCAGTGGTTCTCAACCTTCTGGCCCTTAAAATACAGTTCCTCATGTTGTGACCCAACCATAAAATTATTTTCGTTGCTCCTTCATAACTGTCATGTTGCTACTGTTATGACTCGTCATGTAAATATCTGATATGCAGGATGGTCTTAGGCGACCCCTGTGAAAGGGTTGTTCGACCCACCAAAGGGGTCGTGACCCACAGGTTGAGAACCACTGCTCTAGACTAGCCACTGGATAAAACACCTGTGAGACAGTTCTAAATAACACTGCAAAGTTTTGAAAAATGAAGTGACTTTGGAGCCATAATCCACAAAAGGCAGGTCAGAACTTGTGATCTGGACTCAACCATGTTGACTACAAACTAAAACAAATATATGTTCCTCCTTAGGATTAAAACAAGATATAAGACCCCACAGCACACTATTAAATATGTCCAGGATACAAGCCAAAAATTTTCAGCACATGAAAAACCAAAAAAAATCTCAACTACCAGTTGCCTATTGAAGAGGCAACCAAATGCTGAGATGACACGACACAAATATTTGAATTATCTAAAAAATAATTTGAAGCCGGTGTTATAAAAAAATGTTTCAATAAGTGAGAGCAAACAATCTTGAAATGAGTATAAAGATAGAAAGTCTCAGCAAAGGAGTGAGATAAAAGAAGAACCAAATTGAAATGTTATAACTGAAAATATAATAACTGGCATTTTAAAGGTAACTAGATGGGCTCAATAACAAAATAAGGATGAACAAGTCAGTAAATGTGCAGATAGAACAAGAGAACTTATCCAACCTAAACAACAAAGAGGAAAACTTGAGAGGTAAATGAACATAACCACAAGGATCTGTAGAATAATAACAAAAGGTCTAACATTCATGCCTTTGGAATGTCAGGAAAAGAGAAAGAGTGTAATGCAGAAAAAAATAGGTGGATATGTAAAAATTGAAAACATTTCAAATGTATCAAAAGGCATAAACTGCAGATTCAAGAACCTTAACAAAAGCCAAACAGGAGAAAATCATATGAATCAATGCTCAGACATACTATATTTAAACTATTGAAAAGAAAGACAAAAAAATATATTTAAAGCAGAAAGAGAAAATTTACACATTATATTTAAGGTAATAATCCAAATGACTATGAATTTCTCATCAGGAATCAAGGAGGTCATAAAGAAGTGCACAGCATCTTTAAAGTGCTGAAAGAATTGTCAACTCAAAATAATATGCCCAGCAAGCATAGCTTTCAGGAATGACAGTCAAATAAAGATATTCTCTAAAGAATGAAAAATTAGAGAATCCATTGCCAGCAGACCCGTTATAAAAGGATGGCTGAGGGAAGTTCTTCTCTTCACCAGTACTTCAAAATATATTTTTTTGGTTGAAAACAAAAAGTTATAACATGGTCTAATGCAGGGGTGGGCAAACTTTTTGACTCGAGGGCCACAATGGGTTCTTAAACTGGACCGGAGGGCCGGAACAAAAGCATGGATGGAGTGTTTGTGTGAACTAATATAAATTCAAAGTAACATCATTACATAAAAGGGTACGGTCTTTTTTTTCAATAGTTTTATTCATTTCAAACGGGCCGTAGTTTGCCCACGGCTGGATGGGATTTCAAAGTATGTGGATATATTTCGAGGTTGAAGATATATGTACCTCTGTGTTCATTGCAGCATTATTCATGGTGGCCAAGACATGGAAACAACCAAAGTGCCCTGCAATAGCGGACTGGATAAAGAAGATGTGGTACCAATACACGGTGGAATACTACTCGGCCATAAGAAAGGGTGAAATAGTCCCATTTGCAACAACATGGATGGACCTTGAGAACATTATGCTAAGTGAAAAAAGTCAGTCAGAAAAAGCTAATATGTGTGATATAACACTGAAACTTGTGAACACAAACAGGAGTGTGGTAGTTGCCAGAGGGAAGGGGATTGTGAGTGAAAGGGATTCTAATATCTGGTGACAGGAGAATATTTGACTTTGGGTGGTGGGCACACAGTGCAATATACAGATCTTGTAACATAGAAACCCACATCTGAAACCTATATAATCATATTAAACAATGTCACCCCAATAAATTTAATTTTTAAAAGGGAAAGGAAAAAAGAAAGAGAAAATAGTATCTATCTATATCATAAAAGAACTGTGGCTGGAACGCCGTGATGCCATAATGACCAAACGACTGGTCTCCAGGAGGTGCATGGAGCACCTCTCGGGCCCTCCCCCCACCCCGCCCCCAGGGCTCTGGCAGCGTTGGTGGAGCATGCAAGGCATCACAGGGTGGTGGACATGGCCCTGATGGCAACCTAGGCCTAGGGGACCCTACACACACACGATTTAATCATGCACTGGGCCTCTAATGTAGATATAATACACAAGCAACCACAACATAGAGAAGAATAAAGGATCCTATATGTTAATATGGTTTCTATATTCAACTTGAATTAGTAAATATTGATTCTAGGTAGAGGATAAAAACTTGAGTGTGTCTATTATATTCCCTAGAATATACAAAGAGGTAAATTAAATGGAATACTAAAAATGCTCAGAGAAATTTTGAAAGTGGGAAAGGAGAAATAGAGGAATAAAAAAAAACAGAGGGAACAAAGAAAACAAATAAAATGGTAGACCTAAATCCAAACATATCAATAACTACATTAAATGTAAATGGTCTAAATAAAGCAATTAAAAGAGAGATTGGCATAATGAATAAAAGAACATCCCAAAATGAATGGCTACAAGAAACTCACTTCAAATATTCTGACATGGGTAGGTTTAAAATAAAATTATGGAAACATATACCATATAAATATTAATAATAGAGAACTCGAGTGACTTTATGAACATCAAACAGGTTAGACTTGGTAGGAAAGAAAATTATGAAGAATGAAGAGGGACATTACATCAGCATAACTGATGTAACCACCAAGAAGACATCACACTATATATCTGCATTAGTTTTCTATTGCTGCACAACACATTACCACAAACAGAAGGACTTAAGACAATGTACGTTTATTATCTCACACTTTCTGTAAGTCAGAAGTCAGGGAACAGCTTAACTGAGTTCTCTGCTTCGGGGTATCTGCAATCCAGGTGTCTGCTAAGGCTGCAGTCTCATCATGAGTTTGGGGAAAGATCCACTTCTAAACTCATTCAGGTTTTTGGCATAATTCATTTCCTTGCAGCAGTATGACTAAGGGCCCTGAACTGTTTCTGGCTACCTTTTGGCAGCCATCCTCAGGCTTCAGAGGTCACCTGCTGCTCCTACGGGCTGGCTGAAGTTCCTTGCCACAGGTGTTTCCTCAGCATGCCTACTTACTTCATCAATCCAACAAAGATACCTCTAACTCTAATCTGTTAAAATGGAACCTTACATAATGTAAAACAATTATGGGAGTGACATTTTTTCTTTACCATCCTAATACATAAAAGGCTAGGGTTGTAACCACCAATCACAATCACGACTGGAGACCAACCCGGAAGTCTTTCAGTCAGCGCTGGGTTTTCATGGCGACCCAGCACTGACTGCCGGCTGCAGCCTGGCGACCCAGCACGGACTACCCAGGGGGCTGAGACCCAGAGAGAGAATAAGGGTCTGATCCCCAGCCTCAGTGGCAGCTGTTGATCAGTACTTGCCTCTCTCTTTCTCGCCCTCTTCCTTTCCCGGCTTCACCTTTCTTTCTCTGCGGCCTCTATGGGGGCTGCTGTTCAGCGTGGCCTCGCTGATCAGGCCCAGAAATAGGCCCAAAGATGCTGACTGGCAAAGGAACTGACCAATCAGAACTAAATGTGAGTGATGTGAAGAACCAATGGATGCCTAGGAGGCAGAGCTTTTGACACTGACTAGCATAGAAACCGACCAATAAGAACCAAACCTAGGTGCTGCAGGAAGCCAATGGCTGCCTAGTAGGCAGAGCTATTGATGCTGACTGGCATAGAAACTGACCAATCAGAACCAAACCTGGGTGATGTGGGGAGCCAAAGGCTGCCTAGGAGGCAGAGCTTTTGATGCAGATTGGCATAAAAACCGACCAATCAGAACCAAATCTAGGTGCTGTGGGGAGCCAATGGCTGCCTAGCAGGCGGAGCTTTTGATGCTGACTGGCATAGAAACCGACCAATCAGAACCAAATTGGCCAGCAGAAGGGGGCAGTTGGGGGCTATATCAGGCCAGCAGGGGAGGGCCATTTGGGGGCAACCAGGCTGGCAGGGGAAGGCATATAGGGGTGATCAGGCTGGCAGGCAGAGGCAGTTAGGGACGATCAGGCAGGCAAGCAGTTAGGAGCCAGCGGTCCCAGATTGCGAGAGGGATGTCCAACTGCCGGTTTAGGCCCAATCTTACAGGTATTGGGCCTAAACCGGCAGTTGGACATCCCCAAGGATTCCCCAGTTGGAGAGGGTACAGGCTGGCCTGAGGGAATCACCCTTCCATGCATGAATTTTGTGCACCAGGCCTCTAGTACAGCACAATCAAGAGAGAGACATCCCATCACCTTTACCATATTCTACTGGTAGAAGCAAGTCCCAAGCCCTGCCCCCACTCAATGAGAGGGGATTACATAAAGGCATGAACATCAAGAGGTCAGTTCACTGGGACTCACCTTCTTAGAGACTGTTCATCACACAATTCTAGATATGTATCATTTAATACCAGAGCTTTAAAATACCTGAAGCAAAAGCTGACAGAACTGAAAGGAGAAATAAAAATGTACACAATTAGAGTTGGAGACGTCAATGCTCCTCTCTTAGTAATAGATAGAACTAGTAAACTGAAAACCAACAATGATTTAGATTTGAACAATATCATCAACCAACTAGATCTAATTGCTATTTTAGAATGTTTCACCCAACAACAGCAGAATACACATTGTCTTTCAGAGCACATGGAAAAGAGTCTGAAATCAGTTTCACGGGGCTCAACTCAAAGTGTCAGCTGAGCTGGTTCATTTTGGAGGCTCTAGAGAAGAATCCTTTCCCTTGCCTTTTCCAGGTTATGAAATGCATCATGGCCCCTCCCTCCATCTTCAAAGCCAGCAGTGCAGCATTTTGCTTCCATTGTCACATCTTCTACTTCTTCCTTTGACCTTCTTGCCTCCCATTTCGAAGACTGGTGATTAGACTTAGGGCCAACTCAGACAATTCAGGTAATCTTCCCATCTCAAGACCCTTAATTACCTCATGTGGATTCTTGATCATCTACTTTATTTAGAACTCATACCTTCTTAGTTATCATTTGTGTTTGTCTACTATATTTTCTGCCCCTTCTTACTTTTGTTGCTTTGTTTCTATGGAATATCAGCTGGCAAAATCCACTTACTTGATCTGTGTTAGTAAACATGTGTAGTTAAAATTCAGTACAGTCTAGGAAACGGAAAGGGTTTAAATGTCTTTGATAATATGTAACATGTTCCAAATTAGATAAAAGGTACTTCTAAATATAAAGAAAAGGTTTGAGATATTTTCATCTATTTTATTATCCCCAAACCAGAGCTCTTCATTCTTTTTTTTCTGTTTCCAAAGACCAAAATCCCTCTGCTCAATTTCAAAATATAATCTCATTTCAGAATCTCTAGAAGAAAAGCAAAGTCATTTCTAGGCACTCATAGTTTTGTTTTATGCTTCTCATTATACACATTGAGATTTCTCTAAATGTGAGTCATTTAAGCAAAGCCTTGGGAAATCTCCAGGTTCTTTTTTAATTATCTTAAAGTAATATGAAAATATTTAAGCAAATGCTAGAGAGAATGTCCTTATTAGCAAGATGTTTTCAAATACAAAAGAGCTTAATATGAGCTCAAGATACTCCTTAAAGCTTTTATTAACAATTCGGGTTTGGCCCTTCTATCTGCCTGCTCCTATCTCACTACATTAAGCAGAATGTAGGTATTACATGTTGGAGCTCTTTTTGGCATCCTCCAAATTTGGGCTTTCATCCAGGGCTCCCACTGCAGTGCACCACTCTGTGAATTGATGACAGCTAAGGTCAAAAGGCTCCTAGGGAACCTTCCTGGATGTGTTGACTACCACAGGTATAAATAAATGATCCTTTTCTCAAGGCAAGTGAGGCAGAAAGACACTGGAAGACCCAGGGACTGTTACCTTCATGCCTGTACAAACCCACACAGACTATATGTTTATGATTCAGGAGCCATATTAGGAAAGTGCTGTCTTAGACTCTAATTAGAGGTGAGCCATAATATACCTTAGGAGTCCCTTCCATAGATATCCAGCTGTAAACCTCTGCCTCTGACATGTATAGGAAAACCAATCAGTTGTTCATTAGAAATACTTTCGCTATAAGTAGCAAAATACCTGTCTCTCAATGGCTGAAACAAATAGGAATTCATATTGTTTGTATAACAAGAGTTCTCTGCATAGGAAGGTGTTCGTGCAGGTTCAGTGCCTCAAGGATGTAACGCCTGCATCTCCATGGAACCAAGTCTTTATGATTGAGAGACAGAACTGCAGCTCCAACCATCAAATCTGGCTTCAGAGCAGAAATATGAGAAAAGGACCCTTGCGACCTCTATCATCCCCCCCCCTTTTTTTACTTTGTTAACATTTTAATTTACTTTTTTTTCTTTTGCAGCCTTTTTGCTTTTATCAAGAAAGCAAAAGCTTTTCCAGTGTATCTCCCTGAGGCCCAGCGCACTTCTGCTTGGGTCTCATTGCCCAGAGCTTAAGTGGCCACCTCTGGCTGCGTGAGAGACTGGG
The DNA here is from genome assembly GCF_964212035.1 of Myotis nattereri. Lineage (NCBI taxonomy): Eukaryota > Metazoa > Chordata > Mammalia > Chiroptera > Vespertilionidae > Myotis > Myotis nattereri. The sequence goes on along the minus strand of NC_138078.1, from coordinate 149,111,656 downwards.
AAAGCAAGTCACTGTTGGCTTAATGCAGTTGTGAACCTGCTGCTTTGAAAAAAGCATCAAGGCCCCATTAGCTGTGAAGAGGGTACTTATACCAACATCTCAGTAACTTATACCAATGTCTGCCTCAGCAAAAGTGTTCAGGGACATTATCCCCAATTGTAAGGCAACTGATATTTGCTGGGGCCTTTGTTCAGAATGTGACATGGAGGGCTGCTATTGCACCTGCTAAAAGGATTCTCTTCCTGTATTCAGTCATATAAAAAGGAATGAAGTTCAGTCATGGGCCACTTAATGATGGGGGTACATTCTCAGAAATGTGTTCTTAGACCAAAATAGAAACATGCATGGATACATGGAATAGACTGACAGCTTTCGGAGGGGAGGGTGGTTAGGGGGCTGCATGAAAGGAGGTGAAGGGTTTAAATGAAAAAACATACATATATAACACATAGACACAGACAATAGTGTGGTAATAGCCAGGGAGAAAGGGGGTAGGGATGAGGTGGAGGGACTTTGCTTTGCATGATGGGAGCATGATGCATTGTGCAGATGATCTTTTATTGAGTTGTACACTTGAAACCTATATAGTTTTGTGAACCAATATCACCCCAATCAATTCAATTAAAAAAAAAAGAAATGTGCCATGAGGCAACTCCATGGTTGTTCAAGCATCGTGGTGTGCATTTACACAAACCTAGATAGCATAGCCTAGGAGCCCATGTCAATGTTCAAAACAACATGAGATTAAATCAAGCACAGGAGAAATGATGCAATCAAGAGACTCAGTACACACGAGATGTATGAGGCTGCTGCCAGTCTAACATGGCATACTATTCTGCAACACACTTTTTTTATATAAATAGAAAGAGTCGGTCAATTCGCATATTGCCTTTTTATTGGCTGTGGGTGCCGGAATTTTGTGAGGGCGTGATGGTCAATTAGCATATCCCCTCTTTTTAGATAGGATGGGACTTCTGGTGTATATGCAGTCAACCCTTGATTGAAATATTATACAGCTCATGACTGTACTGATACATGTGGATAAACTTTGAAAACTTTATGCTAACTGAAAGAAGCCAGTTCACTCTTTCTATTTATAAAAGAGTAAAACAACAATAAAAGTATAGTATAGTAAATACATAAACCAGTAACATAGTCATTTATTATCATTAGAAGCAAGTCCCAAGCCCTGCCCCCACTCAATGAGAGGGGATTACATAGAGGTATGGACATCAAGAGGTCAGTTTATTGGGACTCACCTTCTTAGGGACTGCTCATCACACAATTCTAGATATGTATCATTTAATACATATAAATATTAGCTACTGTACATAATTGTATGTGCTATACTTTTATTCAACTGGCAGAGTAATAGGTTTGTTTACACCAGCATCACCACAAATAACTTGAGTAATGAGTTGTGCTATGACATCACTAGGTGATAGGAATTTTTCCAGTCCATTATAATCTTACTAGAGGCCCAGTGCACAAAATTCGTGCATGGGTAGGGTCCCTAGGCCTGGCCAGCGATCAGAACCCATTGGAGCCTTCTGGCTGCCAGCTGGGGCCTTCCTTCTTTCTGTGCTGCCCTCTGGTGGTCAGCACACATCATAGCAAGCGATCAAACTTCTGGTCTCCCTGTCAAACTCCTGAGGGGACACTTTGCATATTAGCCTTTTATATATATAGACTAGAGGCCTGGTGCACTGGAGGGGAGGTCCCTCAGCCCGGCCTGCCTCCTCTCACAGTCCGGGAGCCCTCAGGGGTGGGAGGCAACCTGGAAATCAGTGGAAGGTGATGCCCCCATCAGCCCTCTGCTGTTGCCACAGCCAGCAGCTCAAGCTTCAGCCAGCCCTAGTTACCTGAGCCTCGGGCAGCCCTGGGAAGCTGGGCAGCCACCATCTGAGGCTTGCCTGCACTTTGGGCCCACTCTGGGTGGCTAGGGGACTGGGAGGACTGGTGGAATCCGCAGGCAGGCACACGGAGCAACGGGGCCCACCTGGGGGCAGGCCCAGCCGTGCCACGTGCCTGCTGCCCCAGTGGGGCTGAGGGGACTGGGCGCCGCCATCTTGTGGCTGTGGGCACTGCCATCTTTGAGGGTGTGGCAGTCAATTAGCATATTCCCTCTTTATTGGCTGTGGGTGCCGCAATTTTGTGAGGACGTGATGGTCAGTTAGCATATCCCCTCTTTATTAGATAGGATGGGACTTCTGGTGTATATGCAGTCAATCGTTGATTGAAATATTATACAGCTCATGACTGTATTAATACATGGGGATAAACTTTGAAAACTTTATGCTAACTGAAAGAAGCCAAACACAAAAATCACTTATTATATGATTCCACTCATATGAATTATGCAGGTTAAACTATAGAAACAACACAGACTGATGGTTACCAGGGTCTGGGGGAAAGGGACAATTGGGAGCAACTGCTTAATGAATTTGGGGATTCCTTTTTGGATGATGAAAATGTTTTGGAACTAGATAGAGGTGGTTGACAACACTGTGAATGTACTAAATACCACTGAATTACTTTAAAATGGTTAATTTTTCCCTGGCTGATGTTGTTCAGTTGGTTGGAGTGTTGTCCTGTGCACCGAAGCGTTGTGGGTTTGGTTCCTGGTCAGGCACATACCCGGGATGTGGGTTCAATCCCCCGTTGGGGCAGGTACGATGTTTCTCTCTTTCTCTTTCCCTGTCCCTTCCTCTCTCTAAAATCAATGAAAAATGTATCTTCAAGTGAATTTTTTTTAAATGTTAATTTTATGTTATGTGACTTTCTCTTGCCTTCTTCTGAAACGATGAAGACCAGCCTTATGCAAATAATCTTTGTACATCATTTACTCTTCAAGTCCTACAAATCCATCTTGGCAGTAGTAATTTTAATAAGAGTCACTTATTTGCAACTAAAGCAGAGATTACTAGTCATCCTTTAATACTGCCTTCTTCTATCCTTTTTTTCTTTAGTAACTGAAACTTAGTCAATGTACCCGGCTAAAAAGCACAAAGAAAAACTGTATTTCCTAGCCTTCCTTGCAGCAAGGTATAGCATGGGACTAAGTTCACCTATCAGTTGTGTGTCCATATTTCTAAATGCTGTTATTTCTCAGTTGCTGTTGTATAGGTCATTCACCTCTGAAATGTAAGTTTGTCCCACTTGAATGTAACATCTTTAAGGCCAGAAATCATGTCTGCTTTTCTCACTGTAGTTTCATTAGCACCTAGCACATAGCAGTCACTTAGCAGTCATGTCCGATTGTTCAGATTGTTTTTAAGAGTGCATGCAGCCTGGTTTATGTGATTCAGTGGTTGACCTATGAGCCAGGAGGTCACGGTTCGATTCTTAGTCAGGGCACATGCCTGGGTTGTGGGCTCAGTCCCCAGTGTGGGACATGCAGGAGGCAGCCATCAATGATTTTTTCTCATCGTTGATGTTTCTATCTCTTTATCCCTCTCCCTTCCTCTCTGAAATAAATAAAAATATACTTTAAAAAATTAAAATTAAGATCTAATGTCTTAGCAACTTTGAAATTTATAATCACTGTTATGTAGGCCACTCATTTTACACACTAGATCAGTGATGGCAAACCTATGACACGCGTGTCAGAGGTGACACTCAAACTCATTTTTTGGTTGATTTTTCTTTGTTAAATGGCATTTAAATATATAAAATAAATATCAAAAATATAAATCTTTGTTTTACTATGGTTGCACATATCAAAAAATTTCTATATGTGACACGGCACCAGAGTTAAGTTAGGGTTTTTCAAAATGCTGACACGCCGAGCTCAAAAGGTTCGCCATCACTGCAATAGATCCTAACCCTGGGCTTCTAGAAAATGTTGTCACCATTTCTTTTTCTCCTGGGAAACACATCATACCCTCTACCAACTTCTGGCAGATGCTGGTCCTTAGGCCCAAGGTCCATCTAAGGCAGTGGTTCTCAACCTTCCTAATGCTACGACCCTGTAATACAGGTCCTCATGTTGTGGTGACCCCCAATTTCATTGTTACAAATTGAACATAATTAAAGCATAGTGATTCATCACAAAAACAATATGTAATTATATATGTGTTTTCTGATGGTCTTAGGCAACCCCTGTGAAAGGGTCATTCGACCCCCAAAGGGGTCGTGACCCACATGTTGAGAACCGCTGATCTAGGGCCTTTCCAAGTCAGTAAATTCTGCTCATGTGGTTCCCTGTCGCCACCTTCTGGCTGTTGTCATCAATGCTTCTATGGGACTGTCTCTTTTTTAAAATAATTTTTTATTTTTTCAGTTAGAATTGATGTACAATAGTACAATTAGTTTCAAGTGTACAACATAGTGATTATACATTTATATAATTTACAAAGTGAGCACCCTGAAAGTCTAGTACCCATCTGACACATACATAGTTATTAAAATACTATTGACTACATTCCCTCTGCTGTACTTTACACCCCCAGGACCATTTTGTAAGTGCCAATCAGTGCTTCTTAATCCCTTCACCTTTTAAATAAAGCTCCACAACCCCCTTCCCTTCTGGCAACTATCAGTTTGTTCTCTGTATCTGTGAGGCTGTTTCTGTTTTGTTTGTTCATTTATTTTGTTCTTTAAATGCCACATATAAGTGAAATGATGCGGTATTTGTCTTTCTGTGACTTATTTCACTCAGTACTATACCCTCTAGGTCTATCCATATTGTTGCAAATGGCAATATTTTATTCTTTTGTATGTCTGAGAAATATGCCATTGTATATACTATGTACCACTTCTTTATCCATTCGTCTATTGATGGGCACTTAGGTCGCTTCTATATCTTGGCTATTGAAAACAATGATGCAATGAACATATGGATGCATATGTCTTTTTGAATTAGTGTTTTGGGTTTCTTCGGATGAATACCCAGGGGTGGAATTGCTGGGTCCTTTCTCTCTTGTTAGGGTTTTTGTTTTAAAGTCTATATTGTCTGATATAAGTATTGCTACACCAGTTTTTTTCCCCATTTTCATGAAATATTTTTCCATCCCTTTACTTTCAGTCTATGTGCGCCTTTCGATCTAAAGTGAATCTCTTGTAGACAACATATGTAAGGGTCTTGTTTTCTTATACATCCAGCTACCCTTTGTCTTTTGACTGGAGCATTTAATCTATACGCATTTAAAGTACTTATTGATAGATATGTATTTATTGCCATTTTATTTTTCTGATTTTCTATTTCTCCTCCTCCTCCTCCTCCTCCTCCTCCCCCTTCTTCTTCTTCTTCTTCTTCTTCTTCTTCTTCTTCTTCTTCTTCTTCTTCTTCTTCTTCAAGAAGACCCTTCATCATTTCATGTAATACTGGTTTGGTGGTGATAGACTCCTTTAGCTTTTTCTTGTCTGGGAAACTCTTTATCTGTCCTTTGATTCTAAATGATAGCTTTGCTGGGTAGAATAATCTTGGTTGGAGGTCCTTGCTATTCACCACTTTGAATATTTTGTGCCAATCTCTGCTGGCCTGCAAAGTTTCTGTTGAAAAATCATCTGATAAACTAATGGGAGCTTCCTTGTAGGTAACTAACTGCTTTTCTCTTGCTGTTTTTAAGATTCTTTCTTTATCTTGAATGAAATCTTACCATTTGCAACAACATGGATGGACCAAGAAAATATTATACAAAGTGAAATAAGTCAGCCAGAGAAAGACAAATACCATATTATTTCACTTATGTGTGTAATCTAAAAAAACAGAGTAAACAAAATTGAAACAGAATCCTAGATAGAACAGACTGATGCTAGCCAGAGGGGAGGGGCCTGGGGGACTTGGTGAAAAAGACAAAGGGATTTTGAAGTACAAAATGGTAGTTACAAAATAGTCACAGGGAGATGGGTTGCAGCTTTGGGAATATAGTCAATAGTATTGTAGTGATCATGTGTGGTGTTAGGTGGATACTTGAGATATAAGGGAAAACACTTTGTAAGGTGTATGATTGTCTAGCCACTGTGCTGTATACCTGAAACTAATGCAAAGTAATATTGAATGTAAACTATAAATAAATTTTTTAAATAAAATAAAGATCCTATCTTTGTCTTTAACCTTTGGCATTTTAATTATGATGTGTCTTGGTTTGGGCCTCTTTGGAATCATCTTGTTTGTGACTCCCTGATGTTCCTGGACTTGTATGTCTATTTCTTTCATCAGGTAAGGGAAGTTTTCTGTCATTGTTTTTTTCAAATAGGTTTTCAATTCCTTGTTCTCTCTCTTCTCCTTCTGGCACTCCGTGATGCAAATGTTGGTACACTTCATATTGTCCCATAGGCTCCTTATACTATCTTCATATTTTTGATTAGGTGTTTTCTGTTATCTTATCTTCTGAATCACTGTATTCTTGTATCCACAGTGTCAATAATTAATTGTTGGATATATGAGTGAATGAATGAATCGATAATAAATAAACAAATTTATTCTTGATATGATACAAATTTACAGAACTTCTAAGTATATGTGGATTGATGTTGATCTCTTTTTCCTCAGGAACAAAACTTCAGATGTTAGCTAATGTTATAGTGGTAATCATTTTGCATTATATAAGTATATCAAATGAATATATTTTCCCCCTTAAATTTATACAATGTTATGTGTAAATTATACCTTGATAAAGCTGGAAAAGAAAAAAAGAAAGAACAGAGCCATAGTCATTTGTTAGCTCCACTTATTATAAAAATGGGGTAAAGTTGTCTTAAGATCCTGATTAGATAGGATCATAATGAGTACTGAACCTGATTCTTTGATTATGTTTTTTTGTTGTTGTTCTGACATTTTTCTTCCAACATGGATGCTATAGTTGGGAATCTCAGTTAATTCTTCCTCTGAAAGGGCTACATAAGTCTCTTAATTCTAGTTGTAAGGGCTTTGTTTTTAATGTGCATCATTTATCTGTTGACAATAAATTCTATTGTTTTAATTGAAGAAAAGGCATTTTAGAGGGGTTTTTTGGTTTGCTTTTTTGCAGAGGAAAGGCAATTTTCTGTTTACCATTTCCACTTTAAGCTTCTTCAAGGTTCTTCATTTTTGTTTTTTTATGACAAGCATGAACAATTGCTGGTAGTCAAGGAGATGGGATCATTACTGCAGTCTGAGAGCTGAAAACATTCAGATGTGTCACATTATTAATTAATCTGCTTGCTGCATTATTTTTCCATCCTCTCTTCATGGGCAGTCCCTTGCTACCCTGGTTATTAACAACTAGTATAATTTATCCCCCAGAGGCACTCAGAGTGACACAATTGTATTTTCAAAAACAGAATTACAAAACAAGGCAAGAAAATGTCATATATTTTATAGCACCAGAGCTTGCTGATAAAGTTAAATAACCAGGTGTTTTATGACAAGTTAATGGTGACTTACAACTTATTATAAATATGCACTCTCCAGTCAGGCTTCTGTGCCTACTTCTATACCAAAACTGCTCTTGTCTAAGTCCCTAGTGACCTCCATATAACCAAATGCTGAAGTCACATTGTTCTACATGAAAGACTTTCTTCCTTTGGCTTCTGGACTCTTCTCCTACCTCGCTGGTTATTCCTTATTAGCTTTTCTAATTTATTTATTTTGAAATAATTAAGGATTCACAAGAAGTTGGAAAAGTACTCCCTGTACCCTCCACCCCACTTTCCCCAAAGATGGCATCTGACATAACCATAATATATCATCAAAACCAGGAAACTGACATTGGTACAATGAAACTACAGTCCTTATTTGGATTTCATCAGTTTTACATGTACTTATTGGGTGGGGGGGGGGAGGGTGTATAGTAGAGATTCATGTAGCCACCACCACATCCAGGACATACAACTGTTTCATCCCCACAAAGAAACTCCCCCCTTATAGTCATACCTTATCCTTAGCCCCTGGCAGCCATTAATCTGTTCTCATCACTAATATTTTGCTGTTTCAAGAATATTATATAAATGAAATCTTTTGAGGTTGGTGGTTTTTTCCCCACTCAGTATAATACTCTTATAACATGAGAGAAAGAAAAACAATTCAAATTATGTATATCAAGAGGATACTCCTGCCTGGCTGGCATGGCTCAGTGGTTGAGCATTGACCCATGAACCAAGAGGTCAGTGTTCAATTTCCAGTCAGTGCACATGCCTGGGTTGGGGGATCGATCCCTAGCTTAGGGTGTGCAGGAGGACGCTGATTCATGATTCTCTCTCATCATTGATGTTTCTATCTCTCTCTCCCTCTTCCTTCCTCTCTGAAATCAATCAAAAGATATATTTTTAAAGAAGAGTATACTCCTGGCTGAGCAGTATTCCATTGTATGGATGCACTCGTTTGTTTATCTATTTGCTCATTAAAAGACATTTGGCCTATTTAGAGTCTTAGGCAATCCTATATAATAAGAGCTAATATGCAAATGGTCATCATGCCCTCATGCTGTAATGGCTCAGACACTCAACACTGGGGAGAGAGGAATGGAGACCAGCCAGGCACAAATGAGCTTGCGAGAGAGGAATGGGGACCAGCCAGGCTGCAGCCCGGGAGAGAGACATGCCGCCCGCCCTGCGGTCCTGGGCACCAGCGACTGCGCCTGCTCCTGCAGCCCGACAGAGGGACAAGCCACATGCCCCGCCGGTCCCAGGCACCAGCTGCTGGGGCTGCAGCCCGGGAGAGGGACAAACCACCCACCCCACATTCCCTATGGCTGCGGCCGGCCCAGGCAAAGCCGGCCCAGGTCCTGGGTGCCTGCAGCCCGCCAGAGGTGGGGGAAGCCCGGGTCCCAGGTGCCTGCGACCTGCAGGAGGAGGGAATCCTAGGTTCCAGGTGTGGGGCGAGGCAGAGGCGGTTAGAGGTGATCAGGCCATGAGGGGAACAGTTAGGGGCGATAAGGCAGGCAGGCAGAGGTGGTTAGGGGCGATCAGGCAGGCAGGCAGGCAGGCAAGTGGTTAGGAGCCAACGGTCCCAGATTGCAAGAGGCAGTCGGACATCCCCTGAGGGGTCCTGGATTAGATAGGGTGCAGGCTGGGCTCTCCCCGCCCCCGCCACCCCTCTGTACAAATTTCATGCACCAGGCTTCTAGTTACAAATAAAGCTGCTATGAACATTACCTATAGGTAATGCATCATTTCTGTCTGGCTACTTTCAATATTTTTTTCTTTGTCTTATGGTTTTTAGAAATTTGATTATGATGTGTCTAATGGTGTATTTTGGGGAGGTTTCTCCTGTTAAGATTTATTCAGCATGTTGAATTTTTAAATTTATGTACTTTACTAAATATTGTTATTATCCTACAGGTCCCCGAGGCTCTGTTCATTATTTTTCTATTTTCTCTCTCTTTTGTTCATATTGGGTAATTTCCTTTGAACTATCTTTAAAGTCACTGGTTCATTTCTCTGGCATTTTTATTCTGCTATTTTGACCATCAAGAGGGTTTTTAATTCAGTTATTGTAGTTTACAGTTCTAAACTTTCCACTAGGTTCATTTTTATAGGTTTTTTTTCTTTGCTGAGACTTTCTATTTTTTTTATTTATTTCAAAATGTTCATGATTGCTTGTTAGAGTACTTTTATGATAACTGCTTAAAACTGTTTTCAAATAATTCTAACATCTGTGTTATCTCAATGTCAGCAACTGTTGATTGCGTTTTCTCATTCAAGTTGAGAATTTTGTAGTTTTGGGTATGATGAGTAATTTTTATTGTATCCTAGACATCTTTAGTACTATTTTATGAGATTCTTGTTCCAATACAAATCTTCAGTTGTAGCAAGCAGTAAACTTGTTTCGGTTAAGAACTCATATCTTGGCCCACTTTGTGGACTGTAATACAAATGTCCGTTTAGTTTTAAAGCCTTTTCAGTACTGTTTTGGTCTATTCGTGTGTGTGCTACCCAGAGGTCAATCTAAAACCTGGGTGGTATTCCAGACCAGCATTTAGTTCTGAAACTTTTTGTTGTGCTGTTTCTGGTCAGTTTCATGCATGGTGTCTTGAGCAAAGCAGCATCCCCAAAAGGAGCCACTTGCACACATTTGTATCTTTCCACAATGCCAGATTTATTAGGGGACAACTCCCCAATAAGCCAACAGAGTTACATGCAGGTTGTACACAGAGAGGGGGAGCTTACAGATAGAAGCGAGCAGAGCAAGTATCTGCTGCGAAGTCTTGGTCACTGGCGGTGGAGAGACATGCAGGGTTCCTTCTTCAAATCTCTATTCTTCTCTAGCTACATTCGTGCTTAGCTAATATCACCAATACTGCTACTTTAATTACCATCACAGGTAACTCTCCATAAATATCTTAAGTCATGCGCACTTTCCTGAATCTCAGATTCACACATTCATAGATGTCTAACAGACACCTCAAACTAGATACTTCCAGAACCAAATTCATGATTTTTCTGTCTGAACTAGCTCCTTCTTCATTCTTCCCCATCTCAGTAAACGGCAACTTTATTCTGCCAGGTGCTTAGATCATCTTTGATTCCTCTCTTTTTCTCTTCCCCAATCCAATCCAGTACTACATCTTGTTGGCTCTCCCTTCAAAATAAAATCAAAAGCCAACTCATCATTTCCACAGCTACTTTCCTGGTTTAACCCCATATCATCTCTTACTGGATTATTGGAACAGGCTTCTAAATGGTTGCCCTGCTTCCATTCTTGCCTTCCCTACATTCTGTTCTCCACTTCAATGTGCCCCTTTTTCCATGTAAATAAGATCATGTCATCTCAGAGTCTTTATCCTATATCTACCTGACCCTCTGCTCCCTCCCTTCTTCCTAGATTTCCTGTCAATCCCCTTCTTGCTCACCATGCTCTACTCACACTGGCCTTTACACTGTTCTTAGAACATGCCTAACATTTCCTGCCCTTTGGTACCAGCATTTTCCTGGAATGCACTTGTTTCAGATAGCCAAATGGTCTGGTCCCTCACTGCCATCAGCTTTCTGCTCAAATGTCTCCTTATCAAAAGCCTTCCTTGACCACCCTCTCTAACACAATCCCCCTGCATCCCCTTGTCTTTTTGTCCTAATTTATTTTTCTCCTGAGCATTTGATCCAGTTATCTACTATGTCACAAACCATCCCCAAAATGTCATGCCTTAAAACGACAACCATTTTATTTACTCACCTGGCACCTTACATAGTTATTACAGTATTACTGACCATGTTTCCTATGCTATACTTTATGTCCCCTGGACTATTTAGTGACTACCAACTTGTACTTTTTAATCCCTTCACCTTTTCACCCAGTCCCTTAACCCCTTCTCCCCTCTGGCAACCATCAGTCGGTTCTCTGTATCTATGAGTTTTAGATACCACATATAAGTAAAATTATATGGTATTTGTCTTTAACTGACTTATTTCACTTAGCATAATACCCTCTAGGTCAGTGATGGTGAACCTTTTGAGCTCGGCGTGTCAACATTTTGAAAAACCCTAACTTAACTCTGGTGCTGTGTCACATATAGAAATTTTTTGATATTTGCCACCATAGTAAAACAAAGACTTATATTTTTGATATTTATTGTATATATTTAAATGCCATTTAACAAAGAAAACTCAACCAAAAAAATGAGTTCACGTGTCACCTCTGACACGCGTGTCATAGGTTCGCCATCACTGCTCTAGGTCCATTCATGCTGTTACAAATGGTAAGATTTTATTCTTTTTATGGTTTAGTAATATTCCATTGTATATGTGTACTATAGCTTTTTTATCCATTCATCTATATATTGGCTATTGAAAACACTGCAATGAACATAGGGATGCATATATTCTTTCAAATTAGTGTTTTGAGTTTTTTGGATATATACTCAAAATTGGAATTTCTGTATCATAAGGCACTTCCATTTTTAATTTTTTAGGAACCTTTAAACTGTTTTCCATGGCGGCTGCACCAGTCTGCATTCCCACCAACCGTGCATGAGGGTTTCCTTTTCTCCACATCTTTGCCAACACTTGTTGTTTGCTGATTGATGATAGCCATTCTAAAAGATATAAGGTCATATCTCATTGTGGCTTTAATTTGCATTTCTCTGATGACTAGTGACATTGAGCATCCTTTCATATGTCTAGGTTATAGACATTTTTAAAGCTGTTGTTACACATTGCCAATTTGCTTTCCAGAAAGTTGATACCTACTTCTGAGTTTGGAGGGGACACAATGTCCCCATAACACAGACTAAGACATTTCTGCTTTTCTATCACCAGTTGCTCAGTTTGGCTAATTTGGCAGTACACTCTTAGAACAAGAGGTTAGAGGAACAAATCAGGAAGGAACACATTTTTTTGACAACTCTGAAACTCCAAGAAGAGAACCACCAAGTTTGGTCTTCAAACTCCAAACCAAGATTCTTGAGGGGCACATTAATGCCAACGTTAAAATTTATTATTTTAGCTGTACATTACTGGGAAATAATAGCAATAGCACTGCCCAGGAATAACATTAAGAAAAATGAGACAAAACGCGGAAATAAGATGATTACATGGTCTTTTAATTCTGGAGCACTGTCCAGCAAACCCGACTAAGGTTCAGCTGACTCCCTAAGGGACTGTGACTTTTTTGCCATACAATTTACTATTGATTAGGACACAGATCTTTTATAAATCTGTAAAGACAGAGGTCAACTTATAGAAAAATGGGAAACTGTGATGATTTTCTTTTCAGCCCAGTAGAAAAGATCCCAAAGCTTATGGTTTTGTTGTGCTTTGGACATTAACCAATTTTGTATCCATGGTAGCAATCTTATTTCAAAATGCCTTTTCCTTCACTGACTATAAAGTCCCACTTCTCATATCCTTTTTGAAACAGCTTTTAGATCTTTGACTTCCTCATTAATGAATTAAATCAATTTTTGAAACTGGTTCACTGTCAATGTGTATACGAATTTTTCTTTTAATATTTTGAAAATTATACTTTGGTGACCTAGCCAGTTTGGTCAGTGGATAGAGCATTGGCCTGCAGACCAAAGGGTCCTGGGTTCAATTCTGGTCAAGGGCACATACCTTGGTTGCAGGCTCTTCCTCAGCCTGGGCCCTGGTCAGGGCTTGTGCAGGAGGCAACCAATTAATGTGTTTCTCTCACATCAATGTTTCTTTCTGTCTTTCCCTATCTCTTCCACTCTCTCTCTAATATATCTATAATAATAAAAGCATAATATGCTAATTAGACTGGACGTCCTTCCGGATGTCCTTCTGGACTACCTTCCGGAAGAAGCTGGGGCTGCAAGGGAATCCCGGGTCCCAGGTGCCAGAGAGAAGCCAATGCCAGCAACCGGGGGAAGGAAGGCCTACTCTTGCACGAATTTCGTGCATCAGGACTCTAGCTATATATATACTAGAGGCCTGCTGCATGAAGAGATTTGTGCAATGGGCCTTCTTTCCCCTGGCTTCCAGCACCAGTTTTCCTCCGGCACCCGGGACCCAGGCCTTCGCTCTGGCTGCAGCGGAGAAGCCAAGCCTAGCTCCAACCACAGTGAGGCTGGCTTCTCCACTCCGTCCACAGCAGAGAAGCCAAGCCACTTCAGTCTTCAGTCGTCTTCAGTCTTCAGTCATCTTCAGTCTTCGCTTGGGCCGGAGCCTTCGGTCTTTGCTCCGCACCTGCATATGCAAATTAACCACCATCTTTGTTGGGTTAATTTTCATACTCATCCTGATTGGCTGGTGGGCACAGTGGAGTGACACCAATTTGCATGTTTCTCTTTTATTAATGTAGATATATCTGTATGTATACACACACACACACACACACACACACACTTTGGTAGTACTCTTTCCAAGCCAAGATTATCAACTAGGATCCAATAGGGTGACACAAAATAGAATGTTGCCCTAGCCCAGTGGTCGGCAAACTGCAGCTTGGCAAACCACGGTTCGTGAGCCACACGCGGCTCTTTGGCCCCTTGAGTGTGGCTCTTCCACAAAATATCGGCTCTTTCACAAAATACCAATTTCTGCGCATGGGCCACGAAGTTTCAATTGCACTCCACGTGGTATTTTGTGGAAGAGCCACACTCAAGGGGCCAAAGAGCCACATGTGGCTCGCGAGCACGGTTTGCTGACCACAGCCCTAGCCTGTTTGACTCAGTAGATAGAGCATCAGCCTGCAGACCAAAGGGTCCCTGGGTTTGATTCTGATCAAGGGCATGTACCTCAGTTTCAGGCTCCTCCTCAGCCTGGGCCCTGGTTGGGGGTTCTGCTGGAGGCAACCAATCCATGTGTTTCACTCACATCAATATTTCTACCTTTTCCTCTCTCTTCCACTCACCCTAAAAACCAATGGAAAAATATCCTTGGGTGAGGATTAGCAACAACAACAAAAATAGAATGTTAACATTGTTAAAATAAAAAGCTGGACAGAAAATGTAGGAACTGAATTTGTTTCTGCTAGCAAGGAAGAGCAAGATGACAGGTTTGATAAGAACACTATCTCAACAGGAAGTATAACCATGAGTCATATAAATAACTTGAAAAAAAGAAAAATTTGCAGTTATATGGGCCTGCATATAAATTTCAAAATTCTAACTTATCTTTCTTATTGGAAAGTTTTTAAGAGTTTGATAAAATTTGTACCTCTGGTCCTCTGAATGTCTCATTCCATAGTTGTCTCTGTGGATTGTTAACAGGTCAGTAAATTTGCATTGGAAATTTTGTTCTTTCCATATATGACTCTAGCAGTTTATTTTGTTATTGGTTTTATAGCCTGAACCTATAGGTTTCTCTGTTCTCATGGAGGTTTTTCCATAAATTGTGGCATATTGGCAACATGGTCAGAAAAATAAGGTGTTCTTAGACCTTTGTCTATATAGTATGGTGTCATGTTTACATTCTGAAGCCAACCTATACTAATAATAGTCTAGGTGGCATCACGCCCTCATGTCATCACAAGATGGCCATGCGCACAGTGAAGGCGGGGCATGGCAGCTGCTATGCATGGTGAGGCCTGGGGTCCTGCAGCCTTGCGCAGCACGGAGGAGGCGGGTCGAGGCAGGGGAGGGCAGTTGTGGGTGATCGGGCCGGCAGGGGAGGGTAGTTGGAGGAAATCAGGCCCCGGCAGGGGAGGGCAGTTGGGGGTGATCAGGCTGGCAGGGGAGCAGTTAGGCATCAATCAGGCTGGCAGGGGAGCGGTTGGGGGCGATCAGGCTGGCAGGCAGAAGTTGTTAGGGGCAATCAGGCAGGCAGGCAGGAGAGAGGTTAGGAGCCAGTGGTTCTGGATTGTGAGAGGGATGTCCAACTGCGGGATTGGGCCTAAACCGGCAGTTGGACATCCCTCAAAGGGTCCGAGATTGGAGAGGGTGCAGGCTGGGCTGAGGGACACCCCCCACTTGTGCACAAATTTCATGCACCAGGCCTCTAGTTAGTATATAAAAAAATGTAATATGTCTAAATTTAGATCCTTACTCCCTAAGAAATAATCCCTAATACCTTTTAACAAGCTATAGTATAGTTAATGAAACATAAACTGTAGGGCCCCTCATTTGCACAGGTCCTGTACACACTCCAGAAGGGGCCCTAACAATTTTGTATTCATAATTTGGATTATTTTTCTTTAAAAGGAGCCAACACAAATTGTATACACTACAAAACCTACAGATCCCAAATTTCTCCCTTAGAGTAAATTTTCGATTATTAGATGCCATTCTTAGCACCACAAGAATTAGTGAATGCAGGAAAGAAGTGCTAAAGAGATGTTTTCCTCTCAGAGTCACTTTCTTGTGCACTGTGCAGTTGGGTGTTTGTGGTGGGAGGTAAGGAGGCAGGTATCATACAAAACCTAGCAGAGCAGCTCTTAGAGAAGATTTTGTCTAGAACACTGATTCCCAATGTGGGGCACATGCCCCACAGGGGGGCAATTTGATTTTTAAGAGGGACAATTCTAGAATGAGTTATTAACAGTGAATTTTTTGCGTTTCTTATGGTTCTAGGGGTCTCGTATACAGTATATAAATATTTATTTTGACATAATTATGCATTTTAGTGCTTTATTATTGTTTTGAAACTTTTCTATTTTTTCATATCACTTCATATCATTATTTTTTAAACAATTTCTTAGTGATTTCTTCCTCAGTACTTCAACTGTCCTTTTGTTCTTTTATTTTTCTCTTTCATAAATGCCATGTTCTTTGAAAGCTTGTTTAAACCAAGTTAATGGCCTTTTAGGCTTCCTCTGCATGAATAGGAGTTCATTTTTTGAATAATAAGAATTATATGTCACGGGGGGGAGGGGCATCAGGATTTTAGAGATGCTTGGGGGGAGGGGCATCAGGATTTTAGAGATGCTTAGGTGTGGCCTGGCCAAAAAAAAGGTTGGGAACCATTGGTCATGAGCCCTGATTTTTGTTTACTTTTGTCAAAAATGTGGGGATGAAGAGAGGGGAGAGTAGGGAAGAAATCCTACTCTTAAAAGTCCCAGGGATTGTCAGGCCTACTTAGGTGTTTGCCATCTCTATGATATTAACCATTTTCTTGTGTAGATTTAGGAAATGTCATTAAATTTCCTTTGACTAAAACTTTTTGTCTTGTGGATCAGTTATCTTAGTCAAATCTTCTTTTTCACTATTTTAGAATTGTATACCATGCAAATGTTGACAAGTAACAATTATGTGGGTTAGGATCTTCTAGATGTCAGATTGAGAGCTTATTTTTTGGTCTGCATGCGTAGAGGAAACTAGGAAATACAATCTCTCACTTAACTTGGGTGAAAGGGAAGTAGCTCTCTTTTATTAATAAACTCCCAAGGATAAAAGGTAATTTTATAAACAAACACATTCTGATTAGCTCTGTGGTTTTAGTTTTATTGTAGTCTGTCCCTTTCCTGAAAAGTATTGAATATTTGGAAGATGGAAATTCCACTAGGAAAAGGCTTTTTTAGTCCAGAAAGTATTTTTAAAAAATAGTTTCCATTGGAACTGCTTTGCTGTAAAAAAGTTACTGGAATTATTTTTTTTTTAATTTATGCTGCTAAAACCATTCACTTCTGAGAAGTCTTTCTTGACTCCATTTGAGTTAGAAGTTTGTTTCCCCTGGTATTCCTCTTCTGAAGTGACTTGCAAATAGTTTTACTTGGCTTACATTAAGAATTTTACCAACAGCCCTGACCGGTTTGGCTCAGTGGATAGAGCGTCGGCCTGTGGACTCAGGGGCCCCAGGTTCAATTCCAGTCAAGGGCATGTACCTTGGTTGCCTGCGCATCCCTGGTGGGGAGTGTCAGGAGGCAGCTGTCCGATGTTTCTAACTCTCTGTCCCTCTCCCTTCCTCTCTGTAAGAAATCAATAAAATATATTAAAAAAAAAGAATTTTACCAACAACAATGAATAAGATACCCTATACTAAAAGCAGTGGAAAATATAGTGTTATAACCTGACTAGAGGCCCAGTGCATGACATTCATGCACTGGGGCTGGGGTTCCTCAGCTGGGCCTGCGTCCTCTCACAGTCCAGGACTCTCTGTCCTTAGCACTGCCATGGAGGTGGGAGAGGCTCCCACCACCACTGCTGTGCTCACCAGCCGTGAGCTGGCTGAGCCATGCTCCCACTGTGGGAGCGCACTGACCACTGGGGTGGGGGAGCAGGGAAGCTCCTGCATTGAGCATCTGCCCCCTGGTGGTCAGCATACATCATAGTGACTGGCCATTCCGCTGTTCAGTCGATTAGCCTTTTATTATCTAAGATTATACACAATTTTTTGTTTTCCAAAATAATTGGAACTGATCAATAAGATAGTGAAAGAATGTTGGTAAGAACTACTTAAGCTAAAGTATGAGAAGAGATGTTGGCTCAAAATTCTATTAAAAGAAAAAAGTTATCAGCCTGCACAGTGTTTTTAACTTTCCAATCCTTTTCTTCAGTACATATGCAGTACTTTTGACAGAATTGATTCCCAGCCTCTGAGATGACACCCCAAAGTTCTGTGCCTTCCAGTATTCATTCCCTTGTTTAGTCCCCTCCTTTAGTGAATCAGAGACAGCCTTGTGTGACCAGTAGAACCCAGTGGAAGTGATGTTGAGTGATTTCTGAGGCTACATTATAAGAGGCCTTGCAGCTTCTGTCTCGGTCTCTTAGCACACTCATTCTTGAAGACCTCAGAAAAATTTGTGAAGCCCTACTACCCTAAGACCACCTTGGTAGAGAGATCACATGGGAAGGCCCTGAGATTTCATATAGAATGATTTCTGGCAAGTTTCCCAACCATTTCAGTCATCCCAGCTGAGGCTCTGTACATAGCATGGAACAGAGTTGTCCCCACTGAGCCCTGCCCACATTGCAGATTCATGAGCAAAATGAATAATCATCATTTTACACCATTAAGTTCCAAGGAGTTTGTTAAGCAGCAATAGATAATGGAAACACTCCTCCCCTCCCTTTCCTTTGCTTGTAAAGTGTTTTCTTAGGTGAGCACAAAGTGAGCAAGCACGTGTCAGGTCAACTCAAGAATAGGGACTTTCCAGTGGTTGTTGCTGGGCAATTGACTTATTTATGCTGTGGCGACATACCTCTTCAGGACTGCATTCTGAGAGGTAGCTATGCTACTCTTGTGGTTAAGACACACAGGGGGTCCAGTCCATCTCCCCGGCCTATAGCCAGCTGCAAACCCACAACGTAGCTGTTTAATATACATGAATATATATATTAAGCTGAGCATGGATGGTAGCTTTCTATAGAAAAGAAGTCACAAAAGTCTAAGTAGCAAGAGGGGTATAGGCAGAAGGAGCAACGAACTTCTGTCTGGACTCTGCAGAGTTAGAGCTGCCAGCACACGATCCCTTTTCTGGACCTTCTCTCTACCCATGTTTGTAACATGGAACTCATCCCCGCAGGTACAGGGGTATACACTTGAGAAATGGATAGCATTCTATTATTGATTAGCCTGGAATTTATCCTGTTATCTCGGTTGAGAATCTGAATGAAGATATAGATTGTAGCATGCACTTGGACAGAAAGGCCATAAAGAATTAGGGTGGCATGGCTACCAGCCATGTATATGCCAATGAATAAATAAAAAGAGCTAGTTTGCAGAAAAATAGTGGTGGTGAGAATCCATTAGGGAGAGAGGAGGAGAAAAGAAGGAAAGAATAAGAAAGAGAGAAAGAAAGAGCATGAGAGAGCTCTAGCACTAGCTCTGTTCATTGGCTTTCTAGTTCCCAATTTTAATACAAGGAGGCCCCCCAAAATGTATACACACAATGTCTGTAGATTCTGTGACATTTTAAAAATGAAATGTATTTTAATAAACACTGCCTTTTACAATTATTCTTAGTGTGCATACATTTTTGAGACACCCTGTATTTATTGTAACTTAATTTTCTTTTTTCTTTCTTTTTTTTTTGTTAGGTAGGGGTGATGGTGAGATGACATTTAACAGAAAGGGGATTTTTTTTTTTAAAAAAAAGGTTTTTTTTAAAAAAATGTATATTTTATTGATTTTTTACAGAGAGGAAGAGAGAGAGATAGTTAGAAACATCGATGAGAGAGAAACATTGATCAGCTGCCTCCTGCACATCCCCCACTGGGGAAGTGCCCGCAACCCAGGTACATGCCCTTGCCCGGGATCGAACCTGGGACCTTTCAGTCCGCAAGCCAACGCTCTATCCACCGAGCCAAACCGGTTTCGGCAACAGAAAGGGGATTTTATGTTCACTGCTGGAACCTCTCTTTCTTCCACTGTACTAGATGGTGATCACAATTTTAACATCCTATGGCTATAATATGTCTAGGGATCTTAACCAAAACTGCTGGGGGCCAGCCCCAGCGGGTCCAGGGGTTCCCAAAGGTGTGGACGGAGTCGGCGAAGAATGTTTCACACGGAGACAGCGTTCAAGACAGCGTTCAAAACTCTCTAGCTTTCCTTAGTCTCCGTGGATCTTCCCTGTGCCTGGCTGAGGCCACAGAGAGAGAGATCCCAAGGCAAGCTGAGCCTTTATTTTATAGTGAGAGGTAAACAAGGTAGTGGTTTCCATTAGTTACACAGTTCTTGTGAGTTTCACTTGTTTACACTGTTCTTGTGAGTTTCACTTGTTTTTGTTCTTGTGAGTTTCACTTATTTACACCATGGTTATACTTCCTGCACTTCCTCAGCCCATTAGCTTCCCAGATAAGATCTAGGGAGTGTCATAAAGTCAAGCCTAATTATGCTAAGAGGACTGTGCCCTCTAAGCTGGGAATTGTTTGTGACTTTGCCTACAGGTCAGTCCGAGGCTTAACTCTATATCAGCTCTCCACACAAAACATCCTCACATAGACTGTCATCTCATTCTGAAGGAGAAAAAAGTATGCATTGGGTAAAGATCTTATTGCCTATAAGATCCCTTGTGGCCCGGGAGGGCGGAGGGGAGCGACCGAACAGCTGGCGGTCTCTCTCCCTCCTCCTCCTCCTGGAACTTAAATTTACAGTAATTTCTAATACTTGAGCACGTGCACTTTTCTTCCTGATTCTGCAATAAGGGACAGGAAGTGAAAAAGGGAACATTCTTCATGATCAAGTTAAGTCAGAGACTCATTTAAGATATGCATTAGAGGTGAATAAATGTGAGAAAGTAAAATGATCACCAAATTTGAACCTGAACTGATCTGCATTTGATGTCCTACCAAGATGTGAAAATACTGTCTTCAGAGAATTAAATCAACAACTCACCTTTTCTATTATGTAAGCAATATATGTGTATTGTCATAAATTTGGCCCAAATACAAATAATGTTAATATTTAGTGCATATATATTTAATATCTTCAAACAAACCCTCTACCATTTGTTCAGAAGGGGTCTGATTGTTTATATGACAATGCTTATGTCCTCAAGTAGGCTATAAATTCCATGAGGAGAACCCCTTTAGCATAACTCTACTGCCCCCCCCCCCCAATTCAGTTACTTTCTTTGGGAAGAAATATGGGAAAGGTTATAAATGCTTCCTTCAGTAGCATGCAAGCATTCATTCATTTAACAAACATTTTATTGAGCACCTAGTATGGAATTGAGCAAGGTCTGGGGAATTAAAAGGTACATGCCCTTAAGTTTATTTCTCAAGAAATTCACAAGTCTAATACACAAATAATTATTTCTTTAAGTACTTGTGCAATTTTAGAGTGATGCATAGAAGTATTAAGAAAGCACAGAAGAGAAAGCAAAGAGAGTGGGGCGGTTGTTGGGGAAAGTTTCCTGAGGGAGGTCACACTGGCGAGACCACGCGTGGGCAGAGGA
Organism: Myotis nattereri; assembly: GCF_964212035.1. NCBI lineage: Eukaryota > Metazoa > Chordata > Mammalia > Chiroptera > Vespertilionidae > Myotis > Myotis nattereri. The sequence goes on along the minus strand of NC_138078.1, from coordinate 149,090,499 downwards.
TGGGGGGATAAGGGGAGGAAGAGGAGTGAGGAATACGCATTTCAGGGCCCTTTCCAGTGTCAGCACCAATTCCTGTTCCCTCAAAAAACTGAAGTTCAGCCCTGACCGGTTTGGTTCAGTGGATAGAGCATCCGCCTGCGAACTGAAGGGTCCCGGGTTGGATTCCGGTCAAGGGCATGTGCCTTGGCTGCGGGCACATCCCCAGTGGAGGGTGTGCAGGAGGCAGCTGATCGATGTTTCTCTCTCATCGATGTTTCTAACTCTCTATCCCTCTCCCTTCCTCTCTGTGAAAAATCAATAAAATATATTTTTTTAAAAAAACTGAAGTTCAACGATAGACTAAGGATGCCCCCGTACTTCGAACTTGGAAACTGAGGACTAAGGGCCAAAACACTGGGCTCCGGAGCAAGGACTCCTTCCCAACAGCTAGAGACCCCCACGGACTCCGAGGCGGGGCGGGGCCGGCAGTGCGTGCGCCCCGGCAGCTGGGCCGGGCCCGCCCCCAGGGGCTGGCGCCGGCGTAAGACGCTGATTGGTTGTGTGCCGGCATCGGCCTCCCGCGATAGGCGGCGCCGGGGCTGCTCGCCGGGCTTTGATTGGCTCGCGGGGCGCAGAGCGGACATAGCCCGTGGCGGGTCGTCGGGGAGACTGAGAGGGAAGGGGAGTCGGGCTGTTAGGCCTCGCGGGCTGACTGGGCTGAGGGCGACCGGGCCGTTCCGTGAGGCGGGGACCGGAGAGCCGCGGGGACCGGGCGCGCGGGCTGCACGCCAAGCTCCGGGGGGGCACCTGAGCGAGCGGGCCGGCCGGGAGGAGCGGCCGGGAGTCCCCCAGCAGGGACCATGGGCTGCTGCTTCTCCAAGAGGCGGAATTCGGAGAAAGAGGCGCAGCCCCAGGGCGAGGAGGAGCCGCCGAAGCAGTACAGCTGGGACCAGCGCGAGAAGGTAACCCGGGTCCCGCGGCCGCTGCTCGCTGGACCCCCCCGCCCCCGCCCCCGCCCCCAGCCGCCCCGCCAGGGTCCCTTGTGGCCCGGGAGGGCGGAGGGGAGCGACCGAACAGCTGGCGGTCTCTCTCCCTCCTCCTCCTCCTCCCCGTCCCTCCCTCCGGTATCTGAAGTCGGGATGGATGACTTTTTGAGGGATCGAAGAAGCGGGCGGGACCCCGGGGGACCGGGCGGCGCTGAGGGGGCTGAGCCGTTGACCCGGTAGATGCCCAAGTTCACTCCCCGGGGGCTCTCCTGCCGCTCCACACCCGCATGGTCCCGGGATGGAGTCCTGGGGAGGAAGGAGAGCCGGCCGTGCCCCGAGGCTCCAATCTGCTCGTTTCTCCGGGCAGCGCCGAGCGAGTGGGGTTGGGTCGGGTCCTCGAGTTACACACGGGACTGATTCTCATCTCGCTCGCGGCTCGTGTGCTTCCTGGGGCCGTTGTGTCTTTTGTCCGCCGCGGGCCGGTAAGTCGCTCCGGTACCTATTGGCCTGTTTCACTGCTGACTTGGCTCACACCCGCGGGCTGTTCCACGGCGGCTTCCCGCCCCGTTCAGTGACCCGAAAGGAGTCATGAAAATCGGATCAGTCGTGGAATGTGTGTCCAGACTGTGTAACTAGCATGAAGCAGGCAGAATTTACGAATTGCTTGAAATGCTTGAAAACGCTCTAATGTTTATTTTCACATAGAGCCAGAACATTTTTACAAACTTGGAAAATGTCCACTCTTGCACAAAACACACTTAGTCATCAATTTCATAAGGCTTCCTCTTTCTACATAGTTCTCCATTTGTGTTTAGTAAAAGACTATAGATGTATCCAATTTTTTTTTCTTCCAAACAAAATGAGAGATTTTTTAAAAATGGGTGTCATGAAGTTAACTTCTCCCTGGTTAACGTAACATATCTTTATCCGCAAATGCTTTATAGGAAATTTCTTGTTAATGTTTTGATTTTGCAGACCTGCCTGTGTGATTTCCAATCCCCAGAAGAATGTATTCATGTGAACTCGGTTCTCCAAGTGCCAGATTTAAGAAAGTGGATGCTCAGCCCCATATTTCTGCTCCTGTCTTTCAGATTGTTCCTGGGTTTCATGGTGTATTTATACTCTCTTATCCTTAATTATAGCAGCATTTTATAATATAGGAATGGAAAGTAATGTGCTTCCTGTCGTACAAGAAGATTATACCTATGGTTTAAAATTATTGGTGGGCATTTTTAAAGACTCATTTGCTCAGCCTTAGTATTTCTAACAATGCTGTTTAAGCTTCAACTGTCTACCATAGAGAAGGCTGTGTATTTGTTTTTATTTTAGCTTTTTGTTTTGACTTCATAGACCAAAACTAAACTAAAGTGCTTTTGTTTTTTTATTTAGAGTCATCTTGGTTGCCCTTTGAGTCATTACGTCATAATAAATTGTTTTACAATTAAACTTCATTAACATGATGTTCAGGTTACTTGGAATCTCACTTTTTAGTTAATCTTGCTCCTTTCAGATAAATGGGTGTGTCCTGTGGTGTTTTTTTTCTTTTGCTCTTTGACTAAGTAAACTCATTGAAAATAGAATAGGGGATGCCAGCATCTAAGCTTTCCCCCCCAAAATTAGCATACAATAAACTTTCAGTTTACAGGGAACATTCTTTGGGACCACTACTAGGTTCTTTAGTTGTAGAGATCTAAGAGATGTTACTCGGTATGTAAAATAAGCTCATGGTTTTGGGTATGTTTATAGTAAAAGTTAAAATTTTGATCAACTCAACTAATCAAACTTTTTCTAAATGTGCATTAGATTCTGAAACACAGCCCCATTTTAAAATCTTTTGGACTATTAGAGAAAGAGAATTACTATCTTACATTTCAAGATAATGGAGACACCACCATTTTTTCATCATTTATGATAGCCTGCTACATTTTATATGATTTAAAGATTTTTTTTTCTAGTTTCTTACCTCTCATTTGGGCTAGTGTGCAAATGTTCTGTATTAGTCTAATGATGCTATTACTGAGGTTAACATGGTTTTTCTTGCTCTCAGAAGATTTTAACTGTACCTTAAAAGCAATAGAATGCAAATACAGCCCATAGAACATAAATGAGATGTTGCATGAATATTAACAGAATCGTTTGTATAATGTGATCATGGAGTATAGCATATGCAGTTTTAAAATTATATCAGACAATTACTATTCAGCTGGCAAGACTTTAGGTGTAAAAACAAAATGTGGGGCCTGAAAAGTTTCCTCACAACTTGGAAAAAGCAAGTTTAAATTTTTCCTTACGTTGTGTAATCAGAGTATCTTTATTGAGAGGCACCCTCTGGGTTTTGGGTTTTGAGTTGTGTAATTGGGCCAGTCTTAGGGGACTGGAGCTAGGAGAAATGGTCTCAATTAGAAAGAATGTTTGTGGACTAAGTGTTGTCATGGTGACTGATACTGTAATCAAGAGTGTAAGAAGTTCATTTTCTATTGCTGCTGACTTCGGGGGGAAAAATTGTACAGTTACTACATTGACATAGTGAGAAATATTTTTGGAGTGTAAGATCTGTGTTTAAATCATTTGGAAAGAAATGCTTTTATCCTTGTTATCCATATGCTGCCTCCCATAGCAATGCAAAGTATTCAATATGTATATGTACTCAAATACCAGGGAAAAATCAAAATTAGAAGAATTACCCCTGCCCTTGAAGAGCTGACTAGCTGACTAGCTTTTTTGAGTTGAATATTTTAGTACAACCAGAGGGAAGAGGAGTGGACTGGTACAGAAAATAGTCTTCATGGCATAAGTATGAAATTTGTGATTTTGAGTATGGACAGCACATCTTGTATCCATTACATCTGCCTCATATTCTATATTCTATAGGAACTAGAGGCCTGGTGCATGAAATTAGTGCACTGGGGTGGGGGGGGGGGTGTCCATCATCACGGCCTGTGTCTTCTCGCAGTCCAGGAGTCCTCGGGGGATGTCCGACTGACAGATTAGGCCCGCTCCTGTGGGAGTGCACTGACCACCAGGACGCAGTTCCTTCATTGAGCGTCTGCCCCCTGGTGGTCAGTGTGCATCATAGCGACTGGTCATTCCGCTGTTTGGTCAATTTGTATATTGGCCTTTTATTATATAGGATAGGATAATGCTAAACAAAAGCCTTATACCAGAGATTCAAGTAACTGCATTTTTTAATTCAGTCTGTTATGGAATTTTGGATAAAGCAGCCAATTCGTGCATTTCCCGTTCCTTGGCTATAACATGGGACAGTGCTAAAGATTTCTCAACTATTTAATAAAGGCCTGTTCTTAGGAAGAGGAATTAGACAGTAATGGTTACCTCTGAGGATAGAAATAGACCAGATGTAGGGAAGGACAGAATTGGTCTAAACATAAAGTAGTTCATAATTCCGAGTTGTTCATCAGTGGAAGTGTGGCTTTTTGAGTAACTGATCTCAATGTTAGTGAAACATTCAGATCAGAAAGAAGTGTCTGCATTGAGTAGGGGGCTAGATGCTGTTTTTAGCCTTGTAAGTACATAAGGTGTTCTGGTTATCCATTGCTGTGTACCAAACCACTCGAAACGTAATGGCTTAGAATAATGGCAAGTATTTATTTTTTCACAACTCTGCAATTTGTGTAGGGCTTATTAGGGTTGGCTCTGCTCTCTGTGGCATCAGCTGGGGCAGCTTGACTAGGGGGCTGGAGGATCTGCTTTCAATATGGCTTAATCACAGAGCTGGCTAGCAAGTTGATGCTGGCTTTTAGCTAGGAGCTTAGCCTGGGGCCAGGGGCCTCATCAGGTACCCCAGGCTTCTGCACAGCATGATGGCAGGGCTTCAGGGGCAAGTGTCCTCAAGGGAAACTGGTAGAAGCTGCATGGCTTTTTCTACCTAGCCCAGTGGTTCTCAACCTGTGGGTCGCGACCCCCTTTGGCGGTTGAACAATCATTTCACAGGGGTCGCCTAAGACCATCCTGCATATCAGATATTTACATTACGAGTCATAACAGTAGCAACATGACAGTTATGAAGTAGCAACAAAAATAATTTTATGGTTGGGTCACAGCATGAGGAACTGTATTTAAAGGGCCAGAAGGTTGAGAATCACTGACCTAGCCTCTTAAGTGAAGCTATACCTACCACAAATGTCCACCCACATCCAAGGGAAGAAGACCTCTTGATGGGAGGAGTGTCAGAAAATTTGTTAACATACTTTTTAAATCCTTTACATAAAGTTGTGTTTTTTTAAAGGAAATAAATAGTTCTTTGTTTATTTATTTTAAATAGCTTTACTGAGAGATATATAAGTCATATACCACACATTTCACTCATTTAAAGTGTACAGTTCATTATTTTAATAAGTTCACAGGGTTATGTTAGCATCACTATGATCTAATTTTAGAATATTTTTATCCCTCACAAAAGAAACCCATACCCACTCCCCTTCTCTTCAGCCTCTGTAAACCACACTTTTACTTTCTATCTCTGTAGCTTTGCCTGCTTTGAACATTTATAAATGGAATAATACAATATGTGGTATTTTGATACTGGCTTCTTTCAATTAGCATGTTTTTGAGATCATACTGTAGCATGTATCAGTACTTTATTCCTTTTTATTTCTCAGTAACATTCTATAGAATAGATATTTTATGCATTTATCCATTGATCAGTTGATAGGCATGCAGGTTGTTTCTACCTTTTTATTTTATTTTGTTGTTGTTAATCCTCACCCAAGGATGTTTTTTCCATTGATTTTCAGAAAGAGTAGAAGGGAAGGAGGGAAGAGAGGAAGAGAGAAACATCAATGTGAGAGAGACACATCAATAGGTTGCTTCCCCAGCATGCCTCATCCGGGGTTGGGTATGGAATCTGAAGTTCAGGTACGTGCCCTTGATTGAAAATCAAGCCAATGGCCCTTCGCTGCACAGGACAACGCTCAATCAACTGAGCCACTCTGGTTGGCCAAACTGTTTTTCAAAGTGTCTGTATGATTTTACATTTCCACCAGCAGCATTACAATTTCTTCACTCATAAAATTTTGATAAAGGGGAAAAGCACAGGGAATAGAAAGTGTGTGGAACTGGGTTTTAATTTGTATTCTGCACTCCACTTCACCTCACTGATAAAATAATTTAGCTTTTCTAGTCCCCATTTTCCTAAGATTCCTTTCAGTTCTCTAATTCTTTGAGCATCTCATGAGGGGAGGTAAGCATTGCTAGAAGCATTCAGGCAAATCTGGGTGAACACAGGGAATGTGATAAGATATAAAATTAAATTAAGGTTAGATTAGTTGATAGTGGAGAATCCTTTCCAATTCTAAAATTTTATAATTCGATTTTGTGTTTATGTATTTAGTAACATGTGAGCTAATCCTATATAATAAAGAACTAATATGCTAATTAGACCAAACAGCAGAATGATCGTCCGGACAAAGGCGCAGCTGCAAGGGCCAAGCCCCTTGCACGAATTTCGTGCATTGAACCTCTAGTATAAATATAATACTTCATCTTCTCTCATCATCAGTGTATAAAGGTCAAGGTACTGGTATTTATTATTTCTGTAATTACGTGGCACTGATATTTGCATTTGTGTGAAATAACCTTTCAGTTACATAGCTATGTTACCCTGAAACTGACTTACTGTTTAAATTTTAAGTAATTTGTTTATTTTAATTAAAGCATAATTTACATACCTTAAAGTTATCCTTTTAAGTGTACAGTTCTTTGAGTTTTGACAAATGAGTAGTCAGTAATTAGCACCACAATCAAGATACAGAACAGTTCCATCATCCTCCTAAATATCCTCATGCTCCTTTGTAGTCAACCCTGCCTCCAGGCTCTGATCAGTTTGCTTTTGTCTTTTTGAGAATATCATATAAATGGAATCATAGAATATACTAGATGCCAGATGCACAAAATTCATGCAAGGGGCTTGGCCCCCGCTGTTGCGGAAGCTGCCTCTGCCTCGGCCCCCGCCACTACGGCTTCGTCCAGAAGGTTGTCTGGAAGGACCTCCGGTCTAATTAGCGTATTATGCTTTTATTATTATAGATAACCTTTAAGTCTGGCTTCTATCACTTAGCATGATACGTTCATTTTTATAGATGAGTAGTATTTCACTGTATGGATGGTACCATGTTTGTTTATCCATTCACCAGTTTAAGGACATTTGGGTTGTTTCCAATTTTAGTACCTATAATTAAAGCTACCATAAATCTTTGCATACAGGTTTTTGAGTGAACATAAGTTTTCATTTCACTTGGGTGAATACCTAGAAGTGGGATTGCTGAGTCATATGGAAACTGTATATTAAACTTTTATAAGAAACTGCCAAACTAGTTTCCGAAGTGGCTGTGCCATTTTGCATTCCCATCAGCAATGTATGAGAGATCCAGTTGCTCTTCCTCATTTGAACTTTTATGTTCAGTTTTTAAAAAAAACTTTTAGCCATTCTAATAGGAATCTAGTTTAATTTGCCTTTGTGGTTTAATTTGCATTTCCCAATAACTAGTGATTTTGAGCATTTTTCCATGTACTCATTTGCCATCCATATATTTCCTTTGGTGAAGTGTTTATAAAAATCTTTACCATTTTTACTGGGTTATACATCCTAGATACAAGTCCCTTGTCATATAAAAATTTGCAAAAATTTTCCCAATTAGTGATTTGTCTTCTCTTAACAGTGTCTTGTGAAGAACGTAAGTTTTCAATTTGATAGAAGTCCAATTATAAATTTTTTCCTTTTTGGATTGTGTTTTTGGTTTCACATCTAGGAAATCTTTACCTAAGGTTACAAAAATTTTTTCACCTCTGTTTTCTGCTAGAAGTTTTACAGTTTTTGGTTTTATATGTAGGACTTATGATCCATCCTGAGTTAATTGTTATATATGGTGCAAAGTATGGGAAATACTTTTTATTTTTTACATATAGATGTCCAGTTGTTCTAGCACCAATTGTTTAAAAGACTATCCTTTCTTTATTGAATTGCCTTTGTCAATAAATATCTAAGTCTGTTTTTGAACTCTTTATTCTGTGCCGTTAATTTACATACCTAGTTAATATTGGTTTCTGTTTGAATATGGTTGTGTACTTAAGAGCCAGGCTGCCTAGGTCTGAGACTGAGCTCAAGCATTTACCCCATGACCTTGGGCAAGTTATTTAGCCTCTGGAGGCCTCAATTTTCTCATCTATAAAACAGAGATAATTATAGTACACAACCCTCATAGGGATTTTTATGTGGATTGAGTGAATAATTATAAAGCACTTAGAATGGTGGCTGGAACCTATATAGCGTTTCTTATACTCCTGGGTCTTATTTTGAACTTCTATCATGACTGGATTTCCATTGAAATTAACATATTCCATTATTTCATCTCAGATCATCATTATGGAAGTTTAACAGTGTGAGATGAATTTCAATGAAAATTTTATATCACTACGCAGTAAAAGATTAAGATGTTCACTTTTGTCTTCTGTTAGGGAAATAATGTTTAACTTAGTTTAGTAGCTGTATCAGGTGAATTCCAACTCCTGAAACATTTCTCTGATTTTGAAAGTATATCCATTACCTTTTACAGATCATAGTAAGAAATACAGCCTAAACTAACCTACTTCATAAGTGGTTCTTGTGAAAAAGGTAGTTTAAAACATGGCCTTTCCATGTTTGTGATTTTAGGCACTTTACTTGCAACATTATTATGGTACTAAGCTTAAGGTTGTTTATAACTTTTATTTTAAAGAACTTTGAGTAATTGTTCAAAAAGTACAGCAACATAAGTCCTAGATTTCTTCTTTATAGACCATATCGAGAGTCCAGATAATTTTGTACTATAGAATTCTTTAACTATAGGATTAATTTCTCTCCATGAACAAGAACTGAAGTGTCCAGAGAAAATTCTTAGAAAAATAGTAAATTACATTGAACTCCTCAGCATTGGCAGCTGTTATGGACTGAATGTTTCTGCCCCCCACCCTCCAAATTCATATGTAGAAACCCTAACTCCCAGTGTGACTGCATTTGGAGATGAGGAAGTAATTAAGGTTAAATGAGGTCCTAAGCGTGGGGTTCTGATCTGATAGGATTAGTGTCCTTCTAAGAAGAGACATTAGAGAACTTGCCCTGTACCCACCAAGGAAAAGCCATGTGAGGATATAGGAGGAAGGCAGTCATCTTCAAGCCAGGAAGAAATTTCTTACCAGAAACCAACCCTGATGGTACCTTGATCTCTTGGACTTTCCAGCCCCCAAAAATGTGAGAAATAAATTTCTGTTATCTGAGTTGCCCAGTCTGTTATTTTGCCATGGCAGCCACACTTAGTTGGCTTGGGGTGCTAAAACAAAATACCATAGATTGGGTGGCTTAAACAACAGAAAATTTTCTCACAGTTCTAGAGGTTGGGAAGTCCAAGATCAAGATGCCAGTAGATCAAGTGTCTGGTGTCAAAGATTAAATACATCCTCATACTACAGACCAGTGTTCCTTCTAATGCATTATGTAAAACAAGTACCACATTTATTGTGCAATATTGAGTAAATAACTTTAAGATAGTTTGCTAATGATTACCGTGATTAAATGATTGGATTTTTAGTACTGTATCTATGAGAGCCTGTTTCTGGTGCATGAATAGTTCTGCATAAAATTTATAGACCCACAAAGAGGTAAAACAGTGCAAGTAGATTCAAAAGTAATTTGGAAAAATGCCCTTTTAGTGACTATATGTTGATAGGCCAGTTAAACTTTAAAAAGGGAATCTGACTGATTCCAGGCATACTATTTATAAAATTATGTGAGCTTTCGATTAGAGTATCTAACGATAGAAATGGTGGCATTTGAAAAATTACATTGTCGGAATAGCTCAATGAATGTTTGACTCAGACTTGTACCTTTGGGTTCTTCCATTTTCTGGAGTATATTGCAGAAATCAATCAGGGTTTAGAAACTAAGACCCATTCATTAATTTATGGAAGGATAGAGAAATATATTTCTATGTGGGTGTACTTCCAATTTCAGAATGTTTTAAGAAGCAGAAGTTTTAAAAGTAAAGCATCAGAAAAAGAAAACGGGTCAGGCTGGGCTGGTGTGGCTCAGTGTTTGAAGTCAACCCATGGTAAGGGCACATGCCCAGGTTTTGGGCTCAGTCCCCAGTAGGGGGCGTGCAGGAGGCAGCCGATCAGTTATTCTCTCTCATCATTGATGTTTCTATCCCTCTATCCTTCTCCCTTCCTCTCTCTGAAATCAATAAAAAAAATTAAAGAAAAAGGTCAGAGCTGAAATATTCCTTAATATCATCCAGTATTCTGTGTGTGTATGTGTGAGAATTTCTTCAGTAGTTTCAAAAAAGTGTTTTTACAGTTGGTATGTTGAAACAGGATCCAAATACTGTCCACACATTGGTTGATATGTCCTTGAGTCTTCCTTTATCTATAACAGTTTTCTCCTGTTTTTCCCCTCATGCCTTTTGAAAAAAAAATATTCTATTCATTTTCTAACTATGCTACAGTCAGTGAGAGTAGGAAGTATTATTTCAGCACTAAGAATTATGCCTGGCACCCATAGACAATATTTATTAAATAATGTTAATAATACTCAAGGTCTGTGTTTTGTCCCCACAGGTTGATCCAAAAGACTACATGTTCAGTGGACTGAAGAATGAAACAGTGGGTCGCTTACCTGGGAAAGTGGCAGGACAACAGTTTCTCATTCAAGACTGTGAGAGCTGTAACATCTATATTTTTGATCACTCTGCTACAATTACTATTGATGACTGTACCAACTGCATCATTTTTCTGGGACCTGTGAAAGGCAGTGTGTTTTTCCGCAATTGCAGAGATTGCAAGTGCGCACTGGCCTGCCAACAGTTTCGTGTGCGGGACTGTAGAAAGCTGGAAGTCTTTTTGTGCTGTGCCACTCAACCCATTATTGAGTCTTCCACAAATATCAAGTTTGGCTGTTTTCAATGGTACTACCCTGAATTAGCTTTCCAGTTCAAAGATGCAGGGCTAAGTATCTTCAATAATAACTGGAGTAATATCCATGACTTTACACCTGTGTCTGGAGAAGTCAACTGGAGCCTTCTTCCAGAAAATGCTGTTATTCACAACTATGTTCCTCTGCCTACTACCAATGAGCTCCAAGCTGTCCGCATTTCCACAGAAGCCAATAGAAGTATCGTTCCTGTAACCCACGGTCAGAGACAGAAGAACAGTGATGAGTCATGCCTAGTGGTATTATTTGCTGGTGATTATACTATCGCAAATGCCATGAAACTAATTGATGAGGTAAGGAGAGAGAGAGGAGAGAGATGAACATACACCTGGTTAGAAACACACCACTTTGCAGAGAACTTTCATTCTTTTCAACTTGGCTATGAGAAATACAGATAATCCTTAAATTATAGTCTTTTCCCCCCTACAGATTTATCTGTAAGCTGAATGTTTAGGTTTCAAAATATTTTCCCAAAGAAAATTTTTAAAAATATAATCCCATTCAGTAAGCATTTATTAAGCACGTATTACATGCGAGTTACTCTGTTACTATATTTCATTGATTATAGGATGCCCATTTGTTTTTGTACATTTTTGTTATCTCAAATGCATCTTACAATTGATGGCAACTTAGAGCTGTTGAAATCTAGTATATGCTGGGGTTGGAGATACATTGACAAAATTCTCTGCCCTCAAAGAACTTCCATTCTTTATAATAAATGAATTCCACGGAAGTTCACAAAGTGTAGTACTGCATAGTAAAGCTTGACCTTTTATAATTATTTAGTGGGGAAATTTACTTCTGGTTTTAATTGGTCAGGAAGTGGGAAAGACATTTAGGAATACAACTTTCAGAGCCTGTTGTGACCATGAGAGCAACCTTTACATTACTTTCCTTTTTGTCCTTTGCCCTATTGCCATTAAGGAGAAATTGGTGCAGAAGAATGAGGTGGGAGCTAGGATAGCAGAGGTCATGGGCTCATGAACAGGGGCTTTTGGTGAGTTTGTGAATAGAGAAAGGTTCTTTGGGTAGCAGCTTCCACTTGAAATATAACTAGGGCTGTAGGGGCTCCAGAAGCAGCAGTTCCTGTGTTGATAGGTGCTCCTTTAGGGAGGCAGTGGCAGTATTTCTGATTATCCATTCATCAGACATTCTTCAGGAGGAGTCTGTTTGAATTTAAAAAGTCAAACTTACATGGAATGGAGAAGTGAATGGAAATATCAGCAAGTCTCTTTTGATTAGACTTTTAAAGAGTTGTAACAGTTATGTCAAAAGGAACAATTTTAGGGAAAAAACGCTAAAAATGACTACCTTTTGTAGATATACAGTCTACAATGTAGAAAACTCATGTCTGGAATTTTGTTTCCGTTATTTCTACAAATTAAACATGTCATAATGTTTTTTTTTCTTTTATAGATAGGAAGTATAAAACTTGAGAGGGTCCAGAAAAGCTGGGTAAAGCAAAAAGCACCTTTCATAGGGAGTCAAGAGAAGTACTGGGCCTTGGTTATTTCACCTAAAAATCAGTTTCGCTGGCTGTTACTTAGATGACAGATATGCACAGGATAAATTAGAATAAATCTAATTTGAATTGTTTAGAAGTGTTACATAATTCAAGTTGGGTAGTTACCACTATTTTCAAGTCTCTAAAAGTAGAATAATTTTCATGAAAAAGAGTCTCTTCAAATATTTACAGTGAAATCATGTTTCAGAGTTCATTATTTGTTTTTAGGTAATGGTATTTTGAATTAGTCATCTTACTTTTGTCAGTTTATGTGTCTGACTATAAAATGAGAGGTAACGAGCAGTCTAGAAAATTAGAAACAGATGTAGGATTGTTTTAGGTAATATTGCAGTCATCATCTGGCAGTGATGTCTATGTAATTTTCTGCTACTTTTTAATTTTTTCCTGAGTTAGCATTGAGGGCTGTGAAAAGATAATTTGAGTTTGAATCCAATTTGATGGAATGGGAATAATGTAGTCATAGGATGAAATACTATTAATCATTAAAACTGATATTATAGAATAACTGGAAAATGTTCACAGTTATGTGGAAAAGTTGTAGATTATATAAGTATCTGATCTATTTTAAGTAGGTAAGTCTCAAAAGTTATAGATACTAAAACATTAACAGTTATGGTTATTCTTAGGAAGTGAATTAAGCAAAGGGTATTTTCATTTTTGTAGTTCTATGGACCTTGCAATGAACATGTATTATTTCTGTAATGGGGGAAAGTAAACTTGGGAGGGTAAAAGGTAGTATGGAAAGGAAGTATGCCCATATGGCAGTGACGTCTTTGAGTATGCATCTTGGTTGATGTTTGGGTTTTTTTTCAAATGTTCTTTATTGAGCATATATGTTACTTTCCTATTAAAAACCCAGTACACTTTGCTAAAAAGTGAAGTGGTTAAATGACTGCATTTTAAAAAGTAATAATTATTTTAAAAATTAATATGCACTCATTGAAGAAAACTATAGAAATAAAGAAGAGTAGAAATATGTTTAAAAATCATAATATACTTACTGTACTTTGAATAGTCTTTTAAAGAATATTCTTTTTAAGAACAGTCTTTTTTATTTAGTCTGTAATGAGATTAATTGGTTTTTAAATATATATGTGTTTTTATTTTTGACAATATTACAGATAATCCCACATTTTCCCCTGCTTTACCTCCCTCCGCCCAGCCCCTATAACCCCCCTCCAGGCCTTCACCACACTATTATCTGTGTCCATGGACTTTGCATACAAGTATATAAGTTCTTTGGTTAACCTCTTCCCGCTCCCCCAGATATGTCAGTCTGTTCCATGCCTCCGTGCCTCAGGACTAATTATTTTATTAGATTACACAAATAAGTGATATCATGTGATATTTGTCTTCTCTGACTGGCTTATTTCACTTGGCATAATAAATTTCAGGTCCATCCATACTGTTGCAAAGAGTAAGAGATCCTTCTTTTATACAGCTGCATAGTATTTGAGTAATTAGATTTAAAAAAATATATGTTTTTTATTGATTTCAGAGAGGAAAAGAGAGGGAGAGATAGAAACATCAATGATGAGAGAGATTCATTGATCGGCTGCCTCCTGCATGCCCGCTACTAGGGATTGAGCCTGCAACCTGGGCATGTGCCTTGACCAGGAATTGAACCATGACCTCCTGGTTTATGGGCTAGTGCTCAACCACTGAGCAACACCAGCTGGGCTCAATCAATTGGGTTTTAATCATAACTCAGTTACTTAATAGTTGTGTGATCTTGGGCAGGTTTCTTAACCACTCTGTGCCTTAGTTTTCTTATCTGTAAAATGAGGATAATAATAGTGCCTAAAGTGCATAAAATGCCTGGTACAGAGTAAGTACTCCATAAATATAATCTATCATTATTGTGCTATGCTCTATAAATTTGTATCATGTTTTTAAAAATTAACATTGTTATACAAGCTTTTCCCCATTTTATTATTTGTTATGTTTAATGAACTATGGTATTTTATCATGTCAATGCACCATAATTTACTTAACCGTTCTCCTTTCGTTATCACAAAACTAAGGTTTCCATCTATTCAAAAAAATCTTAATTATATTTAAAACCCTTTGCGGTCCAATTTCATTTTTGGAATTCAAACAGTCTGGTCCAAATTAATTGACGGGATTGAATGTTGAACCGGTTTGCAGTGTCGACCTCAGCCTCGACGTTGGACCTGCTCCTAGCGCCTGGTGTGTCGAGTCAGCCTCGACGTTGGACCGAAAAGGGTTAAAATTTTGAGGGATCATTCACATTTGTTTGATCCTTAATCTTAGCAGTAGGCATTGTGTATCAGTTCTTAAGCAGAACCACCCATCTGGAAGAAGGAATCTTGTATATGTGAAAACCTGTTTAGCAAACAACCCAAATTAGAGTTATAACTAAAACAAAACTCAGCATACTGTGTCATATTTTATACAGAAATGTACTAGGAAATATTGTTTTAATCTCAGAAGGTCATTTTAAAATCTAAGTGAAATTCTGTTTTCCACAGATGGTTCATTTAGGTTTTTTCCTGATTCGGACAAAGGAAGTATCCATGAAAGCTGAGGATGCTGAGAGGGTTTTTCGGGAAAGAGCACCTGAATTCCTTCAACTTCTGGACAAAGGTACCTTCTGGCTGATTGGTACACTTTTGTACTTATCCTCTTGAGATGCTGATTTGGTTTACTCTGGCCTTTAGCTTTTCTCTTACATTGCCTTCTCTTTCTCACTTGTTTTGTGTGTTTTCCTACTACTATTCAGAAATGTCAAAATTTCACATCATTCAAAAAGACCTATATGATAATTAGAAATCAGACATTACATTTTTTCTATTCTATTGCTTTAGTTCTGAAAAAATCACATTTATTATGTGTTTTATTATTTTTTATTATTTTATTATTGTATTATTATACTGTCCAGAATTACAAAGCACTTGATAAGGATTCTTTCTGTCTTCAGTGTGCTTTGACCATACATGAAAAGTAAGAAATATAATTAAAATGGTATAGTATTTTATATAGTTGATATGATTGATTAATTTCCCATGCAAAAATAGGATTGTTTACCCCAGTGGGCAAATGCTACCAGTACATTTCAGATATTGAAAATATGTCTGCAAAAAGAGGATCTAGAGTTAGTGTGACTTTCTGAAGGGTTGCTGTCTGCCTATATGTATTGAAGATGTGCTGATTCTGGAGGACAGAGTACTGTTTTTCTTTGAGATGGGAACATTGTTTGCTTAAGGCCCTTAAGTATGATAATGGTATTGTGGTTATGTAGGCGATGCATGCTGATGTGTTATGATATCTGTTGTTTTCAAATGGCTCAGCAAAACAAAATCGAAGTGTGTGTGCTCATGCATGTGTAGCATATGATAAAGCAAATCAATATATAACCTTATTGTATGTGTGTCTGTTTAAAGACACCTTTAGTATGTATTATTGATTCATTAGCATTGAACTTAGAGCCAGCAGCACTATAACTCAGGCCTAAATGAAGCTTCCCTAACAGCTATTTTCTCTGTAAGATATATCACAGTCTTTCTAAACTTAGGAACATTATACAGCACTTCAGCACTACATTTGTGGGCCATTTAAAATAGCAAAATCACAACAAAAAGAACAAAATGTGGAAAATGTGGCACTAACTAGACTATGAAAAGGACACTTGTTTACAGAATGAATGCTGAAACAAGAAGCAAAGCATCACTTTGTTCATTTTCACCTGGGACCATGCATGTCAGGCAACTTTTTTATGCCACTCTGTGAGTGTCCACAAATGACCATGAAGAAACTTTTATTGATTTTGGGGTCACAAATAAATTTTTCCAGGTAAGCAGATTCACAAATAAAGAATTCACAAATAATGAGGATCAACTGTATATGTATTTCATGTTAAAAATTTTCCTTTAAGCACTGCTTTAAGCATCCAGCAAATTTTGATCTGATCTATTTTCATTTAATTCAGGGTTTGGCAAAATATGGCCTCCTGTATGTTTCATAAATGAAGTTTTATTTGGGGCACAGCCACACTCATTATTGTATCTACTAGAGGCCCAGTGTTTGAAATTCGTGCACCCGGGGGGTGTCCCTCAGCCCAGCCTGCGCCCTCTCACAGTCCAGGAGCCCTCAGGGGATGTCCGACTGCCACGGAGGCAAGAGGCACTCCCGCCACCACTGCTGCGCTTGCCAGCTGTGACCCCAGCTTCTGGCTAAGTAGCGCTCCCCCTGTGGGAGCACACTGACCACCAGGGGGAAGCTCCTGCGTTTAGTGTCTGCCCCCTGGTGGTCAGTGCACATCATAGCAACCAGTTGTTCTGCCATTTGGTCAATTTGCATATTAGGGTTTTATTATATAGGATTGTTTTGTTGATTTCCTACCTGGTCCTTTATAGAAAAAGTATATTGGCCTCCCCAACCCCCCCCCCATGTAGTTCAGAATATTTTTTAGTTTCCCTTGAGACTTTTCACTTAATCCATGGATTATTTAGAATTATATTGTTTAATTTCTAAACATTTGGAGATTGTCCAGATGTGTTTCTGTAATAGATTTGTAGATTGTTATTATGGTCTGAAAATACACATTGTATAATTTCTATTTTCTTTACTTAAGGTTTGTTTTGTGGTACAGATTATAGTGTATCTTGGCGAATATTCCATATACATGTGAGGAGAATGTATAATCTGCTTTTGTTGGGCCTCTATAGAGGCCCACTAGGTCAATTTGGTTGATAGTGTTATTCAGGTCATCTATATCCTTACTGATTTTCTGCTTACTTGTTCTATGAATTAAAGAGAGAGGAGTGTCAAACTCTCCAACTATCATTGTGGATTTGTCCATTTCTCTTTTCAGATCCTATCAGGTTTTGCTGTGAAACTTTGTTGTTAGATTCATACACATTTAGGATTGTTATGTCTTCTTGGAGAGTCCTTTATGATTATGTAATGTCCCTTTTTGTCTCTGATAATCCTCCTTGTTCTGAAATCTACTTTGCCTGACATATATAGCTACTCCAGCTTTTGTTTGGTTGTTAGTGTTTCATCATATACTAGAGGCCCGGTGCACGAATTTGTGCACCAGTGGGGTCCCTCGGCCTAGCCTGCAGGATCAGGCCGAAACCAGCTCTCCAACATCCCCCAAGGGGTCCTGGATTGCAAGAGGGCGCAGGCCAGGCCAAGGGACCCCACTGGTGCACGACCAGGGCCAGGGAGAGACATGGGAGGTTGGCCAGCTGGGGAGGGACCACAGAGGGCTCCAGGGCGTGTCCAGCCTGTCTCGTTCAATCCTGATCAGCCAGACCCCAGCAGCAAGCTAACCTACCGGTTGGAGCATCTGCCCCCCCAGTGGTCAGGGCACGTCATAGCCAGTGGTTGAGCAGCCTTAGTATATCATAGCATATTACGCTTTGATTGGTTGAACAGATGACCGGACACTTAGCATATTAGGCTTTTATTATATAGGATCTTTATCCCTTTTAACCTTTCAAAGTCTATATATCTAAAGTGAATTTTTTGTAGACAGCATATAGTTGGTTCTTGCTTTTTAATCCTGTCTGACAGTCACTCTTTTAACTGGTATATTTAGACCATTCACATTGAAAAGGATTGATATAGTTGGATCGACATCTACCATCTTGCTAGCTGCTTTCTGTTCCATTTGTTCTTTCTTTTTACCACTTTTTGTTTAATTGGCCATTTTTTTATAACTCCATTTTACCTCTATTGACTTATTGTTTCTACCTTTTATATAATGGTTGCCTTAGGTTTTACAGCATATATATTTGAGTCCACCTTATAGTAATATTATACCACTTCACCTATAGTATACACTGAGTGGCCAGATTATTATGACCACCCTATCAGTACTTCATTGGGCCACCTTTTGCCTTCAGTACTGTGGTGATTCTTCTTGGCATTGACTCCACGAGATGTTGACAGGTGATGCAATGACTCTGACACCATGCCTGATGAATAGCACTGTCCAGTTCTGTGAGATTTGATGGTTGTGGAACCAGCTGCCTAATGGCTCTTTTAACTTCGTCCCACAAATGCTCAATTGGATTGAGATCTGGTGATTGTGGGGGCCACCTAAGCAAGGTAAAGTCTCCCTCATGTTCTTGAAACCACTCCTGCACAATACGAGCACCGTGGCATGGCGCCTTGTCTGGTTGGAAGAAGCCATCTCCATTGGGATACGCCATCAACATGATAGGATGAACTTGATCAGCAATGATACTTAGGTATGTTGTGCTATTCAGATGTTTATAATGGTCTGGCCCTCTAGCAACTTCAGCGCGAAATTATAGCTAATTTGCCCACAAACGTCAGGTGGTCATAATAATCTGGCCACTCAGTGTATAAGGTCCTAATAACATTATATACTCAAATCTTTCCTCCCATCTCTGTATCATTATTACATATCTTACTGTTGCATATGCTACAAATATCTAATACACTATTGTTATTTAAACTGTTAGTTATTTTTAAAAGAATTAAAAATAATAAAAATATAGATAATATTTTACTGGAGGCTTTAGAGCAGAAGAATGTCATGGTCCCTTTAAAATGTAACTTTTATCATTCTGCTTGCTCTAAGGGGGAAGCAGAGAGCCATCTGGAGGCTGTTGCTGTAATCTAATTGAGACATGGTAGTGGCTTGTTCCAAGGTCATGTTAGATTACACAGAAGACTTTATTAGATAGGGCATTCAGGAATCTTTTTTGTTTACTTCAAAGTCTCACAATCTTTTTGACAGTTCAAATATTTAGATTTCAAGCTTCTGCGAACTATTTGATAAGACGTACACATTAAAACACTAAAAGCATGACTAATGATCCTTGTTGACCTCATAGTTCAGTTTGAAATAAACACTGAAATTGTAGTTATCATTATTAGATAGAAAGACAAATAGGACTTCTTAAAGAGTACATTGTCAGCATTGTAGTTTTTTAGTTTAGGATTGTCCATACATATTAATCAAAATTGATGCACTTGTCTTCCTTTTTTGTTAGTGATTGTTGACAAATTATTAGGTCACTTACCAGAAGCTCATAATATTCTATTCAAAAAAATATCAACCAAGTTTCACATTTGGGTAATTCTACCAAAATTGGATTTCTGAATTATGGATTATGTTGTCTTTGTAGAATGCAGGTACTTTCAGTAATAAATGTCTGACTTTTAAAAGTATATCTACTGTATATCCTTGTACTGATCCTGACTAAACGCATACTGTATTCTACCTTAATTCAAACTTTCCACTTTCTGCAAAACTGGAAACGCTGCATTTATTATCAACTTTTTCTTTTCTCAGTATTTATTTTGTTTAAAATGCTTTTTAAGTCCTTTTGCAGATTTACAAATGTACTATCTCTATTCAGAAGTACAGAGTACAATGCCTCATGTGTGCCCATCCCATTTTATCAACTTTTTGCCATTCTTGAAAAAAATAATTTATATTCTTTTTGCTGAAATATTTTAATCAAATTTTAATGTCTTGTCATTTCACCTCTACATATTAGTGTGTGTCTTCTTAAACAAAATTAAAAACAGGTGTTTTCTTAAGTAATCACAATATATTATGACATCTATTTCTTGCCTCAGGAGTTGCAAAATGATCGTTTTCTAATCATGTCACTACCTCTATATTTAATAATGGATGTTAACAGAACTTCTTGTACAAAAGAACTGTTTGGTTAATTTGAAATACGCTTCATGATTAACAATTCCTTAACCTCATCGAATAACCAGTCCATACCCAAATTTCCCTAATTGTCTAAAAACATTCTTTATGTATTCTTTAAAATACTTTTATTGATTTCAGAGAGAAAGGTAGAGAAAGAGAGAGAGAGAAACATCAATGATGAGAGAGAATCATTAATCAGCTGTCTCCTGCACACCCCCTACTGGGGATCAAGCCCCCAACCCAGGCCTGTGCCCTGACCGGGAATCAAACTGTGACCTCCTGGTTCATAGGTCAACGCTCAACCACTGAGCCATGTCGGCTGGGTTCTTTATGTATTTTTATAGTTAATGTGATCCAGATCTAAAATTGTCCCACTCACTGTATGTCATTTTTTGTATCACTCTTCATGAGAAACGGGTGTCTCCCTCTCCCCCTTTTGTCTTGTAAAAGAAACCTGGTCATTTGTCCTGTGTGCCTGGGTGTGTTTAATTTGTTCCTCTACAGATCTTGTAGACTATAAGTTAGATCAAAGCCTTGTTTACATTCACGTTTAGGGGTTCTTTTGGGCAAGAATATTTCACAGGTGGTACTGTTTCCTATATCATTACATGAGAGGGCACATAACTTGATTATTGCACTTTTAGTGATACTAGAATTGATTAAGTTCAGCTGCTGACAATCTTCTTTTTGAAGTTTCTTATCACTCTTCCCTGTGGGATGCTAAAAACATTGATGATTGTTGCCTGATTCAATTATTTTATTAGGAGTTGCAAAATGATCATTTTCTAATCATGTCACTACCTCTATATTTAATAATGGATGTTAACAGAACTTCTTGTACAGAAGAACTGTTTGGTTAATTTGAAATATGCTTCATATCAGAAAAGCAGAATAAATAAAGGGAAAATAAGCATTAATTTTCAAAGTAATAATTTGGTGCCCTAGCAACCTATAGTAGTATCCAATGAATTTTCTTTGTTTCTCTCTTTTCTAAATATCATTAGTAGCTCATGAATTTTTATATATTCAGTATGTTTTAATAAATTGCAGTCATTATTCCTTCTGATCTCACCGAGGCTCATCTTTGGCCATTTGGAGCTCCTTCAAGTTGGCTCCTGTGTCCTCTTGATACAACCCCATTGGCCTTTGATAGCCTCATTGCTTTTTGGCTCAACAAGATATTCCTGGTTGATCTTACCCATTTCTTGCCTCAGACACAGAATCGTCCATTTTTCTGAGTTACCTTCTTTTCTTTACTCAGCACCTGTCTTGATCTACACTCTGTGATGCTGAAAAACCCACACTTTAATTTGTTCTCTGTATCTAATTGTATAGTTGACTGTCGATGTAGCCTACCTTTTCTGTATTTGTTGTCTATGTTAAATCACAGGCCCTCAGTGATTTTTAGTTATTTAGTGGGATATTTTCCCTCATTCATATACCTTGCCCTGTGGCACATGCCTACATTCATCTTAGCATTTCATTACTTAGTACTTCATCATTCTCTGTTGTTCTGTATTTGTTTAATGGGTTTTTTTCAAGAAATGTGTAATTTCATGGAGGTCAGGACTTCTCCATTACTGTAGGAGATAAAAAGCAAATCTATTAAGAATACAGTGATAGCTGAATAAATATTAATTGAATATTTTGCTTGGCTGACTTGTGGCCATGTTTGCCAACAGTTTGATACTGGGTAGTGCCAATGCTACATTTAAATCCAGAAATTAAAGTACAGGTGGTTTAAAAGTATATAAATTAATGTATGAGAGAGGAAGCATAAATATTTTCAGAGAATTAAAAAAAAGAACACTTGGTGATTGGATTTAGAATGTAGTTTTAAGGCTCACTCAAGAAATATATTTCACATAGTCATTACTTTTGGTGCCTGGCTTCAATTCCTACTTGGCTTAGCTTCATTATTGGTGGCCCAGAACTTGGCTGGTAAGTTGGAGAGTTGGAAGCAAGGCTGGCTGCCTGGCAAAACTTACTTATGTTGACTTGAATTGCTTTTGATCTTTTCTGTCATTTGTCAACTGCTTTTTGTACTGCTAAATGGGTGGGCTTTTAATGGTTTTTATAGATGAATGAAAACTAGAAAAGCCAGACTATTCACAACACTGCGATAGTCCACCCTGGCTGGTATGGCTCAGTTGGTTGGATTATTGTCGTCCCACCCACCAAAAGGTTGCAGGATTGATTCCAGATCAGGGCACATACCCAAGTTGCAAGTCTGGCTCGTATAGGGAGGCAACCAATTAATATTTCTCTCTCTCTCTCTCTCTCTCTCTCTCTCTCTCTCGCTCATATGGGGATGCAACCGATTGATGGATCAATGTTTCTTTCTCTCTCTTTCCCCTCTTCCTCCCTCCCTTCTTCTCTCCAAAATCAATTTAAAATGTGATAGTCCTATAGTAGCACTGAAGCTACCCATCATGTGATGAGACTCTATGTTAATTTGTACTATAATTATTGTAGGAAGAAGTAGCTTAAGTGACATTCCATCTACCTACTTCCTTCTTCCTTTTCTTTTACTTCCAAAGAAGCTAGAGATTCTTTAGGGAAGTACAAAAAGAATAATTTTAGAATAGATTTGTATTCTTGATAAGACAACACTTCTTCGGTTTGCTTATAGGTCCTGTTATTGCCTTGGAGTTTAATGGAGATCGTGTTGTAGAAGATTGTCAAAATGTTGTCAACGAGATATTCAAGAGCACCAAGGTACAAGATTTCATTGACTGTATTTCTTCTTTTTTAACCCCATCCTGAGCTGAGTTCAGCATGACTCAGTACTGCTGTTCTTCTGGCCACTGGCCCTGACATCCCTTGAAGACCCCAGATACTCACCTAGGCCCGCATTCCCCTGGTGAGAGGGCACCCTGCCTGGGCTGCTTAGAGTGGCTCTACTGCCAAGCAGACCTTGACCCAGTCGTGGGCAAACTACGGCCCGCGGGCCAGATCCGGCCCGTTTGAAATGAATAAAACTAAAAAAAAAAAAGACCGTACCCTTTTATGTAATGATGTTTACTTTGAATTTATATTAGTTCACACAAACACTCCATCTATGCTTTTGTTCCGGCCCTCCGGTCCAGTTTAAGAACCCATTGTGTGCCCTGACTGGTTTGGCTCAGTGGATAGAGCATCAGCCTGCAGACTGAAGAACCCATTGTGGCCCTCAAGTCAAAAAGTTTGCCCACCCCTGCCCTGACCTCTTCCCTGATACTTCAACCTGCTGTTAGCCTCCATTAGGGCACTTACATAGGGTCAAGTTCCTGTCCTTTACCCCCATAATAACAGAGTTCTCCTTGAAGGCTGTCCTTGTTTGAGCCAGCTCCTCCTCACAAACCCCAGCCTGGACCTGGCACACTTTTTAAAAAATGTACTTTGATCAAAAACAGACATCCCATCCACAGGATCCCAGAATCCAGGGCTTTTCTTTGTGATCTCAAAGGAGCACATGTAAGGCAAGGCAGGGACAATTTCAGAGAGACTGTTTCAGAATCAGAGAGAATTTCCAGCATCTCTGGCCGCTTTCAAATCAGTCTCCAGGAAATTCAGCTTCAGAGAGACCCCAAAGCCTCACGTGTGTCATCTCACCTCTCCCAATATCATCTCCAAGAAAAACAGTGGTCCCCTGAAATAGCCCCAAGGTATTCCAAGGGTCCCAGACTCCTTCTCAAGGGCTCTCCAAGACCCCCTACCTCTAACAAAAGCCCCTAGTAGGCTTCTAGAAACTTCCTTCTCCCCCACTCCTAGGGGTGAACCCCAAGACTCTAGAACAACTGCCCTTTTAATCTTGAAAATCACCTCAAGGGCCTAAAGACCTCCCCCAGGAAGTTTCCAGAAAAATAGAGACTTCCATTGTGAACGGCAAGGCTACAGAAATGCTCCCACTTTTGAGGGAACGCCAGAGCTCCCGTCCAACCCATCTTCTAGAGAGATCTCCAAGGTTCCAGAAATATCTCACTGTCTTCCAAACTTCCCAATGATCTGGGACCTCCTCATCTACCAAAGCAAAACCTAGTAATCCAGAGGCCTCTGCACCTATAAGGAACCGCCAGCGCTCCAAAAAAGTCCATACTCAGACAACCTCAGAATCCAACCTGCTCCTGTGATACCTCCAGGACCCTAAGATCATTATTTTACAGGGCTCCCAGTGTCCCCATTAATCTTCCACATGCCAGGGAGACCCCCAGAATCCCTTGACTACCCAGAATCAGCCCTAGACCCTTGTATCTCCCGAACACCCCCCCCCCCACTTCCTAATTCCCCATTTCACAATAGCCTTAGAGCTACAGACAACTACAGGCACACATGACTTCCCCATCTCCTAGGCAGGGTTCTGAGACCGACTAGTATTTATATTTCAATCAAACCTTTTCATTTCCTTTTCCTTACAATCAAATTGTACTTTTTAGGCCTAGAGTTGTATGGAATTTTTAAAAAGCAGATCATGATTTTTAGAACCTGCAATAAATAATTGGAAGCTAAGCTTTGGTTTTTCCTTGCCAAACTAAAACATTAATTGCTTACACACTTTAAATAAGAATGTACTTATTAAAAACCAATAATACTTGTTTCTAAAGTGAAAAATCTCATCAAAAGCATCTTCAAGTCCTTTTTTAAAAAATAGTGAATGATACACAGATGGTTTAACTTAATAACTTTTAGACTTTAAGTGATAGGCATTCAGTAGGTACCATACTTCGAGAGATATACTTTACCTTACTTTCTCGTAAGCTTGACAGCTGTAGGGAGTCACAGCTCCCAGTCAGCCCTGCCATCACAAGGGTAAACAACCAATACTCTACAGTGTGTATTCATTGTGTTAGGTTACTTTGTCCAACTGTAGGCTAATGTACGTGTTCTGAACACGTTTAAGATAGATAGGCTAAGTTATGATGTTCGGTAGGTTAAGTGGATTAAATGCATTTTCAACTTATGCTATTTTTTAAAAATACAATAACCATTTTTTTTTTTTGCTCACAATTTTTTCAAATGTTTTTATTAATTTCAGAGAGAGGGAGGGAAAGGGATAGAAACATCAATGATGAGAATCATTGATCATCTGCCTCCTGCACGCCCCCTACTGGGGATCCAGCCTGAAACCCAGGCATGGAACCGGGCCCTTCTGATTCATGGATCAATGCTCAACTACTGAACCACACTGGCTGGGCAACTTATGCTATTTTTAACTTATGATGAGCTTATCTGTATTTCTAACATTATATATTTTATACCAGGAGTGGGGAACGTCCGGCCTTTGGGTCATATAAGGCCCGTGAAATCATTTGGCCTGGCCCTGCCAAGACATTAGGGGTGAATTAAATGTTTGACCAAATACAACAGGTTAATTTTTAAGTTGATAATTTTGTCTGGCCCAAGAATGATGTTATAAATATCTAAATCGTCCTTGGCAGGAAAAAGGTTCCCCACCCCTGCTTTAGACAGATGATCCCATTGCCCAGTGTTCATTTTTATTTGTTTCAGTAATGCTTCCTCAAAAATTGAACTGGAGCTTTATCTAGAAATCATTACAAATAGGTATTTTCTAGATATGTTGATGAAGTTGTGTATTTAAGAATTTCAGACTTAATGTAACTTAAAAAAAACAAACATGTAAAAGGATTAAATGAGTATATGTGTAACTGATTATTTTTTATAAATATACTAGAGGTCCAGTGCACGAATTCATGCACCAGTGGAGTCCCTCAGCCTGACCTATGGGATCTGGCCGAAACCGGCTCTTCAACATCCCCCAGGGGGTCCCCAGTTGTGAAAGGGTGCAGGCCAAGCCAAGGGACCCCATCGGTGCATGATCGGGGCTGGGAAGAGATGCGGGAGGTGGACCAGCCAGGAAGGGACCACGAGAGGGCTCCAGGGCATGTCTGGCCCATCTCGCTCAGTCCCGATTGGCCAAACCCCAGCAGCAAGCTAACCTACAGGTCAGAGTGTCTGCCCCCTGGTGGTCAGTGCATGTAATAGCGAGTGGTTGAACGGCTAACTGGTCAACTGGATACTTAGCATATTAGGCTTTTATTATATAGGATGAGAGGAAATTTGGGGGTTTTGTAGTCTGATTCGGCTTATGGTTCCTTGAATTTGCATAATTTAAAGTATTTTGTCTTTTACCTCATTTTATCATCACATACTATTTAAGGTTGGGGCAAATATAATGAGATTGAATAAAAAAGGAAACAGAGAAAATGGTTATAGGACTTGTTTTTAGGTCTGAATGAGTTAAAGATGATCTAATCCAACTTTCTCATTTTACAGATGTGGAAACAGCCCAGAGAGGTTTAGTAAATTTTCAGCATTGTACAGCTAGTTTATGATAAAGCTAGAATGGAACTCAGGTCTCTTCTGTTTCCCGGCTGACATTTGTAAAAGCTTTTTTTTAAAGGATTCTATTGCTTTATTGTTGTTCAGAAAGTAGTTCATTTTAAATTGGTAATGTATCTTTAGCAGCTTTAAAAAAAGATAATCTCAAGTTTTGCTTCTCAGCCTATTGAAATTATTTATAGAAAATAAAAAACTAAAAGTTCTTTAAATACAACTCTATTCAGTAGCTTTCATAATGAGTGTTGTATATTCTAAAACAGTAAAATCCCAAATGTAATAAAATACAAGTGAAGTATTATGAAAGCAAAGACCTTAATTACATCATAAGTGCTTTTAAAGGAGCTTAATTTACATTATAGTTACTGAAACTATTTTGCATGGATTCTACAGAAAATCTACACATGAAATATTATAAATGATGTGCTTGAATTTATTTTAAATAGCAAGCTTATGACTTTGTTCTGTGGAGAACATGGGCTTTGGAATTTGGGGATTACTAGTATTTATTTTTGTTTCTTTTATATTTAAAATAGACGTTTGTGTCACAAAGCAAGGAGACAGCATCTAGAGATATAGACGGCTTCTACAACTTTGCTGATATACAGATGGGAATATGAAGTGCACCGTGGAACCAGGGACTTGGTATTAAAGCCCTTCTCACCTTGTATATTACCAACGGCTTCTACCAAGGCTAACATTGTTAAAGTTGATTCTTCAATAAATTATTAAATACTGCATCATTTACTTGAGGTTCAAAAATAGTTCATTTTAAATTAAGTTGTTGTTTTGTTTTTTTAAGAATTTGGTCCTTCACTGGGCCTGATTTTATTTTTCTATTTTTTTAAGTATGTTTTTATTGATGTTTAGAGAGAGGAGGAAGTAGAGGGATAAATAGAAACATCGATCGGCTGCCTCCTACATGCCCCCTACTGAGGATGGAGCCCACAACCTGGGCATGTGCCCTGACCGGAATCGAACAGTGTCCTCCTGGTTTATAGATCAGTGCTCAACCACTGAGCCACACAGGCCAGGCTTAAATGAAGTAGCTTTAATCAGCTTAAAAACTAACCCACTTCAATAAACTTGCAGTTTTGATTCTCTGCATTTGATATTGTTATTAGAAAATAGAAGTGGCTAACAGTTCGTTTTAATCCTAAATGTTCTTTCAAATCTCTAATAATTTAAACTTTCCTCAGTGTTCCATGATATTTGTTTGAGAATACATTCCATTGCTTATTTTCTTTTTTAATTTAGAGGGATTTGTTACTAGTTGATCAATTAGAATGAACCTATGTGCATTTTTTCATGTACACATATCCAGTTAAAGAATTGATTCCCAGTTGCTTAATATGGCAAATGAGAGTCTGTACACAAACTTGACATACTTATAAATTGAATTTTTAAATGAATAGGTATTTGATAACTGGTTTTGCAAGTAACCCTACTAATTGATGTTGGTAAAGCTGTTTAAAGACTACTTTGTGAGTAGTATGACTATTTGAATAATTTCCACCCTGTTCAGTTTTTTACTATAACTGCTAGATGACTCTTCTGCTTTCTGGTAAGAAAAGATATATGCAACACTAAGACTGTAGAAGCCCAATCACCAGCAGTTTTCAAAAAGATGATTACTGTCTTATCAGCTCTTGTGAGATATTAGTAGAATTGGAATAAAACCTTGTGATATTCAGGTAAGACATACTTAGGTATGATGATAAGCTATATAGATTAAAAAGCTAGATAAATTTGATTTTCATTAAATATGCCACTCATAGCAAGTAATGTTCAAGCATGATAAAAATTATTTGGTTGCTTTAAAGCATCATTCTCCAAGTCAACCTACCTAATAATTTGCCAGGAGGCAGGGGATATTTGTTTAAAAGTCCAGTTGTTGGAACCAATCCCCAGATGCACCGTTTCAGTCTCCAGGGGAAACGCTGTTTTAAGGGGTTTATTGTAATTTGAAGTAATCAGTTCAGAAGATACTGAGAGGTTGATCTTGTGTAAAGTGACTGAACCTACCACCCACATCTCGTATAGCAGCTAATAGGAAATAAACTTTTATAGGTCTATTTTTTAAAAGAACCTTAAATTTAATTCTATTTTGATAAAACAAAAACTGAAAATAGCCACTTGTAAAATTTCCTCTTATTGTTACTAAAAATGTATTTTCATGTTTAAACTGTTTTTTGGATATTTTCATATTAATTTATAACTGCTACATTTAATTGTGTATTGATGTCCAGAAATAATACATTAAAAGACTTTTCACTTTAAATTAGTAATATTGAGTTCTTACCCTGTGCCTGGCCTTGTGCTAACCATTAGCATTGCAATATTTCAATCTTTTCCTTAAGTTTATCTTCATTTTTGAAAGTATTACAAATGTCCCCTTTTACCCCCATGCCGAATTCCCCCAGGCCTACAATATTGTCTGTATCCATAGGTTATACATATATGCATATAAGTTCTTTGGTTAATCTCTTACCACCCACCCCACCCCACTTCCCTCTGAGATTCATCAGTCTGTTCCATGCCTCCAGGTCTCTGGATCTATTTTGTTTGTCAGTTTATTTTGTTCATTAGATTCCACATATAAGTGAGGTCATGTGATACTTGTCTGGCTAGCTTATTTCGCTTAGCATAATACCCTTCAGGTTCTTCCATGCTGTCTCAAAGAGTAAGAGACCCTTCTTTTCACAGCTGCATAGTGTTCCATGGTATAAATGTACCACAGCTTTTTTTATCCACTAATCTACTGATGGTCACTTGGGCTGTTTCCAGATCTTAGCTATTCTAAATTGTGCTGCTATGAACATAGGAATGCATACATTCTTTCTGATTAGTGTTTTGGGATTCTTAGGATATATTCCTAGAAGTGGAATGCAGTTCTATTTTTAATTTTTTGGGAAACTCCATACTGTTTTCCATAGAGGCTGCACCAGTCTGCATTCCCACCAGCAGTGAACTAGGGTTCCCTTTTCTCCCCATCTTGGCCAGCACTTGTTGTTTGTTGATTTATTGATGATAGCCATTCTGGCAGGTGCGAGGCAATACCTCGTTGTTGTTTTAATTTGCATCTCTCTGATGGTTAGTGACTTTGAGCATTTTTTCATGTCTCTTGGCCTTCTGTAGGTCTTTGGAGAAGTGTCTATTTAGGTCCTTTGCCCATTTTTGAATTGGATTGTCTTCCTTTGTTAAGTTGTCTGAGTTTCTTATATATTTTGGAAATTAAGCCTTATTGGATGTATCATTGGCAAATAAGTTCTCCCATGCAGTGGGCTCCTATTTCATTTTGTTGATGGTTTCTTTTGCTGTGCAGAAGCTTTTTATTTTGATGTAGTCCCATTTCTTTATTTTCTCCCTTGTTCTCCTTGCCTTAGGAGATGTATTGGCAAATATATTGCTACCAGAGATGTCTGAGATTTTGCTGCCTATAGTTTCTTCTAGGATTTTTATGTTTTCACGACTTACATTTAAGTCTTTTATCCATTTTGAGTTTATTCTTGTGTATGGTGTAAGTTGGTGGTCTAGTTTCATTTTTTTTTTTTTGCATGTACCTGTCCAATTATCCCAACACCATTTATTGAAGAGACTGTCTTGACTCCATTGTATGCTCTTGCCTCCTTTGTCAAATATTAATTGAGCATAATGGCTTGGGTCAATTTCTGGGGTCTCTGTTCTGTTCCGTTGGTTTATATGCCAGTTCTTAGGGCAGTACCAGGCTGTTTTGATTACAATGGCTTTATAGTATAATTTGATATCCAATATTGTGATCCTTCCTACTTTGTTTTTTCTTTCTCAAGATTGCTACAGCTATTCGGGGTCTTTTTTGTTCCATATAAATTTTTGGAGTATTTGTTCTAGATCTGTGAAATATGCCATTGGTATTTTAATAGGGATTGCGTTGAATCTGTAGATTGCTTTGAGTAGTATGGATATTTTACTGATGTTAATTCTTCCAATTCATGAACATGCTATGTTATTCCATTTGTTTATTTCTTCCTCTATTTCTTTTTCCAATGTCCTGTAGTTTTCCGAGTACAGGTCTTTTACCTCCTTGGTTAAGTTTATTCCTAAGTATCTCAAATTTTTTGTTACAGTGGTAAATGGGATTGTGTTTTTAGTTTCTCTTTTTGAGTATTCATTATTGGTGTATAAAAATGCCATCGATTTCTGGATGTTAATTTTGTGCCCTGCTACTTTGCAGAACTAAATCTAGTAGGTTTTTTTGGTTGAGTATTTAGGATTTTCTATGTACAATGACATGTCATCTGTGAATAATGACAGTTTCAACTCCTCCTTTTAATCTTTTCTAAAAGCATTCTACATATACTACATAATCATCCTCTCCTTTAAATCAAAACAGTTTCATAAGATGCAAATAAAAATTTGTGACAGGTTTAATATAGTTTTGATCATAATTTACAGATGAGCTTTGCAAGTAGGGGTCAGAGGGCATTAATTTTTCCCATAGTTAAGCTAAAATAAACATGTTCCTTCTAGTCATGATTACATTATTAAACCCCATTACTCACACTTAATCACAGTACTTTTTGTTTTCAAAAATATAATACAATGGTATGCAAAGCAGTAAATTAAGCTCTTTATTTTATCTATGATATTTTGGCAAAAACTCAGGAATATAACAAAAAAAGGAAGATATTGATTATAAATTATCACTAAATTTAGTATCTGTTAACCAAAGCCTAAATTTCTATATTCTTCAGTTAAATAAGAGCTTCTACCCAAGTCTGATTTGTCTTTAAGGACAGTCATTTGTCTTCCGAATATTTGAAAAGATTTTTTAAAATAGTGCTACGGTTGTTGTTTCTATAATTCTAAACTTTGATAGCAATTATAGTATACTACATTTCCTTTCTGAATAGCTTTTGAATTAATGTAAAATAGTATTTTTTAAGTTATACATGTGTAAACATTGAATTACCTTATTTCTCTTGTGTTGATAGTAGTGCTTATGTTTTAGTACTGTTTTTTGCTTCTGAATATTTGTGTAGCTTTTGTATGTAGTTTATCTACTGTTTATAAAACTTGATTTATAATAAATATTGTTCAAGTGAAAATGGCTAAACACTTATTTTTAAAGAACATTTCTATAACAAACATTTACTCATATATGTGCCAAAATTTGATCATGACACAAATTTTTAATGATAAAAATAGAATAAAATTTTCTAATCTTTGTCTCATGTTAATGAGAAGTGAGCTGTATTCCATGTATGTGTACACACAAAGCACTCTGGAAAAATACAAGGAAGTAGAAAACCTGTTTTAATCTAAGGAATTTCCAATATAAGGCTTCCTTTGTTAAAAGATACATTTTATTATGATTGAATATTTACTAAGATTAGACATCTTTGTTTTCTATATTTAAGAAAATAATAAATTGTCTCTAATATACTTTCTTTTTTTAAGTATTGTGTGTTCACCACCTCAAGTCAAGTCTCCTTCCATCACCATTTATCCCCCCTTTACCCTCTTCTACCTCCTCTGTGATATACTTTTCTTAGGTTTATACAAATGGATCTTATTTTTAAACTAGGGGCCCAGTGCACTAATTCGTGCACCTTGAAAGGAACTGTGGGCTGCAAGGCTGTGGAAGGCACAGGGGCGGGTCTCAGCCCATCCTCCGCCCCTCCGCCCCCGGCCCCTCCTGCATGGCCCCCAGTCCCCTGTCTACCTGCAGCCCTGCTTCCACCACCGCCACTCCCATTCGTTGACAGCGCCGGCCCCACTCACACCCACTGAAATGCTGAGTAATTGGGGCTGGCACCAGCAGTGGGTGCAAGTGGAGCTGGCACCGTCAGCAGGTGTGAGCGGCAGCTGCTGCCCTGATCGCCCCTCAGGAGCAGGAGGAGGTGGAGAAGCCCTCAGGGGTGATCAGGGCTGGAAGCTGCAGCTCGCACCCGCTGATGGCACTGAGTGATCGGGACCAGCACCAGGCACCGGCAGCAGGTGCAAGCGGCAGCTCCGGTGCTGGCTGCAGGTGCGAGAGGCGGCTGCTGGCCCTGATCTCCCCTCAGGAGCAGGGGGAGGTAGAGAAGTCCTGAGGAGTGATTGGGGCCGGCAGCTGCCACTCACACCTGCTGATGGTGCCGAGCAGTTGGGGCCAGGCAACAACAGTGGGTGTGAGTGGCAGCTCTAGCACCAGCAGCGGGTGCAAGTGGGGTCGGCGCTGGCAGCAGGTGCAAGTGCCAGGCGGGACCAAGGCACATGGGAGCAAAGAATTTTCAGTAACCACCAGAGGCCCGCCCCAATGACAGCTACTGGCACCTCGCCTTGGTCTGGTGCCCCTGCTCACCTGCTCCACCATCCCACCGCAGCTGATTCCAGCCATGTTCCATGCACACCCCCTCGTGGTCAGTGCACATCAAAGCAACAGGTTGTTCAGTTGTTCCAGTCTATTTGCATATTAGCCTTTTATTAAATAGGATTATTACCCAAATTACCAGACCCGGCTAGCCCCACCCCCGTCAAGCCCTGCAGGGCCCCCATCAAGCCCCGCCAGGTAGGGGTGCAGCCTCAGGTCCCCCAGCCCGGTGCTGTGGCAGAGAGCATGGCCTCAGGTCTCCTGGCCCAGCACTGGGGTGAGGGGCATGGCCTGAGGTCCCCCGTCAAGCCCTGCTGAGTAGGGGGGCGCGACCTGAGCCAAACTTCATTTGAATTTTAGTAATGGAAACCTTCTTTGTGAAAATGGAATCATTCACTGTTGACTTGGTTTTCTTTTTTTGGTAAATACAGGCATACGTGGGGGATGTTGCGGGTTTGGTTCCAGACCACTATAATAAAGTGAGTATCACAATAAAGTGAGTTATAATCTTTTTGCTGGTGGAGTGTTTTGCTTTCATTTTGTAAAGACCACAACACCTGTGAAGCACAAGAAGCGAGGTCTGCCTGTAGAGTGTTGGGGGAGGTCAGTCTCAGGTGGGAAGATATCTAGAAGCCTTTAACTTCATCTCTCTCCTTTGACATTTTGCCTTTCAGTGGCAAACTCCAGCAAGCTGTTCAGAAATAGCATTTCTTACTTTTCTAGGGTTTTGGTGTTTTCCTGGAGAGGTTGGATTCGCACCTATCAATAGATGGTGAGGGAACAGGAGCACAGGTAGCAGAGACATTTTCACCTCTGCTCTCCCCCTCGCTCTGGGGCCTGCCTGCCCCATTTCAGTTAAATCTGGCCCATCTGTAATGGGACTAATGAAAAGTGATGTGACAAGTACTTCACTGATGTTTGTAAATTACCTTGAAGATGAAAGGTACTTTATAAGTGTTAAGTATTATTGAGCCAGTCAAGTGAGTGTGGTATTCTTTTGAAGTAATTCAGTTGTGAAGCAATACACTGCCTACAAATAGGCAACTGAATAGGAGAAAAGAAGTAAATAAGCTTACCTTGCTGTTTTCTTATTGTTTGATGTACTTTCATCAACTGTAGGTCAGTTTGTTAGGCTCACTGATAAAATCAATTTCACCCTAACTTCTAACAGGTCATATGTTAAGTGATTTTAAATTTGATCTCATTAGAGATCATCTAGTTTTAGGACTTTGAAGGGTCTGGACCTTTTCAATCCTTCATTTTACAAATGGGAAAACTGAAGGTCAGAAAGTTTAGATGGGCTTGTCCACCTCACACCATAATCACTGCACTTCAGTGAGACCTTGACTTTCCCCCTGCCATCACCTGGAAAACAAGACTCAGCTCATTCAGCCCCTCCTATATAAAGCCTTTCTAACACTCTCAGGTAGAAGGGTGCATTTCTTTATTGGTGCTCACACAGTACTCTAGATTTCCAAGTACCTGTGACCCTTTATTCCATTTCTTTTTTTAAATTTTTTTTATTGATTTCCGAGAGAAAGGGAGAGCGAGAGAGGGAGAGGGAGAGAGAGAGAGAGAAACATCAATGAGGAGAGAGAATCCTTGATCAGCTGCCTCCTGCACGCCCCACACTGGGGATCAAGCATGCAACTTGGGAATGTGCCCTGACTGGGAATGAACCATGGCCTCCTGGTTTATGCCATGTTGGCTTGGCCTTTATTCCATTTCTTTATCCATGCTGCCCTTGTGACTTAAAGTGTTGTCTGTGGACCAGCAGCAGCATTACCTAGATCTCTTTAGAATCTCAGGCCCCACTCCTGATCTGTTAAATAATCTATATTTTAACAAGGTAGGGGATTCATATGCATATTAAACTTGTTAAACCTAGACCAGTGGTCGGCAAACTGCGGCTCACAAGCCACATGTGGCTCTTTGGCCCCTTGAGTGTGGCTCTTCCACAAAATACCGACTTCTGCGCATGGGCCACGGAAGTTTCAATCGCACTGTACATGCGCGCCCGCACGTGGTATTTTGTGGAAGAGCCACACTCAAGGGGCCAAAGAGCCGCATGTGGCTCGCGAGCTGCAGTTTGCCGACCACTGACCTAGACCAGTGATCGGCAAACTCATTAGTCAACAGAGCCAAATATCAACAGTACAACGATTGAAATTTCTTTTGAGAGCTAAATATTTTAAACTTAAACTATATATGTAGGTACATTGTTATTAACTTAATTAGGGTACTCCTAAGGCTTAGGAAGAGCCACACTCAAGGGGCCAAAGAGCCGCATGTGGCTCGCGAGCCACAGTTTGCCGACCATGGACCTAGATCATTAGTTTCTCAAGAGCTAGAATCAAGGCTTAGAAATCTTTCTATTCCTAGAGAGTAGCTTAGGGTCCAGTAATGTGATCTGTATTTAATAAATATTTTTGTTGAATGACAAGGATCTACAAGATTACTCTCCCCAGGAAAGCTATCATTTAGAATTGGTGGTCAGATAAAGAGCTTCCCAGACAAGAAAAAGCTTAAAGGAGTTCATCACCACCAAACCAATATTACATGAAATGTTAAAGGGTCTTTAAGAAGAAGAATTGAGATCAAGAATAGGAACAATAAAATGGCAATAAATACATGTCTATCAACAATTAAATCTAAAAATCAAAAGAACAAGCAGAACAGAAACAGACTCATAGATACAGAGAACATTTTTTAAATATATATTTTATTGATTTTTTACAGAGAGGGAGAGGGATAGAGAGAAACATCGATCAGAGAGAAACATCGATTAGCTGCCTCCTGCACACCCCCTACTGGGGATGTGCCTGCAACCTAGGTACATGCCCTTGACCGGAATCGAACCCAGGACCCTTCAGTCCGCAGGCCAACGCTCTATCCACTGAGCCAAACTGGTCAGGGCTACAGAGAACATTTTGATGGTTGCCAGATGGGAGGGCATTTTGGGGTGGGGGGTGTAAAAGGTGAAGGAATGTAGAAGTACAAGTCAAGCCAAGGCTTGGGATGGTGTAGGAGACTGGTGGAGGGGGGCAAAGGGGGAAAAATGGGGGACATCTGTAATATGCTCAACAATAAAATAAAATTTTTAAAAAGACATCCTAATATATAAAAACCCAGGGTCTATAACGACCGACTGAAGGCTCGACTGAATACTGGAAGTCGACTAGTCCTACAGTCAGTGCTGGGTTGCCGTGGCGACCCAGCACTGATTGCCGAGGGGGCTGCGGATCAGGCTGAGAGAGAGAGAGAGGCAGGGTCTAATCTGTAGCCTCTTTGGCAGCTGTTGATCAGCCATTGACTCTCTCTCTCCGGGCTTCACCAGCAGCCGCACCTCTCCAGGCCTCCACGGGGGCTGCTGATCAGCCCTGCCTCTCTGATCAGGCCCAGAGATAGGCCCAGAGACGCTGAATGGCATAGAAACCTACCAATCAGAACCAAATCTGGGTGAATTGTGAGGAGCCAATGGCTGCCTAGGAGGCGGAGCTTTTGACGCTGACTGGCATAGAAACTGGCCAGTCAGAACCTAGTCTGGGTGAACTGCAAAGGCAGAACCTAAGGTGGGGACTGAGGAGGGGTTTTAAGGGCAACAGCTGTTTGGTGTAAGGTGTAAGAAAGCAGTTCAATTTTTTAATGGCTGGTTTGGCAGTATAATAGTGCATATGGCTGGCTATCAGGCCAGATATAGGGATTATATATTTTTGTCTGCTAAGAGCATCTCCTCCTGCTGAAAAAGGCTTTTCCCCTCATTTAAGCAATCCTATCCTATATAATCTACCTATACTAATAAAAGGATAATATGCTAATTAGACTGGTCGACCGGCCATCTTCTGGACATCCAACTTCCAGACAAAGCCATGGTGGTGGGGGCCGAGGCAGAGGCAGTTAGGGGCAATCAGGCCAGCAGGGGAGGGCAGTTAGGGGTGAGATCAGGCTGTCAGGGGAGGGCAGTTGGGGGTGAGATCAGGCCAGCAGGGAAGGGCAGTTAGGGGTGATCATGCAGGCAGAGGCAGTTGGGGGCGAGACCAGGCCGGCAGGGGAGAGCAGTTGGGGGTGAGATCAGGCTGGCAGAGGAGGTCAGTTAGGGGTGATCAGGCAGGCAGGCAGAGGCAGTTAGAGGCAATAAGGCAGGCAGGCAGGTGAGTGGTTAGGAGCCAACGGTCCCAGATTGCGAGAGGGATGTCCGACAGGGATTGGGCCTAAACCAGCAGTCAACATCCCCCAAGGGGTCCCTGATTGGAGAGGGTGCAGGCTGGGCTGAGGGAACCCCCTCTCCATGCACGAATTTCGTGCCCTGGGCCACTAACTATACAATATTTACTGCCCTCCTCCCCATTTTGTGTTGAAATAGTAACAGCAGTCTCTGCCCACTGAGGCTCTCCCCGGGACCTTTAAGAACATCAGCAGTATTCATTGGAAACAGAGATAAGAACATGGCAGTTGCTGACTTAAATTTTCTTCTGATGTGTTTTCGTATTCGAGTTTATTTTATTCAATTAGGAAATGTTGCAAAAAGCCCGAGTGGTGAGTTGATGCTAGGGCTGAATTAAAATTAAAGAGCAGTCAACTACTTGTTTTGGGCTAGTGGGAGAAATTAGTCACTTAGTCACTCTCAGATCTGTTATCTTCCCTCTTTAAAAAAAAACAACAACATTTTCATTTGAGCCCTAGCCAGTTTGGCTCAATGGATAGACCATTGGCCTGTAGGCTGAAGGGTCCCGGTTCGATTCTGGTCAAGAGCACATACCTCAGTTGCAGGCTCCTCCCCGGCCCAGGTCCTGATCAGGGCAAGTGCAGAAGACAACCAATCGATGTTTCTCTCACATTGATATTTTTCTCTGTCTTTCCCTTTCTCTTCCACTCTCTCTAAAAATCAATGGAAAAATATCCTCAGGTGAGGATTAAAAAATAATAAATTTTTATTGAATTTATTGGGATGACATTGGTTAATAAAATGATATAGGTTTCAGGTGTAGAATTCTATAATACATCATCTGTATATTGTACTGTGTGTTCATCACCCCAAGTCAAGTCTCTTTCATCACCATTTATCCCTCCTTCACCCTCTTCTCCTTCCTCCCACCTCCCATCCCTGTCTCTGATAATCACCAGAGGCTATATCTATGAGGTGTTTTTTTCCTTACTTACCCTCCCTCTTTATCTCTTGACATCTTCCCCCTTCTAGTGTTCAGCAGTGAGCTTGGCCGTCACCAATAAAACATGTGCAGGATTGTCCAGGGAAGTATTCAGTGTTGCTCCAAATTTTGGGGGGAATGCAGTGACAATGGCTTTTATTTCCTGGAACAAAGACTTAATTGTAAATCTAAAATTTGAAAGAAAAGTAAAATCCTACCCTGGCAGGTGGTTGATCTTTGGCCTATAAACCCAGGTCGCAGTTTGATTCCAGGTCAGGGCACATGCCTGGGTTGCAGTTGTGGGCTCAATCGCCAGTAGGGGGCGTGCAGGAGGCATCTAATTGATGGTTCTCATCATTGATGTTTCTGTCTCTCCCTCTCCCTTCCTCTCTGAAATTAATTACAAAAAATATTGTTTTTAAAAAGTAAAATCCTAAACGCGCACCATATCCTTTACTTATTTTAAATGGATTTTCTTTGTTTCCTCTGTATAAATATATTGATGTCTTCATATGAGACTTAATTGGAATTTCTTATTTAGAAGGTACTTTTTTGCCTTCTAAATAGTAATAACAGTAGCACTCAACCAGGATTCAGGTGTCATATGATCACTCCCTATCCATTACTGTTTTAAAGGTAACATAATAGAAAAAAAAGAAAAACGTGCATAAATGTGGTGCTTAGGTTTTAAGAGTCTGACATTTCTGACTTGAACCTAGGCTCAGCTTCTTAAAATTAAAAAAAAAAAATGCTGACCTCCTTTATACATCTTTATTCAAGCTATAACATTACAAATCCTTTGGTGCTAACATGTACTTGTGAATGACCAAAGCCTATGGCAATAGGGCAGCATTTGAGACCTATATTGTATCCATCTATCCTGTTAAATTTTAAAAGAGTGTATTTTTATGGGAAAATGTCCCATTCCTCTATCCACCCTCAGAAGAAGTACCTCCCAACTCATCTGAAGTGGCAGAAATCATTTAAGTGTATTTGGGTTTGGGCTTTTAAATGCTGTTAGATAGAGCACATACTTATTATATGTCAGGCTCTGTGTTAAGCACCTTACATATACAATCTCAGTTGATCCTCCCAGCAACCCTGAGAGAGAGGTACTACTACTGTCCCTATTTTTATGATTGAGGAAATTGAAGCTTACAGAGTTTAGCCAATTTGCCTATGGTCAAACAGATGCTAAGTGCAGAGTCTGGACCCAAAGCCAGAAAGAGCAGTTTAATTCCAAAATCCATACTCTTAACCACTACATTATACTGCTCAGCAATAATAACAATAGTAAAAATAATAGCAACAGTTTGTTGAGCACCTGCTATAATAGCCAGGTACTGTATTAAATACTTCGCATACTTCAAGCCATTTCACCTTCATATCAAATGTATGAAGACTGTATCATTGCTCCCATTTTTCCAGACAAAGAAATTGAAACTTACATCTAGCATCTCATTTATTTAGGGTCATATGTTTGAGATTGGTAAGCGGGAGTTTATCAAAGCATGAGATCAATATGGCTGAGGATATATTTCACCAAGGTAGAGCAGAACCTGAATCTTGCCCCAATTACTTGGTTCCAGAGGTCTCCGAGGGAAATCTACGCCTGGAGTATAAAACAAAGCAAAGTGACTCATATTAGCAGGAGCTTTGGCCCCGAGTTCCACAATGAGATATCACCTCACACCTGTCACAGTGGCTATCATCAATAAATCCACAAAAGGACAAATGGCAAAGATATTGAGCTTGTACCACTGCAAGGATTGAGATTTTGCTATGCTAGAAAGGCTTGAGGCCCCCAAAGCCCACATGCTAGGTATGGCTCTTCCTTTACTGATGTAACAAAGCCCCCTACCTAGGGTTGCAAGAAGGAAAGAAATACCATTTGTCTCCATGCCTGGGAGCCTCTGTCCCTAGAACATGGCTACAAAGAGAGGGTGAGCAAAAGGACACTAACAAAAGATAGAGACAGCCTGCAAGCAACACGTACTTCTTTAAAGACTCCTCTGGAAGTGCCACCAACTGTGACTGTGGTTCCACCTACTGCCCTGGAGGCTTCCCAATCCAGATCAGCACTCCTGTGGAGGGGTGGAGGTAGGAGTGGAGGAGGAGAAGACTAACCCTGAGCTTCCTTTCACCTAAAGATCAGCATTACCATAGCAAGTAAGTGGTAGAGCTTAGGTTTAAGCTGAAATCTGTCTCTTAACCACTATTCCAGAGGGAGGGGCATAGCAAAATTCACTGTGGGTGCTTTTCAAAATACATATAGCCCCCCAGGCAGTTAGAAAGTACTTTTTTGCCTTCTAAATAGTAATAACAGTAGCACTCAACCAGGATTCAGGTGTCATATGATCACTCCCTATCCATTCCTGTTTTAAAGGTAACATAACAGGAAAAAAAAGAAAAACGTGCATAAATGTGGTGCTTAGGTTTTAAGGTAACTGTACAAATTACTAAAGATGAGGGGGGATCAAAGATGGGCAGAGAAACATTTAAATAGGATAAAGTAAAAACAAAACACCAAAGTTCTCTATGTACTGATGAGGAGAAATGTTACTTTGAGGTTACAAAACCAAGGTCTAGAACAGCGTACCCACAATGTTATCTTATGTATAAAAAAAGGGGAGATAGCCTGGACGCAGTGGCTCAGTGGTTGAGCATCGACCTATGAACAAGGAAGTCATGGTGTGATTCCCAGTCAGGGCATATGCCTGGGTTGCAGGCTCAAGGGCGTGCGTGCAGGAGGCAGCTCATCAATGATTCTCTCTCATCATTGATGTTCTATCTCTCCCTCTCCCTTCCTCTCTGAAATCAATAAAAATATATTTTTTAAAAAAGAAAAGGAGAGATAATAAGTGTGTGTATACATGCTTAATTTTGTATAAAGGGCCACTGAAAGGAAAAATAAGAAGCCAATAATAGATACCTGTAGGAGGCAAGAGAAAATGAGGGCTGTGGGGTCAGAAGTGGGAATGAGATCCCTTTTTTAAAACAATGTTTATTGTTGAGAGTATTATAGATGTCCTCCCTCTTTTTCCCCCATGCCCCCCTCCACCCGGATCCTGCCCCACCCCAGACTTTCACACCCCTATTGTCTGTGTTCCTGGGCAATTCATATCTATATATAAAAAAGGCTAAGTGCCCGACCATCCAACTGGTCGCTATGACGTGCACTGACCACCAGGGGGCAGATGCTCAACACAGGAGTTGCTGTGACACACACTGGCACCCGGACCTAGTGCCCACAAAGCAACACTCGGCTTCCCCCAAGTGGGACACAGGCCCTGCCACCACTCCGGAGCCACAGCCCACCAAATCACAGTCAACACTGCTGAGACCCCATGGCGCAAAATGCGGCCCACAGCCCAGCCCGGCCTGGAAACGGCCACTGTAGGCACCTGGTAACGACGTCACATAGCAATGCCCAGCTTCCTCTCCCTAACGACAGTTTCTTCAGCCCAGGAACCCGACTTGCTTTATAGTCAGATGCAAACATTTCACACTTTAACCAAATGTCTGTGAAGCGTTTTCCCAGGCCTCATATCATTTGATCCTCACAGAAGTCCTGGAGGAGGTAGATAGGAGACTCGGTGGAATCCTATTTTCTTTTCATTAGCTGGAAAACGAAGACTTAGAAAGTTTAGAAACTTGACCCGACTGAAAAGAAGAAATGGTGGCCTTGAAAATGACTTCAGGTTTTCTCACTGTGCAGAATATAGTCAAACACTGCTGCAGTTAAATATTTTACCCTTTGTTCTCCCTGCGTGATCTCTAATAATAATGTGCTTTGTGTTGATATTTACTGCTGTGTCGCTGACAATTACCAGAAAGAGAAGTTGGAGTGCTTCACTGGGCTGGAAAAAGTTTAGCTACATCAGAAAGCAGGTCTAAGTAAGCAAGTTTATTCTATATCTATAAAAGGCTAAGTTGATCCTGCATGCACAATACATATAAAGCTCTCGCTGGCGCCAATCGCACGTGTGTGCTTGATCTATCATTGTCGATCGTGAATTTGGTTGACACTTCTATTACACAGAAAGGGCAAATAGCGATATTAAGATATTTCTTCGCCCTAACTGGTTTGGCTCAGTGGATAGAGCGTCGGCCTGCGGACTGAAAGGTCCCAGGTTCGATTCCAGTCAAGGGCATGTACCTTGGTTGCGGGCGCATCCCCAGTGGAAGGTGTGCAGGAGGCAGCTGATTGATGTTTCTCTCTCATCGATGTTTCTAACTCTCTATCCCTCTCCCTTCCTCTCTGTAAAAAAAATCAATAAAATTTAAAAAAAAAAGATATTTCTTCTAATTAATTTTCTTTCAATGTGCATGAATCCATGCACCAGAACACTAGTATTCATATATGTTCTTTGGTTAATCTCTCCCCATCCCCCTCCTTGTTTCCTTCCCTCTGAGATTCTTCAGTCTCTTCCATTTTTCCATGCCTCTGGTTCTATTTTATTCATCAGTTTATTTTGTTCATTAGATTCCTTGTTCACTTATTTTTACTTTTAGATTTAATTATTGATAGATATGTCTAAATGTATACCTTTTTAGCCCAGCGAGCTTGGCTCAGTAGTTGAGTGTCGACCTAAGAACCAGGAGATCATGGGTTTGATTCCCAGTCAGGGCACATGCCAGGATTACAGGCTTGATCCCCAGTGTGGGGTGTGCAGGAAGCAGATTCTCTCTCATCATTGATGTTCCTATCACTCCTTGTCATTTCCTCTCTAAAACCAATAAAAATATATTTTAAAAAATAAATGTATACTTTTTTACAGTTTTGATTTCTCAACTTTGTAAGCATATTATCTGTTTTT
Source organism: Myotis nattereri (assembly GCF_964212035.1). NCBI lineage: Eukaryota > Metazoa > Chordata > Mammalia > Chiroptera > Vespertilionidae > Myotis > Myotis nattereri. The sequence goes on along the minus strand of NC_138078.1, from coordinate 149,047,727 downwards.
ATATAAAAGTTGGGATTAAAAAAGTACAAAAAAAGTGGTAAAGAAGAGCTTTAAAAAAAGAGTAAGTGGGTGGGGGGTTGGGGGGAGTCGATGGGGGAAAGGGAGACATATGTAATACAACAATAAAGAATTATTTAAAAAAATTAAAAATAAAATAAAAAGTACTTTAAAAATAAAATTAAAAAAAGAAAGAAAGAAAGAAAGAAAGAAAGAAAGAAAGAAAGAAAGAAAAAAAATCATGAGACTACTTTTCGAAAGACTCATTGGTGATTTTTTTTTTCTACTTGGGATGAAATTCAGGGAACGCAAAAAATTTAACGCTCAGAGATGGTTGGAAAGAGATGACCTTTGGCTGGATACCACAGGCTGGACGTGGATTCCAGAGAGCAAGACGCTTCCTGTGTGACTGAGGGAGTTCAGGAAGAACTCCTACTTCATAGGGACAGGAACCAAGTAACTATCATGCCACTGCAACATCTTTTATTGCTGTTCACGTGCATTACTCCTCCTTTTTACCTCATAAGAATGCCATCGGTGTCAGTACCACATACTTCAGAAGAGCACATCTAAATCTTCTTGTTGAGACCCATTGGTTTTTTTTTTAATCACACTTTGTTCCCTGTAGCATTTTTTCACTGATAATCACTCCTTTGTTCTTTACAATGTCTCCCACCTTGGCTCCTGTGATAATGAATGCAGTTATCCACCAGCCGTGAATTCCTGAGCACTGCTTGGGCCAGGCATGCTAGACTCCATTTTTCCTACTTCTTTGAGACTTGGTCTCTTTAGCTAGTTCATTGCTTTCTTTCTCTGCCCTTCCTTTTCCCTCTCTATCTCATCTGTCATCATGTTACAAGGTTTTTGTCTTGATTCCTCTGCTTTTATCCCTATTTTCTTTCTATTCTTTCTTTTAGGCATGAGCCTTTCTCACAGCTTCAACCAGCACCACTAAGCACAGCCGTTCATCTGACTGCCACTCCTTGAGCTTCAAATCTACCAAATATGTTCATTTGAACAGTTAAAATAATTTTTTTCCTGGTCTCACCATATACTAAACTGAACTCATCCCATTCCTCCTTCCCAGATGGCCTCCCTGTTCAAACATCCTCATTTCCATTGATGAGTTGCAATTATCTCAGTTATACCACTGACACTTTGGGGTCATCTTAGACTATTCTTTTTTCACCTCCACTAGGCAGCACTTAACTTAGGCCTGTTGTTGAAATGTTTCTCTTTTCCATCTTCTCTTCTCATGCCCATACTCATCAACCTAATGTGTGCCATCACTTCTGCTCTTAAAGCCTTCAACTGATGAAACCAGGCCCACAGAGATTAACTAAGATAATCTTCCTTACTTCAAGTCCACTAATTATAGACTTGAATCACTTCTACAAAACATTCCAGCTGAAATTAGTGTTTGATTAAATAACGGGGGACTATAGCCTAGCCATGCTGACACAAAAAAACTGATTATTATAGCGATGGTTGGTGTTTTGTTTTGCATTTCCATCAGGGAACACTTTGTTCCTTGTGAAAATAAATCACAAGCCCAGACAGGCTTCCAAGAAGAGAGAGAGTCAATATTATCAAACTTTCATCAGCATTCATACATACAGGGTGGTGCAAAAGTAGGTTTACTGTTGTGAGTACACGAAACACAGTTTATTCTCGCATTGTTATTTTTAATTACTGTATTATTTTCCATACAAATGTAAACCTACTTTCGCCCACCCTGTATATGGTTTATGAAGGTCATTAACCATCTGATAAAAGGAAGTTTCATTGCTTACAACCCATCATCGGGTATAAGCTATTGCCTGATTACACTAAACTGTTTTCAGTCTATCAGTAAGAAAATTAGTTCTCCAGTTCAATTTTAGTTAACACTTTAAAAGGAAGGAAGCCTTTCAAGAAACAGGTGTTTACATCCATTGGTTGTGCTTATATGTATGCATACAAGTCCTTCGGTTGATCTCTTAACACCCCCCCCCACCAACCCTCCTCTGCCTTGCCGCTGTAGTTTGCAAGACACTGGGGGGGATGAAGGCAAGTGCTTGGGGGGTAGGGGAGGCCATGGGGAGGTCAATAGGGAAAAAAGGAGACATATGTACTACTATTTGTAATACTGTAAACAACAAAATAAAAAATAAAATTTAAAAAAGAAAAATAAATTAAAAATTACTAGTATAATTTTTTAAAAAAAGAAACAGGTGTTTATTTCTTCATTTGTAAATTATTTCCTCGTGTCACAAATGTTTAATGAGTACTGGGCTAGGTTAGTTGGCTATTTCCACTCTCCCTTGGGTTACGAATGGTGGATGCTTTAAATACTGAAACCTACAAAAAAAGTAGAAAGCATTTTTTAAAAAATATATTTTATTGATTTTTTACAGGGAGGAAGGGAGAGGGATAGAGAGTTAGAAACATCGATGAGAGAGAAACATCAACCAGCTGCCTCCTGCACACCCCCCACTGGGAATGTGCCCGCAACCAAGGTACATGCCCTTGACCGGAATCAAACCTGGGACCCTTCAGTCCGCAGTCCGATGCTCTATCCACTGAGCCAAAATGCTAGAAAGCATTTTGTTTTGAAGCATACCCACTGCCTACTAATGATATGGAGAAAGATAGGATTAGATGAGAAAATGTAAGTTAAACACTTGGAACACAGTTCCATGAATATTGATTTTCTGTCTCCTTCCCTGAATACAGTTTTCACAAGTGAAGTCTCATAAATTAAAAGTTCTGTCCAATGTGTTCATGGATAGAAAGAATTAACATAATTAAAATGTCCATACTACACAAAACAATCTATAGATTCAATGCAATTCCTATTAAATACCAATGATGTATTTCACAGAACTAGAAAAATAATCCAAAAATTTATATGAAACCACAAAAGACCTCGAAAAGCCTCAACAATCTTGAGAAAGAAGAGAAAAGTTGGAGGAATTACAGTACCTGATATCAAACTATACTACAAGGCTATAGTAATCAGAACAGCATGGTACAGGCATAAAAACAGACACAGAAATCAATGGAAGAGAATAGAGAGCACAGAAATAAACCCATGCCTATATGGTCAATTAATATTTGACAAAGGAGGCAAAAATATACAATGGGGTAAAGACAGAACATTCAATAAATGATGCTGAGAAAATTGGAGAGATTCATGGGGAAAAAATGACACTAGACCACCTTCTTACACCATATACAAGAATAAACTCAAAACGGATTAAAGACTTAAATGTAAGACTCCAAACTATAAAACTCCTAGAAGAAAACATAGGCAGTAAAATCTCTGGCATTTCTCTTAGCAAATATTTTTCTAATATAGTATCTCCTTGGCCAAGGGAAACAAAAGATAAACAAATTAAACATCAAACTAAAAAGGTTTTGCATAGCAAAGGAAACCATCAACAAAATAAAAAGACAACCCTACTGAATGGGAAGAGATATTTACCAATGATACATCTGATGAGGGATTAATATCCAAAATTTATTTTGAAAAACTAATTGTACTCAACACACACAAAAAAAAGTAATCCAGTTTAAGAAATGGGCAGAGGACCTGAATAGACACTTCTCCAACGTGGACATGCAGATGGCCAACAGACATATGAAAAGATGCTCAACGTCACTAATTGTCAGAGAAATGCAAATTAAAACCACAATGAGATATCACCTCACACCTGTCACAGTGGCTATCATCAATAAATCCACAAAGGACAAATGTTGGCAAAGATATGAAGAAGAGGGAACCTTCATGTACTGTTGGTAGGAATGTAGATTGGTGCAGCCACTATGAAAAACAGTATGGAGGTTCCTCAAAAAATTAAAAATGCAACTGCCTTATGACCCAGCACTTCCACTTCTGGGTATTTATCCAAAGAAATCTAAAACACGAATTCAAAAGAATATATGCACCCCTATGTTCATTGCAGCGCTATGGAAGCAACCCAAGTGTTCATCAATAGAAGAATGGACAAAAAAAGTGCTGGTACATATATACAATGGAATCTTACTTGGTCATTAAAAAGAATGAAATTTTACCATTTGCAATAGCATGGATGGACCCAGAGGGTGTTATGGGAAGTGAAATAAGTCACTCAGAGAAAGACAAATACCATATGATTTCATTTATATGTGGAATTTAAAGAACAAAATAAACTAAAGTGAAACAGACTCATAGACACAGAGAGCAGACTGGTGGTTGCCAGAGGAAAGGAGGGTTGTTGGACTGGGTGAAAGAGGTGAAGGATTAAGAAGTACAAATTTATAGTTACAAAATAGTCATGGGGATGTAAAGTACAGCCTAAGAAATATAGTCAATAATATTGCAATATCTATGTACAGTATGGTGCCAGATGGGTACTAGAAATATCAGAGAGGTGAGACACTTTGTAAAGTATATCATTGTCTAGCAACTACACCTGAAACTAATACAAAATAATGAATGTAAACTGTAATTGAAAAAGAAAAATATTTTAAAAAGAAAAAATAAAGAAAAATAATAGTTAAAAAATAAAACAATGAGAAATAATTTTATAAAGTTCTCTGCAATCTTTTTGCAAATTATCTCTATTTGATAGCATTATTTTCTATCTAAATACATATGTAGCAAAGAATCAACTAAGTTTACCAGTACTCATGCACGTATCACATGGACTATACTCCCTCACTGTAGTTTCCTTTGTATTTACCTACGTGCATTTTTACACGTTATCATTTCAACCCTGAATGCAGATAAAGTTTCCAGCGTCTACAATTGCCCTTTTGTTTCAAAAGTCAACAATTTTCCAAATTTTATGTGAAAATGTTCCTGTGAGTCAGTGGGGAGGAATGCTAGGTATCACCAGATTTCACAACTTTGACATAATTTTGACTGCAGAAAAAGGGAGCATATCTTAAATTCTCTTCAGTATCAAACTCTCTCATGGCTTGGCAGATGCACCAGTTGTTTTGCATTGTTACTAATTGTTAATTACAGAAATAATACCATTTTATTTCCCCTGGAAAAAATTAAAGATAAATCTAAAATCCTCTTTGATCCCTACTCCCCATTGGTAACTACCATTATCAATTTGGTCTGTATTCTTACAGACCTTTTGTCTGTGGATTTACATATGTATTACAGTGCACAGACAGATGAACTTATGTATGTGGGAAGTAGCTATTTTACTTATCTATGGGAAATGGGGCCCGTTATTTTTAATCATGTGAAATGTTGGTGTGATGGGTAAGGGAGAGATTGGAAAGAAAAGAGAAAAAAAGAAGAGAGGTCTTGCCAAGAGTGATCATTTATTTCTCTCTATTTCTTTGGCCTTTTCACTTTTGGTCCCCTGAGCCCTTTTCTGCCAAGATACACCACTGTAGTGTCTGCACAATAGCACAAGCAGTTTAAAGATCTTGCATACAGTTTCATCAATGGGTGGTTCAACAAAAACAGAACACAGTCCCCTAAGCCTGCTGGAAGTCACTCTCCACCGAAATCCAAGCATCATCAGTTCCATTTTACATACAAATAAAAGAAAGAAAGGAAAAGAATAGTTTGGGTTTTCAAGTGCGAACTGAAGTGGTCGTGACTCTCGATGTCAAATTCTTTGTTTGACAGCTAAACAGAAATCTCTTCATTAATCATCTCATTAACTTCTTTTAAAATATGAGATGGCTTCAAGTTCCAGACAAGATGGCATAGACTCATTTCTCCTGGATCCTTCCTGCTAGGTAAAACTAAAATCCCTGGAAATAATACCAAAGATCATCATAAAGAGATTCTGGTGGTAGAAAGAGGAAGGTGGGTGGGCTGGAGCCCTCAGGACTTGAGGAAACATGGCAGTGAGTTCCCTGGTTTTTCAAAATCCCAGACTCGGGGCTAGAGAAGCCTACAACCTATAATCTCCAATCGGAGCAGACAAGACCCAACAAAACCAAAGAAAAACCTGTTGCTTCTGGCCAAAGGACCTTGAAAGGAGAGAAACCCAGTCCAGTAGGAGAGAAAGGAGAGAAACCTTTTGAGGACACCCACCCTACTGAAACCATGGTTCCTTATGACTTTGATTGACTTTAGCTTTAAGTCCTACCTCTAGAAAACATCTCTCTCTCTCTCTCTCTCTCTCTCTCTCTCTCTCTCTCTCTCTCTCTCTCCTTAGCCTTCCCCCAACCCCATAATCAGCAACCCCCAAGGCACCAAAGGCAATAGCTCAGACCTGACTAATGATCACAAGATCTGGGATCTGGACCTCTGGCGGCTAAAGATAACATCTCCGACCTCAGTTACAGATCAGCTCCTGAGCCCGAAGGTGGAATGACTCCCTTGGCTACTTTCCCATGAAACCTCACAGAGGGACACAGGAACAGGCCTCAGAACTGTCCTCAAGGCACAAAGGAAGGATTTATTACCCTTACCTTTCCTCCAACCAAACAGCTCCCCGCACAACCCAGGACCCTAACCCATGGTGTCTTGTGATTTCGCCTATATAATCTATAACCTACATGCCACCAAGGAGTTCAGGCTTTTGAGCAGTAGCTTCCCATTCTCCTGGTGATACTATTCATAATCAAATAGTCAACATTTCTCCACTGCAGTTCTCAGCGTTCAGTGTTTGTCTCTGCTGGAGCCAGGTGGACGGACCTTTTCTGTTTGATAGCACTACCCCTGCTCGTGGTGTCAGCAGACTGAGCAGGGACTATATCGACTGGGGACTCCCATTCAGTAACCTCAGACAGCTGGGGGACTGCTTTCCTCTCCCTCCTGGAGCACAAGCCAAGATTAAGTGGGAGTCCCAGCAGCACCAGGCAGCCTGGGGGAAGCATTTTCCTCCCTCACTGCAGAGAGCTTGCTAAAGCCCAACCACACCAGGCAGCCAGAGGTGGCATACACTGCCCTCACTGGCAGCATCAGTGGATACCCAACAGGGAATCCACACTGCCATGCCCCACCCAGCAGCAGCAGCTACCCAGGGTTAGGATGTTCGGCTCAGCAGGCCTGGCATCATTCAAACCCCACCTGGTGACACCAGATGGCCCAGGGAGGCCCAGGATCTCCTGACCCCCACCAAGGAGCAGGTATCTGGGGAGGCACTTTTCCTCTCCTGCCAGTGGTGGCAGCTGAGAACTCATGTGGGTGTTTGGACATCTGCCACTCTTCTGCCACCAGGCATCAGCAGAGGATCCAAAGAGATGCTCCCCTACCCAGGGTTGCCATGCCAGTGGAGGCAGAGTGAGGAATTTGGACTTTCACCCAGGTCTGCCAGTGGCAGCTGGAGCCCCTCACCCTCCCAATTAGAAAGTGAAGGAGGGGTATAAGAGAGGAGGAAGCTAGAGAAAGGAGTTCTTTTTAAAAATATATGTTTTTATTGATTTCAGGGAGTGGGAGAGAGAGATAGAAACATCAATGATGAGAGAGAAGCATTGATTGGCTGCCTCCTGCACGCCCCACACTGGGGACTGAGCCTGCAATCCAGGTATGTGCTCTGACTGGGAATCAAACTGTGACCTCCTGGTTCATAGGTGGATGCTCAACCACTGAGCCATGCTGGCTGGGCAAGAAAGGGATTCTTTATATATTTTTACAGTTTACTTTCAATAATGTTGTGTATTGGTTTCAGGTGTACAGCTTAATGGTTAGTGCATCCCTATGTTCAATGAAGCATTACTTATAATAGGCAAGTTATAGAAGCAACCCAAATGCCCATCAATAGGTGAGTGGATCAAAAAGCTGTGATTATATATATATATATATATATATATATATATATATCATGAAATATTACTCAGCCATAAAAAAGAATGAAATCTTGCCATTTGCAACAGCATGGATGGACCTAGAGCAGTGATGGCGAACCTTTTGAGCTCGGCGTGTCAGCATTTTGAAAAACCCTAACTGAACTCTGGTGCCGTGTCACATATAGAATTTTTTTGATCTTTGCAACCATAGTAAAACAAAGACTTATATTTTTGATATTTATTTTATATATTTAAATGCCACTTAACAAAGAAAAATCAACCAAAAAAAATGAGTTTGCGTGTCACCTCTGACACGCGTGTCATAGATTCGCCATCACTGCCCTATAGGGTATTATGCTCAGTGAAATAAGTCAGTCAGAGAAATACAAATACCATATGATCTCTTTTTTGTGGAATCTAAAGAACAAAGTAAATGAACAAACAAAACTGAAACAGATTCACAGACATAGAAAGCAGACTGGTGGTTGCCAGAAGGAAGGAGGGTGGGGGACTGGGTAAAAGAGGTGAAGGGATTGAGAAGTACAGATTGGCAGTTACAAAATAGTCACAGAGATATAAAGTACAGCACAGGGAATATAGTCAATAATATTGTAATAACTATGTATGGTGCCAGGTGAGTATTAGGAATATCTAGGGAAACACTTTGTAAAGTATATGAGGAAGTGATGCTTTAAATCAGCATACGAAGTCCTGGGCAGGACACCTAACTGACCCAAAGGTAAAACTGACTACATCAACATTCCTGAAGGTATGAGAACTGAACTACAGTGTGGAATACCACCTAAGTTGTCAAGGTGGCTTCAAGTAGAATACAAAGAGCAAACTAGCACTGCAAGTGTTTTAAAAACTAAATTGTCATTACAACAGCAGCCTACAAAAGTAGGCCAGGACCTGTTCACTAAACCTAAATAGGATAACTGCCAGCTAAAACAGAAAATTTAAGTAGGATCCAGTCTCCTAACATCCAAAATGTCCAGGAGACAATGGAAAAGTGCTCATCATAACCAGAACTGTAAAATCACAACTTGAATGGGAAAAGACAATTAACAGACATACCACTGAGACCAGTCATATATTGGAATTGTCTCAAAAGGACTTTAGAGCAGCCATCATAAAAAAATGTTTCGTAACCCAAAGACACAGACAATAGTGTGGTTAAGGCCTGGGGCAAGGGGCGGGTGCAGGCTAGAAGGGGTCAATTGAGGAAAAAGGGGACATCTGTAATACTTTCAATAAGAAATTTTTTAAAAAATAAAATAAAAAATGTTTCAGTGAGCGATCACAAATTCTACTGGAACAAATGCAGAAAAATATGAAATGTCAGCAAAGAAATATAAGTTACAAAAAAGAACCAAATGGAACTTGTAGGCATGGAAAATGCAATAGTCAAAGTTAAACACTCATTGGATGGTCTTAAAAGTATGAAGATTATAGAGGATAGAATCAGTGAACTTGAGGACAAAACAACAGAATTTCTTCAATTTGAATAAAAGAGAGAAAATAGATGAGGAAAAATATCCCAGAGTCTCAGGGACCCGTTGAACAATAACAAAAGTGCTAATATTCATATCATTGAAGTCCCTAAAGGAGAAGAGAGAGTGGGACTTAAAATGAATTCAAAGAAATAATGGCTGAAAATATCCCAAATTTGGCAAAATACATGAACCTACAGATTCAAGAAGCTCAGTGAGGCCCAAACAAGAACACCCAAAAATATCCACACCAAGACACATTATAAATGACTTACATAAACTAAAGATAAAGAAAAAAATCTTGAAAGCAGTTAGAAAAAAAATGCATTACTTGAAGAGGAACATTTGACTCAGATGATAGTGAAATTCTCATCTGAAATCATAAAGGCTAGAAGGAAATAATACATTTTTCAAATGATGAAAGAAAGGAATTGCCAACTCTGAATTCCCTGTTCAGCAAAAATGTCCTTCAGAAATGAAGGGGAAATAAAGACATTCTCAGATGACAGAAAACTTACAAAATTTACACTAGCAGACTTACCACTGATGAATGGCTAAAGGAAGTTCTCCAAACAGAACAGAAATTATAATAGAAGGAAGCTTAGAGCTTCAGAAAGGAAGGAAAACAATGAAATGTGTAAAAATGGGGATAAATAGAATAGACTATCCTTTTCTTCAGAGTTTTTAAAATCGTGATGGATTGTTGAAGCAAAAAGTATAACTCCATCTGATATTTGGTTCAGCGTATGTAGAGGAAATAGGTAAGAATTTTTTATTTAGAATGGTCTAAATACATGAATTAAAATACAGAGTCACAGATGGCTTTTTAAAATAAACCAACTGTATGCTGTCTAATAGAAAATCACTTCAAATATAACAACATAGGTAGGTAGAAAGTAAAAAGGTGGAAAACAAAATACTCCTCAAAGATTAATTTATAAAAGCAGGAGTGGTTATATTAATATCAGATACCAAAATTACCAGGGACAGAGAGGGATATCACATAATGATAAAAAGGATCAATCCACCACAAGACATAGCGATCCAAAATGAGTATACACCAAACAACAGAGCTTCAAAATACATGAAGCAAAATCTAATAGGACTGAAAGGAAAAACAGACAAATCCACAATAATACTTGGAAACGTCAATACCGCCTCTCAGCAATAGAACCATGAGATATAAAATCAGCAAGATTATACAGCTTAACACTATAAAGCAACAGGATTTAATTTATAGAACACTCCACCCAACAAAAGCATAACTCACATTCTTTGCAAATACCCATGGAACATTCGCCCAGATAGCTCATATTCTCGGTCATAAGACAAACTTCACCAAATGTAAAAGAACTGAAACAATACAGCGTATATTCACTAACCATAATAGAATCAAACTGGAAATTAATAAGGAAGTCAACAGGAAAATCTCCAAACCGTGGAAACTAAACAATACATTTCTTATTAATCCATAGCTCAAGAAGGAAATCTCAAGGGAAATTTTAAAAAATATAATGAACTAAATGAAAATGTAAATACAACCTATCAAAATTTGCGGAATGTAGCTAAAGCAGTGCTGACATGGGAATTTAGAATACGAAGTGCCTACATTAGAAAACAGGCAAGGCCTCAAATCAATCATGAAAGCTCCCACTTCAAGAGGCTAGAAAAAGAGGAGCAAAATAAAACTAACTCAGGGCAAGCAGAAGGAAGGAAATAATAAAGATAAGAGCAGAAATCAATGAAATTGAAAATAGAAAAATAATAGAGAAAATCAATTAAACAGAAAGCTGTTACTCTGAAATGATCAATAAAATTGATAAACCTACAGCAAGATTGACGAAGATAACAAATCACTAATACCACTAATGAGACAGGGACCTTACTACAGATCCTGCAGCCATTGACTGGAAAATAAAATTCTCAACCCAGTACCCACATTCTTTGGAAGAAAGATGCTATGTGAACGTCTGTCCATAGCAAATATATAGTCAATCCATGAACAAAATGTTCATAAAAATCTGTCATTATTTGGAAAAGGAAATTTTCAAATTATTAAATTTCTTTGAGATTAGGAATGCCCTGGCCAAAAAGAATTACCATATGATTCAGCAATCCCACTTCTGGGTGTATATCCAAAGGAAAGAACTTATCTCGAGAGCTGTCTGCACCCCCAGGTTTACTGCAGCATTATCCACAATAGCCAAGGTATGGAAACAACCTAAATGTTATCAACAAATCAAGAAAAATGTGATATATATATATATATATACACACACACACACACACACACACACACACACAGATGGAGAGAGAGAGAGAGAGAGAGAGAGAGAGAGAGAGAGAGAGATCACTCAGCCTTAAAAAATGGCTGGGGGGGGGGTCAATTGGGGTAAAAGAAGACATATGTAAAACTTTAGACAATTAAAAAAAAAAAGGAAATCAGTCCTAGCTGATTTAACTCATGCATGGAGAGTCAGCCTGCAGACTGAAGGGTCCTGGGTTCGGTTCTGGTCAAGGGCACATGCCCACATTGCGGGCTCGATCCCCAGTGTGGGGCATGCAGGAGGCAGCTGATCAGTGATTCTCTCTCATAATTGATGTTTCTCTCTCTCTCTCCTCTCCCTTCCTCTCTGAAATCAATAAAAATATATATTTTTTTTAAAAAAAATAAGGAAATCAGATGAACCTACAGGGCATTACGCTAAGTGAAATAAGCCAGGAAGAGAAAGACACGTATGGCATGGTGTCACTTATATGTGGAATATAAAAAAGAAAAGTTGAACTCATAGAAACAGAGTAGAACAGTGGTTTCCAGGGGCTGGGAAGTGGGGGAAATAGCTTGGTAAAAGGGTATAAACTTTTAGCTACAAGATGAATAAGGTCTGAGAATCTCATGTATATAACATGATGATTATAGTTGCTAATACTGTATTGTATAACTGAAATTGGCTAAGAGAGTAGAACTTAAAAGTCCTCACCAAAAAGGGTAATATAAATATGTGGGGTGAGGCATGAGTTTATTATAATGGAACACTATGAAAAACCCTATACAAATATATTCAACAACTTAGATAAAATGGACCAATTCTTTGAAAACCACAGACTATCAAAACTCAACCAATATGAAATTTATAATCTGGATAGATCAATAACTATGAAAGAAATGAGATTTGTAATTTAAAAGGTCTTGAACAAAGAAAGCTCTCACCTCGAGAGACTAGGTCCACACGGTTTCACTGAAGAATTCAACCAAATATTTAAAAAATTAACACCAATTTTATACAATGTCTTCTAGAATACCAAAGAGGAGGGAATATTCCTGTGTCAGGGGTCCCTGAGACCATTCCAGGCTCAGTGATTCACTAGGAACTTGGCATTTAGTTGGACTCATGGCTATGATTTATTACAGCAAGAGAATACAGAGCAAAATCATCAAAGGGAAAAGGCACATGGGTTGATTGATGTCCAGAGAAAGCCAGGTACAAGCTCGCAAGAGTCCTCTCCCAGTGGAGTCACACAGGATGTACTTAAGTCCTCCAGCAAAGAGTTATGAAACACATGTGAAATGTCTTCTATCAGGGAAGCTCATTAGAAACTCAGTTCCCAGGGTTGGTGATATAGGCACCCACTTACCAAGATTCCAGACTCCCAGAAGAAAAGCAGATACTCAACACAAACCACACTGTTTGTACAAACAGCTTAGGCACAGGGAGCCACTCTTATCAGTCCTGGGAGTGGTGGGAACTCACCCTAAATCCAAGTTTCCAGATGCAGTCCAAAGGCCTGCTATGTTAACTCTTTTCTGCACAACTTCCCAACTCATTTTATGGAGCCATTATTACACCCAAACCAAAGACAGTATGAAACAAAACCCTCAAAAATTCTCTCATGAACCTTGACACAAAAATCTGCAACAAAATATTAGTGATATAGAATCCAGGAAGATATCAAAAGAATTATACCATGGCCAAGTGGGGCTTATTCCAACTATGTAAGGTTAGTTCAAAAATCAATATTCAATCAGTGTAATCTACCACATCCACAGGCTAAAGAAGAAAAGTTATATGATCATGTCAATTGATGCAGAAAAACATTTGATAAAATTCAGCATTCATTCATGATAAAAACTCTCAAAAACTAGGAATAGAACAGTACTTTTTTCAACTTGGTAAAGAGCATCTTTTAAAAAGAAGTTTTCTTGCCGAAACCGGTTTGGCTCAGTGAACAGAGCATCGGCCTGCGGACTGAAAGGTCCCAGGTTCGATTCCGGTCAAGGGCATGTACCTGGGTTGTGGGCACATCCCCAGTGGGAGATGTGCAGGAGGCAGCTGATCGATGTTTCTCTCTCATCGATGTTTCTAACTCTCTATCTCTCTCCCTTCTTCTCTGTGAAAAATCAATAAAATATATTTTTTTAAAAATAAATAAATAAAAAGAAGTTTTCTTAATGGTAAAAGATGGAATGTTTCCCCCTAGAAAGGAAACAGGGAATGATATCCACTCACACCACTTTTATCTAACATAATACTGAAAGTTCTAGCCTGAACAATAAGGCAAGAAGAGGAAATAAAAGGAATACAGATGGAAAAATAGGAAATAAAACTGTCCATATTCATGAATGACATGATTGTCTATGTAGAAAATTCCAAATCTATCAAAAAAAAACTCCTAGAAATAATAATTAGGTTCAGCAAAGTCAAAGGATACCCAATCAACACACACACACACACAAATTGCATTTCTATATACTAACAATGAACAATGAATGAAGCAGAAATTTAAAACACAGTACTATTTACACTCCAAGAAAATGAAATATGGTATACACTTAACATATACAGGATCTGTATGCTGAAAATTCCAAAATGCTGGTGAGAGAAATCAAAGATCTAAATAAATGGATAGATACATGTATTATGTTCATGGGTTGGAACATTCAATACAGTAAAGATGTTAATTTTTCTCAAATTGATCTATAGGTTTAATACAATTCCTGTAAAAATCCCAGCAAGGTCTTTGTAGATATAGACAAGCTCAATCCAAAATTTATATGAAAAGGCAAATGACTCTGAATAGCTCAAAAACAATTTTAAAGAAGAATGAAATGGGCGGAATCACTCTACCCAATTTAAGGCTTACTATATAGCTCTAGTAATCAAGACTGTTTGGTATTCTTAAAAGGACAGACACATAGAACAAAATAACAAAATTGAAAATCCAGAAATAGCCCCCTACAAATAGACCAATACAAATATAACCAACTGATTTCCACAAAGGTGCAAAAGCAATCAATAGAAGAAATTTAGTCATTTTTAACAAATGATGTTTGTCATCAGACCTTAAGTTCACATTTTATACAAGAATTAATTCAAAATAACTCATGAATTTAAATGTAAAATATAAAATTTTTAGAAAAAATATAAGAGAAAGTTTGTGAGACTTAGGGCTAGAAGACACCAAAAAGATACTATTTAACTTCAGACATTGATAAATTAGAGTTCATCAAAATTAAAATTTTTGGTCTGCAAAATCTCTCAAGAAGATGAAAAGACCAGCTACAGACCGGGAAAAATATTTGCAGAGAGAACTTGTATTAGAATATATACAAAATTCTCAAAGTTTAACAGTAAGAAGCAAACAATACAGTTAGAAAATGGGCAAAAGACATGAACAGATATTTCACCAAGAAAGTTATACAGAAGCAAAAAAGCACATGAAATAACGTTAACATTATTAACTATTAGGGAAATGTGATTTAAAACATATATCACTCCACACCAATTAGAATGTCTAAAATAAAAATATAGTGATAAAATACCAATGGCATATTTCAGAGACCTAGAATGAACTCTCCTAAAATTCATCTGGAATAAAAAAAGACCCGGAATAGCTGCAGCAATCCTTAGAAAGAAGAACAAAGTAAGAGGGATCTCAATACCTGATATCAAGCTGTATTACAAAGCCACTGTTCTCAAAACTGCCTGGTACTGGCACAAGAACAGGCATATAGATCAATGGAATAGAATAGAGAACCCAGAAATCGACCCGAACCAATATGCTCAATTAATATTTGACAAAGGAGGCAAGAGCATACAATGGAATCAAGACAGTCTCTTCAATAAATGGTCTTGGGAACATTGGACAGATATATGCAAAAAAATGAAACTAGACCACCAACTTACACCATACAGAAGAATAAACTCAAAATGGATAAAGGACTTAAATGTAAGATGGGAAACCATAAAAATCTTAGAGGAATCCACAGGCAGCAAAATCTCAGACATATGCCAAAGCAATTTCTTCACCGATACAGCTCCTAGGGCACTTGAAACTAAGGAGAAAATAAACAAATTGGACTACATCAAAATAAAAAGCTTCTGCACAGCAAAATAAACCATCAACAAAACAGCAAAAACGCCCACTGCATGGGAGAACATATTTCCCAATGTTATCTCTGATAACGGTTTAATCTCCAACATTTACAGGGAACTCATTCATACAACTTAACAAAAGGAAGATAAACAATCCAATCAAAAAATGGGCAACGGATCTAAACAGACACTTTTTGAAAGAGGACATTCAGAAAGCCAAGAGACATATGAAAACATGCTCAAAGTCACTAATCATCCGAGAGATGCAAATCAAAACAACAATGAGGTACCATCTCACACCTGTCAGACTGGCTATCATCAACAAATCAACAAACGACAAGTGCTGGAGAGGATGTGGAGAAAAAGGAACCCTCGTGCACTGGTGGTGGGAATGCAGACTGGTGCAGCCACTGTGGAGAACAGTATGGAGTTTCTTCAAAAAACTAAAAATGGAACTCCCATTTGACCCAGTGATCCCACTTCTAGGAATATATCCCAAGAAACTAGAAACACCAATCAGAAAGGATATATGTACCCCTATGTTCATAGCAGCACAGTTTACAATAGCTAAGATTTGGAAACAGCCTAAGTGCCCATCAGCAGATGAGTGGATTAAAAAACGGTGGTACATCTACACAATGGAATACTGCGCTGCTGTAAAAAAGAAAGAACATTTATCATTTGCAACAGCATGGATGGACCTGGAGAGCATTATGCTAAGCGAAATAAGCCAGTCAGAGAAAGATAAATATCACATGATCTCACTCATTTGTGGAATATAACGAACAACATAAACCGATGAACAAAAACAGACCCAGAGACAGAGAAGCATCGATCAGACCATCAAACCTCAGAGGGAAGGCAGGGGAGGGTGGGGGGAAGGGGGAGAGATCAACCAAAAGGCTTGTATGCATTCAAATAAGCATAACCAATGGACACAGACACTAGGAGCTTGAGGGAACGAGCAGGGGGTTGGGGGGATAAGGACACATATGTAATACCTAAATAAAGAAAAAAAAGTGTCATTGAAAAAAATATATAGCGATAATAACTAATCCCAGCAAAAATGTGGGAAAACTGAATGTCTCTCAGACATTGCTGGCGGGAATGTAAAATGGTACAGACAATATGGAAAATTTTGGCAGTTTCTTACAACACTAAATTTGCACTCGCTAACCCAGCAATTGCACTCTTGGGCATTTGTCACAGAAATGAAAATGTATGTTTACACACAAAAACTCTACTTAAATGTTCATAGCGGTTTTATTCTGACTAGGCAAAAATTGGAAACAACCCAAATGTCCTTCAGTGGGTGAATAAACTGTAGTATATCCATACTTAGGCAATATTACTGCTGGTAATAAAAAGGCATGAACTATTGCTATGTATAACAACTGGGGTAGAACTCGAGGAAATTCTGCGGAGTGCAGAAAAGCCAATTTCAAAAAGTCTGATTCCATTTACATAATATTCTTGAAATAAAATTATGGAGACGGAGAACATGTTAGGGGTTGCCAGGGGTTGGGGTAGAGTAGGGGAAGGAGATGATAGTGACTATATTGGGTAGCAGGAAGAATCTTTGTGGTGGAGGAACAGTTGATTGTGGTGGTTACCCAAATCTACACATGATGAAATTGTATAGCACTATATACACAGACAACAGAAATACAGACACAGAAATGAGTGCATGTAAAACGTGAAATCTGAATAAGGTCTGTGGATTGTATTAAAGTCACTATCTTGGTTATGTAAGATATTACCATTGGGGGAAACTGGGTGAAGGGTATATGGGACTGCTCTGTAATATTTTTATAAAGCCTGTGAATCTATAATTATTTCAAAGGAAGTATCATAAAATGAGGTAGGTCTGAAGGACTATGAATGTTTTCGAACTCACACATTTGCATATCATAAAATAGAACTACATGTTTAAGATGTAAAACATTCGAAATATAAGAGAGCCTACACTTGTGTTTAGCCGAGAAATGTAAATGAAAATGACAATATGAGTTCATGGTAATTGCACATGGTACAGAGCCAAATCCAGATAGATAAATAAAAGAGGGGTTTTTGCTTAAAAGCATCTGTATGAGTCAGGATTCCCCTAGAGAAGCAGACCAATAGGACATTTTATCTACTATCTACCTACCTATATAATTTATGCATTTTCATTGGAAGATACTGGCTTACAAAATTGTGAGGCACGCTAAGCAAATCCAAAATCTTCGGGGGCCCATCCAAGATGACCCAGGATCATCGCCCTCCCTTTCAATCAATCGAGCTGGAGCTTTCCTTACAACGGAGTATCTTCACAGCAACACGTAGATTCATGTTTGCTGGAATCACTGGGGGCCGTAGCCTCACCGAGCGGACACACACACAGAAAAGCCACGCAACCTCACATACACCATGTGTGCTGGCAAAGGAATACGCGCCTTCGGTTCAGAGCCACCTGGGCTTTATCACTGTAGGTAATCCCAGCGCAAACAATTTCAATCAATAGTGGCCGACGAGTTTTCTACCGGAGGGTCCACCTCCAGAACTTTGGAGTGGAAAGGGGTCACGAAGAGCTTAGTCTGCGTTGGGACCCAGCCGACGCACTCGGGGCACTCGGGGCACTCGGGGCACACGGGGCAGCAGCCTCCGCGCAGCGAAACCCACCTGGAGCGGCGGCGGTGCGGGCGCACGGGGTGGGCGGGGCCTCGAGGCGCTGGTGCTGCCGCCGGCGCCCAGCCCGCCAGAAGCGCGCGCGGCTGGCGGCCGGCGGGGAGCCAGTCGGGTAAGGCGAGCGCGGCCGGCGGTGGGAGTGGGGGGGGCGCGCCAGGGGGAGGAAGGAAGGGGAAGAGGCGGAGCGTGGGAGCGCTCAGTGTCAGGAATACAATAGTGCTCCGCGCGGCTCGGGCGGCCGCCGCGCTGCCGCCGCCCCACACGCCTGCCCGGCGCGGAGGCCTGAGCGGCCAGGCGGGCGAGGGCCGGGGGGCGGGGGCAGCGGCGCCGGGGGGCGGCCCCAGCGGCGCGGCCGGCGGGGCGGGGGGCGGGGGGAGGGGAGGAGGTTAGGGGGCAGGTGCGAGGGAGGAGAGAGAAGAAAGCGAGCAGTTCGGGGGGCGGTAACCACTCCTCCCAGACTCGCCGGCACTCCGCCGGGCGCGAGCGTGGAGCCCGGAGGCAGCAGCGACCGGCTGCGCGAAGGTAGGCGCCTCTGCCGCCGGACGGACGCGGCGCGAGCGGGCTGGGAGCGGCGCGCCCGGTGGGCACCGGAGGGGCGGCCCCGGGGAGCCCCGCGGGCGGCGGGAGGCGCAGCGTCCCGGGCGCCGGGGGACGGAGAGCGGGTGCTGGCGGAGGTGAAGTGGCCGGGGGTGCCCCGCGGGGGCCGGGAGCGGGCACCCGGGCTCGCCGCAGCCACCGTCGGGGCGTGGAGCGCCATAACTGTTGCAGGGGCTCCCTCCGGTGCCGACTCCCGACGCCCCCTCGCTCCCTTGCCCTCTGCCTCGAGGGGATGCACGGGGTCCGACCCGCGGCGGGAGGACCTGCCGTGCGGGCTGCCCGGGGCCGGATGCTCCGGGGAGCGAGGACGCACCCCCGGCTGCTTCGATGTGGGGCTGCTGGAAGCACCGAGTGCCCGGGCGGGGGGCCGGGCGGTGCGGGCAGCGGCGGGGCCCCTGGTGAGCCGGGCGCTCCGCGGGCTGGCGAACTTTCCCTCCCCCTCGCGTTATTGTTCGGGGATGCTGAGCCCGGGCCGCGGCGGCCACCGAGCGCCGGGCGGTCCGGAGGGTGGGAAACGCGGGGACGGCTTGGCGAGGCTTCTGGGGGGAATTTTCCCACCGCCGGGCATAGCAAAGTTAACTTTTCTCCCGCAATCGAGTTGGTTTTATTCCCTCGCTGTGGGGCAATCGATTGGGGGGTGGGGGGGCAGAGGGAGGGAAGAACGCCTTCCTTTAATCTTTTTCTCTCGCTTTGCAGAGCCGTTGCTTCGAAGGAGTCGGGCTTTAAATTGCAGAGGGCAACCTGCGATGTTATTAGGGGAGGAGGGCGGGATCTCGAGTGAGTGACCGAAATGGTGGTATGTGAAGGCATGTTTCAAAGTTGGGATCATCGTGTAGCCCGGAGACATACGTACCTTCTAGGCATTTGGCAAGGAACTTGTTTGGCCACTTCTCTGACTTTCCAGAGTTTCAAGGAAATCCATGGTCTCAGATGTGCGCGAGATTTATTTATTTTTTGATGTGAGTTCCATTTAACTGTAAAGCTAAGGAGGAGGTCCCGGCGCCCCCTCCCTTCCGCAGTCTAATTGTATAAGAAATCAAAACCGTGTTGATGGTGATTCCAGTGACCTGGAGGGAAAGGCGACCTCATTCCCTGTATTCAACCTGAAAAAGATAACTGTCTGCTTCTCTCTAAACTCTAAAATACTTTAGGTAAAGACTGGTTGTACAACATCTTGGCTGACTTTAAGCGACCCAGGATCCACTCTCCCAGAGTTGTTCTCTGAAATACCTTCCTTGTAATCACTTCTTGTTAGCCTGGGGGCGAGGGGGGTGAGGAAGGAGTCGGCCTGAACAAAGCATTGTGTTTTTATTTAATTTAATACTTTCATAACATCTGTAAACAATGGGGATGTGGATCTGTGCTCTTTGAATAGTGTGGCTCTCATGCTTTTAACGCATCATATAACTTCTCTCCAGATAAGTGGAAATAGATGTTTTATTATTTTTTGTTTATCCCAGAAATATTCTACCTTCCTAACATTTTTTCTTCCATTTAAAGTGAGCTCTGAGTTTCAATACTTGAAGTGTAAAAGGATGATTCCTCTCTTCAAGGGATGAAGGGATTACATGAGATCTTTGGGAAGGGCTTCTCAGTGTGAGCTACCATCATTTCCACCTTTTTTGAAAAACTGCTCTACTCTACACTTTTATTTGCTAGAAAAAAAGCTCTTAACCCAATATTATTGCCTTGTAACAGCTCCTTGCTACTGTGTTCAGAAAATTCCAGAACACTCAATGACGCAGGTATGTTCTGGAATCCTCACTTTCTGCCTCCAGCTGTTGGGAGCCATCTTGGTAACCAGCGGCCTTCTCACCTGTAGGGGCCTGTGAAGCTTGTTCAGAGGTAAGGGAAAGTGGTCATGGGCTTCCCACTGCTTCATGAAGTATTTGTGATCAACTGGGAGCAGCTTAGTGTGCCCCACCCTGTGGCCTGTAGAGGTTCTAGGAGTAGGACAAGTGATGGTACAGGTCTCTCATCAAAGTTGAGATGTAAGTGTTAACAGAAGTTAAAGAACAAAGGATGCTGAAGGTTCATGGGTTGGGAATAATCCTCTTCTTTGATCATTCTTGTCTTTTCCCTCCCTTCTGTTCCAATAGCCATCCATAGCAGTCCATTTCTCCCGTAAGCTACACAAAGCCTTTCTCCCTTTCCCCCATTACTTGGACATCTGGCTAGAACTAGATAACCTTATGGGGGGAAGTTGGGGAGGCAGAAGGCATCAGGTGATTGTGAAGACATACAGGGGGCGCTTATAAGCCCTGATCAGGGACAGAGGTTGAACATTATCATAGGACATAACCTCATCTCCCTCATCATAGAGCTTACACAAAACAGGAACGGAGGAAGGTAGAGATCATATACTGGCTTACATATGACCTTTACTCACCTCACCTTATAGGCAAGGGGTAGGTGGTGGATGAAACCCATCTGGCAGTCTCCTAAAATGGCTAACAGGACACTTGAATGGTTTACAAGTTTCTACCTGTTGTCCCAGTTACAGTGCCTGGGAAAGCTGAAGCATTCTGGCTTGTGGGGTGGGGAGGATCTGGGATGAGTGAGTGGGTAGAAGTGAAGAATAAAAGAGTGCTAGCGAGTGGTCATTACAGACCAAGTAACTACTGCTTTGAGTTTGCTGTTTTCTGGATTCTTTGTGATTCCCTCATGATTCTTTTTGCCTCTTCCCTGTAGGTCTCTGCATAGACAACAGCAGCAAAGCTCTTACCATCAGAACTGTGTCCGTGCTTCTCTTGGGGAACAGGGAGAAAGAAGGGTCCCAGGGAGAATGCCTGACCCCATAGCTAAGTTTGGGAAACGGGCAGTCAACTGAAGAAAGTATGGGCCTAGCGTGGGGAAATAGTACTGAGGCTTTGACCAATAGGAGGTACCAGTGCATTCATTAATACACATCAAGCAGGAAATAATTTCATCTCTCACAATCCAGAAGCCATGGCTGAGCCCTGCTACCCAAGGAGCTCCTCGACCCTTGATATTAGCTGATAGGCAAGGAAACCCAAGTCTAGAGTGTGGTTTTGGAATAGCTGACAAGAGAATGTGGTACCAGCATGGCCAGTACCCTAGACCTTATGTGTTAGAATCTCCAGGGAAAATTAATATCCTTTTTAAAATTTTAAAAACTTTTTATTTTGCTGTAATATTATAATTACCAAAAAGTTGCAAGAATAGTACAAAGAACTCTTATATTCCCTTCACCCAAGGTCACCAGTTATTAACAGTTTGTTCCCACTTGCTTTATCATTTGCTCTTTCTGTTTCTTTTTATGAACAATTCAAGGGTAACCACTGAGAGACTGATACTTGTCAAGGGCATCCTGTCATGAGGGATGGCTGACGTGCAGCCACAGGGTACAGAAGAACATTGGTGGTGATGTAGTGCCCAGAGATAGAGTGAAGTCTACCCACGGCCATAAGACACATGTTTGTAAGTCACATGGAATCTCTGGTGCTGGATATAGAAATCATTCCATGGTAAAGTGGTTAAGATAAACTATTTTTGCTATCATTCATGTCAAGTTTGTTTTAACTATGCCAAACTGTAATCCTATCTACTAATAAAAGGGTAATATGCTAATTAGGGCGGACATCCTTCCGGACAAAGCCGCAGCGGCTGCTTGAGGCTCAAGCAAGCCTCTGATGGTGGCTGCCACTGGGAGGGCTGGCCCGAGGCTCAGGCAAGCCCCGGAGGGCTGGCTGCTGCTGCGAGGGCCAGCCTGAGGCTCAGGCAGCCATGCTGCCAGTGGCAGCAGCAGCAGGGTGATGGGGGTGGCGCCTTCCCCTGATTGGCCAGGTTGCCTCCAGCAGAAGGAGGCCAGATTGCAGTTCAGGCTGGGGGCCGAGGCAGAGGCGGTTAGGGGCAATCAGGCAGGCAGGGCAGGCAGGCGAGTAGTTAGGAGCCAGTGGTCCCATATTGTGAGAGGGATGGACATCCCCTGAGGGGTCCCAGATTGGAGAGGGTGCAGCCCAGGCTGAGGGACCCCCCCACCCTCGTGCATGAATTTCGTGCACTGGGCCTCTATAATAATAAAAGTGTAATATACTAATTAGACCGGATGACCTGGACGAAGCCAGGGCTGAAAGGGAAGCCCGGGTCCTGGGTGCCTGCTGGTGGCCAGAGGGAAGCCTGGGTCCCGGGTGCCGGAAGGAAGCCCATGTCTCACGTGCCAGAGGGAAGCTGGTGCCGGCAGCCGGGGGAAGGAAAGCCTACCCTTGCACAAATTTCAAGCACCGGGCCTCTAGTCCTGTATAATAAAAGCCCAGTGACGGAACGGCAGAACTACCAGTCGACCAGTCACTGTGATGTGCACTGACCACCAGGAGGCAGACGCTCAATGCAGGAGCTGCCCTCTGGTGGTCAGTGTGCTCCCACTGTGGGAGCACTGCTCGGCTGACCAGGATGAGCAGCGCTCCCACAGTGGGCGGATCCCTGCAGGCCACACCCCCAACCAGTGCGTGAATCCCGTGCACCCAGCCTCTAGTATTGTTATGAAAATCCATTCCACCACACCCCAACTTTGCAGCCATAATATTCTCCAACATTTTAATTAATTCAGTCAGTAAACATACATTGAGTGTCTCCTATTTGCTAGGGGTACAAGAGGGGAAAGATATTAATCCCCTTAAGAGCTCAACATCCAGTGGAAAGGAAATAAGAAAAATTATCATCACAGTCGGAGAAAGAGTATTCTGAAGAGGAAGGCATTGGGGGCAGGGGGTTGATTGGAACACCAGCTGGTTAAGGACCTGAAGAGTACCTACCTCAAGTAGTTTGGGATGTATGTGAATGTGAGCATCCATCTTATCTGAGGCTTGCTGCTCTTAGATGACAAGGTTCATGAGTTAGGGAAGCCTTTGGTGTCATGCAGCCAGCACAGACTATGGGGTCAGGCCAATTTTGGACTCTAACCTACCACTTGATCTTGGCCTCAGTTTCTTCACCTGCCAAACCGCATCTCCAAGGTACTAATTAATTGAGGTAGCAGTTGCTCTGTAAACACTAATTTCATCTTCCCCTCCAAAAATGCAGTATGTGGGGAAATAGCATGAAAGGTATTCGGTAGTAAGGTGGGATTCAAGGGGGTGTTTCTATTTTTTTCTACAAATAAATAATTACTAATTGTACTAAGTGCTGTGATGGAGGTTACTGTATGGGATAATAACAGTACCAGTAGTGATGATTTGTTAACCATTTCCTGTATGCTGAGCACTGTGCTAAATGCTTAACTTAGGAAATCTTTGTAAGGTGTGAGTCTCAGAGAGATGAAGCAAAAGTAACTTTCCCAGCACTGGCCAGTGTCGTTCAGTGGTTAGAGGGTTGGCTAGCACATTGAAGGGTCACTGGTATGATTCCCTGGCAAGGGGACATAGCTGGGTTGCAGGTTCAATCCCCACCCCCATTGGAGCGCTTGTGGGAGGCAACTAATCGATCTGTCTCTCTCACATCAGTGTTTCTCTCTCCTTTCTCCCTCTCCCTCTCTTCCCCCAACACTTTCTCTAAAAAGCAATGGAAAAAATATCCTGAGGTGAGGATTAACAAAAAATGGTAACTTGCCCAAGGTCACACAGCAAGTAAGAGGAAGAATGCTTCTGTAAGGGAGACCAGCAAGGTGCCCTGGGGCCGAAGGATGAGCAGGAATAAGCAGAGTACAAGTCAGAGAGAATGGATTGCCAGGCAGCAGGAACAGCAGGTGTTGTGAGGGCACTGAGGTGGGAGAGAGATGTGGAAAGGATCCTCAGAGGTTTGGCTAGGACCTGGGGAAAGAGAGATGAGGTCTGAGGTAGGCAGGGAAAGATTTACAGGGCCTTATGGGACCTTATTAAGGAGCTTGTGTTTTATTCCAAGGACAATGGGAAGCTGCTGGAAGGTGTTTTTCACTTTTTCTTAAACTGTGTGTGTGTGTGTGTGTGTGTGTGTGTGTGTGTGTGAGAGAGAGAGAGAGAGAGAGAGAGAGAGAGAGAGAGAGAGAGAATCCTCAACGGAGGATAATTTTTCCATTCATTTTAGAGAGAGGGGAAAGACAGAAACACTGATGTGAGAGAAACACATCGATTGGTTGCCTCCTCCATGAGCCTCAACCAGGGCCGGGGCTGGGGAGGATCCTGCAACCAAGGTACATGCCCTTGACTGGAATCAAACCTGGGACCCCTTGGTCCACAGGCCGATGCTCTATCCACTGAGCAAAACTGTGTGTGTGTGTGTGTGTGTGTGTGTGTGTTCCCAAAAAGTAGTGAGACCTAAACAAAACTGGCTTAAGAAACTCATTTCCCTTTCAGTGTCCCACTCTGTGATGTTTCTAACCCAATATATAGATCTTAACTGCCCCACCATTAGCACAGTTAAAAAGAGTTGCTGTGTTGCTTGAAGAAGCTGGTCCTGCAGACTGCTTCTAGAAGGAGGTTTAACTAGTCTCATATCTGATGCTTTTTAGACTGCCTTAATGGAGCTCTTTCAGCTTTCACCAAGCCTTGTCAAATGGCCGTGGGGAGGGGGTGTAATTGGGAGAAAGAGTAATTGCTGGAAACCTGAGTTGTTCAGTGTTAGAAATGGAATTGTTGAGTATAAGACTTTGGTTTAAATATATCATGATAAAGATGCTTCAGTGGCTAAATGGTAATTTTTTTGTGTTTTTTGTTTTTTTGGTATGTGCCATCTGTGATGACAGACAGCACATTTGTGAGAATCTGGGAAGACTTGGGCATTTTCCAATACTTACATATTTGTGTATTCTAATCCAGGTACTGTAGGTTTTTCTGTTTGAAGCTACTTCTTACGTGCAGACCACACTTCATGGGGAAAACCAGTGTGCTTTTCCCTTTCCGTGTGTATCGGACCACAAATATATTTACTTTGAGATAGCCTGTGTCAGTTAGATTTGCGTGCGGGTGATCTGGTGGTTGGCAGGCTGGTTGGTCTAGGACAGTGGTCGGCAAACTGCAGCTTGCGAGCCAGATGCGGCTCTTTGGCCCCTTGAGTGTGGCTCTTCCACAAAATACCACGTGCGGGCGCGCATGTACAATGCGATTAAAACTTCGTGGCCCATGCTCAGAAGTCAGTATTTTGTGGAAGAGCCACACTCAAGGGGCCAAAGAGCCGCATGTGACTCGCGAGCCGCAGTTTGCTGACCACTGGTCTAGGAGGCCCTAAGCTGGGATGGCTTGTCTCCCTGCAAATGGTCTCGCCTCCAGCTCGCTAGTCTGGACTTGTTAACATGGTGGTCTCAGAGGCACAAAGAGTAGCAAGTGAGAGGACGCGTCAGTGCCCAAGCACGTCGGAAGTGTCCTCTGTGTCACACGATATTTGCCCATCAGTCAGAGCACAGGAGTGCTTCTGTGGTCAAGCCCAGAGTCATTGTGGGATGGGACCATCCAAAGGTATGGATACAAGATGTGGATAATTGGGGGAGGTCATTATTGCTGTAATTCTTATCCCTGTTCCTCTATAGTTAACATGTCTTTTTTCCTCTGGCTGACTTCAAGGTCCATCTTTACCTAGGTGTGGCTTTATAAAAAATTTTAAATGTTTTCTTTATTTTATTTTAAAAATATGTCTTTACTGATTTCAGGGAGAGAGAGAGAGAAACATCAATGATGAGAATCATTGATTGGCTGCCTCCTGCACGCCCCCTACTGGAGATGGAGCCTGCAACTCAGTCATGTGTTGACCAGGAAAGGAACCTTTTGGTGCATGGGACAGCATTCAACCAACTGAGCCGCACCAGCCATGTGTGGCTTTTTAAATTTTTTCCATGTTTATCCTGCTTGGTGTTCTCTGAGCTTCTTGTATCTATGGTTTGTTGTCTGTGACTAATCTTAGAAAGTTCTTAGCCATTATTTCTTTATATAATTCTTATGCCCCATTTTTCCCCCTTCTCCTTCTGGGATTCCAATTACAAGTACGTTATACTGTTGGATATTGTCCCACAGTTCTTGTATGCCGTGTTCTATTTATTTTCACTCTTTTGTCTTTTTTTTGTTGTAATTTTTATTGACCTGATCAATAAACTTGATCTTTGTGTTCACTGATTCTTTTCTTGGCTGTGTCAAGTCTGCTGTTTAGCATGTGTTTTTTATTGTTCTTTTTTCCTGTGGTGTTTTCTTTAAAAGGAAGAGAGAAACATGGATGTGAGAGAGAAACATTGATTGGTTGCCTCCGGTACACATCCCAACTGAGGATCGAATCAGCAACCTAGAAATGTGCCCTGACCAGGAATCAAACCTGCAGCCTTTTGGTGTACGGGATGATTCTCCAAGCCAGCTAAGCCACCTGACCAGGGCTTTTTCTGTGTTTTTTATTTCTAGCATTTCCACTTGATTCCTTCTTACAGTTTCTATCTCTTTGAAATTGACCATCTGGATTTGCATTTGTCTACTTTTTCCATTAGCCTTTAACATCTATATTCATCTATACTAATAAAAGGGTAATATGCTAATTAGGGCAGACGTCTTCCGGATGTCCTTCCAGACAAAGCCACAGTGGCTGCAATGGTTGAGGGCCTGCAGCCGCGGCTGTGAAGGCTGGTCCAGCGCCAGGTCCCTTTTGCAGAGGCCATGGGAGAAGGCACCACAGGAGAAGGCAGAAGGGAGAAGGCAGCGCCACGGGAGAAGGGAGAAGGCCAGCACGGTGCAAGAAGGGAGAAGGTGAGAAGGATGGCGCCGTGGGAAAAGGGAGAAGGGAAAGGGGGACAGTTAGGGAGATCAGGCCAGGAGGGTATAGCAGATAGGCAGTTAAGGGGAGCAGGCCAGGAGGGGAGAGCAGATAAGCAGTTAGGACGATTAGTCCAGGAAGGGAACACAGATAGGAAGTTAGGGGTATCGGGCCAGGAGGGGAGAGCAGTTAGGTAGTTAGGGAGGATCAGGCCAGTAGTGGAGAGCAGACAAGCAGTTAAGGGAATCAGGCCAGGAGGGGAGAGCAGTTCGGAAAATCAGGCTGGCAGGAGATAGCAGTTAGGGGGATCAGACCAAGAGGGGAGAGCAGATAGGCAGTTAGGGGGGTCAGGCCAAAAGGGGAGAGCAGATAGGCAGTTAGGGAGGTCAGGCCAGGAGGGGAGAACAGTTAGGGGGATCAAGCCAGGAAGGGAGGGCAGTTTGGAGGATCAGGCCAGTAGGGGAGACCAGTTAGGCAGTTAAGGGGTTCAGTAGAGGAGAGCTGATAGGCAGGGGGGGTCAGTCCAGGAGGGGAGAGCAGTGAGGCCATTAGGGGGATCAGGCCAGGAGGGGAGAGCAGATAGACACTTAGTGGGATCAGGCCAGGAGGGCAACCCAGATAGGCAGTTAGGGGGATCAGGCTAGGAGGGCAGCACAGATAGGCAGTTAGGGGGATCAGGCCAGAGGGGAGAGCAGTTAGGGGGATCAGGCCAGGAGGGGAGAGCAGATAGGCCGTTAAGAGGTTCCTGCCAGGAGAGGAGGGCAGTTTGGGGGATCAGGCCAGTAGGGGAGACCAGTTAGGCAGTTAAGGGGTTAGGTAGAGGAGAGCTGATAGGCAGGGGGGGTCAGTCCAGGAGGGGAGAGCAGTGAGGCCATTAGGGGGATCAGGCCAGGAGTGGAGAGCAGGTAGGCAGTAAAGAGGTTCCTGCCAGGAGAGGAGGGCAGTTAGGGGGATCAGGCCAGGAGGGGAGAGCAGGTAGGCAGTTAAGAGGTTCCTGCCAGGAGAGGAGGGCAGTTTGGGGGATCAGGCCAGAAGGGCAGAGTAGTTAGTCAGTTAAGGGGTTCAGGCCAGGAGGGGAGAGCTAATAGGCAGGGGAATCAGGCCAGGAGGGGAGAGCAGGTATGCAGTTAGGGGGATCAGGCAGGAAAGGAGAGCAGTTAGGCAGTTAGGGGGATCAGGCCAGGAGGGGAGAGCAGATAGGCAGTTAGGAGGATATCAGGCAGGAGGGGAGAGCAGAAGGCAGGGGGATCAGGCAGGAGGGGAGAGCAGTTAGGTAGGTAGGGGTATCAGGCAAGAGGGAAGAGCAATTGGGTAGTTAGTGGAATTAGGCCTGGAAGGGAGAGCAGTTAGGGAGATCAGGCCAGGAGGGGGGAACAGTTAGGGGAATCAAGCCAGAATGGGGGAGCTATTAGGGGGGGTCAGTCCAGGAGGGGAGAGCAGATAGGCAGTTAGGGGAATTAGGCAGGAGGGGAGAGCAAAAGGCAGTTAGGGGGATCTGGTCAGTAGGGGAGGGCTGTTGTGGGGATCAGGTCAGGAGTGGAGAGCAGTTAGTCAGTTAAGGGGTTCAGGCCAGGAGAGGAGAGCTAATAGGCAGGGGATCAGGCCTGGAGGGGAGAGCAGGCAAGCAGTTAGGGGGATCAGTACAGGAGGGGAGAGTAGTTAGGGGGATCAGGCCAGGAGGGGAGAGCAGTTAGGCAATTATGGGGTTCAGGACAGGAGGGGAGAGCTAATAGGCAGAGGATCAGGCCTGGAGGGGAGAGCAGGTAAGCAGTTAGGGGGATCAGTACAGGAAGGGACAGTATTTAGGGGGATCAGGCCAGGAGGGAAGCGCAGATGGGCAGTTAGGGGAATCAGGCCAGGAGGGGAGCGCAGTTAGGCAGTTAGGCCTATCCGGCCAGGAGGGGAGTACAGATAGGCAGTTAGGGGGTTCAGAGCAGGAGGAGAGAGCAGATAGGAAGTTAGAGGGATCAGGCCAGGAGGGGAGAGCAGTTAGGGGGATCAGGCCAGAAGTGGAGGGCAGTTAGGGGGATCAGGCCAGGAGGGGAGAGCAGAAGGCAGTTAGGGGGATCGTCCAGGAAGAGAGAGTAGTTAGGGGGATCAGGTCAGGAGGGGAGAGCTGTTAGGAGGATCAGGCCAGTTTTAGAGAGCAGTTAGGGGGTTCAGGCCAGAAGTGGAGGGCTGTTAGGGGGATCAGGCCAGTATGCGAAAGCAGTTAGCAGTTAAGGGGTTCAAGCCAAGATGGGAGAGCTGATAAGCAGGGGGATCAGGCCAGGATGGGAGAGCAGTTACAAAGGTAGTAGGATCAGGCCGGGAGGGGATAGCAGTTTGGGGGATCAGGCTAGGAGGGGAGGGCAGTTTAGGGGGATCAGGCCAATAGGGCAGAGCAGTTAAACGGTAAAGGGGTTCAGGCCAGGAGGGGAGAGCTAATAGGCAGAGGGCTCAGGCCAGGAGGGGAGAGCAGGTTCACAGTTAGGGGGATCAGGCCAGGAGGAGAGAGCAGATAGGCACTTAGGGGGATGAGGCCAGGAGGGGAGAGCAGATAGGCAGTTGAGGGGGATCAGGCCAGTTTTAGAGAGCAGTTAGGAGCATCAGGCTAGGAGGGGAGAGCAGATAGGCAGTTGGGGGATCAGACCAGGAGGGGAGAGCAGTTACCCAGTTAGGGGGATCAGGCCAGTTTTAGAGAGCAGTTAGGGGGATCAGGCCAGGAGAGGAGAGCAGATAGGCAGTTGGGGGATCAGGCCAGGAGGGCAGAGCAGATAGGCAGTTGGGGGATCAGGTCAGGAGAGGAGAGCAGTTACCCAGTTAGGGGGATCAGGCCAGTTTTGGAGAGCAGTTAGGGGGATCAGACCAGGAGAGGAGAGCAGATAGGCAGTTGGGGGATCAGGCCAGGAGGGGAGAGCAGTTACACAGTTGGGGGGATCAGGCCAGTTTTAGAGAGCAGTTAGGGGTATCAGGCCAGGAGGGAGAGCAGATAGGCAGTTGGGGGATCAGGCCAGGAGGGGAGAGCAGATAGCCAGTTGGGGGGGATCAGGCCAGGAGGGGAGAGCAGTTACCCAGTTAGAAGGATCAGGCCAGTTTTAGAGAGCAGTTAGGGGGATCAGGCCAGGAGGAGAGAGCAGATAGGCACTTAGGGGGATCAGGCCAGGAGAGGAGAACAGATAGGCAGTTGGGGGGGGATCAGGCCAGGAGGGGAGAGCATATAGGCAGTTGGGGGATCAGGCCAGGAGGGGAGAGCAGATAGGCAGTTGCGGGGGATCAGGCCAGTTTTAGAGAGCTGTTAGGGGTATCAGACCAGGAGGGGAGAGCAGATAGGCTGTTGTGGGGGATCAGGCCAGGAGGGGAGAGCAGTTACCCAGTTAGGGGGATCAGGCCAGTTTTAGAGAGCAGTTAGGGGGATCAGGCCAGGAGGAGAGAGCAGATAGGCACTTAGGGGGATCAGGCCAGGAGAGGAGAACAGATAGGCAGTTGGGTGGGGATCAGGCCAGGAGGGGAGAGCAGATAGGCAGTTGGGGGGGATCAGGCCAGGAGAGGAGAGCAGTTACCCAGTTAGGGGGATCAGGCCAGTTTTAGAGAGCAGTTAGGGGGATCAGGCCAGGAGAGGAGAGCAGATAGGCATTTGGGGGATCAGGCCAGGAGAGGAGAGCAGATAGGCAGTTGGGGGATCAGGCCAGGAGGGCAGAGCAGATAGGCAGTTGGGGGATCAGGTCAGGAGAGGAGAGCAGTTACCCAGTTAGGGGGATCAGGCCAGTTTTAGAGAGCAGTTAGGGGGATCAGGCCAGGAGAGGAGAGCAGATAGGCAGTTGGGGGATCAGGCCAGGAGGGGAGAGCAGTTACCCAGTTAGGGGGATCAGGCCAGTTTTAGAGAGCAGTTAGGGGGATCAGGCCAGGAGTGGAGAGCAGATAGGCAGTTGGGGGGGGGGGGGATCAGGCCAGGAGGGGAGAGCAGAAGGCAGTTAGGGGGATCGTCCAGGAAGAGAGAGTAGTTAGGGGGATCAGGTCAGGAGGGGAGAGCTGTTAGGAGGATCAGGCCAGTTTTAGAGAGCAGTTAGGGGGTTCAGGCCAGAAGTGGAGGGCTGTTAGGGGGATCAGGCCAGTATGCGAAAGCAGTTAGCAGTTAAGGGGTTCAAGCCAAGATGGGAGAGCTGATAAGCAGGGGGATCAGGCCAGGATGGGAGAGCCAGTTACAAAGGTAGTAGGATCAGGCCGGGAGGGGATAGCAGTTTGGGGGATCAGGCTAGGAGGGGAGGGTAGTTTGGGGGGATCAGGCCAATAGGGCAGAGCAGTTAAACGGTAAAGGGGTTCAGGCCAGGAGGGGAGAGCTAACAGGCAGAGGGCTCAGGCCAGGAGGGGAGAGCAGGTTCACAGTTAGGGGGATCAGGCCAGGAGGAGAGAACAGATAGGCACTTAGGGGGATCAGGCCAGGAGGGGAGAGCAGATAGGCAGTTGAGGGGGATCAGGCCAGGAGGGGAGAGCAGTTACCCAGTTAGGGGGATCAGGCCAGTTTTAGAGAGCAGTTAGGGGGATCAGGCCAGGAGGGGAGAGCAGATAGGCAGGTGGGGGATCAGACCAGGAGGGGAGAGCAGTTACCCAGTTAGGGGGATCAGGCCAGTTTTAGAGAGCAGTTAGGGGGATCAGGCCAGGAGGGGAGAGCAGATAGGCAGGTGGGGGATCAGACCAGGAGGGGAGAGCAGTTACCCAATTAGGGGGATCAGGCCAGTTTTAGAGAGCAGTTAGGAGTATCAAGCCAGGAAAGGAGAGCAGATAGGCAGTTGGGGGATCAGGCCAGGAGAGGAGAGCAGATAGGCAGTTGGGGGATCAGACCAGGAGGGGAGAGCAGTTACCCAGTTAGGGGGATCAGGCCAGTTTTAGAGAGCAGTTAGGGGGATCAGGCCAGGAGAGGAGAGCAGATAGGCAGTTGGGGGATCAGGCCAGGAGGGGAGAGCAGATAGGCAGTTGGGGGATCAGACCAGGAGGGGAGAGCAGTTACCCAGTTAGGGGGATCAGGCCAGTTTTAGAGAGCAGTTAGGGGGATCAGGCCAGGAGAGGAGAGCAGATAGGCAGTTGGGGGATCAGGCCAGGAGGGGAGAGCAGATAGGCAGTTGGGGGATCAGACCAGGAGGGGAGAGCAGTTACACAGTTAGGGGGATCAGGCCAGTTTTAGAGAGCAGTTAGGGGTATCAGGCCAGGAGGGGAGAGCAGATAGGCAGTTGGGGGATCAGGCCAGGAGGGGAGAGCAGATAGGCAGTTGGGGGATCAGGCCAGGAGGGGAGAGCAGATAGGCAGTTGGGGGATCAGGCCAGGAGAGGAGAGCAGATAGGCAGTTGGGGGATCAGACCAGGAGAGGAGAGCAGTTACCCAGTTAGGGGGATCAGGCCAGTTTTAGAGAGCAGTTAGGGGGATCAGGCCAGGAGAGGAGAGCAGATAGGCAGTTGGGGGATCAGACCAGGAGGGGAGAGCAGTTACCCAATTAGGGGGATCAGGCCAGTTTTAGAGAGCAGTTAGGAGTATCAGGCCAGGAAAGGAGAGCAGATAGGCAGTTGGGGGATCAGGCCAGGAGAGGAGAGCAGATAGGCAGTTGGGGGATCAGACCAGGAGGGGAGAGCAGTTACCCAGTTAGGGGGTCAGGCCAGTTTTAGAGAGCAGTTAGGGGAATCAGGCCAGGAGGGGAGAGCAGATAGGCAGTTTGGGGATCAGACCAGGAGGGGAGAGCAGATAGGCAGTTGGGGGATCAGACCAGGAGGGGAGAGCAGTTACCCAGTTAGGGGGATCAGGCCAGTTTTAGAGAGCAGTTAGGAGTATCAGGCCAGGAGAGGAGAGCAGATAGGCAGTTGGGGGATCAGGCCAGGAGAGGAGAGCAGATAGGCAGTTGGGGGGGATCAGGCCAGGAGGGGAGAGCAGTTACCCAGTTAGGGGGATCAGGCCAGTTTTAGAGAGCAGTTAGGGGGATCAGGCCAGGAGGGGAGAGCAGATAGGCAGTTGGGGGATCAGGCCAGGAGGGGAGAGCAGATAGGCAGTTGGGGGATCAGGCCAGGAGAGGAGAGCAGATAGGCAGTTGGGGGATCAGGCCAGGAGGGGAGAGCAGATAGGCAGTTGGGGGGGATCAGGCCAGGAGGGGAGAGCAGTTACCCAGTTAGGGGGATCAGGCCAGTTTTAGAGAGCAGTTAGGGGTATCAGACCAGGAGGGGAGAGCAGATAGGCAGTTGCGGGGGATCAGGCCAGGAGGGGAGAGCAGTTACCCAGTTAGGGGGATCAGGCCAGTTTTAGAGAGCAGTTAGGGGGATCAGGCTAGGAGGAGAGAGCAGATAGGCACTTAGGGGGATCAGGCCAGGAGAGGAGAACAGATAGGCAGTTGGGGGGGGGATCAGGCCAGGAGGGGAGAGCAGATAGGCAGTTTTGGGGGATCAGGAGAGGAGAGCAGTTACCCCGTTAGGGGGATCAGGCCAGTTTTAGAGAGCAGTTAGGGGGATCAGGCCAGGAGGGGAGAGCAGATAGGCAGTTGGGGGATCAGGCCAGGAGGGCAGAGCAGATAGGCAGTTGGGGGATCAGGCCAGGAGAGGAGAGCAGATAGGCAGTTGGGGGATCAGGCCAGGAGAGGAGAGCATATAGACAGTTGAAGGAATCAGGCCAGGAGGGGAGAGCAGTTACCCAGTTAGGGGGATCAGGCCAGTTTTAGAGAGCAGTTAGGGGGATCAGGCCAGGAGAGGAGAGCAGATAGGCAGTTGGGGGATCAGGCCAGGAAAGGAGAGCGGATAGGCAGTTGGGGGATCAGACCAGGAGGGGAGAGCAGTTACCCAGTTAGGGGGATCAGGCCAGTTTTAGAGAGCAGTTAGGGGGATCAGGCCAGGAGGGGAGAGCAGATAGGCAGTTGGGGGATCAGGCCAGGAGGGCAGAGCAGTTACCCAGTTAGGGGGATCAGGCCAGTTTTAGAGAGCAGTTAGGGGGATCAGGCCAGGAGGGGAGAGCAGATAGGCAGTTTGGGGATCAGGCCAGGAGGGCAGAGCAGATAGGCAGTTGGGGGATCAGGCCAGGAGAGGAGAGCAGATAGGCAGTTGGGGGATCAGGCCAGGAGAGGAGAGCATATAGACAGTTGAAGGAATCAGGCCAGGAGGGGAGAGCAGTTACCCAGTTAGGGGGATCAGGCCAGTTTTAGAGAGCAGTTAGGGGGATCAGGCCAGGAGAGGAGAGCAGATAGGCAGTTGGGGGATCAGGCCAGGAGGGGAGAGCAGTTACCCAGTTAGGGGGATCAGGCCAGGAGGGGAGAGCAGTTACCCAGTTAGGGGGATCAGGCCAGTTTTAGAGAGCAGTTAGGGGGATCAGGCCAGGAGGGGAGAGCAGATAGGCAGTTGGGGGATCAGACCAGGGGGGGAGAGCAGTTACCCAGTTAGGGGGATCAGGCCAGTTTTAGAGAGCAGTTAGGAGTATCAGGCCAGGAGAGGAGAGCAGATAGGCAGTTGGGGGATCAGGCCAGGAGAGGAGAGCAGATAGGCAGTTGGGGGATCAGGCCAGGAGGGGAGAGCAGTTACCCAGTTAGGGGGTCAGGCCAGTTTTAGAGAGCAGTTAGGGGTATCAGGCCAGGAGGGGAGAGCAGATAGGCAGCTGGGGGATCAGGCCAGGAGGGCAGAGCAGATAGGCAGTTGTGGGATCAGGCCAGGAGAGGAGAGCAGATAGGCAGTTGGGGGATCAGGCCCGGAGAGGAGAGCAGATAGACAGTTGAAGGAATCAGGCCAGGAGGGGAGAGCAGATAGGCCCTTAGGGGGATCGGGCCAGGAGAGGAGAGCAGATAGGCATTTGGACGATCAGACTGGCAGGGAAGAGCAGTTAGCGGGATCAGGTCAGCAGGGTAGAACAGTTCCGTGTGTCAGGCCATCAGGGAGAGAATTTAGGGCGATCAGGCAGGCAGGCAGGTTAGCGGTTAGGAGCCAGTGCTTCGGGATTGTGAGAGGGATCCCAGATTGGAGAGGGTGCAGGCTGGGCAGAGGGACCACCCCCATGCACATATTTCATCTCCTGGGCCTCTAGTATTAATCATCATTTTAAATCTCATTTCTGATAGCCCCAACATCTGTGTCATACTTAGTCTGGATCTGATGATTACTTTGTCACTTGGGATAGTTTCTTGCTTTTATAGTGCTTCATAAGTTACGTTGAAAGCTGAACATAGGCAGGAAATACTTAGGTAAATAATTGATATTTTTGGAGAATATAGGTTTCTTTTTACTAGGCCTTTAGTGTGGGAACTTGAATTAATCTAGGCAGGAATTGGCTTGTGTTTGCTGTTTGTTTTTGCTGTGGGCACCAGAGATTTCTGATTCCTAGTGATACCCTCTTTATGCCTCCTGCTTGGCCTTGGGTTTTTCCCTTTGTGCTGCTCCCCAGGAGTTGTCTCATACAGCCCTCCCACATGTATTTTACTGCTACTAACTATGTAGCTGATTTGCCAGGTGGTGGTTGGTGGAGGACTGAGGGGTTTTCTGATTTTTTTATTAAACCTAAGACTTAGGCAAGTACTGGAACCTGGATCTTGATTGTGTCCTTAGTTTACAAGATTTCCTGCCCCTCCTCCAGGGGTGAGCTTTTTTTTACCCCTCTGTTCCTTTTCCCTTGCTGCAGTGAGGACACCAGTGTCCTCAAACCACGAATTGTAAGCAATTCCCCCTACAGATTAAGCCTTTTGTTTTGTACTGGAGATAAAGGAAAGGGGTCTGGAGTGGATTTCACAAATGGTTGCTGTTTCCCTCAACCAACCAGCATAACGGTGAAAGCTTTCCCTGGGATTTTCCCCATCCTCCCTGTACGAAACTGGTGGGCTTCCTGTAGGAAAAACTTGTAAGAAGATGGAAATACCCGCCTTGGTGTAAATTCCAGGAGCTTATTACTCTCATGATATCCTATACTTTGGCCTTTAGTAATTTATCAGAATTTCTAGTTTAATCTTCCTACCAATTTACATGTTCAGATCATGTGTGCAGGCACCTGGCTCTTCAGTATGAAGATGATGGTTGGCCCTGTGGCCTCAGTTCTCTGATAGGTCCAAGAAGTTTGT
This sequence comes from Myotis nattereri, assembly GCF_964212035.1. Lineage (NCBI taxonomy): Eukaryota > Metazoa > Chordata > Mammalia > Chiroptera > Vespertilionidae > Myotis > Myotis nattereri. The sequence continues at coordinate 149,011,164 of NC_138078.1, read as the reverse complement.
CTAGCTTTTCTCTTGGAAGGGTGGGAGTGATGGTTTCCCAGTGCTTCACCTGTTAGAGCTGAAACATGAGTCCTAAAATAAGTTTTAATCTACATAAATGTCTAACGCAGTGCAAGGCCCATAAAACTCAATACAAGTTAGTTTTTCCCCTATTTTTCTTTTTCCCACCCCCTTAGAATATTATGATTTTACTAGAGGCCCGATGCATGAAATTTGTGCAAGGGGCTCAGCCCTTGCAGCCGAGGCGGCTTGCCTTGGCCCGAGGCAACTGTGGCGGCCGTCTCGGCCCTCGCAGCCTCGGTTTCGTCCAGGTCATCCAGAAGGACATCCGGAAGGACGTCCAGAAGGATGTCCAGTCTAATTAGCATATTATGCTTTTATTATTATAGATGGCTAGAAAGCCAGGAATAATTGATTCTGGCTTGGGTCCTGCCTGTTGTAGGCTTTAATAACTCCTACACCACAGGCAGTGTGTTATGTTTGCCTTGCTCTCTTCCAAGATTCTGTGTATGCCTTTGTAATTATTGAGTGCATTGTTATCACTCAGTAATAATTTGCCTCATTCAAAATTAGAGTCTTCCCAGATTATAGGTTTTATAAGTGGCCACATGTTTGTCATTATTATTCCTCACATTTCCAGATGCAAATCAGTTTAGCAAATATTTGTTGAATGCCCACTGTACTGTGTGTGCGGATTAGGTATTGAGTAGAATACAAGCTTTGCCTGGTAGTGGAGGTTCCCAAGGGGTTCCCAATGGCAATGGAAACCCTGTGGATGGAAGGATATTGCAACTTGGGAAATATCTCCATTTCAACCTAGAAGGATTAAAATTTTTTAAAAATTACACTAAAGATACAAGAATGCATTCTAGTAAAAATTGAAAATTTGTAGAAAGAGCCATGGTTGTTCATGTAACTATTATGACATCCTCATTCCATCACATTCTACATACCAGGATTAATTTGGATTACTTAATTTTGGTTTATTGTGCAAATTGTAATGTCAGATATAATGCCATCTGATATTGCTGAAATACTTTTATTTTTCAGAGGATAAGCACCCAAATTCATTTAACTTGTAAGAACTATCTATTTTCTAATTGAACTTTGTTTTAATGGGTCTCAAAATTCTGTGACAGATTTTTGGTCAAGTTGTTTCCATTAAAAAGTACTGGTTTTAAAAACTGCCACACACACACTCTCCACAAAACATTCTCCTTTCCTTCTGAAGGTTTTACAATGCATTGTAATCATTAACCAGTCTTTTGCTATTAAACTTAAATGGCCAATTGAGACAAGTTCTTCCACCACTGGTTAAGACTAGGATGACGGTCTGGGGGGGATAATATTCATTTAGCCTTCTGAGCTTTCTGGGCAGACGTGGTGACTTTGCCAGCTCCAGCTACCTTCTTATCCATTGCTTTGATGACACCCAGAGCAACTGTCTCATGTCACAAACAGCAAAAATGACCCAGAGGAGGGTAGTCAGAGAAACTCCCAACACAAATGGGCTTGCCAGGAACCATAGACGATGGTAGTATAAGCTTTTACCCAGAACGATGATTAGTCTTCTTCTGCTCAGTGGGTTTACAAGCTATGTGAGCTTGATGACAATCCAGCACAGGTGTACATCCGGTACTGATTTGGCCTGGATGGCTCAGGATAATTATCAGAGTCGTGAAGCCAGCTCTTCCATTGGTGGGTCATTTTTGTGTCACCAGTCACATTGCCATGATGACCATCTTTGACAGACACGTTCTTGGCATTGAAGCCCACATGGTCCCCAGGAAGAGCGTCACTCAGAACTACATGGTGCATCTCAGCAGACTTTATTTACTTCCGTTGAAACTTTGACTGGAGCAAAGGTGACCACCATGCTGGGTTTGAGGACCAGTCTCCACTCAGCCCACGGGAACAGTACCAATACCACCAGTTCTGTAGAAATCCTGGAGAGGCAGACACAGGGCTTGTCGATTTGGACGGGTTGGTGGCAGGATGCAATCCAGAGCTTCAGGCAGCGTGGTTCCAGTGACCTTGCCATCTTCACAGGTGACTTTCCATCCCTTGAACCAAGGCATGTTAGTGTTGTCACATTCCAACCAGAAATTGGCACAAATGCTACTAAGTCAGGCTTTTAGCCAGTTTTCTTAATGTAGGTGCTGACTTCTTTAACAATTTCCTCTTATCTCTTCGGGCTGTAGGGCGGTTCCGTGGAATCCATTTTGTTAACACCAACAATCAGTGGTTTCACACCCAGTGTATAGGCCAGAAGGGCATGCTCATGGGTCTGCCCATTCTTGGAGATACCTGCTTCAAATTCAGCAACACCAGCAGCAACAATCAGGGCAGCACAGTCTGCCTGAGATGCACCTGTAATCATGTTTTTGATGAAGTCTCTGTGTCCTGGGGGCATCAGTGATGGTCACAGAATACTTGCCGGTCTCCAGTTTCCACAGGAGATATCAGTGGTGATACCACACTCACATTCAGCTTTCAAGAACAAGGCATACTTGAAGGCGCCCTTTCCCATCTCAGCAGCCACCTTCTCATTGTTTTTTTGGTGGTTCTGTTGTTGATCCCACCACCTTTGTAGATCAAATGGCTAGTAGTGGTGGACTTGCCCAAATCTACCTGTCCAATGACCATGATGTTGATATGAATCTTTTCTTCTCCCATTTTGGCTTAGATTTAGTGGTGGTTTTCACAACACCTGTGTTCTGGCAGCAAACCTGTTGCAAAAAAGCTAAGGAGTGTTTGTTTAAGGAGATAACTGTCATCATTGAATTATAGCCTGATAATGGCTTTTTGCTTCACATTATAGTGTAACTCTTAATTTTTAAATCTGAAAACTGTTGTCAGCATTAGGTAGAACTGTAGAAGTCTACTGTGAGTAAATAGAAAACACAAAAATGAATGCTGACTGAAAAGAAGATGAGCTATTGCCTCTCTTAAATATTATTATACAGTAAAATTGATGTTGGGGTGTGTGTATAGTATAGTTCTGTGGATTTTGATATACGTATAGATCAGTGTAACTAACACCAAAGTTACAGTAGAAAACACTTACGTCACTCCAAAAAAACTCCTTTGTGCTACCTCTAATCACACTCTCTTCCCACCCCAAACCTTAGGAGTCACTGATCTGTGCTCCATCACTATAGTTTTGTCACTCTGAGGATGTCACATAGAGTCAGGCTGGGTGTGATCTTTTTAGTCTTGCTTTTTTTTCCCACTCATAATGCTTTTGAGAGTATCCAAGGTGTGTATATCAATAGTTTGTTCCTTTTTTATTGTTGTTGTATTCCATTGTATGAACGTACCACATTTGGGTTGTTACCAGTTTTTGATAATTATAAGCAGAGCTGCTATAAAAATTCATGTGCAAGTGTCCATAAGTTTGCATTTCTAGGGTAATTACCTGAGAGTGAGATTGCTGTATGATTACACTACCATTTATGGTAAAACTAGTTAGCTAGAGTTTGAATGCTAGAACGGATAGAGTAGCAGAGACCCAAGTTGCTTGAATACCAAGTTGTTTGCTTCTTATTAGCTATGCAACCCTGAGTGAGTTTAACCTCTTTGTGCCTCAGTTTCCTCATCTGTAATACTAACCACTGGGATTGTTTTATTGGATTCAAAGCATGCTGTCTGCGGGGGAGGGGGGGGATTTCGGGAATTGCTCTCGAAGGTGAAAAAGTTTAGGGATGTAGATGTATGGGAGTCCTATATAACATCTAAAGGTTGGACCAGATTTCCAATTTTGATGGTTTTACTTAATTGCCCTCCCAATATTAAAAAATCATGTTCATCAAAAATTAGTATATTGCTATATTTCTTAAAGAAATTGCAATAAGTAGCTCAGAAGCAACTAACACTTTAATCAAGCACCAGGCTTGACACTCCTCAAGTGTATAAGCCTGAGTACCTTTCCACAAAAGAAGTAATTTGTATAATCACTAAATGTTATTTTTATGCCTTTTTAAAGCTAGCTGATGAGGACACTTGATGAGGCATGATTTCGTGGAGCCCCCAAGATGAACCTTCTACAATTTCTCAGATCCTATCTTAAACACATCTTTTTACAGGAAACCTCTCAAGTTTTGAGGAGAACTTTGAGGAGAGAATTGCAAAAGTTCAACATGCCCAGTCAAATCTCTCCCTAGAGTACTATGTCATTAGAATACGCAACGGAGGCCCCTTTCTTGCATAACTGCTGTGTGGTATGGTCTAGCTTGGTCTGAGCAAGTATCAAGGTATGTGTTTTCCCCCCAGAGAATGTCTCTCTAGCCTATAAGGTATGCAGAAAGGGCTACCTATTCACCTACATGACAATGGATGAAACCCAGTATGTGGAAAGAGGAACCTAAATGCCCTTTCTTTTCCGTTAGTTCAGTTGTTTTGTAATGTTTTCCCATGACACAATCCATCAGCTGAGGACAGTTCTTCACCTGGGATTCCAGGGGAAACTGGGTGGGACAGGAAGTCTTGAGCACACAATCTGGGATGTTATCTTTGAACTGCTTCCTTACTGCCTCCTTCCTCTCCCCCAGTACCACCAAGAAGCCAACACTGAGGTTTACCTGGAGCCTTTCCTCACAGTTGGAACATCCTTCCTTCTTCTGCCCTGTTAACCCTACCTGAACCAATTCCTGCAAATTCTAGCTCAGTAGGAGACTCCTCTCCTCCCACACCACCACTCATTTGGACGCCATATCCGATTCCATAGTCCCTCATTAAGTCCTATCTTTTCTAGTCAACTTTGGCACCTCATGCCATACTTCCTCTCTGTGACCTGTTTTGTATACACATGGCCTGAAGGTTTACAATTAGACTATCACTCCCTGATTGGTAGGACAGCCTTAAATTCTCTACATCCTATCTCCCACAAATGCCTGAAAGAATTGCTGCCTGATATTTAATTGACAAACTAAACATCAGTTATCATTTTGTGTTGAAAAATAGCATGTAGCATGTTCTAATGGCCACACAAGTCCTGTGGAAAGCCATAGTTTGTAAGAGAAACACGCATTTCACAGACTGTCTAAAGGAAACTGGTGCTTTGCCATGCTGCTAGTGTTGAAGGTGTGGCTATACAGCCTGCCTGGGCAGAGCATGTCTTCACAGTGTAGATTGCAGTCAGAGCTGCAGGCAGCTTTTCCCTGGCTCCATCATGGTTCCTAGCCTTCCCCATGATTCCTTGCCCACTTACAATGTTGAAGAGGACTAGGAATTTACTTGCAAATATAGACAAACTTGGACTATAAACAATTGTATCCTATTTGTCTCATATGAAACTTGCATCTTATACAGGAGAAGGGTGTGTGTGTGTATTATGATCCTAAATTGAACTCTCTGTAGGACAACCAACTTAAATCCAGAATAAACTTTTTTTTAAACTTGTGGACATTTTTTTAAAAAATATATATTTTTATTTATTTTTTACAGAGAGGAAGGGAGAGAGATAGAGAGTTAGAAACATCGATGAGAGAGAAGCATCGATCAGCTGCCTCCTGCACATCTCCCACTGGGGATGTGCCCGCAACCCAGGTACATGCCCTTGACCAGAATCGAACCTGGGACCTTTCAGTCCGCAGGCCGACGCTCTATCCACTGAGCCAAACGGGTTTTGGCTAAACTTGTGGACATTTTAATGAACTTCCCTCCATGTAGCTTCAAGCTTCCAGGACACAGGTCCCACCAACACCCTTAATCTTGCCCTCAGCTCTTTTGCTGAAGAACTTGGCCTTCACAATGACAGGCTGCTTTGGTGCTTTCCCTTCCCCAGAACTTTGTAGTAGCCGGTCACACCAAATCAGTGACAGGAGCAACTCCAGTCTTGCTTTTGGCAGCATTTACCCGTGTCTGCTCACTGGCCAGGGTCCACAGTTATCTAGATTGACAGTTGGGCAGAAGTTCTGGTTCCTCTTTAAGTGGTAATGCCTCACACCAACCTTCCCAAAGTAGCCTGGATAATATTTGTCGAAGTTTCTCCTGTGATGATGCAAGCCACCAGCATTACCTCGGCCCCCTGGGTGCTTCCTATGCTTGCCAATGCAGCCGTGGCTCATGTGGCCCTGAAGTTTTCGAGTCTTCCTCAGTCTGGGTGGCATGTCAGTGGCTGAGATGCAAGAGGAGAATAAACATTTTTTTATACTTCTAAATAAACCTACCTGTAAAGCTCCAATTATGTCCTTTAGGAGAATCCATGTAGTCATTTGCCTTTAGGGAAATGGTCTCTAGTCTGCTTCTTTTTTTTTATATTTTTTTAATTGATTTTTTACAGAGAGGAAGGGAGAGAGATAGAGAGCCAGAAACATCGATGAGAGAGAAACATTGATCAGCTGCCTCCTGCACATCTCCCACTGGGGATGTGCCCGCAACCCATGTACATGCCCCTGACCGGAATCGAACCTGGGACCTTTCAGTCTGCAAGCCGACGCTCTATCCACTGAGCCAGACCAGTTTCGGCCTCTAGTCTGCTTCTTGCCATGATTTCTGTGTCACTACAAGCCACGTCCAACTCAGGTTCCTTCCAGACTGCTGTCCATAAAGACGCAGGCTCTAAAGGCCTCTTCTCTGTACCATCTCCACTCCTGCCACTAGGCCACCACCGACCCCTGGAACTTACTGCATAGTAGGTGGTATCTGTACTCCAGAGAGTCTAGCAGTGAATGCCCCCTACACCCGATCATAATCTTTCCCACCATTTCTACCTCTTACTTCTCAGATCCTCTTCTCTGTCCACTCCACCCAAGCACACATTCACTGGAGTCTAAACATACCGTAAGTCATCCTGCCACTCTGTCTGTACTGTCTCTGCCTGAAGTTCTGCACATTCCCCTGGGTTTGTTCCATCTGCACATTCCTCAGGACCCACTGCTGAAAAAGCTCATTTTTATTTTCACCTCAGTGGTTCATTCCATCTCTGAAGGCCCACAGATCTAAATGTACTCAACACTCATTTTTTCCAAATGGGGTGGTGTGATGGAGTGCCTAATGGCCACAAAGTCCTTTCATCTCTGTATGTACACCCCTTCAATAGTGTGACTCTGTAGCTCTTTCTGTGAAGGGGTAGAGTCTGTGTATTCCTTTAATTTGGACTGTGCTTATACCTTGCTTTGGCCAATAAAATGCAGTGAAACTCTGGGTGACTTCTGAGCCCAGGTCTCAAGAAGTCTTGTAGCTTTCCTCTTGCACCCTGGGGACCCCAAAGCACCCATGGGAAGAAGCCCCAGCTAGCCTGCTGGAGGAAGAGAGATGATGTGGAGAGAGAGGCCAATCAACAGCCAATCATCAGACATATGAGTGAGGCCATCGTAAAATATGCTGCCGCAGTCACATTGCAGATGACTTTGTAACCGCATAAGGGACTGTAGGAAAGACAACAGAAGAATGACTCGGCTGATTCTAGCTCAAATTGCTAACCCACAGAATTGTGAGCAAATGAAATGGTTGTTATTTGTAGATAAATACATATTGATTAATTGACATTTAAAAAACAATTATGCTTGGAACTATCCTGTATCTTGTTTGTGGTCGTAATTACAGTTGTGCACATCTGTCAAAACTTGGAACTATACATAAAAAAGAGTAAATATACTGTGTATGAATTTTTAAATTAAGATATACTTTAGAGCAATTTTGCTGAAGAAATTCATTTATTTGATAAATGTGGCTAAATGTATAGGTAGCATGTTACTGTGAGAAAAGAAATCTGACACTTTGAAAATAAATTTGCACATAATACACACTCAGTAATGTTAGTTTCCTTCCTCCTTGCACACAAATACTTCATGATCATCTGTCAAGGCTGCTAAAGAAAGTGTTCCTACTCTAGGAAAAAGCTGGATCTCAGGTGGTTTCTAAGATCCTGTGATTGGTTTGAAAGATACATAAATGACTATGTTGGAATGCTTGCATAAAGTAAAATATATAAGTGCTACCACACTATTCTAAAGGCTGGCCCCCTAGAACATTTTACTTTCAAAGACTTAGACTCGGGTATAAATAAACCATTAGCCCTCTTGTTAACAGAAATTACTTAAAACTTTAAAATAATACAAAAGAATGATCAAAGGTCCTTTCATTGTCATACTGGAGCATTAACTGAGAGGCCCACCCAAGGATTATTTAGTTCTCTAGGGGATTGCATCTTTGGTTCATTATTTACTAACTAGAGGCCTAGTGCACAGATTTGTGCACCAGTGGGGTCCCTCGGCCTGGCCTGTGCCCTCTTGAAATCCGGGACCCCCTCAGGGGATGTCAGACAGCTGGTTTTGGCCCGATCGCCACAGGCCAGGCCGAGGGACCCCACCAGTGCATGAATCTGTGTATGGGGCCTCTATGCATATAAGATCTTGGGTTAATCTCGTCCCTCCCTCCCCAGTCCCCCCTCCCCTCTGAGATTCAACAGGCTGTTCCATGTTTTCATGCATGTGGTTTCTGTTTCTGCAATGAGTGTCTGCCCCCTGGTGGTCAGTGTGCGTCATAGCTACTGGTGGCAGCGTCTGCCCCCGGTGGTCACTGTATGTCATAGCTACTGGTCGGACTGTCGGTCACTTAGGCATATATATATAGACTAGAGGCCTGGTGCACGAAATTCATGTGTGTGTGTGTGTGGGGGTGTGTCCCTCAGCCTGGCCTGCACCCTCTCTAATCTGGGATCCCTCTCATAATCTGGAACCACTGGCTCCTAACCGCTCACCTGCATGCCTGCATGATGCCCCTAACTGCTCCACTGCCGGCTTGATCGCTCTAACTGTTCTCCCCTGCTGGCCTGATCCCCCTAACTGCCTAACTGCTCTCCCCTCCTGGCCTGATCATCCTATCTGCTCTCCCCTGCCCGCCTGATCCCCCTAACTGCTCTCCCCTCCTGGCCTGATCCCCCTAACTGCCTAACTGCTCTCCCCTGCCAGCCTGATTCCCCTAATTGCCTAACTGCCACTTTCTCCCTTCTCCCTTCTCCCTTCTCCCACTGTGCCAGCCTTCTCATCTTCTCCCCTCTCACGCGGTGCCGGCCTTCTCCTGCGGCGCCTTCTCCTGTGGCCTCTGCTAAAGGGACCATGGCACTGGACCAGCCCTCACAGCCACTGCAACTGCTGGCCCTTGACCCCTGCAGCCGCTGTGGCTTTGTCTGGAAGGACGTCCGGAAGGTCATCCAGAAGATGTTTGGTCTAATTAGCATATTACCCTTTTATTAGTATAGATGATGATTACAGTCCAGACTTCTTGAAGTGACATGTTAAATTACATGTCTTTGTCTGGAAAAGTTGTATAAGTTTCTGTTTGGTAGATGAAATAATCCTAAGGATTTAGGTTAACTGTCCTATAGTGCATCTAATTTAGCTATCCTAGTAGCATTACTTTCAGTTCCTATATATACTAATCTGTCAAATATTCTTTGAATCAGCCTTACATCCTGCTGGTTCCCTCAGTAATAAATTAGTATTTGTCAGATGTTCATTCTGTATTTGTACGTGAGTCATGTTTTTAATTTTGAAAATTATGTTTTGACACCCAAATACCCTATGACAGTGGTCGGCAAACTGTGGCTCGCGAGCCACATGCGGCTCTTTGGCCCCTTGAGTGTGGCTGTTCCACAAAATACCGATTTCTGCGTGTGGGCCACGAAGTTTCAATTGCACTGTACATGTGCGCCCGCACGTGATATTTTGTGGAAGAGCCACACTCAAGGGGCCAAAGAGCCGCATGTAACTTGCGAGCCGCAGTTTGCTGACCACTGCCCTATGACACTGCCTGTGGATCATGTCCCGTCCTACACAAAATCCCTGAAATTCACTACTGATTGCTGGTTTTAATGCTGTATCAGCACCTTGAAATACTGTGGTCATTACTGGTACCTGAGGAGGTCTTCACAGGAAAAAACCTGGATACCTCTGCAGGTTGGGTGGGTGCTCAAGAACACTGCAGAAAGACTTTCTAGAGCAGTGATGGCGACCCTATGACACGCGTGTCAGAGGTGACACGGAACTCATTTTTTTGGTTGATTTTTCTTTGTTAAATAGCATTTAAATATATAAAATAAATATCAAAAATATAAGTCTTTGTTTTATTATGGTTGCACATATCAAAAAATTTCTATATGTGACACGACACCAGAGTTAAGTTAGGGTTTTTCAAAATGCTGACACGCCAAGCTCAAAAGGTTCGCCATCACTGTTCTAGAGCTACTCTCACAAAATGAGAAACTGATGTTCCTTCCATCATGTTATTGTTCTCTCTTTAAGGATGACATTAGGAATCTTTGTTTTAGGCAATCCAGAGCAAACAGACTCACACTAGGCCCTTTTTTCCTGTCAAACGCTATTTATATAATCTGCTTTTGCTAGTAATGGCCATAAAATAACTATATTGGAGCAATAAACATTGATAAACTACCAACTGCCTCAAAAATCTAATAGCTTTGGCAAAATATACTGCAGTTCATTGTGATAGAGGCTCCTTTTCCCTAACAGGTTTTATTTTAACACTTGCCTTTTTACACTAGTGAGCAGCATAATCAAATCAACAAATTCAGCAAATGGGCAGTGTGTTCCAGGCACTAGGCATTGCTCTGCCCTACATCCTCACTTCATACCGCTCCAAGCAGGCTCCCCTGCTACTCATTGTCAATCATTGATTTGCAATTGTCCAGAATGAACATGGAGACTAGAGCTCAAATGGAGGGTCTCAGTCTGCCCTGTCAGCCAGCACCCAAAGGATTTAAAATGGATTCAAACTAAAGAGTGGATCTTTTTTACATTAATAAAAAGTTATCTACAAGACCACTGAGTATTAAATACATACAAATTTGAAACATCCTGAGAGACAGGAAGAACAGATTAAAACATGGTTCACTAACAACTAGTATTTATAAATATTCTGAATTAGCTTGACAACATATTTTTTTAAAAAAATATATTTTATTGATTTTTTACAGAGAGGAAGGGAGAGAGATAGAAAGTCAGAAACATCGATGAGAGAGAAACATCGATCAGCCGCCTCTTGCACATTCCCCACTGGGGATGTGCCCACAACCCAGGTACATGCCCTTGACCGGAATCGAACCTGGGACCTTTCAGTCCGCAGGCCGACGCTCTATCCACTGAGCCAAACCGGTTTCGGCGACAACATATTTTTTATTGATTTTAGAGAGGAAGAGAGAGAGAGAGAGAGAGAGAGAGAGAGAGAGAGAGAGAGAGAAACATCAATGATGAGAGAGAATTACGGATCAGCTGCCTCCTGCACGCCCCCTACTGGGGATCAAGCCCACAACTTGGGCCTGTGCCCTGACCAGAATCAAACCGTGACCTCCTGGTTCATAAGTCAATGCTCAATCTCTGAACCACGCAGGCTGGGCCATTGTCTCTACTTTTAAAATTAGCCCTTCAGGAAATCCTGCCATTTGTGACCACATTGATGAACCTGGAGGGCATTATGTTAAGTTAAATAAGCCAGACAAAGACAAATACTGCATGGTATCACTTATATATAGACTCTTAAAAAAAAGTCAAGCTCATAGCAACAGTATAGAATGGTGGTTATCAGGGACTAGGGAATGAGGAAATAAGAGGTTGGTAAAAGGGTACAGACTTTCAGTTATTAGAATAAGTTCTGGGAATCTAATGTATAGCCTGGTGGCTATAGTTAACAATACTGTATTGTATAGTTGAAAGTTACTAAGAGAGTAGATCTTAAGTGTTCTCACCACAAAAAAAAAAGAAGAATATGAAGTGATGGGATGGATGTCTTAACTCAGGGGTGGGAATCCTTCACAATGTATATGTATATCAAATGCTCATATTGTGCACTTTTAAATATATTAAAATTTTATTTGTCATTATACCTCAATAAAGCCAAGGAAAAATTAAATGAATAAATAAAGGGAAATAAATAAATAAAATTAGCCCTTCAGATCAGGAGAAGTTGAATGAATGAAAAGCCAGAACTGTTACCTAGTTATTTGAAGAAGATTGTTAATCGGGAGCACTTGAGGCCCAAGTGTCAGGAGCTTGGAGAAGTCTTCTTGGCTAGAAGAGATAAAGACCATCATTTAAATTTTGTTTTCCTGCTTCTAAGTTGGGTTTTTTACAATCTAATGACCTAATTGACTTTCTGTCAATAGGCTTCTTTTGTGAGGCTGTTTCTCTGTGACTAGTGAGAGGAAATAACAGGTAACTTTTAAATGAGGAAAGCCCAACTCTGACCAGGAACGGAGCCTGCCGTTGCCCTCATCCCTAACCCTATAGTGGGCCTTTCCTCAGGGCTTAGAGACCTTCCTTGCCCACTGGCATTGGAAGTCCATTGAGTTATCTCCCGACCTCTTCCCAAATGAGCCACACCTATACTATTCGTGCATTTAAGGATGTTTATAGGCCTAAGTTAATTTCTGTTACTCATTGAAATTTAAGCTTCTTAAGTGGGTCATCTATCATAGAGTTCCTAGAAACAATCAGTTATAAATGCACAATACACATTAATTTTTAGAGTGAAAAATATTTTCTTGATTTGGAAACTTCCTTTTATGTGACAGGAAAACAAATCTCTCTTTGTACTATGCATGCATATGTATATTCTCTATATGTGTAAGTTCTATATACATATTCACTCTTGGTTCTGTTACTACCATGAAATACAGGTGTCCTAAAAATAGGACTTTATTGCTATGAGGGGTCCAGGAAAGGAAGTGTTTCTAACTGTTGAAATAGATCCCAAAGGGATATAGTAGAATTTCCTAGCTGAGCCTGAAGAAAAAAAGTGCCATAGTCTCCCTTTTGGGGGTTCAGGTAAATGTTGAGGACTTAAGGGGCAGTGGGCAGAATTAGGAAGGAGGCGTTCTTGAATCATCACCCAGCCCTCGCACGGAAGCAGCATGATGTGGTGGGGAAGCATGGCTTTGTGAATCAGTCCATGGGTTCAAGTCGCTGCTCTCTGATCTCTCACTGAGGCTCTTTTATAAAAATGGCTAACATCATGTCATAGGTATGATTAAATGAATTAAAGTATGTGAAGCATATATGATATAGCAAAGCGTGCCCATGAGCATAGTCCCATACCCCTCTTTACAGTCTGCCTCTAGCTTGGCTCCCCAAACTCACTGCTTGTCAGTCTTTCACACCACGCTATAGTCTAATCATACAGAATTATGTACAGGGTTTTTTGTCTGCTCTTTTTATTTTGTCTTAAGCATGTTGTTTCCACGCTGTCATGTATCTTATGCCCTTCACTTTCATCCAGGGCTGGCCTTCCACTTGGACTCTGAAACCCATTTATATTTATACTAATGATGAACCCCTACTTCAAGATGCACTTCAGGTCACCTAGTTTTTGAGGTCTGACGTGTGTAAGCCAAGATGGCAATTTTTGATATACAGTGAAAATTCAACTGATTACATTTTTGTGTGATTTAGCCACCTCACACCAGCTTGCAAGAGCTGATTGTGCACAACACTTTCCAACTCTGTGGCAACTGATATCATCTTAATAGCTTAAAACTGATTGTGAACAGAAATGTGTAAACTACAAGGCAGGGAGCTCCCCTTGCACCAAGAGCCTGATGTTAAACATTTATCATTACACCACTGATACTGTCTCTTTGGGTGAGTTGTGTGGGAGGGCAAGCCGTCTTCACAAGATTATATCGTGTGGACTTGGATCAGGGACTTCAGTGATGTGATTCTCACATTTAATGTTATCAGCATGAGACCTCCTCCAGGTCCTTTTCTGAAATGGTGGTATTCCTGCCCTTCAGCTAACGTTTGTTTTTACTAAGTTGTAGTAATATGCCAATCCTGTTTCCCTGAAATGAGGTCAAACTCATTTTTTTTTGAAACCATGCCACTCCCAGGTTACATATATAGGATGCCCCCCCCCCAAAAAAAATGTAGTGCTTTTTAAAGTAAATTTACCAAGTTATGTAACCAACTCCATAATCCAGTTTTAGAGTATTTCTGTCACTCCGATAAAATTCCTTGTGCCCATTTGCCTTCACTCCATCCCCCTTGCCCCCAGCCCTTTGCAACACTAATCTACTTTGTGTGTCTATAAATTTGTATTTTGTGGACATTTCATATAAATTGAATCATATGTTATATGGTCTTTTGTGTTTGGGTTCTTTCATGTAGCAAAATGTTTTTTAGGTTCATCCATGGTTATGCCATATATCAATAATTAATTCCTTTTAATTGTTGAATCGTGTTATGTTATGTGTATATACCACATTATGGTTATCTGTTTGCTGTGGGTAGACATTTGGGGTGTTCCAAGTTTTTGGTTCTTATAAATAATGCTGTGAACATTCAAGTACATGTCCTTGTGTAGACATGTGTTTTTATTTCTCTTGGGTAGATTCCTAGAGTAGAATTGCTGGGTTGTATGGTAAAGTTATGCTTAACTTTTTTTTTTTAAATATATTTTATTGATTTTTTACAGAGAGGAAGGGAGAGAGATAGAGAGTTAGAAACATCGATGGGAGAGAAACATCGATCAGCCGCCTCCTGCACATCTCCTACTGGGTATGTGCCCGCAACCCAGGTACATGCCCTTGACCGGAATCGAACCTGGGACCCCTCAGTCCGCAGGCCGATGCTCTATCCACTGAGCCAAACCGGTTTCGGCGTATGCTTAACTTTTTAAAGAAACTGTCCATCTGTTTTCCAAGGTGGCTGAACCATTTTACAGTCCCACCAGCAATTCCTGGGGAATGATCTATGGGTACTTGAAAAGCATGTGTATGTTGCTCATCTTGTGAGAAGTGTTTTACAAATGCCAGCTAGGTCAATTTTGGGCTGGTGGTGTGTAAACTTTCCATATTCTTGCTGATTTTCTTTCTAGATGTTCCATCTATTGTCAATAATGGAATGTTGAACTCTTTGTTAGTGTTTCTTTGTCTTTAGTTTTCAACAGTTTCTTACGATGTGTCTGGGTGTGGATTTCTTTGTATTTATTATTTTTGGTGTTCTCTCAGCTTCTTAACAATTTTGAGCTGTTTTTTTCTTCAAATACTTTTTAGCATCACACTCTTTTTCTTCTCCATATTGCATCCCAATTACACAAATATTAGAGCCCTTATTGTTATCCTACAGGTCCCTGAAGCTTTATTCTCCCCTCCCCCGTCTTTTTTCTTTCTTTTATTCAAATGGGCTGGTTTATTTACCTATTTTCAAGTTTACTGCCTCCTCCATTGTGCTATTGCATTCTTTCAGTGAATTTTTAATTTTGGTTATTTCATTTTCCAATTCTAAAGTTTCAATTGGATTATCCTTTATATTTTCACTTTGCCAATACTTTCTGTTTTGACTTACTTTCAAGAGTGGTCAAGTTTGGCAATTGCTCTTTTGAGCATTTTTATAATAGCTGTTTTAACGTATTTATTAGATAATTTATACATTTGTGTCATCTCATTATTGGTATCTGTTGATTGTCTTTTCCCATGTGAGTTGGCATTTTTGTGCTGCTTTATATGCTAATTTTGGACCTTATCCTGGACGTTTTGATTATTATGTATTAGACTCTGAATCTTGTTTCAATTTAATGGTGAATGTTGATATACAGGGTGTCCCAAAAAAATGTGTACACACTTTAACAACTGATAGCTCAATTTTGAAAATGAAATTATCTTACTAACACTGCCTTTATAATTATTCAAAGTGTGTATATACATTTTGGGGCACACCCTATATTTGCTTTAGCAGTCAACTGACCTAGTTAGGTTCAGACTGCAAGTTCCAACTCACTTTCTGTAGCTCCAATGTCCAGTTTAGTATTCAATGCCTTTGCAGTGTTATTCAGATCTGCCCCACGTGTGACATCCTTTCGTCACTCTGGGACCTGAGTGTTAGTCTGTTAGCTCAGTTCTCAAAGTCTTTGACATGTTAATTAGGATCACATCCACATATGCATGTGAGGGGGGGGGAGGCGCGGTGACCTGAGTTGTTCATCAGCAGCTTTAAGAGCTTTCCTGAGCTCTTCCCTCTTTGTTATTTTCATGGTACTTTCTGGTTTCCTAGAACTTTCTTTTTTGGTCCTCCAGTGAAAAGCCACACATTTTCATGATGCACTGCCTCTCGAGTACAAGGGGCAGGCAGGCAGAGAAAGAAAGTTAAAAAAAAAAACACACACAATGGGATTTGGCTTTGCCCTTTTGGAACTATAGCTCCACCAAATAGAATGGAAGGTTCCTCTCCTTCTAGAGTTTTAACTCCTACAGTCTCCCTCTGCCAATCAATTTTATTGCTGCTGCGACAGCCTCAATCATGGGATATTTCTGGGCATAAGAGAAGGGAGAAAACGGAGAGAAAAACCCAGGGGATTTCCCTCCTCCCCCCTGCCCACCCCCCAGTCTCTTTGAGTTTTTGTGGTTCCCGTTTCCAAAAACAGCACCTTGAGCCAGAACATGTGCTCCAACCACAGTGCTCACTTTCAGGTTTTGTTGTGTTGAGTTCAGGCCAGAAAATACAAGAGGAAAAAAAGTAGTAATGTCACCACCAGATCAGTTGTACATGGCTTTTTGGTATTCTTCCCTGACCCGCCTGCTGATATCCACGTTAAACAGTTCCTTCCTCACAGCTGCTGATACATTTGTCCAGATGTTATAGTTGCATGCGGTGGACAGAAAGGTTAGTGCGTTTGTTGACTGATATTTTAAGTGATGTTTTGGATTCTCCCCTACCCAAATTTTTATATCTTGCAAATAATAGATTCAGAGATGCAGTGTTTGGTGTAGTGAAGTGGACACGAGTTTCTAAGGGTAAGTAGAGGAGCTACACTATTGGCAGAAGACATAATGCCCTCCTGAAAAACAAAGCCACTTTTCTGAAGGCATGGGTGGTAATCCCATCCGGAAGCACAGTTCTTTGTCCTCAGGGAGCATATCATTGACCTTGTTGTTTTCCTTGGCCCTGTCTCTTACTTCTCTTACTTCTCTCCTGCTGTCACATTTTCTTCCCTCTATCCTGCTGTTTTCCAGTAACCTTTGCGCCCCAGGACTTCATTCATCAACTCTTTTCTCCTCCTCCCTTCTCTGTTTGTCTCTGGTTTCCCCTACACTTTCTCCTTCCTAACATTACGGTTTTGCATTTTATCACCAGACTCTGTCTTCCAAGGATAAATACACTGCCCTGTGACATCTTAGGGTGTACGTGCTTGCTTGCACTTGAGGGATGGAGAAGTTAGGCTGGAGAGGTGGGGTTGTGTGTAATCAGCTTTTGACTCATAGATTAGGCTCAGACCTGAGTCTCTGCAAGGCTTTGTGGTGGGCTAGCTGGCTGCTTTTCCACGATATTAGGGCTTTTTCTCTCATCCAGTATTTCTGGTGATTGTGGCGCCAGGCCACATGAAGCTCCAGCAGCCAGGAATATGGGTCTAGAAAGAAAGTAGTATTCAAGCCACACTAACCTCATTAACTTGGGAATCTATCAGAGCCTCCTAAACTGTTTTTTGGTTTGGTTTTGTTGTTCATCTTGACATCTGATAGGGAGAAACTAGTAAATGACAGTTACTTTTATGGAAGTATTTGCTATTGTTAGTTACGTGGTGCAGAATCTCCGCTGGAAGGAAGTCCTAAA
Organism: Myotis nattereri; assembly: GCF_964212035.1. Classification (NCBI taxonomy): domain Eukaryota; kingdom Metazoa; phylum Chordata; class Mammalia; order Chiroptera; family Vespertilionidae; genus Myotis; species Myotis nattereri. The sequence goes on along the minus strand of NC_138078.1, from coordinate 148,993,600 downwards.
AGCACCTGGGCGAAGCACGTGCTTTTATGCTGCAGCAGCTTTCACTATTTTTTTATGGTGGAAACATACATTCCTTAAAAACCACAGTGGGCTTCCCAGGTGTCTCTTCAGATCCATCAGATTTCAGGTACATTCAAGCTTAACTCATAATCGTCTGGGCATATAATGATGTACAGATAAAAACGTGTTGGTACAACAGATATGATACCTTTGGAAAGAAAATTCTCAAGTACAGCATGTTGTCTCATTTATTACCACTAAAAGCCATTATCCCCTTGGCTGGGGGCAGGGCAGCAGCAGGGAGCTGCCTGAGTTCTGACCCCACTGTTTTTATGCCAGACTCACCCTCCTTGCACAAGGGCAGGTTAATGATACTCATTTTCCACTGCTAAGACTTTCATTCTTCCTTTCAGCAGTAGCCAAAGTGACTAATTAAAAAGAAAGTACTTATTATTCTCACTCTTTATTTTACAAAGTACTCTTCATTTCAATGGCATGTTTCTGTGGAGATCTCTTTTTGTTGTTGTTTTTTAATATATTTTTATTGATTTCAGAGAGGAAGGAAGAGAGAGAAAGAAACACCAATGATGAGAGAGAATCATTGATCAGCTGCCTCCTCCACGTCCCCTACTGGGGATCGAGCCCGCAACCCGGGCATGTGCCCTTGACTGGAATCGAACCTGGGACCCTTCAGTCTGTAGGCTGATGCTCTATCCACTGAGCCAAACTGGCTAGGGTATGTGGAGACCTCTTTAGCTGTGGGAGCAGTTTGACTTTAGTGATTAAATAGGCAACAGTTCTACAAATAATACTGATTTAATTATGTGCAAGGCCTGATAATTAAAGCAACTTCATTCAAGGCCAGTATAACGCTTGTAACCCCCTGACTATAATAATTTTCAGGCCCAATTAAATGAATTATTCCTTACTGATTGTGAAATATTCCCAGATAGCACTGTTAAAGGCTGTATTGAATTCAGATTGTTGCATTATTTTTTAAAGCTTGTCTTGGGATGACTTGCATTTCCCAGAACCTGTGAGCTCTAAACTGAGAGGTCCTGGTCCAACATTGATGGGATTTGAAAATTGGACCTTGGAGAACACAGAATTCAGGTGCCTTCCCGGTGCCAGAATCCTCTTCACAATATTTTCTTTTTTTTTTTTTTTTTTTTTTTTTTTTTTTTTTTTTTTTTAATTTTTTTTTTTAAAATATATTTTATTGATTTTTTACAGAGAGGAAGGGAGATAGAGAGTTAGAAACATCGATGAGAGAGAAACATCGATCAGCTGCCTCCTGCACATCTCCCACTGGGGATGTGCCCGCAACCCAGGTACATGCCCCTGACCGGAATCGAACCTGGGACCCTTCAGTCCGCAGGCCGACGCTCTATCCACTGAGCCAAACCGGTTTCGGCCACAATATTTTCTTAGACAGGCAGTTATCTGACTCTTGACCTCTTCCCCGCCCCCCCCCCCCCCAAGAAATTCTTTTCTTCCACGCATTTTTTGAGGCTGCTCACTCATCTTTCCATGATAGGTCATTCTTTATTCCCAAGCCAAGATCTGCCTTCCCGGAACTCTCACCATTGTTCCCAGCTCTCTCCTCGACAGCCACACAGAGCAAATCTCCTTTGTCCGAAATAGTTAAAGCTATCTGTTTTCCTACTTTCTTTTTCTCATTCTCCCACCTATAGTCTTCTCAAGCTAAAAAAATTCCTGGTTTTTTTCAACAGCTTCTTATTTCAATGATTTTAATAGAAAAATTCAAATAATATAATGAATATTCAGATTCTCCACTAGCCAGGATTATCAGCTATTGAGACTTTGTCATATTTTTCTCAAATAAAGGAATTAAAACATTACAGAAATAGCTATTTCCCCCCCTTGATCATCTCTCCTAGTGTCATCAGTTTCATGCTCTTATAGGTATATACAAATAACATAGATTTGTTTTGGATCTCTGTTTTAATTTATATAAATGATGGTATTATGCATATGTGTATGTATTCTGTCCACGCAGCAAAATGTCTTAGATCTTTACATATGTTTTGTATTAATCTTTCCATGCTATATATTGTATTAGTCATTGCATATAACTAATATTGTTGGCTGTTTGCCATCTGGGCCTATGATTGGATTGTACCTAGTCCCTTCCCCTTTTGAAGTTAGGTGTGGCCATGTGACTTGCTTTGGTCAATGAAATGTCAGCAAAAGTAATGGGTGTACTTCCAAATGGAAGGTGTTTGTTTGTTTGTTTGTGTTTTAATTCTCACCAGAGAACAGGCTTAGAGAGAGAAACATTGATGTGAGAGAAATATCAGTTGGTTGCCTTCTGTATGTGCCTCAACCAGTAATCGAACCCGCAACCTTTAGGTGCACAGGATGATGCTCAACCAACTGAGCCTCTCCGGCCGGACCAAATGGAAATTTTAAGAGCCAGTCTGAGTTTTACCTCATTTCATTCCCCCTGGCAACTAGAGATGGGGCCTCTGTCAGCCTGATTCTAAGAATAGGTACATTGAGCTTTTGTGCCAACATACTTTAAATATGTAGCATAAGGAATAAATAGACTTTGGTTGTGTTAAGCCACTCAAGTTTTAGGTTCCTTTTGTTAAAATGACCCATCCTGATTGATAAGTAGACCTACAACATTATTTTTAGCTGCTGCAAAGTATCCCAAAGTATGAATAGACCTTTTTCTGCCTTGCCATTCTCCTATTTACAGAAGCCTAACTACTTCCTGAATTTTGAATTTATAAACAGTTCTGTTTTGGTAATTGTGTAAATTTGTGAGAGTTTCTCCAGAATATGTAACTGGAAATGGGATTGCTGGGTCACAGGATATGGTTACTTTCAGTTTTACAGGATTCTGTCTTTACCATCCAGAGTGGCTGTACCAATTTACATTTTCACCCTTTCAACTGTCATTTGTGTGACATGATCCCTAAACCTTTTTCTAATCTTGGTTCCCCTCCCTGAATTTCCTTTTGTTCCTCATTGTTTCTCAGTGATACTCAGACTGGAACTTTGCTGTCCGGTTGTTATCCAACTGAGGTAGATATGTTTCCAAATTCAGCCCAGATTGAGTAGCTGTATCACCCTGTGGTATTTGCTGGCATCAAAAACCAAACTGCTCTCATCCTTTATTTAAGAAGCAGGGTTTTGAAACTTGCAGTGGCTTTACATATGTTCTAGTTAAATTTCATTCTGTTTTTGCTTATCATGCTAACTTTTGAATCTTCCCCTTTTCTCTGATGAATATTATTCCTAGGTAATAACCCTAAGTTTACATGTTATTGATCAAAGTTTGGATCAGCACAGGACCAAGGGCATAGAGCTCCGTGTCCCACCACAAGACACCTTTCAGGTTTACCTTTCTGAAGCCTGGGTTCTTCATCTTATCAACTGGAAGTCCTGATAGCCTTTATAGCCCTGTCTGCCTCCACATATACTGTACCTATAAAGAATTATCCCGATAATGATTCAAGTGACTGTGACAGAAGAGAGTCTGGGATAAGTTGGGTGTGATTTTAGAGAGCTTGTGCTTGCTGCTAGTGACTTTTTCCTTTATTTATTTATTTATTTATTTATTTATTTTTTAATATATTTTATTGATTTTTTACAGAGAGGAAGGGAGAGGGATAGAGAGTTAGAAATATCAATGAGAGAGAAACATCAATCAGCTGCCTCCTGCACACCTCCTACTGGGGATGTGCCCGCAACCAAGGTACATGTCCTTGACCGGAATTCAACCTAGGACCTTTCAGTCCGCAGGCCAACGCTCTATCCACTGAGCCAAACCGGTTAGGGCTCCTTTTTTTATTTATTATTGACAGTGTTACAGATGGCCCCCATTTCCACCCCCTTTGCTCCCCTCCACCCAACCCCTCCCCAGGCCTTCCCCACACTATTGTCTGTGTCCATGAGTTATGCATATATGTTCTTTGGTTAGTCTCTTTTTTTCTTTTTCAAGTACTTATCCAACCAATACTTTATTACTCTGGTCTAGAGTTTAGTTTGGAGGGAGAGCCAAGCTTTTTATTTGTAACTAGTGACCTGATGCACAGATTCATGCACATTAAAAGGAAATTAATTAGAAGGTGGCCGGCAGGGTGGGACTGGGCGAGATGGACAGTCCCTGGAGCCAACCTCCCATAGTCCCTCCCTGGCTGGCCTTACCTGGGGTGGTGCCATGGCTCGAAGGGCATCTGCGGAGTGAGCGGGGTCCCTCCGACAGTTGGGGTCCTTCAGCCTGGCCTGTGGGGATTGGCCAAAACCGGCTCTCCAACATCCCCCCAGGGGTCCTGGTGTGCGAGAGGGCACTCTGCAAAGTTGCTGTCATACAGGCTGTGGAATGCAAATGCAAGTGTGCAGTAACCAGATTCGGGGCTGACAGTGCCCCAGCAACAACATATCCCACGGCCGAAGGTGGAATCATGCGGCCCCTTGAGGAATCAGGCTTCCTCCTCTCTGATTCCAGGGTATGTCACCCAAGAACCGCCACTGCCAAGTCACTGCAGCTCGGCAGCTCCTGTGTTGAGCGTCTGCCCCCTGGTGGTTGGTGCGTGTCATAACTACTGGTCGGACGGACACTTAGCATATTAGCCTTTTATATATATAGATTATTTTAATCCACCCCTTTGAAAATAAGGGAAATTATGCCTCTCTCCAGTCTGTTGGGAGATTTGGTTTCTATGAGTTTTCATAAATGAGACATTGTGATTCTGCTGTCATAGGTGCAGATAGTCTTTTAGCCCTGAGGAGAAGTACAAGATGGTTTCCAGAATTATGACCAGCCATGATACCTGTGCTCTCCTCCCCAGCTAGGGTATCTTTTCTCACTGCACCAGACCAAACCTGTTCATAGTTCCAGGAATTGTAAGGACTCCCTAGGCCAGTAGCTCAGGTCACCCCAAGTTAGGCTTGCTGGTGGTCTTTGTCGTGTTCTTTGAGACCAACTACATGCCTAATTTTCAGTTACTGTTTTTGTATTTGGATTCTTAATTACATATGTCAGAATCCCAACTCAAATTAGCCTAAAAAACAAAAAGAAAGTTTATTGGTAAATGAATATCTCATGGACTGCTACCTGTAGGAATGGCTGCATCCTCACACACATTGCAGCCCTAAATCTCCTTCTCTCAGGCAGGTTATATGCAGCAGACGCAATGCCTCTTCTTCAATACTTCTGTCAAAAATCCTTGGATGACTAGCTGATGTAGCCTGGGTCATGTGCCTTACACCCAGGAGTTGTGTATGTGTTGGGGAGGTAGAGATTGCCTTCACCCAGACCGCATGGACTGAGAGTGAGCCCTCATTCATTCCTCTTTCATACACATCCTGAGTGTTTATGTAATAGGCACCATGTTAGGCTCAGGGGTTATCACATGAACAACACAGGCATAGTCACTGCCTTCTTAAAATATATGTGTGAAAAATGGACTTTAAGGTGCTCACAGTAATAAAGGAGAAGTTACTGATGATAGAAAGTAAATGACAGGGGCTCTGACCTACTCTGAGGCAGATGAGGGAAGGCTGCCCTGAGGAGGTGTTGTTTGGATTAATCTGACATGAGGAGGAGTTAGCTGTGTGAAGTAGGAAGTGTGATGATGGGCAATCAGAAGCGGGTTGGGGGTTGGATAATACGTACAGAGCTGTGGAGTTAGAGTGTATTCCAGGCACTAAAAGGAGACCAGAATGGTTGGATCACAGAGACTGAAGGGGCAGAGAGGCACAGGTGGGGATGGAGAATTAGGTTGGCACCATCTTGCTAGAGGTTTGGGAGCTGTACAAGGTTTAGCAGCAATTCAAAGTGATTAACAGCCCTCCCTGGTCCATGTGGGTAACTCATTTCCTGAGATACAGCTTTGTCTAGTTAATTATGTAGCCAAAACAACCCACCTAGTTGGGATTTAAATCTAGGCACCACAATATCTGTCCAGACCTGGTTCAGGCAATGCCTGTCTCCCAGGAAACAGTCTTCACTGCCCCTTTCTTCATGCCACTGGGAGGGGGTGGGTTTTCCTCCCTTCCTGCTCCCTTGCCACCCTGCTCAGAGAACTGTCATGGTTTTGTTTACCCCATCCAGGTCTGGGCAGGACTTGTTGGTGTCCAGCCAGGGTAATGATTGGCATCTGTGCAAAAGTTATCATAGCAGGCCTGACTTTGAAAGGCCTACTTACAAGGTTGTCCCTTGCTTGGCATCTGAGAACTTGATTTTCACAAGGGTTCCCACCATTCCCAGAACTGATAACGGTGGTTCATTGTGCCTGAACTGTTTATACAAACAATGTTGTTTCTGCTAAACACCTGCTTTCCTTCTTGGAGTCTGGAATTTTGATGTTTGCCAAACAGAGGGTACCTATGTGACAAGCCTCCAATCAAAAACCTTGTGCACTGAGTCCCTAATGAGCTTCCCAAGTAGACCACATTTCACATGTGTTGTCATAACTGGTTGCTAGGGAAATTAAGCACATCCAGTGTAATTCCACTGGGAGAGGTCTCTTGGAAGCTTATGCCTGGTCTCCCTGTCCTTTTCCCTTTGCGGATTGTGCTTTGGATCTTTTCACTGTAATAAATCATAGTCATGAGTATGATTATATGCTGAGTTATGTGAGTCCTAGAGAATCACAGAACTTGGGGTGGTCTTGGGGACCTCTGACACAGCACCCTTGCATAGCAATCCTTCCTATATAAAAAAAGGCTAATATGCAAATTGTCCCCTCAACCGGGAGTTCGACCAGGGGGGGTGGGGCTGGCCCCCCAACCACCTGCGGCCCATCCCCCTCGCCGGTCCCACCCCCAATTAGCCCCCCGCAACCCCAATCGGGGGTGGGGTCGGCCCACCAACCGCTCACAGCCCCTCCCGCCAGCTGGCCTGGCCCAATCGGCCCCAATTGGGGCGGGCAGGCTGGACCCCACCTGTGCACAAATTCGTGCACCAGGCCTCTAGTTGTTAAATATTTGTTCAACGCTATTCAAAGGAGAGTGTGAACCTGGTAAGGAACCAGGCCAGAGAAAGGGAATCTGGTGGGCACTGATTCTCCACTCCTTTTGAGCAGTCAGCTTTGGCCCTAAATTGTACTCTGCACTCTACTAAGCTACAGTCCTACAGGGACCCACAAGAGGATCTGTGAGCACTGGGGAGCAATGGAAGGATTTTACACTAAGGAGTATCACAGTCAGAAAAAATCATCAGGAAAATGTGTGGGGAGAGTTTGCTTTACCAGATTAAAACTTACTACAAAGCTACTATACTAAAAATAGTGTGGTAACAGACTAGAAAGTTGATCCAACACCCAGATTTTCCAAATTCCAGTCCAAGTTCCTTCATCAAATCTCTACTGAGCTTTCCCATGGGTTCTATAAGAGTGAACATGTGAGACTCAGTTCCTTCTCAGCTTTACTTCTGAGACAGGTCATGCAAAAATGCACTGACACCATCTGCAGTAGAACACTGAATTTTTTGTTGTTATTAATCCTCACCTGAGGATGTTTTTTTCCATTGATTTAGAGAGAGTGGGAAGGAGGGGGAAAGGAAGGGAGGGGAGGAAAGAGAAGGAAAGGAAGGGAGGGGAGGAAGGAGGGAGGGAGAGAGAGAGAGAAAAAAACATAGCTGCGAGAGAGACACAACATTGATTGGCTGCCTCCTGCACTCACCCCACCACCCACCAGGGCCCGGGATCGAGCCTGCAAACCTTTGGTGCATGGGATGCTGCTCTAACCACTGAACACACTGGCCAGGGCAGGGGTTTTTTTCCATTGATTTTCAGAGAGACTGGGGCGGAGGACGGGGGGAGACAGAGAGAGAGAGACAGACAGACAGACAGACAGACAGACACAGACATCAATTGGTTGCCTCCCGCACATGCCCTGACCAGGATCAGGGATTGAATCTGCAACCCAGGTACTTGGACTGGCACTCCAACCACTAAGCCACATGGTCCAGGGCCCCTCTGAAGTTTTTTTTATGTGGTTATGATGCCAACTGTCAAAGTAGGAATGTAGGGTTCTGAATTCAGAATGCAGGAAAAACAGTAAAGAGAACTTTTTACCAGTCTCTTATGGATTGCTGATGTTTCAAACACTGCATATTAATAGCTTAGGGGTAATTTTGGCACTTTCAATTTTTATAGTTTTTCATTTGGTGAAAATTTCATTTGGTGAATATTTGGTGAAATATTCCTGTTTCCACAGTCTGCTACCATTGTGATATTTCCTAAGGGAAAACTTAATTAGACCATTCAATAATCTTAGAGAAAAGAAAAAATCAGTTAAGACACACTGAATGAAAGATCTTATTTTAAAAACCCTTTGAAAGAGGAAAACATCCTGCGCTGAGGGAGCAGAGGTGGGATGATAGAGTTTTGCTTTCACCGTTTTGCATTTCTAACAGTAAACTTGAAAGCGCAGGATCTTCTGACCATTGAAGCTGAAATTATGTATTCAGTGTTTCTCATGAAATAACATTTACCATAAAAGAAGATTACATTTATACTTGTCTCAGGTAATTCTAAAAATTTTAGTGCAGAAAACTTAACCAGTTCAAAGCCCACACAGGCACACAAAAGCGTTACATTGATTACATGTCTGTGTATTGGCTGATTCCTCAAATGGTGTCTCAGAAGGATTAAAATTGCTCCTCTGTTCTGAGCACGTGGTGTTGACTGTGGCCTGGGAGTGTGCCAGTTAGTCGCAGCACCTGCGCCTCCTCATCGGGGCTTGTTGGTGCAGCCCAGGAAGACAGAGGGAAACTGCCTCAGCACTCCAGCCACACACGCGGGGCTACAAACCCTGCCAGTGAGGCTTCTCCTGCTCTGACCAACAAGAGACCCAGAGGTGATGGTCTAGCGCCAGTTGGCTGCAGCTCTGGGGCAGGCAAAGCAGAGGACGTGAGAATAAAATCAAGCACCCTCCCCCCCTCAAAACCAGGCTCATGCTGATAATAATGATCAGACACCTTCTCCTGCATTAAACAACTACATTGAGGAATCCTGGGTGTGATGGCCTATTTGCAGTATGCAAATGCAACATGGGCAGAAGGTGCTCAGTTCTGACCTAGAAATTTGAGATGTAGGTAGAGAGACCTAATACCCCACGGGGGACTCACAGGACAATTACCTTGAGTCTAGTGAGTGGAATACAACTCCTAAAGGAAAGTAGGTGTTTTGAACTAAGAAGTAATGTATGTAGAGGCAAGGCTTCCTGTCTTTCTTTGTTTATTGCAAGTCCTCAGATGTGTATAGGAATTAAGGTTCTCCAGAGTATGGGAGGGCTTTGGAGACAAAGGGAAAGAAGCAAAGGATTTTGACAGCAAAATCCTGCAGTATTAGGTAGAACCATATGAAATTGCTGATACTCTGATATCTTGACCTACAACAATGGCAATTTCATATGGTTTAACCTAATATAAATTAATTTTATCATACTAATACTTTGAAAATAGTCTCAGTTTATTATTGTATTGGGCTTAACTTTATCAGAGGTGGAAGGATATCATTAATTCTTAGAAAGTCTTTTTTATAATTATGATATATCCATCTCTTATCAAACTAGTGTATTTTTAGCAGCTCAGGGTATAACTGGTATACAAAAACTGCACATATTCAGTGTATACAATTTTGTGAGTTTGGGCATATGCATATACCTGTGAAACCATCACCACAATCAAGGTAATAGACATATCCATCCCTCCAAAAGTTTCCTTGTGCCTCTTTTTGTGATAAGAACACTTAACATGAGATCTATCTGCTTACATTTTTTAAGTGTATAATGCAGTATCATTAATAGGCAGTATGTTGTATAGCAGATCTCTAGAAATTAGTCATCTTGCATACCTGAAATTTTATACTTATTGAATGACAATTGCCCATTTCCTTCTCCAGTCCCTGGCAACCACCAACCATTCCCTCTGCTTCTATGAGTTTGACTACTTTAGACACCTCATATAAGTGTAATCTTGCAGTATTTGCCCTTCTGTGACTGGCCTTCTCGTTTAGCATATTGTTCTCAAGGTTCATCCATATTGTTGCAAATGGCAGGATTACCTTTTTAAGGGCTGAATAATATTCCACGGTGTGTGTGTGTGTGTGTGTGTGTGTGTGTGTGTGTGTGTAGGTCATGTTTTATTTATCCATTCATCTGTCAATGGACATGTGAGTTGTTTCCTTATCTTACTATTGTGAATGTAGTGAATGTGAGGGCACAGATACATTTTCAAGATCCTGACTTCAATTCTTTCGAACATGTATTGCTTATAATTGATTATGTGGATTCTGATATATGTCTTCATTAACTACTTCATAGTTAAAACCTTTGAAAGAGGTTTATAATTAATCTTTTGAAGAGAATGGGGATTATAACCAAAAAGAATAGGGATTCTAATAGCAATGCTAATTAAATTCTCTTCACATGAGGTATTAGGGGTGTGAGATGTGTTACTCTGACATTCTAATTAACTAGCTAACTTCTTTTTTTTTCTAATGCTCACCTGAGGATATTTTTCTATTGATTTTTAGAGCGAGTGGAAGGGGGGGGGGAGAGAGAGAGAGAAACATCGATGTGAGAGACACATCGATTGGTTGCCTCCTGCATGCATTGTGTCAAACTTGCAACCCAGTTACATGCCCTTGACCGGGAATCGAGCCTGAGACCCTTTGGTGTACGGGCTGATGCTTGAACCACTGGCCAGGGCAACTAGTTAACTTCTGATTGCAGGTGCCACTCACCTCTCAGCTGAGGAGGTAGCTACAGCTGCGTTCTCATCAGGTAGGATGAGAAACTTGCAGATGGAGTGACATTTGCTTTCTGTATAGCTGCTATTACAGTTTGCTTCTCTGGGAACAAGTGTTTGACCCTCTGTGATGTTGTCATTAGCTAGAGTGCCCTCTTGGTGGAGCCCAGCAGTAGTGCCAGGTTTGGAGAATAATTCAGTCTCTAAAGGATTCAGTGTAGTAGGACTGAGGTGTGTGATGAAATTTTCATTCTATAGTTAAAAAGCTGCCTTCTAAATTCTATCAGTTAACTATTGCTGTATACTTTGCCACTTCGAAAGGTAGTGGCTCAAAATAGTAATTACTTATTTAGTTCATTATTCTGCGTGTTGACCATTTGGGCTTAGGTTCAGCTTGGTGGTTCTACTGTTCTAGCTGGTCTCCCTATGCCTGTGGGCAACTACAGGTCAGCAGGGAGCCCTGCTTCTGAAATGGCTGGCTGGCAGCTGGGGCCATGGTAGGGAGCTAGAGCACGCTTGTTTTCATGGTAGCTGAGCAGGTTTCGAAGACTGAATAGAAACAGCAAGACCTCATGAGGCCTAGGCCCAGAACTGTGTGAATACATCATCACTTCTGCTACATTCTGTTGCCCTAAGCAAGTCACAAAGCAAGTCCAGATTCAAGGAGTGGGAAGAAGTTCCAAAGTCACCTTGAAAAAGCATTTAGAAAGGCTGGAGAATTAGGGCCATTTTTACTATGTCACACAAAGATTACTCTTCTTGCCCTAGCCGGGTTTCTCAGTGGTTAAAGTGTTGGCCCATAGACCGAAGGATCACGGGTTCAATCCCCAGTCAAGGGCATGTACCTCGATTGCAGGTTGGATCCCCGGCCTGGGTCAGGGTGCATGTGGGAGGCAACCAATATCTCTCTCTTTTCCTCCCTCCCTCCTCCTTCCCTCCCTCCCTCCCTTCCACTCTCTCTAAAGTCAATAGAAAAATATCCTTGCGTGAGGATTTTTTAAAAATATTTAAAATTCTTCTTCTTAAAGGCTTCAGTTAATCCTTTAACATTTAAAGACTCATGTGTTCTGTATGTTCAGAGTTGAAGACTAATCAAGTTAAACAGTGATAAGAAACAAATAAAAAAGTATTAAAATTGTTCATAAGTCAGGGCCTTGATGGCAGTCCTTTTGTGAAGCTGAATTTTGGGGGGACTTGGATACTCTGGTAATGAATGTGCCTCACATTTTAAGTCAGTCATTAGTTCCAGATCCTTGCTACTAAATGATGTGAAGAATATAAAAGGACGTTTAAAATGTAGCTGCAGATTCTTTTACACTACTCTCACGAGGAGGTAGGGCCTGTGTCTCCTTCCCGTTAAATCTGGATGGGTTTGTTGACTACTTCAACCAAAAAATTGAATATGTGACTTCTGAGGCTACGTCCTAAAATGCAATGCAGCTTCTGCACTGTTCATTAGAACAGTCATGCTTGGGGCCCCTGAGCTGCCAGGTACGAAGTCTGACTACCCTGAGGCCGCCTGTGCTAAAGAGGCCTCATGTGTGCGTTCCAGAGATAGTCTCAGCTAAGCCCAGTCATCCCTGTCAGAGGTGCCAGATAAATGAAGAAGCCTCCAGATAATTCCAGCTGTTCTTCCCAGCTGAGGTCCCAGACATCTTGGAGTAGAAAAAGCCATCCCTAACCATGCTTTATCTGAATTCCTGACCCAAAGAATTCGTAAGATGATAAAATGGCAGTTGGTTTATGCCACTATGTTTTACAGTGGTTTGTTACACAGCAGCTGATCCCTAGAACAGCATAAATTAATAGGCACGCTATCTTCCAATAAAACTGTGGACAGTGAAATAAGAATTGTATGTAATTTTACATGTCACAAAATATTACTTTGGCTTTTTTCAACCATTAAAAATATAAAAGCCATTCTTAGCTGATGCCTGATCTAAAAGATTATATAGTACTTGTAAAATTTAAACCTAAGGGCTTCTAGTCAAGATGGCTCTGATTTCATACTTTAAACTTATATCATCTTCCTACACAAAGTGATAATTGATAAAATTGAAAATTAGACATATCTGTGATCAAGAAAAAATAAACCTCTGGACCAGAAACAGATCAAATAGTAAGTGGAGATTGTTTAGTCACAGGCCTCTAGTTACTGACATGCTGGAATCTACATCCAAAAAAAAGGGTAGGGATGGCTAGGAATTATATTTCTGTAGATAATGAGGATCAGAACACTCAGTAAGTGGGGGAAATGATCCCTGGCTGTGTGAAGTCAAGGATTGCCCATGGACAGAGACAGGAAAAGATAATACTCCTAATTCAGAGTTGCAAGCAGGAGAGCAAAGAAAGAGTCTCAGGGCCAGAGACAAATGTACTGTTGGCTGATTGTCTAAGCCTGAACTTTTCTCCCTGTTGGTGGGATGGGACTGACAATCCTGGGAAGAAGCGGCTCTCAATGGATAGAGGGTAAATGAAGAAGGAAGAAAATGAATTTTTTCCAAGGTTGGTCTGCAAACAAAAATTTCACAATGGTGACAGTTGTCCAAATTAACGAGCAGTAAATAAATTCACCCCAAATGAGAATCATTTTAGAATGACTTCATTATTTTTTTAAAATACATTTTTACTGATTTCAGAAAGGAAGGGAGGGGGAGAGAGAGAGAGAGAGAAACATCAATGATGAGAGAGAATCATTGATCAGCTGCCTCCTGCATGCCCCCCACTGGGGATTGAGCCCACAACCCGGGTGTGTACCCTGACCAGGACTCAAACCATGACTTCCTGGTTCATAGATCGACGCTTAACCACTGAGCAACACCATCTGGGCATCTGTGTATGGTGCCAAGTGGATACTGGAAATAACAGGGGGAACACCTTGTAAAGTATACTAGTATGTTTGTCTAATCAATAAGCTGTACACGTGAAACTAATACAAAATAGTATTGAATATAAACTGTAACTGATAATATTTCTTAATTTTAAAAAAGAATGAATTAGAGGGAGAAAATGCATGTCAATCTTAAAAAAGGAATAAAGAGCCCTGGTTGGTGTGACTCAGTTGGCCGAAGCAACTGTCGTCCTGTACACCATAAAGGTGGTGGGTTCGATTCCCAGTCAGGGCACATACCCAGGTTGCAGGTTCAATCCCTGGTCGGAGTGCATGCAAGAGGCAACTGACTGATGTTTCTCTCTCACATCAATGTTTCTCTCTCTGTGTCTTCCTCTTCCTCTCTCTGTCCCTCCCTCCCTCTTCTACTCCCTCTCCCTCTCTCCCCCTTCCTCTCTAATATCAATTTAAAATTTTTTAAAGGAAGAGAAATAAAACAAAGGAAAATAAAAATGGCAAAAAAAGTATTTTTAAAAAGAAAAATATTTCTCCATTTAGAGCTGTCTAAGAATTCGAACAGATTGCCTTGTTAGATAATGAGCTCCCTGTCACTGTCAAGTAGAGTTTAGATGTGTTCTGGTCAATTGTGTGGAAAGATACATTGGTGAATGTCTGGGTGTTTTAGTCTCTGTTCAATTCTCAACAGTTTGCCCATAGTTTTAAGTATTATAAACGAATGAGTTATTCTGTGGAACTGACCTGCCTTGCCTGGCAGCTCTCCATAGATTCATCAAATCAATGGGCCAAGTTAATTTATGCGCCTTTGATCTTGAAGGCTGAATTTAAACTGCAGGTTCTCAGATAAAAAAAATATTGAGGCTTAGTGTCCAGGAAAGTTTCATTGCTATGACAATCGGCCATGGTTTGGCCTCACAGGTATTTTTGACAAGGTAGTCACTTTCCGCACAAAACAACGGGTCTTTAATTCAGGTTTTTGAGTTCTATTTTTATCTGCCCATCACTTTTGTGAAACACCATTTCTTGGAATAATTAAAATAAGCAGTGAGATGAGAGGAGAAATGGATACAGAAGAGAAATCTGTTTCCTTTGCTCTGTGATTCCTATTCCCATAGGGATGCCTTCCATTAATGTAGAAGTTTGCTTTCCTCGTGCCAAGAGGAGATAATTATTTTCCATCTATGCTCTCTAGTCCTCATCTCAGATCTTCTAGTGATCCCTTCGGTTAGCATTACAAACAATTCAGGTGTGTAACCCTTTGCTGTTTTGTCTCAAATGACTACTTGACTGTATCCAAACCTGGCTTCCCTGGGGTACTGAAGCGTGAACAGCGTAAGTGACTGAGCTCAACTAATTCTCAGAAAGCCTCATTTTAGTCAGTACTTTCCAACTCTCTCACCGTCATTTCTTTTACAGAACTGACAAGTGGTATAGCTAATTAATTAGTTTTATTTCTCAAGTTACACATTTTAAATTCTCTATGTTAACCTTTTGAAAATGCCAGCGCATAGTAAAATAACCATAATTCAGACAGGGAAACTAGAAAATACAAGTATACGAAAAAGCAGCTCTCCACCCTCCAAGAAAAAGCAGGAGCACTAGGTATGATAATATTTATCTTTTAAGGAAAAATAGGTACATTCTTGTTACCAACTGACTTTCCTTCTAATGGCCCACAGATAAGGGGTCAGCCTTCCAATGATCCCTTGGCCTATAAGTTTTACTTATTTCTTAGCCTGTTTGTTTCCTTGATCTGGGAGAATGCAGTAAGTGAACATCTCACAAGTCCACAGGTTGATCCTTTTTCTTTCGCAATTTGACACTTTCCAGATATGTTAGGGACATGAATTAAATGCCCTTTGCATCATATGCTTACTTTTTTTAAGAGGTGGTTATTTTTGAAATTTTTTTTGTTTTAAAATAATAACTTTTGAGATAATATGTGTAACTTTAGTGAGGATTGCAAAAATAGTACGGACCAAACTTCCTGTTCCAGATAAGATATAGTAGACACGTTTCACTCTATTTCAATTAAATGTAATGTTAGAGGTATCTTAAAAGTAAATGGGTGGGAAATGATATACCATGCAAATATCAAAAGAAAGTTGTAGTGGCTACAGTAATATCAGATAAGTTAGACATCAGAGCAAGGAAAATTATCAGGGACAAAGACAAACACTACATCATGATTCACAGGGTCAGTCCATACAGAAGACACACCAATCTTAAATGTGTATGCATCAAATAACAGAGCTTCAAAGTACCTGAAGTAAAACTCAACATAACTGAATTGAGAAATAGACAAGTCCACAATTATAGTTGTGAACTTTAGTGCCCCTCTCTTAGTAATTGATAGAACCAGTAGACAGAAAATTAGCAAGGATACAGAAGAAATTCCACCACCAATCAACTGATCTAATTGACATAGAAAGCTCCACTTGCCAACATTATATGTGCTTTTCAAGTACACATGTAATGTTAACCAAGATAGACTATATCCCAGGTCATAAAACAAACCTCAAACAAATATAAAGAATTGAAATCATACAAAGCATATTATCTGATCATTATGAAATCAAATTAGAAATCAAAATCAGACTACAAGAAAGTCTCCAAACACTTGGATACTAAACAACACACTTCTCATTGATCCCTGGATCAAGGAGGAAGTCTCAAGGAAATTAATAAATACGTTGAGCCCTGGCCAGTGTGGCTCAGTTGGTTGGAGTCTCGTCCTGTGTACCAGAATGTCTTGGATTTGATTCCTGGTCAGGAGCACATACCTAGATTGTAGTTCCATCCTTGGTCAGGGTGTGGCGCATGCGGGAGGCAACCTATTAATGTATCTCTCTCACATTGATGTTTCTCTCTCTCTTCCTTCCTCTTTAAAATCAATTTTTAAAAATACATTGACCTGTATGAAAATGAAATTACAGCATATCAAAACTTGTAGGATGTAGCTAAGTCAGTGCTGAGTGGGCAATGTTTTAAAATACATTTTTATTTATTTCAGAGAGGAGGGAATTATTGACCGGTTGCCCCCTGCGCACCTCCAATTGGGGATCGAGCCCGCTCTCAGGCATGTGCCCTAACTGGGACTTGAACCATGATCTCCTGGTTTGTAGGTCAATGCTCAACCACTGAGCCACACTGGCTGGGCCTGAGTGGGAAATTTAAAGCACTACATACTTAAATAAGGAATAAATGAAAGGTCTCAAATGAATAATCTAGGCTTTTACCTTAAGAAAGTCCTGGGGAGGGAGGGGGGGAGTAAAATAAACTCAAAGCAAGCTGGAGGAAAGAAATAATAAAGAAAAAAGAAGTTAATGTAATTGAAAACAAAAACAATAGAGAAAAACAATGCATCAGAAAGCTGGTTCTTTGAAAAGAGAGATTCTGACTTAATTGGTAATGAGTGCAGTTTGAGCATTGGGATTTTTACAAGCTCCCTGGATGATTCCAATGTATAATAGGGATTGAGAACCTCTCCTGGGGAGGCTAGATACATTTTCTTGGGGGTTTAACCTGTATTGGCATTTATGGCCTAGCCCCTTTCATTTTTCTTGGGGAAATTCTGTAGCCATTTCCTTTTCTCTCACTTTCTGTTGTCCTCAAAGCCAGTACTGACTCTTTCCCTTTGTACGTTAGCTTCCATGAAGTCTGACTGTTCCTTTGCCATGGGCATTGCTCAGACTGGAGCCACCCCCCTCCACTTCACATCCACACCACCTTGATTGATTTTGGTATTCACTCTGAAACGCCCCTCTATTTCTGCAACACATCATTGGTTACCAGTTTGAGGCTGTGATCACCCAAGCCATAGTGACAACGTGTCTCGTGCACCTGGTCCTGTGGCCCTAGCTCTGTGGGAGGGAGCCCAAGGAAGGGCTTGATTTCTCAGTTCGGGTGGCCAGTTCAGTGCCTTCCCTCTGTTAACACAGTATTAACAGTTGGTGTGCGATGGATTTGAACTTGCTCAGTAAGTTTGGGATTGTTTCTGTTTCTTTGGCCTTCTATGTGAGGCTTACATGCCTGTTATTGTTACTGAAACCTGGAGTAAAGGTTATTTTTTCCTCTTAATAAATTCTGATGATTATTTTAAATTAGGTAGACATGTGAGTAAATATTTCACAGTGGAAGCAACTCACAGCAGCAGATAAATTCATTTCTGTTGGAAAAAAAAAACAGTAAAAGTTATTCTTGTTCATTTACTTTATTCTTAAGAGGTCTTATTTGCAAATGATATTTTATCTTAAAAGGATTTATGTTTTTTAAAATGTCTCTTTTTATTAACATGCCAAACCTACTTATTTATCTGGATAGTTGAAATTGTTGAATATATGTAAATAAATTAAAAAGAAAATGTACTACTAATTTTTAATGCTTTTTTAGTTTCAATATATGTACTTTATTTTTTACTTTTCAATTACAGTTTGCTTTCAGTATTATTTTGTGTTGGTTTCAGGTGTACAGCATAGTGGTCAGACAAAGTGATCCCCCTGATTTTTCCCGTACCCACCTGACACCTACATAGTTATTACAGAATTATTGACTGTACTCCCTGTGCTGTACTTACATCCCGGTGACTGCTTTGTGACACCAATCTGTACTTCTCAGTCCCTTCACCTCTTTCACCCAGTCCCCCAACCCCTCCCCTCTGGCAACCACCAGTCTGTTCTCTGTGACTTTATTTCTATTTTGTTGGTTCATTTATTTTGTTCTTTACATTCTACATGTAAGTGAAATCATATGGTACTTGTCTTTCTCTGACTGACTTAGTTCACTTATATACTGCTAAATTTTTTAAAGTTGTTGGAACTGGGGTCTTTTTCCTTAAAGGCATAGAGCAGATTTTAATTTAGAAGGGACTAGGGCCATTAGAATCTGTCCAGAAAACATTACAGAATAGACCACCCAGGCTGAATGAAACCTTCCAGTGAGGTCTGTATGAGCCAAACAGTGGGCTGAGAGATTAGGAAGGAATGGGTAGTATTAGGCGAGTGATAATTCAATTGTATGCTTCCAATTTTCAATATTGTTTCTTTCATTAAAAGAAAGGTTTCTTGCCCAGCCAGCATGGCTCAGTGGTTGAGCATTGACCTTGAACCAGGAGGTCACGGTTCAATTCCCCGTGAGGGCACATGCCCAAGTTGTGGGCTCAGTCCCCAGTGTGGGGCGTACAGGAGGCAGCCAATCAATGTTTCTCTCTCATCATTGATGTTTCTATCTCCCTCTTCCTCTCCCTTCCTCTCTGAAATCAATAAAAACATATTTTTTTAAAAAAAGAAAGGTTTCTTACAGTTGAGACCAGAGGTTCACAAGCTATGGCCTGTGAGCCAAATCTAGCCTCCATCTATTTTTGTATGGCCTTCAAGCTAAGAATGGTTTTTACCTTTTAAATGGTTGATAAATGAAAAGTAATATTTCATGACATGTAAAAAATTTTATGAAATTCAAATTTCAGTACAATAAAGTTTTATTGGAACATAGCCATGCTCATTTGTTTATGTACTACTCATGGCTGTTTTCATGCTACAACAGCAGATACGAGTAATTGCACCAGAGACCGTATGGCCCACAGAGCCAAAAGTATTTGCTATCTGGTTTTTTATAGAAAAAGTTTGCCGAACCCTGATTTAAATTCACTTCCCAGCCTGGCCTTCTCATGTAAGATGATTGCTCATCAGAGGGTTTGAAATTCCCAAATAATTTGTTAACAGGCCTGTATATTAAAGGGGGCAGCGGTAAGCCTGTTTCTTGGCAACAGGCATAACTGTGGACAACATAGAAATGCTGGTCTGAGTGGCAGGAGCCTACCTAGGTAAATTCTTATTTTCCTCTTTTTCTTAAATGCTCCTTGAGGACTTTTTTAAAAGAGTTGACCTCTGTACTTATCTCATCACAGGGGACTGATGAGTCACATAATGTATCTTAATTTAAAAAAACACTTTAAAATGACCGAGATGAAGGTGTTCTTTTAGGAAGTACAGAAAAGTATATCTACTCCAACTTCTGGTATCTTTTTTTTTTTTTAAGAGAAATAATTGGTTAGGGGTGAGGAAAAGCCGTAAAATATGTATGATACATTCTTTTTCTTCTGATTATTTTTTGTTTACTCAGCCTCTAGGGAGATATTTATGGCTGTAGTCACTGGACTACTGAAATGTGGTAGAGATGAAAGATATTCGAGGCCAACAGGCTTGAAGGGAAGTTTTGGTTCTATAACATTGAAGCACATTGAATTGTTTGGCAGAGAGGGGAAAATTCTGAATTAAAGCATAGATAGTGGACTGAAATGGTCTCAGTGTAGAGAGGGTTAGTATTGTTTACCCCAAAGCAGAGGCAATCAGCTCAGGAAACACATTTATGGTATTCATGACTTCTGGGAGGATTTTTGCCCACATGGCGGGAATTGACCTTTAAGAATATAAGTATGCTGCTCTGGTCTGCCCAGTGGACATCTGTCTCTGTTAATGGCTCTGAAGGATATTTTCCTGAAATCCTAAGGGAGCTGGACTTCAAGGTACTTCTGTACTTAAGGATTACTTCCAAATACCACCATGCATTTATCCTCCCTGATGTTATCTCAGTCCTTCCAGAACCTGTTTACATTTTCATTCTGTTCCACTCCTTGAGCTGATGAGTTCTCTAAGTTCCCCAAGCGTTGCTCAAAGTCCTGCTTTCTTTTTGATAAAACTGCCTTTGGGTTTTGGGGAGTGCCCCTTTGTTACTTTACCTTTGGGTGAATAAACTGAAGGCAGTCATTTCTGTACTCTCGATTCTTATCGATTTTTGCTTCATTCTTTTAGAGCAAGATTTCTCAACCTTGGCAGTATTAACATTTTGGGCCAGATAAGTTTGCGCTTAGTAAGGGACTGTCTTGTGCCTTGTAGGATGTTTACCGGCCTTCTTGGCCTCTACCCCCTAGATGCCAGTAACACCTCCCTTCCCAAAACTGTCTCCAGATATTGCACGTGCCTCCTAGGGGACAAAGTTGCCTTCAGTTGGGAACCACTGCTTTAGATATTTATCTTTTCCAAACTGGAAATTTTGTGCTTTTTGGACTGTATCTGATTGTGTTGTGCTTTTCTGAATTTTTTTCTCTCTGATGAATGCCCATCTTGAATGACAGTGACTGCTACTTTTATAGTTTCAGTTTTTCAGGTCTGCTGCATCATTTGTGGGTGGTGAGGAGGACACATACCTCAAAGTCGTAGAAGTGTTTTTTTCTAATTACAAATGTTCTACATGTGTACTGTAAAAATGTGGAGGATGGGAAAAAATTGAGAATGTTTTAATCCCCAGGAAATCCATCACTTCAGTGTTACCAATGCAACTGATGTTAGTAAATTGGTTTATGGCCTTCATCTATTTTCTATATATTTTATTTCAGAGATGTGATGTCGCTATAAAATAAATTTTTATACTGTCTTATCCACTTAACATTTTAACATACATGTTTTCCTGTACACCCTGTTTAAATGATTGAATGAAATACTATAATATTAACATACTTTAATAATTCCTCTTTTGTTCGATAGCTAGGTTTCATTTGTTAATTTTATTATGGATTTCTAATGGGCATTTTTGTTCATAAGTTATTTTCTGTGTTTTGGGTTTATTTTCAAAGATGAATGTTGGAAGTAGAACTCCTGGGTCAAAGGGTATAAATATGTTTAAAGTAGAGCCTTAAATTATTTTTCAGCTGCTGCATGGCCCTGTAGAGAGCAGTGAACGGGGGGGGGGGGGGGGGCTTCTGCACTGACCATGCATTTCAGAAGTATGTCTCATGGGCATATGGAAGGAAAGAAAAGGGCTGTGTTGGAGTTAATCACTTTTCCTTGCCTGCCTGCTCTTCTGTGGGAATATTAATGGAGAGTCAAGTAGCCACCAAAGCGCAGACTTAGATTCCAAATAATCCCATTGGGTTGAATTCCAGGCAGTGCTCCAGCCGGTTTGGCTCAGTGGATAGAGGGCTGGCCTGTGGACTGAAGGGTCCAGGGTTTGATTCTGGTTATGGGCATATGCCCGGGTTGCGGGCTCAATTTCCAGTGGGGGGCGTGCAGGAGGCAATCAATTCTCTCTCATCATTGATGTTTCTCTCCCTCTCCCTTCCTCTCTGAAATTAATAAAAATATATTTTTTAAAAATAGAGTGAGAGTTTCACCCAAGGAAGGCATCTACTTTATGCATATTTATTTTGCCTGGCTTATAGTCACTGTTAAAATCAATCAGCCTGCTGTTAATCATTTTGATTGAGATTATAGTAGGAATAAGATCTGAAAACTGCCATCAAATGACTGTCCTCAAGGGTGCAAAGCAAGGTCTGATGCACATTTCATTTCTGCCAAAACTCATTTTGGGAGCTAAGGAAGAAAAGAATGCCTTTATAATGTCTATACTCTGAATAGAGAACTAGAAAATAAACAGCTTAATAGTATTGTACATCCAAATGTAAGACATCAAGACAGATCATGAAGTTACTCCAAGATTACACTGTACTTATTTATCATTTTACATAACGAAAAATTTTATTCTACTTTTTAAAATGTACCACTTACTGAAGATTAACATGTTGTCTTAAGGAGGGGTGCCTAGAAGCAGAACCTGAGACAGTATTTGAACCTACCTGATATATTGAGGGAGTGCTCTGAGGATAAACCAATAAGGGAGTGAGGACAAAAGGGTAGGGAAGAGGAAGGAGCTAAAGTAAGGATATGGTCTTAGCAAAGTCTAGCCTTCGCCTGTTTGGTTTGGAGGGCTGTAGAACAGCTATTGGGTGCTGGCTGTCCCTGGGAAGGAGACAGGCAGAGTATAACCTCCCTGGCAGGACTCCAGCGCTTAAGGAGAGGGACAGCTGTGAGCCATTAGCATCTACCAGGTAGTAGCTGGAAGATGGGTAGTATGTTTACTGGGTAGAAGAGACAGGTGGTGCACCACAGCGCCTATTACTCTTTTGTGTGTTTATTCTGTGCAGGACACTGTAGTAAGGCCTAGAGGTGTAAGAGATGAATGTCACACATAGTGCCTGATTTCAAGAAGTTTGTCATCCAGTGGCAGGGCTGACCATGTAAAGAATATTTATAGTGCAAGTCAGTTACTTTTTACACAGAGATTTGGGTAGAAAGTGAAAGAGTGAATGTGTGAGAGGGGCATCTAGGGAGCTTCATTGAGGAGAGCCCACAAATTGGTAGAACCAGATGGGGGGGGGGATGGGCTGGCCAGGATAAACAGGAAAGGAACTGTAGACAGAAGAGGCCCGTGCCAAGGTTGGCAAGTATGAAACAAGGTGATGTGTTCATGGAATCACATAGGGCAGAGCATGTGCAGAAGGCAGAAGAGCAACAACTGCTGAGGCATAACAGATTGGAGCCAGAATACTATAGGTCTGGAAAGTCATGCAGAGGAGGCTGGGCTTAGAAGAGGCAACATTCTAGCTGTTGAGCATCTTTGCCATCATTATTTTGAACTCTATGATAAATTTCTTTTTTTGAATCTTTTTATTGATTTCAGAGAGGAAGGGAGAGGGAGAGGGAGATAGAAACATCAATGATAAGACAGAATCATTGATTGGCTGCCTCCAGCACACCCCCCCCCCCACACTGGGGATCGAGCCCACAACCCAGGCATGTGCCTCAACCTGGAATTGAACTGTGACCTCCTGGCTCATAGGTTGATGTTCAAACACTGAGCCACACCCTCCGGGTTCTGATAAATTTCTTATCTCCATTTCATTTAGCTCTTCTTTTGGAGAATTCTCTTGTTCTTTCATTTGGGGCTTATTTTTTATCTCCCCATTTTGGATGCCTATTTGGGTTTTGAGTCTGTGTGTTAGGTAGATCTGCTATGAATCCAAGTCTCTAGTGCAGGACAATGTCAGATGCTGTTTGTGACTGGCTCTGAATACCCTGTGTGAAGCTAGAAGCAATCCACAGCTTGTGGCTCCCTCTTCTGGGGCTGGGTGCCTTTGGAAATGACCAAAATATACACCAGGGTCTGCTTTTCCTAGTCCAGGGCCCCAGATTAGATCAGGCAAAGACTCAAAGCCTCCAGAGACCCGCCTTTGCCTGCCCCTGCCCTCAGTCCCATTGACACTCAGTTTTGATTGGCCTCAAGCTATGGACCACAGGGTGGGGTGAGAGGTTTTCCAACAGGGTGGGGCAACTGCCTTTCCCACCCCAGGGAAAAACTGCCTGGATAGCAAAGGTTCACTGGAGAAAGATGTCCTCTGCAGTGTGAGGGAATGACTCAGCACAGGAAACTGGGGTGGTAGCCCTCAAGCTCCAATGCCAGAGGCCCCAAGTCTTCTTGGAAATGCAAATCAATGTTTTTCAATAAATTTGGGAATCTTTCAGCCATTATTTTTTCTGCTTTTTCTCCTTTCCTTCTGGTACTCCTGTTACATATATGTTGGTGCACTTAATGGTGTCCCACATTTCTGTGAAGCTTTATTTTCATCTTTTTCCTCTCTGTTCTTTTGCTTGCATAATCTATACTGATGTATTTCAAGTTCGCTAATTCTTCTGCCAGTTCAGATCTACTGTTGAACTCCTTTAGTGAAATTTTTATTGTAGTTATTTTACTTTTCAGTGTCAGTTACCATTTGGTTTCTTTAAAATACTTTCTATCTCTTTATTGATATTCCTTTAAAAATAAATATATTTTTATTATTGATTTCAGAGAGGAAGGGAGAGGGAGAGAGAGATAAAAAATCAATGAATGAGAGATAATCATTGATCGGCTGCCTCCTGCAGGCCTCACACTGAGGATTGAGCCCACAACCCAGGCATGTTCCCTGACCTAGAATTGAACCATGACCTCCTGATTCATAGGTCAATGCTCAACCACTGAGTCATACCAGCTGGGATGATATTCTTACCTTCCTTTATTCCTTTAATCATTTTTTTTAGTTCTCTGAACATATTTATATGATTAGTTTGAAGTCTTTGCCTGTTAAATCTGACATGTGTTTGCTCTCACAAGCATTTTCTGTCACTTGCTTTTTGGCTAGTGTATAAGGTCGGTGATGGCGAACCTATGACACGCGTGTCAGAGGTGACACGTGAACTCATTTTTTTGGTTAATTTTTCTTTGTTAAATGGTATTTAAATATATAAAATAAATATCAAAATATGTCTTTGTTTTACTATGGTTGCAAATATCAAAAAATTTCTATATGTGACACGGCACCAGAGTTAAGTTAGGGTTTTTCAAAATGCTGACACGCCAAGCTCAAAAGGTTTGCTACCACTGGTATAGGTCATACTTTCCTATTTTCATATCATATTTTTTGTTGGAAATTGGGCATTTTAGATAATATAATGTAGTAACTCTGGGTACTGGCACCACCACTCTGGGCTCTTTATTATTATTTCCTTCTTTACTTTAGTGACTATCTGGATTATTTTATTGAAGTCTATTTACTCCTCCCTTTTGCCCAGCAGTGTGAAGTCTTGTTGCTTTTTTTATATATATATATTTTATTGATTTTTTACAGAGAGGAAGGGAGAGAGAGAGGTAGAAACATCGATGAGATAGAAACACCAATCAGCCGCCTCCTGCACACCCCCCACTGGGGAAGCACCCGCAACCCAGGTACATGCCCTTGACCGGAATCGAACCCGGGACCCTTCAGTCAGCAGGCCAACGCTCGATCCACTGAGCCAAACCGGTTTCAGTGTTGTTGCTTTTTAAAAAATATATTTTATTGACTCTTTCACAGAGAGGAAGGGAGAGGGATAGAAAGCCAGAAACATCGATGAGAGAGAAACATCGATCAGCTGCCTCCTGCACACCCCCCACTGGGGATGTGCCCGCATCCAAGGCACATGCCCCTGACTGGAATCGAACCCGGGACCCCCGAGTCCGCAGGCAGACGCTCCATCCACTGAGCCAAACCGGTCAGGGCTTGTTGTTGCTTCTTAAGGGTACAGCCTTTGGTATGCTCACAGTTATCCTGGAATGATAGTATTTCTTGGCAGGGCTCTTTTTGTCTCTTTCCCTGACCACACCCAGCTATTAAGTTTTCACTAATTGCTGGCTGATTGCTCTGTTGTTTTTAATAATGCCCAGCGATATAAATTGCTCCACAAACTGATCCATTCAAATTAGGGCTCCTTTGAAGGGATAGTTCCCAAGATCAGTGTTTGAGATTGCTTCCGAACTCAGAATGGTTCCTTCCAGCTCTCTATTTCCCTGATTCTGTCTAGCATTGCTAGCCAACCTAGGCATGAACAACTTTTCCACACTCTGTTACAAATGAAGTAATTACCACTGGGGGAAGATTTGGAGCCCTCTATTCTATGACCTGCTTCTCCCACTAGGTAAAATCTCTGAGCCACAGCTCTATTACAAGGGGTGGGGACAATTATGTATTTCCCTCTGAGTGGCATCCCCAAAACTTCCTAAGTTTGCCTCTACTAATGTAGAACACTCATTCCACCATACCCAAGGCATAGCCTCCATCCCAGAAGTGGGGGCCACCTGGAAGAAGTGAGCCCTCACCTCTCTGCCACACTTTTCTGGAACGTAGCTTCAGCAATAGATAGCTGGGGACAGGATGAGAAATGCTGATGTCCTGTCCCTCCCAGGAAGAAAGCCTTGCAGCTGGGAGCTGGGGCAAAGGGAGCTCTGTGTTCTTAGATGTACCAGTCTGGTGTGACTGACATCTGTGCTGGGATGGAGGATAAAGGGAATGGGTCTAGGCCCAAATACTATAGACTCTTACTTTACTTACTGAGTTTTAGTAGGTTTCCTTTGACAAATGCTTCTTCATTTGCTGTATGAGCTTAGATTTTAAATTGGTGGGTTTTTGTTTCTTTTTAACATAATTTTCACCGGTTTCACTGAGGGGTGGGTCCATGTAGCTCTTCACATTGTCATGCCAATTGTCCCTTGTGGAATCATGATTGGCCCTAGTAGCATTTTGTATACTGTGGCACATAATGGAATGTCAGTTACTGACTGTACATACACTGTCTTTTCTAGTTTATATTTTGAGCACTTCCTTTGTGACTTGACATATCTGTGTCCTCTTTTTTTTCTACATTCTAGTGCTGGAGTGTTTCTAGAAAGATGGGGCCACTTTTTTATCTGCCATTGGCTACACACACAAGGAAAGACACTTGTCCCAATTAGTCAAAAGCATTATGTATTTTGACAAATAGGAGCTTTCTATAGCATTCCTTGCAGTACATGTGTAGATGTAATTTTAAATTTGGCTAGTTGTTTTGGGATGGAGACAGAGATAAAGTGAGAAAGAGGGAGAAAAGGCAGGCAGAAGAGCAGTGTGGTTGTGCTCTTCAAGATGGGACATACTTCCCTTGTTCATTCTTCAGCCGGTCATGTCTCATGCCTTTCAACCTTGGCTTTTGACAATTCTGCCTTTGCTACTGCCTTTTCCTTTTCTGCTCCTCCTGGCTTGTGAGGGCCTCATGCCTGCCCCCTCTGTTTGGAGGGACATTGGTCATGTGACCACATCTGAAACTCCAGCCAATCCTATGCTATTCATCCTCTGCTGCATGGACTTCCTCCTAAGGCTAATATCTGTCCTCACCCAGGCTTTGGCACACACTATATTAGAGAATTTGGTGGTATTCTTCTCTCATCACTCTAGATCAGCTTTTCTCAACCTTCCTAATGCCGCGACGCTTTCATACAGTTCCTCATGTTATGGTGACCCCCAACCATAAAATTATTTCCGTTGCTACTTTATAACTGTAATGTTGCTACTGTGATGAATCGTCATGTAAATATCTGATATGCAGGATGTATTTTCATTGTTACAAATGGAACATAATTAAAGCATAGTGATTCATCACAAAAACAATATGTAATTATATGTTTTCCGATGGTCTTAGGCGACCCCTGTGAAAGGGTCGTTCGACCCCCAAAGGGGTCGCGACCCACAGGTTGAGAACCGCTGCTCTGGATCATTTGAGAATATTCTTGACAAAAATCATTTGATTTGTATGATTGGCCTGCTGCTGCTTCTTGGGATCTGGAGGAAAGTGTTGATTGTCTTCTGGGGGGTGTGCGTGTACTGTTTCATTCAGTGTTGTTCTCTTTCCCAGGATGCTACAAAATGAAGCGTCATAGAACTTTCAGCACCAGTGACAGTTCAGATGGCAGTGAGTAATCCAGCCAACGGCTGGTAACCCCTGTATCTATATTCCTTAAGGATTGCTTCTTTGACTTGAGGACCGCCTGTTTCATCTTTCTTCAGTGGTTAAAAAATAATGTTTTTAGGAAAGAAAGCTTGGGGTACCATTTTTTTTAATTTAAATTTCATTAGAAATTGGTAAGTTAGGTGGGAAAATTGGTTTTGTATGGCATATAGCATTTGTTTTTCACTTTTCACTAACCTAAAGAAATGCCAAATCAAATAATGATTTAACAGTGCTTTTTTAGAAAGGAAGAAAAGTATAAGAGCATAAATTATAGGCCCTACAATTCTAATTACAGCTCAGGTACTAAATGTTTGACTGGATGAGTCATCAATTGTAAAAGGCAACAACCTTATTAACAATAGCATTTGGGGAAGTGCTGAAGGATATATACATTACTTGTTCTACATTTTTAGTTTTACCAGTTGCTTTTGCAGATATTTTTTCTCCAGGTGGAACATGAATCATGTTATCCCAAAATGTTATAAGGTATGATTATATCAAATCAAATCTCCTCAGCATTATTATTGCTGAAGCTTTTGCACACTGGGAGGTCACCTATAAATGTCATTAAACTCCATTATGAGGCTTTTTTGGTTGTAATTTAACTTTCTTCAGTGTTATGTACGAGATTACTATGTTCTTCTCCATCATATCTTTCATATTCTCTTGGATGGCATTTAGTTATATTAGCAGGTAATAAGTCTCTGTATTTTTTCTAATTATCTTTTGCAGGTCCTTCTACTTCTTTTACTGTCTCAAGGTATAGGAACAAGTCAAAAATTCCAAATGTGCACAAGAAATCTGCTGAGGTGAGATCAGATATTCAATTTTTAGACTTAAAAAATAGCTGCCTTCTGTCTACATATCTACAATACCCAGGTCTTGGAGATGAAAGGAGTAAACTATGTGCCAGTGGAAGGCTTGTTTCTGATGAGTTTTTGTTTTGTTTTTCAAAAAAGATTCAATTCTCTTTTATCCTTTGGGAAAACAGTAATCACACTGTGATTTCATTTTGGCAATTACACTTAAATGCCTGGCTTTAGAATATAAAGCCTCCCCTTAGCCAAGAAGTCAAAGGGAGCTAGACTTAGGGAATTGGGAAGGACCCAAAGATCTGGCCTATCATTGTAAAAAGCTAAGTTGGTAGATGGGAGGCAGTGCAGGAAGGGATAGATGAGGAAGTTGTGGATGGAGAAGGGAATAACTGACCAGGTTGGAGATCTGGCCTGTGGTGGGTCCTTACAGCCTTCAGAACACTGACAGCCCAAGAAGAATGTGTTACTCCTCGTGAGATTGGTCATGTTCTGCCTCAAGGGCAGGAAAGTGCCAGAGCTGTACTTGGTAATGGTTTAGTGGATCCTGTAGACTTTTTCTCTGTGAAAATTAAATGAGAAATTGGCCTGCATATTTCACTTCTATGACTAGACTTCCTTGGCTGCAAAGGAAAAGAGGGTGTGTTAGTTAACTACTGCTGCATTACAAATTAGCACAAAACTAGTGGCTTAAAGCAGTACACATGTTATTATCTCAGTTTCTGTGGGTCAGGAGTCTGGGCACAGTGTGCCTACGTTCTCTTTTTAAGATCTTTCAAGGCTGTAGCCAGTGTGCTGGCTGGGCTGTGTTCTCATCTGGAGGTTTGACTAGGGAAGAATTTGCTTCTAAGCTCTCTCAGATTGTTTGGAGAATTAATCTCCTTGTAGCTGGAGGGCTGAGGTCTCTGGATTATTTTGCTGGCTTTTGGCAGAGGACTACCCTCCACTCCTGGATGCTGCTTATAGTTCCTTGCCATGTGGCCTTCTCCATAGATCCTCTCAAAACATGGCAGCTTACTTTTTCAAAGCCAGCAAGGGGAAAGTGTTTTTACTCCCGTCTGCTAGGACTGAGTCTTACGTAACATAACATGATCATGGGAGTGATATCCCATCCCATTTGCTACATTCTATTGATTAGAAGCAAGTCACAGGTTCTACCTGCCCCCATATGGGGGAGTGGGGAACATTGCTTTAGGGTATAAGCCAGAGTGAGCATCTCTCTCTCCCTTTCTCAGAGGTCACTTTCCATTTTCATCTTTTGCCAGGGATCTTTCTAGGCTCAGTAGAATATCAGAGTATGTTTATATGTGTCTGTGTCATACAGAAAAACTTAGGAAAAAATGCACATTAACAGGAGCAGAATAAATTCCCTATCTCTCCAAAGGAGGCCTTGACTACAGAATGGTGACAAAGAAACCTTGCTACTTTCCTACTGAGGACAGCCAGTCCTAGAACATAGAGTGGCTCAAGAGCTTTGGTTCTTAAGACCTGTTGCTTCTAGGTCAGTGAGAATAAGTGTTTTGTTGCAAGGCATAAGGGGAATTGAGCGCCTGAGAGCAAATTTTTTCATTTATATTTTACATGCTGTTATAAAACAGAGAACCAGATATTATAGAACAATATAGAAACTTTACCACCATTTAGGTTCATTTACACCCCCTACCTTTATTATATAATTTTTTAAAATATTTTTTGTACATACACTGAGAATTACATTCAACATTGTTGGAATATTTGCTTCAACCATCAAAAATTATTTATAAAACTCAAGAAGAGGATAGTCTATTATTTTATTCCTGATTTTCCAACTTTCCTTTTGTTCATTTACCTTCTGTTTGAAGAATTTCTTTTAGCCACTCTTTTAGGGTAAGTCTTCTAGTGATAAATTCTTTTAATTTTCTTTCTTTCTTTTTTTTTTTTTTTTTGAGAATGTCTAGGTTTCACCTATGTTTCTGAAGGATATTTTTACTGATATAGAATTCTGCTTCGACAACACTTTTCTTTCAGCATTTGAGAAGTCTGCTGTCATTCAAATAGTTGCTCCCTTCCGGGTAATCAGTCATGTCTTTTCCAGTTACTTTCAAGATTTGTCTTTGTCTTTTGTTTTGCAAAGTTAGACTGTTGTGTTCTCGGGCGTAGATTTGTTTTGGTTTATCCTGTTCGGTGTTTGATCAGCTTCTTAAGTCTAGGTTTATATCTTATGTAAAGTTTGTGAAATTTTCAGCCATTATT
Source organism: Myotis nattereri (assembly GCF_964212035.1). Lineage (NCBI taxonomy): Eukaryota > Metazoa > Chordata > Mammalia > Chiroptera > Vespertilionidae > Myotis > Myotis nattereri. Next base: position 148,962,808 of record NC_138078.1, on the reverse strand, counting down.
TCTTCAACTATTCTTTTCAGTTCCACCTTCTTTCTCCTCCTTTTCTTGGGACTTCAATTTCATGAATGTTATCTCTTTTGTTATTTTCCCACAGGTCCCTCAGACTCTTCAGGGTTTTTTTCAGTGTATATTGTTTCTGTTGATCAGATTGCATAATTTTTCTTATTCCCTTATTCTTTGTTCTGTTAATTCCATTCTTCTATTGAGCCTGTCCCCAGAGTTTGAGTTATTAAATTATTCCATTTCAAATTTTTCATTTGGTTAGTCTTTATATACTCTATATCTTTGCTGAAACTTTCAATTTATTCATTTCACAAAAGTGTTTGTAATTTCTCACTGAAGCATTTTTATGATGGATGCTTTAACAATTCTTGTCAGACAATTCTAACATCTGTGTCATCTTGCTGTTAGTGTCTATTGTCTCTTCTCATTCCCAGTTCTTAGTTTGATGAGTGGCTTTCCATTGTATCCTGGACTCTTTTGGAATTATGTTATCCGACACTAAGTCTTATTTAAACCTGTTTTATCAGGCCTCCATAATAACCAGGCCGGTGGGGAAGAGGGGTGCTGACTTTTATCACCAGTTGCAGAATTCCTAGGCTGTTAGCCTAGTTCTGTTATCTCTCTGGGAAAGGAGGAGGGTTATTCTTAACTTTCCTTACTCCTTGTTGCCTACCTGATAGCAGGGGGGTGGTGGTGGTAAGGGTACCACATTACTGATGGGCTATAGTGACAGTCTCTGCTGATATCACATTGAGGAGGAGGGGCACCTTGTGATTACTGGGTGGGAGTGCACGTCAAGGCCTCTCAGGTAATGTCCATGGACACCCCAACAATCTCCTTTTTGAATAAAACATTTTAAACATCTTTTTTAAATATAATTCTCACACCATACAATTTATCCATTTAAAGTGTATAATTCAGTAGGTTTTAGTACAGCCGTGGGCAAACTACGGCCCGCGGGCCAGATCCGGCCCGTTTGAAATGAATAAAACTAAAAAAAAGACCGTACCCTTTTATGTAATGATGTTTACTTTGAATTTATATTAGTTCACACAAACACTCCATCCATGCTTTTGTTCCGGCCCTCCGGTCCAGTTTAAGAACCCATTGTAGCCCTCGAGTCAAAAAGTTTGCCCACCCCTGTTTTAGTATATTCACAGAGTTACGTAACCATTGCCACAATCCAAGTTTAGAACCTTATCATCATCCCAGAAAGAAACCCTTACCTATTAGTAGTGATTCCCCAACGCCTACTCCCAGCCCCTGCCAGCCACTAATCTAATTTCTGTCTATGGATTTGCCTATTCTAGATATTTGATATAAATGGAAGCATAATATATAGCCTTTTGTGTCTGGCTTCTTTCATTCTGGATAACCTTTTGGGGTTTCATGCATGTTTTAGCATGTATCAGTACTTCATCTTTTTATTACTGAATGATAGTCCATTGTATAGATATATCACATTTTATTTATTCATTAGTTGATGAACAATTGGATTATCTCCATTTTTAGACTGTTAAGAATAACACTGCCATGAACATTCATGTACAAATTTTTCTGTGGACATTATGTTTTCAGTTGTCTTGAGTAACACCAGGTGTGGAATATAGTAATGGGCTATATGGTAAATTTATTTAACCAAATGAGGGAATGCCAGATTTTTGCCCAAATAGGTTTCATCAGTTTACACTCCAGTCAGCAGTGTATGCGGGTACCAGAGACTTTGAATTCCTCTAGTGACCTTGGCTTTGAGCCTTCCCTTTGTGCTTGTCCTCAGAGAGATTACCTTTTGCAGCTCTCCTAGCTGTAAACCACTATTACACTGGAGGCATTAGCATGGTGGTGTAGGGCATGGGGGAGGGATGGTGTTCTTTGTCTTTGGATGGCACAGTGGTCCGGAGTCTGGGGGTGAGATGGGGGAGGTGGACTTAAGGGGTAGGGCTTTTTGGATCCCACCTCATTTCCCCCTGTCTACCTGCAGCAGGTATCCTCTGGTCTTCTCAGTCTATGTCCTTGAGGTTCTTCCTCCTGTAAATGAAGGCTTGGCTTCTCCCTTAGATCACACAGGGAGGCTGAGTCTGGGTGCTTTTCCTTTCCCCCCAGTGTAAGGCGCACCGCCCGCCTCTCCGGGTGGTGCGGGAGGAGGAGTCTGGCCGCTGGGCTGCCGTAGGGCTTGGCCTCCCCGGACCCGAGTGTCCGGACCCGCTGCGTGGTGGCCGGCGGCGGGCCGAGGGGTGGGGCCGGGCGGCGACCGACCACGGGGGAGGTCATGGGAGCGGAAGGCCTCACCGCCTGGCTCTTTCCTCCCTTCCCCCGTGGTCGGCTCCCTGCTTGCCCGCGCTGGGGCCGGGGGTCCATGCGGCCCTTGGGGCCCGGTCGGAGGGACCGGGGCCTGCGTGGGCCGACCGCCGGGCCCCATGGGGGCGGCGGCATTGGCTCCCCGGCCCACGGCGGGAGCCCGGCGCGGGCTACCACCCGCCCACTGCCCCCCAGACCGGGCCGGTGCAGCAGCGGCGGCAGCGGAGTGAGGAGCGTGCCCTAGCTCGGGGAGGCCGCCATGCTGCGGTGCACCGGCCCCATGGGCCGGGCCTGCTCCGGGCGGATGCCGCTCCTCCGGGGCTGGGCCGCTCCACCGGCCGCACCCCGTTTGCTGGGCCTGTGCCGCCCAGACGCGCTGGAGTCCCGGTCTGCCTGCGGGCCAGCTGCGGGTGCTGTGCGGGAGGGCCATCCTGCCTTGTGCCGAGTTCGAGCGGCAGCAGCAGGAGCCGGACAGGGACTGCGCCCTCCATCTTGCCTTGGGTCCTCCATCTTGGGACAGAGCCACGTGCGCCCTCCATCTTGCCTTAGGTCCTCCATTTTGGGACGGTGCCATGTGCTTCCTCAAGGGAAGAAGCCGCTGCTAGCCAGGATTTCTCTGGACTGACCAATAATAATCAAGGGAAGTGCACGCCATCACTATGACCACATCCTGTACCAACTAGCGCCTGGCCAATCGGCGGGGCCCACAGTCCCCTCTCCTGCCCTCACTCCACCCCCCTTTAAAACCCCCGGTCCCATCAGGCCTCTCTCTCTCTCCCGGCCACTGGAGCTTACCTTTGCATCGGTGAGTGTGTCAGGGGAGCCAAACCTGGGTTTGAACTAAATGACTTTGCTTTTGCATCGGACTGACTGGCTCCCTGGAGGTCTTGGGAACTTTGAAATCTGGGCACAACACCAGCACTAATGAAATGATACCAGTGCCCTCACTTGATGAAGCCTTTTGTTCAGTAAAGGAGCCGGGGGCCTTGACAACACCACTAGGGGAGCGTTTCTCCAGGTTTACCCCCATCTTCCCTAGGAGAGCTGGGTTGGGTGTCTAAAGAAGCTTACAAGAGGGTGGAAAACTCCTATGGGTACAGCCCCCAGGAATGTTGACTCTCACAGTAGTCCTCATGTGGCCCCAGCAATTCATCACAATTTCTAGTTTAATGTTCCTACTGTGGCTTCTGCCCTAGGTAAACAAATGCTCCTACCCTTTGTCACCCTGTAGACATGCCTGTCTCTGAGTTGGCCATTTGTCCTATGACTCCTCTCTCTAATAGGTTCAACAACAAAAAATTAATTTGATGCCTGCCCTGCCTTCTTTTTCCTATAAGGATGGGTTTCTTCTTTCTGACCCTCTACAGGTCCAAGATGAAACCTTGTCTATTTACTGGGTGTTAGTGATTGAAATGAAATATAAATGATTTTTTTCTGAGCCACAATTGGCTGCATTAATACATACATATTGTCTTTGATGTTTAGTGCTTTGGTGAGATTCCTGTACATGCCTTTCTCTGATTTCTCCTTTAGAGAAGAGTTTCCTAGGGGTGTGTGAATCCCATGTAGAGTTCAGGAGCTTTAGTACCTTCTAAAAATTGTATGCAGACTTTTAAGGGTATGTTTTTATCTGTAATTTTTTTTCAGGCTACTAGTCTTCATTTGATTCTCAAAAGGGCTCATGCTGCCTGGCTGGTGTGGCTCAATGGTTGAGCATTGACCCATGAACCAGCAGGTCATGGTTCAATTCCTGGTCAGGGCACATGCCCGGGTTGTGGGCTCGATCCCAGTAGGGGGTGTGCAGGAGGCAGTTGATCAATGTTTCTCTCTCATCAATGTTTCTCTCTCCCTCTCCCTTCCTCTCTCTCTAAAAAAATCATTAAAAACATATTTTTAAAAAGGGATCCATGCTATTAAAGATGTTTTTTAAAAGCTAGTTGCCCTAAAAAAGCACATAGTACTATATGCCAATTTGAATTTATTAAGAAGTCTTCCATTCTTTCTCAAAGCCAGGATATTTTCACCTATTAGTCTTACTGGTCTATAAAACATATGAACCTATCTTCAAGCATTGGCTGCATATCAGCTATAAGCTCAGAGTCTCACTTCTTATGTCCCAAACTTTCATAGCAGCAGAGTGAAAGCTCATATATTTTAACTCAGCAGAAAGCACTGCAATACCCTCAAATAGAGCCTGTTTACATGACTCTGTTTTTCTAACAAGCTTGATTATTTTATTTTCTGGCCTCCAGAAGATAAAAAGCACTAAGCTTGCAAACGCACACTTATTGCACAAGGGACATTGATGGGAAAGAAACTTGCAAAGCAAACCACATATGTCATCTCTTATGTGAAGCCTGCCCAGATCTCCAAGTCAAACTCAATTACGCCCTTTCCTCCATTACCAGGATGCATACAACTCTGATTGGTATGGGGTAGGAGGAATAATCCAACCTAACTAAGCGATCCCAAAGCACATTGCTTCATGGCAATTGATGTTCCAGTTAATGTCAGCCCATAGCTATCAAAAATGTCCCATTTATTTTTTATAAGAAACTTGAGAATTCAACCATTTGAAAACTATTTCCATGAAAAATATTTGCATAATTTTTAAAGTTTTAAACTTAGAAATTACATATGCTTTGCTTCATTGGAAAATCAATGTGTGACATAACGTCTTGACAATACTGGGTTCCTTTGTTACCCTATAAGAATAAGCTTGTATTCTTTTCTAGGTTTTCTCAGCTCTGAGTGATTGATTCTTCTAGATAACCTGAAAATTTTGCCTTAAGGTTGTATAATTCTAAGAAAATCGCTTAAAGTTAACTCTCTTTAGTTAAATATAGTTACCGTGTTTGCAACTGTTTTGTTTCTTTGTGCTTTGGGGATGACACATCTGTTTGTGGTCAATTATGTATAGTTTCAGATTTAAGTGGCTATGAACCAAAACTGATCAATCTCTTTCTGATTCGTTCACAAGGACCAGACAGTGTTCCCCTTTGTGTCATACAGGAAGTAAATGTTTGGCTTTTCCTCTAAAAAAAAGTCACAGAAATGTTCAGACTAGCTGTGCTTTAAGAAACTGCCCACTGAGAGATGTTAATGAAAGCAGTAAAAGGGCATTTTCATTTAGTGGCTCTAGCAGGTTAAGCATTGATATTCTAATTGAATTCATAGTGAGGCCTCCTTTGTTTCTGCAAGCATCTGAGAGGCCAAGATGTGCATGCACTGTTGGATTTGGCATAGTTTCTGGGCTGTATGTTAGCCTGTGAATCCCCTCTTTGACCATAAATGAGCAGTTATCTGGTAAGTATAAAGTCTTTTTGTTTCAGGAACTTTTGGGGAAACTACCAGTGCATATAAAATAGGCACACAATTAAGAACGTGTAAAACTTCTCAACTTCATTACCTAGGTCAGTGGTTGGCAAACTCATTAGTCAACAGAGCCAAATATCAACAGTACAACGATTGAAATTTCTTTTGAGAGCCACATTTTTTAGACTTAAACTATATAGGTAGGTACATTGTTATTAACTTAATTAGGGTGTTCCTAAGGCTCAAGAAGAGCCACACTCGAGGGGCCAAAGAGCAGCATGTGGCTCGCGAGCCGCTGTTTGCCGACCACGGAGTCCTAGGTCAATGTCAGTATCCAGATCCCTCGTTCATAATCTTCAACTTAGCAACAAATGACCATGTTTTATTTTGTGAAGTTTCTGTGTTAGGTTTGATCAAATCATTGAATCAGTACCCTTCCCCTGGGAACTGACCTTTAGACCACTTTCACAGCCAACATTCCCTTTCGCTGAGACCACATTCCACTTGCTGAGACCATTATCCTTCCCCTCCAGACCTTTCCAGGATCTGGACCCGCCCCAAGAATTCACCCAGAAAAAGCCCGCCTAGAGTCCTTTAAAACCTCTGACTCCCCATCCCTGGGTGCTGGTGCCATTTGGGCCTTTTCTTATCTGGTATCCAGATGACCTAATAAATTCATAATTTTTAATCCTTTTGGCCTCGTGCGAACGTTCCTCCTTCGTTGACCCTAACATTCTGCATTACCTCATGGCCTATAGAACATTGGTTAAAGTTCCTGATGGAGCTTTTGCCTGGGAACCCTGTCTTTGGGAGCCAAACCATGCACATTTTGGTTGAGCCTTGATCTCCTTTACCTCATCATTTACTATATGGACTAGATAGGAGAACTCGGCTGTATATTTTTTTCTGCTTTTAGAAATAAAGCAAAGACTATGATGATAATCAAATAACTGCAGCCAGGTTTTATTTAGCAGTAACCATGATCCCAGTACCATGCTAAGCCATTTATGCAAATTCACCCATTTAATCCTTAATAATAATCCTTCTGAGATAAGTGTGATTATTATCCCCATTTTATAGAGGAGTAACAGAGAATTTAGATAACTTGCCCCAAACTATTAAGTGATGAACCCAGTAGACAAATTCAGGTAGTCTGTCCTGGGACCCATTTTCCTTTATTTTTTAAAATATATTTTTATTGATTTCAGAGAGGAAGGGAGAGGGAGAGAGAGATAGAAACATCAATGAGTAGAGAGAGTCATGGATTGGCTGCCTCCTGCACACCCCACACTAGGGATCAAGCTCACAACCCAGGCATGTGCCCTGACCAGGAATCGAACTGAGACCTGGTTCATAGGTCGATGTTCAACCACTGAGCCACACCAGCTAGGGCCCATTTTCCTTTCTATAAAGATTTTTTAAAATCCTCACTTGAGGATATGTTTTTATTGATTTGAGAGAGAGAGAAAGGGGGAGGGAGAGAAACATTGGTGTAAGAAGGAAACATTGATCAGTTACCTCCCATATACACCCCGACCAGGGATCAAACTCACAACCTAGGTATGTGCCCTAACCTGAAATCAAACCTGCAACCTTTTGGTGTATGGTGTGACACTCCAGCCAACTGAGTCACCCAGCCAGGTCCTTTAAAGATTTTTTTAATTTTATTTTTAACTATATTAAAACATCTGCCTGGTTCAAACATCAAACCATGAAACAAAATACATTCAGAGAGATCTAGCTTTTGTCTCTCTCCTCCCTATTTTCATCCTACCTAGCCAGTTAACTTTTTTCTAGGTTTTAGGTTTATCCTTTTATATTTTCCCTTTATTTATTGTCTAAAGTTTGACATAGTCTCCTTTTCCCCCCTCCCTTCCCAACCCATTCCTACCCCAGCAAGCCCCCACCGCCCCAGTGTCTGTGTCCATTGGTTATGCTAATCTGCATGCATACAAGTCCTTTGGTTGCTCACTGAAAATAATATACAAATTGTGTGTGTGTGTGTGCGCGTGTGTGTGTAAGTGTGCCACTATATGTGTATAAAATTCACACCCTCACCTAGCCAGTGTGGTTAAGTGGTTAAGCATTAACCCATGAACCTGGAGGTCAGGGTTTAATTCCCTGTCAGGGCACATGCCAGGATTGTAGGCTCAATCCCCAGTAAGGGGCATGCAGGAGGCACCCAATCAGTGATTCTCATCATTGATGTTTCTCTCTCTTTCCCTTCCTCTCTGAAATCAGTAAAAACATTAAACACACACACACACCTACCTCTAACCAGAATACACTATAGCTATTTTATTGGTCTCTATTTTTTAAATACATTTTTTAAAAGGGGTTCATAGGTCAACACTCAACCACTGAGCGACACAGCCGGGCTGTATTCATTTTAAAACCTAAAAAATGCCTTTTCTTATCAGAAGCAGATTCATGAGGCCAGCTGGTGAATACAGGGTTGGGGCAAAAGTAGCGTACAGTTGTGAGTATGCAAAACACAATTTATTCTTCTATTATTGCTTATTGTATTATTTTATATGAGCAACTGTAAGTCTACTTTTGCCCCACCCTGTATATTTCACATCACTTTGGAGATGTCTGCCTGAGTACTGAGCTTACATTCCTCTCTCCTCTTTAACATTTTATGTTCTGCGTCATGCTTGAGATATTTGACGTCTATAGTAAGATAAGACAGACTCTGCCTTGTGTAAAGATGCATCTCTAGAAACTTTGGATCTGATGCTGTTTAATCTGGTCAGCTTATGAAATTGAAATCAGGCTTATAAGTCTGCTTTTTTCCCCCTCTAAAGGCAGAAGGGAAAAATTATCTTTGGATTTAGTCTTCACTTGCTTAAGAAAAAATATGTCTAAAAAAAATAGGTCTGAGTTGATTGGTGTTCTTACGGTCCCAAGTTTCCCAGACTTCAAAGAGCGCCTGTTCCTGGAGGTTTGGTATTTCTAGAGTCATGCACAAAGGCCAGATTTAATTGACCTCTGCTTTTCTGTCTCTTTATCTGGAATCTTCAAGTTGTTCTTCTGTTTGGTAAATATGTGTATTAGTTTCCTAGGGTTGCTGTAACAAATTACCACAAACTGGGAGGCTTAAAACAAGAAATTCTTTTTCAGTTCTGGAGGCCAGAAGTCCAAAATTGGATAGGCTGCACTCCTTCTAGAAATTGTAGAAGAGATTCTGGTTTTTGCTTCTTCCAGGTTCTGGTGACTGTCAGCAGTTAATTGACTTGTAGATCCATGAGTCACTCCAGTCTCTGCTCTGTGATCACACTGCCTCCTTCTCCTCTTCTGCCTCAAATCTCCCTCTGCTATATTCTTGTATAGCTCCCTCTCCCCCCAATACTCCAGGATGATTTCATCTCATAAATTCTTAAATCTACATCTGTAAAGATCTATTTTCCAAATAAGGTAACATATACAGGTTCTAGAAATTAGAATGTAAACAGATCTTTTTTTTGGTGGGGGGGGAGGGGTGCACCATTCAACCCACTACAATATATTTCCAGGTTACTTATGACACTGTGCAAGACAGATTTTTATCAGCACTTATATTAAACTAGAGGTCCAGTGCATGAAATTCATGCACAGGTAGGTCCCTAGTGGCCACCGGCCAGTGGCCAGGGCCTCCCTTCATTTCATGCCACCCCATGGTGGTCAGCACACAGCATAGCGAGTGAACAAATTCTCGGTAGGTCAAACTCCTGAGGGGACACTTTGCATATTAGACTTTTTATAGAGAGATATAAAGACATAACTTGTGCTATGTGATTAGATACTGTGGTGTTATTAAACCCAAAGCATGTTTTATAGTCACTTGATTTATATTGTGAAGTATAGAACATAGAAAATAATGACATGGTGCCCAGTTGGTGTTGCTCAGTGGTTGAGCATTGACCCATGAACCAGCAGGTCATGATTTAATTCCCGGACAGCACATGCGCAAGTTGTGAGCTCAATCCCTGGTGGGGGCTTTCGGGAGGAAGCTGATCTGTTTCTCATTGATGTTTCTATCTATCTCTCTCCCTTCCTCTCTCTAAAATCAATAAAAACATATTTTTAAACAAAATATTTTAGGAGGTTGAAAAATAGTTGGCTCTAATATTCTTTTTTTTTTTTTTTTAATCCTCACCCGAGGATATTTTTCCATTGATCTTTAGGGAGAGTGGAAGAGAGAGGGAAAGACAGAGAGAAACATGAATGTGAGAGAAACACATTGATTGGCTGCCTCCTGCTCGAGCCCCAACCAGGGCCCAGGCCGGGGAGGAACCTGCAACCAAGGTACATGTCCTTGACCAGAATCGAACCCAGGACCCTTTGGTCTGTAGGCCAGCGCTCTATCCACTGAGCAAAACTGGCTGAGGCTATAGAGCTAAGATAGGATTTCCCACACTACAGTCTTTTGTAGTTTAGCACATGTGTAAATTGTGACCACCACTTAACCACTGGCTCATTAAAGGCACTCTAGTAATTTGTAGAAATGGATTAGAGCAGTGGTTCTCAACCTTGGCTGCACATTAGAATCACCTGGGAATCTTTTTAAAATCCTGATTTCTGGGCCTTGTCCTCTGGAAATTCTTTTTCTTTGTTATGGGGTGAGGCCCAGAAATCAGGATTTTAAAAAGATTCCCAGGTGATTCTAATGTGCAGCCAAGGTTGAGAACCACTGGATTAGAGCGTTCAGCAAAATGGTTGATTCTCTTTCTTCCACTAGCCACCCAGAACACTGAGCTCTGTGTAAAACATGTTAAATGGCTATGTCTATGATCTTCTCTTACCCCCTTATACAAAGCATTATGTATTAAATCACCAGTTTTTGTTTTCTGTAGATTTAATTTTTCCCTGCAGAGCACCCAATTAACTTTAATTGGCTAGGATTCTTGGTTAAGAAGGTCATATTGTTGCCACCTGGCCACCAGCATGTTTAAGGTTGGTGTCCTTCTCTACTTTGCTCAGATCATATTACTAATTCTAAATCAGAAGTGGGAAACCTTTTATCTGCCAAGGGTCATTTGGACATTTATAACATCACTAGTGGCCCAGTGCACAAACTTGTGCACATTGAAAGGAAATTAATTAGAAGAAATATTTTAGTATCAGTATTTGCCCTTTATAATAGAAGTGTCAACCAAATTCACAATCGACAGTGACAGATCAAGCACACACGTGCGATTGGCGCCAGCAAGAGCTGTATATGTATTGTGCATGCACAAGTCCACTTAGCCTTTTATAGATATAGAATAAACTTGCTTACTTAGACCTGCTTTCTGATGTAGCTAAACTTTTTCCAGCCCAGTGAAGCACCCCAACTTCTCTTTCTGGTAATTGTCAGCGACACAGCAGTAAATATCAACACAAAGCACATTATTATTAGAGATCACGCAGGGAGAACAAAGGGTAAAATATTTAACTGCAGTAGTGTTTGACTATATTCTGCGCAGTGAGAAAACCTGAAGTCATTTTCAAGGCCACCATTTCTGACTTTACAGTCAGGTCAAGTTTCTAAGCTTTCTAAATCTCCGTTTTCCAGCTAATGAAAATAGGATTCCACCGAGTCTCCTATCTACCTACTCTAGGACTTCTGTGAGGATCAAATAAGATGAGGCATGGGAAAACACCTCACAGGCATTTGGTTAAAGTGTAAAATATTTGGCTATAAAGCAAGTCATGTTCCTGGGCTGAAGAAACTCCAAGGGGGCTAGTTTCTAGGGAGAGGAAGCCAGGCATTGCTACGTGACAGCATTACCCGGCACCCACAGCCACCATTTCTGGGTTTGGCTGGGCTGTGGGCCGCATTTTGCGCCATGGGGTCTTGTCAGCATAGGCTGTGATTTGGTGGGCTGTGGCTCCGGGGTGGTGGCATGGCCTGTGTCTCACTTGGGGGAAGCTGAGTATTGTTTTGTGGGCACCAGGTCTGTGGTGCTGTCTCTTTGTAAATGGCCAGTGCACATCACGGCAGATCCTGTGTTGAGCATCTGCCCCCTGGTGGTCAGTGCACATCAATGTGACCGGTCAGACAGTCAGACACTTAGCATTTTATATATATAGATTCGTGGGCCATACAAAATTACCAACTTAAAAATTAGCCTGCTATATTTGGTCAATCATTTAATTAATGCACCCCTAATGCCTTGGCAGGAACAGATCAAATGATTTCAGGGGCCATATGTGGCTCCAGGGCTAGATGTAGATGTTCTTCCCTAAGTGAAACCAACAAGCATTTGCAGAGTTGTCCCTGGAAAGTAGCAAATGGAATGAGTCCTTATTCATTTAAATGGCATCATTTGATTATGTGATAGTTCAGTTCTATACTCTGTGAAATGTCAGTTTAAAAAGAACTGTACCAACTGAGATTTAATTGCTTCTTTGGAAATGCTCTGTGCCTCTACTTTCATGTTACACACAGTCTGGACAGTGTTTCTCCTCAGAGAACCTTTATTAGTATTAAAGGCTAAAATGTTTGCTCAATAGCATCTCTTCCTTTGATCTTCTAGAAACGTGGGCACATTTGTCTTCAGCCTGCAAGTAGTTTCATTTTTTTCAGAATTAGAAATTAGTACGTGAGGTATGGACCAGTGTATGTTTGCTTTCATGTGAAATTGTATTTCCTTGTTGCTTAGATGTTAACTGGGGCTCATCACTGACATTGTTGCAGGACTAATGGCATACTTAAGAACTCATGCCATACTTTTCTTTCTGTTGTTGAAAAGGCAAAATCACAAAGTTTAGGTGCCACCGCCACTGAAGTCATGTTTCCAGGCTGGTGAGCACATCTCTGCGCCCCTTAGTCACCCGGGGCCCTTTCAGCTAGGACATCAAAGTTGCGATGGATCTTCATTCCCTTATCGTCAGTACCTAGTTGTGCTTAGGGTACAGAAAATGAACTATAGTGAATCTCTTTGTTTCCTCAATCTAATCACAAGAGAACACACAAACCCAGATTGTAGGGACATTCTATCAAATACATGACCAGTATGCTTCAAAAGCCAAGGTCAGGAAAGACTGAGAAATTGTCACAAATTGGAGGATACTAAGGAGACATAACTAATTGCAATGTGGGATCCTGATTGAATTCTGGAACAGAAGGACATGGGGGAGGAGGGATTAGTAAGATTTTAATAAGGTCTGTAAATTAATAGTATTGTAACAACGTGAATTTTATTGTTTAGGTAATTATATGCTTGTTATATATGATGTTAACATTAAAAGAGACTATGTGAAGGGTGTGTGGGAGCTTTGTACTATTTTTGTAACTTTTCTGTAAATCTAAAATTATTTCTGAGTAAATAATCAAAAAATAAGGTAATGGCTAAATAAAAAAATTGTAAGCTATCAGAGGGATACTTGTTGCTTAATTTTAGAGAGTTAAGGATGATTTGTTTTATACAAACTGTTTTATTTAGAGTAACCTGTATTGTTCATTTAAGTTCAAGGAACCCAAGAAAATAATTCAGGAAGGAACACTTTGTTTACTCTTTATTAAATCCAGAGCAAACTGGCTTCCCTGTCAATACTTCAAACCTCTTCCAAATAGGAGTTGATCGGGCTGGCTTTAGCTCAGCAGTTCCTTCACATACAAATAGGAGTTGATCTGACCATTTAGGAAGTTAGAGATGTCTCTCTTGTTGAAGTATGGAGTTGGTGGGTCTTTTTAAAATAACATTAAATGTTTTTAGTTCATTCATGCTGTGTGCAATGTCTTCCCAGGTGTTCCGGAAGGACCTCATCAGTGCCATGAAGCTGTCAGATTCTCACCACATTAATCCTGACAGCTATTACCTCTTTACGGATACATGGAAAGAAGAATGGGAAAAGGGAGTCCAGGTACCAGCCAATCCAGACACACTTCCACAGCCTTCCCTCAGGTATTTGCATGCTTGCATCTTTGACTTAGGGAATGAATGTTCTTATGTTTATCTGTGTGCTGCTTGGGGAGAGATGTTGAGTGGCTAATTACACATTTATAATACAAAGTAACATACCCTGATCACCAGTTCACTCAGACCAGTGGCAGAGTATACCAGGCTAGGATAGGTTAGTAGTTGAAGACAGGGTCATTTATTTACAGATAAAAGATGTGCCCATTTACAGAATAAAACTGTTTAATGTCCAATCCTGAGATGTGATAAGATTTTGGAGACCAGGATTTCCAGGTCTGACTCAACAATCAATAGCATTTATTAGTCTTTATTAGAGCATTAATTACATAACCCCATAATAACCCTATTAATACATTACCCCATGACAACTTGTTTCATTATAGAAGGGCCTTACAGTGATAGCATCTATAAATAGAAGGCCAAAACACTTAAGAGTTTGTAAAATGCATGAACACAAATGAAAGGGGATAGCTGTAACAATTAGGTTGACTATAAGCACATAACCTTCATTTGCAAAGACTTGAGAAGAAAGTTCAAATAGAAGAGGATTTTGGTTTTGTGGAAAGGGGAGAGGACTTTTCTGCCAGAGGCAGTAGTAAGTTCAGCTCCTCAAGAGTAATGACTGGTTTTGGGAGCCACTTTTTCTTACTCATCTTTGTGTTCCCAGTGCTTTTCAGAAAGGCTGGCATGAAACAAAATCTATACTTATAATAGGGTGATATGCAAATTGGTCAGGATGCCATCACATAACGACCAATCAGCAGGAGGGCGGGGCAGTGAGCTACAAGCAGCAGAGAGCTACAGGAGGGTGGGACAGCAAGTTGTGTGCGGCAGAGAGCTATGAGTGACGGTGGGCAGGGCAGCTAGCTGAGGCAAGTGGCAGCGAGCTACTCGAGCACGGATTCATGCGCAGGGCCACTAGTGCTTGGTATAAGTTTGAGTGAGTGAGTGAGTGAGTGAGTGAGCAATGAAAGAGAGGGAAGGAAAGAGATAGCAACAGATAAAGGGGTTGGTGGGACCTCTTGGATACTATGAGAAATTATACATCTCATTGTACATCTATTTCTAGTGCATATTAGGTTCATAAAGGGCAAAAATCACATCCTTGAATTTCATTTCCTAGTGGTAATGAGGGTACCACCTCCTCCTGTGATGTCAGTGGAGGAGGCCACATAGGGAGCAGTAGTAAGGTGCTTTTTCCATTTCCAGTGAGAGAGGTATCAGTGGAGGCTTCATGGGGATCCAGAACTCCCAGCCTCACCCAGCAGTAACAGAGAGTCCCTACCCCTTGGATGTCAACAGACATTTGTTTTGAAAAAAAATTAAGGGTAGCCCTAGTCGGTTTGGCTCAGTGGATAGAGTGTTGGCCTGCAGACTGAAAGGTCTTGGGTTCAATTCCAGTACAGGGCATGCAGGAGACAGCCTATCAACAGTTCTCTCATCATTGATGTTTCTATCTCTCCCTTTCCTTTCCTCTCTGAAATCAATACAAATATATTTTTAAAAAATTTTAAGGATCACTGAGCAATCATAACTTTCCCCGTTGATTATTAAGGTTGCTTTTTCACAATTTCAGCTGCACAGTCATTTTTACAGTACCATACTACTGTGTAAAAGCAAGGTCAGTAGTTTTTTGGAAGGGGACAGTGGAGCAGGAGGGCACAAGGAAACTTTTGGAGGTGATGGATATATTAATTATCTTGGTTGTAGTGTTGGTTGCAGAGATGTGTGTGTGTGTGTGTGTGTGTGTGTGTGTGTGCGCACCAAAACTTATTAGTTTGTACATTTAAAATATATACAGTTTCATGTATGTCATTTATACCCCACTAATGTTATACACACTCATTTTATGTAAATAAACTATAAATTACAAATAAAGGACTATATAGATGGGTAAGGAAATGTGATTTAGGGCACATAAAGAAAGACACAACAGCATGGCTCAGTGGTTGAGCATCAGCCTATGAACAGGAGGTCATGGTTCAAACCGGTCAGGGCACTGCCTGGGTTGCGGGCTCAATCCTCAGTGGGGAACATGCAGGAGGCAGCTGATCAATGATTCTCTCTCATCATTGATGTTTCTATCTCTCTCTAGCTTCCTCTCTGAAATCAATTATATATATAGAGAGAGATATATAGATATAGATTAGATATAGATATAGATATAATTTTTTTTAAGACAACAAGATGTGACTATAGGCTACCTAACAGCAGAACTCCCACTAGTCAAATAGTAGGTTTTCAATACACAGTTTTTATTACAAGAAGAATAAGACAAAGGAAGCAAATTGGAAAATGGGTAAATGTTAGGAAAGAAAATTCGTGATGAACCAAAAGATATTATGGTGAGAAAAACGAAGAAGATAGGAAGGGAAGGGCATAAAAACAAGAAAGATTAAGGAATAATAGCAAATAAGGGCTGAACCGTCCATTTTAACCACCTGCCTTTCCTATACTAAAAGTAAAAAGATTTTTTTACACTTGATTGAAAAAGTTTAGTGAAAGTAAACATGCATTACAACTAATGAGTGACATTGTAAATCAAAATAGAAAAGTAGTAGGTAGGAGGGCTTCGCTAAGTTCCAAGTTTGTCACATGACCACCATGGGCTTTTATAAATGTGCTGGATTTTTTAAATGATTTTTCAAAAATGAGATATAATTTATACATATATTTTGTCAAGATAGAATTCACATACCATAAAATTCAATCTTTTAAATTGTATGGTGGTTCTCAGTATACTCACAGAGTTATGGAACTATCACCACTATGTAATTCCAGTTTGGAGGCAAGAAGTCCAAGTTCAAGTTGCCACCAGGATTGGTGTTCAGTGAAGCCTCT
Source organism: Myotis nattereri (assembly GCF_964212035.1). Classification (NCBI taxonomy): domain Eukaryota; kingdom Metazoa; phylum Chordata; class Mammalia; order Chiroptera; family Vespertilionidae; genus Myotis; species Myotis nattereri. Next base: position 148,946,465 of record NC_138078.1, on the reverse strand, counting down.
CATCCTGATTGTAGACAGCTGCCTTATCTCTGCCTCCTCACATGGCCTTTCCCTTGTGTGCATGCAGAGAGAGAGAGAAAGAGGAAGGGGAGCAGGGAAGAAAGGGATGGATGGATACATCTGCTATCTCTTCCTCTGTCTTCCTCTTCTTTTTTTCCCCTTCTCTTATAAGGACAACAGCCCTATCAAATTAGATCCCCACCCTTGTAACTCACTTAACCTTTGTCTCCTTATAGGCCCCATTTCCAAGTTCAGTCACACTGGGCATAAGGTCTTCAGCATATGAATTTGGGGAGGACACAATTCAGTCCATAACAGCCACTTATTTACTTTCTGTCTCTATGGATTTGCCTATTCTGGACATCTCATATAATGGAATCATACAATCATCTGTGGCCTTTTGAGTCTGACTTCTTTTTTAAAATATATTTTTATTGATTTTTAGAGAGGAAGGGAGAGGGATAGAGAGAGAGAAACATCAATGAGAGAGAGAGACACATAGATCGACTGCAGGCCCCCTGCTGGAGGTCAAGCCTGTAGCCACGAGGAATCTTTTGAAACTAAGTTCAACAAATAAAGATGGTGTTAACTCCCATTACATATTTTTAGGTAGACTGGATGATTTCATTCCTAGTTAGTAACAAACAAGCTTTAGGAAGTTTCTGATAGGTGTTCATTTGCATATTTAAACTAGTTTCTATTGCAATAAGGTTCCAGTAGAAGGAAAACTGTTTCATGTTTGGTTGAAAGGAAGTATGCATCTGATCTTCTTCCCAAACTAGTTCCATATTAACTGAAGGTAGATCCATCCTTTCAGAAAGACTGCTGTTTTAGTCTTTTGGGCTAAAATTCTTAGAGTCATCTTTGATTCTTCATTGCCTGATACCCCATATTCAGTATTAAAGACAATCCTCTTGTTTTACTTTCAAAATATAATGTACATTTCATATAGTAAGTCAAGGGAAGAACAGCCCCTAGTCAAAAAAGAACACAAGCTGCCTCTCACTGCTGTATTTCGTCATCATGCCTCTCTTCCCCTCACTCTCCTTGCCCCCTCTTCCCACCGCTTTCTCATTCCATTTTAGGCAGCAGCAGTCTTCCATCTTGCTTTCCATTATGAGAATGCAGTACATTTATCTTACTTAAAGTTTAAAGCAGTCCTTTGACAGTTTTTCCAGTACTGTTGCTGTATAAATTGTTTTTCCAGTCACTGTTGCTCCCAAACTTAGCAGCATCAAGCAACTATGTTATCATATTCATGGATTCTGTGGGTTGGGAATTCAGACAGGGGACAGGGGAATGGCTTATCTCTGCTCTACAATGTCTATGACGTCATCTTAGGCAGACACAAAGTTTGAGGGTGACGTAGCAGCTGGGGACTGGAATCATCTGCGGGCTTATTCACTGGCATGTCTGTCACTAGCATGATGGGAAGATTGCACGTGGCCTCTTCATGTGATTTGGCTTCCGCACAGCATGACAACCTCAGCATAGGCAGACTTTTTACAGGCTCAGGGCTCCACATGCACGTGTCCCAGCAAGCAAGGTGAAAACCGTATTCCCTTTTAAGACCCAGCCTTGCAATTCTCATAGCATCACTTCTGCCGTATCGTGTTGGTGAAAACAGTCACAGGCCCTCCCGGATTCAGAGGGGGCGGGGGTGGGAACAGACTTTACCACTTGGTGCAGAAGTGGCAAAATCACATTGTAGAAGGGCATGTGAGGTTTTGAAAACACAGTCTGTCACAGAGGTTGTAAATAATTGTCCTGTTTAACCGATGAGGCATGAACTCTGGTAGAGAAGCAGTCAGCCCAGAGTGGCAAGATTAACAAGGGGCATCTTGGGAAACTGCTCCTAGAGATATTACTGCAAGGGGCTCCTATGTAGTTAGCTTTTAAATCATGTATTTCCAGCCTTTAAAACCATGGCATTATGATATTTGCGCAATATCTGTGCTGTTCACAAATGATTCTAATTCGCTCATTAGGAAATGAAGCATAGTCTCTAAATACCAAATACTTAGATCAACTGAAGCCACACTGAGGACTCACTGTACGTAAGACACCAAAAGAGACCATATGTCAGCTTAGGCTGATTGCAGCTTCCTTTTCTTGCCTCCTCGGTGTCATAGCAGTGTTCATATGGGCCAGAGGTGGCAGGTAGCTGGCCTGTCCTGAGGAGCAGCAGGTGGGTGGGCCTTCATCCTGTGGGGCTAAGCAGGTGAAATTGTAGGTCCTTTCACCAAAGATCAGTTATCAAGACGGTTACTGAAATGTTCATTCACACCCAAGCATCCAAATTGAAAATTGCTCAGACCTCTAGGCTTGTGAGCTTTGGCTGATTTGATCAGTGGTTTGGTGACCATTCAAAGAATGCCTCTAGTACCTAGTATAGAGTCGCCAGAGAAGAAAGTCACCCAGGGATAATCCTGATATTTCTGCCAGCTATAGCAATGTTATATGTACTTGATATTAAAGTTCCATTTTTTAAATTCCAAAATAATATTTTTTCACTAATTCTCATAGACTTTCCCCTCTATCATTATAAATACAAGAATTTCTCCTTGTGACTGCGTATTAACTTTACCTTTTACCCACGCATTTCCTTGCCTTTGGTGTTAACTGGTTTGGTCTATAATCCTTTTTATTGTCATATACTCAGTTCTTAGAGTCAGACCTTATTAGTTACATATGAAAATACACATATGAAAAGACGAGTGAGATAACATCATTTGTTATCATTATTATAAATTTTGCATTGAAGTGTAATATATACACAGAAAAGTAACCAAAGTATAACTGTATAACTCAATGAATTTTCATGAATTAAATACACTCATTTAACTGCCACCTAGATGAAGAAATAGAACAGTACCAACAGCCTAGAAGCCCTCCTTCCGTTCCTGCCCACTAATGGACCTCCGCACATAGGTGATCATTTTGCCAGTTTTTGAACTTCATATTGGTCATCATTGTGCTTGTGAGATTCATCCATGCTGTTGCATGCAATAGATCATTAAGTTTCACTTCTGTGTCATGTTCCATTGTGTGAATATCCCACATTTTATTTTTCCATTCTGCTCTTGATGGATATTTGGGTTGCTTCCAGTTTTCAGCTATTATGAAAAACGCTAATATGGACATTTTTCTTCATCTTTTGGTAGACATAAGTTTACTTTCTTGTTAAGTATATTCCTAGGAATGGGTTTGCAAGGTCATAGGATATGTATATGTTCAGCTATTATATCACCTGCCAAATGGCTTACCAAAGTGTTGTCCCAGTTCACACTCGCACCAGCAGTGTATGAGAGGTCTGTCTGCTCCACTTCCTTGTGAACACAAAGTATTGTCAGTTTTTGGTCAGACTTCAAGTCTAGCCATTCTGGTAGGTAACAGTGATTGATTTCAATTGGCATTTTTGTGATAACTAAAGAGGTTGAGAGCCTTTGTCAAGTATCTAATCAAATTTTTTGCCCAATTTTTAATGGGGTTATCTTTTTCTAATTGATTTGTAGAAGTTTGTTATATACAGGGTGGGGCAAAAGGTTTACAGTTTTGAGTACGCAAAACACAGAGTTTATTCTTGTATTATTTGCCTCACCCTTTATAGTTGATAAAAAGAGGTTTTCCAGTTTCTTCCTTTGTGGTTAATGGCTTTTATTTAAAGTATCTTTGCCTATCCTAAAGTTAAAAAGATACTCCCCTGTTTTCTTCCAGAAACTTAATAAACATATTAGTTTTATTTTAAAACACATAGTCTGCCTCATTTCACATAAAGTGTGACACAATTGAGATGAATAGTTATCAAATATTCTGCCTCTTAGAAAAAGCTGAATCTTGAAAAAAATTAGATATTCTATAATTACCTCATATGCCATGCACCAAAAATGCACAATATATTTAATCTCATAGTCTCTGGAGCATTCATATGCTTGTCTTGTCCTTTTCCGTTGGGCTGATTTCAGTTGGAAGCAGGCCTCTGACAGCAGTTTCCAAATTTTTAGCTTCAGTTAATATTCTGAGGTTCTGCTTTTTTCCTCAAATATTTGTTCCCTTTGGCTTTAATAACTCCATATGGTAGAAAAATTAGCATATGCAAATGTGTGTAGTTACTAATTTTATTCAACATATATTATTTGGAATCATAAGCTTTTGGAAGGATGCTTAAGGAGGAAACATTTACTCTGTATTTACAGAGTGGACTTGGCCTGTAATATATTTATATGTCTTCATATGAATACATTTATGTTTATGAATCTAACTGCATATACAGTAACTATAGAATAAAGAAACTGGCTCCAGACAAACAATTTTCATTATTTCATGATGACATACATATCTCTTTCTTTCCCCTTTTTTTAGATGGCCCACCCTGTTCTTTAAAATTGCCAGAGAATAATCATTCAGATTTCCTCTTGGTTATATTTTCTGATGCTTCACGCAGTACCTAAGACATCAGTTATAGAACAGGTCATTGGTATGAGAAACTTCTATTTGTTCCCTTGCTTGATTTACTTGCCTTGGGCTCTTAAGTGTTAGAGAGGGTGAGGGGAAATATGGATTTGCTCTGGCTATGGAAGAAGTTGATGGAAGAACAGGAACCTTTACTCCCATCATGTAGCCCAGGCTCAGACTTCTGGTCTCTATCATTTACGGCTGAGAACTGCCTTAAGTTTGTGTATGTCCATGGCCTCTTGACTTTAACTCATCTACACAAATCGTGAAGATAATAAATATAACAGCAATGACATTATTTTTTATTTAATTTATTGGGGTGACATTGGTTAATAAAATTATATAGGTTTCAGGTATACAGTTCTATAATACATCATCTGAAGAGCATTATGCTAACTGAAATAAGCCAGTCAGAAAAGGACAAGTACCATATGATTTCACTCATATGTGGAATCTAATGAACAAAATAAACTAACAAACAAAATAGAAACAGACTCATAGAGAACAGACTAACAGCTGTCAGAGGGGGTAGGGGTGAAAAAGGTAAAGAGATTAAGTAAAGAAATAAATTCATAGACACAACAGCATGGGGAGGTAGAAGAGAGTATAGGGCGGATAAATGATGATGGAAGGAGACTTGACTTGGGGTGGTGAACAATGACATTGAACATTTATTTTTTACTATACACTATATGAAGCACTTTATATATTTTATTTCATATACTCACCATAATAGCCCTAAAAGTTTGATAGTATTTTATCATAATTTATTATTTATCACCCTTATTTTTTAGCTAAGGAAACTGAACCGTATAGAAATTAATTGCCCAAGATCGCCATATAAGTGAGAAAAAAACAGGCTTATGTTAGTCTGTAGGCCGCACTCTTTACCACCATCCAGTATTGCCTCCAGGGCAGAAAAGCACGGGCTTAAATATATCTTTGGTGTGGAACCTGGCTGTGCCTTTGTGCAAATATTACCCCTTCCTCATTTTCCTCTTCTAAATAAACTTGGTGGCCATTGCACCAAGAACACAAAATGCAATATTTTATCAGAATGAATGGTACTAGGGACCAGGGAGCCATGAGGATAAATGAAGCATTTCATCAGCAGTCAGTGTTCAGAGATGAAAAAAAGGAATTTGTAGAACCATTTGCTTTCTAGAAAGGGATCTGCCATTCCTCCCAGTGGGCAGAGCAGGAGATTTCCATGGGGCAGAAAGGGAGAGCATTGAGCTCCACTCTATGGCCTGAGTCCCTTTGGGCCCATCCAGTCAGTGCCTGCAATCGGTCATTTGTTGATTGTTATTAGTGTCTTTCTTTTGCTTTTCTAGGATTATCGCCGATCGGGTAAAGGATGTTCTGTTTACCCGCCCCCGGAAGTACATCCATTGCTCCACGCCAGAGAACTCGGAGCTTGGCTATGTCAACATCAGGGAGCAGGCGGCATCTGTGTGCCGATATGACCTAGACGACATGGACATGTTTTGGCTCCAGTCCGTCAATGAAGACCTTAGAGAAATGGGTAAGTTGTTTTCTCACAACTAAGCTGTCCCTTGATTCACATGTGATTTTTTCAAAGTTGTCAGAACCATTTAAATTGCTTTCATCTTGTGGCTTCCTTTCTTTTCTAGCCTCTGTTTATTTTCTCCTTGATTTTCATCTTCATGAGGCATAACTAGAAATGCATAAATATATTGAAATCGAGCAATAACATTTAAGTTGGACCTTTTCTTCCCTTATTCATGGTGAATAGCGCAGATCAGGGATGGCATGTAGGTTTCACAAGGCTGTTTCCCAATTCTGAGTGAGAGGGATCCTGGCTGATTGGTGCAGCGGTTCCCAACCTGTGGGTCGCGACCCCTTTGGCGGTTGAACGACCCTTTCACAGGGGTCGCCTAAGACCATCCTGCATATCAGATATTGACATGACGATTCATCACAGTAGCAACATTACAGTGATGAAGTAGCAACGGAAATAATTTTATGGTTGGGTCACAACATGAGGAACTGTATTTAAAGGGCCAGAAGGTTGAGAACCACTGGACTGGTGATTGGATTTCTGGTTGAGAAGGATTCTGAGACTGGTTCCTCACTCAACCCTGGAAAGCACTCAGATCACTGAACGGGGCTGAGGTAGTGGCCCCTCTCCCACCTCCTTCCGATGGAGAGAAGCTCCAGCTTCAGCATGAGCACCACTACAACTGACAGTTTGATGTGACCAGGACACCTTAATACAAGTCTTGTCATTTTGCTGCTCAGAATAAGAATGACAGGCCTAAGGCAAAGCATCCCCAAAACAGTCGTTAGCTACCTCCTGTGAGTTCTAGAGTTCTCATGCAATTCTCAAAAATAAAATGAAGCAAAAATAAAACTTGGAAGGAAGCATAAAAATAATTTTAAAGAGACTGTCTACCATACTGTGCCATACCAGCAATTCTGGGAAATCCTAGGCTGAAAGGAAACTCACTTCATACTTACACACTGCTCTTTTTTATTTTTTTAATATATTTTATTGATTTTTTTACAGAGAGGAAGGGAGAGAGATAGAGAGTTAGAAACATCAATGAGAGAGAAACATCGATCAGCTGCCTCCTGCACACCTCCTACTGGGGATGTGACCAAACCCGGGACCCTTCAGTCCTCAGGCTGATGCTCTATTCACTGAGCCAAACCGGTCAGGGCCACACAACTCTTTTTTACCTATCTTCAATCTGAGCAGTGTTAAGGTCCAAGTGTTCCTGTGGAACTGTGGGTGCTTTTTCATTCCTCTGTATGAGATACAGTGAAGGACACATTTGATTTCATTTTTGTTTGCATCACATTTGCTCATTGTCTTCCCTCCCTCCTCCTTTTTTCTTTCTTCCTTTCTTTCTTCTGAATGCACGTGAACAATAAATTAAAATTCTATTAACCCAGTTTGGCATAATGGTGTTACTTATTCTACCAGTAACCAATACTTAACTCCTTGCTTCTTAAAACTTTTCGTTTTATGTCTTCTCTTACTCTGCCTTTTGAGAGGAGGGGAGTGTAATTTAGAGCAGGGACTATGAAGAGAAGAGAATAAAAGACTGACAGAGGGGAAATCAGAGTGTGGGGACGTAATCAACTGGATTGACAGCTCGATGCGTGGTGTTTATGAACCGTATAACATCCATGTACATTACAGCCATTGCAGTGCTGCCTTCGCCATGATGTCACCCTATAACAAGGTCCCTTTGGGATTTTGCAGTTAATCCCCTTTGGATGAGTTTGTTTAAATAAGCTTTTTTATTTAGGTATAGTTTTAGATTTACAGAAAGGTTGTACATTTCATACAGTTACTGTGTACCCCTCACACAGTTTCCGTTTCCCCTAATGTTAATATCTCACTTTAACATGGCATGTTTGTCAAAGCTGAGAAACTAACACAGGTACATTACTGTTAACTAAATTCCAGGCTTTGTTGGGATTCCATCAGTTTTTTTACTAATGACCTTCTGTTCCAGGATCCATCCCATCCAGGACACCACACTAATTATTCTTGGATGAGTTTTAAAGGAGAATTGCTTTATCTCGAGCATTCCTTTAGGGTGAATGATATTATAGTGAGGCTAATAAGAGCTTAAGACAAACTTTCAAAAACAACATTAAATTAAGCATTTTTTGGCTCAGATTAAGGAATTTTAAAAATTGAGTGCTTACTACAGACCACCAGGCACTGTACTAAGCAGGGTATTAGTATTGCCTCATCTCAGCCTCACAAGAAATCAGTGAGTTTGGCATAATTTTTATCCTACAGATAAGAAAACTAAGCCCTAAGAGGATACATAACTTGTCAAAGTTTACATAATCAATATGAAGTCAAGTTGGAATTTGAATTCAAGTGCTCTTATAACCAGACACTGTAACTCTTTCACTCTATAAAAAAAATGTGTAATTTGTCTTGGGTAGGCTTTTTATTTTATAAGTAGTTATAACATTAAAAGGTAGTTTATGTGGAATTTCAGAGTTTTTAGGATATTTTATATTACAAATGAAGTATACTTGGGTAAATTTGTTTGGATCATTTTGAGAATTATTTCTAGTTTACAAGCTGTTAGAGAAATATAAATGTGATCTATAGAATCATTAGTTCCCCCCCTCCAACATAAAAATATTTTGTTTTCATCAGTATCCACCATGTGAATTTTTTATGTTGGGTTATGAAGTATTCAAAGACTAAGAAAAATTAAAAGTACAGAAGGAAATGGAATCCAGAGGCAAAAAAAAAAGTAACATCAGAATTTGCACTTAGACCAACGGTTCTCAACCTGTGGGTCGTGACCCCTTTGGCAGTCGAACGACCCTTTCATAGGGGTCACCTAAGACCATCCTGCATATCAGATATTTACATGACGATTCATCACAGTAGCAACATTACAGTTATGAAGGAGCAACGAAAATAATTTTATGGTTGGGTCACAACATGAGGAACTGCATTTAAAGGGCCAGAAGGTTGAGAACCACTGCCTTAGACCTTTGTAAATGCTAATAGGTTTGTTTCATATTGGAGTTTGCCATTGGAAAATATTATTGGATTTTTTTAAAAATTAGGTTTGAGAAACAAAATTTTTCTTATGTATAATTATATATACAGTACCTAGGATTTTCTTTTCTGACTTAATACCTTTCTTATGAAAATGTCCTTATTTAGTCATTAGATGTGCTCATTGGGACTAATTTGCTAGGGCTGATTTATATCTAAATAGTTATGTGATTCTAATTATTTTCTTATGCTATGAGTTAACGTGTTCAAACTTACAAAGCTCAGTGAAAGTCCTCCCTCATTGGAAATAAGAGAAAACGCAGAGAGATTTAGGAAGAGACTGGCTAGGATTTCGATAGAAAATTAGAAGGGTCGGTAATATTTCTTACAAGGAATATGGTGAAATATAGTTCTTCATGTGCTAAACACTAATATGTGAAGAGAGGTAAGTATTGGAGTAGCTCTAATAAGTGATTCTTTGACATCTCCTCACCCCTGCACCAGGCTCACAGTAGGTGACTTGGGAATGACAGCTGGCTGATGAGTTGATTGACTGCTTGTACTTCTGTGCAGGTTGTGAGCAAGTTGATGAAAACCTAATGGAAAAGACAGTAGAAGTCCTGGAACGCCGATGCCATGAAAATATGAAACATGCTATTGCGACAGAGGAAGGGCTAGGCATCGAGTATGATGAAGATGTGGTCTGTGATGTGTGCCGGTCCCCAGAGAGTGAAGACGGGAATGACATGGTGTTCTGTGATAAGTGTAACATCTGTGTGCACCAGGTCAGTGCGAGTGCAGGCCACCACCGCCCCATGCTCAGCCTTGCTGGAACTCAGTCATCATCTCCAGCAGCCATACCTGGGTAGCAGCTGGCATTTAAGGAGGAAAATGAAGGTCTGGCCTGGCCATTCTTCAACAATTCCTTTAGAAACAACACTTATTATGATCCCAAGGTGACTTAAAATTTTACCCCAGGGGTTTAAACCCAGGTCTTTATTATGTCGCTTCATGCCCATGCCATTGAGATTGCCTTGTTCGATACGTTCACAGTCCTCCCGGGGAGTCTTTCTGCTGACTGCCTGGGACTCTCTCCTCTGCCTTCACATCCCTACTACATCCCCAGGTTCACCCCATGGTCAGTAACCTTGGGGGTTTACACTTCTGACAGTTGGAAATCCAAACTCCTTATCCTGGAACCCAGAGCCCTCCCCCCTCTCCCAGAAATGCCACTCCCAGGAAGCTAGGTCCACTCCACTTTTAAAGATCATAGAATCTACGGGCTGTAGAAGACTGTCCCACTCCTCAATTTTGCAAGTAATACCAGGAGAAGGAAGTGACTTTACCCAAGCTCGTATAGCTAGTTATTTGTCATTCTTTCTACCACACTGCCTTTTCAATTAATGATGATATGATATTAGCATTCTTTTCAGCTTTTCCTTTTCTTCCCCTACAAACCCTTATTCCTGACACTGTCCTGTCTCCACGTTTCAGCCACACCCCAATTTCAAATGCCTTCTCCCACTTCCAGCTATCAAAGAAATCTACATATCTTCCAAGATCTAGTTCAAATTCTTTCTTGAACTCGCCTATCCGAAGTGATTTTTCACTCTTGTGTGTTTCATTAATTTCATTAGTTTGTCTAGCATATAGGTACACGGCACCATCCATGTGCTGGGCTGCATACTGAAGACACAATCAGCCCAGCCGAGGTGGCCCAGTGGTTGAGCATTGACCCATGAACTAGGAGGTCACAGTTCGATTCCCGGTCAGGGCACATGCCCAGGTTGCGGGCTCGATCCCCAGTAGGAGGCATATAAGAGGCAACTGATCAATATTTCTCTCTCTTCATTGTTTCTCTCTCTCTCCTGAAAAATCAGTAAAAACGTTTTTTAAAAAAACAGTCAGTGATGAAGAGGCAGACATGGTCTTTACCCCCAGGAAGATCAGAGTCTGGTGTAGGGACTACAAGGAAAATGCCCTCTAGATAGAAGTCTGTGCTGCTGTGTATGGGAGGGATGGGAGTCAGGGACAACTTCCAGGTGGTGGTATCCAAGCTGAATCTTTTTTTTTTAATATATTTTATTGATTTTTTACAGAGAGGAAGGGAGAGAGACAGAGAGTTAGAAACATCGATGAGAGAGAAACCGATCAGCTGCCTCCTGCACATCTCCCACTGGGGATGTGCCCGCAACCCAGGTACATGCCCTTGACCGGAATCGAACCCGGGACCCTTGAGTCCGCAGGCCGACGCTCTATCCACTGAGCGAAACCGGTTTCGGCCAAGCTGAATCTTAATGGCCAAAAGGAGATGCCAGATAAAACAGCAGCACATGTTCAGGCAGAGAGGGGACATGTGCAGACGGGATAGTGAGAGTGGGCAAAGCTCTTTGGAGGCAACTCTGAGCAGTTCAGAACTGCGTAGCATGGTGGGTGGAGCAGGGAAAGCATGGAGAGTGAGGGTAGAGAGGGACACAAAGGACACGTCAAGGGCCTTCTCTCACAAACTAAGCAGCCTCAGTTTTGTCCTCTCAACGCTGAAGGATAGGATTTGTATTTTAGATCATTCTGGCTACAGGGCCACCTAATCTAACCTTCTGTGTTAAAAGGTACTCAAAATTATTCTGTGACCAATGGGGTCTTTTTCTTCATTTTGTTCGTGTCCTCTGAATACTGAATTTTAAAATTCCTCTTCACTCTACCAGTTATTGTTATTTATATTACACCCTTAGAAAATCTTTACCATATAAGTATGAATTTAAGTATCTGACCATGCAAATTCACAGTCCCTTCTCTGCATTTCCAAAATTTTAAAGCTCTGAAGCTAAATTTTTGCTTAAGTTTGGCACCAAAACTAATTTAGATAGGGGCAATAGTAGAAGTCACCCAATATGAGGTTTTTTATAGTCTTTATCTTATTTCGTGCAGCCATCTATTTTTAGAGAAATGTTTATGTATTTGGTTATATGGTACTGCCCTGGTCCCATTGGGGAGTTAGCTAATATACCATGTGTGTACTCTATTACTTTCCTAAGATCTGAGCAGTCCTGCATTTCCTAGTGTTTCTCACTTTAGGGTTTTCAGATAAATTATTGTGGATCTGTAGTAAGCTTGAAGGGAATAGTGCAGCGGTCATCTGTACATATTTTCTATTTGTGCTTCACAGTTAGGATAAAATGTTAAGGAATTGTTTTCAGGTTTTTTGACTAACAATGAAATGTAGCATAGTAATTCTCCTCGAGAGTATTTTGTTTGTTTTGAAAACATATCCAGTAATGACTATAAATGATGCCCTTTCATCACATAGAAAAAGATGGCAGTAATACCCGACCAGGCCTTGCAGAGTGTAAGCTGGTATGTATTGACGCTGGATGTTGTGCCACATAAAGTTTCATATAAAAAAGGTTCTTCCATAGTGAGAGTTCTGAAGAGCTACTTAGGTTAGAGCTCCCTCTGTTGACGGAAAAGTAACTTAAAATGATTTGGAAGATTTGGTTACTCAACAGAATCATGAACATCTATATTTAGTAAACATAATTTTGCCTCTTTACTGCCACCATATTATGTCAAGTGTTTGTTCCTTTGTACTTATGGTCAGTACTTTAGAAGGGAGACTTACATCAATAGACTTCAGATTTTAGCAATGAACTTGAAATTTTTTCATTAAAAATATGAAAATTGAGATCATTCCAAGTCCCTTTATATGTTCTATTGTCTGCTTCTTAGCCCAGGTTTTGAACACTCAAATTGAGACCTAAATTAATTTTCCTGAAGGTACATACTCATAGTTTCTATATCTGTTGTGTATATCATGTTTGGCAGAGTTTATGCCCCTGGAATTATCTTGAAAGCATATGTTCATGTATGTGTGCAGTGTTCTCAAAAGAGTCCACAGCCTTTCATCATTTGTGGTCTAGAGAAGGTTGAGAAGCACTGCTCTGAAATAAAAGCTTCTATGACCCTGTGACCATGAGTAAGTGTACACAAGGTTCAGTAAATGATTTTCTACCCAATAGAATGGCCAGTAGATAAAGGTGTTCCTAGAACCAGCATTGGTTTTGGTCTTTTTTCTGGTGGAAGAGGCTCTGCTGAAGGAAGGAAGCTTTCTTTACTTTCCTGGTGATCTTTCCGGGCCTCAGAGAAAGAAAATATTTGAAAGTTAAGAACCCTATATGCCGTGCTGTGGTGAGAGCAGCCTGGTGGGGAGTCCAGCTTCAGTTCTTGAGCTAAATTAATTTGTTTTACCAAACCACCAACTCAGGCTTTGCATAGAGAGAGAGCATTTGAGATAAATTGATGATAAAGGACCTACCTCCAGTGACCTTAAAATCTCACTGAGGAGATGAAGCATAATAGCCTAAGTAGAGAAGACTACGTGACAGACTATGTACCTGGTGAGGGAAACTACAGAGTAGGGGCGGGGATCAAGAAGTGACCTGAGAAGTGAGGCGAGGAGCAGCAGGCTGAATAGTTTGCCCAACCTCTGGTTTAGAGGGGGTGAGGGTGAGAGCAGAAGGAATTTCTAGAGGGTGTGTTGCTGTGCAACGGTATGAAATCATTGTTTTAATAAGAATAATATGACAGCCCTAGCCGGTTTGGCTCAGTGGATAGACCGTTGGCCTGCGGACTGAAGAGTCCCAGGTTCGATTCCGGTCAAGGGCATGCATGTATCTTGGTTGCGGGCACATCCCCAGTAGGGAGTGTGCAGGAAGCAGCTGATTGGTGTTTCTAACTCTCTATCCCTCTCCCTTCCTCTCTGTAAAAAAAAAAAATCAATAAAATATATATTTTTTAAAAAGAGTAATATGACAGACAAATAGAGGAAGGAGTGAAGGTGTGAAGGGAGAAGAGAATTCAGAAGTCAATCAGTCTAGACATGCATGATATGATGACTTGGATGGCGCAATTATGGTGGGGATGGCAAGGAAGGTCAGAGTTTAGGGGTCACTCAATAGGGCAGCCTAGCAAGCCCCAGGGACAGTAGATGAAGGAAAGTAGATAATATGATTCCAAGAATTTGGATCTGGGAGGTGGGAAGCACAGTGATATGGATAGAGTCTGGAAAAGGGCCCATTTGGTGGGAGTGTGACGCAATGGTAACTATTGTAACTTCTCTCTGAGCTGTGGGTGAACCTCCTGGATCAGGCACAGAATTGGAAGCTGCCATGGTGAATCAGTCAGTAGTGGAGGCTGTGCCAGACCACTCGGGAAGCCAGGTGGCCCCAGGTTTGGTTTCTAATGGTGAGAGTAGAGCAGTAAGAGGGGAAGGACGGGCAGAATCACAGGTAGCAAAAGGGAAATCTAGAATTTCCAAACTAATCTCCCTCCTCTCCCCAGTAATTCATCTATTTATTTGTCCGACTTCATTCCATAAAGGATTTGAAGCAGCTTCCAGAACTCATTATGGAGTATTGTGATAAGTCTAATATTATATTCAATTCAGGATTTATTCACAGGGCCCTTTTTCTTCAACCCAATCAAGTAATTGCTACAATTTGCTGAGTGTTTTTATGCACCAGGCACTGTTGGCTCTTTAAACATCAGCTCATTTGCTCCTCAGAACTTTCACTGTAATTATTTTTTAAAATTTTTTTTCTTGATCACAACACTGCATGGCATGTAGAAGTTATTCCATAAATATATGACTGACTAGTTATAATAATCATTGAAGAAGCTGTAGAAAACTGGGGCAAAAAAAGAAAAAAATAGGTAATTCCCAAACTCAGCAGTTGGGCTAGCCTTGCTTGTGTTTCCTTCGAGTCTTTTTCTGTTGTCCTTAAAGTCAGTTCTCATACACAGACATGCTGCTCTTAGAACAGATGAAAGAAGTTGCCTTTTCCCCCTGTTTTAAAATAACTGAACGCTGGTTAAGAGCTTGTTTGGTCTTATTTGCCTCTTCTTCGTAAAGGTGGAGGGTCCTTTGTAACTGTGCCAGAGAGCAGACACAGACCCTGGTGAGAAGACGCTAACCACTCTCCCCTCTCCTCCTCTCTCCAGGCTTGTTATGGCATCCTCAAGATCCCAGAAGGTAGCTGGCTGTGTCGCTCCTGTGTCGTGGGTGTTCCTGCGCAATGTGTGTTATGTCCAAAGAAAGGTGGAGCCATGAAGACCACCAGGACGGGGACTAAATGGGCTCATGTCAGCTGTGCCCTATGGATTCCAGAGGTAAGAACTCATCCGGGCCTGTGAGGTCATCTGCGCCAGAGAGCCCCCATTTCCCACAGCATTCACACTGACAGCCTCATGGAGATGCTTTATGTCTGCCCATGTTGCTGAGGCAATACTGCTTTCACTTGAACTCCCTCATATCCTTGGATGCAAGTGAGTATGTAAGCCCGTGATGGTTATTTTGCAGGTGACACTGCCAATGGTGTTGGATAAATTTGTATGAAAGAAGCACACAACACCAGGTTATAAGCAGCAGGTGTTGTGTTTTTTTATATATAAGGTAAAACTTACCTTAAAATACCAAATCTTAAGGATAGGGTTTCATGAATTTTTATAAATGTGCATCTGTAACCATAACCCAGATCAAGTTGTGGAACACCCCAGAAGGGTTCCTCATACCTACCTTCCAGGCCTGTCTGGGTCCCTATTACCCAAGAGTGATTTCTGCTGTGTTAACTAGTAGTTTTGTCTGTTCCCAAACTTCATATACTAGTATATAGAATCATCACACAGTATGCTCTTTTTCTGTCTGCCTAGCACTCTGTGTTGTAGCATCAGCATTCATTCCCTTCTGTTCCTGAGGAGTATCCCATTGTATGGCTATACCATGATTTATTTATCCAATATCCTTTCATAAACATTTGAGTTGTTTCCAGTTTTAAGCTATTAAGTGAGCAACAGCTCTGTTCACCATTGTGATGGTGCCCTTTGATTTTTGAAGCTCTTTTCTGTACTTGGACTCAACATTTGTTTTAGACATTCTTTATTCAAAACTCCATCCCTCATTTCATCTTGTTTTTTAGTTTCTAATATTTCCTGATGGGTTATGTGCATACTAAGTTGATAAAAAGGGGCTTCCATACATAACTTACTTCCTAGGGCTGCCCTTTTTATTAACCTGTTTGGACATCCCACTCACATCCTCTTTCCCCAACCCCTATTCAAGCCAGCAAACTTGTCAGTTTTAACTGTAGGACAAGATAGACTGCAGAATTTAGTTCATGGTGGACCTGATGACTCTATATCAGCAATTCATTCTCCTTTAAAACCTTCCTGGCTTTATTCTTGTCAGTGTCAGTTCCAGGCGGAGTTAGTCAACAATGGAACTCACAGAGTTAAACTGAAAGTTCTACATACGTACTGTAATATTCTTAAGGATGTAGAAGTCAGTATTTTCAAAGATATTTGAGTAGTGGCTCCTTTTTCTTACTAAGAATATCCCATCTTATAGACTTATGAAATGAGCCCTCAGGTTTCTGACTGAGAGTGACTATTTTCCAGCAGCAAATCCCCCAAAGAATAGAGCAGCTCCCTCAGCATACGGAAGTCTGGAACATGACTCAGGAAGAGTTCTTTAAAAGTAAAAGAAGCCTTCTCACCTATTGACATTCTCTTAGAACAGGGGTGGGGAACCTTTTTTCTGCCAAGGGCTACTTGGATAGTTATAATATCATTCTCGGGCCACACAAAATTATCAACTTAAAAATTAGCCTGCTGTATTTGGTCAAACATTTAATTTACTCACCCAAATGATTTGGCAGGCTTTATGCTGCCCGCGAGCCAGATGTTCCCCACCCCTGTCTTATGGTTTCTAGTTCCAGATTTCCAGTGCCTTTGGGGCTGTCAAAGACCTCTCTGATCGCCCTGCTGTTGGTTTCTTGATGTGGGCAGAATTTATACTAGTTTAACCATCCTTATTCAACATTCTTTCACTTTTTAAAGTTGTGTCTGCCTTAGAAACTCGTATACATATTTGAACTTTAAAAAAAGAAGAAAGAGAAAATACTTTATTACCAGAAGTTGCTTGGCTTCTTATTTTCATACTAGGGGCCCGGTGCATGAAATTCGTGCCCTGGGTGGGGGGCGGAGTGTCCCTCAGCCCAGCCTGCCCCCTCTCACATACTGGGAGCCCTCAGGCGTTGACCCCCATCACCCTCCAATCGCAGGATCAGCCCCTTGCCCAGACCTGACGCCTCTGACAGAGGTGTCAGGCCTAGGCAGGGGACCCTCATTTCCCCCCATCACTGGTTCTTCCCCCAGCCCAGGCCTGATGCCTCTGGCCCCGGCGTCAGGCCTGGGCAGGGGACCCCCAGACCCCTCCGATTGCTGGCTCTGCCCCTTGCCCAGGACTGATGCCTCGGCCAGAGGCGTAGACCCCCATCACCTTCCGATCGCCTGATCGGCCCCTTGCCCAGGTCTGACGCCTCCGCCAGAGGTGTCAGGCTTGGACAGGTGACCCCCATCTCCCCCCAATCACTGGCTCTGACCCCCGCCCAGGCCTGAGGCCTCTGGCCCAGGAATCATGCCTGGGCAGGGGACCCCCATCTCCTTCTGATAGCTTGCTCCACCCCCCGCCCAAGCCTGATGCCTCTGACCTAGGCTTCAGGCCTAGGCAAGAGGACCATCATATCCCTCCAATCCCCAGCTCCGCCCCCCACCCAGGCCTGATGCCTCGGCCAGAGGAGTTGACCCTCATCACCCTCCGATCACCAATCACCGGATCGGCCCCTTGACCAGGCCTGAGACCTCTGGCAGAGGTGTCAGGCCTGGGCAGGGGATCCCCAGCTCCCCGCAGTTTCAGGCTCTGCCCCTGCCCAGGCCTAACGCCTCTGGCCGAAGCATTAGGCCTGGGCAGGGGACCCCCAGCTCCCCGTGGTTGCAGGCTCCGCCCCTGCCCAGGCCTAACACCTCTGGCCTAGGCATCTGGCCCAGGCAGCGGGGACCCGCAGCTGCAGCAGCCCCGCGATCGTGGGCTCCGCTTTAGGCCCAGGCAAGGGACTCCTAGCTCCCGGGACTGCCAGCTTCGACTGTGCCCAGCTCCCATCGCTGGCTCCACCTCTACTTCCTGCTATCACTCGCCAGGGCGGCAAAGGCACCTGATTCTCCGATCATGGCTGGGGGGCAGGGCAAAGGCGGCCCCAGGGCCGCCTTTGCCCTGCCCCCCACCTCTTAGCTCCCCCTGGGTTTCCGATCACTGTCAGTGGCAGGGGGCTTCTTCCTGCTTTCCCTTTTGCCTCCCGGCATTGTGCCTACATATGCAAATTAGCCGCCATCTTAGTTGGCAGTTAATTTGCATATAGCCCTGATTAGCCAATGAAAAGGGTAGCGCCGTACGCCAATTACCATGTTTCTCTTTTATTAGTGTAGATGGGGGGTGGTGGGGCGGGGCAGGGAAATTCCATCTTTTTATTTATTTTTCTTTTTTTTTCTTATTTTCCATCTTTTAAAAGACCAATTTCACTTCGAAGCTATTTGGGCTGAGGGAGTAAAGTAAGCTAATGATAGAAAGTGATTCTATAGACTTTAGTCTGCAAATGTTATTCTCCTTATCCTTCCTACTTTTGTACTACACTTTCTTCATTATACAGATTACTGCTACTTTCCAACAGTGTCATGCTTCTTTGTAAGCCAAACTGAAAGGCTTGTTGCTGCCTCTGGTTTTCATCCTTAGTTGATTAAATGAAAAAAGAAAAAAGGAAAGCCTTTGGTGCCGTCTCTAACATGATAGGTGCTAGATTTTGTGAATTTTTACTCCTTTCCTTGGTAACTTTCTTTGGTTCCTAAGTAAAGTATAGACACCTTTGATTCCCTAAGGTAACCAAGCCTAGTCTTCACTCCTGGTCTTTCATCCTATATATAAACCACTTACATTCTGGAAATGATGGAAGGTCTGAGCAGTGACTAGAGACAAGTTTTATTTATTCTTAGTTCCATAGTAACCTTAAGAGACATCGCTCACCTCATTGTTTGATGTTCTGAGCTTCGTGTAACATCATTTATGCTTTGTGAAAGGTACTGTGGGAATACCTCGGTGCGTCTGCCTTATGGTGTATTTTATTTGCAGGTCAGCATTGGTTGTCCTGAAAGGATGGAACCAATCACAAAGATCTCCCACATCCCACCCAGTCGCTGGGCCTTAGTCTGCTACTTATGCAAAGTGAAGACAGGAGCATGCATTCAGGTAAGTCCCCATGAGAAGTGGTGGAGCGGGCAAACGCCAAACTGCCAGACTCTCCCTCCCAGCCACAGATCTGCGGTCAGCCACTCCAACAAGCAATGCTGGGTCTTGTCCTGGGAAACGGTATTTCACAAACACAATCTGGACCCCAAAGGCCCTTTTAATTTTTAAAATATATTTTTATATCTGGCAGAACTAGTTATTTCATCTTGCTTTTTTAAAATTTTTTCCTACTGATAACATTTATTTTAACTACAGCACGTTAGCAACTATAAAAGAAAACAAAATTAAGGAAAAGTATTCCCACCGGGTCTACTACCTTAACACATTGCCTGTTTATGTTTTCTAAGTTCTCTCCTGGTTGCTCCTCATATGTGAGCCACTTGAGAGCCAAGGTTGTATGTTATTCTTTGAATTCCCCCTAGCATGAAAGGGAGTGCCAACCCATTGTCAGTGCTCAATTACAGTTTATTGAATAAATATATTGTATCACAGATTAGTTTGTAACATACATTCTCCCCACTAAAAAATAAAATATTTTTCATGTTTTAATTATTAGTCATTCTGTACTAGCACATTGAATTTATATCCATTGATTAACTTATTTTTCTTAATGCAATGCCTGCATGTTTCCATTATTTTTGCTGTTTAAAAGAATGATTTTTTTTACAACAATTAGTAACTGGCAGCATGACTGGCAGTAAGGAAAAACATTTCAAGGAGAAAGAAAAGTTCGTTGTGTAAGATGCTGCTGAAGTAAGAAGAGGGACACAAATTGAGTCCTGGATTTAGTACAGTGACTGTTGGCAATCTGGATGAGCTCAGGGGGAGTGGTGAGAGCTGTGAGTCAGGGCTAAGAAATGGACTAGGAATAGTCCAGAAAAGTGGGGGAAAGAGGTCTTTTCTTTAAGATGGAAGAAGTAACAAATGTGTGTGCATACTTATTAACATAGAACATAACAGTATACATGCAAAGGAAGGGGTCCAGTGGAGAGGAAAAACTACTGGAGCAAGGATTTTCAGTTGTTGAGAGATGGCGGGGGGGAGTGAGTGATGGAGTGGTGGCTTTAGGCAAGAGCAGGTAGTTCTTGCCAGGTAACAGGCTTGAAGGCAAAGTGTGTAGGTAGATGTGCTGGTGGGAGGCTGCAGAAGTGCTCTTGATTAATTTCCTCAGGCAGGAAGCAGGAGCATCAGGTGAGAATGGGGATGTGGGTGGGCCTAGAAGTGTGAGGAGAAAAGTGTAAAATAGTTTTATAGTCAGCGTCAGTGCCAGGCTGCATTAAAGACCCGCCCCCAGGAGGGCCTGTGCATGTGTCCTGACCAGGACTCGAACCATAACCTCCTGGTTCATAGGTCAACGCTCAGAAGAACTGGTGGCTGCTGTTGGAGCTAGAGTTTAGCACACGGTGGCTGCAGTAGGTTTTATAGGCTGGCTTGAGCTGTTTCTGACATTGATTCGGTGATCAAGTTTTGAGAAAATTGCTCTGGTACCACCCATTTGTCTGCTCATGGATTATTGGGGATTAAGGGCAAGAATTTCTGAGGACATATGCACCAGGCCCTTGGTGTTCCAGGCAGGTATCATCTCATGAATACCTCATGAATAAAGAAATGTGGAGATTATTTGGAGATTATTAATAATGCACATTGACGTTTAAAAACCACATGTATCTGTTTAGTTATTACTAACCTGAGGGGTTCAAATAACTAACTTCCTCCACAAATTAGCTCATTTTAGTTGAACCAGACATTTTTCTTTCACTTATTTAGACACATTTTTTTTTGAGTACCTACTTGTTCAGTAGTTGATGGCAATGCATAAGGAATGGTACAGCTTCTGTCCTTAAGCGCTATGGCCAGGGATTTGACACCAATTATACTATAGGTACAGTGTGGAAAGTACCATTATTTTATTTTTAAATATATATATATATTTCAGAGAAGAAGGGAGAGAGAGATAGAAACATCAACGATGAGAGAGAATCATTGATCGGCTGCCTCCTTCAGGCCCAACACTGGGCATCAAGCCCGCACCTGCAACCCAGGCAGGTGCCCTGACTGGGAATCGAATCATGACCTCCTGGTTCTTAGGTAAATGCTCAACCACTGAGCCATGCCAGCAAGGCAAAAGTACCATTATGGAAGCATAGCATATGGTAATGTGGGAGGCAGACTAGGTACAGCATGACTCTTTACAGGGGCCAAGGAAGACATGTCAGACAAACTTAGTGCTGCATTAAGCCTTAAAGAGGAGTTTGAAATTTGGGGGTTTTGGTCGTTTGCCTGTTTTTGCCATTTTCTATAAGAGCAGATTTCCTGGGATACTTAACAAAGCCTCTGTCATGATCAATTTAGGACCAGCCTTCCCCCTGTCTTCCCTTTGCTTCCCGTGGGGTCTCAGTGTAGTTCCCAGGGATACAGGGCTTCCCCTTCCCTCCCAGCCCCGCTGCCTTAACACCCCTTCTCTCCCTGTAGTGCTCGGTGAAGACCTGCACCACCGCCTTCCATGTCACCTGCGCCTTTGAGCACAACCTGGAGATGAAGACCATCCTCGACGAAGATGATGAAGTGAGATTTAAGTCTTTCTGCCTCAAACATAGCCAAAGCCGGCAGAAACTCGGCGAGACCGAGTACCCCCTGTACAGGGCCAAAGAGCAGAGCCCGGCCAAAGGCGACAAGACCAGCCCGCGGGCGCAGAAACTGCAGGAGCTGGAGGAGGAATTCTATAGCCTGGTCAACGTGAAAGATGTGGCCTCAGAGCTGAAGCTGCCCCTGCTAACTGTGGACTTAATCTACAACTACTGGAAACTAAAACGGAAGAGTAACTTCAATAAGCCATTATTCCCTCCGAGGGAGGATGAAGAAAAGGGCTTAGTGCAGCCGAAAGCGGAAAGTATTCACACTCGCATGAGCATGTTTATGCATCTACGGCAGGACCTGGAGCGGGTAAGGTAACCAGCTGTGACTAGTGTGTAGGCCTCGGTCTGCATAGAAATGGGGGTCCCACTTCCAGGCTTTGTTAAGGTCACCTCATTTATGGTGTGGACTTCTGTATCCTGATATTCTGATTTTCTGTGGTCCCCGACAGTGGACTCTGTTTAAATTTTGGCAGGCATAATCAGGGAATTAGACAGTCCTCAACTTATATTTATATCCTCTGTGAAATCTGAAATACATTCTCATTTGGTTCACATCTATTCACCATTGAGCCTCAATTGGCTCAGTTCTGTTTTACTGACACACTGAAGAAGACTGCAGGCTGCCTAAGAAAAAAGGAATTTTGGTCAGGAAAGAACTAGATCAGAGTTTCTCAAACTCAGCACTGTTGACATTTGTACTGGATAATTCTTCGTTGCAGGGGACTGTCCTGTGTTGTAGAAGACACTGTAAGATGCTCAGCAGAAGCCCTGCTCTCCACTCACTAGGTGCTAGTGGCAACATCCCCCCCCATACCCAGCTGTGACAACCAAAAATGTGTCCACATAATTCCATTTAACTCATGATGTATATATATCAGGGATCTACTAAATTGGCACTACAGGGGTTTAAACATAAGCTAGGCTCTGTGTTTACCCTAAAGAATTTTATAATCTATAATAATAAAAGTATAATATGCTAATTAGACCAGACGTCCTTCCAGATGAAGCCAGGGTGCGAGGGAAGCCCGGATCGCGGTGCCAGAGGGAAGCCGGTGCAGGCAGCCGGGGGCAGGAAGGCCTACTCTTGCACGAATTTCGTGCATCAGGCCTCTAGTCAAGTATAATTATAGAGATGGCTTGGTTTTTTCTCTGCTACCAGAATTTGGAAGGAAACTAATATAGTTGGCTCACTTTAAATTTTCACTCACATATATAGCACTTACTGTGTGTAAATATTAAGTCGTTTAGCCCTAACATGCCTATGGAGAAAGTGTTATTATTATCCCTACTTACTGATGAATTGGGGTGCAGAAAGGTTGAGTAATCTGTCCAGGTGGGAGCATGACAGAACGAGGATTTCACCTTTTAGCTGTGAGCAAAAAGGTTACTTCCAGTTTCCTAGCAGACCTCTCCTGCTTGTCCATCGCTCATTAGAAAAGTTGTGCTGGATCCAGCATTGCCATTGTTTACCCAGGCACCGAAAGGGAAGGCTGAAATGTTCAATCATCATTCAGTCTTCCCACCTGATTGTGCAGATAAACATCGAGCCCAGGACACGGCAGGGAGAATAGGTTTCAGGAGGCGGCTTTGAAACATTTTGCTTGTGCTGCTGATTGATGTGGGGACCGTGATCCTTGACTGACCGTGCTGTGTGAACTGCTGTGGAGTGACTCATGCCGCTTTTGGGTTGCGTCTTCTCTCCTCACCATCTTCTCCCCCCACCCCGCCCCACTGCCAGCCCACCTGGCTTTCGTTGTCTAAATTTTAGCTAAACAATTGTAATGGTCAGATTTGCATAACGTAACAAAAATCTCTGTTTGCTGGGGGTTGGGCTTTCAGGTTCGAAACCTGTGCTACATGATAACCAGACGAGAGAAGCTAAAGCTGTCCTACAACAAAGCACAGGAACAGATCTTTGGTTTGCAAGTCCAGCTGCTTAACCAGGAAGCAGCCGAAGGTAACGTCTAAATCAAAGATATTCTAGAAAATGCACAGATTCTGGTTGCATTCCAGTTCAACAGTTTAAACTGTATGTCAGTTGTTTCACTTAAAAAATATTTTAAAATTCTTGTCCAGTATCTCATTTGTTCTGATATAACATGGCCCATTTAGCTGTCACCTCATGACAAAAAAATCCCAGGGTTGGGTTGAAGGAGTTGCATATCTAAGGCAGGTAATCTAGATCCCAGACAGATATTAGGAGCCATTAGGTGGAGCCATGAAATTATCTTGTAATTATTGGATTTGTTTAGGAATCAAGAGGACAATATCTAATCCTAGTTTCCAGAAAACATTTCATTCCAGTGTTAGACATCATAACAATAGTCTGTTACCAGTAAAACAAATCCTTAGCTAGAAGTTAGGAGATCTGGGTTCCTATCTCTTTATTTATTCGTTGATACAGGAGTAGACAAAAGTGGGTTAATAATAAATAATACAATAATTAATAAACAATGTAAGAATAAATTGTTTTGCTTACTCACAACGGTAAACCTACTTTTGCCAACCCCTGTAGTTGTTGAGCACCTACTATGGACTAAGAACTGAGCTAGAAGATAATCAGTGAGACAGAATCCCTGCCTGCAGGGTACGCTGCCCATTAACGAGAGAGATTGGTGAACATAATGACAGTGCCCTAGACCTGGGAGCTTGACTGGAATGATGAGTCATGCTCAGTGACATGTGTAGCCTCCCTGACCTCATTTAACACAGAAGTTGGTGGCAGAGCTTGGGCAAGCAGGGGTCACTGAGCAGAGTGTGCAGAATCCAGCTCCTGCCGAGGGCCAGCCGTAGAGCAAGAGAGACACCCAGAAACGAGGTGTCAGGTAGGCATCAAGGGCTCAGGGGTATTTTTTAGTATCATGGGTCACAGCAGAATGGTGTAGCAGGAAGCAGCAGGGCTGCTTGGCCACCAGAGCACCATGACAGACAAGACAAGAAGAACCAAAAGACAGCAGGGAGGAGCCCCTGCATACTAGATGCTATTGGTCCCTAGACCATGTGGCTTCTGGTTGGTGGGAGCCAGCGCCATAACTGCTTGTGGCATCAGCAGGTGGCAGCCCCTGGCAGAGAAGGGGCCTGTGAGTGTTCCACATGGACCCTTAGGGGACAAATTCTATCCATTGGGGCACCTAATAGCTGCCCTCTCTATCTGACATTTTTGTGAGGCCACATTAAGATGGTCATAGGCAAAGGTCAAGTCCCTACACAAGGAGAATTGTCTGGCAGTACTCTTCATTTCAGAGCACTCAGAATCAGAGCGAGAGGAACACCTGTCCAGCACTCCCCAGACTAAGCTGTTTGCAGGCCGCTGGCAGGGATGTCATGATTCTCTCCTGCCAGATCAGAAAATACATAGGACCCACCCATTACCATTCTACACTCATGTATTCTTCACCCACCAAAGCCTGTGCTATGTTCCCAAGGAGAGATTGGAGGATGAGATCTGAAATGTTTAAGGCACATGCTAAGTTCTGTGCCGTACCCACACACAGACACACACATACAGATCGACAAATAGGGAGAGCCTGTTTGTGTGTCATTGCTAGTGACATTCTTTTCAGAAATGGAGAGGGCACAGATGGGATGTAGGAGGCAGCACATTAGTCCTTGTGATCATTTACAGACTGCGAGAGCAGAGGTGAGGAGGTTGCTGAGGTTCCCCTGCCCCGAGCTCTAGGTCCGCTGCTATGCCATGATGTACATCCACATCAAAGTCAGGTTCTTGTTCAACATGTGAAAAATGGATATGTGAATGCACTCTGCCGTCAGCATGTACGTCGTTACTTGAATCAGTTGTTAAAATGAATCTTTCTTTTTGATCTCAGGACCTCCTTTGACAAGTGCACTAGAAAACTCATTGTTTTACCCACCACCGAGAATTACCTTAAAGTTAAAAATGCCCAGATCAGCCCCGGAAGACTGCCGAAACAGCTCCGCAGAGACTGATCATGGACCCCTCTCTCCTGGCAGCAACTCCCCTGTTCACAGTATGGGGAGCGCACAAGTGCCTCAGGAATCATTAGAAATGAGAGCGAAATCCCACCCGAGGCATCCATTAGACAGCAACAATCACTGTTTCCTGACCAGTCTGGGCCTTTCTAGGAGTGAATCAAAGGATCCCAGTCCGGCTTGGACGACTCCATCTCCGGAGTCCTATCAAGGGCAGTCACTGGGGAAACCCCTGGTCCTCCAAGCTGCCCTGCATGGACAGTCCTTAATTGGAAATGGGAAAAAACGTTCTCGCTCCAAGTTTGCCAAATCCAATGGCCTGGAGGGCAGCTGGTCTGGGGATAGCACCCCAAAAGACAGCTCGAGTGAAATGTCATGTGGCCAGGATCCCATGCTCAGCTCCCACCTGGCCAGTCAGGGCAGCTTTAGAAAACCTACCGTGGAACACTTCAGCCAGTCCTTTAAGGAGTCCACCAACAAGTGGATGAGGACCACAGGCGGCCTCCAGTGCCATGGGAAGCCAACCAAGAATGTTAACCCCAGGGAGCAGCTCTGGGGCAAGCAGCTTGCCAGGCGTTCTGCAGGGAAAGCTCCCTATCAGGAAAACGATGGGTATTGCCCAGATTTGGAGCTGAGTGATTCAGAAGCAGAAAGTGATGGGAATAAAGAGAAAGTCAGGGTAAAGAGAGAGGGCTCAGGCAGGGAGAAGCCTCCCCGCGCCTCTAGACGGGATTGCCGTGGTAAACGCAAGAAGACACATTCCCTCTCCCACAGTTCAATGCAAAGGTGATTTCCAACTTCCAAGAACAACTCAACCTTTGCCTTTGCCTCGTGTGTTGTAGAAACCCCACACACCAAAAGAATTCTGGCACATGTTGGGGAGGCATTTTGGTGAAAAGAATAAAATGTTTCCACAGTTCATTGTTTCTGAACCAGTTTCAAGTCTAGTTTTCATAAGCACATTATTAGAATTGCAGATTGCCCCAAAGGTGGGTTTTGGTTTTTGGTTTTAGTTTGGTTTTTTGGTTTTTTTGGGTTTTTTTGGTTTTTTTGCAAGAGACCATTGAGAACAGCTGGGCCCAGAGTATTTATTCAGTAAATACTTGAAGGCGGCTTTCCAGTTACGCAACACATTGATGTGCATGTGTGTTAAGAATTCTTGCGTTGTTAATAAGTTTGCAAGAGACCACGATGGTCAGACACTAAAACTACTTATCCTTTGAAGCTACAGCATGTGGCTCCTAGAGCACCTGTCTGTAGCAAGTTTCTAACAAGACTGGCATCTGAAAACCCTCAGGGAAAGACCAGGGACCAACATCTCAGATACTGTCAAACCCGCTGCCCTCTTCCTTTGCGTTGCACAAGGTGGAGTTCCTTTCAGGGGCCCTTACTATACCAGTTCAATACTACTAATGCTTCTACGTGTCCAGTGCCTGTCCCTAGACGTGCTTGTCGGGGACACACTTGTAACTATCTCACCCAGCTAACAAGCATAAAAAGCTAACTTGTGGATAGTGTTTACAAAAGTACTACTTCCAGGGAAAGCGCTCTGACTCTCTCAGTGTGAAAGATCCCGGAGTCTTTCCCAAAGTGAGACCATTTCTGGGGGGTTTGTACCAGGTCAGGGGTTTCGTGCTACTATTTTCAAGTGAATTTGACTTAAGTAAGTTTGGCTGACAGTCTTTGTATACCTGCTTTAATGTTTATAAAAATTTTATTGAGGTATAATTAAAATATAATAAGATGCACAGAGGTTAAGTATTCTTACCTGCTTTAACTTTGAAACAGATTTTTATTGTCAAACAATTTGAAAGCATGTGTTTAACACATGGATATAATTTAGCTTTGTACCAACTTTGAATCCGAATCAGTTTTCTAAACAAAAAGGCCGGAGCCATTTTTCAGAAGTTGCTTATATATATCCTGTTCCCAAACTATCAGCCTAGATTAATTTCTGGGAGAAAGAGAATAATTGCATTTGGGGGAGAGATGAGCATGTCTGCTTCCCATCTGAAGAAAGAGAAAACATTACAATTTTTAAAATGTGAAGCCAACTATAATTCTCTGCTCTCTTTTCTTCTTAGCCTTAACTTAATATTCTCTTTCTTCTAGTTTGGGGAAGTATAATGGGGATTTTCAGACAAAAGAGGCCGCTTTAGAGTTTCAATGGTCAAGGAGTCCAGCTGTAGTAGGTGCCAGTCAGTAAGGCAGGTCCCCACAATGTGGGAAATTCCTCAGTTTCCTCTCCCCACCTTTGTTCTTGTAGCCTTGTTAATGGATTTCTTTGCTTTTGTCTTTGCCTCGTTTTCTGAAAACTTCTATATTTTGCCCAATCTTTGGTCATACCTTCAACATGTTTCTTTCATGCCTGTGTACATGTATGAACATGCCCTAGCATGTATGGGAGGTGTCCTGTATTTTGTTTGAATGGAAAGAGCTATGGATTATCCAAAGGAGGAACAGAATTTCTCCTATTTATGCACTAGGTTTCTGCGCGCTTTTTTTCTTCAGTTCTCCTGGATAGACATCAATTTGACCCTTTCAGGGCAATGAAATAATGGAGCTATGTCATAAACTACTCCTGTTAGAGGCCAGTACAGCAGCCTATATCTCGTCATGCCTTTTCATTATGAAAGAGTGGAAGGAAAAGCAAACATTGAAAAAGTGCTTCAGCCAAAATTCCATACATAATGCCATTGGGAGAGTATTAACTAAAATCATTTCAGGCAGGGAAATATAGTTGTAATATTTTTGCAGGACTTTCCTAAACAAATGAAGGAGCCTTCAGTTTTATAAATTTCAATTGCCCCAAAATGTATTTGCTACATTTTGCTGTTGTTTGCATTTGACAAGTATTACCTCTTAACCTTCTTTGTTAATTTTTTTCATTTTGTCTTATATAGTTCAGCTTTCCAAAATAAACCCAGTCTTTTTTCAAATGTCACCTTTTTACCAATACTTTTTCATTAAATTATGAAAACTGCTAAATACTGTCAGTGTGGTAATTTTTTATGTTCATGTATGGGTTCTAGAAAATCTTACATATGTGCTTGTTATATTTAAATAATCTTATTCATTAAATAAAACAGATGGTGGGGGGAAAGGAAAGAGGGATTTCATGTTTAGAAGTACAAATTCATGATTCATGTCAATACCAGGGACCAGAGAGTATTCTGGGGGCTTGGACTCTACCAGAAATCACAGGTTCATTAGGCTGATAAGACAAAACCTTAGGGTCATCATTTAAAAATCATCAGGGAGTGGGTGGAGGTGGAAGAGGGCATAGAGTGGATAAATGGTGATGGAAAAAATAAAATTAAAAAATTTTAAATAAAATTAATAAAAACAAAAGGCACCAGGGAAATGGATCCTGTCTACAGTCATGAAGTTCAGCAGGCTTAGATCAGGCATCACTTGAATATACACCTTTACAATATTCATTCTATTTGGAGTCATGTGAGTATATTAATGTTATAGGGGTTGTGTAGTATCATGGGGGGACTTTGAGGCCATTATAAACATTTTCATTATGTTTAAAAACTATACTTGCTAAAGATCATTTGATAAATCACTAATGATAATACAAAGATAGAGTGTTTCTCTCCCCCTTTCTCCCTCACTCCCTCCCCCTTCCATTCATAGATAGCTTTTGATTCAGTAAGTCATTAGGTAAAATGTTGGACAACAAAACCTGTCATATACCCGGTCATAGCCAACAAGAGCTTTGGGTTTATACTGATGTCTATTTTTCCAGTGGGAGGTTTGAGTGGTGCTAAGAGGGGCATAAGTCAAGGAATGCAGGTGGCTTCTAGAAACTAAACAAGTCAAGAAAACTAATTCTTTAAAGTATCCAGAAGGAACCCAGCCCTACCTGCACCATGATTTTACACTTCTGACTTCTAGGATTATAAGGGAAATTTGTGCTGTTTTAAACCACTAAATTTGTGGTAATTTGTTACAGCAGAAATAGGAAACTTATATAACTAGGCATAGAGCAAATTACCAATATTACAAATGAGAGAAATAACACGGCTACAGATTCTACAAATATTAAAAATATATGGGAGCCCTAGTCGGTTTGGCTCGGTGAATGGAGCTTCAGCCTGTGGACTGGGGATCCCAGGTTTGATTCCAGTCCAAGGCGCATGCCCGGGTTGCAGACTCAATCCCCAGTAGGGGGCATGCAGTGGGGGGCATAATATATATTTTAAAAAGATAGGGGAATAGGAATATGAACAACCTTATCCAAGTGAATTTGACAATAAAGATGAAATGGGTAAATTTCTCAGAGACACAAAATACCAAAGCACATTCAAGAAGAAATAGATAGCCCAGCCGGCGTGGCTCAGTGATTGAGTGTCGACCTATGAACCAGGAGGTCATGGTTCTATTCCCGGTCAGGGCATATGCTTGGGTTTTGGGCTTGGTCCCCAGTGTAGGACGTGCAGGAGGCAGCCGATCAATGATTCTCTACCATCATTGATGTTTCTATCTATCTACCTCTCCCTCTCTGAAATCAATAAAAATATTCTTTTTTTAAAAGCATTTGACAAAATTCAATATTCATTCCTGATAACAATGCTCAGCAAACTTAGAACTTCCTGAACTCAATAAAGGACGTCTATGGAAAACCTGCAGCGAACATATGTAAGGGTGAAAGTCAGTACTTTTCCCTTAAGATCAGGAATAAGGCAAGAATGTCTACACTCACTACTTCTCTTCGACATACTGGAATTTCTAGCCAGTCTAATAGGCAAGAAAAGGAAATGAAAGGCATCCTGATTAGAAAAGAATAAAATCTAATTTATTATCAGATGACTTGGTTGTCAATGTAGAAAATCAAATGGAATCCTCAAGAAAAGCTACTTGAATTAATAAATGAGTCTAGCAAGGCTCAGGATAAAAGGTCAATTTAAAAAAGTCTGTTGTATTTTTATACTGGAAAGTAGCAATCAAATTGAAATTTTAAAAATAATACCATTTATTATAGTACCAAAACATGTGAGATTCTTATGAGATATGTGAAAGATCTGTATCGTGACATCTTTAAAACTTTGCTGAGAGAAATAGAAGACCTAAATAAGTGGGCAAATATACCATGTCCATGGATCATAGACTCAGTATTATTAAGAAGTCAATTATCCCCAAATTGGTCTATAGATTCAATGCAATTCCAATCACACCAGATTTATGGAGGGTTTGGGGGGGAGGAGGTTGATTGGCAAACATTTTAAAATTCATGACCTAAGGTAGGCAAAGGACTTAAGGTGGGCAAACATGTTTAGAATGAGGAGAATGAATTCAAGACTTACTATAAAGCTACAATCAGTAATCAAAACTGTAGAATTGTTGTAATGATAGACATACAGATCAATGGAACAGAATGAATTCAGTAGATTCACACATATATGGGCCACTGATTTTCAACAAAAGTGCACAGCAATTTAGTGAAAAGAGGGTTGTCTTCCAAAAGCTGGTGGAACAATTGGATACCCATGTGTAAAAAATAAACTTCAATTCATACCTTACATCATATATAAAATTAATTAAAAATGGATCAAAGCCCTAGCCAGCTTGGCTCAGTGGATAGAGCACCAGCCTGCGGACTCAAGGGTCCCAGGTTCAATTCCGGCCAGGGGCACATGCCTGGGTTGCAGGCTCGAACCCCAGTAGAGGGTGTGCAGGAGGCACGTGATCAATGATTCTCTGTCATCATTGATGTTTCTATCTCTCTCCTTCTCCCTTCCTCTCTAAAATCAATAAATATATTTTTAAAAATTTTTAAAAATGGATCAAAGACCTAAATTTAAAACCTAAAACTATATAAAAATTCTAGACAAAAAGAAGAAAACCTTTAGGACCTTGGTTAGGCAAACGTTTCTTACATATACACCAAAAGGACTTTCCGTAACAGCACATATTAATAAATGGAACTTCATCAAAATTAAAAACTGCTACTTTGCCCTGGCCAGCTTGGCTCAATGGATAGACCACCAGCCTGCAGACTGAAGGGTCCCAGGTTCGATTCCGGCCAAGGGCACATGCCTGGGTTGCGGGCTTGTTCCCCAGTGTGGGGTGTGCAGGAGGCAGCTGATCCATCATTCTCTCTCATCATCAATGTTTCTGTCTCTCTCCTTCTCCTTTCCTCTCTGAAATCAATAAAGAAATATTTTTTTAAAAAAAACTACTACTTTTTAGCCAGAACCGGTTTGGCTCAGTGGATAGAGCTTCGGCCTGCAGACTCAAGGGTCCCAGGTTCGATTCCAGTCAGGGGCATGTACCTTGGTTGCGGGCACATCCCCAGTGGGGGGCGTGCAGGAGGCAGCTGATGGATGTTTCTCTCTCATCAATGTTTCTGGCTTTCTATCCCTCTCCCTTCCTCTCTGTAAAAAATCAATAAAATATATTTTTAAAAAACCCTGCTACTTTTTAAAAGACATTGCAAATGGGATGAAGGAGGAGTCACAGAATGGGGGGAAAGATTCGCAAGTCATTTATCTGCTAAAGGACTGGTATCCAGAATATATCAAGACTCACAATTTAAGAAAATAATTTTTAAAATGAGCAATTTCAATAGGCATGTTGGTGAAGACCTACAAATGGCAAATACATGAAAAGATGCTCAATACCATTAATCATTAGGGAAATGCAAATTAAAACCACCTTTGAGACACCACTACACACCTATTAGAATCGCTGAAATTAAAAGACCAGACCATAACTTATCACATCCAAGTGTTAGGCATTTGAGTTGTTTTCCGTTTCAGCTATCACAAACAAAGCTATTATGAATATTCATGTGCTACTCTTTATATAAGTATTTACATACCACAAGTGGAATACCTCTTAGTAATAAAAAGGAATAAACTACACACAGCAACATAGATGAATCTCAATTATGCTGAGTGAAAGCCAGACAAAACAGCCTACTGTATAATTCTGTGTAGAAAAATCTAGGAAATGAAAATCTAGCGTGACAGATCAGTGGTTGCCTCAAAGTAGCATGGAAGAGCTGAATAAAGGGATTTTTTAAAAGGTCAAGAATGCCTGGCCAGTGTGGCTCGGTGATTGAGTGCCGACCTATGAACCAGGAGGTCACGGTAAATCCTGGTCAAGGGCACATGCCTGGGTTGCAAGCTCGATCCCTAGTGGGGGTATGCGGGAGGCAGCCAATCAATGATTCTTTCTCATCATTGATGTTTTTCTCTTTTCCTCTCCCTTCCTCTCTGAAATCAATAAAAAAAAATTTTAAAAAGTCAGGAGAAAATCTTGGGATATATTCATTATCTTGATGGTGGAAATGGTT
The DNA here is from genome assembly GCF_964212035.1 of Myotis nattereri. Classification (NCBI taxonomy): domain Eukaryota; kingdom Metazoa; phylum Chordata; class Mammalia; order Chiroptera; family Vespertilionidae; genus Myotis; species Myotis nattereri. The sequence continues at coordinate 148,913,481 of NC_138078.1, read as the reverse complement.
TCAGGAATGTGTGCATATGTCAAAACTATTACCTTATTATTCTATGTATGTTGGTTTATTGTATGTCTATTATGAATCAATAAAGCTATTAAAATAAAACCTTAAAACGACTTCTTCAGTTATGTCTTTGTGTCCTTAAGAACTTTGTTTCATCAGCCCAGACTCAGGAGGTTCCATGCAGCCTCTGATAGGTAATGACCTTCAGGCAGGCTCTAGAGACACAAGATTGCACAAGCACCATCCTTATGGCTCATGGAAGTTCTCACAGGGTTTTCTGAATCTAAAACTGCAACTCTCCTCTACTAAACACCTGCTTCCTTCATATTTTCCTGTTCCCGTGTCTCTACCTGGCATAATTTCTTTAGGGTCACTTTGAAGTTACCATGGCCACATTGGAGAATGTTTGACATGAATGGGATTGTTACTGTAAGAGGTACCTTAGAACTAAAAGGGAAGAAACCCACATGAGGAGATTGGTTTTGTCTAAAATATAAGTCCTGCCCTAGCCGCTTTGGCTCAGTGGATAGAATGTCAGCCCTTAGACCAGCGGTTCTCAACCTGTGGGTCGCAACCATCGGAAAACACATATAGCATATCAGATATTTACATTACGATTCCTAACAATAGCAACATTACAATTATGAAGTAGCAACGAAAATAATTTTATGGTTGGGGGTCACCACAACATGAGGAACTGTATTAAAGCATCGCGGCATTAGGAAGGTTGAGAACCACTGCCTTAGACAGAAGGGTCTCAGGTTTGATTCCTGGTCAAGGGCAGGTACCTGGGTTGCAGGCTCAGCTAGATCCCCATTTAAAAATACTGTCAGCACAATATTTTGGTTTAATTATTTAAATTGAATTTCCCACACTGGTTTTGTGAGTTAAGTTACCATTGTTTCCATAACTTCGTGTGTGTGTATGAATATATATGAATACATATACATATGAACAGCTAAATGGAATAACATCTTTTGTGAAGACTTTAATTTTATGAAATTTTTAAATTGCTACAAATCACACGGATTCACATGTTAGTTAAAATTGAAATTTGAAGATCCTAATGGTAAACTAATTTTTAAAGATTCAGTCATAGCAAAAGCTCTTTATCTTGGAATTAAGTTCTTTTCTTCTTTTCTCATAACTAGAATAACTTTCAGACCTTAGATAAATTTGGTTAATTAATAAGTAATCTTTGGATGCCTGGGCAGTTTTTTTTAAATATATTTTATTGATTTTTTACAGAGAGGAAGGGAGAGGGATAGAGAGTTAGAAACATCGATGAGCGAGAAACATCGATCAGCTGCCTCCTGCACACCCCCTACTGGGGATGTGCCCGCAACCAAGGTACATGCCCTTGACGGGAATCGAACCCGGGACCCTTTGGTCCGCAGGTCGACGCTCTATCCACTGAGCCAAACCAGTCAGGGCATGGGCAGCTTCTAAATAAGAGAGAAGAGCCTGGCCAGTGTTGTTCAGTGGTTGAGCATTGACCTATGAACCAGGAAGTCACAGTTCGATTCCCGGTCAGGGCACATGATCAGGTTTTGGGCTCAATCCCCAGTGTGGGGTATATAGGAGGCAGCTGATCAATGATTCCCTCTCATCATTGATGTTTCTCTCTCTCCCTCCCTCTCCGTTCCTCTCTGAAATCAATAAAATATATTTTTAAAATAAATAAGAAAGATACAAAACACCGTCACAACGTAATTTTTTATTCTTATCTCTTAGAATGGCGCCATCCTTGTCATCCATAAATTTAGGAAAGTGCAGATAACTAATAGAATTCTTTTTTTAATTTTTTTTAAGTTATTACATATGTGTCCTTATCCCCACGTTACCAAAATTGTCAAAGTGCTCAGAAACCCCTGCAACGTGCGTGGCCTAAAGTATTTTCCTTGATGGCAATAAGATCTGTCCCATCTAGGATCCACAAGTTACCTCCTTCTGAGTTGATAATGACCTACCTGACACATTTGGAAAGTACTTCCAATCCTAGACTCTACCCTATTACAAGCTGATACAACTAATTACCACAGGGAACTCATACAATGCATCCAGCTTTATCACCAACAGGTACAAGCTGCCCCTGTATTATCTCAAATCATAGAAAAGACATCAGGTAGTGTTAACAGCTGACACAGCAATAAAACTCCAAGGTACTGATACTCGTGTTCATGTTTCCCAGCTCAAAAGATATACAGCACTTTATCCTGAATCCTGCACAGCCATTCTACTGGGACACTAAGCAGGACTCAGGAACCCTCCAGAAACTGCTGACTGCCTAAATAAAGCCTTGTGCCTTTGCATATTGGTTTCTGGCCCCCCCTCTTTGGTAAATTAAAGGGGAATTAGGATGCCATCATGACTATGATTTGCATGTGTACTAAGGGGTTTCAGGAGAGTGCAGATGGCAAGGAATGGGAAACTAGATTAAGAGATATAAAGAATGAGGAATCCTGGCCTTGGATTCGATGCATTCAATAAAATGCACAAATCTCGCCCGGCCGGCGTGGCTCAGGGGTTGAGCTTCAACCTATGAACCAGGAGGTCACGGTTTGATTCCCAGTCAGGGCACATGCCTGGGTTGCAGGCTCCATTCCCAGTAGGGGGCGTGCAGGATGAATGATTCTCTTTCATCATTGATGTTTCTATCTCTCTCCCCCTCTCCCTTCCTCTCTGAAGTCAATAAAAATATTTTTAAAAAGAAGAAAGAAAATGGTTCAACTGGCTCTCTTCAGTCACTATGGATACTTTTATTTTTTATTTTTATTTTTTTAAATATGTTTTCATTGATTTTAGAGGGAGAAGAAGGGAGAGGGAGAGAAACATCAATCGGCTGCCTACCACACACACCCTGAACGATGGAGCCCACAACCCAGGCATGTGCCCTGACTGGGGATTGCATTGGCGACCTTTCAGTGCATGGGACAACACTCAACCAACTGAGCCACACAGGCCAGGACTCTATGACTACTTTTAAATAATTTTCTAAATGGCAATGAAAAAGACTTCTTAAAAAAACAGGTCTAAAAAATATAGGTCTTTTTTCTCCTTTGCTACAAAACACAAAAGAAAACAAAATAATCTTACATTGAACTTAATATGTTAAATATTTGAGTTACATCCTGCAAATTTCTGAGTTGACACTTCGACTTTCCACATTGTCTTAGTGCGGTGATGGTGAACCTATAACACGTGTCAGAGGTGACACGCGAACTCAATTTTTGGTTGATTTTTCTTTGTTAAACGGCATTTAAATATATAAAATAAATATCAAAAATATGCCTTTATTTTACTATGTTTGCAAATATCAAAACATTTCTATATGTGACACGGCACCAGAGTTAAGTTAGGGTTTTTCAAAATGCTGATACGCCGAGCTCAAAAGGTTCGCCATCACTGACTCCACCCACATAGACTTCCTTTGATTCTGAATCAATCAGACAGGGGACTGATTATAATGCATCTCAGGTCATCTTCTCTGCCCAACCTGGCCCTTCTGCATAGCCCAGTGGTTCTGAACCTTCCTAATGCCGCACCCCTTTAATACAGGTCCTCATGTTGTGGTGACCCCCAATTTCACTGTTACAAATTGAACATAATTAAAGCATAGTGATTCATCACAAAAACAATATGTAATTCTATATGTGTTTTCCAGTGGTCTTAGGCGACCCCTGTGAAAGGGTCGTTCAACCCCCAAAGGGGTCGTGACCCACAGGTTGAGAACCGCTGGCATAGACCCTTCAGTGAGCTTTCCTTCCCCTATCTTCCTGGTCATAGCTTCAAATTTGTTTCTACAGAGAGGGGTAGGCACTTCACTTAGACACCCACATGGCTCTTTGGAGAAATCTCCCATGGAGATTACATTTCCATTAGACTACTATCTATAACCCCTCAGATCATCTTTCTTCCAACCCTCCCCTCCCCACAAAGTCAGGAGAGTAGGCCCTTGTGTTTTAGGCTTGATTTGTTAGGACTCGCTCCCAGAACTCGGAATCCTGAGCTAGTGATACGAGGAAGGGGGCCAGTTCTTTATCATATCCATTAAAATGGCTCTGGGGATATGCACATTCATGTGATCGAGCCTTTGATGTATTTTCTATTTCTCGGTCTTTTTGAGCATTTTTATTGCCATGTATATCCTGAGTCTCTTCCAGCTATGTTTCGATATGAACCTCTATATTTTTCTAATACATCTCCTTTGGCTTAAGTTTTACAGGATTTAGTTGGGTTCCTTACAGGCAAGAACACTGACTACCTGACACAGATGCCTTCCCTTTGAAACCAGCCTCAACCTAAACCCGCGCTTTCCCCTAGAGCAGTGGTTCTCAACCTTCCTGATACCGCGACCCTGTAATACAGGTCCTCATGTTGTGGTGACCCCCAATTTCATTGTTACACATTGAACATAATTAAAGCATACTGATTCATCACAAAAACAGTATGTAATTATATATGTGTTTTCCGATGGTCTTAGGTGACCCCTGTGAAAGGGTTGCTCGACCCCCAAAGGGGTCACGACCCACAGGTTGAGAACCGCTGCCCTATAAGTTGCTTCTGTGGAATTGTCTGGAATTGTGTATTTGTGTGACCATTCACATTCTGCTACCTTAGTATTTTCCTCTCTCCCTGATTGCACGGCAAAGGACACGTTTCCCCATCCTCTGTCTTACTAGTGTGTGATCTGTGGTATCTGTCACAGTGGTTCTCAACCTTCTGGCCCTTTAAATACAGTTCCTCATGTTCTGACCCACCCATAAATTACTGCTGGGGTTTTCTTTTTAATATCACTAAAATAATCATTCTGGGTTTGCAAATAGAATTCTCTTTACTACAATGAGGAAGTCGATGCCAGGTGAACTGCATTAGTTTCCGTATCACATATTCAAAGAATACATCACCAGGACGCTGGCTCCACCGCACTTTGACACCACACACACTATGCTCGTGTTGTCACAGATCGCTATGGGGTCATAGCTGCCAAAAGACAAAACAACATCCTCAAGTGGACAAAAGGGGAATTAGGTCTATTGCTGATGATACTAAATTTGAATCTGACAAAGACATAAATATTCTCTTCAAATCAACTACCCCTTTGATCTTAGAAGTCACTTTTGGATTTGGTTTTGAGTAACTGTAGACCTGGCAAACATGCCGATTACTGCCCAGCCGGTGTGCTCCGTGGTTAGAGCGTCAGCCCACACACCAAAGGGTCATGGGTTTGATTCCCAGTCAAGGGTAGATACTTGGGTTGCTGGTTCCATCCCTGGCCTGGACCGGACCACCTCCAAGAGGCAACCAAAGTAGACCTAAATAAATTGAGAGACATATAGACAGGATGTGTCTCTTTCATATCGATATTTCTTTCTCTCCCTTTTTCTTTCTCTCTCTCTCTCTCTCACCCCCACCTCCCTCCTTCCCTTACACTCTCTCTCTAAAAGTAAAAAAAGAAAAACAATGTAGATGAAGGCAAGCAATCTAGAAAAAATAAGTAAAATAAAGATAAAGGCAGTTCATGAAAGAAGCAACTCAAATGACTAATGAACTAAAACAAACAAGAAATTTACAAGTAAAGATGGGACATCAAGGCTAAATCTTCACACAGCACTTGTAGGAACATAAACTGAGAGCCATTTTGGAAAGCCCTTTGAAATCTATTGCAAAATCTGTGGACTTCAAGAATAAGCAATTCTCACCAAAACCGGTTTGGCTCAGTGGATAGAGCGTCGGTCTGCGGACTGAAGGGTCCCGGGTTGGATTCCGGTCAAGGGCATGTACCTGGGTTGCGGGCACATCCCCAGTAGGAGATGTGCAGAAGGCAGCTGATCGATGTTTCTAACTCTCTATCCCTCTCCCTTCCTCTCTGTAAAAAATCAATAAAATATATTTTTTAAAAAAAGAATAAGCAATTCTCTTTGGGGGCTTAAGTCCAGTCATATATATATCCTCAAAGAATCTTTTTTTAAATATATTTTTATTGACTTCAGAGAGGAAAAGAGAGGGAGGGAGATAGAAACATCCATGATGAGACAGAATCACTGATCAGCTGCCTCCTGCATGCCCCCTACTGGAATTGAGCCTGCAACCCGGGCATGTGCCCTTGACCGGAATCAAATCCGGGACCCTTCAGTCCCCAGGCTGACGTTCTATCCACTGAACCAAACCGGCTAGGGCAGTGGTTCTCAACCTTCTGGCCCTTTAAATACAGTTCCTCATGTTGTGACCCAACCATAAAATTATTTTCGTTGCTACTTCATCACTGTAATGTTGCTACTGTTACGAATCATCATGTAAATATCTGATATGCAGGATGGTCTTAGGCGAACCCTGTGAAAGGGTCATTCGACCGCCAAAGGGCTTGCGACCCACAGGTTGAGAACCGCTGGGCTAGGGCAAAAAAAAATTTTTTTTTTAATCCTAGTAACCCTTTATTAATTTGTTTAATGTAGACATTTAAAATCGTTAGGAAGAGTTTAAGTTACAAAGCAGGACTTACCAGCTTGGCCTAATGTCACCCTTTCTGTGCTCCAGGTGACAGCAGCTCCGAAGGTGCGGATGCCAGCCTTCCTCTTCCCACATGTACAGGTGCAGGTAGTTATCCCTGGACGTGGTGAGGACGTGGACAGAGTCCTGCAAAGGAGACCCAGGGTGAGTGGCCCAGCATCCACGTTGGAGACCGAGTGCTGGGAGGAGAAAGGCATACATACCATCCATAAGTAGCAGATGGTGTTCTCATGGTCATGAAATTCTTTCAGCAGGAGGCCATGGATGGTGAAGAGAAACAGGCGTGGCCCGCTTTCAAAGACAACTGCGGTTCCGTCCCAGACTCCCATCCAAACAGGAATGTCCATACCACCTGGCAGCATGAAGCTTGCAATCTCACGGGCTGTTTTCATGTAAAACATACGCACACATGACCAGGCAGATTTTGGGTCCTGTAGTCAGAACCATATCCTTACCCTGAATGAAAAATTAGACTCTCGTCCGGCGGCATGGCTCAGGGTTGAGCGATGACCTATGAACCAGGAGGTCACGGTTTGATTCCCGATCAGGGCACATGCCCAGGTTGTAGGCTTGATCCCCAGTAGGGGGCCTGCAGGAGGCAGCCAATCCATGATTCTCTCTCCTCATGGATGTTTCTATCTCTCTCTCCCTTCCTCTCCGAAATCATAAAAATGTGGGGTTTTTTTTAACAGTCAGACAGGCACAGGGTAGCCTCCAGTTAAGAAAGCCCGTGCCCCTGCACAGAGATTGGCCTATTTACAGACGTCTGTAGCTTAAACAGTGATGGCGAACCTTTTGAGCTCGGCGTGTCAGCATTTTGAAAAACCCTAACTTAACTCTGGTGCCGTGTCACATATAGAAATGTTTTGATCTTTGCCACCATAGTAAAACAAAGACATATTTTTGATATTTATTGTATATATTTAAATGCCATTTAACAAAGAAAAATCAGCCAAAAAAATGAGTTCGCGTGTCACCTGTGACACGCGTGTCATAGGTTCGCTGTCACTGGCTTAACATGAGTGCGAGTGTGACTGGCAGGAGAGACAAGGCAGCTGGGCTTACCTTCGATGGCAATGCTGTCCCCAGCGCTCTCGGATGTCAGATCAAAGGTGGTGAACCCTGTCCTTCTGAAAAAGTCTCTTTGGAACATAATTGTCAGCCTGTTTACGCACTTCAGGGCCCAGCAGGCTTGGCTGCAAAATGCAAATGGCAGAGAGACGAACAGAGGGGCCCTGCCTACGGCCGGTCTCAGTAAGCACTCCACCAGAAACACCTGAGGAGAGAGCAGTGCACGTGCGTTCAGGAGCAGGGAGAGGTTACAGCGTCAGTACAGGAGCCGCACCAGGAAATCCTCCTTAAAAATCCTCCACGGTGGCCCTAGCCCAGTGGTTCTCAACCTTCCTAATGCCGCGACCCTGTAATACAGTTCCTCATGTTGTGGTGACCCCCAATTTCATTGTTACAAATGGAACATAATGAAAGCATAGTGATTCATCACAAAAACAATATGTAATTATATATGTGTTTTCCGATGGTCTTAGGCGACCCCTGTGAAAGGGTCGTTCGACCCCCAAAGGGGTTGCGACCCACAGGTTGAGAACCACTGTCCTAGCCAGTTTGGCTCAGTGGATAGAGCATCGGCCTGTGGACTGAAGGGTCCCTGGTTTGATTCAGATCAAAGGCACATGCCAGGGCTGCGGGCTCCATCCCCAGTAGGGGGCGTGCAGGAGGCAGCCGATCAGTGATTCTCTCTCATCATGGATGTTTCTATCTCTCTCTCCCCCTCTCCCTCTCCCTTCCTCTCTGAAATCAATTTTTTAAAAATCCTCCACTGTGGCCAAAGCTTTATTCTGAATCTCAGGAAGCCTTGCATAGTCACTGCTTGTCACTCACTGTCTTTCTATCCTGCCCATCATGGTCACACACAGAGCAGAGTCCCCAAAGCTCCCCTTGGGTTCCAAAAGCATGCGGCCACACTGGACCCCCCAACCCCCAATCAGGTTGCATTTGGCCAAGTAGGATCTCCCTTCTTGGAGGACGTGTCAAGGGCTGATCCGCCTTTGCTGCTGCCTCCCTGAGTTCCTTGCCCTCTGGTGCCCATGCACATGCACCATGTAAAAGGGCCTGCTCACCCTGGCCAGGTTGGCTCAGTGAATAGAGCCTGTGGACTGAAAAGTCCTGGGTTTGATTCTGGCCAAGGGCATGTACCTCAGTTGTGGGATCCTCCCTGGCCTGGGCCCTGATGGGGGCTTGAGCAGGAAGCAACCAATCCATGGGTTTCTGTCACGTTGATATTTCTCTCTGTCTTTCCCTCTCTCTTCCACTCTCTCTAAAAATCAGTGGGGAAAATATCCTCAGGTAAGAATTAAAAAAGAAAATGAAAATAAGGCCTGCTCACATACCACTTTCTCACAGAGACATTCAGAGGCCGGTGCACTTCTATTTCCTTCTGGGCTTGGTACTGTCCAGCCCAGGCAGCTAACCGTCATGTAAGGAGAGCCAACGTGACCCAGGTCCTACTTCTTGGTCTCTCTCTCACCCTCTTCCATCCCTTTGGCCGACTCAGGTCCCATGCGCAAAGTTTCACTCACAAACATCTGTCTCTGTGAATGGACGCTGTTGCTCCCAAGGACAGTGTTTCTTGGCTCTAGGAATGAATGCCGCCTGTTCTGTGGCCTTGAGAGGAGGGGGCGGTCTGACCGGTCCTTGCTGAGCTCTGCCTGTTGGCTAATGCTTCCTGCCTCCAGCCTCCGAACCCTGACCCCTTTCTCCTGAGGCCAAAGCACACCGGGCAACCCCTACCTTTGGCAATACGTGTTGGTGGGTCCCGCAGGCGAAGATCCATTTCCTGTTGGGAGAGCAGTGCAGATGGTCCACAGGGTACTCAAATGCATTCACGTGAGAAATGCTGTTTAACTCGGGCACCGTCAGTGTGTAGATGTCCCCTTCAGAGTCACCAATCTGAAACCAAAGCACCGCCCACCACCACGTTAATAAAAGGAGACGTGAAACCCTAGCTATGGGAGGCAACCAATCCACAATTTTTCTTTCTTTTTTTAAAATATGTTTTTATTGATTTTAGAGAGGAAGGGAGAGGGAGAGAGAGAGGTAGAAACATCAACGATGAGAGAGAATCATTGATCAGCTGCCTCCTGCATGCCCCACACTGGGGATTGAGCCCACAACCCAGGCATGTGCCCTTGGGAATTGAACCTGGGATCCTTCAGTCTGCAGGCCAACGCTCTATCCACTGAGCCAAACCGGTTAGGGCGGTACCACCATTTCTTTAATCATATGACCAGCCTGCCCCACAGGGTCACTGGGATGATCCCAAGGAATAAAATGTTATAAGCCCTGAAGCCACCCCAGGCTACTGACTCATTTGCACATCAACACTCTACTTTTTTCTCCATGTCTCCCCAAACCCACGTCTCTCCCTACATGATATCCCTGTCCAAGTTCATGTCCTCCACAATAAGACACACTTGAAAATAGAAACTAGATATAAAATAATTCAAGAAGGTTGGTGTTTTTCTTTGAGAAGAATTACTGAGGAAATGTACCTGAGGTACAATAAAGGCCAAGATAGTATAAAGATTTGTATGGCCAATATTCATTGGCATGTTGTGACTCTCAGAGGATGTGATAATAGAGATGCTGCAAGAAGACAGGTTGAGCCCTAGCTGGTGTGGCTCAGTGGATAGAGCATCGGCCTGAGGACCGAAAGCTTCTGGGGTCAATTCTGATCAAAGGCACGTACTTCAGTTGCAGGTGCCCTGCTTGGGGTGCATGCAGGCAGCAACCAATCGATATGTCCTTTCTGATAGGCGTTTCTGATTTCACCCCTACGTCCATAGCAGAACAATTCACCATAGCCAAGATTTGGAATCAGCCTAAGTGCCCACCAGCAGATGAGTGGATTAGAAAACTGTGGTACACACGATGGAATACTACGCCACTGTAAAAAAGAAGGAAATCCTACCATTTGCAGCAGCATGGATGGACCTGGAGAGCATTATGCTAAGCTAAATAAGCCAGACGGAGAAAGATAAATATCACATGATCTTACTCATTTGTGGGGATATAATGATCAACATAATTTGATGAACAAAAATAGATCCAGAGACAAATGGTAGGGGAAGAGGGGTTAGAGAGCAACCAAAGGACTTGTATGCATGCATATTAGCATAACCAATGGACACAGACACCGGGGCGGTGGGGGCTTGCCCTTGGGGGTGTGAGTGGCTGGGAGGGGTCAATGGGAAAAAAAGAGACATATATAAAACTTTAGGGAAGGGAAGAGAAGGGGAGGGGAGGGGAGGGGAGGGGAGGGGAGGGGAGGGGAGGGGAGGGGAGGGAAGGGAAGGGAAGGGAAGGAAGGAAGAAAGAGAAGAGGGCAGGTTGAAAGGTGACCATCATGGGGCCCCACCACTTGCCAAGACAGTGGGCGCTGTGGGCACTGTGGGCGCTGTGGCCCCTCCAGGCGCAGGGCTCACTCACCATCAGGAAGGGGCCGTCATCCGTGAGGAAGACTTCCAAGGAAAGGCAGCACGTGCTCATGGTGAGCGTCGCCAGAGGGTTCACATCCCGACAGTTCCACACTTTGATGGTGTTCCATGCATCCACGGTGACTGCAAGCGATCTCTGCGGCAGGGTCGCCAGACACTTGATCTTGCACTGCTGGACGGGGCTGGACCAGATCATAACGCCCTGGAAATGAGAGTAACGCTGTCTGCATTCAGGGGACTCTCCCACGTGCGGGGCGTGCATCCTGCCAGGGCTTATGTGGAAGCTTCCTCCAAACCAGGTGTATTTTTTTCTGGGAATAGAATTAAGAAAAATCTGCTACACATCTCAGCTCTTTGAGGGGTAGTGAACATTAAAAAGGAATTATGGTCCTAACCAGTTTGGCTCAGTGGATAGAGCATCAGCTTTTGGACTGAAGGGTCCCAGGTTCGATTCCGATCAGGGACATGTACCTTGGTTGCGGGCACATCCCCAGTAGGGGGTGTGCAGGAGGCAGCTGATTGATGCTTCTCTCTCATTGATGTTTCTAACTCTCTATCCCTCTCCTTTCCTCTCTGTGAAAAATCAATAAAATATATTTTTAAAAAAAAAAAAAAAAGGAATTATGTAGCCCTAGCCGGTGTGGCTCAGTGGATAGAGCTCTGGCCTGCAGACTGAAGGGTCCCAGGTTCGATTCTGGTCAAGGGCACATACATCAGTTGCAGGCTCTTCCCCAGCCCGGGGCCCTTGCAGAGGGCAAACAATTGATGTGTCTCTCTCACATCGATGTTTCTTTCTCTCTCCCCCCTTCTCTTCCCTCCCTTCCATTCTCTTTTAAGAAAAATCATTTGGAAAAAATATCCTTGGGTGAGGATAAAAAATTTAAAAAGTGAATTCTCTACATGCTATAGTCTAAATGAAAAAGTCGCAGGTTACTGGTTAGAAGACCTAATTGGAAATCGTTTCTGTTACCAATTGAGTAGCACCTTCCTCCCAGCACTGGCTTTGCCTGTGGGACAGGGTGGCCACAGGTAGGCGTCACCTGTGTGCTCATTGCCAGACTCACCTCCTGCACATCCCAGGCATAGAGCATGTACCTTGAAGACACTGTGCAAATGACTGGCTTCTGTCCACTCATGGAGGGGTCACTTCCTGAGAAATAAGCCAAAGGTCCCAAGATTCCTGGAAGGCAACACAGACAATACTTGGCCACCAGATACTTGAGGAATGATCCAACTGAATAAAGAGAATTCTGGAACAATAATTTTAAGTTTGTTGCAACCTTAATGGAGAATAGGATGGAAATTGGGCTTCAGAGTCATTCAAATGGGGCCACTGGGGAAATGTTGGCCGATGTGTTTCTCCTGGTTAATCTCAGTTTTCACAGATATAAATGGGGATAAAAATCACTCCATCAGATGCCCGGCTGGTGTGGCTCAGTATTTGAGCATCGACCTATGAACCAGGAGATTACAACTTGATTCCCAGTCAAGGGCATGTGCTCAGGGAGGGGGCTCAGACCCCACTGTGGGGAGCAGGAGGCAGCTGATCAGTTATTCTCTCTCATCATTGATGTTTCTCTCCCTTTCTCTCCCTCTCTGAAATTAATTTTAAAATATTTAAAAAAAAAAACACTCCAGTAGAGAACTGTTTAAATAACTTATTTAAATGTTTCCTTTTCCGAAAGAGAAAAGCATACCGAGACTCAGAGGAGGTGTGGTGCGGAAGTAAAATACAAAGGTGCGGAGGTGCATGCGGAGAGGGCTGGTGGCTGAGGACACAATTGTCTTTTTCAATCGGGAGGGAGTCTGAGGCTCTGAGCTCCAGTTCCAGGCAAGTCTCTGGGGACCCAGACTCATACGGGAGAAACGGGACTGTTTGGCATCGGTCGGAACTCGAGGGCAGCTTTCTCTTGGAGGCCCTCGCAGTGATTGCCGGGACCTCTGAAGGCAGGACTGAGAGCAGCCATACTGCTCGCGCCCGCCCTGTTGATTCCCTGGGACCCGCCCTGCCCAAACTGTGCACAGAGACTTTTGCATATGAAAGGCTCGGCCCTTTGTAATCTGAAAATAACTTAAACTGCAGCTTCCCCAAGGCCCCAGGGCAACTTGCATTGCTTTACAGCTGGCTTCTGCTGGGGTAGCCTCAGGCAGAGGCTAGATTAGCACCTCCTTAGATCCAAGAGCCAGTGTACCCAGTGGTCAGAGTGGGACCATCCAATTACAACTCCTCAGATCCATAAGGGACACACTCAGGGGGCAGACTCAGTGAGCACCAAAGCCCCACTGAAGCAAGTCTTGCCCCATAAGGATGTCTTCAGCACAGAAGTTCTCCCACTGTAGACACAGCTGATTCTCACAGCCAATTGGCCTGGAGGTCAAATCCTTCCAGTGTTACCTACAACAATCAAGGCTTAACTACAACAAGACTGTGCACAAAGCCCACAAGGGGGTGCACCAAGAGTGTCTACCTCAGGTAATTGGGACACTTAGCACAGAAAGCCACTCTATTGATACAGCAAAGCATAAAAAATGCCGAGACAAAGAAACAGGACTCAAATGACAGAAATGGAGGAAAGCAAACTACTGGATATAGAGTTCAAAACCACACTTTTTAGGTTTTTCAAGAATTTTCTAGAAACCGCCAATAAATGTAGTGAGATCCTCAAGAAATCTAGTGAGACCCTTAATGTTGTGATAAAGGACCAACTAGAAATTAAGCATACACAGACTGAAATAAAGAATATTATACAGACTCCCAACAGCAGACCAGAGGATCGCAACAATCAAGTCAAAGATTTGAAATACGAAGAAGCAAAAAACACCCACCCAGAAAAGCAAAATGAAAAAAGAATCCAAAAATACAAAGATAGTGTAAGGAGCCTCTGGGACAGCTTCAAGCATACCAACATCCGAATTATAGGGGTGCCAGAAGAAGAGAGAGAGCAAGATATTGAAAACCTATTTGAAGAAATAATGACAGAAAACTTCCCCCACCTGGTGAAAGAAATAGACTTACAGGTCCAGGAAGCTCAGAGAACCCCAAACAAAAGGAATCCAAAGAGGACCACACCAAGACACATCATAATTAAAATGCCAAGAGCAAAAGACAAAGAGAAAGCAGCTTAAGAGAGAAGCTTAAAAGCAGCAAGAGAAAGACAGTCAGTTACCTACAAGGGAGTACCCATACGACTGTCAGCTGATTTCTCAACAGAAACTTTGCAGGCCAGAAGGGAGTGGCAAGAAATATTCCAAGTGATGAATATCAAGAACCTAAAACCAAGATTACTTTATCCAGCAAAGCTATCATTCAGAATTGAAGGTCAGATAAAGAGCTTCACAGATAAGGAAAAGCTAAAGGAGTTCATCACCACCAAACCAGGATTATATGAAATGCTGAAAGGTATCCTTTAAGAAGAGGAAGAAGAAGAAAAAGGTAAAGATACAAATTATGAACAACAAATATGCATCTATCAACAAGTGAATCTAAAAATCAAGAGAATAAATAATCTGATGAACAGAATGAACTGGTGATTATAATAGAATCAGGGACATAGAAAGGGAATGGACTGACTATTCTTGTGGGGGGAAAGGGTGTGGGGGTGAGGGAAGAGATTGGACAAAAATCGTGCACCAATGGATGAGGACACTGGGTGGGGAGTGAGGGCGGAGGGTGGGGTGGGAACTGGGTGGAGGGGAGCTATGAGGGGAAAAAAGAGGAACAAATGTAATAATCTGAACAATAAAGATTTAATTTAAAAAAATGTTTCCTTTTCCTTTAGCCCTAGATGGTTTGGCTCAGTGGATAGAGCATTGGCCTGCAGACTGAAGGGTCCCTGGTTCGATTCCCGGTCAAGAGCACATGCCCAGGTTATGGGCTCGATCCCCAGCATGGGGCGTGCAGGAGGCAGCCAATCAATGATTTTCTCTCATCATTGATGTTTCTCTCGCTCCCTCTCCCTTCCTCTCTGAAATCAATGAAAAATAAATGTTTCCTTTTCCTTTAAAATGTGTATTCTAAGGAGGGATGGGAAGCCTTTGGGAAAAGGGAATCACGGGCTCAGTTTGATGTTGTGCAAAGATCACTCTGGCTTCTCCAAGCAGCACAGGTCACAGGAAACAGGGCTGGAAGCAGGGACCAGTGTTTGTCATCACAGCAGCCCAGTCCTATTACATCTTCATTCCCTTTCTCTTCACTGAATGAGAACACACACACACACCCCAAAACCAGTGCATTTCCTCCAACAAGTGAACTGTGTTGCCCATCCCCGTACCAAGGCCGCCCGTGGCCTCTCTGTAGGCAAAGTCCTGCGGCTGGGCCCCCATCATGCAGCGCTCGCGCCTGGCCTGGGTGAGGAAGAGCTGCTTCCACGAGGGCACCTGCAGGCCCTCCCAGGAGATGCTCCATCTCCTCTGACACAGGTTTCTGGAAAGAGTCACAGCACCGTCAGGTGGCCTGGCCCCTGGGCCTCACTGGCACCACCTTTACCGGCTGCAGCCTCCTCTCAGGCCTCTCCCCGCCCAGCCACCCGCCCCCAGGCCTCCGCTCAAACCCCAGGGACACCTAGCCACCCCCCTGCCTGCCCCCACCCTCCCCTGCCTGCCCCCACCCTCGCCTGCCTGCCCCCACCTTCCCCTGCCTGCCCCCACCTTCCCCTGCCTGACCCCACCCTCCCCTGCCTGCCCCCCACCCTCCCCTGCCTGCCCTCACCTCCACAGGTGCTCCTCATCCGCAATATTCTTCCAGTACTTGAGAGAGAGAAGGGGGAGAGAAGCAGTCAATTGGTACCCAAACGTGGGCCCCTCCTTCACTATCATTTGTCCCCGGAGCAAGGCCCACTGGGAGGTAACAGGCCACCATCCCGGCTCTCAAAGCCTCCCAGGCGGGGCCCATGGGACGTGGTGGCAGCAGGGGCAGTCACTGCCGGGATAGGACCCTCCTGGGAGGTTCAGAGGGACTCCTGGGCTGGACATGGGGCTTCGAGAACCATCCGTCAGTCCAAGGATTCCTGTGCATCCTGTTGTCGTTTTCATTGAACAAAATAGGAGGCTGTCAGAGTGAAGGATGCTAACCGCCCCACCCCCAACACTCCATGTGCCGCTCTGTTGTTTTGCTAATTGGCACTCAAAGTGGCCAAGAGACTCATCTGACTCCCAAGGCCACGGATGGGCATGCCAGGCCTGAACGAGGTCAAGGTAAGGAAGGAAGGAAGGCCATGTTTGTGTGATGCTGGGGGAGCCAAGATCCCGAGGCCTGGGGAGCGAGGGGAGGGGGGGTCTTAGTGTGGTCATTTCAGACAGAGCCACAGAGGGGGCAGGAGGAGAGGGAGGGGAGGCGGGGAGCACTCACCCTGCTCACCTGGCCCGCCCGCAGCAAGCTGGCAGCATCCAGGAAGGAGAAGATGTGCCGCATCGGCACGTCAGGCAACTGCATCTCCAGCTCCCGTGGCCGAGCCCACAGCCAGGCTCCTCTCTGCTCTGCAGGCTGCTCTGCATTTAACGGCGCGGCCACCTGCCCTGGGAGGATTCCCACCCGCAGCCCATGGGGCCTGGAGAGGAACAGGCTGCAGGTGCGCCGGCCAGCAGCGGCCTCCACTTCCACCTTCTGATGAGCAGGCGTTCTTACTTCAAGGAAGTTCAAGTTACCAGTTCGTTCTCTAGTGGCCGCAACTTTCCCAGGTATGTTTGCCTACCGCAAAGTCACTTTTTTGCTTGACTCGTGATTTTTGACCTTTCCTATTTAAAGCTGTGAATTAACTTTTCTCTCTCTTTTTTTTATTGTCTAAAGTTTAACATATGTCTCCTTTTTCTCCGATTGACCCCCCACAGCCACTCCCACCCCAGGCAAGCCCCCACCGCCCCAGTGTCTGTGTCCCTTGGTTATGCTAATATGCATGCATACAAGTCCTTTGGTTGCTCTCTAACCCCCGCCCCACCCTCCCCTGCCATTTGTCTCTGGATCTGTTTTTGTTCATCAGTTTATGTTGTTCATTATTTTCTATAAATGAATGAGGTCATGTGATACTTATCTTTCTCTGACTGGCTTATTTCACTTAGCATAATGCTCTCCAGTTCCGTCCATGCTGTTGCAAATGGTAAGAACTCCTTCTTTTTTACAGCAGCGTAGTATTCCATTGTGTAGATGTATCAGTTTTTAATCTACTCATCTGCTGATGGGCACTTAAGCTGTTTCCAAATCTTAGCTTTGGTGAATTGTGCTGCATATATCCTTTCTGATGGGTGTTTCTGGTTTCTTGTGAATTAACTTTTCTGTATGGATTTCCAGCTGACATAGCAGCACATACTGAAAAGGTTGTTTAGGGATTGAGAAGTACAGCTGGGCCCTGACTGGTTAGGCTCAGTGGATGGAGCGTTGGCCTGTGGACTGAAGGGTCTCAGGTTCGATTCCGGTCAAGGGCATGTACCTTGGTTGCGGGCACATCCCCAGTAGGGAGTGTGCAGGAGGCGGCTGATCGATGTTTCTCTCTCATCGATGTTTCTAACTATCCCTCTCCCTTCCTCTGTAAAAAATCAATAAAATATGTATATTTTTTTAAAAGTACAGGTGGGTAGTTACAAAACAGTTGTTGGGACGTACAGTACAGCGTAGGGAATAGTCAGGGATACTGTAGTAAGTGTATGGGGCCAGGTGGGGACTGGAAAATCAGGAGGAACACTCTGGAAAGTATATGATTGTCTAACCACTATGCCGTACACCTGAAACCAATATAAAATATTGAATGTAGATTTAACTGAAAAAATTAAAATAAATAAGAGCTAGTTGTTTCTTTACTAGATTTCACTGATATCTTTGTCAAAAATCAAGTAATTGCCCTAGCCGGTTTGCTCAGTGGATAGAACCTTGGCCTGCGGACTGAAGGGTCCCAAGTTCGGTTCTGGTCAGGGTCACGAGCCCGGGTTGCAGGCTCCATCCCCAGTAGGGGGCGGGTAGGATCCGTGATTCTCTCTTATCTTTGATGTTTCTCTTTCTCTCACTTCGTTCCTCTCTGAAATCAATAAAAATATATTTTAAAATACATTTTTAAAAAAGAGTTGGCCTTCAGCCATTATTCTCCACTAGGAAGAGAGGATTTAACTGCTTCGTTCTTTCCTTACTAACCTGTGTGTTGGACCTGACCCTCCACCCCATCTGTTAGGCATTTTAACAACGTTTTGTCCAAGAGAGAAACTTGAGCTTTCATCCAAACTCCAAAGCTTAGGCTCCCTGCGCTCCACGCCTCCGCCTACCTCCTGCCCCCACGGACTCTCTCCTTCCCCCTCCCCCCGCTCCCACCCCCTCCCCCCTCCCACCCCCGCGATGGCGGAGGAGGAGGAGGAGGAGGAGGAGGAGGAAGAGGAGGAGGAGGAGGAGGAGGACAGGAGGCGGACAGCTCTGGGTCCCGCAGGTCCCATCCCCTCCACTCCTCCCTCCGAGTCGCAGCTCCCCACCCCTCCACTGACTGACCTTTGAGCCGCCCAGCAGCCACCCGCCCGCCTCCCCACCCCCTTGCAGGAGAAGGAAGGGCTGGCGGCGGCAGAGCTAAGCCCGCTCCGGCAGGCCTCCCACCAGGGCGGCAGGAAGGGCACCAACCGCACCGTCCTCCGTCCTCCGTCCTCCGACCACCGCGACCTGCACGGAGACACCAGGTGGGCGCGACCTTCAGCTCCCAGGCCTGCGCGGGACCCACGTGCAGCGGAGCCGCTTCCCGGCTCCCCGCCCCCACCCCGCCGGCCACCGCTTCCAGCCACGACCCCTGCCTGGGGCCCAGCTCTCGGGAACCAGGGCAGAGAGGGGACACGTGGCAGCCCCCGCTGGCAGGAGCGAGTGTGGGGTTAAAAGCTGCTGTTGTGCAAGCCCCGTGTCTGATCGCGGGCTGTATCGCAGACACAGGGGCCTGGGAGCCTGGCCAGCTCTCACAGTCAAGGAGGATTGCAAATGCTGAGCCGGCAGGTGGTATGGAGGCCTATCTGAGCTGTGCTGTTTCTTTAAAAAAAAAATAATGGTTTTCCCTGGCTGGTTTGGCTCAGTGGCTAGAGTGTCAGCCCAAGGACTGAAGGGCCCTGGGTTCAATTCTGGTCAAGGGCATGTACCTCAGTTGCAGCCCCAGTCCCCCTGGGGAGGCAGCCAGTCAATGTGTCTCTCACATGGAAGCTTCTCTCTGTGTCTCCCTGCTCCCTTCCACTCTAAGAATAAATGGAAAAATATCCTTGGGTGAGGATTAACAACAACAAAAATGTTTTGTTTGTTTTTTTAAACATATTTTTATTGATTTCAGAGAGGAAGGGAGAGATAGAAATATCAATGATGAGAGAGAATCATTGATCGGCTGCCTCTTGCTCGCCCCACACTGGGGATCGAGCCTGCAACCCGGGCCTGTGTCCTTGACTGGAATCGAACCCAGGACCCTTCAGTCCACAGGCCAATGCTCGATCCACTGAGCCAAACCAGCTAGGGCCAAAAATGTTTTTAATGCAGTTTACTGAAGGAAATATTAAACCAAAGATCATTTCCTCCACCCCACCCCCCATTCATGTGCCCATCCATGTGTGAGACCACTTACTTCAAAGCAGATAGGTGCCCGGGAGAAGGAGGAAGAACAGGCCATTTGGGTCAGCAGGGCAGAGTTTGGGGAAGAGAATGCTCTTGAAAGTTGCCTGTTTTTCCTCTCCCACTGGGTTTCTTAGGTAATGTTTTGACTTTTCTGACTTTTCTTCTCCCTGAGTGTTGGTCAAAGTCTCTGGCCTGAAGTCCCAGCATAGAATGTCCCTGCCCGCAGACTTCAAGACGCCTTGCCACCCTGGCACGCTGCCTGCCTGGGCGGCGAGAACCAGCTGAGGGCTGCCAGTTCCCACAAGGGTGCCAGACGGTGCCCTCTTTCCCACCCCTCCCATTGTCCGAATCTGAAAATGGATGTTACTTCTGATTTAGTGTATTATCGCTGAAGAACATACAGTGGGGCCTTGACTTACTGTCCCAACTAACGAGTTTTTTGAGATACAAGCCGATTTTTTTTGCTTTGAGTTGCGAGCTAAAATTCGGGTTACGAGCCAGCTTCAGATACCCCACCACTAGTTGGCGCAGCGAACGTCACAGTGAACACCACACCATCAGCCCAGCATCACATGTCTCACTTGTTCACTTTTTGATTTGACATACGAGTAATTTGAGTTACGAGCTCTGTCACAGAACGAATTAAACTCGTAAGTCAAGGCCCCACTGTACTTTAAAATGCAGCTCAGAAAAAATGCAAAGTGGGGAGGCGCTGGCCTTTGAGTGGTCAGGGAAGTGAATCAACATCAACGCATGGGGACGGCAGCAAGAGAAGGTGACCTCAGACTCCCAGAGCAGCCAGCAGTGAGGGTGCTCCGCCCCTCCCACCCCCCCCTTCGTCTCCCCCTCCCCCCCACCCGTCCACCTTAGCCACTGGGGTCTGGCATGAAGAGCAACCTTGCCACCTCTGAGCTGGCTCTCTGAGGGTCACCAGCACCTAGGTGTGGATGTTGGACTTTCTCTCTCTCTCTCTCTCTCTCTCTCTCTCTCTCTCTCTCTCACACACACACACACACACACACACACACACACACACACAAAGATAGCTTGGCCTGGCCAGTGTTGCTCAGTGGTTGAGCATTAACCTATGAACCAAGAGGACATGATTCAATTCCCGGTCAGGACACATGCCCAGGTGTGGGCGCGATCCCCAGTGCGGGAGGGGGGTGTAAGAGGCAGCCAATTGATGAGTCTCTCTCATCATTGATGTTTCTATCTCTCTGTCCCTCTCTCTTCCTCTCTGAAATCAATAAAAATATATTTTTAAAAAAATAGAAGCTAGCTTGGAAAAAAGCCCTGGCAAGTTGATTGAAGATGTCTCATGCTATCGTCTATCTGCTCTTAGTTCTTTTTCAGACACATCTCCTCCTGCCACATTACATATTTTGTTCTGATTTGGGGAAAGTGTGCCCAGCCGTTCTAGTTCTAATAAAAACAACTCAGTCTGTATTGGCAGCTTACCGGGGTCTCAAGCCAGATGCCGCACTGAATTCGCTCCATGAGATCACGTTGCATGTTGTCTCTGTCGCCTTCAGTAGATCCCCCATGACCATGTGTTCCATTAAGATTGAGTGTGTCCTGCCGGAGAACTGCCGGTGCGGGGAGTCTCCAGTGTGGGAGGAAGCGACCAACTCTCTGCTCTTCGTAGATATTCCTTCAAAGAAGGTTTGCCGGTGGGATTCGCTCAGCAAGCAAGTTCATCGAGTGACTGTGGGTAAGGATGAAGGCGGGGCTCAGATCCACCCAGCCAGCCATCTTTTCTCTGGGGAAGGGAGGTCACCTCAAGTGTCATTCCCCTGGGACCTTCATGTGAAAGCTGAATATGCTGTAAAACTCTCGGATTGTCAAGCTGTCTGTGTCCTCCACTTTTGTTAATCCTCACCATTGCTTTCTAGAGAAAGAGGAAGGAAGGAAGGAAGGAAGGAAGGAAGGAAGGAAGGAAGGAAGGGAGGGAGGGAGGATGAAACATCAGTGTGAGACACATCAATTGGTTGCCTCCCCCACAGACCCTGACCAGAGCTAGGGATCAAACCCGCAACCCAGGTTCATGCCCTACACCAGGAATCGAACCCGTGACCCTTCGGTGAGAGGGGCGATGCTCTACCCACTGGGAAACACCAGCCAGGGCTGTCGTTCTCCCCCTTTGAGCCAGGAGTACATTCTGGATGGTCAGTACTTCCCTCTTCCTCTGTGAAGGAGGGGCAGCATTCCCCATTTTGTTCCAATAATGACGTGCTATCGGATCTTTCCTTCACACCTTCAGATGAGAGCACTGGAAGCTGCAGACTGCTATCTAAATTATTTAATTGAAATAAATTTTATTTTTAAAGAAATTTTTAATATATTTTATTGATTTCAGAGAGGAAGGGAAAGGGAGAGAGAGACAGAAACGTCAATGATGAGAGAGAATCATTGATCGGCTGCCTCCTGCACACCCCCTACTGGGGATGGAGCCCGCAACCCAGGCATGTGCCCTTGACCAGAATCAAACCCAGGATCCTTCAGTCCACAGGCTGACGCTCTATCCATTGAGCAAAACCAGCTAGGGCTGAAATAAATTTTAACTTTTTATGTAATTTTTAATTAAATAGGGCCCCTTAAAAAGGAATGTCCTGTACTGGAGGGAGAGAAGAATGTCACAAAGCCTAGTTGCTGAAACTAAACAGCGTGTCTCTGAATTTCCTGGGGAGCAGACAAATTTAGCATCTCTTGTTCTGTGACAACTGCTTTGGTGCCCACCCACCACCACCACCACAACACACACACACACACACACACACACACACACACACACACACACACAGTCAGTTAGGAATCCCTCCTCTGAACTTGATGTGGCGCCTGCCCCAATGTGTGGTGGCTGCTGGGGTTCCACTTCTCTGCTAGACTGGGAGCTTCCAATAGGGTTGGATTTCACTCACCTTTCTGTGCCTGCTGTCCAGAACAGTGCCTGGAGTTTATTATCAACAAGTATCCTCGGGTTCTGTAGCCTTCATTCTACCCTTCATTCATCAACAGAAGGAAGCGAGCACACCATTGTCGAAAGGGCTGCAATCCTCTTGGCGACGGCAGGTGGCATGATAGGCTCAGCGCGCTGCTCGGCCCCTGGGCTGCGTGCTGCGTTCTGATTGTGGCTTTCGCCTCTGCAGACGCCCCAGTCAGCTCCGTGGCCCTCCGCCAGTTGGGAGGCTATGTCGCCACCGTTGGAACAAAGTTTTGTGCTTTGGACTGGGAAGATCAGTCAGCCATTGTCCTGGCCACCATAGATCAAGACAAGAAAAACAATCGATTCAATGATGGGAAGGTGGATCCCGCTGGGAGATACTTTGCTGGTATGGTTTATCTTTAGCACCTACTTACTGAGCTTGGCAACAACAAAAAAAACAACAACAACACTGATAAAAGTCTCACTGCTTTAATGGCAAAAATGTCTTGGGTTCTTTTGTTATTAACTTGAGTAATTTGTACCACTAAAAAAAAATCCCATGAGAAAAACGTCAGATATTCTTTCAGCTTCTGTCTCTAACAGAGACCAAAATTTGTATGATAACATTATGGCTTAAATAAGTTTTAAATATATAAGCTTTGTTGTTGATGTTTACATTAGAAATAATTTCAAATTTACAGAAAGAAGTAAGAATTGTACAAACACCTGTGTACCCTTTATCTGAATGTACCTATTGTCAACACTTTGCTCCATTTATCTCTCTACATGTATAAATTTTTCTCCAGAATCACTTGAAAGTTGCATATATCATGTGCCTTTACTACTAAAATACCTCTTGTGTTTCATGCTTCCTTTTGGTATCATTTCCCTTCTGTCTAAAGAAGTTCCTTTAGCAATTAGTTTAGAGTGGGTCTACTGGCTATGCATTCTCTTGGTTTTACTTTATGTGAGAATGCCTTTATTTCACCCTCATTCTTTTTTAAAATTTCTTTATTGATTAAGGTATTATATATGTGTCCTTATCTCCCCATTGCTCCCCCACCCCTCCACTCATGTCCTCACCCCCCTGGTGTCTGTGTCCATTGGTTAGGCTTATATGCATGCTTACAAGTTCTTTGGTTGATCTCTCCCCCTTCCCCCCACCCTCCCCTACCTTCCCTCTGAGGTTTGACAGTCTGATCGGTGCTTCTCTGTCTCTGGGTCTGTTTTTGTTCATCGGTTTATGTTGTTCATTATTTTCCATAAATGAGTGAGATCATGTGATATTTATCTTTCTCTGACTGGCTTATTTCACTTGGCATAATGCTCTCCAGTTCCATCCATGCTGTTGCAAATTGTAAGAATTCCTTCTTTTTTACCGCAGCGTAGTATTCCATTGTGTAGATGTACCACTGTTTTCTAATCCACTCATCTGCTGATGGGCACTTAGGCTGTTTCCAAATCTTAGCCATGGTGAATTGTGCTGCTATGAACATAGGGATGCATATATCCTTTCTGATTGGTGTTTCTGGTTTCTTGGGATATATTCCTAGAAGTGGGATCACTGGGTCAAATGGGAGTTCCATTTTTAGTTTTTTGAGGAAACTCCATACTGTTCTCCACAGTGGCTGCACCAGTCTGCATTCCCACCAGCAGTGCACAAGGGTTCCTTTTTCTCTGCATCCTCTCCAGCACTTGTCGTTTGTTGATGATAGCCATTCTGACAGGTGTGAGATGATATTTCATTGCTGTTTTGATTTGCATCTCTCAGATGATTAGTAACTTTGAGCATGTTTTCATATGTCTCTTGGCCTTCTGTATGTACTATTTGGAGAAGTGTCTATTTAGGTCCGTTGCCCATTTTTTGATTGGGTTATCTTCCTTCTGTTAAGTTGTATGAGTTCCCTGTAAATGTTGGAGATTAAACCCTTATCGGTGATAACATTGGCAAATATGTTTTCCCAGGCAGTGGGCTTTCTCGTTGTTTTGTTGATAGTTTCTTTTGCTGTGCAAAAACTTTTTATTTTGATGTAGTCCCATTTGTTTATTAACGCTTTAGTTTCCATTGCCCTAGGAGCTGTATCGGTGAAGAAATTGCTTTGGCATATGTCTGAGATTTTACTGCCTGTGGATTCCTCTAGTATTTTTATGGTTTCCCCTCTTACGTTTAAGTCCTTTATCCATTTTAAGTTTATTTTGTGTATGGTATAAGTTGGTGGTCAAATTTCATTATTTTGCATGTATCTGTCCAATTTTCCCAGCACCATTTATTGAAGAGACTGTCTTGACTCCATTGTATGTTCATGCCTCCTTTGTCAAATATTAATTGAGCATAGTGGCTTGGGTCAATTTCTGGGTTCCCTATTCCATTCCATTGATCTATATGTCTGTTCTTGTGCCAGTACCAGGCAGTTATGAGAACAGTGGCTTTGTAATATAGCTTGATATCTGGTATTGAGATCCCTCCCACTTTGTTCTTCTTTCTCATGATCGCTGCAGCTATTCGGGGTCTTTTTTTATTCCAGATGAATTTTTGGAAAGTTCAGCATATTTCACAGACTTAGAACAAACTTTCACCCTCATTCTTAAAGGATATTTTCAGTGAAGATAGTATTTCAGGTTGACACTTTTTTTTTCTTTCAGCAAATTTAAAATGTGTCACTTCCTTCTGACCTCCATGGATTCTCATGAAAAATTTATGGTCATTGAACTCATTATTCCCCCATATTTAATATGTGATTTTTCTTTCATTAATTTCAAGAATTTCTATTTTACTTTAGTTTTCAGAAATTTGACTATGATGTATCTAGGTATAGGTTTCTTTGGGCTTATCCTGTTTTGGGTTTGCTCAGCTCCTTGGATTTATAGTTTTGTGCTTTTCGCCAAATTTGAGGAGTTTTAAGCCATTACTTCTTAAAATATTTTTTGGTCTTGTATTCTTTTTCCTCTTCTCTAGGAATCCAGTATGTTAGCTCTTTTATTGTTGTCCTACAGGTCCCTAAAGCTCTGTTCATTTTTTTCAATCTTTATTATTTCTGTTGGTCAGATTCAAATAAATTTCTATTGACCTAACATATGTATGCCGACTCTTTCCTCTGTCATCTTTTTTCTTCTATCAGGTCCATCCAGTAAGATTTTTTAAGTTCAGTTATTTTTTTACTTCTAAAATTTTCATTTGATTATCCTTTATATCTTCTATTTCTTTGCTGATATTTTCTATTTTGAGTTTTATTTCAAGATGGTTTACAAATTGCTCATAAGAGCTGTTTTAATCTTTGTTAAATAATTCCAACATCTGTGCCATTTTGCTCTCTGCATCTGTTGCTGCTTTTCCTATACAAATTGAGATTTTCATGCTTCTTTGTGTTGCCAAGTAATTTTGAACAGTATCCTGACCATTTTTACTATTATGTTATGAGACCCTGAGTCTTGTTTAAATCCTATGAAGAATGTTTATATATTAGTTTTAGTAAGTAATCTGTATGTTTAGGCTCAGACCTCAGACCACAAGTTCCAACCTGCTTTCTCTTAGGTGCCATTAGATTTTGTCCCACATGCATGCCACTTGGTAGTCAGTCTGAGACTTAGAATGAATTCTATCCACAGCACCACTCTCTGTTTGATATGCTAATTGGAATCATATCCATGCATGTACAAGTAGAATATGAGTCCAGATCACAGATCATTTTATGGGGTTGCATTCCTGTGCAACACCCTCTTCACTCTCTCTGGGTACGTTCAGCTTGCTAGAACTCTCCTTTCATTCCTCCAGCCTGAAACCACCTATATCTATGATTGTGCTCCCTCCAAGGTCAAATGGCAGGAGGACAGAGAGAGAGCGAACATAAAAGCAACCGTGTTCGGTTCTGCCCTTTTGGAGCTGTGACTTCACCAAATGGAACAGAATGTTCCTTCCCCTCAGAGATTTGATTCCTGCAGTTTTCTGTTGCTGGACACACTCTACTGTTGCTACCCTTGCTGCAGAATTGCCTGGGGACCGATGCATGAGAGAATGGAGAAAAGGGTGTGGAAATTGCCAGGAGAGGAGGAGGAGGAGCTAGAAGAAGGGAAAGTGGGGATAAATGGTGATGGAAGGAGACTTGACTTGGGGTGGTGAACACACAGTACAATATACACATGATGGCCGAAACCGGTTTGGCTCAGTGGATAGAGCGTCAGCCTGCGGACTGAAAGGTCCCAGGTTCGATTCCGGTCAAGGGCATGTACCTGGGTTGCGGGCACATCCCCAGTAGGAGATGTGCAGGAGGCAGCTGATCGATGTTTCTTTCTCATCGATGTTTCTAACTATCTCTCTCCCTTCCTCTCTGTAAAAAATCAATAAAATATATTTAAAATATATATATATATATATATATATATATATATATATATATATACACACACACACATGATGTGTTGCAGAATTGTATACATGAAACCTGTATGATTGTATTAGCCAATGTCACCCCAATAAATCCAATTGGAAAAATAACCAGGGTATTTCTTCTACTCCTCTGAACCTCAGGAGTTTTCTTTTCTGCTCCTGGAGCCACAACTTGAGGGTTTCTCTTGGATCTCTGTCTGCACCGCAGTACTCACTTCAAGTTCAGGCTGTGCTAAGTTCAGTTGCAGGATGCTGGGGCATCCTGGAGGATAAAATGGAAAACTCAACACCAACTAAGTGGTACTTCAAAATGGTGTTCTTCTCTGAACTTCCTGACATTTACTTTCTGAGTTCCCAAACAGCTATGCCTTGCATTTTGACCAAGTTGTATAGCTGTGCTCAGTGGGAGAAAATGATATTGGTGCACATGGACTCCTTGTTATCTGGAACTAGAACCTGTGTAGTTTTGATTTGCATTACAAGCAAGGTAGTTGTCATTTTTATTTTCATATATTTTTATTGATTTCAGAGAGGAATGGAGAGGGAGACAGAGAAACATCAATGATGAGAATCACAGTTCAGCTGCTTTCTGCACACTCCCTACTGGGCATTGAGCCTGCAGCATGGGCATGTGCCCTGACCGTGACCTTCTGGTTCATAGGTCAACGCTCAACCACTGAGCCACGCCAGCTGGGCAGTAGTTGTCATTTTTTAAAAATATAGGACCCAGATTGGGATTGTATAAATTCCTTGATTTAATCGTGAGAAGGAACCCTGGTAAGAAAAGATAGTGCCACCATGGGCAAGATGCTGTGGGACTGAGCTCAGCGGTCTTTGGTTTTTGTAGGCACCATGGCTGAAGAAACAGCCCCAGGAGTTCTGGAGCGGCACCAAGGGTCCCTGTACTGCCTCTTTCCTGACCACCATGTGGAAAAGTACTTTGACCAGGTGGACATCTCCAATGGCTTGGATTGGTCCCTGGACCACAAAATCTTCTATTACATAGACAGCCTGTCCTACTCCGTGGATGCTTTTGACTATGACTTGCACACAGGAAAGATCTGTACGTACTTTTTCATTATTTTTCTTAATACTGCTCATATTTTTTCTTATGTATATCATTAGTAAGCTGCCTGTCCCTCCACCCATGTGTAAAGATCCTTACTTCGTCAAATAGAGAGCTGTCCAATGATATTATCCTAGTATGGTAATGATTACACACACTTGACTATAATGCAGTTGATCATGGCTCTTAACACAACTAAATGTGGCCACAGGTGGCATAATATGGATAGATCTTTAATCCTCTTTCTTTTCAAAAAAAAATATATTTTATTGATTTTTTACAGAGAGGAAGAGAGATGGATAGAGAGTTAGAAATATTGATGAGAGAGAAACATCGATCAGCTGCCTCCTGCACATCTCCTACTGGGGATGCGCCCGCAACCAAGGTACATGCCCTTGACCGGAATTGAACCTGGGACCTTTCAGTCCGCAGGCCGATGCTCTATCCACTGAGCCAAACTAGTTAGGGCGAAAGAAACTCTTGTAATATTTCATTTTGATAAGGTGATTATGAAGCATTAGGCAGAAACAGAACTCATACATTGTACTAGTTTTTGTGAGTGAATTGGTTACATGGCACCATTGAGTTGCCTTCTAGATCTTGAGGTTAATCAAAGTAGGCATTTTTGTAAGTAAAACTGCAAAGGTCTAACCACAGGCTGAAGTACAGGGTGTCCCAAAAAAATGTATACACATTTTAACAGCTAATCACTCAATTTTGTAAATGAATTGTATTTTAATAAACACTGCCTTTATAATTATTCAGAGTGCATGTATACATTTTTTGGGACACCCTATGTATCTGAGGTGGTCATGAGGGAATTCAGTTCAGCCTCAAAAAGATATAATGGTATTTTATTTTATATTTTTTTATTGATTTCAGAGAGGAAGGGAGAGGGAGAGAGAGATAGAAACATCAATGATGAGAGAGAATCATTGACTGGCTGCCTCCTGCAAGCCCCCTACTGGGGATCAAGCCAGCAACCCGGGCATGTGCCCTTGACTGGAATCAAACCCGGGACCCTTCAGTCCACAGGCCGATGCTCTATCCATTGAGCAAAACTGGCCAGGGCCTATTGGTATTTTATTAAGAATTCTACTTCCTGCCTGGCTGATGTGGCTCAGTGGTTGAGCATTGACCCATGAACCAGGAGGTCACGGTTTGATTCCCAGTCAAGGGCACATGCCTGGGTTGAGGGCTCGATCCACAGTAGGGGGCGTGCAGGAGGCAGCTGATCAATGATTCTCTCTCATCATGGATGTTTCTATCTCTCTCCCTCTCCCTTCCTCTCTGAAATCAATTTTTTAAAAAGAATTCTGCTTTCTTTTTTCTCTCCTCTGAAAGCTTCGACAGACATGTGTGTCCCCAAACCTAAAGGATGAATCCACCCCAAATCATGTGGTGAAAATCCTTTGTTGAGGGGTACCCATCAGATTTGTGGTCATTGTTTAGAGTTAGGAATCCTTTTGAACCATCCGCCTGTGGTTCCCATACACCAGAACCCAGATAAGCAGAAGTGGTCAGTATTTATAATCATTTGATTGCTCATTGTTTGGTGCTTAGTATTGAGTAGCTTGTTGTTTGTGTGTGGGGGGGGGTGCTTTTTTTCAAACCGTAGCCAACCGCAGAAGTGTTTACAAGCTGGAGAAAGACGAACAAATCCCAGATGGAATGTGTATCGATGCCGAGGGGAAGCTCTGGGTGGCCTGTTACAATGGAGGAAGAGTGATTCGTTTAGATCCTGAGACAGGTAGGCTCACAACACAATGGAAAATCCCTGTCATGTCTAGAAACACCAGACACTAGGGACTGGAGAAAATTCATTATTAATAAAATTAGACAGCAATATACAGGGTATCCCTCCAAATGAATACACACTATAACAGCTGATAGCTCAATTTTTTAAAATATATTTTTTATTAATCTCAGAAAGGGAGGGAGAGAAAAATAGAAACATCAGTGATGAAAGAGAATCATTGGTTTGTTGCCTCCTGCATGCCCCCTACTGGGGATGGAGCCTGCAACCCGGGCATGTGCCCTTGACCGGAATCGAACCTGGGACCCTTCAATCCGCAGGCCAACGCTCTATCCACTGAGCAAAACCAGCTAGGGCCTGATAGCTCAATGTTGAAAATAAAATACATTTTAATAAGCACTGCCTTTATAATTATTCAAAGTGTGTGTATACATTTTTGGGGGACACCCTATATTCAAAGGTGTCAATTGGATGATTTTAGAAATCAAGGCCAAATAGATAGCCCCCAGTTTGTAGTCAGAACTTCTTTTCCTTTGCAGATAAGTCTTTTTGTTCAAAACAAATAAATTGTCAGGGAAGGTAGGTGCTATACGTGGTTGAAATGTGACTTCCACCATCTTCTTTAAACTCTTCTATTACTCTGGAAAGGGTCCTGAAAGCTTTTGCAGGTTGGGAATTTGCTAGAAATAAACTTTAAATAAAATATTTGGTGCTCTAGGGCAGTGGTCGGCAAACCGCGGCTCACGAGCCACATGCGGCTCTTTGGCTCCTTGAGTGTGGCTCTTCCACAAAATAACACATATGGGCGCGCACGTACAGTGCGATTGAAATTTCGTGGCCCATGCACAGAAGTCGGTTTTCGGCCTGGGCGAGTCTATTTTGAAGAAGTGGCGTTAGAAGAAGTGGGGGGGTGTCGGTCGGTTGGGCGACGGGAGACGCTGAGCGAGATGACCCCGGGTACGCAGCGCGCGATTCATGTGCAGGAGTTGAGGATGGGAGAGGTGGAAGGAGTTGACCTCAGAATCAGATTGAGGATGTTTTTAGCAAAGGCCAGCTTAGGAGTACCCTAATTAAGTTAATACCAATGTACCTACCTATATAGTTTAAGTTTAAGAAATGTGGCTCTCAAAAGAAATTTCAATCATTGTACTGTTGAGATTTGGCTCTGTTGACTAATGAGTTTGCCGACCACTGCTCTAGGGAAAAGACTCCAAACTGTGAAGTTGCCTGTGGATAAAACCACCTCCTGTTGCTTTGGAGGGAAGGATTACTCTGAAATGTACGTGACCTGTGCCCGGGATGGAATAGGCCCTGAGGATCTTTTGCGGCAACCTAAAGCTGGTGGAATTTTCAAGGTGATCTGGCTATTTCTTTTCATTGAGGATGAGGTGGGAGATCCTCAGTTAAGTATAATCAAGTGATCGGTGCTTTTTCATACTTCCAAGACATAATTCCAGTTAGCATTTTAAGCTCATCATGCTACACTTAAAAACGTTTTACTTAGATTTTCTAGACTGAAAGTTATCTGAAGTCCAGGACAACATTTTTAGACTCCTTTTACAGTTCTTAAAAATAATTTTTACTTCAGTAGTGTTTGCTGAAATTCTATAAATCAGTAGGATGGGCTTGGAAAACCAGTTTTTGAAACATGTTTATAAGATCGTTGATTGGCCCGGCCAGCATGACTCAGTGGTTGAGCGTCAACCTATGAACCAGGAGGTCATGGTTGGATTCCCAGTTTGATTCAGGGTTTGATTCCCAGTCAGGGCACATGCCCTCAGGGCACAAACCCAGCTCATGGGCTTAAACCCCGGTGGGGGTGGGGCGTGCAGGAGGCAACCAATCAATGATTCTCTCACATCATTGATGTTTCTATCTCTCCCTCTCCCTTCCTCTCTGAAATCAATAAAAATATATAATGAATAAATAAATAAGATTAGTTGATTGTTTTGATGTCACAAGAATATTTTCAGGTTTTTAATTTTTTACAACAAAACAAATACTGATAAAAAGTATAGACTTTTTGAGCTGAAAAGAAATTTAGAAATCATTTGGTTCAAATCCCTTTCTTAATAGTTGTGAAATTATAGAAATAAATTCAGCTTTAAATCCCAGTTAGTTGTAAATGGTTGCTGTTTAGATTATTATCTGTGTGAAAAAATGGGTTAGATCATAAATACCTAATCAAGTAATTCCTCTTTATGATAGGGAATAAAATAAGAATAATAGGTGGTTAAATATATAATGTGAATCATAAAAGTGCTTTTGAAAAATGCTTGTGGATAACTTTTTATCACAGTTTCTCTCTTTTCTTTTTTTAACAGATAACCGGCCTGGGGGTTAAAGGAATTCCTCCCTATCCTTTTGTAGGCTAAGTGACAGGCCTTCTTTCCTACTGGGGGAAACTTTGCAGACAGCTAGAAAATGCTGGAGCTGAAATTTCTATCTAGTTACCAAAACCTGAAGCAATGATGTTATAACAGAATTACGTTTTTATTTACTATTTTTTAAATGTAGAGATTGTTAACAAGGAGTGGCAGGTGGGTTTGATAACATACTATAAGGCCTTCTGCAAAGGTACTACAAAAATGTCAAGAATTGTTCAACTGTCAACCAGCCTCTTGATTCTTTACAAATTGCTGGTGGACAGGGGCAGAGGGAAGAGACTATACCTGTTCTCTATTCTGCAGTTCATACTTACTATGCCTAAAGCTTCGAACTAATAAATAGCAATCTGCTAAAGATCTACTACAATTATGTTCCTTTTTATTTTCATCATAATCTTATAAAATGTGCTGCAATGGGAACCTACCTTCATCTTACTCTTCCTATATATTATTTTAAAAATTAAATAATGCTAGAGGATGTGAATTAAACACTTTGGCAACATCCATGGTTCCAACTGCCACCTCATAGATATAAAAGTAATATATTACTTTGGAAAGAATATTTTTAAAATAGCTTTATTGAGTTATAATTGACCTATACATACTTAAAGTACACAATTTGATAAGTTTGTTCCCACAAGCAAGATAATGAATCTATCCACTACCCCCAAGACTTTCCCTATATCCCTTTGTAATACTTTCCTTTGGTTCCTCTGTATGCCTGCTCCCATCCCAAAGAAATCACTGATCTGATCTATGTCACTATACATTAGCCTTAAAATTTCTTTTATTCTTTTTAAAAATATATATTTTATTGATTTTTTACAGAGAGGAAGGGAGAGTGATAGAGAGTTAGGAACATCAATGAGAGAAACATCGATCAGCTGCCTCCTGCACACCCCCTATTGGGGATATGCCTGCAACCAAGGTACATGCCCTTGACCGGAATCCAACCTGGGATCCTTCAGTCCGCAGGCAAGTGTTCTATCCACTGAGCCACACCGGTTAGGGCTTATTTGTTCTTTTTAAAAAAATTTTAGATATTTTAGTTCTTTTAGCATTCCATATAAATTTTAGAATCAGCTTGACTATATCTACAAAAATTCTGCTGCAATTTTCATTGAAATTGCTTTAAATCTGTAGAATAATTTGGAGAGAATTGGCATCTTTACTATTTTGAGTCTTCAGTCCATGAACACAGCATGTCTTTCCAATTATTTAGTCTTCTTTGATTTTTTTTTTTAGTTATAGTTGACATACATTCTTCGATTTCTTTCATCAGCATTTTGTAAGTTTCAACATGCAGATCTTAGACATGTTTTGTTAGATTTATATCCAAATATTTCATTATTTGGAGCTATTGTAGATATGATTATTTAAAAATTGTTTCCAATTGTTCGTTGCTCATTTATGAAAGTATGATTGGTGTTTGTAAATTGACCTAGTATCTGACTTTGCTAAACTCATTAGTTCTAAGAGTATTTTTGTAGCTTCTCTGGAATTCTTTGGATCTATAAATTTGTCTTATGTGAATAAAGACAGCTATATTTCTTCCTTTACAATTTGTATATTTTTATTTCTTTTTCTTGACTTATTGCACTAAGACTGTTAGTACTATGTTGAATAGAAAAAGTAGATATCTTTGCCTTGTTCCTAATCTTAGGAGAAAAGCATGCAGTCTTTCTTCATTAAATATGATGTTAGCTGTAAGTCTGTTTGTAGATGCCCTTTCTAAGGTTGGGAAAGTTCTTCTCTAGTCTAGTTTGTTGAGAGGTTTTTTTTTATTATTATTATTTTGGATGTCTTTTAAAGTGTTCTATCCACTGAGCAACACCGGTTAGGGCTTATTTTTAATTTATTTTAATTTATTGATACGTTTTTGTGGCTTTTAAAAAATTTATTGATATGTTTTTGTGGTTTTTCTTCTTTAGGTGTTATTATGATAGATTTTTGCATTCCTGGAATAAACCCCCCTTGGTGATGGTATATTACTCTTTTTATATATTTCTGGGTTCAGACTTCTAACATTTTTGTTGAGGGTTTTTGCATCTATGTTTATCAGAGATATTGGTGCCTAGTTTTGTTTATTTCTACCATCTTTGGTGTTGACATCAGTATAATATGAGTTAGGAAGTTTTTCCTCCTCTTCTATTCTCTGGAAAAGATAATGTATATTTATTGTTATTTATTCTTTAAATATTGGGCAAAATTCACCAGTGAAACCATTTGGACCTAGATATTTATTTTTCAGAAAGTTTTAAAACTTTCCTTAGTAATTATAGGGCTACTCAGGTTATATTTTTACTCTAAAGCAGTGGTTCTCAACCTTCCTGATGCCGCGACCCTTTAATACAGTTCCTCATGTTGTGGTGACCCCCAATTTCATTGTTACACATTGAACATAATTAAAGCATAGTGATTAATCACAAAAACAATATGTAATTATATATGTGTTTTCCGATGGTATTAGGCGACCCCTGTGAAAGGGTCATTCGACCCCTAAAGGGGTTGCGACCCACAGGTTGAGAACCACTGCTCTAAAGTCTAGTTTGTCCAGTTTTCTTTTAGTTCATGTTTGTATGGTATATCTTTTTTCATCCCCTTACTTTTAAAGTAGCTATCTATATATAAAAGCCTAAGCCAGTGGTTGGCAAACTGCAGCTGGCGAGCCACATGCGGCTCTTTGGCCCCTTGAGTGTGGCTCTTCCACAAAATACCACGTGCGGGTACGCACGTACAGTGCGATTGAAACTTCATGGCCCTTGCGCAGAAGTCGGTATTTTGTAGAAGAGCCACACTCAAGGGGCCAAAGAACCACATGTGGCTCGAGAGCTGCAGTTTGCCAACCACTGGCCTAAGCAACTGTTCAACCATTCAACCATTTGACCCGTAGCTATGACGTGCACTGACCACCAGGGGGCAGACACTCAATGCACAGGCATGGAAACATGGAACAGACTGATGAATCTCAGAGGAAGGGGGGGGGGGCGGACGGAAGAGACTAACCAAAGATCTTATATGCATACTAGAGGCCCG
Source organism: Myotis nattereri (assembly GCF_964212035.1). NCBI lineage: Eukaryota > Metazoa > Chordata > Mammalia > Chiroptera > Vespertilionidae > Myotis > Myotis nattereri. Next base: position 148,878,360 of record NC_138078.1, on the reverse strand, counting down.
GTGCATGAATTCCATCCACCGGTGGGGTCCCTCTGTCTGGTCTGCGGGGATCGAGCCGAAACTGGCAGTTTGACATTCCCCAAGGGGTCCCGGACTGTGAGAGGGTGCAGGCCAGGGCAAGGGATCCCACCAGTGCACGAATCTGTGCACCAAGCCTCTAGTATAATTATATTTGAAGTGAGTTTCTTTTTAAAAAATTCAGTCTGCTTTTTTTTTAATATATTTTATTGATTTTTTTTACAGAGAGGAAGGGCGAGAGATAGAGAGCCAGAAACATCGATGAGAGAGAAACATCGATCAGCTGCCTCCCGCACATCCTCCACCAGGGATGTGCCCGCAACCCAGGCACATGCCCTTGACCGGAATCGAACCCGGGACCCCTCAGTCCGCAAGCCGACGCTCTATCCACTGAGCCAAACCGGTCCTGGCCAGTCTGCTTTTTTAAAAGTCCCACATTTCAGGGAACCCCCAATCTTGGATGACTGGTCCTCTTATACAGCCTGCATATGTGATCTCATGAATATTTTTTTTCACCCAGGGATGCTCTAAGGCACACTATAGGGCACCTTCCCCCCCACCCCCCACCATACACACACTCCCACCATTACAGCTGGCTAGTCTCCTAACCTTGACCTCCTGATTCATAGGTCAACACTCAACCACTGAGCCATGCCGGCTGGGCAATCCCTTAATTCTTTTTTTTTTTAATCCCTTAATTCTTGATTGTCAGGGTCTGTGAAGGGTCTGAGCTATTACCCTCTTAGAAGCTAACAAGTGTTATAGATGCTGATAGAAGACACAAGACTCTGGGAACAGAGACAAAGGATGTGTCTCTCATGGCACAGCAGCAACATGTACAGCATGTTGACTCCCCATGTCCTTTAAGTCCCACAGGGATGACACAGAGGGGCCATGATGAATGCTGGACATGCAGTTGGTTTACATCACAGCCAAGAAATGCTGAGCTTGAGAAATTCAGCCTGCTCTTTGTCCTAGAGGGAAGCATTATCTCATCCCTTAAGGTTGCTTGCTGTCCACACAACCCTGAGAAGTGGCCAAGGTAATGTAGGGTCAGGACTATGTATTCTTAGCCAGAAAGTAGTCTAAGGCCAGGCTATTATACTGCAACCCACACAAAATAATTTAGACTGACTTGCAGATATTTGATGTCACTGTCAATAATGACAAGCGGGCAATACGTGGGTCCACAAGCAAACCCTTCCCCAATAGAGAGACGTTTTGTTCATCAGTCTTTCCCCATATACAAATATGTAACCCAAAGCGATCTGATTCCTTTCATTTCAGAATTTGTTGTTCAACTTGACTAGGATCATCATTACTTGGTTTGGTTAAATCCCATGGGTGGTTTCACCAAGGCTTGTAGCTCAATTGCTAAACATGCCATAATCCGAGGCCATTCAGGTGTCAGAAGCAGATGAGTTATATCAGTCAGATCTAAACAAGGTCATTCTGGCCCATGTATTTGTACAGGCATGAGGGAGGTCCGTGTTCAGGAGCTGACATGTATGGCATCAGGCACAACAGAATATTTTATGTATGCCACGTTCACATGAGTTTTTCTGTGGTTTTCATTCCAAAGAAGTGATGACCAACCTATATTCAGGTCAGACTGCAGGCCGCACCTGCTGCTTGACTCTGGGAGACCATATGATTGTTTTATCAGGCTGTAGAGCTCAGTCTAGGGCAGTGGTCGGCAAACTGCGTCTCGCGAGCCACATGCGGCTCTTTGGCCCCTTGAGTGTGGCTCTTCCTAAGCCTTAGGAGTACCCTAGTTAAGTTAATAACAATGTACCTACCTATATAGTTTAAGTTTTAAAAATGTGGCTCTCAAAAGAAATTTCAATCATTGTACTGTTGATATTTGGCTCTGTTGACTAATGAGTTTGCTGACCACTGGTCTAGGGGACAAAGAGCATTAACCATCTTCCCAGCTTGCACCTCTCAAGGTTTAAGGTGTTCCTTCCCCAAGTACACTCTGTCCACTGCCATAAAATTGGTCTGTTTCATCCCAATGCCTATAACTTCACTTTTATCTGATCATCCCCTACTTGTACCTGACCTTTCATCCAGAAAGGTCAGGTGCAAGAGGATCAAAGATACTTTTATAAAATTTACAGATTTTTTATGTATTTTATCTTTGTCAGTGTGGACCACTGGAAGGGAACTCAGTGAACAATGTACTCAGTCAAGTGGTCATTGTCTTTATGATCTAAAACTGTATCCATTCAACAAGAGAAGTCTTACCCCAAGCTTCACTCTAATCCAGTGATGGCGAACCTATGACACGCGAACTCATTTTTTTGATTGATTTTTCTTTGTTAAATAGCATTTAAATATATAAAATAAATATCAAAAATATAAGTCTTTGTTTTATTATGGTTGCACATATCAAAAAATTTCTATATGTGACACGGCACCAGAGTTAAGTTAGGGTTTTTCAAAATGCTGACACGCCGAGCTCAAAAGGTTCACCATCACTGCTCTAATCCTATGATCTATTCTAGGACCATGTCCATCCAACAAGAGAATCTACGTGACTGAACCATAATTCAATTCAAATCCCCTAGGTCCCTTTTGAGCTGAGCTGTCACCTGGAGATTACGAACTAGGCTGGCCTGGGATTGCTGTGAGGGGAAGGAAAGCTACATCATGTCCAAGAAAGGGCTGAATCCCAAATTTTCAAAATAGGGTTCTATAATCCACCCCTTTTGTCCTGATCTTTATCCAAGAGGTGACCCCTTTTGGGGGACAGCCACATTCCGTGATCAGATTGCCTTACTACGGTATGTGGATCGGGAGGAGGTGAGAGAGGTTGAGTCCGAAATCCCTTTTAGTCCATTTTGTAGGAAGCTGTTCAATGTTCAACAATATTAGATACTGCTGATGGTAGGGAGCTGGAATGCCTGCCAAATACTTTGACTATTGGCCCATTGTTGGGTGCACCACTGTCAGACTGCAAACCATCTGCATTAGAAACACGAGAGTCTTTTACAGTGTCTTGTCTTTGATGGTAGGTGCATTGCCATGCCCAGGAGGCAACGGCAGTTGGCTCCATCAGCAGCTTAATTCCAGATGGTCGCATTGGAGAGCAGGCCCTTACTATGGGCGTCTACATGAGTCACCCAAATTGACCTCAACTACTAACCATCTATTATTGATCCCTGCAGGCCCCCATCATTATCCCCGGAAACCCCATCACTCTCACCAGAAACCCTCTGTCAAAGTTTCTCAGGCCCCAAACCTCAAATCAAGTTCCAATTTACTAGAATTCTCAACTGCTGTAAAGCTGCTCTGAGAACCCCTTCTATTTCCGGTCCCCACTCCTCTAAGATCGCCTTTCTAAGGGGCTGCTGTTTTTTCAGAGGTGCAGTAAGGCTGCCATTTCTGTCCAGCATGGGAAAGTTAAATTGCTCCAAAGTTGTGATTTTCAAACTTTTTAAAGAATCATGAGCCTTTTTAAAAACGGATAAGGTGAGGGTGGGCGGCTACTCGTGGAATCTGGTTTTCCTTGTTCAGCGAAACAAGGGTCAGTCAAGGACCCCTCCTTTCCTGCAGCCAGTCGCCCCGTCCCCAGCTCAAGCAAACATGCTTATTGGATGATAAGCATGTCAGTCAAAGCAAAACCCTCCCCTCAACTGCCAAAAGACAAGAGCGACTCCGCAAGGCTCAGATGTTTTCACTGGTTCAAAAGGGTCAAGTCTCCATTCCCGCACCCTGAGCTGGGAGGTGGGTGGGTCCAGACCCCGCGCTCACTGACAGGTCAAGCTGTCAATCAGCGCTAGTCAATCAGCCCTCTGCCCTCTTGCTCAGCCCAGCCAGGGCTTCAGGAGCAAGAGCTGTTGATTGATCGTCTGCTGCCTTTCAGCTGGAGAGCCCACCCACTAAAGGTGTCAAGGCTGCTCTGGTTAACAGCTGATTTACACCAGAGGCCACAGATCTGTCACAACTGGCCCCGCCTCTTTCCGGACATCTAAGGACACAGACAGGCGGGCCTGCAGAGAGGGTCTGCGCCCATCCCCCGCCGCCACTTTCTGCTGATCCTTTTAAGGTGTCCTGTTCCGCTGCCCAGTCCCACCCAGGCAGGGAACGGAGGCGATGGAGCAATGTTGACTTCCCCCGACTGTGAGTGAGCAGCAAGGGGGGTGGGGGGGTGGGAGTAGTCTCTGCGCAACCGCAATAGGGAAAACAAAAACCTGGGGCGGGTCCAAAACACTTTCAAAGATGAAGTCAAAGCGCCCGCTATTTTGTTGTTCACTTGTCGCCCTTAGGGATTGGCTTTCATTCCGACCGCCCAAGTTGAATCTTGGCGTGGGAACTTTATCCGCGTATGCGCATGTGTGTGACTTTTTAAAAATATATTTAAATTTTCTGTAATTGTGTTTTCTGTAAGAGTACGTAATACAACTCTAGTTTAAAACGTAAAAAATAAATGTAGTAAAAATAACCATAACTAATAATCTATTTTTGGTTGCACAATATAAAAAATAAGAACTTTATCAATAACCTAAATTGTGATGGGGGGGGGTGAGTAAAAGTGTAGAGTTTAGGAATACTATTGAAGTTGTTGTTACCAATTTAAAATAGGATGTTATAATTTAAAATACTTGAAGCTTCATGGTAACCACCACCACAACAAAAAAAACCTGTGGTAATTACACAAAAGAACATAAAAAAGATGTCAAAGCACACTGATACCAAAATACCTCAAAACACACACAAAAAAAGACAGCAGCAAAAACAATAACAACACACAAAAACAAACAAACAAAAGACAGCAGCAGAAGAAACAAGAAACAACAGAGTAACTCCTTACCTATCAATAATTACTTTATACATAGATCAATTCTCCAATTGAAAGGCATAGAAGGGCTAAATGAATTTTTTAAAAAACAAAACACCAAGAGCCAACAATATGCTGCCTACAAGAGACTCATTACAGTTGTTTGTATGGCAAATAACACAATAATAATTCAACAATAAACTGCTGCACATACAGCTGTAAACCTACTTCTGCCCTACAATGTATAGACTGAGGGTGAAGCGATGGAAAAAAATATTTCCAGCAAATGGTAGGGGGGAAACGCAAGTGCAGCTATACTTACCTCAGACAAAATAGACTTTTAACTAAAAATGGTAAATTTTATTAATCAAAACTCTTTCTCAGGGTCAGCTCCCAAACCGACCCATCTGAGCTTGTTTTTCAAAATGAAAGCTTCTCCCAAAGAGGCCACTTTGTAGGGTGAGTGGAATTTTCTGGAAAGGGGAGAAAGTGGATTCCATGTAAGAAAAATGGTGGCCCAGAGGCTGGATAGTGTGTGTAGAGAGTATTTTTCTTTAAAATGGAATCTGTTTGAATCTACCCCCTACCCCCTCACACCAGCCCTGCCCCATCTTGATGGGTTTAGGGTTTCTGAAGAACTCCTGCCTCCTCCCCTTCCTTCCCTCCTTCTCTCCTTTTATCTCTCTTACTCCTTCTTTCTCCTCCTCCTTCCTCTCCCTGTGTCTCTCTCATTAAAATAACGACCCAGTTTATTTTTTGTTTAATTCTGGCAGCATGATCACAATTAAAAGGACAACACATCCACTGCAGTTTGTGTGTGCTGTGGAGGGGAAAAAAACTCAACAATAAATGTAGAGAATGAATAGTAAGGGGGTGGAACTTCAAATAAGGAAGTCCTCTTTGAGAAGCTGATATTTAGCAAAAACTTGAAGGAGACGAGGGAGGCGAGAATAAAAAGACAAGGCTGGTGTGCCTCTGATTGACACCTCGTGGCATCATCAATGGCTGATCTTTTCCTAAACTTCAGCTGAGACCTGGCCCAGAGTTCCCCAGACCCTCTCTACATTTGAGATGACTGACTTGCCAGAATCCTGCAGCTTTTCTGACTACTACTAAAGGCCCCACCTGGCCTAAGTAGGTTTACAAACCTTGTCTTCAGAAGCCACCACTTTCAATCCCGGGCCCCAAACCCCTCCATAATGACTGTCAGGTTCCCAAAACCATCCTCCACTCCAAATGCGCCATCGGAACATCCACAAAACCATGATTACCATGATTTCATTTTTAGGGCGCTTATTTAAGAACTTCCATGGAACTACATTAATGTTAATGAGTATTCATCCCACCAATATTTATAAACACCTAATCTGTGATAGGCAATGTTATAAGCACTCTCAGATTAACCTTTTTTTAAAACTAGACTTTTATTGATTGCAGAGAGGAAGGAAGAGGGAAGGAGAGAGAAACATCATCGATGTGAGAGAATCCTGGATCAGCTGCCTCCTGCATGCCCCCTAGTGGGGATCGAGCCTGCAACCCAGCCATGTGCCCTTGACCTGAATCAAACCCGGGACCCTTCGGTCCACAGGCCGACACTCTATCCACTGAACCAAAACGGCTAGGGCTCAGATTAACTTTTTAAATATCCTTAGGAGGTAGTTAATGTCGTTAGTCCCAACTGATAGAGGAGGAAAATGGAAACATAAGGTCGCCGCATATTTGATATGGAGGAGGCTGTGATTTGAACCCAGGTAGTCTGGCTCTAGAATTGGTGTCCTTAGCCACTATGACCGCCTAGCTAGCAATCATAGCTATTTTCAAAGTTCTTTCTTCAATTAGATACTTCCTGTAGGTCTTTCTCAAATGTCATCTAAGAGAGGCCTTTTGCCTGGCCACTCTAGCTAAAATTTACACACACACACACACACACACACACACACACACACACATTATACCTTTTCCTGTTTCATTTTTTAAAATATATTTTATTGATTTTTTACAGAGAGGAAGGGAGAGGGATAGAGAGTTAGAAACATCGATCAGCTGCCTCCTGCACACTTCCCACTGGGGATGTGCCTGCAACCAAGGTACATGCCCTTGGCCGGAATCGAACCTGAGACCCTTCAGTCTGCAGGCCAACGCTCTATCCACTGAGCCAAACCGGCTAGGGACCTGTTTCATTTTTCTCCTTAACACTTATCACCATATTATACATTTTACTTATTTTTAAATATATATCTTTATTGATTTCAGAGAGGAAGGGAGAGAGATAGAAACATCAATGATGAGAGAGAATCATGGATTGGTTGCCTCCTGCATGTCCCCCACTGTGGATCTAACCCGCAACCTGGGCATGTGCCCTGGCCAGGAATCAAACCTCCACCTCCTGGTTCATAGGTCGATGCTCAACCACTGAGTCACACCAGTCGGGCTACATTTTACTTATTTACCTCTATATGATTATTACTCAAAATTGTTATTCTTTACATTTGTTATCTGTCTCCTATAGAGAAGTCAGCTCCAAGAGGGGCAGGGAGCTTTTGCTTGTTTTATTCACTGCTTTATCCCCTGTCACACAATAGGCACTTGGTAAATATTTGTTGGACAAATGAGTGAATAAATGAGTGAATGAACATTTTCTGATGACAGTTGATACCAAACTGCTTTGCCTAGATCCTGGTTGGCCCTGGATTCGCCCCTCTGACTCAGATGTACTGGCTCTGCTTACAAATATTAACATTTATAATTGGAATTATGCCAACTTAGGTGAATTTTTATTGAGAAAGTTTGCCCTCGAGTGAATCCTGAACCAATTTAATTCCTTCTTCAATGTCATACAGTGGCCAATTTGGGCCATTTTCATTTTTCTGAAGTTGTTTTCTGTGGGGTGCATCATTTTCAGGTTAATTTTTACAGTGATGATTCCATCCATGCATCAGTTTTCTTGTCTGGATTATATTTCAACAGTAATAACTTTGTCCCAGATATCTCCTTGGCCTCAGGCTGTTCCCTGAACTGCTCAAGCAGTTCTTGCTTCAGGGCCTATACAGGGCGTTCCCTCTCCCAGAAATGCTCTTCCATCTGTGTATCTCATCTCTCATTTTCTTCACAGTTTTTTCCCCTCAAAAAAAAAATCACTTTTCAACGAGACCTAAGCTGACAACCCTATTTAAATACAAGTTTCTCCCACCCTACATGCCTGATCCTCTTCACTGGCTTTAGTGTTCACTTAATGCAAACAATGCGATTGGTTGCCTTGTTTATCATCTGTTTCCCTCTTCTAGAATATAAGCTCCTTGAGGGTGGGAAGTTTTTTTAAATATATATTTTATTGCCGAAACCGGTTTGACTCAGTGGATAGAGCATCGGCCTGCGGACTGAAAGGTCCCAGGTTCGATTCCGGTCAAGGGCATGTACCTGGGTTGCAGGCACATCCCCAGTAGATGTGCAGGAGGCAGCTGATCGATGTTTCTCTCTCATCGATGTTTCTAACTCTCTATCTCTCTCCCTTCCTCTCTGTAAAAAATCAATAAAATATATTTTTTTAAAAAAAGGAAAAAAATATATATTTTTTATTGATTTCAGAGAGGAAGGGAGACAGAGAGATAGAAACATCAATGATGAGAGGGAATCATTGATCGGCTGCCTCCTGCACGCCCCCCACTGGGGATCAAGCCTGCAATCCAGGCATGTGCCCTTGACCAGAATTGAACCTGGGACACTTCACTCCGCAGGCTGATGCTCTATCCACTGAGCCAAACTGGCTAGGGCAGGGTGGGAAGTTTTTAATCTTTTTTCCCTGCTGTGTCCCCACTGCCTATGAAAGCACCTGGTAGTAGGCACTCAATAAATATTTGTCGAGTAGCTTTCCTGTCGTTCTGAACTTTATTTGTGGCTAGTTTTCATCAAGTCTAATATTTCAGGATCAAAATTTGCAGGTTCATGTTTTGTTGGCAACATAGGATCCTTCCATCAGTTCTCCCTCAACATATTTCAAAGTTCACAGTTTTAGCTGTTGGTTTATTCTGCAGTGTGTATGTCTATCAGTAATAGTCGTCGTGAAGCTGGTAAGAGAGTTCGTTTTTATTTCTTGGATGATCCATGGGAAAAACTGTAAGCAATCTCCATCTAGGATTGTCTAAGATGAGCTTTGCTAAGTTGGGTTTTTGGTAAGTTTCTGGTCAACTTTGTGTAGTGTGTAAAATATAAACTCCTCCTAACCACAGCCCATGGGGCCTTAGGGATATGGCCTATGTCCACCTCTATAACCTCATCTCTACCCACTCTTTTCCTGGAAGATTCCAGTAATCCTAACATTTCAGCCAGCCAGCCTTCTGGTGGAACTTACCTGTTTCTGTGCTGTGTGCTCTCAGTCTTACCTCTCACCTTAAGGTAAACCTCCTGAGAATTGAGAATATATTAGTTCGGGTCCCTCCAGAAGCAGACCCTGGGACAAGGATTGAAGTCAAGTAGTTTATTTGTCTTGTTCACCGAGCCTTGCACATAATAAAGGCTCTATTCAATTGAAGGATGAAGGTGTTTATCTGTTATGTTGCTGGAGCAAAGCTGGGTCTAAAATGTCAAGGTTCAATGCACCAAGAGGTTGCAGTTTGATTCCAGGTCAGGGCATGTGCTGGGGTTTCAGGCTCGATCTTGCTGGGGGCTGTGTAGGAGGCAGCCAATCGGTATTTCTCTCTCTCTCCTCTCTAAAATTCAATTTAAAAAGTATTTTAAAATATCATGGTTCAAATATCCTTGGGGTCAAACAGTAGGGTGAAAACATTGTTTTTCTCTGACCACTCCTACCGGCCACCACACCCACCCTGGGAAATTCCTGAGGACGGAGATCCTGGTGTCTGTCAGTGCCTGGCACACTGTCAGGGCTTGGCACACAGGAGGAACTCAATTCCCACCCCTTCATCCCAATGTGGTCCTTACAAGGTCAGTTGTTTAGCAAAATGGCTACTATGAGAAAGATGGAGAATGTTGAGCAATGGTGAAGAGGTAGCACTTACAAAAGGGGGAAGTGTAGTTAGGAAAACTGGCATGCTTTACTAAGGCCATCACCTGTCTACCCCATGATAGCAATCCCATTCCCAGATATATGCCCAAGAGAAACGAGTGCATATGTCCATCAAAAGATGTTCACAGAATAATTTTTTTCTCAGTCTTTTTATTATAGTACATGGGCTGGGACTGATGGGATGGAGTAGATGTGGGCAACCATTGCTCTGATTAGCATCAAATGCCTATCCCGATAGCCATGAATGTGCCAAAGGTGCCACCACTTGCCATCGCAGCTTTCCTGAGGCCATTAGCTGCTGTCCCCACATTCCGATCCTGAGACAGAAAAAGGTGCCAAAGAGTGCCCCAGCCACCATGCCCATGGTGCAACCTATCACCAAGCCCATCTTTGTGTGGTCAAAGCAGCTTGGATGGGACTGTCCATAGGGACCCATGGCCACTGGCATCTCCCTTATGGCCTCAGTCACTCCAAGAATTATTCTTAATAGCCCCAGATAGAGAAGTGCCCATATACCCACTGACACTAGAATGGATGAAGTGTAGTCTATTCACACAAATGGAAGAGCACAGCCATGAGGATGGACAAACTACGGACCATGTAACAACGTGGATCTGTCTCACAAACATAGTGCTAAATGAAAGAAGTCAGATGCAAAAATGTCTCCCTGCACTTAAATGAAGTATTGAACTAGACAAATGAACCTGTACTGTTACAAGTTGGGAGAGTGTTTACCTTTGGGGCGGGGAGGGTGGACCTGAAGGAACTTCCTGGAGACAGAGGCGCCCTGGAAGAAGATTAAAGTGCCAGACAGGTGAGTGAAGAAGCCATCTTGGATGTCCAGCCCAGTTGAGCTTTCAAATGAATCCAGCCCCAGCCACCATCTGACCCCAAGAAGAACCACCTCACTGAGCGCAGTCAAGCATAGGACAATGAAAGACAATATTAAATTGTCATTTAAGCCACTAAGTTTTAGGATGCTTGTTACACAGCAACAGATAACCAGAACACCCAGGAAAGGCTGCAGTGGCCCTCTTAAGGTCTGACACCCCCACTCCCACAACCCCCTCACAACAAAATTAATATCAGCCAGTCATATTTTTCAGTCCCTTTAATACAGTGCTCCATAGAGAGGGCAGAGTGGCAGGCAGGGGGTAGAGAAGATCCAATTAGTCCTCATCTGGCAGCTGGATCTTGCTGGGGTCAAAACGGTTGGATTCCATGATGGGAAGACCATGGGCCTCTCGGTATTTTACAAGCTTTTCAGCTTCCCGGCGGGCCCACTCATGCATCCTGCAGGCAACAGCATGGGGGAGGGGAGACATGAGGAAGCCTCACTGGACATCAATCCCCACCTTAGCTCCCCATTCCTCAACGTACAGGACAGGACTCCTGGCAGAGTCCCCTTTGACTTCCACCCCTACCTCTGCCCCCACCCATCCCATTCTCTTGGACACCCCATGAACCTGTAGTCAGGCAGATAAGCCACAAAGGTGGTGCCAAAGACCAAGACGATGGAGAAGCCAAAGAAGAAGACGGCCCGCATGTTCCAGACATCCGTAACAGGGTCCTTGTCGTAGCCATGAGAGTCGGGGTTCTGTGGAAGGAGAAGAGGTCAATGAGGGCTGCCTGCTGCTCCACAAAGCCTTATGCTGGCCCTGCATAAGCTGGTCTCCAATTTCACCTCGAACCAGTCTCCCCTCACTCCCTAAATTCCTCTCTTTCTGTCCTTAAGGCTTGTCAAGCTCCTTCCCACCACAGGGTCTTTGCACTTACTGCTCCCTCTGTCTGGAAAGCTTTTCCCCCAGGCAGGCTTGGCTGGATCTGCCTCCTCATTCAAAGTTTTGGCTTCTCATCTTCTCTTAAGAGGCATTCCCTAGTCACCTTGTCTATTAAGTTGAACTATTAGAAAGTGCCATTTTCTTTGGTCAAAAATGGTTGAATATTGGCCATTTCCTATGGTTCAACCTAATAAAATTACCCCCTACCCCCAAGTCACTCTCGATCCATTTATCCTGCTTAACATTCTTTCTAGCATTTATTAGTTTGCCAAAGTAACATCACACAGATCCTGTATATCATATTATCTTATGCTACCAATTACATGTTCTATATTACATATTTATCCTCTGTGTTTCCCACTATCATATAAGCTCTATAAGAGCAAGGGCTTTATCTGATTTCTACACTGCTGGACCCCCAGGGCCCTGAACTGTGCCTGGCATCCAGTAGGCCCTCAATACATATTTACAGAATGAATGGATGAATGAATGAGCATCCTATATATCCAAGCCCCTCAACCAGAGATTAATATTGATGAAGTACCTCTTATGTGTCAGGCCTTTTCACATACACAGACTTCACAATATCCCCATGAGTTGGAAAATAGCAATAATAAGTAACACCTTCTAAATGCTGAGTACTTACTAAGTGCCAGATGCTGTTCTGAGCATTTTGACTCATTTAATTCTACGATGCAGGTTTAGTATTTTAAAAAAGGTATCCTAATACTTTTCCCATTTTACAAAGAAACTGAGGCACTAAGGGGTGAAGTTACTTCCCAAGGTCACTTAGGTGAGTAACTGCCAGTGCCTGTATTCCAACCCAGGCATTCTGATTTTGGAGCCTCTGCTATCACACAGCACAGAACTGGGAGACTTAAGTTCAAATGTGTCCTGCCGCACATTCAGTTATGCGAACTAGGGCAAGTCACTTGGCATCTCTGTGCTTCAGTTTCCTCATCTATACAGTGAGTATACTAACAGGACCTAAGAGACAGGGTTGTTTGGAGGATCAGATAAGTTAATGCATGTAACATGTTTAAAAGTCTGGCACCGCGTCCTATCAGGTTTGATACCTTTCTGCAAAATAAGGTCAGTCTCGCCTCTGACACTACCGAAGATAACACGGAGAACTGAGGAGAATAAGTTAGGCAAAATACCCAAGTCTTCCAGGATTTACCAGTTGCGCAATCCTCAACCGCCTAAGAAAGTCCTCTACGGCGCCCCGTCCGCCGGCCCCCGATTGACCCTACCGGCGTCCCGTTTCCCCTCTCTCACCTTCTCATAGAGGTTTTCGTCCTCGGGTTCTGGGTCCTCCTGCCAGTGCACTGTCGGTTGCGGCGCCCGCTTTCCCACCGCAGCGGACGGAGCGATGACAGCCCTAGCAGAGCTGGATTCCCAGCGAACCGGGGCAGCCACGCGCCCCCGCGTCGTCGCTGCTGCCAAAAGGCGGCGAGCGTACAAACCTAACAGTCCGGGCGCCATGACAGAGGGTTGGGCAGACTCTCAGGGGCGGAGACGGAAATGGGACTCTGCGCAGCCGCAGTGGACCCGGGCGCGCTGATTGTCACTTCGCCCCCTTCGCACGAAATAGGTCCCAGTCCGTCTAGCTAGTGTTTTCACGTGACTTAAGGCACTGAGTGGGTCCCTCTCCTCCCTGTCGCACAGCCTCATTAGAGCAACCATTTCCTGATTGCCTCGGTTGAGCTATGGGAGTTCTGACCAAGCAGCCTGTCAGGTCTGCTCCTTTCCCTGGTGAGAAGAAAGCGATGACATTTGGGGTGGGTGGGTGCAATTCCCAGCCAATTGCACCGGGTTTCCCTTGCCCTCCGTGCAAGAGGCTGAGCTTCCGCTTGGCTTTCATCTTTGAAGGAAGCTAAGCGTCTAAAAAGCGGGCCTCGCCCGATTGGCCAATAAGTACTCCTCTTCTCCACTAGCAGGCGTTTGCACGGGGCTGGGGGCCGGGGAGGTGGCAGTCGCTTGCCAATGAGAGCAGCCCGGGGCTGGCCGATGGCGGAGGGCGACCAATAGACGCAGCCAGCCAGAGCGCGCTCCCTCAGTAGGTGGATGGTGGTCGGAGCGCCGGCTCCTTGCTCCTGGTCGCCATTTTGTGCTGGTGGTTGCGGGTAGCGGGGAGTAGGCGGCGGCGGGGCTCCCGGGGAGGGCAGCGCGCTCGGCGCTTCGCCCCTTCCTCCCTCCGCCTTGCTGCCTCCAGCTTTGAACTTGGTGGTTGCGCGAAGCGGCTCCTGCTGAACTGGGCGAGTTGGTGGAGGAGGCTGAGGGCCGAGGTGATGTCAGGGAGCCCTCCCTTGACAGCCCGAGCCGAGGTGAGCATCGACCTCCGCGGGTCGTGGGGGCGGCGGGAAGGGGCCGGAGGCCGGGGGGTGCGCGGACAAGGTGAGCGCGCGGACTGCGGGCCGCGGCCCGAGGAACGCGTGCGCGGTCTGGGCCTGGGAGGGGTTGTCTTTAATTTTTACTCCTTTTGAGAAACAGGGGCTCGTGCGCGATTGGGGCGCAGGATGGGTGCACGCGGGTTGGGGGAAGGGAGAGACGGATGGGAGTGGGCTGCTGTGGTATCTGCGACACGGAACTTTCTCCGTGGGGAGGGAGGTGTCTGCGACTTTGTTTCTTACCTACAGGCGTGGGGATGTGTTGCCTGTTCTGTGTGACTTTGGTACTTAATCTGTGCGTGGGAAAGTGTTCTGTGCCTCGGGTCCTTAGGAGTTGGAGGACGAGGAGGGAGAACGGAGAACATCTCTATGACCCTGGTCTTTATCCTTGGAGTGTGTGTCTAACTCTGGTCCCTCCCTGTTCCTGGGAGAGGTCTTTATCCATAAGGAGTCTTCTGGCGACTGACCCTAACCTGCCTCCTGGGCAGGGAGGGAATGCAAGGAAAGGGTGTGTGACTTATTGCCCCTTCTTGAAGGGCTGTCTGTGACTGTGATGTTCATCCATTGAAACGGGGTGCTTATGGCCCGTATTTATTGTGGGTTCCTGTCTGTGATTTTGGCCCGTAGTTATTTGGGGCGCGTGTCTGACTGGCCCCCATCTGTTGTGGATTCCGGTGTGTGACTCTGGCCCCTTTGCCAGAGTTTAATGAGGGTTTTGTATGGACACTTATCCACTGGGGCCCCTGGTTGTGATTCTAACTCTTACCCATCTAGGAGGAGGTAACTCTGGTTCCCTGTGGCCTAAGGAGGAAGAGAAAATTTATATGTGTGTGTGTGTGTGTGTATTCATGGAGGAAAGGTGTGGTGGCAACCTAGTGCTGGGTAGGTGCTGTTACTGCCTGGCTTTGCCTAATTGCTGCCCAGAGGGCAGGCCTGAAGATTCTGGGATACTGCCTGGTGACCCCTGGCCAGGTCACGTGGCTCTCAGGACTTCCTTGGATCTCAAGCCCTGAGGGTTGGGTGAAATGACCGCCCTCTGAATAACTTGGGCCCAGAACCCTAGGGAGAGCTGCCTTGGGACCTGGCTGCACATAAGAGACAGCACTCAGGGCTGAGCCAGTTGCCCTGTGAGGGCCAAAGCTGTGTTGGCCAGGAGCCCAGGGAGGCAGCAGCTGTCTCATTGCCAAGTTAGCCCCTTCACCCCCTAAGCCTTTCCTGGTCTACTGCTGTCTTGTAAGGGGCAGCCAGCATCTTGTTGGGAGGATGAAGTGGCACCCGGGGACCCGTGGCAGGAGCCTGGTGGGCGCCTGGGACTGCTCCTGTGCAGTCTCGCCTCATGTGCCTGATCTCTAACAAGTCATTCCGCACCCAGAGCTCCCGTAGGCAGGTAGCTCCGGCCTTGAAGGTGTCTACCAGTTTCAGATGTCAAAGCTCCGATCACAGAATGGGTGATACCACCAGGTCTCTCTCTCTGCAGGATGCTCCGTGTCTGCTGAAGGCCTTGCTCGTTCTAGGGCAGTGAGCTCTAGCCTCACGTTTGTGGGGAAAGGAAAGGAGCAGAGCAAGTAGGGGCTGCCGTCCCGCTCTGGGCCACTGGAGTTGAGAAACAACGTGCCTGGACCAAGAGACAGCAGAGAGCCTTGACAACAAGGGTTTCTCAAGGAGGCCCTCTCTGCCCCAACTGCTTTGACCCCTTTCTTCCTGCCTCTCTCCCCAGAGTCCCTGCAGGAGGCACCACCCAGGCTGGCAGATCATGGTGGCAGCAGCAGGGGTGGCTGGGAAGTGAAACGGAGCCAGCGGCTGAAGAGGGGCCCTAGCAGCCCCCGAAGGTCCTATCAGGACATGGAGTATGAAAGACGGTGAGTTACCTGCTTCCGCCTTGACCAAACAGCCTAGGCTCATCCCCGTGTGAAGAACTGATCCAGGAAGGTGCTAGGAGGAGGCTCTCAGGCTGAGGAGACAGTGTGAGCCAGGACCAGTGTGCTAGGCTCTGGGAGTGCCCTGGTGAATGAGACAGAAAAGATTGCAGCCTTCTCTCTATTACTCGGGGTCTCACAGCAGAGCCCACACAGTTTACAGGTGATTCCGAAACAGTTGGATGGGTGCCACGGTTGTGAGGGTAGGAAGGGATCAAGAGAAAGGTGTTTCTAGTTTAGGGGGGACCCAGATAGGTGCCATTCGCCAAGGTCTGAACAGCCACTGTGGGAGGAGAGGCAGAGATGGGTAGTGGGTTGTAAGTGCCTGTGGATTCTCGGCAGAGGTGTGAGCTGTAGCTTTGGGTTGAAGGGATGGATGAGAGTGGTGCTTTCAGAGTCAGGAATTTGCCAGGACAAGTATGGGGCAAGCCAGGTCAGATGGTGGGAGATTTCAGGGGCAGAGTGGGGCTGAAGTTGGCATGATACTTGCCTTGGAATGGGGCACTCATGTAGTTATTTTTAAACTCTGGTAGAGCAAGAAACAGTTGGGACACTTGATAAAATACAGACTTCCCAGGCCATTCCCTCACCATCCTGCTGTATCACCCCAGTTTATTCTAATGAAGGTGATCTATTCTTTACATATTAGGATTACGTAGGAAAGCAGACCTCTATTAAGAGTCAGTAGATTTATAAAAAATCAGGAAAAAATAATTTTTAATGTCCTGCAAAGGGCTTCTTCTACCAACAGGCCCTTTTAAAAATGTAGAATTAGCCCTGGCCAGTTTGGCTCAGTGGATAGAACATCCAACGTTCAGTGGGCTGAAGGGTTCTGGGTTTGATTCTGGTCAAGGGCATGTACCTTGGTTGCAAGCTCAATCCCCGTCCTTGGTTGGGGTGCGTGTGGGAGGCAGCCAATCGATGTGTCTCTTCCCCTCCCTTCCACTCTCTCTAAAAATCAATGGAAAAATATCTTCGGGTGAGGATTAACGAACAAAAAAAGTAGAATTATAATATTTTGTTTTCTGAAAAGTGAAGCCCAAGTTGAGATGTGTTATTCAGCCTTGACCTTCTTTAAAAATGTCTTTTGAAAGGCATTTGATTTTGGATGGGATTCGCTGGAAGTGCTCTGTGCCGTTTCTGAGTGGAAGTAGGTGACATAACTTGCCTGCTTCAGACTTTATTACCAAATAAAGCCACTGGCTTTCTTTTTTGGGCTTTTAAAGGACCTCAAGTGCAGAGGTTTGAGTTATTCATGCTTGTCTAGTTCACAGTAAGTTTCTATCGTAGGTCAGGACAAAGGCCTTCTCTTGCCTTATCTTTCCCTTTTTAGTCCCAATTCCCGTAGCTGTAGGCAGCTTCTCTGTCGTGTTTGAAATGTATTCTTTGAAAATATCTAGTGTTGTTTAGAGTTGTCTGTGTTTTCACTTTCCACAAATGACACAGTGTTATAGTCTTCATTTTCCCCCCTGAACTTTGTATACCTCAGCACTGCATTTTTTAAAAAGATCTGTCTGTATTGCCATGTGTATATTAGTGTTTTGCTTCTAATTGGTCCCAAAGACACCGTAGGATATGCCTCCTGCATTTTGCTTAATGATTCCCCCAAGGATGGATACCTGCTCTTAATTTGAGGGTGCTAAAATTCATCATCATTTTTTTGTCTTACAATCTGTGCCTTCAGAATCTTTTGTGTTCCTACCTCTGGATTGCAACTATTGTTTTCACTGTATAGTTTTACTTTTCTCATTCAGGTCTTTAAATTCAGTTTTGAATATGGTATAAGGTAGATTCTGGTTTTATTTTCCTTCATATAGTGGGCAGTTTCCCTAGTACCATCTCCTAAATAGTAGTACCTCATCTCATTTCAAGTTACCTCATGTACATGGGTCTGTCCTGAGCGATCTAATTTGTTTCATTGATTTACTTGTTTTTTCTTGTGCTAGAACCTTACTGTCTTTATTATTATGGCTTTATAGACTGTCTTTTTAAAAAATATATATTTTATTGATTTTTTACAAAGAGGAAGGGAGAGGGATAGAGAGTTAGAAACATTCATGAGAGATAAACATGAATCAGCTGCCTCCTGCACACCCCCCACTGGGGACATGCCCGCAACCAAGGCACATGCCCTTGACCGGAATCGAACCTGGGACCCCTCAGTCCACAGGCCGATGCTCTATCCACTGAGCCAGACTGGTCAGGGCTAGAATGTCTTAATAGCTCCCACTTTTCTCTTATTTTTAAAAGTTGATTTAGCCAAGTCCCTCAAAAACATTCAAGAATTTTTACTGAGGTTGCATTGAATTGATATATTAATTAAGGGAGTATTGTCAGTTTTGTTGCCTTTCTCTTCTCCTCTACTCCCCCTTCCTTCCTGCTTCCTCTTCCCTCTCACCCCCTCCTCCCATATAACATTTCCCCCACCACCACCACCAATCATTTGAGTTAGTGGCAGAGATGACCCTTACTACAGCATGTATGTCGTAAGAACAAGGACTTTTTTCTTCCATAACCACAGTACACTTGTCAATATCAGGAAATTTAATGTTGATGCAATACTTTATCTTATATAAAGTCCATATTCAGAAGTTATGGACTTTATGTTGTCCCAGTAATGTCCTTTATAGCTGTTTCTCCCTAGTCCAGGATCCAGTTCAAGATCATACACATTGCATTGAATTTTTAGTCTCCTTTAATCTGAAAGAGTTATTCAGTCTTTCTTTGCCTTTTATGACCTTGATATGTTTCAAAAGCACAGGTCAGTAAAGTACAACATCAGGAAACCTATATAATAAAGAGGTAATATACAAATTGACCATCACGCCCTCGCACAAGATGGCTGCCCCCATGTGGTCAAAGATGGCCGGCAGGAGAGGGCAGTTGGGGAGGACTGAGCCAACAGGGGTGGGCAGTTGAGGGCGACCAGGCCTGCAGAGAAGGGCAGTTAGCGGCGACCAGGCTGGGAGGGGAGGGCAGTTATGGGCAACCAGGCCAGCAGGGCAGGGTAGTTAGGGGCGACCAGGCCTGCAGGGGAGGGCCGTTGGGGGCACCAGGCCAGCAGGGGAGGGCAGTTGGTGGCAATCGGGCTGGCAGGGGAGCAGTTAGGCATCGATTAGGCTGGCAGGGGAGTGGTTAGGCGGTGATCAGGCAGGCAGGCAGGTGAGCGGTTGGGAGCCAGCAGTCCTGGATTGTGAGAGGGATGCCCGACTGCCGGTTTAGGCCCGATCCTACAGGGCAGTTGGACATCCCTCGAGGGGTCCCAGATTGGAGAGGGTGCAGGCTGGGCTGAGGGACACCCCCCCCCCCCAGTGCACAAATTTCATGCACCGGGCCTCTAGTATAGTCAATAATATTGTGATAACTATGTAGTGGATATGGTACCAGGTAGGTACTGGAAATATCCAGGGGGAACACTTTGCAAAGTACAGTGGAACCTCGGTTCTCGAACTTAATTCCTTCCAGAAGGCTATTTGAGAAGCGATTTGTTCGAAAACCAAATAATTTTTCCTATTAGAAATAATGTAAATTGAATTAATCTGTTCCATACCCCCAAATGATTCCCTGTTTTAACCTTTCTTATATACAGTACATGTCTAATGTACTGTTTAATCTATAAACAAACACTTCTTTTCTTAAATTTATCAAACCACCCCACTAGCCTTACTTACCTCACTTTCAGCACTCGGTCCAGGGGTGTCTTTCAGGTCAGCATGCAGCATCTTTGCCTGGTCATACATCACTGCCTCCGTAATGCTAACTGCTTTTTATTTCTCCAAATCAACAACAGTTTTTCTACCTCTTCAGTTGTCTGTGATCATTGTTTCTTTCACACCTTTAGCAACATTACCAATCTTTAAAAAAAATTATCTTTATTGCTACAAGTATTACAGATGTCCTCTTTGTTTGTGGGTTTTTTTCCCCATTGACCCCCTCCACCTCATACCCACCCCTCCCAGGCCTTCATCTCTCTACTGTCTGTATCCATGGGTTTTGATCAGATGGAATCAATGGACATTTTTGGAACATTTCACCCCAAAGCTACAGAATATACATTCTTCTCAAGTGCACATGGGACATTTTCATAGACCACATTTTAGAACACAAACTAGGTCTCTTCGAGTTCAAGAAGATTGAAATATCAAGCATCTTCTCAGATCACAATGGCATGAAATTAGAAATCAATTAGAGTAAAAACACTCAAAAACATTCAAACATATGGAGGCTAAATAGCACGTTATTAAATAATGAATGGGTTACCAAAGAGATCAAAGAAGAAATAAAAAAAACATCCTGGGAACAAATGACAATGAACACACACAACAACCCAAAATTTATGGGACACAATGAAAGCAGTCCTGAGAGGCAGTTCACAGCATCACAGCCCTACCTCAAAAAAAACAAACAAAAACAAACTTTTAATAAATTAACTAACCCTACAACTTAAAGAATTAGAAAAGAAATCGAGAAAAGCCCAGAGTAAGCAGAAGGAAGGGAATAATAAAGATCAGAGTGGAAATAAGTGACATAGAGACTGAAAAAAAAAGATCAATAAAACCAAGAGCTGGTTCTTCAAAAAGATAAACAAGATTGATGAACCTGTAGCCAGACTCATCAAGAAACAGAGAGAGAAGACCCAAATAAACAAAACCAGAAAAGAGAGAAGTGAAATAACATTACCACTCTTGGTGGCCTCTTTACGTTTTAAAATTGTGCTAATGGTTGATTTCACCAGCAATGAAAGCATTCTCTCGTCTGTTGCCTGAGACATGCTTCTTTTTGTCATGCTGATACCTCAGCATGAAAGGGGTGTCAGGACGAAAACCGAAGTTTGGTTTGACAACCGAGACATTTTTCTGTGACCAACTTGGTGGAGAACTGAATTGTTCAAGAAATAAAGTATATGATTGTTTAATCACTGTGCTGTACACCTGAAACCAATACAAAATAATGTTGAAAGTAAACTGTAATTGAAAAACTTTTTACTAAATTAAAATGGTAAAAAAAAAAAAGAATAAATTGGAAAAAAGTACAAGTGAGTTGCTTTGTAGATGTTTCTCCATTTGGGTTTTTCTAATCTTTACTCATGAATTTTTGGCAGAATAATTATTTAGGAAATGTTTAAATATTTTTAAACACATTTTATTAGAGACTGTATTTAGGATATTTGCATCTGTGTCCATCAGTGAAGTGGTCCTATAATATCCTTTTCTGTTTATGTTGCATTGAAACAAAGCAGCCTCATGACATGAATTGAGCAACTTTTGCTATTTCTCTTTTTTGAAGAAACTTATATAAGAATTATCTGTCCCCTAAAAGCTTGGTAAAACTCACCTTTAAAAGGGCCTGTGCCTGGCTCAGAGGTTGAGTGTTGACGTATGAACCAGGAGGTCACAGTTCCATTCCCGGTCAGGGCACACGCCTGGGTTGCAGGCTCGATCCCCAGTCGGGGGTGTGCAGGAGGCAGCCGATCAATGATTCTCTCTCACCATTAATGTTTCTATCTCTCTACCCTCTCCCATACTCTCTGAAATCAATAAAAAATATTTTTAAAAAATAAATAAAAAGTAAAAGGGCCTGAGTATTTTATTATCATTTTGTCTACGTCTACCAATTTTGGCATTTTATGTTTTCTAGAAATATACTCATTTTGTGGAAGTCCTCATATATTATGATTCAGTCCAGCTTCCTAGAAATGTATTATGAACAGGGTCTGCCTTTGAATGGTATTTAATCAAAATGCACCTAGGCCAATGAAAAGTATCCCTTACTATCTAAATTTGTTCCCTTCCTGATTTTTACATATTTTATTAATGGTGGCCTTTTTTTAATTTGAGAGAGAGAGAGAAACATGGACCGGCTGCCTCTTGCATGCCACCTACTGGGGATCATATGCCCTGCGACCTCTCAGTGCATGGGACAGCACTGGGCCAACTGAGCCACTTCAGCCAGGGCTGCTCTCTTCCTGAATTAAGATAGTAAGAGTTTAATATCCAAATTTATTTGGTTTATATTCTCAATGTCAGAGGGTTAGGATTTAATCTGAACATTTATTCAAATCTATTCAATTCTTAAATTCTGATGACGAGTTCAAATATTGAGGGATACCTATAGTAAGCAAATATGAAAAAGCATTGTTCATATAAAAAACCTTAAGAATACTCATACCAGCCACTTCATGCTGAGCCATTTATCATAAGGAAACAATTTTGGTTCCAAGCTGAGCTCACAAGGACAGGGACTTCATTTCATTCATGGTAGTATCCATAGCACCTAGTGCAGTGCCTGACACATAGCAAATGTTATGTTAATATTTGTTAAATGAATGAACAATTATCAAAAATTGGAAATGCCCTAACTGGTTTGTCTCAGTGGATAAAGCATCAGCCTGCGGACTGAAGGGTCCCAGGTTCGATTCCGGTCAAGGGCATGTACCTTGGTTGCAGGCACATCCCCAGTAGGGGGTGTGCGGGAGGCAGCTGATCGGTGTTTCTCTCTCATCGATGTTTCTAACTCTCTATCCCTCTCCCTTCCTCTCTGTAAAATATCAATAAAATATATTTTTTAAAATACTGGAAACCAACCAAAATGTCTGGAGACATTTTATTTTCCCCATTTGTTAATTATCTTTTAGCTTTATAGGTGTTTTTTCAGTATTATGTTGTGAAATTTCAAGCATACAGCAAAGTCGAAAGAATTTCACAGTGAACACCTCTATACCCATCCACTGGATTCTATCATTAACATTTTACCGTACTTGCTTTATTACATGTTTATGGTATTTTTTTACACTCTAGATATTTTTAAATGTTTATGAAGCAGGTTTTTTATGTTTTCTTTTTTATGACTTCTGGGTTTTGTCTTGCTTAGAAAGCCTTTTCCCATTCTTGAGGTCATCATTTTTTTTCTTTCTAATTGTTTTATGGTTTCTATTGAAGGATTTAAATTTTTTATCCATATAGAATTTAGTTGGTGTAAGAAGTGAAGTAGATAAACAACTTTATATTCTTAAAGGTCAGAATTTTTCTGTGAAGGACCACATAGCAAATATTTTTGGCATTGTAGACCATATGGTCTTTGTCACAGCTACGCACCTGAAAGCAGCCACAGACAATATGTAAACTTTATGTAGGTGGCTGGGTTTGGCCCAGTGGCTGTAGTTTGCCGATTCCTGGACCAGTTATCACAACTATTATTTATTGATTAATCCATCCCCCCCCCCCCGGTTCATTTGAAATGCAACCTTAGGCTTATTCTAAATTTCCATATGTTGTGTTTGTACTGTGGACACGTTGGCATCACTGATCTGTTCATTTGTGTATCAGTTGTCCCACCTTTACAATATGTTTTAATGTTTGATGGGGCTCCTCTCTCTCTGGTTAGTCTTTGTTTTAAACAGAATTTTCCTGACCCTGCTGAGTTGCTTCTTGGCCCTTGCTGTTAGAAGCAGTACTGCAGTGAATAATGTTTCTGTATGTATGCAAGCATATCAGTCCATTAAATTCCCAGGAGAACTGGTAATCAGAGAGTATATAGATTTTTTAGTTTTGCCAGCTATTGCCAAAGTCCCCTCCATAGGGATTGTTCCACTTACACTCCTACCAGCAATATTAGAAATTAGAATGCCTATTCTTCATACAGCCTCGCCAACAGTTTACTGTCAGACATTTGGACTTTTGAAGATCTGTTAAGTTAAAAGCATTCTATCCCAAACCTTCCTTATAAAAGAATTCCAAATTATATAGATAGATAGATAGATAGATAGATAGATAGATACTCTTCACTCTAGGAGGCAGAACTTAATTCCCCTCCTCTTTAGGATGGGCTGGTCCTAGTGACTGTGACTCGCTTCTAAAGAGTAGAGAGTAGAAGGGGAAAAAGAGAAACTTTACAGCAGAGAAATCTGACAGATCCTACCACACAACCAGATGATCAAGGTCAGCATCACCAATGATAAGACATGTTGATACCATGTGCACCCTGGAACTATGTGATCAGAAAGGCAGCTCATATCTACTGTATTCTTCTCCTCAAAACACCATAATCTCCACCACTTCAAGTCTAATCACAAGAACACATCAGACAAACCCAAGTTGAGGTACATTCTACAAAATACCTAGCCAGTACTGTTCAAAACTGTCAAGATCATAAAAACAACAACAGGAAAAAAAAACAAAAAACAATGAAAGACCAAGAAACTTTAACAGACCAGAGGGGGCCGTAATGACTAAATGCAATATGGTAGCCTCGATTTGATCTTGGAACAGAACAGAAAGAGGATAGTAGTGGAAATACTGGTGAAATCCTAATATAGTGTACAGCTTAGTTAACTTCTGTTAACATTAGAGGAAGCTGGGTGAAGGGTGTACTAGAATTCTGTTATCTTTGAGCTTTCTGTAAATCTAAAATTATTTCAAAATAAGAAGTTTGACTTCATCAAGATTAGAAACTTCCATACATCAAATGATACTATTCAGAAAAGTGAAAAGACAATCCACATAAAATGAAGAACATATTTCCAAGTCATATATCTGATAAGGGATTAACACCTAGAATATATAAAGAGCTCCTACAACAGCAACAGAAAACCCAATTCAAAAATAGACAACAGACTTGCATAGGCATTTCTCCAAAGAATATATACAAACGACCAATAAGCACATGAAAAGATGGAGAATGACAGGTGTTGGTGAGGATGTGGAGAAATTGGAACCTTTGTGTGTTTCTGATGGGAATGTAAACTGGTGCAGCCGCTGTGGAACACAGTTTGGCAGTTCTCAAAAAATTAAATAGAGAGTTACCATGTGATCCAGCAATTCCACTCTCGGATATATACCCAAAGAATTGGAAGCAGGGACTCAGACAGATACTTGTACACCCGCGTTCGTAGCAGCGTTATTCACAATAACCCAAACAACCAGGAGGTGGAAACAATGCAGGTGTCCATTAACAGATGAAGGGATAAACAAAATGTGTATACCAGCCCTGGCCGGGGTGGCTTGGTTGGTTGAAGCATTGTCCCGTACAACCGGAAGGTGGCAGGTTTAATTCCTGGTCAGGGCACATACCCAGGTTTTGGGTTCGATCCCCAGTCAGGCCACATACTAAAAGAAATGGACCAATGTTTCTCACATCCATGTTTCTCTCTCTCCCTCCCCCCCTCCTCTCTAAAATCAATTTGTAAAGATACATATCCTTGGGTAAGGATTTTTTTTAAGCCTTACCTGAGGATCTTTTTCCATTGATCTTTAGAGAGAGTGTGGAAGGGAGGGAGAGAGAAGGGAGAGAGAGAGAGAGAGAGAGAACCATCGTGAGAGACATATCGACTGGTTGCCTTCCACACTCGCCCCGACTGGGCTGGGGACCGAGCCTGCAAACAAGGTACATGCCCTTGACTGGGAATCAAACCCACGACCCTTCAGTCTGCTGGCCAACACTCTAACCACTGAGCAACCGGTCAGGACTCAGTGGGGATTTAAAAAAAAATTAATGTGATATATACCATACATACATATTCAGCCATAGAAAGGAATGAGATTCTGATACATACATTCTACAACATGGATGAACCTTGAAAACATGCTAAGTGGAATCAAACACAAAGAGACGTATGTGATTCCACTTAAAAGAGGTACCTAGAATAGGCAAATTAATAGAGATAGAAAGTAGAATAGAGGTTGTGCAGAGAGTTATTGTTCAGTGAGCACGGAGTTTCTGTTTGGGGTGATGAAGAGGTTCTGGAAATAGTGGTGAAGATTATCCATTGTTATCAGTACACTTTGTGTCGTTTAATTGAACACATAAAAATGATTAAAATTGTACATTTTTTCTGTATATACTACCACAATAGGAATGATTTAGAAAAATACACAAAAATAACATTTAAATGTTTATTTTTTAAACGGTGTATCCAATGTGATTTAAAAATATATATATTTTATTAATTTTTACAGAGAGGAAGGGAGAGGGATAGAGAGTTAGAAACATCAATGAGAGAGAAACATTGAACAGCTGCCTCCTGCACACTCCTCACTGGGGATGTGCCCGCAACCAAGGTACATGCCCTTGACCGGAATCGAACCTGGGACCCTTCAGTCCGCAGGCCGACGCTCTATCCACTGAGCCAAACGGGCTAGGGCCCAATGTGATTTTAATTTTCATCTTTCATTATGATTGAGATGGAGCATCTTTTCAAATATAAATCGTTTATATTTCTTTACTGTGAATTCTGTTCCTATCCTTTTTCCTTTTCTTGTATCTTCCCCAGTTTGTTGTTTGTCTTCACTTGGCGTTTGATGGTTTTTGCTTCTTTCCAAGCAGACATGTTTTATTTTCATGAAGTCGGATTTAGTTATCTTTTCTTCCATGGCGGTTGGATTTGTGTCATAGTTTTCCCCATTTCAAGCTTATCAAGGAATTTGTCCCATGCTTCTACTTTTAATGTTTCATTTTTTTCCATGTAAATCATTGACCCATTTCAGCCCGGCCAGAGTGACTCGGTTGGTTGAACGTTGTCCTGTGCACCGAAAGGTTGTGGGTCCGATCACTGGTCAGAGCCTGTTTCTCTCACATCAATGTTTCTCTCTCTCCCCCTCTTCTCTCTAAGCGTGTTCTCGGGTGAGGATTAAAAAAATCAGTCAATTGTTGACCCATTTTATTTTTTAAAGATCTTTTAAACATATATAGATATAGATATAGATATAGATATATAGATATATTGATTTCAGAGAGGAAGGGGAGAGAGAAACATCAATGATGAGAGAGACTCATTGATCGGCTGCCTCCTGCACACTCCCTACTGGGTATTGCGCCTGCAACCCGGGCGTGTGCCCTTGACTGGAATTGAACCCGGGATCTTTCAGTCCACAGGCCAGTGCTCTATCCACTGAGCCACACCAGCTAGAGCAATTACCGACCCATTTTAAATGTATCCTGGTTTATATGAGTGAAGTGTAGTCAGTCATAAGATCTTGCACGTGTCCGTTAGTTAATCTTCTAGATGCAGTTATACTTGGGATCTTCCTGTTTTCTAAACAGTGGCACCCTGAATACAGGCAAGGTATTTATTTCTGCAGATTATATCCTCATATCATTGACAAGTACTGCTGATTTTACCTTCTCCTTTCCAACTTTTAATCTCTTTTCTTCATTCCTTTGTTGAGTTGTTTTAGCTAGTATCTTAGAACAATGTTACTAATAGACATGCTAGTGTTGTTCCTGACCAGGATTGGGCTCCTGCTGGTGGTAGTGTATATGGTGTCTGTTTTTCCTTGCTTGTTTTTTTAATATATTTTTATTGATTTCAGAGAGGGAGAGAGAGAGAGAAACATCAATAATGAGAATCATTGACCGGCTGCCTCCTGCACACCCCCTAGTGGGGATTGAGCCTGCAATCCGGGCATGTGCCCTTGACCAGAATCGAACCTGGGACCCTTCAGTCCACAGGCTGATGCTCTATCCACTGAGCAAAACCAGCTAGGGCTGTATTTCTTTGTTTTAAGTAAACATATATTCGTTGCTTTTAGAATACTTTTTAAATCAAAAAAATAAAATATTGGGCACCTGCTGAGTACTATGCACTAAGCTAAGCTTTGGAGACTAGGGCAGTAAACCAAATGGGTATGATTCTTTCATTTCCCAGAACTCAATCTAGTTTACTTTTTCTTTTCTTTTCTTTCTTTCTTTCTTTTTTTTTTTTTTTTTTTTGAGGAGGGCACTTAAAAATTTATTTTTATTGATTTCAGAGAGAAAGGGAGAGGGAGAGAGGGACAGAAACATCAATGATGAGAATCATTGATTGACTGCCTCCTGCACGCCCCCCACTAGGGATCGAGCCTGCAACCCAGGCATGTGCCCTGACGGGGAATTGAACCGTGACCTCCTGGTTTGTGGGTTGACATCAACCACTGAGCCACGCTGGCTGGGCCAGTCTAATACTTTTTTTTTAAGTCATTGAAGAAATGCACATTAAGTCAACTTTGCAATAATGACTTTACAGTTATTGCAGTGGGAGTTTAAACGAAACAGCTGCTAGTGCTGGCAAGGTGACTGAGACAGGCAGGGCGCAAAATGCAAGGTGAGGCAGAGATAGAGAGGGAGGTTGGCAGGAACCTTCGCCTGCAGGACTCTGCAGACCTTGTAGGGCCTTGGTGAGCATTTTGGTGTTTTATCCTGAGAGTAAGAGGGAGACACTGAAGGGAGTGATAGGACTGGGCTCAGTTGGCTTTGCCTTGTAGAGCACTCCCTCACGTTTGGGGTGTAGAGAGTGAACTGGGCTGGAGTCCTGGGTGGAGGTCAGGACTCCACACCCGCAGCCCAGGGGAGGAAGACAGCATGGAATGGAGAGGCGAGGGAGGGAAGGAGAGGAGTGGATTGTGTTGGTGAGAGAGGTGGGAGCCCGCTCGCCCCGCGGGGTCCGGATTTAGGGACCCCTGTCGGGGGTTGGGGCTGAGGGTCTACAAAGAGTGAGTAGGTCGGGCTCAGCTTCACCTAGTGCACGTTTCAGAAAGGACTGCCCTGTGACCCCTCCCACTTGCCTTCCCCCAGGGGTGGTCGTGGGGACAGGACTGGCCGCTATGGAGCCACCGACCGTTCCCAGGACGACAGTGGGGAGAACCGCAGCCGGGACCATGACTACCGAGACATGGACTACCGCTCGTACCCCCGCGAGTATGGCAGCCAGGAGGGCAAGCACGACTATGATGACTCCTCCGAGGAGCAGAGTGCAGAGGTGAGGGCGGCAGGGCTGGCCTGGCCAGGTGGGGGCGGAGGGTGGCTCCAGTAGGGCCTCCGTCTGACTGCAGGTAGCTTTCAGCTCCCATGCCTTTGGACTGTGCTCAGTGGCTTTGCCTCACCTGAAGGGTCTGTCCCCACTCCCCCTCGGGGGTGGGGAGGCTCCTCTCCCGAGTTGGGGCTCCCTGACTTCCATATGCTTGGCTCTGTACTTCTGGGGGCCCCTCGCCACCACCTCTCTCCCTCTTCCCCAGGACTCAGGGCCCACGGTTTGCAAGCCGTGCATGCCTGCTCCCAGCCAGTACAAGGCTCCTGAAGCGCCTCTCAGTGGCACTCGGCGTCTAGGGGCGGGAGGGCCACTGGGAAACTAGTTCTCACCACATAGAGCAGCTCTGGGATGCCAGCGTGGGCATTTCCTGTGCTGCCAGAGCCCCTAGACAGAAGGGAAGGCCCTGCTGAGGCCTGTCCTCTGTGCTTCATGTTGGTAGTCAGCCCTAGTCTGAGGAGGAAGGCACGATGCTCCCCATCAGGGAGCCTTCAGCTGAGGGGAAGAGGCAGCCTTGCCTTAGGGAAACCCCATTTGAGGGGCATTCAGGGCCCTGGTCTAAGCCAGCAGGCAGCTCCCTTACTTGGCAGGTGGGAAGGATGCTCTTGCAGCCTCAGCCCTGGAAGGGCGGAGTGTGGGCCGCTGGCCTCCCTCCGGGTGGGGGGTGTCTAATGCAGAGACCCCTATGGGAAGCAGCCCAGCTTTCCCATTTGGGGAGGGTAGCTGCGGTGGGAAGGATAGGAGTGGAGCACTGAATCATCTGGCCCTCCCGAGGGCGGGGGGTAGGGGGTGGACCCAGCCTGGCCTGCTCAGTCCTGGAAGGATGGGTTGGGCAGCATCCAAGGAGCCAGCACCCACACCCTCTTAGGAGGGGTCCTAGTGGCGACAGGCTGGGCAGGCGGAGGATCAGGGACCAGGAGGCGTGCTGTGGCCCTTGCACGTTGGCTTGGCTCTGACCAAGATCTTAAGCTCTTCCTATACCCACAGCTTGGCTACAGGGCCCAGGCGCAGGCTGGGAATCACAAGCGATGCACGGCCTTCTGTGGCACAAGGAACAACTGTGCACAGTACTAGCTGAGCTGCCTGGGGAGGAGCAGGGAGTCACAGAGGGCGGGGCTTCACGTGCCAACCTCAGACCACCTCTTCCCAGGGAGATTGAAGCAGTGTCTGGCCACCGGTCTGTGGGAGCTCCTTCCCCCGCCAACAGAGCCACCGGCTTCTCCCCACTCCCCTCCAAGGCAGCCCCCAGAGTCCTCACGTCACGGGGAGGATGACTAACAGGGCCTCCCCTACCCCCCTGCCTGCCCCAGGCCTTTAGCCGGAGCCCGCCCAGCCCTGGCTTTCAGAGCCTGCCTGCCTCAGAGAGCCAGTGGCCAGCCCCCAGGCCCACCCCAGACTGACTACGCGTCTGGTGTCTGTCATCTTATTCTGTTGGCCAGGATTCCTACGAGGCCTCCCCGGGCTCCGAGACTCAGCGTAGGCGGCGGCGGCGGCACAGGCACAGCCCCACTGGCCCGCCGGGCTTCCCCCGAGACGGCGACTATCGGGACCAGGACTATCGCACGGAGCAAGGGGAGGAGGAGGAGGAGGAGGATGAGGAGGAGGAGGAGGAGAAGGCCAGTAACATCGTCATGCTGAGGATGCTGCCACAGGCAGCCACTGAGGATGACGTACGTGCCCCCCCACGGCCCCGGGCAGGTGGCAGAGCAGGAGGCCAGGCTGGGTTTCCTCCTCCAGGGCCCTCAACTTCTCCCTCACCCTGCCCTCAGCACCTTCACCCCTTCTCCCCACCGGCTCCCGGCTCCCCGCACTGACCTGGCCTCGGACAGGCCTTGTCTCCTGGTCTGGAAGGAGGAGCGGAGTGGCGGATAGATTGGATGCGGGAGGGAGCAGAGCATTCCTCCCGCACATGCCCCTGGTCCTTCGTCCATTCTGCGTATGTGGGTCGAGGGCCAGACGTTGGCCAGGCCCAATGCCAGGCCAAATGCCGGGTATTGCTGGTGGTAGAGGTGATGCTGGTGGAAAGGGTCCCCATGGAATTTTCTGAGGTTTTCTTCTCACCCCTCCCCCTGCCCTCTTTTGTCACCTGCATCAGATCCCCTCACTGGCCTGGCCACAAAGCCTGGGGTCTTTTCTTTTCTTTTCTTTTCTTTTCTTTTCTTTTTTTTTAATCCTCATGCTTAGAGAGAGGAAGGGGGAGAGAGACAGGGACAGAGAAACAGAGGGAGGAGAAAGAATGCTCAGAGAGGAAGGGGGAGAGAAAGAGAGAAGCATCGATCAGTTGCCTTCTGTAAATGCCCCAACTGGGGATCGAACCCACAACCTGGGTGTGCGCCCTGACGGGAATCGAACCATGCACAGGACGATGCTCCAACCAACTGAGCCACTCCAGCCAGACAAGCCTTGGGTTTTTTCTTTGACTTCCTTCCTCCGCTGCTAACAGTCTCTCCACACTGTGTTCCCTTCCATCTTCCTCCCTTTTCTCCTGCTCCTTCTCCTGGAGACTTCCCCTAAGGAGCCCCAGTAAAACCCTGAGAGGGCCCCTAGAATAGCCTCCTTGCTTCTCCTCCTCCTCCCTGCCACCCCCCTTCCCTGTGAATTCTCTGCTCAGCTCTCCTCTGAGATCTGCCAGCCGCCCTCCAGTCTGACCCGACTGGCCCATTTCTGGTCAGACAGTACTGAGTGCTGGCCTCTCTTGAGGATTTCTGACTTAATCCTCACAGCCACCCCGCGGAGAAGGTACTCCTTGTCTTTCCATTCTCTGGATGAGGAAGCCAAGCCCCCAGCAGTGAAGTGACTTGTCCCAAGTCCCAGCCAGTGAGTGGC
Source organism: Myotis nattereri (assembly GCF_964212035.1). Classification (NCBI taxonomy): domain Eukaryota; kingdom Metazoa; phylum Chordata; class Mammalia; order Chiroptera; family Vespertilionidae; genus Myotis; species Myotis nattereri. The sequence goes on along the minus strand of NC_138078.1, from coordinate 148,846,845 downwards.
AGGGCAGAGTTGGGTCTGAAACTGAGCAGGTGGACCCCAGAGCCCTAATTCTTGCTGTGTCCTGAGCCCTTCCTGAGTGTTTGTGGTCCTGATAACCTCCTGTGTGTGTGTCCTTTTTCATCCTCCTACGTGTGCGTGTATGCGTGTTTAATCTCCTTTCTGTTGTTTAACCTGATAAGGGAACCGAGGCCCATAGGCGTTCAGGCTTCTGCCAGCGCCACCACTGGCCTAGAGACCCTGCTGCACCTGGGCCAGATCCTGAACTGCCTCTGCAGCTTCCCTCCGGCTGACTTCATCCAAACCACACCTTTTTGTCTCTGCCCCAGGTTTTGCTCCACTCAGGTTCTAGGAGCAAACATGGCTTGGCGTTGGCTCAGACCCCAGTCCTTCCTGGTTTCGTATGTGTGTCAGGTCTCTTGATGCAAGCAGAGGGCAGCCCCTTAGCCAAGGGCCAGAATTGCATCCCAGCTTTCCTCGCTTTGTGGCTGCACCAAGCCTCTGGTCAGGCCGCCCCCGCCTACCATTCTCCATGGCCAGGCTCGCTTGCTCTCATATCATTCTCTGCCCCAAGGCTCATCATGCTGCCATGCTTCACCTTGCGCCAGGCCCAGTTCTGCAATTGACTCTCCAAGTCCGGGGCCGAACGCTGAGACTGGGTACTGGTGTGGGTCTGGGGCTCTGGTCATTTGGGGGAAAGCCCTGAGAGGAAGAGGAGACGGTGTGTGTGCGCGCATAACCGATGGCCCCTCGGGGCCTGGAGGCCTCCAGCCGGCCTCAGCTACCCAGCAGCCCCCTGTGCTGAGCCGGCCCCAATCTGTATCTCCCCTTACAGATCCGTGGCCAGCTGCAGTCCCATGGCATCCAAGCGCGCGAGGTCCGGCTGATGAGGAACAAATCCTCAGGTGAGCTTTCGTTCCAGTGCCTCCCCCTGCTGCTGGCCAGCCTCTGCCACCAGTCTCCTCCTGCCTCTGCCTCCTCCGCACCCTCCCTCCCCTGCCTTCCTACCACAGCTGGGGATGGGCAGCTTGGGGTCCCCCTCTTGTTCTCTCCCCTTCGTCCCGCTCTCCTCACAGCTCTGGCCAGCAGTCTCTTTGGAGGGGCTGTTGGGGAGGAGGTGCAGCTCTGAGCCGAGCTGAGCGCTCCCCAGGGGCAGGGCCAGGGCCAGGCTCCGGGGAACCTCCTCTCTGGGACTCTGAGTATCTGAGATGGTAACCACCTCCCAATATACCCCCTCCCCTCTCCGTTTTTCTCCTTTCCCTGCCCTCACTCTCCCCCCCCCCCAACATTTTTCTGGTAATGGTCTCTGACCAGAAAGTAGGTCCGGCATGGCCCCACCCATGTATCCCAGGAGGGGAGGCAGGGGATGGCTCTCACCCCAGGGCTCATCCCAAGGAGCAGCCAGAATTTCTGGCCCACCTGTCCCCTCCCTCCCTCTTGCAGGCTGCTTGGAGCTGGCCTGAGGGTAGTAGGGGGTTTTGGGGGGAGCTGTCTCTACAGGATCTCTGGCCCAGGCTCCCCAAGGCAGGCACAGTGGGGCCTCACTCTGCCTGGGCTTCTCTCTCCATCTCAGTCTCTCTCCTCCCCATGCCTTCATATCTCTATCTATCATCTATCTATCTATCATCTATCTGTCTGTCTGTCTGTCTATCTATCTATCTCACTATGTCTCTCTCTCTCTCTGTATCTCTCTCTCTCTCTCTCTCTCTCTCTCTCTCTCTCTCTCTCTCTCTCTCTCTCTCCATACCATTCCATCCTCCTGTGCATCCTAACAGTTCTTCTTTTGGAGATAAAGCATGCACCCCTCAAGCCCCGCCACATCTCCACCCTCCCTGTGTATGCCTCTGAAGGTACAGCTGCTTCCTGCAGACTCAAGGCCCGGGTTCCTTTCCTAGCCCTGGCCAGGCCTGGAGTCTCCCTTGATAGCCTGCAGGTCTTGCTCTACTTCACCCTGGCCCAGCCACGTGCTATTAAGATTCTGGTCTCTGCCCACAGTAGTGCCCCAGGTGCAGCCTCCTCTGGCCCTGGGCACATCTCCCAGATACCCACTGATTCTTCAAGGCCTGCCTGGCCGATCCCGGCCCCCGTTCTCCTGCTGTCTAGGAGGACCTGGGCAGTGGGCGGCTATACTCTTCCCACTGGGCCCACCTCCCATGTACTGTGGTAAGGCTGAGGTGACATTACCTCCCTAACCTTCCAGGTTCCTGATGGGCCTGGATCCTTCCTAGCCTCACCGAGCAGCTCGACCCAACTTTCCTTTGGCTGCTTTGTTTCAACACCTATTACAGGGCCCCTCCTGGGCTCCCCTGGCCTTGTGCTGGGACCTGCCCATCTGTCATTGATTCTGGCCCATGTGGAGCCAGCAGCCTGCCCACCTGCCCTCCTTCCTTCTCTGGAGACAGATCTCTACTCGTACCCTTTCCCTCCCAGCTCCTTCTCTCCGTCTCTGTCACCCCGGGCTGGCCTGAGCCCCACTTCTGTCTTTCTTCCCAGCTGGCGTGTGTATATCTTTTCCCACCCACCCTCCTCTCTCTGGCTGTTTTCCTTCCTCCTCCTCTCCTCTCTCCTGCTCCTCCCAGTCATCTACCTGGCCTCCCACCCCATGGTCTTTCTCTCTGATTGTTTCTTTCTCTTCCTTTCTTCCTTTCTCCTCTCCCCCTTCCCTCTCTGCCCCCATCCTCTCCCCTCGGGTCCCGCCCCCGGGAACGCCGTGTGTCCAAAGCTGTTGACTAACCCACTGCGTCTGTATCTGAATGCTGTCTCCAGGTCAGAGCCGGGGCTTCGCCTTCGTCGAGTTTAGTCACTTGCAGGACGCTACACGATGGATGGAAGCCAATCAGGTTGCTTTGCCGCACTTGAACCCCCCCCCCAAACAAATACTACTTTGTAATCGAGCGCTCCCCATCGCCTGATTCTTATGGACACAGTTCCCTGCCCTGTGGCCCTGTGTCCCATTCCCCCATCCCCTCTCTCTCCCCCTTCCTGACCCTCAATATCTCCTCTTTCCATCTCTCGCTACCCACTGGGCAGCCCATCAAGAGCCCACAGTCACCACCTGCCCCTCCCCTGCCAGGCACCAGCTCTGCCCCTCCACCTCTCCGGGAAGAGCTTTCAGAGAAAAGTCTAGAAGGAAGGGCCTTCCACCAAGGTTCCCACGCCCAGGGGGACTGTCCTGTTCTGGGGTTAGGCAGAGCCAGTACTTCGTTCCACTCTCAGGCATGGCTGGATCCAGCCACGGGGGAATGTAGCCGTTGGCACAGTCATTAGCAAGTCCCGTCTTACCAGCTCTCCCCACATGTGAGTTCAGCCCTTTGATTCCTACACAAGAGGCCAGCATTGGTCTGTTGATGTAAAGTACCAGTCAAGTGTGTTAGTTTTATTCCCTAGGACTCACCTGCGGCCCCAGTCCTCCCATTGCACCTACCTGCACAGGAGTCCCCACCGGCCCTCTGCTGGGGAGCCTGCTCTCCCGGAGTGGCACGGGCTGCTCCCCCAGCAGCTTTGGGACCTTGAGAGACCCAAGGATCTGCTTGCCCACCCAGAGCCTGGCTCCCTGGTGTGTGGCACTGACACTGGCGGGAAGCATCGGGGGCAGGTGTGTCGGAAGAGGGCTCAGCAGGGCCGCCCCTGGGACCATCTCTGCCGGTCCCTAGGCTGATGCCGGTCCCTAGGCTGATGCCGGTCCCTAGGCTAGTGCCGGACCCAGCCAGCCACGGGGAGACAGCCTCCCAGCAGGAACTTCCATCTTTTCAATATGGCTCTTTCTTTCTCCCCTTCTCCAGCACTAGTGCGCGTGTACTCTCTCTCTCTCTCTCTCTGTCTTTCTCTCCCCTCCTCTCCCTCCCTTCCCGCCCCCCCCTCATCCCCAGTGTAGCCTGTGTAGTGCTGGCCCTGAGTGTGGCCTGGCAGTGTCAGGGCCGAGTGGGGGTTTCCCCACTGTCAGGCAAGCGTCGCTCAGCCGAGCCCTGTGTGCCCGGTTGGCTTGTGTTCACGTGTGCGTGCGCGCGTGCCCTGCAAAGGCAGCAAACAGCTGCGCCCCAGGGCTGTGGCGCTTTCCCTCCCTCCTTCCCTTCCTTCTTCCCTCGTCAGTTCTCCGACCTCCCTCCGTTCCCTGTCCCTCATCCATCCAGCTGAAGGGCTCGCTCACTCTCTTCTCCTGTGCTGAAGCGGTGCTGGGGCACTGCTGCCTGCGCCTCACTCGGCTCTGCTTCTTCCTGCAGCACTCGCTCAGCATCCTGGGCCAGAAGGTGTCCATGCACTACAGCGACCCCAAGCCCAAGATCAATGAGGACTGGCTGTGTAACAAGGTACAGGGGCGGTGGGCAGGGGCGGCCACGGACTGAAACAGCAGCAGCCGTGGAGGCAACATCTCTGTCCCCCTGGGACCTCTGAGGGCTGGCTCAGCTCCAGTGGCCACAGTTCCTTGCCACTCACCCACCCACCCGTGTGTACTGAGCTTTTACTCGGTGCCAGGCTCTGCCCTCATGAAGCGTGTTCGTGCTGGAAGTCCCAGTATATGGTCAACAAATACTTATGTAAACGATGAATTAGTGATAGTGGAGGCATGACATGGTGTGTAAGATGCGGACCTCAGACCAGACTGGCTGGAATGAGACTCTCCCAGCTCCACCTGGATTCTGATCATCGCCCTTTCCCTCTCTCTACCTCGCTTTCCCATCTCTAGCATGCGAATAGTAATGAGACATGGCCCCAAAGGTGCTTGGGCGGATTAAAATGTGATGAGAAGGTCACACTTGGAACAGCTGCTGGCCCACAGGTAGCACCGTTTGCCGTCAGCCGTTATTCTGAAGGAAGGCACAGGGTGTTCGAGAGTCCATGTTAGGTGACCTGACCTGAAAGGCCACTGTGACAGAGCCATGTCCACCTGAGACTGGGGGCTCTGGCTGTAGGCTTTTGTGGTTCTAGTCCCGGAGAGGAAGCTGAGGTTCCAGAGAGGTGGCACTGGGTGAGCCCTGAGCCATGACTTGCTCCTGATTACAGGGGCCATGGGTGCAGGTCTCGCCCGGGGCCAGCCTCACAAGCAGCCCTAAGCTGTAGCCCCACCCCCCACAGCTGGGTGGCAGTCCTGAGACTGGAGGGGAGGGCAGAAGGCTTGGGGAGTCCCCGGCCCTCTCCTCAAGATGAATTCTGCCTAGGAATGGGGTTAGGCTTTTGTGTTAAAAAAAATAATAATGATGCCAGAAGGCAGGTGTCTACTGTCAGAGAGGTAGGGACAAAGCAACAGTGGAACTCCATCTCCCCCTATATTTTCACACTCCTCGAGACCAGGGAATTCTCTCCTTTCCCTTTTTCACCCCCCACATCTTGTTGGTCATAGGGTCCTGTCACTGCCATTATAGAAATACCCTCCCACCCTGGCCGGTTTGGCTCAGTGGCTAGAGCGTTGGCCTGCAGACTGAAGGGTCCCGGGTTTGATTCCGGTCAAGGGCACGCTGCAGGCTCCTCCCTGACCTGGGCTCTGGTCAGGGCGCATGCAGGAGGAAACCAATCAAAGTGTGCCCCTCACATTGATGTTTCTCTCTGTCTCTCCCTCTCTCTTCCACTCTCCCTAAAAATCAATGGAAAAATGTCCTCAGGTGAGGATTAAAAAAAAAAAGAAAGAAAGAAAAAAAGAGATGCCCTCCCTGCTATTCCCACAGCACAGGCCAGTCCTCCCCTCCCCCAGACAGTCACCATGGCCCCTCTCTGGTATGCTGGTGTCTTTCCTACCTTCTCACCTGTAACATTCCTCAGAACCACCTGCCCCTGACCTTCTCTGCTTAAAACCCCCATAACTCTGAACTTCAGTGGCACCATCCTCCATAACCTAGCATCACCTTTCCTCCCCAGCCTTGGCTTTTGCCTGTCTCCTCACCGTCCTTCACCAGCTACAGCAAACCTCTGGTTTCCCCGCAAACCCACACCAAACCAGACACCCTGCTGACCTGCCCAAGCCGAGTGAGCGGTGCCCCTCAGGGCCCTGCTGGTGCCCGGACCCACACACTCACCTGCCCCTCTGTGCTCTTGGTAGGCCCTGAGGGCAGAGGCCACATCCTGGGCATGCAGGGCAGAGCCTGGCACAAGAGTGGTGCTCAGTACCTGACCTTGGAGCAGAGAAGTGTGGCAGCTGGGGGGGGGGGGGTCTCCAGAGGCAGATTTCTCCAGAGCAGCAGGACCCAACCTAGTCCTTGAGATAAAGAAAGGATGGAAATCTGGTAAGAGAGGGACTCCTGGCTTTTAGGGAGAGAAACATCGGAGGTTTCTGAACAGGGAAGCAAGTTTGGGGAAGAGGAACCTACTAAAGCAGTGGTTGGCAAACTGCGGCTCGCGAGCCACATGCGGCTCTCGAGCCACATGCGACTCTTTGGCCCCTTGAGTGTGGCCCTTCCACAAAATACCATGTGCGGGCGCGCACGTACAGTGCGATTGAAACTTCGTGGCCCATGCGCAGAAGTCGGTATTTTGTGGAAGAGCTACACTCAAGGGGCCAAAGAGCCGCATGTGGCTCGCGAGCCGCAGTTTGCCTACCATTGTACTAAAGGAATGGTCCTGGGAGTTGGTACCTCGGAGGAGGCAGCAGTTTCCTGGGTGGTAAAATTGTCGATTCCTGAGCTGGATTGGCACTAGGGACAGATTTGAGACCGTGTAAAGGGGAGATTCAGAGGCCTGAGAATGACAGCCAGAGCCCCCTGCCTCCTGCTTCTGGAGCCTCCCTTTACCGGGGGCGGGCCAGGGTTCCCTGGGGGACCTATGGATCCAGGTTTGGAGGGCATAACGGGAAGCCTCCCCCCCCCCACCCCACTCTGACGGCCTGGCCTGTGCCTCACAGTGTGGCGTCCAGAACTTCAAACGCCGTGAGAAGTGCTTCAAGTGCGGTGTGCCCAAGTCAGGTGAGGCCTCACACCTCCCCGCTCCCAGGATGCTGGTGGGAGAGGGCAAAGGGTGGCCAGCCTTGGAGTCTCGCCTTTGTCACTACCCTGTCTCCTGCCTCCCCTGACAGAGGCAGAGCAGAAGCTGCCGCTGGGTGCCAGGCTGGATCAGCAGACGCTGCCGCTGGGTGGACGGGAGCTGAGCCAAGGCCTGCTCCCCTTGCCGCAGCCCTACCAGGCCCAGGGAGTGCTGGCCTCCCAGTCCCTGTCCCAGGGCTCAGAGCCAAGCTCCGAGAACGCCAACGACAGTGAGTCAGTTGTTTGTTCCTTCTTCCTCCCTGCCCTCAGGTGTCTGGGCTGCGCTGTCCAAGGCCAGAGAGATGCTGACCAGGACTTACTAGTCGTCCTCCCAGGGGTCTCCAGCTAGTGGGGAGATAGGCAGGTGATGGGGGGAGAGCAGGGGAGGAGCATGGCCTGACTCGACTTTGGGGGTGTGTTGGGAGTTCTCGGCAGGTGAGCGACTGAGCTGGGACTTGGAACTGACAGGCATAGTTTGTCCAGGAGGAAGAAGTGAGAGGGAGCAGCAGGTGCAAAAATGTGGAGGCCAGAGGAGAGGGTGCAGTGGGAGCCTGCAAAGGGGAGGGCTGGAGCAGAGAATCAAGGGCGCCCCCTCATGCTGGGCCCCTTCCCGCAGCCATCATTTTGCGCAACCTGAACCCACACAGCACCATGGACTCCATCCTGGGGGCCCTGGCACCCTACGCAGTGCTATCCTCCTCCAACGTCCGAGTCATCAAGGACAAGCAGACGCAACTGAACCGCGGCTTCGCCTTCATCCAGCTCTCCACCATCGTGGTGAGGGCGGCACAGGGGGGGCCGGGCAGCCAGTGTCCCGGCCCCCCGGGGTGGGGAGGGGGGACCCTGACCCCAGCCCCCACCGCGGCCCCATGGCTGGCAATGGGGCAATGGAGCCGGGGACCTCCCCGGGCCTGACCCTTCTGCCCCTGCCTCCCCTCCTTCCCCTAGGAGGCAGCTCAGCTGCTACAGATCCTGCAGGCCCTGCACCCGCCGCTCACCATCGATGGCAAGACCATCAACGTTGAGTTTGCAAAGGGTTCTAAGAGGTCAGGGTCCCACCTGTGTCCCTTCCCAGTTTGTCCCCCAGCTGGGGGCCCCCCATCTCACTCCCAGTGTCTGACATCCTCCCCAGGGACATGGCCTCCAACGAAGGCAGCCGCATCAATGCTGCCTCTGTGGCCAGCACTGCCATTGCTGCGGCCCAGTGGGCCATCTCACAGGTACTCAAAGACTCTTCTCCGCCCCGGCATCTGGATAGATGGCCACCGCGACCCTCTCGCACCCTCTCTGCCATCAGGAGGGCTGGCTTGCTATTTTGGCTTTCCGCGGACCCAAAACCCTCTCACAGTGGCTGCCGTGGGCTCTAAAGCCTCACTCTCTCCTCCTCACCTCCCAGGCTTTCATTTTCCATGCCGCTGTGGCTGCTTTTCTCTCCTGTGTGGCGGCTATTGTATCGTCCTGAATTATTACAACTTTCTCTAATAAAAAGGAATTGATAAGGGGCTAGAGGAAAATTGGGAGCTGAGACTAAAGAAGGGGAGTATATGATACTTTCCTTGATCTGATGCCCAGCACATGTACCACACAACAGACGTACCAGCGCCAGCCCCGGGAGCGTTTGGCATGCATCTTTGTTCCTGTCTTGTTTCTGCTGCCTCCCTGTTCCGCTGTTCCCGGCAGCCCTCTCACCTCACTTGTCTGAGGGCCGCATGCTTTCTGTCGGCAGACACTAGCCTCAGCTGTGGGCAGCCGCTTCTTAGCAGGTTATTCCCCCCTGTCTCCCCTCCTTTGCTAATGAGCCCCTCCCACCTGCCCCTCAGGCCTCCCAGGGTGGGGAGGGTGCCTGGGCCACCACTGAGGAATCATCAGTCGACTACAGCTACTATCAACAGGATGAGGGCTATGGCGGCAGCCAGGGCACAGAGTCCTCCCTCTATGCCCATGGCTACCTCAAGAGCGCCAAGGGCCCTGGCATGACTGGAACCAAAGGGGACCCAGCTGGAGCAGGTGAGCCCCAGCGTCTCTCCTCAATCCCACGTGGGGGCCGGCAGGCACGGGGTCCCGGGCCCCGCCATTCACAGATGCGTTCCTCCCTGTTCCTCTTTCCAGGTGCCGAGGCCTCCCTAGACCCGGGGGCAGACTCTGTGTCGCTGCAGGCTTTCTCCCGCGCCCAAGCTGGTGCCACCCCTGGCATCTACCAGCAGTCGGCAGCCGAGGCCAGCGGCAGCCAGAGCGCTGCTGCCAACAGCCAGGTGAGGGAGCTGGAGGGAGACCCCGAGGGGGTGGGCGCCGTGGGCACGAGCAGACACTGAGCCCTGTTCCCTTGTGTGGCCCCGTGAGCAGTCATACACCATCATGTCGCCTGCTGTGCTCAAATCTGAGCTCCAGAGCCCCACCCATCCCAGCTCTGCCCTGCCACCAGCCACCAGCCCCACTGCCCAGGAGTCCTACAGCCAGTACCGTGAGTAGCCCGGCCTGTGGGTGGGCGGTGGGGAGTTCTTCACAAGGCAGGGAGGGGTTTGACTCCCCCTTACCATCCCCAGCTGTTCCTGACGTCTCCACCTACCAGTACGATGAGACATCCGGCTACTACTATGATCCTCAGACTGGCCTCTACTACGATCCCAACTCCCAGGTGATGGGGCGGCTCAGGGAGCGAGCGGGTGGGATCTGCATTTCCCTTCTTGAGTTCCTCCCTTATGCCCCTTCCCCCTCCTCCCCCGCAGTATTACTACAATGCTCAGAGCCAGCAGTACCTGTACTGGGATGGGGAGAGGCGGACCTACGTTCCTGCCCTGGAGCAGTCAGCCGACGGGCATAAGGAGACAGGGGCGCCTTCCAAGGAGGGCAAAGAGAAGAAGGAGAAGCACAAGACCAAGACGGCCCAGCAGGTGAGCACCCAGGCCCGGCAGTCACTGCTGGCTGTTCATGTCTTCCAACGACTGCCTCTCTGTCCCGTTACCCCCGCTGCTGAGGGAACATGCGTACGTGGGCAGGGATTTTGCTCCAGGGATAGATACCAGGCCCTGATCTAGCTCTGTTCTTTGCTATGTGACCTTTAGCCAGGGCAGTCTCCTCAGTACGGGACAGGGCCTCACACCTCCCTGAGGTGGTCAGTGCTGTCCACGTGAGCTTTGTCAGCTTTCCTGACCCCCAGTGGGAAGCCTCACGCTGCTGGTGGGAGTGTAGGCCGGTGTGGGCCTGCATACACCTTTGGGATCACCCCACCTCACACTATGGGTTGTCCGTGTCTGCATGTAGATATGTTCCAGAGAACTCAGGCCCAGCAGGGGGTGGGTAGGAACCAGCCACTGCAGTGTTCTGTGTCTGGGCAGTTGGCAGGAACCTCAATGTCCATGTGTATAGGGAGAGTATGACAGTCTGAGTGCAGCCCTTAAAAGCAAGAAATCGGCAATCTGGTCAGTTCTAAAAGTGGTGTTGTGCGTGGGGGGAAATCAGTATAATATGGGATGTGGCAAAAGATCAGATGTAAATAAAAATTATAGACAGAGAAATCCACCCTGTGCATTTTAGAATGGTGAAACGAAAAAACACAGGGAACATCATAATGCGGGTGTCTGTCAGGAGAATGGGGGCACAGCTGGAGAGGGGTTTGCTGACCATCGATGACAGTATGACAAGAAATGGGAGCTTTCCCCACTTCCCGTCTCACCTGCTTGAGGTGCAGGGCAGGGTGGGGCGGGCTGCTGCAGGGCCAGTGGACAGTGAATGAAGCTGGGTTTCTGAGCGCCTCACCGCCCCCCCACCCCCCACCCCTAGATCGCCAAGGACATGGAGCGCTGGGCCCGCAGTCTCAACAAGCAGAAAGAAAACTTCAAAAACAGCTTCCAGCCTATCAGCTCCCTGCGGGACGATGAGAGGCGGGAGTCAGCCACCGCAGATGCGGGATATGCCATCCTGGAGAAGAAGGTATGGTGTGGCCGCCCATCCACACCCCTTGCCCCATCTTATCATCCTGCCGGTCCCTGTGGAGTCCCTGAACTTGTGTCCTTCCACCTCAGGGAGCACTCGCTGAGAGGCAGCACACCAGCATGGATCTCCCGAAACTGGCCAGCGACGACCGCCCAGTGAGTGCCCAGGCCAGAAAGAGGGGTCAGGTGCCTCTGACCTTGCCAGGCCTGACCTCCTGTGCCCTCCTGCCTTCTACAGAGCCCACCCCGAGGGTTGGTGGCCGCCTACAGCGGGGAGAGTGACAGTGAGGAGGAGCAGGAGCGAGGGGGCCCGGAGCGGGAAGAGAAGCTCACAGACTGGCAGAAGCTGGCCTGCCTGCTCTGCAGGCGCCAGTTCCCCAGCAAGGAGGCGCTCATCCGGCACCAGCAGCTCTCCGGGCTCCACAAGGTGACAGAGGGAGGTGTGGCAGGGAACCTTGGTCCGGCCCGGCCCGGCCCAACCCGGCCCAGCCGCTTCACTCCTCCTGTCCTCTTGTAGCAAAACCTTGAGATTCACCGGCGAGCGCACCTGTCAGAAAATGAACTAGAAGCACTTGAGAAGAATGACATGGAGGTGAGGTGTGACCCACTCCTAGACTCCATCCCCCCTGTCCCTTGCCATGTCCATCCCCTCGGGCAGCTGGTGCTCAAGTTCTAGCTGAGAACGGCCTGGCTGCCATCAGGTATCTCGCATCCTGTCCCTTTGAGGCTTTCTTCCGATCCCCCCATGCCGGCTGCTCACACCCACAATGTCCTGCCTGCCTAACCTGGATCCTCCTCATGGGACTCCCCATCGATGCCCATATGTCCTGCCAGTAGTGACCAGCTCCCCCATTCTCTCACACACACAAACTTTCAGCAAATGAAGTACCGGGACCGGGCAGCCGAACGCAGAGAGAAGTATGGCATCCCTGAGCCACCAGAGCCTAAGAGGAGGAAGTATGGTGGCATGTCTGCCGCCTCCGTGTGAGTGCCCAGGGCCAGGTGGGGGGCCTGGGGCCAGCAGGTCAGTCACTCACACTGTACTGCTGTCCCCTGCAGAGACTTTGAGCAGCCCACGCGGGATGGTCTGGGCAGTGACAACATCGGCAGTCGCATGCTCCAGGCCATGGGCTGGAAAGAGGGCAGTGGCCTGGGTCGCAAGAAGCAGGGTATTGTGACCCCCATTGAGGTCAGTCTCCTGTGATCCCACCCCCATCCTCCATTTCTCTCTGCTGCAGCCCCACCTGGCCCCCAACCCCCCAGTGGATGACTGTAAGCAATCTGGCACCAGTAGGCCCTGTGCCCTGACAGTCTGCCTTCCTCACACAGGCCCAGACACGGGTGCGGGGCTCTGGTTTGGGTGCCCGAGGCAGCTCCTATGGGGTCACCTCCACCGAGTCCTACAAGGAAACATTGCACAAGACAATGGTGACCCGCTTTAACGAGGCCCAGTGAGGACCTGTGAGAGCTACTTCGACATCTGCTCCTACCAGCCCGGGACGGGAAGAATGAATGTCTGCTGTTCTGAGCAGGGCTCTGCACCTGTCCACCAGCCCACTCCCCAGCCAGACAGGCCCTGACCACGTCAGACTTTGAGTTGGTGACTTGTTGGAAAACTGGGCTAGGATCAAGTTCTTTTTGTAATAAAAACTGAAAAGTCCACAGCTTGCATGTCTCTTTCTCATGTCCCAGCATTGTTCGTGGCCCACACAGACACGGGAGCATACACAAAGATAGAGAAGGGGCTGAGGTGGGTGGCAGTGATGGCATTCAGTGGGTATACATGGTAACTACCAGCTCAGTGCGGGGTGGGGCAGGCAGAACATGGGTTCTGGCCTATGGCCCAACCCACAAGATTCTGGTCACAGCCTTTCACCGTTGTCAGGGCCAGAAGGTCCTGCTGTGCTAAGAAATTCAGTATCACCAGGGCACTGGCAAGCTTGAGGTCCACCTGGGTCAGAGCCAGGATTTGGAATACCCCATCCCAGCCATGGGCAAACTACGACCCATGGGCCGGATCCTGCCCGTTTGAAATGCATAAAACGAAAAAAAAATAAAAGACCGTACCCTTTTATGTAATGATGTTTACTTTGAATTTATATTAGTTCACACAAACACTCCATCCATGCTTTTGTTCCGGCCCTCCGGTCCAGTTTAAGAACCCATTGCGGCCCTCGAGTCAAAAAGTTTGCCCACCCCTGCCCCATCCCCTGGCCTTCCCATCCTGCAGGGGAATTTGTTCTGTAATGGCAAGGAAGGCTACACTGCATTTGGCCCTCCCTGGGTCTGGGACAATGCCTTAGGGCAGCGGTTCTCAACCTGTGGGTCGCGACCCCTTTGGGGGTCGAACGACCCTTTCACAGGGGTCGCCTAAGACCATCGGAAAACACATACATAATTACATATTGTTTTTGTGATTAATCACTGTGCTTTATGTTCAATTTGTAACAATGAAATTGGGGATCACCACATGAGGAACTGTATTAAAGGGTCGTGGCATTAGGAAGGTTGAGAACCACTGCCCTAGGGCATCTCCAAGTGGATAACAATAGCAATCTGGCACCAGTAGGCCCTGTGCCCTTGAAGGGCTGATGACCCCAAGGGGTGAAGAGAGAAGCTTGGCCTGCCAATCCCAGGTCCCAGGGATCGCTACCAGGACCATTTGGATCTACCCTTGTCCCCATCCTCTCCAGGCTGTTACCATGGGGCCCCAACAAAGATTTCTCCTGTATGGCTGGCAGCAGTAAATGGCACAGCCACTCTGGGAAACTTTGGCTGTTTCATACAAAGGTAAGCATATACTTATCCTATGACTTAACAATTCCATTCCTAGATGTTTACCCCAGATAAATGCCAACATCAACAAAAGGACTTGTTATATGTGTATTCATAGCAGCTGTATTCGTAATAGCCCAGGACTGGTAACCCAAACATGCAACAAGAGGAGAATGGATAAATTATGGTCTATTCATATAATGGAATACAACTCAGCAATAAAAAGTGCCGGGGTCCAACCCCAGCAGGTCCAGGGGTTCCCAAAGGTGTGGACGGAGTCGGCGAAGAAGGAATGACATCGAGACAGCGTTCAGTTGATCAGCAGCCTAGCCAGGATCTCCAGCCAAGTTCTGGTCTGGATCTCCAGAGAGGTTCTACTTAGGATCTCCAGCCAGGTTCTGTAGCCATGTTCCCTCGCTAGGTTCTCCAGCCAGGTTCTGTCCTGGTTCTCCAGCCAGGTTCAGTCACCAGGTTCTAGTCAGGTTCTCTTGACAATTTCTGTAGTCAGGTTCAGTCCAGGATCTTTTGCCATGTTCTCTCGCTAGGTTCTGTCTCTAGGTTCTGAGGCCAGTTTCTGTCCAGGATCTTTTGCCATGTTCTCTCCAGCGAAGTTCTTCTGTCTCTAGAGAACGTTCTGTGTAGGTTCTGTGCCAATTTCTGTCTCTCTCTGTCTCTTGCTGTCTTGTTACATCTGTATTTATACGAGTTGATTCCAATCCTATCAATCTCTATTCCAAAGGTTAGGGCGTTTCTTATCTCCATTCCAGGGAGTAAAGATTATGTAGCTTAAGCATGATTATTCGTAGTTAAAGTGATTAATTACCCGCCTGGCACTTAGTTAAGGGATTTTATTCCCTCCCTAACTTCAGGGGAAAATCCCTACTTGGGGAAACAACCTTTCTCAGAGAGGCGACCTTGGTTAAAACACATAGTGCCAAGAAGGTGAGCAAACATATTAAGAACAGTATGCCATATATGCCAGGTCCCTTGAAACAGCAAGCATGGACCGGCTCCCGGCAAAAAAGGAACAAAATATGAATACAAGCAGCATGACTGAATCTCACAAACATGTTGAGGGGAAAGGACACAAAAAGAATGTAGACTGTATGAGTCCACTTTTGAGGAATCCTCAATCAGATGGAACACATGGTGATGGCAGTCAGCATAGGATGGAGGTGGAGAGCGTGTTGTTTACTGGAAAGGATTGAAAGGTAGCTTTCTGGAATAATGAAGAGGTTCCATATCTTTTTAATTTTTTACTTTTTTAATCCTCACAGAAGATACGTTTGTATTGATTTGAGAGAGAGAGAGAGAGGGAGAGAGAAACATCAATGTGAGGGAAAACTCCCTCACATCGGTTGCCTAGTGCTCAAACCTGGGATTGGACCCTCTGCAACCTAGATATGTGCCCTGATGGGGAGTGGAACCCATAACCTTTTGGTATGCGGGAGGATACTCCAACCAACCGAGCCACTGCCCATGGCAGTTTCCATGTCTTGATTAGGGTGCTCCCTCTTCACACCTGCCATCTTACTCTGATCCCCTCATCACTTCTCTGACTGACAGTAGCCTTTTCACTGGTTTTTCTGCCTCCACCTTTCTTCTTAATTTCTTCTCTCACCACACAGAGCAGCCAGATAGTTTCTATGACGTGACTCCCCCGCTGAAAACCCCCTTTTACAGCTCTCCCATCTCTGGCTGACTTACAATGCCCTACTTGTTATGGCCTCCACCTTATATCACGGTGCTCTCCCTTCCTCACGCCTTGCCAGCTGTGGACTGTTGTGCTAGTCCTCAAACATTACAGCAACTTGCAACCTCGGGGCTTTGCACCTGATGTACCCTCTGTCCAGAATGGTTTCCCTGTCTGGGATGGTTTCCTCGTGTTACAGGGGCCTCAATTCCTCACTTTCCACATGTCACCTTCTCCCAGAGGCATCCAGTGACTACTGTACTTGGGGTACCAGGGCAGGTTTCTGAGGTCAGGGAAAGGATAAATAAGAAGGGAACGATCTGATGGAAGAGCATTCCGCTGCCCTTTCCCACGCCCCAGAGCACCGCGCCCAGAGTTCCACAGTTAGGTTTACTTTTTCCAGTAATCTGGAGCGGATGTTCACCACGTGCACCAAGCACCAGCTGGGCTGAACTACTACCCCCAGCATGCCCCGCGCTTCTGGGAAGAACCACAACTCGCAGGGGTGTTCGGGTCTGACGCGGGCCGCTGACGGCGCGGCCGCTGAGGCGGACACCCCTCTGAGCTGAGCGTCTGTGGTACGTTCCAACCGAGGCACCCGAGGCCCCGCGCTTTCGAGCTCCGCGCAAACTCTGGCTTCTCTTGGGCGACGGAGAAGCTGCCTTGATCTTCCGTTGCCCCGTGGCGTCGGCTCATCTCCAGTAGGAAGGCGAGGCTTCCGCTTGACTTAGGGGGTGAGTTAGAGCACGGTGGGTACCCCCCAGCCCGTGGACAGCATCTGAGGGAGGCGATCTCAGTTTCGGGGAACCCCCAATGGGCATGTTTGGAGGCTCCGGGCCCCGGGTGGCTATTAGGGGCAGCTGTTTGGAGAGGGATCCTAAACAAGTGATCTTCGGGGACTCGAGGTGGGTGGGATGTCGGATCTGTTTTAGGGAGTATCCCTCGGAGGCAGGATGTAGCTATCTGTCAGAGACAGGGTGTAAGAGGATGTTGGAGGAGACCTTTAGGGTCTATGTATGAGTGTTCTGAGTACTCTCTTAACGGGGCAGAATTTGGGGCACTCCCTAAGCGGGTAGGTGAAATTTGAGGTTCCTGAAGTCAAGGCTGTATTGGGGGACGGCTTGTTTCAGGGGAGGTCCTGGTGACTGTGGGAACGTTCAGGACCAACGTGGCATTGTAAGGGTATCCATGGCCTTTGTGACCTCTGGTTCTATGGTGCGGTACCCCCCGTGCTCGGGCACTCGGGGCAGAGAGACTGGAGACGTCGGGACCCACAGGCTGGTAGGGAGAGGGGCCCCCTAACCCGGACTGTGGAAGGGGTTACTGAAGCCCTAAGCTCTTCCCGAGGGGACAGGGCTCCACCGAGCCTTCATTAGCCCGGCTTTATTCATTATTCATGAGGAGGTGGGGCTGTTAGGAAGTCCATTTTTGCCTCTTTTGCACCTAGTGCGCTGGAAGTATGACTTGTGAATTATTCAAGAGGGTTGGATGAGCATGCTGAAGGGGCGTTCTTCAGTCTTTCTGGCAAACTAGAACTCATTGATAAATCGTAAAGGTGAGTAGCCCCCCGCCCCGAGTTTTCTGTAGCTTTTCTAGGGGCGTTATGCATAATTCATGAGGGGCGTGGCTTACAAGGCTTCATCTACATGATCCACTGTTAGCTTTCCCTTAGAGTCGCCAGGATTTAAACCTTTCCTCTAGGGAACGGACGAGGCCTCCCTCATACATGGTTCTTGTCTTTATAAACCCACTGATCCCAGATTATCAACAAAGGCTCCAGACTCCAATCCCATTGATCCTTGCCAGCTGTGTGATCTTTGGCAAATCTTTCTGTGAGCCTGAAAAATAGGTATAGGCAACATGATGATCAGATTAGTTTACATGCATTTAGCACTTTATTAGCTCATTAATCCCCACAACAGTCCTAGGAGGTAGCTTATTATTATCCTATTTAATAGATGAAGAAACTGGGACACCAGAAGGGTAAGTAATCTGCCTACAGTTATTGTCAGTGAGTGGCTGAGCCAGCATTCAAACCTAACCAGTCTAGTTCCAGTCTGTAATTTTAATCAAATGCTATAATCGACCCCCCCTCCCCAATTTAATGGTACTACTACTAATGTCAGTCATTTAGCACTCTGTGCCAGGCACCGTTCCAAGCCTTTTCTACATGTTTACTCATTGAATCTCTGTGACAAGGTAAGTCACTGTTCTCATTCTATGGGTGGGGAAACAGTGGCCCAGATCAGTGAACTGTCTGGCCCCAGGTCACACGGCTAGTCATTAGTGGGTAGGGATGATTTTTGTGAGGGTTTAAGAACTCTAAGAAGTTACCTTTGAGCTGAGACCTGAAGACAAGAAGGAACCAATTTCCTGATCAGTGGTACAATGCATGGAAAGGAAACACCGCAGGAACCACCATATCTATGAATGGGATCTGCTGTTATTCAACAGTGTTGGGCGCTTATTGTGTGCCCAGGGTTTATCTGGTGATTTGGTAGTCTGCCCTACCTATTTAATGGACACTGATGGCCTTAGCATTCCAGTGTCCTTCTGGGAGGGACATAACCTTTGTATTAATATATAATATTTACATTTTTATATATTATATAGTAATTTAAGCATCCTGTGCCAGCACTGCCCTGAACTCATTCTGTAATTCATATTCTCTGATTTTGATAATGCACATTGCCTTTATGAGGTGAGTACTATCCCCATTTTACAGCTGTGGAAACTGAGGCACCTGTCAAAAGCATTATGAGCCTGGATTTGATTGGACCAAGGCAGCCCTGGTTCATGTGCAGTTAATCAGCGGTGGGGAGGAGGCAAATACATTTCCCCTGGGTTTCCCCTGTGGCTCCTATCCTTGATCTTTAATTATTCATGAACAAGAAGGGGTGGTCTTATTGCCATGCTGGAGTATCCTAATCTCTACTTGCTGGGCAGGGCTGTCCATCCAGCCTCATGCATAATTCATGATAAGTGTGTGTGACCTTTCTTGACCTCCCTGAGTTTCCAGGTTAAGCTGCTGCAGCATCGTTATTCATTATTCATGAGCGAGGGCGGGGGCGGGGCGGAGGGGTGTGTGTGTGTGGGGGGGGGGGTGTTCTCCCTGTAGTAGCCCTATTTCCCTGCTTGCGGGGTGTTAGATGAAGCAGTAGGGCGGACCTGCCCCTTTTGTTCCATCCCACCAGGATTAGTGCATTATTCATGAAAGATGTGGCCTCGGTCTCCTTGGCTTCCGGGCTGCTGCAAAATCATTCATTATTCATAAGCAGCGAGGCGTGGCTTCATGTTTTAACATTGACTTTCTGGTTGCCGGGTGTTAGTCAACCAACCACCCGGCCTCATGCATAATTCATGACCAGGAAGTGTGTGTTTGATGCCCTTTCTTGGTTTCCATGGCAACGGCAATATATTCATTATTCAGGTTCAATGGGGCGTGGTCTGTTTTACCTGTTTTCCTACCTGCTTTCCTAGTTAGTGCCATAGTGGCCACCAGGTGGAGCTAGTCCTCTTTGAACGAGTCACAGACCGGCAGGGACCAAAATGGGCGCGGTCTACTTGCATCCGGGTCCCTGGGGGTGGGGCCGAAGGTTTTGTTCCGGCCTCGCGCTCAACGGCCGCCATCTTGTGTCGGCTGCTGAGTTAAAGGAGGTGGCAGGGACAAGCACAGCCACTACAGCCGGGGGAGGAGAAGGCGGTGCAGGCGGCAGTGACTCTTAGCGGCCCAGACAGCGGGAAGGAGGAGAAGGAGGGTGGCGGCCGAGCTCGGTTTCGGCTCCTAGAGGAGTTGGCGGCGGCGCGACCCGGGGAACCGGCATTGGTAACGAACGGCTGCTCTCAGCGCCTTGGCAGGGGTTACGGGATGCATGGGAGGGGAGCGGGCCGGCACTGGGCCCGGCGACATTGGGGCGGACTGTGCTGACTATGGGATGCTGGGGATCCGTGGAGGGGGGCAGATCTTGGGGCGGGGCCGACATTTCCCATAAAGGACCAGCCAAGGATTAAAAGACCTTCTCTAGAATCTCCCTTCATACACCCGTAGACTGTCATTATTTGCCCTCGCAAGCTTCCAAGAGGGGTCAGACCCTGGGGAGGAAGGCTTCGTAGGCTTTCATTTCTGAGCTCCTTCTCCAGCATCTTCCGTCAGACACCCCGCCACACACACATACACAGTCTACCCTCGGAGCTTCCAAGGGGACTCGACCCTATGAACAGCCATTTGGGCCTGGCTTTCATGTCTGAGACCCCTCTTCCACATCTCAGGTCTCCCGATCCGACCCTGGCCCGAGCCCAGCGCTTCTATTCAGAGGGTCCCTTCAGCATTTGTCTTTAGAGATTCCTTTCAATTTCCAGAACCTGCTCCTAGAAACCATCTCTACTATAAAGGAATGCTTCCTTTTTCATGATCCCAGTGTTCTCTTCAGAGACAACCCCTTGCAGGCCTCAGCATCTCCCCCATCAGGTACACCTAACCCCCAGTATCTTCCCTCAGAGCCTCCCAGGGGACCAGGCACCAGAGAGGATCTGCTTAGACACATAATCCTCCATCAGAGATGCCCATGCCAGCATCTGCCCTTGCAGACCCTGTTGGCTCCTAGCCCGCTCCACCAGAGACTTGCCTCTCAAACCCCACCCTTTTCACTCAACCTCTGCCTTCAGAAGCAGACCAGCATTCCAGCTTCTCTTACGGATCCCTTAACCTCCCATCAGGCTTCAGAATCTACCCTTAGAACCTTTCGAGGTCTACACCATCTTCAGTCAGAGGCCCTCAGCTTTCATTTTCAGTTTCATAGGAACCCCGCATCATGGTCAGATGCCCCTTCCCTCAGCAGTCCCAGTTGTTCTCCAGGAGAGTAGAAAGCCCCCTTCTCAGCCTCTACTCTCCAAGCCTCCATAGGATCCCACTTAATCAGTCAAAGAAACCCAACCCCACTTGGTGACATAGCCAGTATCTGCTGACTGAACTTTTTAGGCCCAGAACTATCTGGGCTTAGGCTCTCCTTTCTCCCCCCTCAGAGAAGTTGCAATCCCCTAGCCTAGCCTATATCGATGAGATCTAAACAAGGCCTTTGTGCTCCAGTAGAAATCCCTTCCCAGCCCCACCCTGGGCCTCAGCATCCACCCTCTTACCCTCCTGGGACTCTGGCATAGATGTCAAAGACGCCTTTCCCCCTAAAAGCCCCTATCTTTTTTCTTTGCAAGTCCTTATGTTTTATCAAAGATTTCTCTCTGCCACCTGCCCCCCAAAAGAACCTCAGGACCCCAGCATCCTCCTGATGGAAAATACCCCTCCCCCCCCCAGGCCCCAGAATTTTCCTGCAGCCTCTTGTGGCCCCAGAATCCCCCACCCATTACCCGAGCAGCTTCCCTCCTACCTTCTTGTAGCCTCTGGGGACCTCCAGTGTAATTTCGTGCCCTTCCCAAAAGCTCCCTTTTCAAAAATCTGAGTCTTACCAACCTGGCCCGCCCCATCCCACCTGGCCCCAGGGCTTCTAACATCCCCTTCCTCTGAGCCTCCCTGGACTCAGACAATTGCCTCCTGACTCCTCTCTTTTATGCTCCTGGGGACTTGTCAGTTAATCCCTCCTAGGAGGCTTAACAGGCCCCAGCATCCTGTGCCCTAGGTTCATCCTAGTAACCTCACCCTGTGCCTGCCCTCTCTCAAACCTGCTCCAGGACTCCTACCTCAGACCTTCTCTTGTTTGAGTGGTAGAGAATGTGCAGGCTTCAAAGTCACCAGTATAGAGACCTCAGGCAAGTTCTGAAACTCTTGAGTCCCCAGTTCAGCTTTGCTGCACAGTTGATAGTGTTTGCAGTCTGAGCATATGTTGAGGGAGAAAGGATATCAGTTTTGTGTTGGGGGTGGGAGATCTTTAGCTCCTCCTTGGGGTTTCTGCCCAGACCCCTTCTGCTTGCCTTGAGACTGGCCTGTTTCAAACCTCTGCAATTGACATTCACTCTAGAACAATGAACCACAACCTGCTCACGCCCTTGCTGCTAGCGTGAGGGGTCCAGAGGTAGAAGCTGAAGAAACTAAAGATCTTTCAGGCCCTTGATCATCTCTGATTTAATGAGCTGGGCGATGGTGTGTCACAAACTAGCAAACCAGTGACATGGCAAGGAGTTAAGTAATGCAGGCCACTGCATGTGCCAAGGGAGGAGCTTGCTTATGTGCTCAGATCACTGAGTTCTGCCCACAGAACTTGATTTTTCTTAACCTTCCCAGCAGCCCCTTGAGGATATTTCCATTTGTCCCCACTTTTGGAGAAAATGGGGCTCAGAGGAAATAAGATCCCCAGGTCAGAGAATCAGTAAATGGAAAAATACGATTTGCCTTTTCTCCCTAATTCACCACATCTCTTCCTACCTTGGTTGGTTGGTAGCATTCCTAGTAATATAGCTGCCTGTCTCCCACCTTCTAGCTTCTCTCTCACCCTTCATCCCTCAGCACTGGGCCCTAGGCCCTGAGCTGGGTCCTGATTCTATTCCCTCAGGAAGCATTTGGCAAACAGTCCCACAAAGCCCTAGGCAGGTGATTGGCTTTTGTTTTCTTTGTGATGTGGGCATAAGGTTATCAGGTCCTTGGGTATTGTTAGGATTAGACAAAACCCTTTACTCTCCGACTAACAGACGGTAAGTCCTGGGCAGATAGGAGGGAGCTCCTGTCATCTTGCTTAGCGCTAGAGTGTGACAGGTGCCAAGATGGAATTTTACGTGCAGCGGGGGGCACTCGGTGTGATTGTGTGTTAGAACGGCCCCGTGTAGAACAGAGGCCTCTCGGGAGCCTTAGAGGCCAGGGGAAATGATTCTCTGGCAGGGAAATGATTCGTCTGCATCCAGTCACCGGCCCCACCCCCAGGTTTCATTTCCACAGCTGTCTGTATTGTTCTGTCTCTGGCACCTAGTATGTGACACTTGGCAAGTTAACTTGCCCTATAACCTCAGGTTTTCCCATTTGTCTGGCAAAGATGCTCAACCTGATCACACTGGGAGGCAGCCTGGGCTCAGGCATAGCAGATCTTGGTCTGGGTCCAGCTTGGTCAGTCTCTGTGGGAACCTCAGTCAAGTCACCACACATCCCTGTGTGATTTTTTCCCCCTTCAGTGGGAGTTAGGGAATGTTACTGAGAGTATTCCCACCCGCATGAGGGTGCCCTGTGAACAAAGTGCATAAAGTGCTTAGTATGATGATTAGCCCAGGGAGGGCTCTAATAAGCACTTACCATTGTTAACCTGCTTAAGGGACTCTGTGAAGACAAGGCTGGGGTGGGGGGTTGTCTTCTCTCCCTGCCAACTTACTGGCCTGGGTGTCTCCCAGAGCTGCGCTGGGAGGAAGGGGAGGGGGTGGACGTTGTAAAACTCCTCCCTTAGCCCCTCTGGGAACTGGGTTCTGTGCCATCATGCCACCCTGATGGATGTCCAAGCCGTGTTTCCCTCCCACACCCCTGTCGCCAGGGTTAAGGGAGAGGAGAATGGCTGCTCGTTCTTGCCCACCTGCTCTGGGCCAGGCTCTCTGGTCTGTGTTCTTTCTCAACAACTCCATGGGGGTAGGTAAGTGGTATTATCAACCCAATTTTACAGGTGAGGGAACTGAGCTCATAGAGCAGCGGTTCTCAACCTGTGGATCGTGACCCCTTTGGGGGTCGAACGACCCTTTCACAGGGGTCGCCTAAGACCATCGGAAAACACTATAATTACATACTGTTTTTGTGATGAATCACTATGCTTTAATTATGTTCAATTTGTAACAATGAAATTGGGGTCACCACAACATGAGGAACTGTATTAAAGGGTCGCGGCATTAGGAAGGTTGAGAACCACTGGCATAGAGGTTAAATGTGATCTGATAAGGAGTGGCAGGCTGACCTGAATCTCCATCCCTCCTCTGACTTCCCCACAAGCACATTCTTGTTACTCCTTTCACCTTAGGAGTGGTGTCTCCCTCATACTGGGCTAGGGAGAAAGGCCAGTGGCCTGGTGGTCAGCAGCATGGACTGCAAGCCAGACCACCTGGGTTCAGATCTTAGCTCTGATAGCTGTGTGACCCTGGACAAGTCGCCTCACCTCTCTGTACCTGTCTCCTCCTGTAAACTGGAGATACTAGCCCTTAAGTCTTCCCTTCCCCTATAGTCGCCACTAATCAACAGACACATACGTGTTCATCAGGCCCACCTGACCCTCCTTTTTCCATCCAGATGTCCAGCTCGCCGCTGTCCAAGAAACGTCGCGTGTCCGGGCCTGATCCAAAGCCGGGTTCTAACTGTTCCCCTGCCCACTCTCGATTGTCTGAAGTGACCTCGGTGCCAACCAACGTGAGTGTCTTCTTCCTGGAACTGGCAGGTGGGGTGGTGGTGGTGGGAATATATTTTGTATCACTGTCCGTACCCTACACCTTCGTGTTTCCTTGACCCTGTTCTTGCCCTCTATCCCTAGGGAATGGCAAAGAACGGCAATGAAGCAGACATAGATGAGGGTCTTTACTCCCGGCAACTGTGAGTGGCGCCTAGGTTGGACGGAGAGGTGGGGGTGGGGCTCTGAGAGGATGTGGTCAGGAGGGCCAGGCCCTGACCCTGCTTGCCCCCCTCACCTGGCAGATACGTGTTGGGCCATGAGGCAATGAAACGGCTGCAGACATCCAGCGTACTGGTATCAGGCCTCCGGGGTCTGGGTGTGGAGATTGCCAAAAACATCATCCTTGGTGGGGTCAAGGCTGTCACCCTCCATGACCAAGGCACTGCCCAGTGGTCTGACCTCTCCTCCCAGGTACCTCTTCCTGACCCCTTTTCCTCCCTGCCAAGGCCCCAGGCTCCACAGCCACTTCACTTCATCCCCCACTCTACTTGCAGTTCTACCTGCGGGAGGAGGACATTGGTAAAAACCGGGCTGAAGTCTCCCAGCCCCGCCTCGCTGAGCTCAACAGCTACGTGCCTGTCAGTGCCTACACTGGCCCCCTCGTTGAGGACTTCCTTTGTAGCTTTCAGGTACCTCAGCACAGCCCAGCCTCCTGCCCAATTCTCTCAGAGCCCATCTCTGGTGTGTTCATTTGTCCAGTTTTTTTAATGGACTGGCCTGGTGCCAGGTTTCATGCTGGCGGTGCATCTAGGGGGTGCAGGCAGGATTTTAGATCCTAGACCGCCTTGGGGCGGGGGCATGTGGACAGAGCGCATACTGGAGCCAGACTGCCTTGGTGAGAATCTCTGCTTCTATTAGTATGACCTCAGGCAGGTCACTTAATCTGTGCCTTTTTCCTGTTTGTAGACTCAGGAATGGCAGTAAAACCAACCTCAGAGTTTTTGTGAGGGCTAAACACTTAGAATAGCAGCTGGCTGATAAGGGCCATCTGGTTGTTTGTTAAATAAAAACTTGGGCCAGAAAGAGGAACCTTGGGAGCTGAGACTCTGCCCCGGGGTGTTCCGGCAGCCAGGACACACTGCCATGGAGCCCTGAGGTGTAGGGGGAGGAGCTTACCCTGGTGGGGAAGAGTACTCATTCAGGCAGAGAGCAAAATCCCAAGGATCCTGGCTGAGTAGGCATTGTCTTGAGAATTGGGAGCGAGTGGGTGTGGTAGGAGTGAGCTCAGACTTTGGCTGGGACAGTTTTACCTCTTCTGCATCTCACGGGGCATGGCAGGGTTGTAGGCAGGCAGCAGTGGGTGTTGGCAAATGAATGAGTCAGATGTTCTCCAGACTCTGTCTTCCCAGCTGCCTCTTTACTTTGCCTGGTGTGTTCTAGGGATTCCTAGGGGTTCGATTTCTCTTGAGTTTCACCTTTTCGCCTGCTCTAAGTCTGATACATAGTAGGTAGATACTCTGCCTGAAAGAGCTGAACCAGCAAAGCCTTCCAAGCCCTCCCTGACCCCTCCCACCAACCTTTCTCCATTACTCCCACCTTTGAGCCTCTGCCTTTCTGCCTGTCCACAGGTGGTGGTCCTCACCAACGCCCCCCTGGAAGACCAGCTCCTGGTGGGAGAGTTCTGTCACAGTCGTGGCATCAAGCTGGTGGTGGCAGACACACGAGGCCTGTTTGGGTGAGTGTCCCTACCCTTTTCCCCCAACCCCTACCAGGCCTAGGTCAAGACCCCCAAGCTCTCACTGCCCTCAGCTACCCAGGTTTTATCTACATATTTATTTCCTCACCCAAGGATATTTTCCCATTGATTTTTAGAGAGAGGGAAAGACAGAGAGAAACACAGCGATTGGTTCCTCCTGCATGTGCCCTAAGGGCCTGGGCCGGGGAGGAACCTGCAACTGAGGTACATGCCCTTGACCGGAACTGAACCTGCAGCCCTTCAGTCCACAGGATGATGCTCTATCCACTGAGCAAAACTGGCCAGGGCAGCTACCTGGGTTTTAGATTCTGTGTGTTCACCTACCCATGTGGCAAGAACGCCGTCCAGTTCCCAGTAGGGATGGGCTGAGTTTGCTCAGCAAGTATTTGCAGCATTTTGAGGGACATATGGGGTCCCCCTCTGCATGAAACTCAGGCATCAGCCCTGTTGTCCCCTCTACAGGCAACTCTTCTGTGACTTTGGAGAGGAAATGATCCTCACTGATTCCAATGGGGAACAGCCACTCAGTGCTATGGTTTCTATGATTACCAAGGTGAGGAGACCAGCCTCAGGGGTCCTGGCAGGCAGATGGGCAGTAGCAGGCTTTGTCTGTTCCTGTTACCCTAAGCGTGCCTCTGAAGACTCATTCTTCCTTTAACCAGGACAACCCTGGTGTGGTTACCTGCCTGGACGAGGCCCGGCACGGGTTTGAGAGTGGCGACTTTGTCTCCTTTTCAGAAGTACAGGGCATGGTTGAACTCAACGGAAATCGGCCCATGGAGATCAAAGTCCTGGGTAAGCTAGGGCCGTTGGGGAATTGGAAAATAGGAGGTGTGTCCCTGGGCTCTGAGCAAGAGGAGTTGAACCAGAAACAGTCTGAGTGGCTGAGTTGAACCAGAAACAGACCCTAGGGGTCCAGTCACAGCTGGTGGGCATGGGGGAGAGGTGCTGTCTTGTGTTGGAGCTGATCCCGGGAGAATAGGTCCCTGGTATTTATGCCGAGGGGGAAAGGTCTCTGGTACTTGAACAGAGCAGATCAAAGGATCCCCTCGTGTCTGAGCTGATTTGGACAGGGAGAAGGGAATGTCTTCCAGTGTAGACTTGGGGTCAGGGACACAGGGTCTCGTGGGCTCAGAGCTGGATCTAGGGCAGAAGGGAGATGGTTTCTGATGTCCAAGTGGGACCTGGGGTGGAGGAGAGATGGTTCCTGGTGTCTGAGCTAGATCATGAGTGGATTTTTCCTTAGCTTGTGGGTGTTGTGGCTTTTTGGGAGGGTAGGCAGCCTGACAGCTTCCTCATCTCCCATAGGTCCTTACACCTTTAGTATCTGTGACACCTCCAACTTCTCTGACTATATCCGTGGCGGTATCGTCAGTCAGGTCAAAGTACCTAAGAAGATCAGCTTTGTGAGTGTGGAGGGTCAGGGGCTGTAGGGGTGGTTCTGGGAATTTCCAGTTTCTCCATTCCTCTCTTCTGGTTCTGATGTCCTGCCTCCCACAGAAATCTTTGCTGACCTCTCTGGTAGAGCCTGACTTTGTGATGACGGACTTTGCCAAGTTTTCCCGCCCTGCTCAGCTGCATATTGGCTTCCAGGCCCTTCACCAGTTTTGTGCTCAGCACGGCCAGCCCCCTCGGCCCCACAATAAGGTGGGTGGATGAACCAGGGCAGGTGACCTTGGCACTGAAGGCCCACCATGCCTCTCTGCCTCTCCACCCTTACCCACAGTGGTCTGATAGGTGCATTCTTGGTTCATTCTGCCCCACCAGGAGGATGCCACAGAGCTGGTGGCCTTAGCCCAGGCTGTGAATGCTCGAGCCCTGCCAGGAGTGCAGCAGGAGAGTCTGGATGAGGACCTCATCCGGAAGCTGGCATATGTGGCTGCTGGGGACCTGGCACCCATCAATGCCTTCATTGGGGGCCTGGCTGCCCAAGAGGTCATGAAGGTCAGCATGGGTGTAGAATGGCAGGGTTGGGGATGGGCCAGGCACCTCCCTGACTCCATCACTTGCTATTCTATGTTTTGCCCGCATTAACCACTGACCACTTTCCCTCTCTTCCCCTATTTCCAGGCCTGCTCTGGGAAGTTTATGCCCATCATGCAATGGCTGTACTTTGATGCCCTGGAGTGTCTCCCTGAGGACAAAGAGGCCCTCACAGAGGACAAGTGCCTCCCGGTATGTGAGTGTGGCCCATGGGGAAGGCACCACTGGGGGGATCGTTTCTGGTAAGGCCCCCCTTTGACCCTCTTCCTTCTCATTCCCCAGCGCCACAACCGTTATGATGGGCAGGTGGCCGTATTTGGCTCAGACATGCAAGAGAAACTGGGCAAACAGAAGTACTTCCTGGTGAGTGACCCCCCCTGGACACGTTGTCCCTTCACCTCTCCTGGCCTGTGGCCATCCCTTCAGGGGTCTCCTGTCTCCTGAGGGAGGGTCTTTTGGTTCTTATACCTCTATCACATGCCTTTTGCTGTTACCTATCTTGAGGCAAAGCCTAGTGCAGCCTTCTGTTAACCCCCCTCTGGTGCTGCCTCCCTCACATGACTGGTTGGTTATTTCATACAGCCCTGAGACTTAAGTATATGGCACTAGACCCTCATCCAGGCTCCTACTGTCTTTAGGGGGAGTGAGGAGTGATGGGTGACTCTAAGCTAGTCTGCATTAACCAGGCTCTGTCTCTTGGCTGCTTCCTAGGTGGGTGCTGGAGCCATTGGCTGTGAGCTGCTTAAGAACTTCACCATGATTGGGTTGGGCTGTGGAGAGGGTGGAGAAGTTGTAGTCACAGACATGGACACCATTGAGAAGTCAAATCTGAACAGACAGTTTCTGTTCCGGCCCTGGGATGTTACGGTAAGTTGGGGACGGGGGGTGCTTTTTCATCTCAGCGTTCCTCCTGTTCTTTGTTCCCATTCTGGAAAGGAGGCCTTTCCACCTTTTTCCTTCCTTCAGTTTCTTCTCTCTGTCACTCATTCAACAAACATTTAACCTTCATTGAATCTATAATTTTTCATCTGTTTTTTTCCCCTTGACCTCTTATCAGTGCTGTTGGGACAGTATGTTGGGGGTCTTCCAAACTACCCCCAAGTTCAGTGACTCACTGAGAGAACTCACAGGACTCAGCATATAGTCAGTCATATTCACAGCTATGAATTCTTCCACCAAAGAATGCTGAGTAACATCGGCAAAGGGAAAGGGCACTGGGGGTGAAGTCTCCTTTCCCAGTGGAGTCGCACAGAACACGCTTAATTTCCCCCCAGTAGCCAGTTGCAACATGTGAAATGTTGTCAACCAGAGGAGCTTTTTAGAGACTCAGCACCCAGGGTTTTTACTGTGGGCTGGTCACATAGGCACCCTCTGCTGGGCACATACCCAAGTTGCAGACGTCCAGAAGGAAAGCAGGTGTTGGGCACAAACCACGTTGTTTGCATAGGTAGTCTAAGCGCACAGAGTCTCCTTATCAGGAATGGTGAGAACCCTCCCCAAATCCAAGTTCCCAGATGCCAGCCAAGGGCCACCCTTCCAAGCAGGCCTTGGGTAGTGCTTTACGCCTGCTAGGTTCATTGTTCTCTACGCACATGGGAGCTGGGTTATACAGGGATCTAGCTGGGAAGCTGCCTGTGGGGGACAACGTCGTTTATAGTTCGTGATAAATGCAGTGCAAAGGAAATAGCAAAACATGGGTTTGCAGTTTTGATCACTGTGGTTGAAGAAGGGTCTGCAGACTCGAAGGGTGTTAGGGAGTAGGAGAGTGCCCAGGCCATGATCCAGAGTGGGAGGGTAGTAGGAGATGAAATAGAGGAAGTGGGTCAGCTCCTTTGACCCTCAGTGGAGGTGGGTTCTGGGGTATTGTTATGAGCAGAGGAGGGACAGGGCTTGACTTGGGGCTTTGAGAGCATCCTGCTTATCTGTGTGCTTACATCCTGTTTTATTGGTGGGGGGAGTACCCCAACCCTGGGTGCTGTTACCTGAAAGAATAATAGATGTTGGGTAGGCAAAAGACCAGATGGGTCACCTGTTGTCTCCAGTCGGTGTCTGGTCACTGTTTCCCTTTCCACTGAGTCCCTGCCACATTCATCACAGCCCCAGCCATGTGGCAATGTCATGGACTGTTTCCTGCTAAACCAGGGAGCCTCCTGAGGTTGGTTTGGTGAATGCACGAATAACTGAGTTCTGTTTCCCCATTCCCACCCTCACCCTTGCCAGAAGTTAAAGTCTGATACCGCTGCTGCGGCTGTGCGCCAGATGAATCCGCATATCCGGGTGATAAGCCACCAGAACCGTGTGGGTCCTGACACGGAGCGCATCTATGACGACGATTTCTTTCAAAACCTGGATGGGGTGGCCAATGCCCTGGACAACGTGGATGCCCGTAAGTTTAGAGGCGGGTGAGGAGGTCAAGGGCAGATGGTGGTGTGTGTGTCAGGGTTGCCTTTCTGTCCTCTCCTAATGTCCCTCCCTCCCGCCCCCAGGCATGTACATGGACCGCCGCTGTGTGTACTACCGGAAACCACTGCTGGAGTCGGGCACATTGGGCACCAAGGGCAACGTGCAGGTGGTGATCCCCTTCCTGACAGAGTCGTACAGCTCTAGCCAGGACCCGCCTGAGAAGTCCATCCCCATCTGCACGCTGAAGAACTTCCCCAACGCCATCGAGCACACCCTGCAGGTGATCAGCTGGGGGGAGAGGGAAGGGAGTCAGCACCCTGCCTCTCGGCATCCAGGGCCCTGGCCTTGAGGTGTCGCAAGCCTAAGTACAAAATGTGCTTTTTCTCCAAACCTTCGTCCCTCACTTCTTATCCAGCAGCCTAGATTTTTAGCATGGTTTGTTCTTTTTTTTTTTTTTTTAACTTTTATCTTGGAATTTTTTCGGCATGTAAACAAGTATAAAGAGTAGTATGGTGAACTCAAATACCACTCGCCATCTAGATTTAACAGTTATTCCTGTTTTGTCACATTTTCTGCTTAGATTTATGGGGTTTTTTTCTTTGTGCTGAAGTAAGTCATGGACATCACAACACTACACTCCCTGATACTTCAGTATGCTTCTGCTAAGGGAGGATGTGTTTCCACATACAAAGTTTCAACCTTGACTTTTTTTTTTTTTATTGAGGATTAACATCAAGTAAGGTACAGGAAGCTTAGGAATACTTTTTTTCATTTTTAAGTGGTTACATTCACTATTGTAACCATTGGTTGCTAAGTTGAAGTGCTAGGGGTGGGGGAGTGGGGAAGTTTAGGAGCAGTGTTTGAGGGGGGCTTTCCTTCTCCCAGAGCAGTGTTCTTCGTATTTGATTTATTCACTGATGGTCTTTCTATAATGTCTCTGGAAACCCACTTTGTCAGCCATTGCCCCCAAGTAATTCGTTTGCTCTGCCTGCAGTGGGCTCGGGATGAGTTTGAAGGCCTCTTCAAGCAGCCAGCAGAAAACGTCAACCAATACCTCACGTATGTACCAAATGCCCCCTTGCTCCTTCCCCTGCCTGCCAGCCAAGGCATCCTGTCTGCTTTCCTCAGTAACACCCAGCACCAGGGAAACTTCACGTGAACTAGTGAATGCTTGGGCTTCATACGACTGCGGGTCAGGACTAGCTTTCTGAGGAAAAAGTGGGGTGCCCTGGAGCCCACTGTAGGGCTGCTATGTAATCCTGCCCCTTTGACCACTCCAATTCCTGATAGAGACCCCAAGTTTGTGGAGCGGACCCTGCGGCTGGCGGGCACCCAACCCTTGGAGGTGCTGGAGGCCTTGCAGCGCAGCCTGTTGCTGCAGCGGCCACAGACCTGGGCCGACTGTGTGACCTGGGCCTGCCACCACTGGCACACCCAGTACTCTAACAACATCCGGCAGCTGCTGCACAACTTCCCTCCTGACCAGGTAATGCCCACTTGCCAGGTCTGTTTGACAAAATCTGAAATAAGAACCTGCTGTGGGCTTCCCCACCCCAACTACGTGGCTCCTCCCGGTCATTAGTCCAACTGTGGCAGGTGCCCCAAGGCATGGGGAGCTTGTTTTTTCCATTCCTTTTCCTTTGAGCAGGAGACTTTCCCTTACTTGTGCTGTGGGCTGAGTCATACCGACTTCCAGGGCTATAGGGATTATGGGGGAGAAGTTTTGGAGTTGAGAGCGCAGGAATCTGTGTGGATTTTTGCACTTGGGCAAGTCACATAGCTCCATTTGCACTTGGGCAAGTCACATAACTTCTTTGCACCTCGGTTTCCTCCTCAGTGAAGTAGAGATAATAGTACCTACTTCGTGGGGATTTTTGGAGGACTTATTGGTATTTACTAATACTAAGTTTGTACAGTGTTTGCCAATCCATAAAAGTTAATTGAATGCCTGTGTGTCTTGCACAAAGCAAATGCCCAGGAATTGGTAATTTTTTCAACAAGGTCCCTGCTTCAGCCAGGCATTGGAACTTCCATCTACAGGACTCTGTGCGTGCCAAGCTGTAGTGGGTCAGGGCCCATCCAGGGCCACGGTGAGGAGTTAGGATTTTAAAGAGGCCTCCACTCACAGTCCTTCTCAAAAATCTCTACTCCCTTAGCTCACAAGCTCAGGAGCTCCCTTCTGGTCTGGACCCAAACGATGTCCACACCCACTGACTTTTGATGTCAACAATGTAAGTCTCCTCCCTTGCGGTCTCCTAGGGTCAGTGAGTGGGTGGGTGAGAAGGAGGCAGAGACTCCCCAGATGAGGGCTGATATGCTCTCCCTTCTGTGCCCTGCCTTCTCCTAGCCCCTGCATCTGGACTACGTGATGGCTGCCGCTAACCTCTTTGCCCAGACCTACGGACTGGGAGGCTCTCAGGACCGAGCTGCTGTGGCCGCCTTCTTACGGTCTGTTCAGGTCCCCGAGTTCACCCCCAAGTCTGGCGTCAAGATCCATGTCTCTGACCAGGAGCTGCAGAGCGCCAGTGCCTCTGTTGGTGAGGGGTTTTGGCTAGGAGTCACCATTCTACTTGTCCCTTGCCCAGCTCAGCCTCCCCACCGGTCCTTAGCCCCCCTGGCTCTGCTTTGCAACTCCAAGCCCGAGGCTTCCCCCACACCTGCCTTTGAGCCTCCCTTTCTGAAATGAAGAGGGTTGGTTAGGGCATATTCTCCTTTACTCCCTCTCCCTTACCGCTCGCTAGCCCTCAGGAGAGCTAGCTGTTTATTTTTCTTGTTCCACGCATATCCACCTTGAAAGAAAAAGTGTTGTTTCCTCTTGATCTTTTCATGGAGGGGGGGAGATAAGATATCCACCAATGACCTTTGTCCCTTGGCCTTAGCTTGCTGACCCTTGGTCTATGTGTTTATCCAGGTACCCTTCCCTTCCATCTGTCTCCCTCCAGAGGTAATGTGTCTGTACCTATGTTATTCCCCCTGCATTTTCCTTCCATCTCCCCCCTTACTCTCCATATGTCTTCTGTCTCTCGTCCTCTCCCATCTTCCTTTCCAAATATATATCCCTACATGTTCCTCTCTGTATGTTTTTTCCTATCTTCTCTTTACTTCTTTCATTTACTTTCACCCATATACTCCCTCTTCTTGTATGTATATGGGGTATTTGTAAAATGTATATAAGATCTCCTGCCTGTCTCAACCTCTTACATGCCTCTATTCTCCCCTTTCATGTCTTCTTTCTCCCCCTCCATATCATTCCTCTACATCCATGTCTGCATATTTCCCAACTTCCCCTTCGTGTATCTTCTACATCCCCCCTTCCCCATCTCTTCCTCCATGTCTCCCCACCTCTCTGTACATTCTCCCCGAGATCTCCAGCTCTCCCACCTGGATCTCCACTTTCTCCTCGTGTTAAGTTCCATAGTATCTCTAGAGATCTTACTATCCCGCCTCCCCCTTCCTGTTTTCAGGTTTATGCTCTGTTGCCTTGCTTTACTCTCCCCCTGCCCCCTCTTCCAGGATGGCTTTCCTTTTCAAATCCTTGATCTATGTGAACTCCTTTTGCCCCAACCTGGGCTTCTGTTTTCTTCTCGGACCCTGGCTTGGGATCTAAGGAGCTGTTGTGTCTTCTCTCTTCCTGCAGATGACAGCCGTCTAGAGGAGCTCAAGGCGACACTGCCTAGTCCAGAAAAGCTCCCTGGGTTCAAGATGTACCCCATCGACTTTGAGAAGGTGCTGGGTGGGGACCCTGGGCAGGCAAGGGGGTGGGCTAAGCACACATGGGCTGGGCAGGACAGATCTCTGGGGATCTGGAGGCGGCCCCAGGCCTTTGTAGGGCTTGGATCACAGGCTTTCCATGCGGCCTTGAACAAATAGGTGTTCCCAGCCATGCCTTTGTGATCTGAGAGAGCCCAGCAGGTAATTGCAGTGTCCCCGAAGGCCAGGAGTCCTCTTCCTCCTCTGATCTCATTATCTTCCTGTACTCCCCCTGCCCATAAAAGGATGACGACACCAACTTCCATATCGACTTCATTGTGGCTGCATCCAACCTTCGGGCAGAGAACTATGACATTCCCGCTGCAGACCGGCACAAGGTGAGGGGATCTAGACTTGATGTGTCACCCCCTCCCAGGCTTGAGTTCCCTGCATTCCATCCCTTCTGTAGACTGGGCGCATCCTCCTCCTCAACTACAACCTTCCTTGATTTCTCCTGCCCTCACAGAGCAAGCTGATTGCAGGGAAAATCATCCCAGCCATCGCCACAACCACAGCCGCTGTGGTTGGCCTTGTGTGCCTGGAGCTATACAAGGTGGTTCAGGGGCACCGAAGGCTTGACTCCTATAAGAATGGTTTCCTCAACTTGGCCCTGCCTTTCTTCGCCTTCTCTGAACCCCTACCTGCACCCCGTCACCAGGTGAGGGTCTGCATCAGGGGAGGTGGGCTTCTGGTTGGGGTGTTTCTCTCTAGAGCTGGCTCTAGTTTGCTTCACAGGCTTTTGCCAGGTGAGGTTTCAGTCAGTGTGTAGCTGCTCCTTTTGTGTGCCCCTTGTTTTTTTGAGCACCTTCTGTGTCCTAAGCCCTGGTCTTATTCTACCTGTGGAAACCCTCAGAAAAGATGGGACATTTAATAGGAGATTGTTAATAACTGTACAGTAATAGCAACCAGCATTTATTAGGTGCTTACTCTACTAAGTTCTTTTACTTGGTTCATTTATTAATTCACTGAAGTATTTCTTGAGCAACCTCAAAATAGAGCAGGCTAAGGAAGACTTGAGAGTACCGGGTGGTAAGGGGTTGGTTTGGGGATTTTAAATGTGAGATGGCCACAAAAGACCTTGCTGAAAAGACAAAGTTTGAGTCCAGTCTTGAAGGAGGTGAAGAGACAGACCATGCAGGCTTCTGGGAGGAGGGCATTTCAGGCAGAGGGACCAGTCTCTGTAAGGGTAGCAGTGTGCCTGCCTGGCATGTTTGAGAAAGAAGTAGCTAGAGCACAGTGAGTGAGGGGAGGAACAGAGAGGAGGACTGCAATGATGTAGGGCCTTGTTGGTCATGGCTATCATAAGGTTTCAGTGCTTAGGGTGAGGCGGAAGCCACGAGAGCTTTGGACAAAAGAATGACCTTGCTTAGCATGTCTGCATAAGTGGAGGGGGAGAGTGATGGGGCTGGACCCGCATAACACTGGTCTGCTTCTTGTCCCCCAGTACTATAACCGAGAATGGACGTTGTGGGATCGCTTTGAGGTACAGGGGCTGCAGCCTAATGGCGAGGAGATGACCCTCAAACAGTTCCTTGACTACTTCAAGGTGAGGCCCCTCCCTCACTCTTACCCCACATAGAGGCGGAGTGTGCATGTGACTGACCTGTCCACCCTTGTGACACGTCCACCCCTGTGACACGCCCACCCTCCTTTCCCCCTCCAGACAGAGCATAAATTGGAGATCACCATGCTGTCCCAGGGCGTGTCGATGCTCTACTCCTTCTTCATGCCAGCTGCCAAGCTCAAGGAACGGTTGGATCAACCGTGAGTTGGGTGGCAGAGCCTCAGCTTGCAGCTATCCCACTCCTGTTCACCACCCTTCAGCTCCTGGGCCCCCACCCACCCACCTGACCTTCCTCTCTCTCCCTCTGCCTCCCTGACACTCCGCTCCCCTGCCCCCAGGATGACAGAGATCGTAAGCCGTGTGTCGAAGCGAAAGCTGGGCCGCCATGTGCGGGCACTGGTGCTTGAGCTGTGCTGCAACGACGAGAGCGGCGAGGATGTCGAGGTCCCCTACGTCCGATATACCATTCGCTGACCCCAAGTCCCCCCTCTCCAGAGCCCTTCCCGCCCAGGGCTCCCATTTGACTTGTGGCAGTGGCCCAGCTAGCCAAGCCTGGTATTCCCTCATACCCCTACCTGATCCCTCTTGCCACTGCTTCCTACATTGTTCAGAACCTTGAATCCTAATAAACAATTATTAACTCGGACATGGCATGTCCTGCTGGTTCCAGGGAAGGAAAGGACTTCCTGGAGCTGTCTGGTTCAGATGGTAACCCAAAAAGCTAACCCCAGCACCACCACCACCCCACCCCAGCTGCCTGTTTTCTGGGCAGAGAACATGCGGGAATTGCCACCTTCTTCCTCCTTCCCTCCCTGCTTAGGAAGAAGTGGAGGCACCGGTGAGGCCATAGAGAACAGGTACCGGGGTCCAATTTACTTGAGCTGGGTTCCAATTCTACCTTCTCCATCTCCTTAACACCCTGCCATGCTATATTGTTAGGTCAGCAGGGCTTATGAAAGTGTTTAGCTGAGGACACCTGTAAAGGAAAGGACCCTTTCCTGCCCTGTCCTTCCCGTCTCTTTCCCCTGCCCCCCACCTGGTCTGTCTGACCTGAGGCCTCTTAACTTTGAGAAGAGTCAGCCGTGGGTGGCTGATTGGTTAGAGTAGGCAATAGGAGGCTCACCTCAGGCCCCCAACAGGACTGCATACTCTGTCTGCCCTTGATCTTGGCTGAACGCTCCAGACAATTGAAAGCACCAATGTGGCCTCTTTGTGCCTAAGGTGCCACTCATACCCTTGTCCCTCACCCAGCCACTTGGAAACAGACTCCTCATCCCTTCACTCAGGAATGGATATTGGGAGTAGCACAACCTGGAATGATGGGGCTTCAGGTAGACATTTTTAAAGAGGGTAGTCAGGGCAGGCTTCGTGAAGGTGACATTGTAGCAAGGACTTGGAAAAGGTGAGGGGATGAGGCCGTGACTATCTGAGGGAGGAGCATTCCAAACAAAGGGAACAACAGCAAGGGCAAAGTCCCAGAGGCTGGATTGTGCCAGCTTTATTCAGCACCAGCTAGGGGACTAGTATGGCTGGAGTGGAGTGAGAGAAAGAAGGGTAGAAGATGAGGTCAGATTAAGTCATTGACCTGACTAGCCCACAGTAGACTTGTCAAATACAATGTTTCTTCTCCCATCATGGTCTGGTATATCGCCACTAGGATAAACCTTACTGAAGAACTAACTGGTGTGAGCAAGGCTGTCATAAAGGGCAGCCCAGGACAGGCGGTGAAGCTGGCTTTGGACTGAGGTGCAGTGTAGAGTTGTCCCGGAAGGCCTGCTGAAGGTTGCTGTCCTGTGAGTTGGGCTTGGTGGGGAATCTTATAGGCAGAGGGGTGAGGGATTAGGTCTGTCTGGCAATGCTTTGACACAACAGGCACCCAGTAAGTAAAAAACCCGAGCCAGGAGAGTCAAGAGCAGGGCTCTGGCGGGCAAAAAAAGATAAGTTGAGAGGTGGCAGGAAACACCAATTCTGGGAGCAAACATAAAAGTTCTCTTGAAGCGGAAAAGAAACCCCGGTTTTAGCCCTAAGTCGCAAGCATGCGCAGTAATGTACTCGCCCGTTTAAAGGTCCGCCTTTCTTAGCCTAGGTTCCACCCCGTGGGCCTTGCTGAGAAAGGATGGAGGGAGGGTTAAAGGCGGGACAAAAGTTGATTGAACGTTCTTTTGACCAATCACCTTGCGGGATATTTGGCCTATAATGAAAGGAGCTCAGAACAAAAAGGAGGGCCCGCCTCCCGGCCATGAAAACCAGGCAGAGGTGTGGTAGGCAGCGAAGTCACGCCTCCTCGGCTCAGCCACGCCCTTCATTCTTGCACTGCCTCACCCCAGGGAGCAGATCCGATTGGCTGGGCGGCCTCAAAGGGCGGGGCCGCGCACCGTCACAGTGGGAATAAGCTAGCGGTGTGGGAGTGGGGGCAAGTGGGAGGGAGAGCTGCTGAGCGGGTAAAGGCCAATGCTTCTCGGGGCAGCCTCTCTCAGGAAAAGTCGTCTTCTCTCGAACCTTTAAAATCCCTGCTTCCCAGAGCACCTCAAGGGAGTAAGGCTGCCTCCTCTTTTTCCTCCTTGCTAAAGTCCCATTTTCTATCATGGGGCTGTACCAAGTGAGACCGAGTAGGGGGAGCAGGTGGTGACTGGTCCGCCGGTTCCCAGCTGCTACCCGCTCACGAGCAAATTTCTAGCACAGTCGTAACCGAGAACCAAGCAGCCTCTCCACCCCTCCTTGGCGCCGTCCCAGGGTTGGCGCCACATTCCCTGCGGGGCGCGCAATGGCGGCGCCCCCTCCCGCGGCGGACGGCTCCTTTGGTACGCGCAGCCCGAGGTGAGTCCCCTCCTTCCCACTGCGCCCCGGCCAGCGCGTGCGTGCGCATGCGCGGAGCGCGGCGCGCGCGGTAGTTGGGTCGCAGGCAGTCCGGCCCTGGGAGCCACCGCGTCTCCGCAAGCAGTGGGCTCCGGGCCGCGAGCCGCCGTGAGCGCTCGGATTCCAAGCGGCGCCGACGACCTCGGGGGCATCGCCCGCAGCGGCCAAGCTCATGGCCGGCTGAGCGGGACGCCGCCGCCGCCTCAGCCACCGCCGCCGCCGCCGCCGCCTCCTCCTCCTCAGCCGGCGGCGGCCCGGGCCCAGCAGCCATGGCCGAAGACTACTGGGACGGGCGCCTGCGGCGAACCGGAGGAGGAGAAGGAGGTCGCGCGGCCTCAGCGCGGGCCGCCGCCCCAGGCGCCTCCGCGCCGGCCCCGCGGCGCTGAGGTTGCTCGCGCGCCCCCGCCGGTGAGCGCGTCACCGAGATGTGGGGTGGGGGCTGCCCTTTCTTCTACAGAACCCACCCAGACCCCAGACGGTGCCCGGGGGTCTGGGCTACACTCTCCGCACGGGCCTCCACCCCGCAGCGAATTGCCCAGAATGCACCGGGGCAGGGGGTCATTCAGGGCCTCCCTGACCTTGGCCCCGCCCTGGGCCCAGTCTGGGAGCTGCGGGTGGGAAGTTGCTAATGGGGAGGGGGGTGATCGAAG
The DNA here is from genome assembly GCF_964212035.1 of Myotis nattereri. Classification (NCBI taxonomy): domain Eukaryota; kingdom Metazoa; phylum Chordata; class Mammalia; order Chiroptera; family Vespertilionidae; genus Myotis; species Myotis nattereri. The sequence continues at coordinate 148,808,242 of NC_138078.1, read as the reverse complement.
GACGACAGAGTGTAGAAATGGGTGGCAGAGTGGTGAGAGAGTCGAGGTTGGCTAAGGGGGGGCCTGAGTTTTGGAGGGATCGGAGGGTAAGGTATGGTGTCCAGTGTGTGCTAGTGGAGGGGGGGGTGCAGGAGGGTGGAGGGACCCAAACGTGTATAATAGGCGAGTGGAAGTCAGAGAAGGGCTGACATATGCAAATTGGGTCCTCTGTGTTAACGGGGGAGAAGGGGGTAGAGGTACCAGGTGTGCTAATAGGATCAGGGTTTGAGGCCCTGTGTGGTGAGGGTCAGGACGGTGTTAATACGGTGTATTTGTCCATGAGGACTGCAGCATGTGAGGTGCCAAAATGTGCTCGTGGAGGGCAGCGTAGTGGAAGAACTAGAGTGTTGAGCCTTGCTAATGGGGGTCCTAGCTGCAGAGGGTTATATGCATGTGGTAATAAAAGTCTGGGGAGCATGAGGCCCAGTCTGTGCTTATGGGGGCAGAGGGGTGGAAGACCTGAGCCTGTGCCAATAATGGCTGTCAGTTGTGGATGAGGGAAGTGTGTTAGCTCTGCGAGAGGTTCAGTGTATTCAGGATCAAGATGGTGTGAGATCAGTGTGTGCCCATGAGGGCCGGGGATGCAAGACTCTAGGGTGCGCTAAGAAGAGAGGGTGATAGATGAAGTTAGAGGCACTGCTAATGTGGCTTTCGAGCCTTGGAGGCCCTTAAATGTGTGCCAGTCGGGGGAGAGTCAGAGCTGTATGAGATCTGGAATATGCTAATGAGAGTCAGAACATTGCGAAGACAGTATGCTCTTGTGTCCATGGAAGACTGGGATGTGTTGAGGTTCCAGGGAGTGCTAATGAGGGGTAGAGCTGTTGAGGGTTTCTAGTGTGCAAGGAGGATAATCAGGGCTGTGAAGGGATCCCAGTGTGAATCAGCCAGGCTTCTAGCTGTGGAGGACTTGAAGCAAAGAGAAATAAGGAACAGGAATATGTGAAGGTCTAGGTGTGCTAAAGTGGATAGAGCCATGGCTGGCTGAAATGTGGGGGAGGGGGTCGGGCTGAATGAAGACCTGTGTGCATTAATGAGGGTCAGGCCATTATGTAACTGTGTTTGCCCCTGGAGATAGGGCTGGGGAAGGGTTCAGGGATATAACAGTGTGCTTGCCCCTGGAGATAGGGCTGAGGAACAGTCCAGGGTCATAACACCGTGCTTGTCCCTGAAGATGGGGCTGAGGAAGAGTTCATGGTATGCTACTGGGAGGCAGTGTGTGAGGCCCAATATGTTCTAATAGAGGTCAGGGTAAATTGAAGGTCTAGCTTGTTCCGATGGGAGGTGGCAGAGACAGGATAGCGGGAGGACCAGAACATATGGTAATGATCTGTGGAGGGGTCTGAGCTTGGACGAAAACAGGTCAGGGATCTGCAAGGTTCACTTGGTGTTCATGGGATTTAGGGCAGTATGAAAATCCCAGTGAATGCTAATGTGGGTCAGCTGTAGAGGGTCCCAAGTGCATGTTAATAGGGGTCAGAATCATGTAGGGGGAACAGTGTGTTAATGGGGCGAGTGCTGTGGAGAAGCTAACAGGCAGCTGGGCCTGGGAGGGACCCAAGAATGTGGAAGGCGTTAACTTTGAAGGTCCTGTGCTCTGTTGGGGCTTTGTGAGCTGGCGGCAGTTAGAGATAAAGGGAAATTGCAGGTGCTGATAGCAGTTAAAATGCAGAGGGACCTTCTAGAAGGTTCAGTATATACTGAGAAAAGGAGGACATTGAGGGCCCAGTGTGTGCTTATGGGAGTCCGGACAGGATGAGGATGGTATGATCCTATGGGACTTACTAGAGTGTGACGACTGTGTCCTTAGTGGTTCGGTGTAGTGTGAGGAGGTAAGTGTCCTCGGGTATTATGAGAGCATTCAAGTTAATATCTTCAAGTGTCTCTACTTACAGGGACCCACTAGGGCCCCCCCTACTGGGGGTGTTGCATGATACAAAGATTTTGTACCCCTTTTTCCTAAACTCCCCACAAAACTGAACTCTGGAACCTGTTCAGCCCTTGGAGTTTCCAGTTAGAGGTCATGCACCCATAGCTCCTCTAGCTCCCTCCTCATTGTCCATCCAGCCCTACTTATAATCCCCCACCCCTACCCCGCCCAGCTCCTCTATTCCCTGTGACAACAGACAAACGGACTGCAGATCTGTGCCATGCAGACACAAGACTGTCTTTGGAGCTGGCCATACTTCACCTGCCTCAGTCTCAGGTCCAGTGTTGAGCCTCCTGGGCCAGGATTTTGTTGGTATCCTGGGTTCTCTGGATGGAACTCATCCTCTCCACTGCAGTCTTTCTACTAGGCTGGCCCCTCTACCCCTCCTAAGGGTAGTGAGGTCAGGCGGGCAGAGACAGGGTGTGGGGACCGCTGGAGTAATACCTGATTTCAAGGTAACAGATGACCCACTTCTCTCCTCGCATCCAGGCCCAGCCTCATCTTCGACCTCCTATCTAGCTTCACTTCCCTTGGGCCCAGGGCCATCGTAGGCCCTGCTGTGAGTCCATATGGTTCCTGGGCCAGGTCTTTCCCCCTCCTTGCTGGCCCAGAGCCCAGGTGGAAGCAGAAGAAGGCCAGCCTAAGCCTTTAGGTGGCCCTGTTCCCTCCAGCAGCCCCATCTGGGTAGGTCAGCTTCCTGCCGATGCCGGCGTCCCTGGGCCACCTAGTCTGGGGTTGTTCATGAGCCCCAGGGACTCACTCTGGTAGAGATTGGTCCTAGGTCCTCAGCCCCCTGACTTCATTAATTTCTGCCATAAGCACTTTTTGAGCATCTACTCTGTGTCAATCACTGTTCCAGGTCCTCAGGATATAGCTGTGACCTAAACAGACAGAAATTACTCTGGCGGAGCTGATCCTCTAGTTATGGCTGTGAGGAGACAGACAGTAAACTAATAAGTAGATGGTCTCATTTCTGAGGAGGTGATGAATCCTGGGGGATAATTGACAAGGTGAAGGGAGCTCAGAATGGTTGAGATTTTAAATAGGCTCAGAGGTCAGGGTTCCATCCCCAGTTAGGGGGTATGCAGGAGGCAGCCAGTCAGTGGTTCTCACTGATGTTTCTCTCCCTCTCCCTTCCTCTGAAATAAAAAAAAAAATTTTTAATAAATAGGGTTATTTGTTGAGGGTTATGCATGAAAAATGTAATATTTGAGCAATGGCCTGAAGGGGGTGAGGGAGTGAACTGTTTTAGAAATCTGGGGGAAGGGTATTTCAGGTACCGAGAACAGCCAGGGCAAAGGCTCTGAGGTGAGTCTGCTGGGTGTGGTTGCAGAACAGCAACTAGCAGTGATTGAGGGGCAGGTGAGGCCAGAGAGATAATAGGGGTGAAGTGTTCAGACCATATGAGCCATATTGAGGACTGGAGCATTTATTGGGTGTGATAAGGGAGATGTGGTGCATTCTCAAGTACAGGAGAAATGTGACCTGGCTTATAAAAGTCTGGGTGAGACCCTATGAATCCCAACCTGATTGAACCTTTCTGGCAGCCATCAGGTTAGCTTGTACTCATTGAGATCCCCCCCCCAACTCCAATTAGTGGTTGTGTCTGGGCCAGATCCTCCTCCCCCTACACCCCTCACTTGGGTAGATCAGTGGCGTAGTCCACTAGTCACCATGACGATGGTTGCTAGGGGAGGTTAGAGGTCTTTGTAGCCTCATAGAGCAGGCTGCCTTGGCAGTTGGGGCTGATGTTGGGTTGGTGCCGGCAGAAAATGCCATTCTACGGGCGTGTCCAGGGTTATGTCAGTTGTTCTGAGGTCCTGGGCAATTCCCCCTCTCCACCCATGGCTAGGTTCATCTCTGCTGCTGCACCCAAGAATACCTGCTGCTCCCACAGGGGGGCTGCCTCCCTAGAAACCTGCATTCCATCGGTTGGACCCTTGCCCTCAGCCATCTACCCAAGACTCGGTACTCAGGTGGGCTACTTAGTAGCAGGGTCCCCAGGGGCTGGCTGTAGGTAGACAGGCACTGACAAAGGTCCCTGTTCATGCCAGGTTTCCAGAAGTCCTAAGTGGTTCCAGGACCCCTCAGTGGTTGGGCGGGCACTGACAGAAGTTTGTGTCAGTGTGCCTCACTAGGTTGCCATGTGCTTTAGGGGGCCCAGGGTCAGGCAGATGCTAACATGGATCCCATTCCCATTTATGCCCCGCTCCCCCCACCTTCTCAGGTCGCCATGGATCGGATGAAGAAGATCAAACGGCAGCTGTCAATGACACTCCGAGGGGGCCGAAGTGTAGACAAGACCAACAGTGCCCCTGAACAGATAGGCCTGGATGAGAGTGGCGGTGGTGGTGGCAGTGACCTTGGAGAGGCCCCCACCCGCGCTGCCCCAGGGGAACCCTGCTCTGGGCGGGGACTACTCAGCTCTGCACCAGGTGGGTCTACTGACCACTTCCTCCCCTAGACTGGTTCCCAGGTGCTGCTTTCCAGCCAAACTCCTCTTAGACATGCGTCTTTTCATTTCCATTTCTCCATTTTTTTCCCTTCCCTGCCATCCTCTCTATCTGTGCCCCTTTTGTTGGCTTTCTGCCCAGGCCTTGCCCCAGCTCCCCTAATCCTCCTTTTACGCTTCTCCTACACTCTGCCAGTACCCTCAGGCCTCCTGGCGCCTGCCTGCCCTGGGTCTTTGGCTGCATCTGCCTGCCCCTAGCCCCATGCTAGCCACAGTCTCAGCTCACCCCTGGAGCCTGGTCTTCCACTAAGTAACTATTCCCCCTGCCCCATTCAACCTTCCTGTCCTGTCTGAACCTCCGTAGGCCTTGCCACCCTCTCCCTAAGAGACCCCAGGCTGCTCTGGGGGCCATATGCACACCTGTATGATGAGCGAATGAATTCGTTGGGAAGAGGGTGTCCTGGGGCTCCTGACTCCACCCAGCCTGCCCTCCCCCTGTTGCCACCACCAGAGATTGTACACGAGGACTTGAAGATGGGCTCTGACTTGAAGATGGGATCTGATGGGGAAAGTGACCAGGCTTCAGCCACGTCCTCAGACGAGGTGCAGTCACCAGTGAGGGTGCGCATGCGCAACCATCCTCCTCGCAAGATCTCCACTGAGGTGCGTAACCCCCCTGTCTGGGTGGTGGTGGGGCTGGAAAAGAGGGTTGGACCTGAGGTGGTGGAGCTCATGCTCCTGTTTCTCCCCTGTCTCGCCTGCTAGGACATCAACAAGCGCCTCTCACTACCAGCTGACATCCGGCTGCCTGAGGGCTACCTTGAGAAGCTGACCCTCAATAGCCCCATCTTTGACAAGCCCCTCAGCCGCCGCCTCCGCCGTGTCAGCTTGGTGAGTATCTGCTATTCCTGTCCTCTTCCTCCTCCTCTTTCCCTGCCTCCTCTCCCCCCTGTACCCTTCCCCGAGCCTGCTTCAACCTGTCCTCTTTACTCCACAGTCTGAGATTGGCTTTGGGAAACTGGAGACCTACATCAAGCTGGACAAGCTGGGGGAGGTGAGGGACAGCTGGGAGGCCCATGATGGGGGTGGGGATCAGTGGGAACTCCCTATAGCCTCAGGCTCTTCTCCTATAACTGGTCCTCACTCCCCAGGGTACCTATGCCACCGTTTACAAAGGCAAAAGCAAGCTCACAGACAACCTTGTGGCACTCAAGGAGATCAGACTGGAACATGAAGAGGGAGCGCCCTGCACCGCCATCCGAGAAGGTACAGACATCCGGGAAGACCTGCCCAGGCTTCCTGGGCATTCCCCATGCTGTGCACACACACACGCCCCGTAGTGAGACTGGGGGTTCTGGTACTTCCCTCCTGATACTCGGGGCTTCATGGGAAAGTGCCCATCACTCACATATCTAGGTAGTAATCAAGGTAACCAGGAATCTGGTCCTGTTTGGAGAAGAGGCAGAAGAATTGGAAAGCAAGGTTCTTGCTTTGGTTCCGAGGACATCCTTGAAAGTGCTCACCAACTTACTTGATACAGTAGTTAGTCAGAACATCACATGCAATGATTTGAATTGCATCAAAATTGAATGTGCAAACACGGTTTCATATGAAGCTACAGGCCTGAGGGTTGGAGCAAGGCCCCTTTCCAGAAACCAAAAATGGGTTTAGAAAATCTAGTATCACAATCCTGGGGCTGCAGTCCCATGTTCTTGTCCCATACTCTTCTCTGAGCCTTAGTTGCCACATCTGGAACATGGGGACATACCTTCCTAGCATCAGGTGGGCTAGAGCTGGTGGCTGCGAGTCACCACTCCAAACTGCACAGGGAAAGAAGGAAAGCCTGGTCTCATCCTTGTCTAGTCCTTGTCATTATCCTGAGGGTGGGGCCCTGACTCTTCTCCCGTCCCCGTCCCACCCCCATGTTTCCTGCAGTGTCCCTGCTTAAGGACCTCAAACATGCCAACATCGTCACTCTACATGACATTATCCACACGGAGAAGTCCCTCACCCTTGTCTTTGAGTACCTGGTAAGGTTGAGTGGCAGTGAGTCCCTGGGGGAAGTTGGGTGGTGGCCGGACAGGATATGACCCTCTCTTCTCTACTTTACCTTCTCTCTTCAGGATAAGGACCTGAAGCAGTACCTGGATGACTGTGGGAACATGATCAACATGCACAATGTGAAAGTGGGTGTGGGGCAGGAAGCAGGGGCACAAGGGCCACTCACCCAGTCCACCCCACAAACCTCCCAGAAACGACATCCCATTTGGCTCTTAAGCTGGGAGCCATTGCAGGGCGTTGGGACCCTGTCCTCTTTTGTGAGACAAGGCTCTGGGCTCAGTGTCTTTGTTTGGGAGGGGGAGCAGTGCCTGCTGGGAGTCAGGATGCTGGATACTCTTTGACCTCTGCCTGCCATTCCTGGGTCCCCAGCTGTTCCTGTTCCAGCTGCTCCGTGGCCTGGCCTACTGCCACCGGCAGAAGGTGCTACACCGAGACCTCAAGCCCCAGAACTTACTCATCAACGAGAGAGGAGAGCTCAAACTGGCTGATTTTGGTACCCTCGGCCTTCCCTTCCCAGGGATCCCCCAGCCTTACTCTCCCAGCCTCCCCCTTCCCCATGACGACCTACTCTCAGTCCCCCGGCCTGCTCAGGACCACCTCAATCCCAGCTGCCCCTTCTCTCCACCTCCCAGGTCTGGCCCGGGCCAAGTCAATTCCAACGAAGACCTACTCCAATGAGGTGGTGACCCTGTGGTACCGGCCCCCCGACATCCTGCTCGGGTCCACAGACTACTCCACCCAGATTGACATGTGGTGAGGACAAGTGGCAGGGTGGCAGGTGCCGTGCAGTGAAGGGGGGTGGCTTGGTCACAGTGGCCAACCAGTCCACGGCCTTCCTATTTATTCACTGTGCCCTCCCTGCCCAGGGGCGTGGGCTGCATATTCTACGAGATGGCCACAGGCCGGCCCCTCTTCCCAGGCTCCACAGTGGAGGAGCAGCTGCACTTCATCTTCCGCATCTTGGGTGAGGAGACAGGAGCCCTCAGAGGTGTGGGGACATGCAGGGAGGCCCTCTGAGATGCTTAGGGTAATGCCTCTTCCCACCAGGAACCCCAACTGAGGAGACATGGCCAGGCATCCTGTCCAATGAAGAGTTCAAGACACACAACTACCCCAAGTACCGTGCCGAGGCCCTTTTGAGCCATGCACCACGGTGAGGCTAGTGGAGGGGTGGGGGGGTGTGAGGGGCAGAGTACCCAAACTCAATTTAAAGCAGGTCCCCTTGTCCTTGTGGTAGACTTGATAGCGATGGGGCTGATCTCCTCACCAAGCTGCTGCAGGTGAGACCACTTCCCGAGTCAGCCTTGGGGGCTGGGGGTGTGGGGAAACGGGGAATTCCGGGTGGGGAGGAAGAGAGGCTTACTCTGTGAAAGTGTCAATATTAAGCCCCCACCTCAGTTTGAAGGTCGCAATCGGATCTCTGCAGAGGACGCCATGAAACACCCATTCTTCCTCAGTCTGGGGGAGCGGATCCACAAACTTCCTGACAGTGAGTGGAGCTGGTGAAGGAAGGGCCAGTGGGGGGGCTGTGGGGAACAGGACTGCTGTAGACAGCCAAGCAGGTGTTGTCGGGCTCTGCTACATCACCTCAAAGGGGGTACACATTTGTTCACGTGTGTGACATGTTTATTACAAACAAGTTGTTAGTTTTCAGTTCCTTCTACCTTTCATGGAAATTTCCAAATGTATATAATAATCAAGTATCACTCTCTCTTTTGTAGAGTAAACATTTCCTTGTAAAGTATGTATTGAGAAATGCACAGATCATAAGTATAGAGCACAGTGAATTTTCACAACACACACGTGACACAGGCATACCGTCAGAAAACAGGATGTGAGAAGCTCCCCCAAAGTGTCCCAGGTTCCTTCAGATATTCCCAGCCTCTCCCCAAGGGTTACCACTAGATGGACTTCTCACAGCTGAGATAAATTTCCCCTGTCCTTGTACTCTGCAGAAATGGAATCATACGGGGTATTCTCTTTTTACATCTGACTTTTAAAAACTTTTTAATATCGGTGTTTTAAATTAGATATATTTATATATTAGACTAAATAATAATATGAATCCCCAAGTTCTCTATCAGGTCATCAACTCATGGTGAATCTGGTCTAACCTATATTCCCTCTGATTATTTTGAATCAAATCCCAGACATATTATTCACCTATAAAAAATTTCAGCATGTGTCTATTAAATCTCTTTTTAAACATAACAATGTCATTATCACACCTAAAAAAACTTGACCCACTTTGCACATCTCCTCATTGGACTAATCCAAATGAAATCCCAAATACCATCTGATCACCTAGAGTTGTGATAATTGCAATACCATTATCACACTTGAAAAATTAATAATAAAAAAGAAAATAATGCTTTCGTGGTGCCATGTAATAGTTCATATTCCATTTTTCCTAATTGTAGCTAGTTTTTGTGTGGGATGATTTCACAGATGAAAGTCAAGCCTCTCAAAGAAAAGGCAGCTTTTTCTAATTCCCCCAGTGGGGCCACATGGGAGGTGGCTCTGGATGGCCCCATGGGTCATTTCCTACTTTTGTCTCCACCCACAGCTACTTCCATATTTGCACTAAAGGAGATCCAGCTACAAAAGGAGGCCAACCTTCGCTCTTCGTCGATGCCTGACTCAGGTAGGTGTGGCCCTCGCCCTCTTCCCTGCCCCATCCATCTACCTGCTTGTTCACCAACAGCCATCCGCTCTGCTTTCGCCCGCAGGCAGGCCAGCTTTCCGTGTGGTGGACACCGAGTTCTAAGCCACAGACCCAGGCCCCAGCAGGCAGCAGCTGGAGGGATGCCACACCCCTCACAGGGCAGCCCCCAACTGCATCCTCCCTTGCTTGCTGCCTGCCTACCTGCCTGATCCATGCTCGCCTGCCCACGTGTTCCCTGCTGCCTGTCCAAACATCCATTGGCCTGTCTGCTGGGTGCTAACAAAGCTCTCATCGCTCTTTCACCTGGTCTGTCTGTCTCTCTCTCTGTCTTAGTAGTAGCCGGCGGACAGCATGGCCGTGCCAGCCTCCCACACTGAGGCCAGGCCTATAGCCCTCCCCATCATACCCTCCCCCAGGACCACTACCCCATGGCCAGCTAGGGGTCCGGCCAGCCCAGGCTCGGGATCTCAACTCAGACAAGAGGTGGCAATGCCTTGGGTTTGAGGTTCCCCCTGCCTGCTTTCCTGCCTGCCCCACCTGCCTCATGTTGTGTGGGCCTTTTTTGTTTCATTCATTGTTTTTTTTTTAATTATTTTAAATGAGGTTTTCATTTTTTAAATGCAATATCTCTGTGTACAGACTGGCTGGGCCCCACCCCCCGTGGCCCTCCCGAAGTATTTTGTGCAATGAAGCCCTGATCCCAGCCTTTCCATGGCAGGGACACAGCCCCTATTCAGAACCCTGACCATCCCCAGATCCTGGGGTTGGCTAAGGGCAAGCATGCCTCGACCACTCGCCTTCCTACACACACCCCCTCCCCACCACCTGCCATCCCAGGCTGCAGGGGTACCTGAGGACTACCGGAGACTCTGGGAGATGGACAAGTGGGGGCCCCCACTCTTTCCCTCCAGCAGTTCCATGGCTGGGGCCTCCTTCCGTCTCAGGGTCTCCCCAGCCTAGCCCTCTTGCCCCCATCCCACTCGGTGCTGTTGAGTAGGCCCTGCCAGGAACTGACCAACTCAGCGAGGAGCCATAGTGTGTATATGTACACAGGCAGGGACAGGCATGTCGGGGGGAGTTGTGCCCAGGTGTTAACCCCTAACCCCTGGGGAGGGTGAGGCAGGGCAGGGACAGTCTCTGGGGTCAGTCCCAGATGGGTGGTTACCTCCCCTTCCTCCACTCTAAACCCTGGGGCCTTCAAATGGGGTGGGAGGGCATGGGTGGGGGCCCTCCTAGTGGGGTTTGGGAGGTTGGGTTCCTGAATGCACCATAATCGCTGTATGAAACATTAAAAAGTCTGAAGTGAAAAATGTGATTGCAAATCCCTGTAGAGGTGAAGGTGGACTTGACCCACGGTGAGTACTAGGACCTTGGCGAATTCGTACCTGGTCCCCGCTGTCTAGGAGAGCACCGGGAGTGGGTCAGGGACACGTCATGATTCTAGAAAAGGCATCTGAGGGGTTGCACATGCAACAGTGGAACTCTGAATTGAAGCAGGTAAGGCAGGCTGAACAGAGGATGGTATCTAGGAAGTAATGGAAACCCTGGTGAGACGTCGGTGAAATGATCCTGGAAAGGTTAGAGTTCACACAACTGCTCTGGGAAGTGGCAGGGTCATTGATGTGGGCAGAGGTTGGCCTCTGGAAGGCGGAGGGATCCAGTCCAGGTCTGGGGAGGGAGGCCTGTTGGATTGTAGGAAGGACAGGCTACCCAGGTAAATGGGGAGGGGGAGTCTGCAGTGGGGCAATGAAAAGAGTCAATTCAGAGAAGATGCAGCTGGGCTTGAGCAATGTGCCAAGTGCCAAACTAAAATGACACTCTGGCGACCACCCCAGGTAAAAGAGCTGCTCCCTTTTCTCAGTTTGCACAACAGTTGTGACCCCCTCACCTATGCCAGGTGTGGGCAGAGGGCTAGAATCACAGTAATAAAGAGAATCCCTGCCACGAAGAGGTTAACGGGACAAAAGTAAATGATGACATTGTGTATTGGGGGGGGGGTGGAGTTGTGTAGAGAAGAGGGTATTCTGGACACACCAGGGACCTGTGTGCATGGGCCTAGAGGCATGGAAAGGCAAGGTGTGTTCCTGTGGGAATGGGTGGTGAAGTGAAGGAAGTTACTGGAACAGACCCAGAATCATGAGCCTGATTTGGGGAGTTTGATGATCATGTGGGGATAGCCAATAGAAAGGTAGATGCAGGGAGCCAGAGGGACCAACATACACCTGAAACTAATAAAGTATTGAATGTCAACTATAATTGAAAGATGGAAGTTACCACCAACCGGTAGGGCCAAGAGCCCTGGCAGAGAGGATGATGGAATAGCCTAGTGCAGTGGTTCTGAATGGGAGATAATCCTGCCCTTCCCCCAGGGGTCACTTGGTTGTCCCAACTGAGGAGTGTTACTGGTATCTATAGTGAGTAGGGGCCAGGGACGCAGCAAAACATCCTACGCTGCTGCTCACAATGGAGAAAGGCCAACAGTGCCTAGGCTGAGAAAATCTAGACTACTGCAGTGGTTATTAAACTTGATCTTGGGATCCTTTTATAAAAGTTGACATTCAAAAAGCTTTTTTTTGGCTTATGTCATGTAGTCCCCAGAAAATTCCACCACATATTCGAGAGAGAATGATAGTGAAAATAGTTTTGACTTTGTGAACTCCCTTAGGGTCTCCTGAACCTTGGAAAGCCTAGTTTGAGAATCTCTGGCCTGGTGTTTAAGGTCACAGCTCAGGAATACAGTTCTGCATACTAGCTGGGGCAGAGTGAGTGAATATTTCTGGCCCTCAGCTTGCCCCGCCAAGTGATGTTATCTGCTGCCTAAATACCTGCAATAAAACAAGACTATTTCTAGTTATTGCTGTAACTACCTACAGATATACAGGGCCTGGGGCTGACTTGTCTTCAACATATTTGTCTAGATTAGAATCTAGTTCAGGCAGGGAAGTGGCCCGCAGGCCTGGGTGGCGCCCTGGAGGTGGTGACCTGTTTTGTATTGGGTTTTGAGGGACGAGAAGAGTAGTGCATTGAAGGAAGGGCATTTTGGTCATGTTAAGAAAAACGTCGCTCCCAAGGTAAGGGACCCGCGGTTCCTAGCAGACCACGGACCAGAGAAGACCGGGAACCTTTGTGTGCCTTTGGGCACTCCGCAGTATATCCTCGTCCACCCGGGAGAACTCTGCCTCCACATTCCAAACAACCGCTTGCCTGGACTCAACATGGCGTTAGAATCCCACAAAACACCTTTGTCTTTTTAAAAAAGCTCCCTGCCTATTCACTGATCGCAGAGACCCCGCCCTCGGTCCAAGGCCGTCTAACCCTTGGACGCGCCTCACCGCGGGGGTCCATTTCCAATAGCGGAGTAGGGGGCTCCCTTCCGTTTCCGGGACCAGAATCCGGAAGTGGCGGTTGAGGGGCCACTTCCTATCTCCCACTGAGGGGGCTGAGGAGAGGGCGAGCGGCGATGGCGGCGGTCGGAGGGAGCTCGCCTCCTGAGGCTAAAGATGGAGAGCCCCAGCGCGAAGCCATACCAGACCCGGACAGCCAGTGGGGCTACATCGAGAATAGCGACACTGGGCGGGCGCGTCGAATGCGGGACGGCGAAAGCTGGTGAGGCTGAGCTGCGAGCCTGGCTCGGGGGGCATGGGGCGGGGGCGGGGGGTGCTGGCTGTGGTGGGGATGGCGCGGAGGTGCTCAGAGCTGCTGTGGGGGTGGGGGAGTGGCTGCGCGGCGGAGAATAAGGGGCGGGGAAGTGCTTGTGAATGGAGTGACTGATCTGGGAAAGAGGCAGGGCCTGTGGCGGAGCCTCAAGCCTGAGAACTGGGTGCGATTGGTTGTACAGAAACGGAGGGCCAGGCCTGAGAAGACACGGCCGAGGAGGTGGGCCCGGGCCTGCGCAATGGCGCCGGGAGCCTGGGAAGGGGGCGGTCTCCGCGGCGGAGGGCGGCTTGTGGCGTCACGTGGCTCTGGGGGGCGGTCCTAAAGGCCCCGCGTGGCCAGGCGGTGACGTCAGTCCGAAGAGCGAAATCCGAGCCCAACGGCTCTGGGCGGGAGCGGGGAGCCCGCGCCTGGGAACGAGGCTCGTGACGCAGGCGGGGGGCGTGGCCTGAGGCCGAGTGAGACTGCGGGCGCGGGAGCTGGTGCCGCTGAAGCAGAAAATGGCGTCTTCGGATGAGCGAAGTCTGTGACGCGGCGAGGTTTTTGCCGCTGGCGGAGGCCTCCTTCCCGGGACCGGAGAAGGTGCAGGTGATTGGCACGGGAGGGGCCTTCCATGTTACATTTGTTTTCGGTTTCAGTACTGTTTTGTTTGCGTCATCATGTTAAAAAAAAGCTATTTTTTTAAACATGTCAATGAATATCTCCATAAATCGCCTTTACTGTTTTAATTGCTAACCCGTGTTTGCAGTGTACTGTTTCTGGGCTGGGTTTTTTTTTTCTCTCGCAGAGTTGCATCTCGATTTTTAAATCGTGAACTACGTAAGCCCTAAACAGGTTGTATGAAACATTTATTTGGTAAAACGGGCGGTGAGATGCAAAAATTTCAAGGTCGTGAAAGACAAAAGATGAAGAACTATTCAAGATTGAGGGAATGAATGGGGTATTTAACGAGTCATAATAACTAACTTTAATGTGTGATCGTGGATTGGATCCTGGAGCAGAAAAAAATTAAAACTCGGGTTTTTTCCTCATAAAATTCTCTCTTTTACTGTAAAAGATGTTCATGGGAAAACGGGCGAAATTTGACTAGTTCTGCAGATTAGATATTAGTACTGTTAGTTTTTTGCTTTCAGTAATTGTGGCGTGGTTATGAAAGAGAATATCTTAGTAGTACACGCCAAAATATTTAGGGCTCCCATCATGTAAGCAACTTACTCTCAAATAGTTGAAAGTAAAATGTTAAATTTGGGATATCGGGATGAAGGGTGTACGGGAAGTGTTTGTATTGTTTTTGCAGTTCTTCGGAGCATTTCAAAATAAAAATCTTGAACAATAAAACAATTTTTAATTCAACACGCAGGTTAAGATTCGGACTTTGCCTTTACTTCTGTGCACCTCGCAAATGACCCCCCCCCTCCTGAATTCTTAATTTAATGTTTTTCCACCACTCCATGCATTCATAAATAGTATTTGTGGTAAAAAAAAATAGTATTTGTGGTGCGAGTTTTCATTTTGTGGAGACTCCATATGAAATTGTATTGGATGCATACCGTGCCTCGTATCGGGTGGGACATGGTATCCACATGGCGTCATTGGTGACGTTGTCCTTGATCACTTGGTGAAGGTGCTATCTGCCCGATTTCTCCATTGTAAAGGTACGATTTTTCTCTCTGCATAGGCAGTAATTCTTTAAAGAACATCATTTTTGGCCATCCGTTACTCAGCGTTTTAACAGCGCCCCGTCTCCTGCATGCAGGCGCTCAAATTCTCCCAGTGCCTTGCAAGGCTTTATGGCTGGAGGCTGAGCCCGCGCTCTGAGTTCTCACTCTCCTGGGTACCCTCCCCCTCACTCTCCATCCGGCCATATTGGACTCTGGCTGTTGTTCCTGGAACGCATTGAGCGGGCGCTCAGGTTCGAGCGCGCTCTCACCCGACGGCCTCTGCAGGGAGGTGCGCACATCTGGCAGAGATCTTGAATCACGGTACTGGTAAAATTCTCTATTCCTCTTCCCTGGAGAGAGAAACTCGAGATTCCCGAAATCGGGAATACAAAAGTGAGCAAATTTTTTTTTAATCATTACGCTATAGCTTTCCAGCAAGGAAAAACCTCCATCCATGCTGAGAGTCAGCAACAATAACTGGACCGGTTTTTGGAGCCCTTTGGAGGTGTTCGGGGTTTCCTTTTGGGGGGTGTTGAAAATATCTTGGAATTAGAGGTGGTGGTTGCGCAACATTGCAAATGTACGAATTGCTTGCTGTATTGTTCGTTTTTTAAATGGTTAATTATGTTACGGGAATTTAAAAATTAATATTCTGTCAAAAACAGTTACCCCACCAATGTTGGCTCAGTATTAAAGCCAGTTTATCTCTTCTATGGTGGATAATATGAAGCGGTTTTTCTTAAGTGCTTTTTTTTTATGCTTTACCTCCTTAGGTGAGAGCAAAGCATCTCAAGGTTCTTTAATTTGCGTTGCCATCCATTTTCTAGAGGTTTGCTGCAGCGGTCAGGAAATTGGTGTTTAGAAAGCATTTCGAAATCGTGAACTAACCTACCCAAATCATATACCTCATGTCGCTATTAATATTTGTACCTTCTGTTTTTTGCCAGCTGGCTGATGTGAACAAGAGCAATTAATTTGGCCATCGGAACTGATTGCATTTCTAAGAGAAGCTTACATTTTAAGAGTAAATTCAAATCTCTGGTATAGTCTAGCTTCCTTGGCAAATTCTCGTTTTTCTTTATGAGGATGAGCCATCCACAAACGTAATTAAATCAGGGAAAGGGGAGTGGGAGGGGGTCTGTAGAAGGTCTGTGCAGGGTGGGTAATTTCCTAACAGGTAAGCAAGCATGGGGTTCTTTGTTCAGGTAAACGAAGGAGGGTGATTGGATTCAGTGTTAAAGATAGTGATTGTGAAGGGAAAGCGGCGTGTTCATTGAAGATAAGGACTATCCTAGAAACGTTGAGGTTATTCTGTCAATGGAGAAAGCTGCACAGCATAGGGGAATCATTCATTTAATGAAGACCCTAAGAGCTAAATTGACTGAAAATTTCACATGTTTGGTTTGCCAATTGCTGCTATAGCTCTTATACAAGGTAGGATATGCCTTGGCGACTGGTTCTAATTCTTTTGTAATTAAGTGCTTGTTCAGACTTTTCATGAACCAAAAGGGGAAGAGGATTTGTGAATCTAGAATCCTGGAAGGCGGGGAATCTTTTGCTAGACAGTCACTGTACCAGTCTTTGTTGCTTGAGCATGAGTATGCTTTTTAGCTTAAAAGTATACAGTTATTGGAAAAGATTTATATTAGCATATCTAATTATATATGTAAGTATAATTAACCTAGGAAGATAAACTTTTTGTTTTGTCATTTTTTTAAATAGTAAGTTTGAAAGATGAAAGAGCTTTTCTAAAAAATGTAAATTAATCAAATTTTTGGAGAATTTTAGATAAACCTAATTATGCCTATTGTCATTCCTTTCATAGAGTGAAAGGAACAAATCTTTGTTATCTCCCAGAGATCTTTAGTCATAAAAGACCATTTAACAGTGTCATTATTCTCAATTTGGAGCCTAAATTTGAGAACAAATCAAGAATAGTTGTTAGAAAAGACAAGATATAAGTTGAAGTAAAGACAAAAAATATTATAGTAAACTTTGTAAAAACACAATGATAAGCAGCAAAGATTACTAAGAACTTATATTTCAATCAAGGCATCTCTTAAAAATGAGTTAAGGTATTTTTTTTAGTGAGCTGAAAACACCAAGAGTTAATAATTTGGTAACAAAAAAGGGATTTCTAATCTGGGTGTAAATTAATGTCATTTTACAGAAAAACGCCTAAATTCTGATTTTCCTCTTTTGATATGTTCATGTAACAACTTACAATAAAGGATTTATTTGTATGCCTTTATATATGTATTTAGGCTTGTGCACATATATAAATAATAAATTCAGAACAACGTAATATTACATTTGCCATCTGAACAAGTTAATCATGTCTCTTAATTTATATCCATATTTCTGTTTCTCGTAATTATTGTACCTAGTATGTTAACAAATTATGTAAATTATTATCTTAACCAAAATAACCAATTTAATTTTGTCTAGACACAAGAGAAAACTGGAAGACAGGGAATCTTAATCTTGTTCAATAATTTATTTCCATAAGCACATATTTCATAGCATTTCAACAAATTTGAGGAAGCACAAGTAAACATAAGTGACTTCAGCAAGATCAGTTGTATCTCTGTATAAACTTTAAAGGAGGCCATTTACAATAGCATCCCCCCCAAAAAAATCTTAATACCTAGAAGTAGATATAACAATGTGGGTACTTTTCAATCAAACAATGATAACTCTGTATGACTGCCACCTGGGCTGACAACATTATGAGACATCCCAATTTCAGAGATGTTAAAAAATTTTTTAAGTGTCTTTCAATTAAAGGAACATGATAGTAATTTGTGTAAAACTTCAGTGTTCTTTGAAGCCTTTAGAAATTCAGGGTGTAGCCAGGTCTGGTGGTTTTGCTTACCTCTATAAAGAGTGGCTTTGCCCTGACCGGTTTGGCTCAGTGGATGGAGCTTCGGCCTGTGGACTGAGGGGTCCCGGGTTCGATTCTGGTCAGGGGCATGTGCCTTGGTTGTGGGCACATCCCCAGTGGGGGGGTGTGTAGGAGGCGGCCAATCAATATTTCTCTCTCATCAATGTTTCTGGCTCTCTAGCCTCCCTTCCTCTCTGTAAAAAATCAATAAAAATATTTAAAAAAAAGAGTGGCTTGAATGTTAATTTTCCTTGAAAATCTGCTTTTTAAAAAAAAGTTGAATAATTTCTCCTTTTGTATTGAAAGTCTCATAGACTGTCAATGGAGGCAGTGAAAACCACGAAGGGAAAGGATGTAGGGTCAGTGATGGGAGGGAGGTTTGTGGCAGGAGCCACGGGGTGGGGAGGGTGTGTGTCTTTGGCAGGAATGAAGTGCAGGGTTTGGGGGGCGGGGGCGGGGGTGGGGGGAACCTACAGAAATGGTTGTCTATTCAGACAGCCACTTGTGACTATCCCAGGATTTTTTCTACTACTCCATCTCCCACCTCACTAATCCTTTTATAAACTGTAAACAAAGGAAAGTAGCCATTTTAAAGAATCCCCTTTATAGGGTTAAATTGCTGGAAAACTACCAATAAGCATTACATATTTTTCATCAGTTTTGCAATTTCTTTAAAAGTGTTTATTTGAGGCTGTTAAATACTTAGGACAGCCTTTTATGTGTCATAAATACCATCGCTGAGCAGGTTTGCTGGGGGGCGGGGGGGGGCAGGGATTGTGTGTCTGTATGTACATGAGCTTTTATGTTCAAGCCCTGGGATTGAACAGTAACAGTTAATGTTTACTTTACACTTAATATATGTCAGCTATTTTTCAGACTGGAAAATTTCTCAGGACATTTTATAAAGGCAGATGCCATCAGTCCTAACTGTTTAACCTAACAGCGCATATGAAAGTTCCTCCTGTAAAATACCTGATGCAGCTGTATACTTAACAGTGGTTCAGATAGTAAATCTTGTTATATGTCTTTTACCACGGTGTTTTAAAAAGTGAGCTCATCACCATAAGCTCAGATGTATTATAAAGCCAAAAGAAATTCTAAATATGAAAATGATGAAAAATGGTGATATGTGATCTTTGAAGAAAACCTTATGGTTCTTTTAGCATTTAAATTTTTTTTCAGTTTCTGAGCAGATTTCCAGTTTACTAATCCATTTATTGGCTGAAGATTTTTGTCTCCATTTTTGGCTTGTTACAAACACTGCACAATTAATGAAGGGCTAACACTTAATAACATTAGCTGCAAATAATTTGTTTTTTGAGCCTAACTTAACTGTGTTACACCACAGTCTAATGAATTATTGTTTATTCTATAATAAAATCTCATGTTTCCCCAGCACTGTGGGTGTGGTGTTTTTCCCTTTTTTGAGCACATCTTTTATTAATCAAATATCTTCTAGCATCCTAAGAAATTAGGTAATCTCACCCTGGCCGGGTTGTTCCATTGGTTGGTTCATCCCAAAACGCCAAGGTTTCCGGTTCTATCCCTGGTCAGGGCACATACAAGAATCAATCAATGAATGCATAAATACATGGAACAACAGATGTTTTTCTTTCTCCCTTCCTGTCTCTGTCTCTCAAATCAATAAATTAAAAACATTTTTAAGTTAGATATCCAAATCTGAGTTTCACTGAGTAAGTTCTGCTTCTGAGTTCTATATGATGCTGAAACTGTTTTTTTAAATTTGAATTCTAGGAGGAATTTCTTTTTAATTGAGATATAATTGACATATAACGTTGTGTCCGTTTCAGAGATGTATGAAACTTGTCTTGATTTATAATGTGTTGGTACTTTTAGTCTGATAACCTTGGGAAGTGGTAAAACTAACCCCCAGACAACCATGTGACACCCTATTACTTCTCTGGTCTAGGTTCCTTGTGGATCAGAACTGGTACAAACAGTGGGAAGTGTACGTGCGGGAAGGAGACGAAGACCCCAGCACCATCCCTGGCTGTATCAATAATGCTAAACTCTTTGAAGGTACCAGGCCTCTGCCTCCCTATATCAGCCTAGCCCTGGAATTCTTTTCCCTTCTGTCCCTACAAATGATCATAGCCCCTTCTCTGTTAGGTTATTGGTGACATGGCCAGATTACTCATCACTTTCCTTCCCTGATTCTTCCTCTGCCACCTCCCCCTGGCCCCCCCCCCCAGACAACATAAACTGGAAACTCAAGAAGGGACTGGTGGAAGGTGAGGACTATGTGCTGCTCTCTACCACTGCTTGGAATCTCCTGGTCAGCTGGTATGGCCTAGAGCATGGCCAACCGCCCATTGAACGCAAGGTATAGTGGGTGGGGAGGGTGCTAGGAGGTAGATTTGGAGGGAGGGGGTAGAAGGAAGGCCTTATGAGCCCAAGATGGGTCCAGATCCATGTGTGTACATGTGTTTCCACATGTACTGTATAGATACACCTGTGCTCGCACTCCTCTCCTTTCATAGGTCATTATACAGGTGTCTGGTGTATCCCCTGTGTGTTTGCCTGTGCCCCTCTGACCTCAGAGGTTTTTATGCACGTGTGTGTGGTGTGGGTACACTGTGTGTGCTCTTCCACCCTGCCAGGTTGTAGATTGGCGTGGCAACTGTGAGGTCGAAGTGTACCCAGTAGAACTGCTGCTTGCCCAGCACAGTGATATGGACAAAACTCACACCGTTGAATTCAGCCAAACAGATTCCATTGGTGAGTCTAAGGGTCATGAGTGAGTTGGACTTCCCAGCCCTGGGTCATAGCTCGGTGACCTAACAATGCATGGGGTTCCGCTGTGCAGACTGAGCACAGGGCAGATTTCAAAGGACTGAGAAGGCATTGGTCAGGTGGGCAGAAGGCCTGAGAGGTCCCAAAGGTATGTGAGCTGCCTCCTAGCGGTGGCGCAGGTGTGGCAGAGGGTATCTGCTGTGTGTCTCAAGTCCTGAGTATGTGTCAGCCATGGAGGTTGATTAGGACACAAGGTTTTGACCAGGGTCTGTGGGGATGAGGCGGGGTCTGGGGCCAAGATGGGTTGATTATTCGGGATCCCAGGATGACCTCAAATGTGTCCCTTCACTCTCCAGACCTAGTTTTGCGTACCGCTCAAGATCAGTTTGTGGTGAGCCCCCAGGAAGAGACACGGCTTTGGGTCAAGAACGCAGAGGGCTCCTTTGAGAGATTGTGCAACACACGTGTGTCACTGCGCACTGCTTCTCTCAAGTCCGGGCAGGTAAGGGTGGGGAGGGCTTGTCTGCTCCCCAGCGGTACTCAGACGGGGAGGTGAGGGCTAGGTGCCCATCGGCCTTTCCCGTTTCTTTTTCTCTTCCTCCAACCAGTTGGTCCTCATGGAGACCCGAAGCAAGGATGGCACCTGGCCCAGCCAACAGACACGCGCTGGGTAAGCCCTTGGGATGTCTGGTCCAGAGCGGTGTCCCACAGTAGGCAGAACAATGGAGTCCCTGAGCACAGTTCACCTTCATATAGTAGGCCCTCAGCTGACAGTTTCTCATCCACCACAGGAGCAGCGTGACAAAGGAGGAGGAGGAATTCCACGGCCAGCCAGGCATCTGTGGTCTCACCAACCTGGGCAACACATGCTTCATGAACTCGGCCCTGCAGGTAGGGCCATTAGGGCTATGACAGGCACAGCCACAGGGCTGGGCTTCAAGCCGTGGGGACTGAGGACAGGGTCGTCGGGGCAAGGGGCCACAAGTCTGACCTCACATGTTCACGTTCCTTCCTGAAACATCAATAGCTTCTCTTGCACTCGCCTCCTGCTTTTCTCCTCCTCCTCCCTTTTGTCACTGCATTCTCTCCTACTCCTACACCTTTCCTTCTCTCATCCATCCCTCTGCCCCTTCTCTCTCCTCCCCCTTCTCACTTCCTTTTCTCGGTTCCTACCTTGGTCACCTCTCTCTCCTCTTTTCCACCTCACTCCCTTGGCCCTGCCCCTGCCCCTGCCCCTGCAGTGCCTCAGCAATGTGCCCCAGCTCACCGAGTACTTCCTCAAAAACCGCTACCTGGATGAGCTCAACTTCTGCAACCCGCTGGGCATGAAGGGTGAGATTGCAGAGGCCTATGCGGATCTGGTGAAGCAGGCCTGGTCCGGCCGCCACCGCTCCATTGTGCCCAATGTATTCAAGGTGCGATTCAGCCCTGGGCTGCCCCCCCCCCACTCCCTTGCGCATGCGCGCATGCACACTTCCCTTGACTCCTAACTAACCTTTTGCACTGCCGGCCCTGTCCGTCTTCTCAGACCAAGGTCGGCCACTTTGCATCCCAGTTTCTGGGCTACCAGCAGCACGACTCGCAGGAGCTGCTATCATTCCTTTTGGATGGGCTACATGAGGACCTCAATCGTGTCAAGAAGAAGGAGTACGTGGAGCAGTGTGATGCCGCTGGGCGGCCTGATCAAGTAGGTGTTCCTGAGGGCCCCCCATTCTGAGCCCCATTAAAGCCATTAGGGCCTCTACCTCAGGGCTTCTCTGACTTCTCTTAGGATGTCCTACACCCCACCCCCAACTCAAACCTCAGTCCCAACCTTGGTTCCAACACCATATCTGCCCCCCGCGTCCAACCCAAAGTTAACCCCCACCCAGTCTGCTGCAGAAAACAAACCCCAGCCCTGACAGCAAAGGCTCCAGACACCCCTAGCCCCTGACCATAAACCTACCTCTGAACTTTACCTGAGGCCCTAACTTAACTTTAACCCCATGCACATCACCCCAAACCATGGCTCCCCTACACCGAGCAAGCTCCGCCACCCACCATGATGCTGTCAACAGGAGGTCGCTGTGGAGGCCTGGCAGAACCACAAACGGCGGAACGATTCTGTGATTGTGGACACTTTCCACGGACTCTTCAAGTCCACGCTGGTGTGCCCTGATTGTGGCAACGTATCTGTGACCTTTGACCCCTTCTGCTACCTCAGTGTCCCACTGCCTGTCAGCCACAAGAGGGTCATGGAGGTCTTCTTTGTCTCTATGGACCCCCGCCGCAAGCCAGAACAGGTATGGTGACATGGGGACATAATGAGGGACGTGTAGTCAGCTCCTCTGACTACTCCGCCATGCCTCAAGGTTCCTGCACTAACTCCCTACATGCTCTCCTGCTCTTTTGTGGTACTGTTTCTCCCACAGCACCGGCTCGTGGTCCCCAAGAAAGGCAAAATCTCGGACTTGTGCATGGCCCTGGCCAAGCACACTGGTGTCTCACCGGAAAGAGTGAGTGAGGCTCTGCGAGTGGAGGGAGGGAGGGAGGATGGGATTCAGGGACAGGGAGGTCGGAGGGCCTGTGGAGGGAGGCCCAGACTGACCAGCCCCTTCGCGGCATCCTGTTCCCAGATGATGGTAGCCGATGTGTTCAGTCACCGCTTTTATAAGATCTTCCAGCTGGATGAGTCTCTGAGTACCATCCTGGATCGAGACGATATATTCATGTGAGTGAGGCGCCCAGGGTGATTGGGGCTCCTCAGGGATATCTTTTGCTTAATCACATTCCGTCTCCACTCCTCATTCAGTTGACAGGCACCTGCCCTGCACAAGTCTTTGGCCACATGCTTCAGTGGGGCAGGGGCTTGGGGCCAGCAGTGGAGATTTTATTCAGCATTTATTGAGCACCTCCTGTGTACCACTGACCTGCACTCCTTTCTCATACTGCAGTCCTCAAAAACACTAGATGCTTTCTGAACCTGAGAACATTCAAAACATTAAAATCCTCGGGTAACTAAAATAGAAAGCGGTTCATGAGTACAGAAGTTCTTTGAAACCAAACAGTGTTTTCC
This sequence comes from Myotis nattereri, assembly GCF_964212035.1. NCBI lineage: Eukaryota > Metazoa > Chordata > Mammalia > Chiroptera > Vespertilionidae > Myotis > Myotis nattereri. The sequence goes on along the minus strand of NC_138078.1, from coordinate 148,785,090 downwards.
AAAAAGAAAACGTGTTTTTTTAGATATATCTTTTATTGATTTCAGAGAGGAAGGGAGAAGGAGAGAGAGATAGGAACATCAATGATGAGAGTGAATCATCATTCGGCTGCCTCCTGCACGCCCCACACTGAATTGAGCCCACAACCTGGGCATGTGCCCTGACCAGAATCGAACCCGGGACCCTCCAGTTTGCAGGCCAACGCTCTATCCACTGAGCCAAATTCAGCCAGGGCAAGAAAATGGTTTTTAAATCCCTTTGTCAATAAAAGTTTTTGTTCACTCCCTCAGTGCTTTGGTAGTACCAAAGTACTTTAGAAACATCCCATAATGCACCATTTCAATCATTGAACCATTTGCAAAGCACAAAACACTGGGTGACAAAATCAATGGAGAAAAATAGCCTTGCTCAGCAGGTGAGAATTAAAAAAATAAAGGTATTTTCAGGCTGTGATGTGTGAGTGAGTGAGTGGAGCGACTGGGTCAGAGTGTGAGAGTCCCTCTTGGGTGTCCTGATCGGGCATGACCTGATGTCTACCCCCGCAGATACGAGGTGTCAGGCAGGTCTTCTATCACGGAGAACACCAGGGAAGACGTCGTGATCCCCATCTACCTGCGAGAACGTACCCCAGCCCGTGATTACAACTCCTCCTACTATGGCCTCATGCTCTTCGGACACCCGCTTCTGGTGTCTGTGCCCCGGGACCGCCTCTCCTGGGACGCCCTGTACCACATCCTGCTATACCGCCTCTCGTGAGTTTGCCCTTCAGGGGACGGGGGTGGGGTCTCAATTGAAACCTGGTGTCTAGCTGCTTGGCTACCATCTCCCACCCACGGCAATAAGAAAGCTCACTCTTCATACAGCCAGAGAGGAGCATGTAGGTTTTTGCTTTGTCGAAACCTCTGGCTTGGCCACCGCCTCTCCTAGGAGCTAGGGATGCCAAGGTGTACAAAATGGACAAAATACAGACAACTTCATCTTGTGCTCATTGTCTTCTCCTCGTACAGGCTTGCTTGCTGGTGTTTTTACCAGTGGTTTTCATTGGGTTTACAATCCAGAGTCCTTAGTGAGTCTAGCAGAGCACTGCGCTTGGTGTCTGGCTTAACCCTCCCTCATGTTACCTTTACAAATCCACTCCTCACAGGCCTTCCCTGCCCGAAATTGACAGCAGATCAGGTGTCTGCTTGCCAGGGGCTCATCCCACTTAAGATCCACACTCTTTCACTGAGGCACACCAGGTCCTCCGTTGTCTGGTGGTGTCTTCATGCGCTTCTGTGTCATCTAAGGCCTTCTGGGCTCTTCATTGACACTACTGAGCCAGTGCTGGGCTCTGCCCTCCGGCCCTGTGCCCTCCTGAGTGTCTCCTGCTCTTTCCATAGACGCTATGTGACCAGACCCAGCTCGGATGATGAGGATGATGGTGATGAGAAAGGTGAGGAAGAAGGTGAGGCTAGACAAGGATGAGGGTTTGTATAAGCGATTCGGTAGCCAGAGGAGGGTTAAGAGGAGGGGGTCAGGGTAAGCCTGATTCCCATAGAGTCTACCCGGATAGTCGCTACACTCACCCACTCGGCTGCACACACACACCTATCTCTGACATCCTACCCTATCCTAGCAGACGTGGAGGGTGGTAAGAACATCCCCAAGCCTGGAAACGTGGCTGGGGGCAGTTCCCAAGACCCTGGGCCGGAGCAGGCTGGGCCCAGTTCTGGAGTCGCTAGTGGGAGCCGGGCCCCCACGGACAGCTCTCCTGGACCATCACACTGGCCCCAGAGAACTCGGCGCAAGCACCTGTTCACCCTGCAAACGGTGAATTCCAACGGGACCAGCGACCGTTCCAACTTTAACGAGGATACTCAAGGTTTCTCCTTCAGCTGCAATCCAGGGGTGGCGGGGAGGGGGGGGGGTTCAGGAGGGGGTTTCTTTGGTAGCAGGGCCCATGATCACCTCCCTCACCCCCAGCCCAGCCCTATATCGCCATCGACTGGGACCCAGAGATGAAGAAGCGTTACTATGACGAGGTGGAAGCTGAGGTAAACAAGGTCCCGGGGGGAAGGGGGGCACTTGCAGCTTTGTCCCTTTGTCCCTTAACTTTTCACACACCCACCCAAGGCCTTCAAGCTGTGACCACAGAGTTCTTGTTCAGGGCCTTAGATTCCTGTCTTCAAAGTCCACGCTCTAAACCACTCTTTTATCTGCCCACACCCGCGGGCCACTCCCCACTGTAGGGCTACGTCAAGCATGACTGCGTGGGGTATGTGCTGAAGAAGGCTCCTGTGCGACTGCAGGAATGCATTGAGCTCTTCACCACCATGGAGACCCTGGAGAAGGAGAACCCCTGGTGAGGGACTGGCCTCTAGGGCTCTAGCTGGCGGGGACTGCCTGCCCAGGTCCTTTACCTCTAAATACACCTCTTTCTCCCCCCTCCCCCCTCACTCAAACCCTCGTGTCACTCTGGCCACCAACACCCCAACTGTATTCCCACCTCGGAGCCTTTGCCAGGGCTGTGCTTTCTCCCAAGAATGCTCTTCCTCCGGTTCTGGCCAGGACTCCTTCATTTTATTCAGGTTTCCTGTCCAGTGTCAGCTTATCTGATGTTCTCTTACCACCCCGTCACCTCCGTCCATGACCTCCCAGTGCTCTTTGCTTCCTGGCTGGGCATTACTCTTTCTGGCTCAGTAACACCACTTGAGGTCACATCCTAGATCCCCTTTTGCGTCACTATTTGTCTTATCTGTTAGAGTAAACCCCCTGAGGCTGAAGACAATGGTTATAATAGTGTGGGATGGGCAGTGGGTGCTCAGTAGATCCTTACAGAATAAACAAAACTTAGAGGGCCGAAAAGATCAAGCCGGTCTCACAAACAAGAGCATCTATCTCTGGAGCAGAAAGGGAACAGAAATACAAAGTGCCAAAGGATTGAGCAGGACAGCCGGTGAATGCCTGGTGAGCAAGTGAAATAGAAAACGAGGGGCCAGAGGTGGGCTCTGAAATAGGACCAGCACTGCCTCCTGGGCCAGAAACCAAACAAAAATACCCACCAGTACAGAAGCTTATATAGAGCAGGTAATTGGTGAGCCCTTGAATGACACGTCAAGAGCCAACTGGAATAACCAGCAGGCTGGAAATAAGATCAGCACTTCTGGGCTGGACAGGGCCCGTGAGGGCCACCTGCTACAAAGCATGCCCAGGTGTCTGTACTGACTCAGGCTCTGTCTGCAGGTACTGCCCCAACTGCAAGCAGCACCAGCTGGCCACCAAGAAGCTGGACCTGTGGACACTGCCTGAGACACTCATTATACACCTGAAGCGCTTCTCCTACACCAAGTTCTCCCGAGAGAAGCTGGACACCCTTGTGGAGTTTCCTATTCGGTATGGAGCCCAGGGAGGCTGGCTGGGGGGACAGCGGGTAGTGGGGCCAAGGCAGGCTAGTATTAACCTTCCCGTCACTCACAGGGACTTGGACTTCTCTGAGTTTGTCATCAAGCCACAGGACGAGTCAGCCCCAGAGCTGTACAAATACGATCTCATTGCCGTGTCCAACCATTATGGCGGCCTGCGTGATGGACACTGTAGGTGGCAGGGGCACGCCCTGGGTGGTGGGGTCATCAGGGTGGAAGGAGTAAGAGCGCAAACCTGGACACCTCTTAGGGGCCAGGGGTGGGTGAGGACAACCCTCCCTCTCTTCCAGACACGACATTCGCCTGCAACAAGGACAGTGGACAGTGGCACTACTTTGATGACAACAGCGTCTCACCTGTGACCGAGAATCAGATTGAGGTGTGACTTCTGTCCCCCCTTCTCCCGTTCTCCCGCCCCTCCCTCCACCCTGGTCCACACTGACTCCTGTGCTCTCCCTGCAGTCCAAGGCCGCCTATGTCCTCTTCTATCAGCGCCAGGACGTGGCAAGTCGTCTGAAAACCAAGACCCAGCCTGGCCAATCTGACCCCCCAGCATCTCCTGCCTATGACCCCATATCTGAGTCCATGGATGTAAACTGAACAACCTCGGGCCTGCAGCAGGAAAGGAAGCTCTCTCTGCTCTCTTCCTTCTCCCCTCCACCCCTGCCCTCTTAACCATGTAGGTGCCCCGTGCCAGGCATCACAGGCTTAGTTGTGGCTACTGTTTTCTTGTGCGCCATATTGCTCTTTCCCGGGAAGAAGAGGTTGTGTGTCCTCCCGGCAGTGTGTTTCTGCCTGTGTTGCCCCCTTAGAGCATTAACCTTCCCTTCTCTCCTGTATTTATGGTTGTTCTCCTTCCTGTGTCGTTAATCTGGGGTGTACTGAAGGGTGGTGGTGGTACACCTCAGCACAGAGTGTATTTTCTTATTGAGACCCTGTACTTTGCGCTGTGTATATATAAAGTGCCAGTGTGTCCCTCGGCACTGTGGGGTTGGTTTTTTTGTACACATGCTCACTAAGCACCTGTGGTTCTGTGCTTATTGAACGCCAGGTGTGTGGTGGGTGCTCATTGAGTGCCAGCCTGTGCCAGGTGCTACTCTAAGAGCTTTTGAAGCACCATCTGCACACCACATACAATTCCCAGCACCAAGTGGCTGTGTTTTCCAGAGCATTTTGCACGTATTAACTCATAATCCTCACAGGAGTCAAGAGTTGCCATTTCCGGTTTGAGATGGGGAAACAGGTACACAGAGGTCAAGCAATTGCTGGAGTTCTGTCAGGTCAGCACCTCATCAGTCACACGGGTTGGTGTCTGCAGGGGCCATTGGACCCCTGGGTCCAGGACGGGAATCTTTTTTCTGGACATGACTGCACTACAGCTGATGGGGAAGGTGCCTCTGTTCCAGACAGGCATCCACTTGGGCAGATGTGTGGTTTCTGGGCATAAAAATACTATACAGACTGCCCCACAGACCCCCTGTAGTGTCCTCTGGGAACTGCAGAGGTGGTACCCCTGGCCCATACCAGCCAACCCAAGGAAAATTGTATGTCTGCTGCCCCTGTATTTAGCCCCTATCCCACCATGACCTCAGCTCCCCCACCAGGCAGGATCCCTCCAGCCTCATCCCAGAGAAGAGTGAGCTAAAGAACCTATCATAGAAGGCTCTCGCAGGTTCTCCTATAGTAGGAGCTTAAGAGGCCGTTTAAGCAGAAATCTCCCACCTGACCCCTCTTGTGAGTCCCAACCATCACTTCAGGAATGGCTTCTGTGGGATGGAGGGATGTGGACAAATGCATGGTATCTCGACAGAGGACGACCCTAGTCCCTCACACTGAGGAAGGGAATTCAGCAGTTGAGGGTCATTTCCAGAGTCAGCCTCAACATTCCCCCCAGTCTGCTGCTGCACCAGGTCTGAGACCTACTTGGGAGTTCACTCAGCCCAGCATACCCACCCACCAATCTAGTCGTGCAGTTGACACAGGCAAAAATCAGAGTTCCAAGGTGACTTAAAGGAAACAAATGCTAGTTTCTGGTCTGACTGGGTTCAGGGACTCAAAAGCTGTCATTTAAACAGGCTGTATGATTTAAACACTATTACCCCATTTTGCAAATGAGGAAGCAGGCTTGAAGAGTTGGTTCAAAATGGGCTGTAAGGACAGAAAGACCTCACTGCCTGTAGATAATTCCTCGTGGTCAAAGCACTCCTAAAGTGAAGTCATTTAAAATTACTTACCCGATTTAACCAAAGACGTCATAAAAAGACAACTTGCGTATGAAATGGGAGAAATAAAAACAAATACATAGAGCTGCCTCAGATGTAATTCTCACACCAGTGTAAACAAGCTGTTTATTTGTCACAGAAATAATTACCAGTGAACACTTAAACTTTGAAAAAAAATGAGTTGAAAAAGAACCATGTACCCAGAGATTATGCTGAGGGAAATAAGCCAGTCAGAGAAAGACGAATTTATCACATGAGCTCACATATATGCAGTCCAATGAACAAAATAAACTGATGAACAACTAAGTCCAGAGATATGGAAGCATGGAAAAGACTGACAGATATCAGGAGAGCAGGAAGAGATTAACCAAGGAATTTATATTAGAGGCCTGATGCACGAAATTTGTGCACTGGGGGAGGGGAGAGCCAGTCTGGCCTGTGTCCTTTCACAGTGGGAGCCCTGCAATCACCCCAAAGAGGTAGGCCCTGCCCACCCATCCAGGGCTCCTCAATGGATTGCCCCAAAGAGGTAAGCCAAAGCTAAGGGTCCTGCTGCGGAGCCACGGGACCCCCAGGCCTTGCCGCATGGAGCTGCAGGACCCACCTCCGCGCTGCACATGCAGTGTCAAGCTCCCGCCCACCTGTGTGTGCATGCAGCCCCTCCCACCCATGCATGCCTGCTGCACATGCAGCCTCCTGGTGATCGCTCGTGGCATGAGGGCGTCACGACCACGTAGGCTTTTATTAGTATAGATATGCATAGCCCATGGATGCAGACAATAGTGTAGTGAAGGCTTGAGGAGGGGCGGGAGCTGGGAAGAGGGGAGCAAAGGGGAAGGGAAATGGGGAACATCTGTAATATCAGCAATAAAATTCTTTTAAAAAGAAGTAGAAGTGATAAGGCTGAGATAGATAACAGCAAAATGTAAGAAGTCAATGGATGAGTTTAACAACACATTAGACATAGCTGAGGAAGGAATTGGTGACTTGGCTATAGGTAAAAGTGTGCTGAGGAATATAACGCATTGACCTATGAACCAGGAAGTCACGGTTTGATTCCCAGTCAGGGCACATGCCCAGATTGTGGGCTTGATCCCCAGTGTGGGGCGTGTAGGAGGCAGCCGATCAATGATTCTCATCACTAATGTTTCTATGTCTCCCTCTCCCTTCCTCTCTGAAATAAATAAAAATATATTTTTAAAAGCTTTTCAGTTGGGCAAATATAGTTTGATAAATTAAGGATATCAAACAAAACACCAGAAAAGTTATAAATTTCAAACAAATAGAGGGAATGAAATACATGAATAATCCAGAAGGCAGCAAGAAGAAAGGAACATGGGACAAGGTGCACCTACACAATCATTTGCAAATAAGGTCTGATTTGGCCACTGGTTTCAAGGGAGGGAACTGGGAACCCAGCTGCTGATTTGAGATTTTGAGATCATGACTGTCACCAAGACCATGACTGCCATGGTGCCAGGGAGAGGATGGTGTGAGGGCAAGTAAGAGTGCCACAAAATGTTCCTACTTTGAACACATCTTTTTCTTTTTAAATATATTATTGATTTCAGAGAGGAAGGGAGAGGGAGAGAGAGAGGAACATCAATGATGAGAGAGAATCATTGATTGGCTGCCTCCTGCACGCCCCCCCCCCCCCGCCCCGCCTCCCGCCACTGGGGACCGAGCACGCAAGCAACTGCAACTCCGGCATGTGCCCTGACCAAGAACCGAATCGTATCTCTTGGTTCACAGGTCTACGTTCAACCACTGAGCCACACTGGCCAGGCCACTTTAATAACTATTATTAAAAACTGTGTAGTGCTCTAAGGTCATAAAAAACCAATAATGTGTATGGGACTTCAGAAATTACAAAAGCCTTTCAGACCCATTCTCATTTGCCCTCTGTGATAACACTGGGCTGTGGTGTTAGCTATGTTGCAGATGGTGGAACTGCTGCTCAGGAGGTCAGGCATTTTGCCTTTGCCCAAGGTCATGCAGCAAATAAGTGGTATCTTGCAGCCAAGTCTTCTCCCTAAAGCCCCACTCTTTCTACTACTCCATTTCTTCTAACATGTGCCAAAAATTAATTTTATTTGTTTAAAGCAAAGGTACTTTTCAGTCCTCGTAATGCACTTGATAATGTGTAAGCATTTCTTTAAAAAAAGGGGGGGTGGAATGTATTCCTATAATTTGAAGGCGTGAGTCATGTTGGCAGAACCAACTCTAGAGATCAGTTGATTATTATAGGTCATCTCATTTCTTAGCCTTACCTCTTTGCGCCCCGCCCCGGTGGGATTATTGCTGTCCTAGCATATGGAGGGTTTTTCATCATAGAATGAGCACAGGGAGGATGCCAGGTTCATGCGGAATGCTACTTTCTTAGTTGTTCTGGCATGATGTTTGAAAGTAATTGGTTAAGAAAAAAAGAGGTTTAACAAAACTGGCTTTCTCTAGGAATTTCCCTCCTCCTGCAAATTTCAACTATTTATGGTAGTTCTTTGTTTAGAATGGAAAAAAAGTACGTGGTTATTTTGTTGCCCAGGCAGAGACTGAACTTCACCTGCTTTGGTATCTACAAGGTAGCTCCATATCTCCATCCCTATCATGTCCTGATGACTCCCGTGATGGAATGGCACAGGGCTGACTCTTCATTTTTACAGGACACAGAAATACCAGAAGCTTCAGATTGTGCTGTTGTGTAATTTTTAAATGAAGGTGAAGTTTTATTTGCAAGAAAACAAGTTAAAGAAGAGTTTTTTTTGTAGTTTTAAAGAGTTTATAATAATCATAGTTCAAAGTTTACATCTTTTCTGATGTTAAAACTCAGCAGAGCTGTAACCGGTTTGGCTCAGTGGATAGAGCGTTGGCCTTAGGACTGAAAGGTCCCGGGTCAGATTCCGGTCAAGGACGTGTGCCTTCGTTGCGGGCACATTCCCAGTGGGAGGTGTACAGGAGGCGGCTGATCAATGTTTCTCTCTCATCGATGTTTCTAACTATCTCTCTCCCTTCCTCTCTGTAAAAAATCAATAAAATATATATTTAAAAAAAACAACAACTCAGAAAACGCCAACAGGAATTGTTTTATTGGAGATAGGCCAGGGAACTTCCTGGCAAAGTTAAACACATCAACTAGGCTACTTTTATTGGATTTAAACAATTAAGTAGATGGCAAGGAAATGTATTAAGTGCATGTATTACTTGTTGACTACATTTGAAGCACTAAACGTCTTAGCAAAGAGATCTGACTACACAGGGAAAGTGCGTACTGAATCCACAGTTGATGTGTGCTCTCCTGAGATGTTTATTTTTTACTAGAGGCCCGGTGCATGAAATTTGTGCATGGGGGGAGGGGTCCCTCAGCCCAGCCTGCACCCTCTCCAATCTGGGACTCCTCAGGGGATGTCCGAGTACTGGAAGTTGGACATCCCTCTCACAATCCAGGACTGCTGGCTCCCAACTGCTCTCCTGCCTGCCTGATTGCCCCTAACTGCTTCTGCCTGCCAGCCTGATCACCCCCTAACTATCCCCCTGCCAGCCTGATTGTCCCTAACTACCCTCCCCTGCCAGCCCGGTCACCCCCAACTGCCCTCCCCTGCGGGCCTGGTCACCCCCAACTACCCTCCCCTGCCGGCCATCTTGTGACCACATGGGGGTGGCCATCTTGTGCAAGGGTGTGGCGGTCAATTTGCATATTGCCTCTTTATTATATAGGATTATTTTTATTTCTGTTTTCCAGTTTCATTGTGATATAGTTGACATATTACATTGTACTGGTTTTAGGTGTACAGCATGATGATTTGATATATGTATATATTGCATAATGATTAGCACATTAAGTTTAGTTAATATCCATCACCTCACATATCTAGATCTTTTTGGAGGAAGAATAGACATCTTTAATTTCTTTAATTTTTTTATTTATTTTTCTTTTTTTCTTTGCTGTTAGACATCGTTAATTTCTTATTGGAATACTTTGATGTTTCTTATTTTTCCTATGGAATCCTTCTAACACCCTTCCTTATCCCCTCCTCCATGTTTCCTCCAACAGTTTCCTAAAGTAGAATTTGTGGAAAACCTGCTTTTTTTGTTAAGTTGGAATTTTATGAGCCAGCACCTTTGTGTAAAAGCATTCCCAAGAAATCAGGAGTTATGTGTGTCCATTTTGGAAGTACCATTTTAAAAACTGCAGCAGTCACTTATTAATTTCCCTAAAAAATATAGCATCAAAAAGTGAAATTTGGCCCTAGTTGGTTTGGCTCAGTGGATAAAGCATCGGGGATCCTGGGTTCAATTCCGGTCAAGGGCACATGCCTGGTTTGCGGACTCAATCCCTAGTAGGGGGCGTGCAGGAGGCAGCCGGTCCATGATTCTCTCTCATCATTGATGTTTCTCATTCCCTCTCCCTTCCTCTCTGAAATCAATAAAAATATATATATTTTTAAAAGTGGTATTTGCACTTTTAAAATATAATTAGATGGTACAATTCTAGGTAAATATCACATTCCACAGCTTGGTAATGTCCTCAAAATAGTGCTCTGTGTATGATAGACATCATTCTCCAGTGTCAGGGGTGCCTCCCTCACTGGAAGTTAGCATTTTCCAGGGGGCTTGCCATGCCACCTTACTCTAGGGAAAATGGGCTCTTAACTCCCATCTCGGGCTTTGACCTCGTTCTCTACATCTGCAAACGTAAGGGGTTGGATGATGCTCTCAGCACAGAGCTCTTGCTGCCCTGTTTCCATGGTTCCAAGAGCCCAGATGAAATAACAGCATAACCTAAATTCTGTAGTAATGTATTGCTTGAATGAGTTTAGTGTGTGTGTGTTAATATTCGGGGAAGAATATAATTACGGTCGATGAATTCCTGAACAATGCTAAACAATACAACTGGGAACAAGATGGCCGACCATCTCTATGGCAACCTCCATTAACTATGTGTATGCATATTTCACTCATTTTGGTAATTCATATTTTAAAATATAAATGATTTTATGTTCATAATCATGCATTTGTGAACGTCAGTTACTGCGACAGCAGTAATTGTTGCCTATTGTTTCTGCTCCGGAATCATAAGAGCTGTGGAGGAGGTATGTGGAGGAAGGAGGTGGATGGAGGAGACACTGGGAGAGAGATGACTCAGTTTAACCTTTTCTGGAAAAACAGGTGATTACTTCAGAAAAAGATGATGCTAGTATTTATGGCCCCCACCACCCACACCCAAACACCTTTCCCAGTGATGTATAAAATGCCTTTTTGCATTGACCTTGTCCTTCAAACACTATCTTCAGGCTGAAGCTTCCATTCAAGTGCTATGTAGACATGAGAGCACTTTGTATTTTTGTTGTTAATTCTCACCCGAGGATATTTTTTCCCATTGATTTTTATAGAGAGTGGAATTGAGGGAGGAAGGGAGGAGGAGAGGGGGAGGAGGGGGAGGAGGGGGAGGAGGAGGAAGAGCAGGAGGAGGAGGAGGAGCAAGAGAGAGAGAGAGAGAGAGAGAGAGAGAGAGAGAGAGATGTGAGAGAGACACATTAATTGGTTTCCTCCTATACACACAACCAGGATGGGGATCAAACCTGCAACCCAGGTACATGCTCTTGACCAGAATCCAACTGTGACCCTTCAGAGCTGGGGAGGGGCGGGGGGGTTGCTGACACTCTAACCACTGAGCTACACTGGCCAGGGAAAGAACACTGTATTTAAATGGGTCTGGGGGATCTTTTTGGCAGACATGCTCAGTTGTCTTATGCATGTTGGAAACAACTCTTTCAGGTCCTCACTTGCTAAAGTCTCGTCATGAGTATTTAAGAACTCCTTCAGACCATCTTCATTAGCATTATTAAACAAGATGGCTGAACAAACTGTAACATGGCAAACCTGAGGCTTCTCAGGGTCGTTACTAAGGCAGCCAGTCGTATAGTCAGGCCATGACATCTTCAAGGCACGTGGAGTTGAGAAATCACTTCTCTCCCTGGCCTTCTGACAGTTTTTATTGTGATATTAGAAATGTACCAATATTTCCTGATGAATTTGCCAGCTTCACTGTCATCTCCTTCGTGAGCTGTGAAAAGTGCATATTAAAAAATGGATACAGCCCTGACCGGTTTGGCTCAGTGGATAGAGCCTCGGCCTGCAGACTGCAGGGTCCCAGGTTCGAGTCTGGTCAAGGGCATGTGCCTTGGTTGCAGGCACATCCTCAGAGGGGAGATGTGCAGGAGGCAGCTGATCGATGTTTCTCTCCCATCGATGTTTCTAACTCTCTATCCCTCTCCCTTCCTCTCTCTAAAAAAATCAATAAAATATATATTTTTTAAAAAAAGGATACGCACCCTGGCCAGGTAGCTCAGTTGGTTAGAGTGTTGTGCCCAGACACCAAGGTTTTGGGTTTGATCCCTGGTCCAGGGTTGACAAGAGTCAACCAATGAATGCATAAGTAAGTGGAACAACAAACTGATGTCTTATTCACAGTAATTCTCTTAGTGAGAAACAAAGGAGGTCTTGATTCTCAAAACATATCACCGATTTTTCTGCTTGTTCTGACATATTTTCCCTTGTCTTTGTTATTGTACTTAGACCCAGAAAAGTAACATTTTCTTCTTAATTTGTAAAAATGTCTACCTTTTCCCCCAAAGGTATTTCACCGACTTGACTACTTTAATAGATAATGTGTAGCATGTAGTACACATTCCGTAATCCTTGAAAATAAGTTTTAGTTTTTAATTCTGTGATATTGTTATTCTCAGCTACTTTAGGGGAAGCTCAGCGTTATAACTTGCTACTCTTTTAAAGACCATAGTGATTTAAACACACACACACACACACACACACACACACACACACACACACACAAACTGCCCAGCTGGTGTGGCTCAATGTTTGAGTGTCGACCCATGAACCAGAAGGTCATGGTTCAATTCCTGGTCAGGGCACATGCCTGGGTTGCGGGTTGTGAGCTTGATCCCCAGTATAGGGCGTGCAGGAGGCAGCCAGTCTATGATTCTATCTCATCATTGATGTTTCTGTCTTTCCTCCTCTCCCTTACTCTCTCTGAAATTAACAAAAACATATTAAAAATAGCAACAAAAAGAAAGCCCCAAAACTTTCTTTTAATCACCCAAAAGTCCTAATGCAGCTAGCAAAGATTGGGAAATGGCCATGGGAAAACAGGAGAGCAGGTCTCAGACCCAGAGCCTCCACCAAAAGGTAGGAGTTAGCTAAACTTCAGTAACTTTTCCCCGCCATGTACTGACTGACCCCAATATAGAAAGGGGAAAAAGCAATAGCTTAGAAAAAAAGTGTGTGATCACATAACATTCCCCTTTAAGAACATAAATTGTTAAAGTTAATTTAATTTTAAAATAAATGGTGTTGGGATCATTGGACAGGTGCATGCAAAAAGAAAAAATCAAAGTAGACCACCAACTTACACCATCACAAGAATAAACTCAAAATGGATAACTGACTCTAATGTAAGTCGTGAAACTATACAAATCCTAGAAGAAACCATAGGCAGCAAAATCTCAGACATCTCTGGTAGCAATATATTTGCCAATACATCTCTTAGGGCAATGGAAGCAAAGGAGAAAATAAACAAATGGGACTACATCAAAATAAAAAGCTTCTGCACAACAAAGAAACCATCAACAAAACAAGAAAGCCCACTGCATGGGAGAATATATTTGCCAATGATACATCCAATAAGGGGTTAATTTTCAAAATATATCAAGTACTCTACAACTTAACAAAAGGAAGACAAGCAATCCAACAAAAAATGGGCAAAGGACCTAAATAGACACTTCTCCAAAGAGGACATACAGATGGCCAAGAGACACATGAAAAAAAATGCTCAAAGTTAATCATCAGAGAGATACAAATTAAAATGACAACGAGGTACCATCTCACACCTGCCAGAATGGCTATCATCAACAAATCAACAAACAACAAGTGCTGGAGAGGATGCGGAGAAAAAGGAACCTTTCTTCGCTGCTGCTGGGAATGCAGACTGATCCAGCTGCTATGGAAAACAGTATGGAGTTTCTTCAAAAAACTAAAAATGGAACTCCCATTTGACTCAGAGATCCCACTTTTGGGGATATATCCTAAGAATTCTGAAACTCCAATCAGAAAGAATATATACACCTCTATGTTCATAGCAGCACAATTTACAATAGCTAAGATCTGGAAACAGCCGAAGTGGCCATCAGTAGATGACTGGATAAAAAAGCTGTGGTGCATTTATACCATGAAACACTACGCAGCTGTAAAAAAAAAAATAAAATAAAAAGGATCTCTTACTCTTTGAGACAACATGGAGGGACCTGGAGAGTATTATGCTAAGCAATATAAGCCAGGCAGAGAAAGATAAATATCACATGATCCCACTCATATGTGGAATCTAATAAACAAAATAAACTGATGAACAAAATAGATCCAGAGACATAGAAGCATGGAACAGACTGATGAATCTCAGAGGGAAGGCGGGAGATGGTGGGAAGAGATCAACCAAAGAACCTACCTGTATATATGCATAACTCATGGACACAGACAATAGGGTGGTGAAGGCTGGGTGGGGGTGGGGTGGGGGTTGGGAGCAGTTGCATGGTGGAGGGGGTCAATGGGGAAAAAGGGGGACATTTGTAATACTTTCAACAAGAAAAGTAAATTTTTAAAAATGTAAATGAACATGTTAGACGTTAAAAATGTTACTATAATTTAATCAAAGCAATTCACAATGATTGTAGGTAGTTTTCTTTAAAATATATATATATATTTAATATATTTTATTGATTTTTTACAGAGAGGAAGGGAGAGGGACAGAGAGCTAGAAACATCGATGAGAGAGAAACATCGATCAGCTGCCTCCCGCACATCTCCTACTGAGGATGTGCCCGCAACCCAGGCACATGCCCTTGACCGGAATCGAACCCGGGACCCTTCAGTCCGCAGGCCGATGCTCTATCCACTGAGCCAAACCGGTTTCGGCAAAAAATATTTATTTTATTTTTTGTATTGATTTCAGCGAGGAAGTGAGAGGGAGAGAGATAGAAACATCAATAATGAGAGAGAATCATTGATCGGCTGCCTCCTGCATGCCCCCTACTGGGGATTGAGCCCTCAACCCAGGCATGTGCCCTTGACTGCAATTGGACCCAGGACCCTTGAGTTCACAGGCCAATGCTCTATCCACTGAGCCAAACCAGCTAGGGCTAGGGATTTTTCAAATACCTACACTAGAACTCAGAAAAGAAATAAGGGGGAGTCGGGGAGGTAGAAGAGGGTAATGGGAGATAAATGGTATGGAAGGAAACAAAGGTGACTTGGGGTGGTGAACACAATACAATACACAGATGATGTGTTATAGAATTGTACACCTGGAATGTTTATAATTTTATTAACCAATGTCATCTCAATACATTCAATAAAAAAAAGAAAAAGAAAAGATATAGGAATGCCAGTTAAATAAACCAGATCTTTCTAGTATTTTGGTTCTTACTAGACTATTGAGACTGTTACACAACTACGAGTTGCTATGTAACTATGGTGCAATTAAAAGTTTGATTAAGCCCTGGCCGGTTTGGCTCAGTGGATGGAGCGTCAGCCTGCGGACTCAAGGGTCCCGGGTTCGGTTCCGGTCAGGGGCATGTACCTTGGTTGCGGGCACATCCCCAGTGGGGAGTGTGCAGAAGGCAGCTGATCGATGTTTCTCTCTCATCGATGTTTCTAACTCTCTACCCTCTCCCTCTCTGTAAAAAAATCAATAAAATATATATTTGAAAGTTTTATTAATGTATATGATCAAAACCTGCAAATAAAATAAGCTTTTGGTTCTCTTCCTAATCCCCTTCCATAAGCTCAAATATACATCTGAATATGCAATGGGTAGGGGTGGGGTTACAGCCTCAGAACAGACATTGGGAGCTGGAGGACAACCAGACACAAAGGAGAAGTCATTCCAAAGGCGGGAGCACCAGTGTGCAGGCAAAGGGTGCCCTTCATGCCTATGCGCTGTGAGAAGATCATGGCCTGCACACCAGTGCTTGTGCTGCACCAACTACCAGTGCTATGGATTAGTGTTGGTGACATTGCCAAAGCGCTCCATCTGGTCTCCTTTGTAGGGCATGCATTTTCCATAAGCATGAACATTTTCATCTATTTTCCTACTTTAAAGATTTTGTTTAGCCTGGCTGGCCTCGCTCAGTGGTTGAGTGTCAAAACCCATGAACCAGGAGGTCATGGTTTGATTCCCGGACAGGGCACATGCCCAGGTTGCGGGCTCAATCCCCAGTGTGGGGCATGCAGGAGGAAGCTGATCAATGATTCTCTCTCATTGTTGAAGTTTCTGTCTCTCCCTCTCCTTTCCTCTCTGAAAGCAATACAAATATATTTTAAAAAATTTTTAATGTTTTAAAAAAGATTTTGTTTAATGTAACACTCTGCCAAGCTATACTCTCCTTGAGTCCAGGGCAAGCTCCATAGCTGGCACCTCTGCCCATTGAGCACAGTCCCCTCTTCATGAAGTTTTTTAAATTTTTGAAATAATGAATTCACATAAAGTTTCCAAAAAAACCCAATACAAATAAATTTTATGTATCCTTTACACAATTTTTGCATAACTATAGCACAATTATCAGGACAAGAAAATTGGCCCTGACCGGGTTGCTCATTTGGTTAGATCATCATCCTGATACAACAAGGTTGTGGGTACAATCCCCAGTCAGGGCACATACAAGAAACAACCGATGAATGCATAAATAAATAAAATCAGTCAAGAAATTTTTTTAAATGAGGAAATTGACAATGATATAATCCATACTTTATTCAGATTCACCATCTTTACATGTACTCATGCGTGTGTGTGTGTGTGTGTGTGCGCGCGTGTGTGTGTAGTGCTGTGCAAATCTACCACATGTGTAGATTCATGTAACAACTGCTGCAGTCAAAACATAGAACTGTTCCCTGAGCACAAAGAGCCCTGGGCTACGCCTTTATGGTCTCCCTCCCCCATCTCTGTCCCCTTGGCAACCACTAATCCATTCTCCACCTCAGTAACTTGTTATTTCAAGAATGTTACATAAATGGAATCATACAATAGGAAACCTTTTGAGATCCAGCTAGGTTGTATGAACCAACAGTGTGTTCCGTTTTATCACCGAGTATCTTCCATCTTATGGATGTGCCACCGCTTGTTTAACCATTCACTCACTGAAAGATATCGGGGCTATTTCCAGTTTGGGGCTATTACAAACAAAGCTGCTAAGACGATTCATGTATAGGTTTTTGTGTGTAACGTTTCATTTCTCTGTTAAAATGCTCAGGAAAGCAATGCTGGGCCATATGACAGCTGCATGTTGAGTTTTATAAGAAACTGCCAAACTGTTTTCCAGAGTAACTGTACCATTTTACATTCTCACATGCAATGTCTATACTACAGGTGATCCAGTTTCTCTGCATCTCCAGTATTCAGTGTTGTCATTATTGTTTATTTCAGCCATTTTAATGCATATGTAACGATGTCTCACTGTGGTTTTCCTTTGCATTTTCCTGATGGCAATATCTTTGGTGACATGTCTCATCATATCTTTTGCCCATTCAGTATTCTTTTGCATTAGTGTCAGGTGTGCAACATAATGGTTAGACAATCATATACTTTACAAAGTGTTCCCCCCAATATTACCAGTACCCACCTGGCACAATATGTAGTTATTATAACATTATTGACTCTATTCCCTATGCTGTAATTTACATCCTTGGGACTATTTTGTAACTATCAATCTGTACTTCTCAATCCCTTCACCTTTTTCACTAATGGGGACTCTAATCACAAGACTTTGCCATAAGTTATAGTCTGGCCCTAGCCGGTTTGGCTCAGTGGATAGAGCATCGGCCTGTGGACTCAAGGGTCCTGGGTTTGATTCCAGTCAAAGGCACATGCCCGGGTTGTGGGCTCCATCCCCAGTAGGAGGCGTGCAGGAGGCAGCCAATCAATGGTTCTATCTCATCATTGATGTTTCTATGTCTCTTCCCTCTCACTTCCTCTCTGAAATCAATTTAAAAAATTAAGTTATAGTCTGGCAGTAGTGATGGTTTGTATCACAAACATAGTCCTGTACTTTATAAGAGATAGTAGCCTTGTTCCTTAACTTCCAGAGGGACTGATTGCTTTAAACTCACCCAGGTAGATCCAAGAAAACATCTGCAATTAGGACTTGATTTTCGGAGGCAGGGCGAGCGGGTTGATCAGCTATTCCTTCTGGTGAAGGTGAGATGACACTGAAGGGTTCCAGTTTGCCACCCCAAAATATGCCTTTGGGATATTGATTCTGGTTATATTTAAGAAAGATGCAGAAAAAAACCTTTTCCTTTTTCCCTAACTGCCTAAACAGCATGATTTCTTTGAGATCAACATAGATAACCACAGTTTAATATGAACTAAGTGTAATGGACAGGGAAGAACCTGGCAAGGCCCAGTTGATCAAAGTCCTCTCTGTGTCCCATCCTTAAAGGTGACTCAGCAAACATTTATTTACCAAATATTTGCTTTTCTATCTCCTTGTGAATTGCCTTCCTGCCCTTTGAAGTTCTAAACCACAACCCCCCTTTCTCCTTATCTCAAGGTGGTACATAAGCCTTAATTGTCTGATCTGTCCTCGGATCCCATATTCTTATGGCACCGCTGTATGTACATACAGATGACATTTGGTGATTTTCTCCTGTTAATTCGTCTCATGTTAATTTGATTATTAGCCCAGCCGGGAGAACTTGAAAAGAATAGGAAGGGAAATTATTTTCCTTCCCCACATCATAGTCAGGGCTTCTGAGACTAAGGCTTTGGACTTGCCATCCAATAGGACATCCTATATAATAAAAGGCTAATATGCAAATTGTCCCCTCGACTGGGAGTTCAACTGGGAGTTTGACCAGGGGGTGGAGCTGGCCAGCCAACTGCCCATGTCCCCTCCCCTTGGCGGCCTGGCCTGATCAGTTCCAATCGGGGTGGGCTGGCCAGACCCCACCCATGCACGAATTCATGCACCGGCCCTCTAGTCATTTGTATAGTGAAAGCTTTGGACATCAGAGGGTATAGGTACTTGAATTAAATCTTGACTTACCCACTGGTGACAAATTGTGTGTGGGGGTGGGTTTCCCCATGAATGTGTTTTGCAGGTGGCAGTGCCCTGAGAAGAAAAAGAGTGTGCACAGCCAGGTCACAGGAGGTTTCCTAATGTCCCCTAACTTGGTCTGTATGACCCCTATGTCTTTCTCCAAAAAGGCATTTTGACTTTACCAGCTCCATGGTGGGTGCCAATTTGTCAGTGGTCAAGGAGTCCCTAAGTACTAGTAGCCATATTTCTATAGATTCAACTGGTAAGAATATGATGAATCAAAGGATTTATTATTTACACAGACAGTAAAAGCAAGGTCAGTATTGTGTCACTCCCCATATGCCTAGTCCTACAGGATGACACTAAACCAGACTGGCTACACAACAGAAATCATATATGTTGTGTCACTCTGTCATTGAGAACCCTCCTCTAAACTACAAGCAAATGATGTTTTTAAGAAATTGTTTATTTTTCATCAGCCTTTTCTTCATTCTGTTAAGAGTTTGTGGAAGAACAGCTTATGACCACTCAGGGTCATTCCTACCCATTCAGTGGCCTGAGCAGTGGGGGCTGCAGACCAGTCTTTAGCGGCAGGCTGAGTGCTCCAGTCTAGAGTAGAAAACTGTTAAATGCGCTCAGAGGGCACCTGCACCCCTTCAGAGCTGTCTGCGAACTCAGGCTGAGCAGCAGTGAACTCAGGAGCTGAGCAGTCCATTCCCCCCCAAATGCCTCCTTGGTCACAGCCTTTTCAGCAGCCACCTTCTTTTTCAGTCTCTTCGGGATCTCTGTAGAAGTAGAGATCAGGAGTGACCTCCCATGGTTGTTCATGGGAAATGGTGCTATGCATGTACAGAACTTCCTGGGCCAACATCCGCCACACCAGACCCACTGTGCGAACCCCCTTATTGCATGGAATGGCAATGTCCACATGGTGCAGAGGGACATTTGTGTACATAGAGTGATACTAGGAAGATTAACATAAGACACCCCTGTGACAAATTGGTGGTCAGCTGTAGGATCACAGGGCATTCTGCCAGGACTTTGGTGGCTGCAGTCAAGACTTCACTACATAACATGTGGATAAAAGCAATGTGACCAGGGCACCATGTCCCAGCCATTTGCTTACAATTTATACATGAATATGCAGGCCTTGTAGCTTAGAAACTTACTAGCATTTTATAGAAAACTAGAGGCCCAGCACATGATTAAATTGTGTAAGTGTAGGGTCCCCTAGGCCTAGCCTGCCATCAGGGACATGTCTGCCACCCCGCAACACCTCGCACGCTCTGCAGACGATGCCGGAATCCAGGGGAGGTGGGGGGAAGGCCCAAGAGGTGCTCCAGCACCTCCTGGTGACCGGTTGTTTGGTCGTTCTGCCTTTACAGCGTCATGACCACAGGCCTTTTATGATATAGACTAGAGGCCTGGTGCATGAAATTCGTGCACTGGAGGGGGAGGTGTCCCTCAGCCTAGCCTACACCCTCTCCAACCTGGGACCCCACAGGGATCAGACCTAAACGGGCAGTTGGACATCACTCTCACAATCCAGAACTGCTGGCTCCCAACAGCTCGTCTGCCTGCCCCATTGCCCCTAACCACTTCTGCCTGTCAGCCTGATCATCCCCTAACCACTCCCCTGCCAGCCTGGTCGACACCTAACTGTTCCCCTGCTGGCCCAATCGCCCCCAACTGCCCTCCCCTGCCGGCCCAGTTGCCTCCAACTGCCCTCCCCTGCTGGCCCAGTTACCCCCAACTGCCCTCCCCTGCAGGCCTGGTCCCCCTCAATGGACCTCCCCTGCAGGCCTGATCTCACCCCCAACTGTTCTCCCCTGCCAGCCTTGTTGCCCCCAACTGCCCTCCCCTGCTGGCCTGGTCACCCCTAACTATCCTCCCCTGCAGGCCATCTTGTGGTGGCCATCTTTGACCACATGGGGGCGGCCATCTTGTGTGCTGGAGTGATGGCCAATTTGCATACTGGTCGTGACTAATTAGCATATCAGGGCTAATTAACATATCCCTCTCTTATTATTGTGTTGGACTGATGATCAATTTGCAAACTGGTTGTGATTAATTAGCATATCCAGTCATGACTGTGAGGGCATTGTGACCAATTTGCATATTACCCTTTTATTAGTATAGATGACAGTCCAGGCATGAATGACTAGTGAATGGAGAATTTTTTAAAAAAATGTATTTTATTGATTTTTTACAAAGTGGAAGGGAGAGGGATAGAGAGTTAAAAATATCGATGAGAGAGAAACATTGATTAGCAGCCTCCTGCACACTCCCTACTGGGGATGTGCCCACAGCCAAGGTACATGCCCTTGACCAGGAATCGAACCTGGGATCCTTCAGTCCATAAGCCGACGCTCTATCCACTGAGCCAAACCAGTTAGGGCTGAATGGAGAATTTTAAGTGGTACCATTACCTATAAGTTTGTCTTATTAAACCTTGGTTTAATGGTATTCAAATGTAAAATATTTTGTTTAAAATATTAGGATGTGCCCAGCCAATGTGGCTCAGGGTTGAGTGAAGTTCTATGAACCAGGAGGTCAGAGTTCATTTCCCAGTCATGGCACATGCCCAGGTTGTGGGCTCGATCCCCAGTGTTGGGCATGCAGGAGGCAGCCAATCAATGATTCTCTCTCATCACTGATGTTTCTATCTCTCTCCCTCTCCCTTCTTCTCTGAAATCAATAAAAATGTATTTTTTTAAAAAGAAAGAAGCTACATAAGGGCTTCAAACTTAGCTCCAGTAGTATGATAAGAAGATAAGTGTAAGGTAAATTTTTTTTGCTTTTCAATAGGATTCTCATATACATTTAAATTTAAAGGTCCTTTGCATTCTGACATTTGTCTTTTGTATAGTTGCTGTGTATTCATAGTCACTTTTTGTGACACCTCAAGTGGTACGTAAAAAACTTTCTATTGCCAGAGATTTACATTTAAAGCAATATTACTACCCAAAATTCTATACTTCTTTTAACACATGGTTACCTGTTTATTTCTTCTATGCAGAGTAAACCCACACTCTTCTCAGGTTTTAAATTAAACTGAATTTTTTTGGAAGTTGACAGGTTCAACCTTTATTATAAAGCATGCTCAGCCCATCTGACCTAGTGAGCTTCATCATCAATGAGCCTGGGTATAAATGGGATATTTTTTTAAAAAAGGTAATATTGGTAATATTTTCATAAAGTCAAATTTTCTTATAAGGACACATTAGAAAACAGAGGGAAGGTATAAGGTATAGGAGTAAATGGAAAGAATGAGAGAACAAAAGAATGGAAAAAGGAAGAAGAAAGAGGCTTCATTTCCTGGTACTATGGGAGGGGGGATATGCCATATTTTTAGACTTTACTGTATCTGAAAAATGTCAGGAGAACTAATCTCTAAGAATCTAAAACTTTGTAATTTCCAGTAATTGAAAAAATTATAAGATTCAAGCAGGAAAATTATACTTCTTATTGAACTTTTCATTCCTAGCTAATAGAGTTTCCTGTAAAAATTCTTGTCAAATTCTGGAGACCTTTCTAGAGATAATATCATGCTTGGTGTGCATTCATTATAGGCATTTTTCTTTTGGTTTTAAGAGGCTGTTAATATATCCTTACAAAGCATTTTTTTAAAATAACACCTTGCACATGCAGTGGAGTTATGAGAATTATATAAGCAAACAGTAATAACACTTTGTTTAACAGTAAGTTTAAACTTGATGTATAAAACTATATGGGATATAAAGTTATACGTGAAATATGTTTCAATGGACAAAAATCTATATGGGAAATGGTGAGAGGCAGATGGGAGTGGAAGCTTGTTTGGGCTTTGGCCCAACTCAGAGGCAACAGGGGGTTCACTGTACTCCATCAGCTGTAGGCCCGGAGAGCCCACAGCCTGGGTTCTCACTGACGTTCCTGGAGAAGCTGGAATCCTCTTAGCATTGAGCCCATGAGCCATGAGCATTGTGCCCCCAGTGGGTGTCCACAGTCTCATGGATGACAAATGTCAGTGTACAGGCATCAAGCACTCCAAGATCCACCTCCTGAGACTCTAGTTCTTGTCTCAATGTGTTTGCAAACATCCTGGGTGGTGGTAGTGAATGTTGGCCACTCATGAGAGGTGTGTGTTCATGTTTAAGAGTGAAAACTCTCATCCCCCAGGGCCCCACATGTGAGCCACAGCCAGAAAGGTGGGCGAGGACAGGGACCTGCTGGTCCTGCAGGAGCAAGGAAGGATGCCTGGTAGACTGTGAGGGAGAGAGGAGAAGGGATAGTGTCTGAAGGTGAAGGGGTTAACCTGAGGGAGAGGGCTTAAGTGTATTTGTGTCCCTTGTATTGTTTTCTCTCTCCTCTGAGCTGGCCTCCAGCTGCCTCCCCATACCCAACTCTCTATCCCTGCGGTACTGTCTCTCCCTTCAGTATGCACCATTTTTCTGGGCAGCATGGAGACCACTTCCCACCTCTCCTACACCAACACCGCCCACCTCAGGGTTTGCTGAGCCTGACACTAGGACACAAGTTCAGGGGACATGGATCTCTCGGAAGCCTCGAGACAAAGCTACTGAGCAGTGGGCAAGGGGTCAGCGGAAAGGGGTCAGGTCCAAGAATAGATTCTTCTGTGTCTGCCACCCACCTCAGAACAATGAGGACTCCGACAGAGTTGAGAGAGCCGCACTGAGACTAATTTTCTTTCTTTTTTAAAAAAAATATATTTTATTGATTTTTTACAGAGAGGAAGGGAGAGGGATAGAGAGTTAGAGACATCGATGAGAGAGAAACATCGACCAGCCGCCTCCTGCACACCCCCTACTGGGGATGTGCCCGCAACCGAGGTACGTGCCCTTGACCGGAATCGAACCTGGGACCTTTCAGTCCACAGGCCGATGCTCTATCCACTGAGCCAAACCCATTTGGCATGAGACTAATTTTCACCACTCAAGGCAAGCATGGTTCTGAGAGTGGAGTCAGATGGGAGATTCCCCTTGGTGTGTGGGTGCCTAGTCCATGGAGGTACTCAAGCTTGGGATTGGAGATCAGTTTGGGGACTAATATTGCACCTATGTCCGGGATTCAGGGCCTTATTTGGAATAAAGCTGCTTAAGTCCCAGGCTGGAATGTAGCCATAGAGAAACTCCTCGCAATAAGCCAGCCCCTTAGCTACAGTGAGGGTACTGGCAACGCAGGCCTGGGGCCTCTCCTTGGAATGTCTGACAAGTCTCACTGAGGATTGGAGATCATGTTCAGAGATGAAATGCTTGGCGGAGAATGGGTGTCAGGGAGACTGGCAGGGTGAGGCGAGAAAGATCAAATTCAGGCACCGAGCATTTGGGGGGAGGGGAGTTCAACCACGTTTAGAGTTGGTGTAGCTGAAAGGAACAACAGCCTTGGTGGAGAACCAACAGCTCATCCAAAATGGCTGCGCCCAAGGGAGATAGTCTAAATCTTTCTTGATAAAGACATTTCCTTTGCTAGTGACTGTTTTAGGAATGGGACTGCAATACAATTTGGGCCAAAAAAGACATGGTGATAAGGTTTTAATCACTACTTTTTGTCTAGGTTTTTGTCACTTGAAGTTGAAAACATTCTATTTATATTTGGTGCTGGAAATTGGCAGAAGACTACACATAAAATAGTAAAATAAGGGATTTGCTAAAAGGTAGATGATGCCTGGGAAGTCAGTGGCCTTTGTTATACTGATGCAAAACTTTTGATGCAAAACTGTTGCATGTTTTTCCAAGAATCAGACTGGATTCCCCAAAGCATCCTGGGATGCCATCTCAGTTAGGCATCAAAGACTGAGATATCAAACAGTTCAAAAACAAAGAGTCCAACGATATGGTGTGCTCTGATTTTCACTAAAGAGAAAGGAGGAGTTTGGTGCAATTAAAGGCACATCTCATGGAGGTTATGGCATTTAACCACAAATTGCAAATGATATGAAGAGAAGGAACATAATACAAGTGTTGATGTGGGGGTGAATAACCTTTGTCTGGAAGACGTTACAGAAAACAGTCAAAGGAACAGAGCAAGTTTTAGAAACCACCAGACCAAAAAAAGGTAGGAGAGGAACAAGAACATCGACATCTAATCATTCATCCCACTGACCTGTCATCCCTCACCCTATTCACCTCTCATCACTCACCCCTCAGACTCTCCATTCCTGACCCCATGGGTCTCCGTAACTTGGCTTCCCAAACTCCTTCTCTCATCACTACAGAAGTCGCCATTCCTGATAAAGACCAGTGTCCAGGTGAGTTGTTATAATAAAGACCCCCTTATGCTTTTTATCTGTCCCGTTCTCTCAATCCTTGCCTATTTGCCACCCATGCGCATCCTCACTGGCAGCTGTGAAGGCCCCTTTGTGTCCTCCTGGGGTTTTGCTCCTGGGGATTCTACAGCACAAAGACCACCCACACAGCGCCATTGCCAGCAAGCAGCAGGTTGAAAAGGCTCCTCCAGTCCCTGAGGCTGAAGAGCTGGCTCTTCTCCAGGGGCAGGTCCTTGTGCACTGCAGTGGGGAGACAGGAAAGGAGTCAATTTTTAGGGGGTTTGGAACTGCAGCTCAGACTGTAAATTTGAAGAAACCTCTCTTCCTGTTTATACAGTTAAATCTACACTAATAAAAGAGAAAAATGGTAATTGGTGTACGACACTACCCTTTTCATTGGCTAATCAGGGCTATATGCAAATTAACTGCCAACTAAGATTGGCAGTTAACTGCCAACTAAGATTGGCAGTTAACTGCCAACAAGATGGCGGCTAATTTGCATATGTAGGCACAATGCAGGGAGGCGAAAGGGAAAGCAGGAAGAAGCCCCCTGCCACTGACAGTGATCGGAAACCCAGGGGGGAGCTAAGAGCTGGGGGGCAGGGCAAAGGAGGCCCCAAGGCCACCTTTGCCCTGCCCCCCAGCCATGATCTGAGAATCAGGCGCCTTTGCCGCCCTGGCCAGTGATAGCAGGAAGTAGGGGTGGAGCCAGCGATGGGAGCTGGGCACGGTCGAAGCTGGCAGTCCCAGGAGCTAGGGGTCCCTTGCCTGGGCCTAAAGCGAAGCCCACAATCGCGGGGCCGCTGCAGCTGCGGGTCCCCACTACCCGGGCTGGACACCTTAGCCAGAGGCATCCTGCAGGGGCAGGGGCGGAGTCTGCGCGATCACGGCGCCCCCCGCTGCCACTGCGGGTCCCCGCTGCCCAGGCTGGATGCCTAGGCCAGAGGTGTTAGGCCTGGGCAGGGGCGGAGCCTGCAACCACGGTGAGCTGGGGGTCCCCTGCCCAGGCCTGACACCTCTGCCGGAGGCCTCAGGCCTGGTCAAGGGGCCGATCCGGTGATTGGAGGGTGATGAGGGTCAACTCCTCTGGCCGAGGCATCAGGCCTGGGTGGGGGGCGGAGCCGGGGATTGGGGTGATATGATGGTCCACTTGCCCAGGCCTGAAGCCTGGGTCAGAGGCGTCAGGCTTGGGCGGGGGGTGGAGCAAGTGATCAGAGGGAGATGGGGGTCCCCTCCCCAGGCATGATTCCTGGGCCAGAGGCCTCAGGCCTGGGCGGGGGTCAGAGCCAGTGATCGGGGGGAAGATGGGGATCCCCTGTCCAAGCCTGACACCTCTGGCGGAGGCGTCAGGCCTGGGCAAGGGGCCGATCAGGCAATCGGAGGGTGATGGGGGTCTACGCCTCTGGCCGAGGCATCAGGCCTGGGCAAGGGGCAGAGCCAGAAATCGGAGGGGTCTGGGGGTCCCCTGCCCAGGCCTGACACCTGGGCCAGAGGCATAAGGCCTGGGCTGGGGGCAGAACCAGTGATGGGGGGAAATGAGGGTCCCCTGCCCAGGCCTGGGCAAGGGGCTGATCCTGCGATTGGAGGGTGATGGGGGTCAATGCCTGAGGGCTCCCAGTATGTGAGAGGGGGCAGGCTGGGCTGAGGGACACCCCCCCACACACACACACCCAGTGCACGAATTTCGTGCACCGGGCCCCTAGTATAGATATAAAAACAGAAAACTACATAGATTAATCACATAGATATAAAGATGTCAGAGATATGTGATTTATATAGAATTAAAAATAGTTCTCATGAAAATAAAAATATGAAAAAAAGTTCTCATGAAAATGTTGGAACTTGTGATGGTTATATGCCAGGTCATGACATTTTTATTACCCTTTGTCCATGTGTTTACATTTTATAATAAATATTTTTAAAACATCATTTTGAGCCCTAGCCAGTGTGGGACATGCAGGAGGCAGCCAATCAATGATTCTCTCTCATCAGTGATGTTTCTATCTTTCTCTCCCTCTCCCTTCCTCTCTGAAATCAATAAAAATATATTTAAAATATATATATTTTAAAAAAAAATAATTTTGAGAACTGTAATGATAATAGACATGCTTCAGTGAAATCATCTGAACTGTAAAGTAAGTATAATTATGAAGAAACTTAATCTCGTTTTCAAAAGCTGAGTCACATTTTTATTTCTTGAAATAATATGATAGAGTGAAACACATTGATGTTTCTCTCTCTCTCCCTTTCTCCCCTTCCCCTCTCCCTTCCATTCTCTCTAAATATCAATGGAAAAAACAACCTCACTCCTCAAGTGAGGATTAAAGCAGACAAACAAACTCAGACCCAAGCTGTACACATATAACTGAGGAACCAACCATGTCCCCATCCAGAGACCGCAGCAGCTCTCAGTATTTTTAAAGCCGAGGAGCAGAAACGGAATCATTGTAAATCGCACAAAGACATCAATCACTCCCTGGTAAAACTGCACTAATAGTTTCCTCTATTAGTGATTTTTTAAAAAAATCAAACATGTACTACAGTTCAGTATTTGAAATACTTCTATTATTACAAAGATGCTCGAGTTGAGAAATACATTTGAATATTTGAGAAGAAACAAAACTTGATACGTAATTTTATGTTAAATCATTTAGAAGACTTCAGTTACCAAACAACTAAACATGCACAATAGCAGATAAATAGAAATTTATTAAAGTCATTGTCTCCAACAGTACAAAAATTAATTATTAAGGCATCTTTTACTCCCATCTTGGTATATGCAGTGACGATAAATGTTTCAAATAGGAACCAACACTTCTATTCAGATGCTTCCTAATGTGTTTGGCAGATTCATTTTTATATTCTCCTATTCCACACACCATGTAAAGCTTTCATGATCAAACATCGTGACCCAAGCCAAGAGAAAAGTATAAACAAATATTCACTTATTAAAGAGAAGCACTTCACCCTGGAACAATAAAAAGGAACTACAAAGAATATCATGGGTAAAGCTCAGATGCCAGTATTTCAATTTCTCTGAAGCAATTTATGCTTCAGTAATTAAGAGAAAGAGATGAACACTGTTAAAACGAGAAGCCTATTAATACGGATCATGATGCGAAATAATTGTTCACTCGGTATTCCATTCCTCTGTGACATGAGTTTTTGAAAAGGTCTTCCATACTTCCTTTTAAAAATGATCACATCCGGTAGAATAAGATCATATAAATTAACATTGATTATTTATTATCCTCTGTATTTGTCCATTGACAAAGCTCAAAAGGCTTCCAAAGTACACTAAACAGTACCATTTTCACCTTTGATTAAGGCAAGTTTGTGAAAAGAATTAATACAACCAAGTCTCTTACTGAACTTTCAGCTTTAAACATTTTTATGTAAGAAGCATACAAAGAGGTGTTTTATAAAAAGCCACCGCAATACCAGAAAAGAGAAATAAAATATTTTGAACCCAGTTTACTTTCTAAAGGATGCTCTTCTCTTGCTTCAAATGCCAAGTGCTATTCAACATCCTCAGAGCCAGTTTTGCTTAAATGCTTCACCTCATGAACCCAGTCCCACCCTCCAGGAAGTTCTCTTTTGTGATGTTTTATCTGCCAGTTTCTGGGCTTTTGACAGTTGTTCTCTTTTTTGTCTTTTTTTCTTACTTGAAGGGGCCTATGAGGAGTTTTAACTGAGATGAGATGGCTTATGGATATTGTATGATTAATGGGATGGTGATGCTCCTTGAAGTGCTCTTTATTGTCCTTGGCGTATTTGAACAACATGTAGGTCAATAGCGGTGCCGAGGTTAACTTGCACTACTTCCTGTAACTGGGCTAATACGTCCTGTGTTACAGGTGAGGATATAGTGTTGCTTTTTTTAAAAAAATTGTTCATGCCCTAAACAGATTTGGCTCAGTGGATAGAGCGTCGGCCTGCAGATTTAAGGGTTCCAGGTTCAATTCCGGTCAAGGGCATGTACCTGGGTTGCGGGCACATCCCCAGTGGGGAGTGTGCAGGAGGCAGCTGATCGATGTTTCTCTCTCATCGATGTTTCTAACTCTCTATCACTCTCCCTTCCTCTCTGTAAAATATCAGTAAAATATATTTAAAAAATTGTTCATGCTCTGGCAGGTGTGGCTCA
This sequence comes from Myotis nattereri, assembly GCF_964212035.1. Taxonomy (NCBI): domain Eukaryota; kingdom Metazoa; phylum Chordata; class Mammalia; order Chiroptera; family Vespertilionidae; genus Myotis; species Myotis nattereri. The sequence goes on along the minus strand of NC_138078.1, from coordinate 148,755,954 downwards.
GTTGGTTGGATGTCATCCCATGCACCAAAAGCTTGCCCTTTTTATTCCTGATCAGGGCACATGCTCAGGTTGCAGGCTCAAACCCGGGTAGGGGGTGTGCAGGAGGCAGCCGATGGATATTTTGCTATCACATTGATGATTCTCTCTTTCCCTCTTTCTTCCTCTCTCTCTAAAAGTCAATTTAAAAAAAATTTAGTCCACAGTATGTCCGGCGACATTAGCTTGCGCTCGCTCAGCTCGCTCTCTAACGGGGGAACAGCGGACTACAGGAGACTGAACTGTATCTGCCACTATTTCCAATAGACTCACGTTCAACTTTTCGCTCACACACACAAAAAAGCTGGGAATATTTTATTAATTCTTTTCTTTAAAAAAAGTTAATATAAAATTGTAGGGAAAAAAAGGAACCTGAAACAGCTGTAATAATCTTCAGCAGCTGCCGGAGCGGTCCATCCTTGCTGCTTGACACAGTCGCTGCAGGGAAGAAACATCTGCACAGCATATGTTTCAAGGGACCTGGAGTATATGGCGTACTGTTCTTAATATGTTTGCTCCCCTTCTTAGCGCTATGTGTTTTAACCAGGGTCACCTCTCCGAGAAAGGTTGTTTCCCCAGGTGGGGATTTTCCCCTGGAGTTAGGGATTAACAGCACTAAGGAAGGGAATAAATCAGTAAAACCCCTTAACTAAGTGCCAGGTGGGTAGTTAATCACCTTAACTACAAACAATCACGATTAAGCTACATAATCTTTACTTAGGATAATCTCCTTCAGTTACTTCCTTGTAGCTTAACAGAACAGTAGAGTAGTGACCTTGGAATGGAAATAACAAATGCTCTAACCTTTGGAATAGAATGGATAGGATTAAAATCAAATGGTATAAATACAGATGTAACAGGAAAATAGAGGAGAGAACCTGGCTAGAACCTGGCTAGAGAACCTGGCTAGGCTGCTGATCAACTGAACGCTATCTCCGTGTCATTCCTTCTTCACTGACTCCGTCCACACCTTTGGGAACCCCTGGACCTGCTGGGGCTGGACCTCAACAAGCGGGGGGGTGGGGGAGATTTAATTTAGTTGATTTTCTGTGGTTGTTGTTTGTTCGCTAGTCTCACGGTGATGGAAGCTGCACAGTTTTTCTAAGGGACCAAGAAGCTACTAGAGGTTTGGTTCTCTAAGCAGCAAGCCGACGCGAGTCAAGGTTCTGGGGATCTTAGCACCATCCCAAGATCTGAGTGGGACATACTTTTGAAGGATGTGCAATGTTCAATCATAAGTATGACAAAAACTGACAAGCAGGAAGCTTATGTACTTAGTGAGAGTAGCATGTTTGTCTCCAAGAGACGTTCCATTTTGAAGACATGTGGCACCACCCTCTTGCTGGAAGCACTGGTTCCCCTGTTGAAACTTGCTAAGGATTACAGTGGGTTTGACTCAGTTCAAAGCTTCTTTCATTCTCATAAGAATTTCATGAAGCCTTCTCACCAAGGGTACCCACACCGGAATTTCCAGGAAGAAATAGAGTTTCTTAATGCAATTTTCCCAAATGGAGCAGCATATTGTATGGGACATATGAATTCTGACTGTTGGTACTTGTATACTTTGGATTTCCCAGAGAGTAGGCTAATCAGTCAGCCAGATCAAACCCTGGAAATTCTGATGAGTGAGCTTGACCCAGCAGTTATGGACCAGTTCTACATGAAAGATGGTGTTACTGCAAAGGATGTCACCCATGAGAGTGGAATTCGTGACCTGATACCAGGTTCTGTCATTGATGCCACAATGTTCAATCCTTGTGGGTATTCGATGAATGGCATGAAATCGGATGGAACTTATTGGACCATTCACATCACTCAGGAACCAGAATTTTCTTATGTTAGCTTTGAAACAAACTTAAGTCAGACCTCCTATGATGACCTGATCAGAAAAGTTGTGGAAGTCTTCCAGCCAGGAAAATGTGTGACCACCTTGTTTGTAAACCAGAGTTCTAAATGTCGCACAATGCTTTCTTCGCCCCAGAAGATTGAAGGTTTTAAACGTCTTGATTGCCAGAGTGCTATGTTCAATGATTACAACTTTGTTTTTACCAGTTTTGCTAAGAAGCAGCAACAGCAGCAGAGTTGATTAAGAAAAATGAAGAGAAAACCCAACAAGGATACACACATAAAAGAAGGTGGTGGCTGCTTTTTAGATATTGATACCGGGGGCCATGCTTTCCATAACCACCACCTTGTAGTTGCAGAAAACCCTAGATGTAATGATAGTGTAATCATTTTTTTAATAAATCTTTATTGTTCAGATTATTACAGTTGTTCCTCTTTTTCTCCCCCATAGCTCCCCTCCACCCGGTTCCCACCTCACCCACTGCCCTTACCACCCCCCACTGTCCTCATCCAAAGGTGTACGATTTTTTTAATTAAATCTTTATTGTTCGGATTATTACATTTGTTCCTCTTTTTTCCCCCCATAACTCCCCTCCTCCAAATTCCCACCCCACCCTCCGCCCTCACTCCCCACCCACTGTCCTCATCCATAGGTGCACGATTTTTGTCCAGTCTCTTCCCGCATATCCCACACCCCTTTCCCCGCCAAGAATAGTCAGTCCACTCCCTTTCTATGTCCCTGATTCTATTATAATCACCAGTTCATTCTGTTCATCAGATTATTTATTCACTTGATTCTTAGATTCACTTGTTGATAGATGCATATTTGTTGTTCATAATTTGTATCTTTACCTTTTTCTTCCTCTTCCTCTTCTTAAAGGATACCTTTCAGCATTTCATATAATGCTGGTTTGGTGGTGATGAACTCCTTTAGCTTTTCCTTATCTGTGAAGCTCTTTATCTGACCTTCAATTCTGAATGATAGCTTTGCTGGATAAAGTAATCTTGGTTGTAGGTTCTTGCTATTCATCACTTTGAATATTTCTTGCCACTCCCTTCTGGCCTGCATAGTTTCTGTTGAGAAATCAGCTGACAGTCGTATGGGTACTCCCTTCTAGGTAACTGAGTTTCTTTCTCTTGCTGTTTTTAAGATTCTCTCTTTGTCTTTTGCTCTTGGCATTTTAATGATGATGTGTCTTGGTGTGGTCCTCTTTGGATTCCTTTTGTTTGGGGTTCTCTGCGCTTCCTGGACCTGTAAGTCTATTTCTTTCACCAGGTGGGGGAAGTTTTCTGTCATTATTTCTTCAAATAGGTTTTCAATATCTTGCTCTCTCTCATCTTCTGGCACCCCTATAATTCTGATGTTGGTACGCTTGAAACTGTCCCAGAGGCTCCTTACACTATCTTTGTATTTTCGGATTCTTTTTTCATTTTGCTTTTCCAGTTTGGTGTTTTTTGCTTCTTCACATTTCAAATCTTTGACTTGATTCTTGCACTCCTCTGGTCTGCTGTTGGAGGTCTGTATAATATTCTTTATTTCAGTCAGTGTATGCTTAATTTCTAGTTGGTTCTTTATCACAACATCGAGGGTCTCATTAGATTTCTTGAGGATCTCATTAAGTTTATCAGCGGCTTCTAGACAGTTCTTGAGAGACCTTAAAAGTGTGGTTTTGAGCTCTATATCCTCCATTTCTGTCATTTCTGTCCTATTTCTTTGTCTCAGCATTTTTTATGCTTTCTTGGTGCACCCCCTAGTGGTCTTTGTGCGCAGTCTTGTTGTAGTTAAGCCTTGATTTTTGTAGGTAGTACCAGGGGTGATTTGACCTCCAGGCCAACTGGCTGTGAGAATCAGCTGTGTCTGCAGTGAGAGAACTTCTGTCCTCTGGGGAGGTGCTAATCTAACCTTTGCCTGAGGCTATCCGGCAAATGCCTCTGTGCAGGGCTTGGGCGGGGCGGGTCGCAGGGGATCAACAGGGTGGGCAGGGCGAGCAGTTATGGCTGTTCTCAGTCCCGTCCCCAGAAGCTCTGTCTCTCAGAGTCCCAGCAACCACTGCAAACCTCGGAGAGAAAGCTGCCTTCGAGTTCCGACCAAAGCCAGACAGTCCCGCTTCTCCCGTTTGAGTCTGGGTCCCTAGAGACTCGCCCAGAACTGGAGATCAGAGCCTGAGACTCCCTCCAGATTGAAACAGACAACCGAGCCCTCAGCCGCCAGCCCACTTGGCACGAACCTCCGCAACTTTGTATTTTCCGCACTGCACCTCCTCTGAGTCTCGGTATGCTGTTCTCTTTCCTTCTAGTTGAAGAATTTCCCCTCAGCCAGCCTTCCTGTGGTTCTGGATGATGTCCGTTCCGTCTTTTAGTTGTATTTTTGAAGTGGTTGTGCGAGGCAGCAAACTCCGGTGTTTAACTATGCCACCATCTTGGTTCCAGGTGTACGATTTTTGTCCAGTCTCTTCCTACACCTCCCACACCCTTTTCCCCCTGAGAATAGTTAGTCCACTCCCTTTCTATGCCCCTGATTCTATTATATTCATAGGTTTATTCTGTTTATCAGATTATTTATTCACTTGATTTTTAGATTCACTTGTTGATAGATGTGTATTTGTTGTTCATAATTTGTATCTTTACCTTTTTCTCCTTCTTCCTCTTCTTAAAGGATACCTTTCAGCATTTCATATAATACTGGTTTGGTGGTGATGAACTCCTTTAGCTTTTCCTTATCTGTGAAGCTCTTTATCTGACCTTCAATTCTGAATGATAGCTTTGCTGGATAAAGTAATCTTGGTTGTAGGTTCTTGCTATTCATCACTTTGAATATTTCTTGCCACTCCCTTCTGGCCTGCAAAGTTTCTGTTGAGAAATCAGCTGACAGTCGTATGGGTACTCCCTTCTAGGTAACTAACTTTTTCTCTTGCTGTTTTTAAGATTCTCTCTTTGTCTTTTGCTCTTGGCATTTTAATGATGATGTGTCTTGGTGTGGTCCTCTTTGGATTCCTTTTGTTTGGGGTTCTCTGTGCTTCCTGGACCTGTAAGTCTATTTCTTTCACCAGGTGGGGGAAGTTTTCTGTCATTATTTCTTCAAATAGGTTTTCAATATCTTGCTCTCTCTCTTCTTCTGGCACCCCCATAATTCGGATGTTGGTACGCTTGAAGTTGTCCCAGAGGCTCCTTACACTATCTTCATATTTTTGGATTCTCTTTCTTTTTGCTTTTCTGGTTGGGTATTTTTTGCTTCTTCATATTTCAAATCTTTGACTTGATTCTTGGGATCCTCTAGTCTGCTGTTGGATCTCTGTATATTATTCTTTATTTCAGTCAGTGTATGCTTAATTTCAAGTTGGTCCTTTTTCATAACCTTGAGGGTCTCACTAAACTTATCGGCGGTCTCTAGAAAATTCTTGAAAAACCTTATAACCATGGTTTTGAACTCTATATCCAGTAGTTTGCTTTCCTCCATTTCTGTGATTTGTGATCTGTTTCTTTGTCTCCGCATTTTGGCTGCTTCCTTGTGTTGATAGAGTGGCTTTGTGTGCTAGGTGTCCTATAGGGCCCAGTGGCTCAGCCTCCCCAATTACCTGAGGTGGACACTCTTGGTGCATCCCTTTTTGGGCTGTGTGCACAGTCTTGTTGTAGTTAAGCCTTGATTGTTCTTGGTATCACTGGGAGGAATTGACCTCCAGGCCAATTGGCTGTGAGAATCAGCTGTGTCTACAGTTGGAGGACTTCTGTGCTGAAGACACCCTTATGGGGCAAGACTTGCTTCAGGGGGGCTTTGGTGCTCACTGAGTCTGCCCCCTGAGTGTGTCCCTTATGGATCTGAGGAGTTGTAATCTGGATGGTCCCAATCTGACCACTGGGTTCATGGGTTCTTGGATCTCTAAGGTGCTAATTTAGCCTTTGCCTGAGGCTACCCAGCAGGAGCTATGGAGAGATCTGCAGATTCCTCTTCCTTGTTTGGGGTTTGGAGGTGCCCAGATGAGGCCCAGCTGTGAAGCAATGCAAGCTGCTGTGGGGCCTTGAGCCTTCTTTTGGATGTTCTGGGTCTCTCTGACCCAGCTGCAGTTTGTAAGGTACTTTTAGATCTCAAAGGGCTAAGGCATTCATATGCAAAAGCCTCTGCACACAGCTTGGGTGGGGTGGGGTCTTAGGGAATTCATAGGACGCAGCAAACAGCTATGGCTGATCCTCAGCCCTGCCTTAAGAAGCCCCGGGTGTCAGTGTCCCGGTAATCGCTGCAAGCACCTCTGAGAGAAAGCCGCCCTCGAGTTCTGCCCGCTGCCAGACAGTTCAGTTTCTCCCCGTATGAGTGTGAGTCCCCAGAGACACGCCTGGAACTGGAGTCAGGGCCATTGGGAGCTTATGTCTCCCTCCCAATTGAAAAAGACAGCCGCATCCTCAGTTGCCAGCCCTTTCCACGTGCGCCTCTGTACCTCAGCACTTTACTTCTGCACCTCCTCTGAGTCTCAGTGTGCTTTTCTCTTTCCTTCTAGTTGTAGAATTTCCACTCAGCCAGGCTTCCTGTGGTTCTGGATGATGTCCGTTTTGTCTTTTAGTTGTATTTTTGAAGTGGTTGTGCGAGGCAGCAATTTCCGGTGTTTACCTATGCTGCCATCTTGGTTTCTCCAATAATGTAATCATTTTGAATTGTATGCATTATTATATCAAGGAGCTAGATATCTTGCATGAATGCTCTCTTCTGTGTTTAGGCATCCTATGCCACTCTTGCTGTGAAATTGAAGTGCATGTAGAAAAAAAACTTTTACGATATGAAACTTTACAACACTTATGACAACAATTCAATTTGGTTTATGCACAGTGTAATATTTCTCCAGGTATCCTCCAAAATTCCCCACAGACAAGGCTTTCGTCCTCATTAGGTGTTGGCCTCAACCTAACCATCCAGGACTGTTCTATTAAATTGCTGCCAGGATGTTACATCCAGTTACCTCCAATTTCTAGGACATATTCTCTACTAATGTTATTGAAAACAATTTCTACTTCATTCAGATGTTTTTTTGCAATGGCAATTAAAGTTTTTCTTCCACGAAAAAAAAAAAATTTAAAAAACCGTTCATGGATATAATGGGAGGTGTCGTGGGGGTATGTTTCTGTTTAGGAAATCTCTATTAAGGAGACTTTGGGAATCACCATTTTCACCTATCCTCTATTGAAATGAAACTGGACTTGATTCCCAGACACTTTCATGTCCTTCATATGTAGAATGCAGTGGTTCCAGTTTCATCTCTTGGTCCTCGGTGGCACTCATCATGGGTCGCCCCCGAGCAGAAGGCGTTCCAGACTACAGAGAGGAAGCCCAAGCAGGCATTGGAGGATATCTCTGCCCGTTGGACATGATTGGCTGTAAAGTGTGTTCCTTGGTTTGAAGAAATTATAAAACATACAAATCAGTGCAATATCTTCTGTCCCAGTTCTTTCCTAATACCCTGAGCATCTACCACCGGGTAAGCAAAGCCCAGCCTAGAATCCGTGTCTTTTCCTGTCAGGACCCATTAGTAGCCCCCAGGGCCACCAGCATCAGTCTCACTTGCCAGCTATGTTCTGGGCCATCCACCCAGGGAATCTGCCACATAACCATTTTCACTCTCTCTTTCCCTTCTTGGCAGACAGAACAGTTGTCATTGGCATTTTGTGCCTCAGAAGGTGCAAGAGGACAATATCTACATTCAGCCCATCTCTGCACTGCTGCAGCACCCACGTCTGCTATGCCAGGGACCTAGGTGGCTACCTCAAGGGAGCACCCAGGTGCATCTGATTGTGGATTCCAGTCACCTTCTAAACCTAGAAGGGAGTGCTGATGGGACATGTCCTACTGCAACACACCCCTCACATTCCCACTGGGAGTTCGACCAGGACCCCCAGAGTTTGACTGCTCACTATGATGTGTGATGACCACCAGGGGGCAGCATGGAACATGGTGGGTGTTGGTGATGCTGCGCTGGCAGCAGGTGGAAGTGGAGGCCCTGCCGGTACTGATAGGTTTCGATGAGAGTGGGACCACAACTTGATGGTGGAGCAGATGAGCGGGTGGAGCCAGGCCAAGGCTGGTGCGAATGGGGGCCCAGATGCTGCCCAGGGACCAGAGGTCAGCTGGGACCTGCCCTTCCATGCCAGATGCTCACACTTCGATCACAGGCCAGGCATAAGGACTGCACGCATGCACAAATATTGTGCACCGGGCCTCTAGTTTGATTATAAAACCAGTTAAAAAAACCTTGAGGGTAGAAAAGTTTCTTCTTCCTCCAAAACGACATTCAAGTGTCTGATACATTTTCATTATCTATATTCACCATGCTGTGCACTACAGCTCCAGAACTTCTTTATCTACTAGTTGCAAATTTGCACCCTTTAATGACATCCCCACCCAATCTGCTGTCATGTTCCCCTAAAAGTAATGCTTGGTTTCCCTCTGGCTGCTTTCAAATTCTTTTCATTGTCTTTCGTTTTCAAAGGTTTAATTATGATATATCTTGTCATGAATTTCTTTGGGTATATCCTGTTTAGATTCCCTCAGCTTTTTGAATCTGTAGGTTTGTGTCTTTTGCCAAATGTGGGATATTTCATTAATTATTTATTCTATCAAACAACAAAAAAATCTAACTTTCATAGCTTAAAGTCTTTTTAAAGGTAAAAGTTGATTAGGCCATTGCTAAGAAAGAAAGAAAGAAAGAAAGAAAGAAAGAAAGAAAGAAAGAAAGAAAGAAAGAAAGGAAGAAAGAAAATAAAAAGGAACCAGTCTCAGGGCATGGAGTTGAAACCACCAGGAAGCAGCATGACTAGGTACAATAGACATGTCCTTTGTCCCTGAGTTTTGCAACTGCTTTCAGACACCAAGCAGGGGAGAGAAAGATGTAAGCCATTCTGAAAGGACTTACATCAGCTACACACAAAGGGGATGAGGAAGGTAAAGCAGGGCTAATTCTGGGATGGAAGCAGCGGAGTCCACAAAGCTCCTGTGTAAATAAGAAGTGGAGGCTCCTGGGGTTCCCTGACCCTGGCTCTTCTCTCTTTTTAGATAATCTCTGAAATAGCCACCACATTTAAACAGTCTTTGGTTGGTTTTGCACTGCAGTTGTTAACTATTAACCCTTTTTTGTCTCTTCCTTCCATTCTCTGGCCTGCTGTAATTTTTTAGGACATCAGAATTTTCTCTTTGTCAATTCACCTAATTGAACTCACTGTCTCTCTCTTATCCTTCTGGACTTCTATGATATGAATGCTGAGTTTTTGTTATGGGCTCTTAGGTCTATAAATCTCTGTTCAATATTTTCAGTCAATTTTCTCTCTGTTCAGATTGGGTAATTACTACTGATCTTTTTTTAATTTATTGATTTTAGAGAGAAAGAAGGGAGAGAAAGAAACATCGATTTGTTGTTCTACTTATTTGTGCATTCGTTGATTGATTCTTGTGTATGCCCTCACCAGGGATCAAACCTAAAACCTTGGCATATCAGGGCAATGCCCCAACCAACTGAGCTACCCGGCCAGGGTGATCTCTCTTTAATTTACTCATTCTATCAGCTGTCATCTCTACTGTACATACAATGTTTTATTTTTAATTTATTTTATTGTATTTTCAGTTCTATAATTTCCATCTGGTTAAAAAAATAATTTCTATTTTATTGCTGAGATTTTCCTCATTTTTCATTTGTTCCAAGATGATTTGTAGAATTTGCAATTAATCGTTGGAACATTTTTATGAAGGCTGCTTTAAAATCCGTCAGATAATTTGAACATCTTAGTCACCTTAGTGTTGGCGTCAGTTAATTGGCTTTTCTCATTCAAGTTGTGAATTTTTCTAGGTTCTTGGAATAATGGATAATTTTCTATTGTATCCTAGGCATTTGTCTATGATTTTAGAAGACTCTGGGTCCTATTCAAATCTTTTCTTTCAGTAGTCAGTCACCCTGTTGGGGTTTAGCATGCAGGTTCTGGCCTGGTTTTTGTGCTGTGGTCCCAATAGCAATTTAATTTTCAGAGCCTTTGTAGTTTTATTTCCAGATGCTTGGTCTAAATGGTGCCTCTGAGGTTCCCATTGTCTTTGCTGGTGTTGCCTTTCTATAAGGCAGGCCTTCGGTGCTTCTCGGTGGTAGAGGGATGTGAGGGACGCCCCTGCCCAGTGCCTTCTGGTTACCCAGGTGCCCCTGCGCAGGGAAGGGGAATCTTAGACCTGTCAGATCAAAGCAGGCATGCTGGGTCAGGATGCTTGTGCCTGGGTCCCTCTTGCTGGTTAGGCTTGCCTGGCTCAGTGCCAATCTGGCCATCATTTTTTTAAAAAATATATTTTATTGATTTTTACAGAGAGGAAGGGAGAGAGACAGAGAGTTAGAAACATCGATGAGAGAGAAACATCGATCAGCTGCCTCCTGCACATCTCCTACTGGGGATATGCCCGCAACCCAGGTACATGCCCTTGACCGGAATTGAACCTGGGAGCTTTCAGTCCGCAGGCCGACGCTCTATCCACTGAGCCAAACCATCATTTTTGATCCTTCCTGCCAGTTTTACCCACCAGCCTCACACCTCCAGGTGGGAGAAGGGAACCTTAGGTCTTTGGGATGAAGGGACCAAAGTTTTGCCACCCTGAAGTTGCTGCTTTGGGGTATTGACTTTAAGCTGTTCATTAAGAAACAAGACTGGAACTTTTGACCCTCCCCCCTTTCCTGCTCAAGAGATTCAGACAAAGAAACCTGCTTTAGGAAGGAGCATTGGCTTAATCACCTTAAGAATCTCCACAGTAGTGTTGCAGAAGGCCAAAGAAATACCAAGCATGCTTCCTAGAGAAAGGGAGGGACCTGTTTAACACTAGTGGACTCTGGGAATCATTTCCAAATCAGAGTGAAAAAACACCCCGAGGGCCTCACTTTTTATAACCTTCTGGGGACTTTGTTTTGCAGATATGGTTCCGCCTCCTTTCCTGGGCTTACAGTAAGGCCCCCAAGTGTTGGGGGTTCCCAGGTCATATCTGATGATCTATCCTGGGGCCAGCGATAACGACCTTCTCCCCCCGCTCCCTGGGGCAGTGCATTGTTCACAGTTTTTATGGCCTGACACGCCTTGCAAGACCAGTTTCCTCCTCAGTAGCATTAGTTGGGAAGAGTCCAAATCTGTTAGCTGGCTACCCCCTGTGTCCCATAGCTTCTGCGTTGCCTAGAAAGCATTTTAGTGCCCTGTATGTTCTTCCTCAACTACCTGTAACTCACCCACTTTCACTTCTGAGATCCAAGACCCCATCTCCTCCTTTTCTCCTGTGTCTAAAAATGTCATATAAAGTATTAAAAAAAATGTCATATATACCAATGTTGCCTCACTGTCTGGAATTTTAACATTTATGTGAATTTCCCATGCGCATGTATTAAAACTTTTATTTTCTCCTGTTCATTTGTCTCTGTTCATTTGGTTATTGACCCTGCTAGAAGAATTTACTAGTAGAAGATGAGAGAGAAAGCATTTATTTATTTATTTATTTGAGTAAAAGAAGCTTTCCAGGCCTGGGCTCTTGCTGCGGCTGCATCCCTCCTGCCGGGTCCCCCTGCCTGCCCCCGGGGTGCTGACTGGGGAGAGGAGTCTCAGGTCCGGTGGAGAAAGAGAGTTCTTCTCATGGCCCCTTATTGTAAGGGAACCCCCAATCCATCCCGTTGTGGAATGAGCCTTGCCTTATGTTTTCAGAGGGGCTTCCATTTGATCCAGGGAAGGATGGAGCCTGCTTGAACTGTTTTGTGTTGCTAGGTGGGGCATCAGGAAATGCTGGGCCTGGCCTGAATCCTCATCTTCTTTTTTAAAAAAAATATAATTCTTTATTGATTTCAAAGAGGAAGGAAGAGGGAGAGAAAGATAGAAACATCGATGATGAGAGAGAATCATTGATCAGCTGCCTCCTGCACATCCCTACTGGGGATCGAGCCCGCAACCCAGGTATGTGCTCTTGGCCGGAATCGAACCTGGGACCCTTTAGTCCACAGGCCGACGCTCTATCCACTGAGCCAAACTGGCTAGGGCCTGAATCCTCATCTTCTATTGGGTGTGCAGTTGCGTTGTTCCTACAATCCTGGCATCCTAAACGAGCTCACCTTCTTCTTACCACCTTTCACAGTTTTCTTTTGTCTCATGTTTTATTTCCAGGGTTGACAGTTGTGCTTAGCAGGCTGGTATAGGGAGAAATGGGTCTATGCCAGGGGTGGGCAAACTTTTTGACTCGAGGGCCACAATGGGTTCTTAAACTGGACCGGATGGCCGGAACACAAGCATGGATGGAGTGTTTGTGTGAACTAATATAAATTCAAAGTAAACATCATTACATAAAAGGATACGGTCTTTTTTTTCAATGGTTTTATTCATTTCAAACGGGCCGGATCCTGCCCGCGGGCCTCTATGCTATCTTGTTTGGACTGGAGACCTCTATTTTTAAACTACTATAGGGGAACAGAATTTTCCACCCCAAAATATGTCTGTTTGGCATAAGTATTATTGTCGGGTGGTAGTTTTTAAGAAAAAGCATATGTGGGAGAAGCTCAGAAAACCAAGTAGAAGTTATCCATTGTAAGGAGATATTTACATTTGTAAGGGAAATCTCCATTTGTAAGGGTGTCTCCCTAGCAGGTGGGGGGTGACTGAATCTTTAGAAACCCCTATCAATGGAGAAGTCAACCACTAAAATCTGCATAATGGCCTGACCCTTGTTTACTGTACTGTTCCCCATAGCCTCCCATAACTGACACCCCCACCCCAGCATCTTGTTTTCAGCTGAAGATGAATATTTAAGGTAATGGTTTCAACCCTTTTGGAGAGTTCCTGCTTTCTTGAGTCTCTTCCTGGTACACAGGAGGTATACAGGTGACAAGGAGGGAATTCTGATGTCCTAAACAAAATTGCAGCATGGCAGTGGGTGGAGGGAGAGACTAAAAGGGGTTAATCAGTGAACAACTGCAGTGCAAAAGCAACAAAAGACGGCTTAAACTCTGCGGCTATTTCAGAGATTATCTAAAAAACAAGAGCCAGGGTCAGGGAACTCCAGGAGCCTCCGCTTCTTATTTACACAGGAGCTTTGCGGACTCCGCTGCTTCCATCCCAGAACTAGCCCCGCTTCGCCCTCCTCATCCCCTTTGTGTGTAGCTGATGGAAGTCCTTTCGGAATGGCTTCCATCTTTCTGTCCCCTGCTTGGCGTCTGAAAGCACTCGCAAAACTCTGGGACAAAGGGCACTTGTGTCTTTCCTACCTAGGCATGCTCGTTTAGACTCTATGCCCTGAGACTGGTCTTTTTTTTTTTTTTTTCTAGTGTGGACAAAAAGGGGCTAATGCCAACCTGCCAAGCTCAGGGGAGGCCTTGCAAACTCAGAGACCTAAAGTAACCACAAAGGCTGGTCTAACATGAAAACTTTTTAAGTACAAGCAGTTTATGGCAGGTAGTCAAGTCCCAGGCTAGATTCTTCCGTGACAAAAGTCAATCTTTACCTTAACTTAGCCTGTCTGTTGTCTTTTGCATCTATGAGAACATGCCTTTGGAATGTCAAGGCAACTTACCTTTTTCCGGACCCCTCCTGAAGACAACTACACCAGAGCAGAGACCAGACATCCTCTCATTGTTATAGTGTTAATTGTTGACTGTTAACTGTACCCAACTACGTAAAAGATGTATAGTCTATCATTTTATTTTTTATCCAATCCCAGAGGATTCCACACCCTCCCCCGCCCTTAACTCCCTGTTTGCTTTCTCCCATTTCCCTGATTTATCACCAACGGATTTCATGTACCCACTTGCGCCTTCTCTTTCGATTGTAATGTTAACGTAAAAACCATTGAAACCTGTAAGGAATTTTTGTGAGTTTATTTGAGCCAAACTATCAACATATGCGGGGAAGCAGAACCTCAACGAATTGAGATAATGCTCTGGAGAATGGCGGGGTTACATTTGTATTTATACATTTCAATCAAAGGAGAAACATAGGGGGGTTACATAAAATTCATTGGTGACAGATTAAGGAGGAGGGATAAAGCAAAGCGGGGGTGGGGGTGGGGGGGTGGAAACCCCTGGGATTGGATAAAAAGTAAAATGATGGACACATACTTAGGTAGGTGCAGGAACAATTAACATTATAATGAAGGAATCTGTGGCATCTGTCCTGGGCCCAGCACACCAGGCTGTGCCCCAGGGGCTCCATAAAAAGGGAAGTCACAAGTGACCCAGACATCCCAAGGACATGTTATCACAGATGCGAAAAGACAGATAGGCTCAGTTACGATAAAGGTTGACCTTGTCAGTGAAGATACTGGCCTAGGACGCAACTGCCCACCATAACTGCTTTAGTTAAAGTTTACTTTCAGACCATCCTTTGTGGTTACTTAGGTCTCTGAGTCTGCAAAACTGCTATGCAGGCCTCCCCTGAGCTTGTCAGGTCAGCATGTGGCCCCTTTCGTCCACAGTAATGTATAAAATAAGGCACAAAATTGCCATTTTCTGGAGCATTTTCTCAATCTGTTGAGATTTTGCTTCCGGGCAATTGTTGACAGTTTAGCTCAAATAAACTCACAAAAATTCTTTACAGGTTTGACTGTTTGTTACGTCGACACTAGCAATGTCCAAACAAACCCTTTTTTAATTTTTTTAATAAAGTTTGTGTTTAACACATGTTATTAAACTTTTGTGTTTCTCCTGTTGATCTGTTTTTGGTCAATGTAATTATTAAACCAGCCAAAGATCCTAAAGGGTAGAAGGAAAACCTTTCCAGCCCTGCACTATCAATGCCTGTGAGGTCTGACCTCACACCAAAGCCTCTGTAAACTCTTTCAAGGCCAGTGGTACACTGGTCTGACCTTGCACATAAGCTTCTGTCAACAATTCACCACCAGTGTCCATCTCTTTTATATCTCCAACCTTGGCCCTATGAACTCTTCTTCCATCCATGCCTCTCTGGTTTACAACTAAATACCATGGCTCTTTCAGCTTCATCCATCAATGACATGTCTAGTACTATGCTATGTGACATGGCAGACAGTGGCCACATGTGGCTACTGAGCACTTGAAATGAGGCTTGTAAGACTGAGAATTGAATTTTTAAATTTTATTTATTTTAACTAATTAAAATTTAAACTAATTCAGTTATTGAAAAACTTCTGAAGTATGTTTGGAACAACTTGTAAATATTAATCTGTTTTCAACTAAATTTTCTGAACTCTAAATACAAATCAAATATTTCTGATGAATATTTAGCATTCCAATTCAGATGTAAGTATAAAATATATATATGTGATTTCACAGATTTATTAAAACAAAAACAATGCCAAACATCTCATTGATAATTTTTTTAAAGGCAAGCATATTTTTAAATTTATTTTATTTTTTAAAAAATATTTTTACTAGAGGCCTGGTGCACAAAGTCATGCACTCAGTGTGTGTGTGGGGTCCCCTCAGCCTGACCTGCGCCCTCTCGGGGAGTGGGCCTCAACTGTCAGTCAGACTACTTACTGCTGCTGCAGAGACAGGAGAGACTCCTGCCACCACCTCTGCGCTAGCCAGCCAAGAGCCCAGCTTTTGGCTGAATGGTGCTTCCCCTGTGGGAGCACACTGACCACCAGGGGGCAGCTCCTGCATTGAGCGTCTGCCCCCAGTGGTCAGTGTGTGTCATAGCGACCCATTGTTCCGCAGTTCTGTCAATTTGCATATTAGCCTTTTATTATATACTAGAGGACTGGTGCACAAAAATTTGTGCACTCAGTGGAGGGGGGGGGGGTCCCTCAGCCCGGCCTGTGCCCTCTCACAGTCAGGGACCCCTCGGGAGATAAAGACCTGCTGGCTTAGGCCTGCTCCCGGGTGGCAGAGGGCAGGCCCAATCCCTAGGTGCAGCCCCTGGTCGGACTCAGAGCAGGGCCGATTGGGGAGTTGGGGCGCCGCCCCATCATGCACAGAGCAGGGCAGATTGGGAGGTTGTGATGCCACCCTCAGTCACGCTCAGGGTAGGGCCAATTGGGGGGTTGGGGCACCGTCCCCTGTCACACTCAAGGCAGGGTCGATGGGGAGGTTGCGGCGCCACCCCCGGTCATGCACAGAGCAGGGCCAATCAGGGGGGTGGGGCGCTGCCCCCGTCACACACAGAGCAGAGCCCATCAGGTGGTTGGGGCACTGCCCTCTATCACCCACAGAGCAGGGCCGATCAGGGGGGTGGGGCGCCGCCACTCTCACACTCAGGGCAGGGCCAATGGGGAGGTTATGGCTCTACCCCATCACACACAGAGCAGGGCCTATGGGGGGGGGTTGGGGAGCTCCCCCCTATCAGGCACAGAGCAGGGCTGCTCAGGGGGTTGGGGCCCCACCCCCTGTCACGCTGATCCTGGTGCCGGGAGGCATATTACCCTTTTACTATATAGGGTAGAGGCCTGGTGCATGGGTGGGGCCAACTGGTTTGCCCTGAAGGGTGTCCTGGATCAGGGTGGGGGTCCCCACTGGGGTGCCTGGCCAGACTGGGTGAGGGGCTGAGGGCTGTTTTCAGGCTGGGAGTGACTGAAGTTCCCAACCGCTCCTTTTTTTCTTTTTTTTTTTTATTCTGGGCCAGCTTTACCTTGAGGCTTGGCTCCAGCTCTTAGGCCTCCACGGCTGAAAGTAGGTTTCTGGCCTTTGCTTACAATGTTGCGAATCTGCTGGCTGAAGTCCGGTGGTATTTGTTACAATGTTTCTTAAACTGCCTGCTCAGAGGCCTGCAGCCGCAGGCGGGGAACGTTGGTTTCCTCCAATGATCCTCCGTCACTGAGGCAAGCAAGCCTCATGTTAGTTTCAAGCTGCCTGGCTGCCGGCCGCCATCTTGGCTGACAGTTAATTTGCATATCTCGCTGATTAGCCAATGAAAAGGGTAGCGGTTGTACGCCAATTACCATGTTTCTCTTTTATTAGTGTAGAAGATTGCCCAGCCAGCATTGTTCAGTGGTTGAACGTCGACCTATCAACCAGGAGGTCATGGTTTGATTCCTGGTCAGGGCATGTGCCCAGGTTGTGGGCTCGATCCCCAGTGTGGGGTGTGCAGGAGGCAGCCAATGAATGATTCTCTCATCATTGATGTTTCTGTCTCTCCCTCTCCCTCTCCCTTCCCCTCTGCAATCAATAAAAAAATGGTTTTTTATTGATTGCAGAGGGGAAGGGAGAGGGCTAGAGAGATAGAAACATGAATGATGAGAGAGAAGAGAATCACTGATCGCCTGCCTCCTGCACGCCCCTTACTGGGAATTGAACCCGCAACCTGGGCATGTGCCCTTGTCCGGAATCAAACCAGGGACCCTTCAGTCTGCAGGCCAACAATCTATCCACTGAGCCAAACCAGCCAGGGCTCATTGATAATTTTTAAAAATTGATTACATGTTGTCTGACTGGTGAGACTCAGTGGTTGAGGTCACCGGTAGATCCTGGTAAAGACACATGACTGGGTTGCCAGCTCAGTCCCCAGTATGGGGCATGGGGGAGGCAGCCAATCAATGATTTGTGGTTGATGTTTCTATCTCTTTCCCTTTCTCCCTTCCTCTCTCTAAAATCAATTTTTAAATATTACAAAAATTGATTACTCATTGAAATGACAATGTTTTGGATATGTAGTTTAAATAATGTACGTTAAATTTCATTTGTTTCTTCTTCTTCTTCTTCTTTTTTTTTTAAATACATCATCTGTCCAGTGCCTCCACCTGGGTTGGAAATTGAAGCTGCTGTTCTGCGTCAGTGATTTAGATTCTCCAGGCAAGAGTGAGAGAGTTCATTCGTACTCATTTAATTTGGAACAGCAAAGCTATTGTTGCATAGCAACAGGGATGTTCGCACTTTAGTGGCCATGGAGACTAAAATCTGTCTCCCACACAGCCATTGGCCAGCTGCATTATCTAGCCCAAAGCAACCTCAGGCCTCGCCCCACCCATTTCAACTTTCTGCACCTCCGCAGCCCATGCCCTGCCCCCTCCTTGTACTGGACAATGGGGACCTCTGCTGATTTACAGACCTGGCAGCCTCATATGACGGGGGAGACCAGAGCCTGAGTCTCACACTCAGCCAGTTGCTAACTATGCCTTCTGTATACAGCCTCTCAGGAGCCACTTTGGATGCATCATTTTCACAAGGCAGTGAGGTTGCCACCTAGTGACACTTTACCTTAGGTTTAAGAGCCTGAAGCAAACTTCTGCAGTCATAGCTAATTATTTGTCCATAGCAACTCTGGCTAGAACCTGTCTCTCTCACTCCCCACATAGCAACAGGGGTCTCTCCCTAGTTACAGGCTGCTTCTGCATCCTATTAGCCACCAGAAACCAGATCCCACCTCTCATATACAGCCATTGGCCAGCTGCACCTTCTATCTACAGCCTTCAGACTTGGTCTAGGGGAGAGAGCTCAAATTGCTGTCTTCTATTAACTCTTTTACTACCACTGCTCATCTGGTTGGCTCTTGAATTTGCTCATTTGTTATCTGATTCACCATCAATGGGTCTCTTGCCAAATTTAAATCCAGGCCCTTGTTAATATTTCCACCAACTGTTACCCAGCTGGTGTGGCTCAGTGGTTGAGCATCGACCTATGAATTAGGAGGACAGGGGTGGATTCCCAGTCAGGGCACATACCCAGGTTGCAGCCTCCCCAGTAGGGGGTGTGCAGGAGACAGTGGACCAATGATTCTCATCATTCATGTTTCGATCTCTCTATCCCTCTCCCTTCCTCTCTAAAGTAAATAAAAATATATTAAGAAACATTTCCACCAACTCTGGGCCAATTTTTAACCCTATAAGTATTGCATTAGTCTGACCTCTAATCTAGAGCTCTGATCACTCTCCCACCGTCAGTGCTTATCTGGGATGGTTTAGCATTGAGTCTTCAACTATCACTCCATCAATGCCCCTCTGAAGTGGAGCTTGAACCCACGCCTGTTAATTTTCCCAACATCGAGGCATGCTAAGACAGATCTCAAACTCAACCTCTGTGAAACCTTCCAACATTAATGACCTTGAAAAAGTCTGTCTGATAAAGACCACCAGGGTCACATTCATAGTCCTGACAGAAATGGGTTTATTAACTTGCTGCAGCAACACCATAGGGTAGCCAACTTTTCCCAGTTTGCCCGAAACTTTCCTAATTTTACCAGTGAATATAACCTTGCCCCAGTAAACCCTTAGTCCTGGGCACACAGGGATAATTGGCCACCCAAATCTCACCAAAGGGAAAAATGGGATTACTACAGGGTTTTGGGGAAGAACTGAGTTAGTTAAAATTTATTTATTCATTTTTAATATATTTTTATTGATTTCAGAAAGTAATCAAGATAAATAAGGTTTGCCTAGTACATGGGACGACACTCAATCTCTCTCTGAAATCAATAAAAGCATGTAAATAATGTTATAGTGCAATATTTTAAAAAGTGAAAATTAATGCAAAAATCCATTATGAACAAAATGCCAAAACTTGAAATGCCTGTATCAGTTATCTATTGCTGCAGAGCAAATTACTCTTAGATATAGAAGCTTAAAACACCAACCATTTATTAGTTCACAGTGTCTGTGGGATCAAGAACTTAAAAGTGGCTGATCTCAGGGTCTCTCCTGATGTTGTAGTGAAGTTGTCAACTGGGGTTACAGTCAGCTGAGGCTGGATGTTTCACTTCCAAGATTGCGCTTTTTTTTAAAGTATGACAAAATGTTTAATATTGAATTATCAGTGGGAGAGATACACATACTACTGAATTATCAGTAGGGGATATACAGATGTTCAAGGCACTACTCTTTAACATTCTTGTACATTTGAAATGTTTCACAATAAAAAAATTAGCATTCATGTTAATTTCCTGGTTTGGGTATAGTGATATAGCTATGTAAGATGTAAGCATTGGGGAAAACTGGGTGAAGGGAATATGGGACCTCTTACTCCTTTTACAACTTCCTGTGAATCTAAACTTATAATAAAATAAAATGTTAAAACAAAAATGTTGGGAAGACTCCCAATTTGGTAATAAACACATACCCCCTTTATTTTCACTGAACTAAACTATAAAACCGGGACAGAATAAAACAGCACCGATAAAGCTCTAAGAACTGAATTGACATTGGAACCACAACCCACTAAAGTTTAAAACAAAAATATCAATATTTGCCATGGAAAGTAAACAAAATTTAGAATCTCATTAAAAGGCAATACTTGCAATCAAGATGGCTCCCTTCTATGGCTACAGGCTAGAGGCCTCAGTTGCTCACTGGCTATTGGCAGGAGTGTTTGGTATATGGACTTCTCCAAAGGCTGCCTGAGTGCCACTGTGCCATAGTATCTGGCTTCTCCCAGAGTGAGTGCTATGAGGGAAGAAGGGAGAGAGGGAGAGAGAGAGAGAATGAATACCCAAAATGGCAGCCAAAGTCTGTCTTTCTTTTTCTTTTTTTAATGTAGTCAATTTTATTCTCCTTAAACCACAAAACAGAGTCTTCGGTTGTACAAACATCACTAGTTACAGTCTTGCCAAGAGGTCCTGGCTGGGGAGGGGGCAGTTAGTCCGTGGCCAGAACTCCTGAGGGGGCTCTAAAATGCTAAAACCCAGGTTAAAAGACTTGGGGCAAAGGTGGTGTTGTGCTGGCAGGGCCCTCACCCTAAGTCCAGGGAAGGGACCCTGGCCCTCTAGGAGAGCAATGGGCCCAGGCCCAGGCCTCACCCCTGGCCACAGGGACAAGGGCTGCTGCACAGTGTGATGTCCCTGGGGCCCACAGCATCCGTGAGGGCCTGCCCAGAAGCACCATGGCCACTTCTCTATCCTCCTCCTGTAGGTCAGGGCTGGGAGACGGGCAGCCAAAGTCTTTCATAATCTAATCTCTTAAGTGACAAACCATCACTTCTTATCTTGAACTTTGGGCCTCCATTAAAGATTCCATGTCTATATCCTAGGAAAATATTGACATTTCCATCATCAATCTTCCTGGTTTGATCTAAAAATGTCAGTTAATGATTATAGAAGAAATCACTATCTTGTTTTGTAGGCCGTAAGCCCAGGCCTATAAGCAGACTTGCACCTTGAATGAACGTCTACCTTCAATGGTCTTCAGGTCTAGTACTTGAACTTGGGCCTCTGTTACTTTACAAACATCATTATCCCTCTAGTTTGAACTTGAAACCAGGCATCTGTAATAGAGGTCTGTTTGGGAGGTATAATCAAAATGACAATGGTTAAAAAGGTAACCAGGACCCTAACCGGTTTGGCTCAGTGGATAGAGCATTGGCCTGTGGACTCAAGGGTCCCAGGTTCGATTCCGGTCAAGGGCATGTACCTCGGTTGCAGGCACATTCCCAGTGGGGAGTGTGCAGGAGGCAGCTGATTGATGTTTCTCTCTCATCGATGTTTCTAACTCTCTATCCCTCTCCCTTCCTCTCTATAAAAAGTCAATAAAATATATTTTTTTAAAAAGGTAACCAGGGTTGAAACACAAAGAACAACAACAGAGAGAGAGAGAGAGAGAGAGAGAGAGAGAGAGAGAAAGAGAGAAAGTTAACCAGGGTTGCCCTGGCCAGTGTGGCTCAGTTGGTTGGAGCATCATCCTGTACACCAAAAGGTGGTGGGTTGGATTCCTGTTCAGGGCACATACCCAGGTCTTGGGTTCCATTCAGTTGAGGCACGTGCAGGAGGCAACAGATGTCTCTCTCTCTCTCTCTCTCTCTCTCTCTCTCTCTCTCTCTCCCTCCCTCCCCCTCCCCTCCCTTCCTCTCTCTAAAATTAAAAAGAAAGGTAACCATGGTCTAATAGTTGAGATCTAGACCAGATAGATATTGATAATGGAAAATTAACATATGCCTAGTCTCAATCTATAAAGGGCACATATGGTGGAAAAGTTAGCAATAGTTTGTATTTAGAGTCAAAATCCAGGGACATTGATAATGGAATCATTAATAGAGGGCATGCATCCAGATCAGAAGAGTGCAACATAGGTGTTGTAGACTTAAAAAGAAAAAGGCCCGGGCTTGAGATCAGCCAAGGAAGCATTGGTGATGGACGTTAACAGAGTCCAGGACTTGAGATATTGACCAGAAGTCACACAATAAATTTTGGTAATTTTCGTACAAGTGTGTGTGTTACAGCAATGTTCTCACAGTTGCCATACTGTCTCCCATTCAATTCACAAATGCTGCAGGGGAGACAGAGAAAATGGAATACTCTGAGAGGTTGTCAGTCTAACACTCCTGATTGTTGCGCGGAGGCCCAGAGGCATCTGAATGTCTGTAGGGTACCCAGCAACCCATACCCAAGGTTAGCCAGGGCCTGTTGGGTCTGAAATGCCTTCAGCAGGGGAAAAAACCCTCTCTACCTCTTGTCAGAAAAGGCTTCCTGCGGGTGGATATACTTAGACTAGGTTTTGAAGAATGGGTAGTTCAGAAGTGAAGAACACCCAGAATCTCTCTTCTTTCACAAGACTCAGTAGCATCTCCTGAATTTCCTTACAAGAGAGCGTAAACTGCTGCAGCCTGATTGACAACATAAGCATAAGTCAGGGGTACTTCTTGGAGATGCATGTTCATAAAAAATATGCTTATAATGTTTTTCTAAATATTTTTCTATTGACAATTTTCTGAAAAACGTTAGTTGTTCATATTGAAGGCTAGTATTATAATTATTTTCCTAGCTGCTATTTTTAAAAAATATATTATTATTGATTTCAGAGAGGAAGGGAGAGGGAGAGAGAGAAATATCCATGATGAGAATCATTGATCAGCTGCCTCCTGCACGCCCCCTACTGGGGATCAAGCCCAGAACTCGGGCATGTGCCCTCGGCTAGAATCAAACCCCGGACCCTTCAGTCAGTGGCTGTATCTGTTGAGCCAAACCAGTTAGGGTTCCTAGCTACTATTTCAGTGGGTTAATGGAGGTAATGGAATCTGAGGGGGATTCAAGTCTCCTCCATACTAATTCCTTCCCCTCCCTGCATTCCCTACCCACATCAAGAGGAGACTGTACCACCCTGACACTCCTCACCCCTCTTCTCCTGTGGTATCGCCCAGGAGGGGACTTGCTTTAGTCTGACTTTTCCTCCTTTTACTGGTGGTATCTCCAAGGTGAGGATTGTACCACCCTGACTTCCTCCCTCTCTTGCCCAGTGGTATCAGCCAGGAGGGGGACTGTACCATCCTAACTTCTCCTTTCCTCCTAGTGACATCTCCCAGGAAGAAACTGTGATCAGGACTTTACCCCTCCCCCAGTGGTATCTCCTTTGAACATCTGGAAACATCTCCCTCCCCCCAGGGATGGGAGACTGCCACCTCTACTTCTATAAACTTTGCACAGACCTTTAGAACCCAGCTCCCAAGGTCAGTTGCTCACGGAAACTCACACTCAGAAGGTTTCTATCCATGAACAGCGCCCCCCGCCCCCACCTCCTGTGGAACAGCCCATTGTACGGAATAGACTCTCACATGGCGTCCGTCATGGACCGACGCCTGGGCGCAGCCATGTTCCTCGCCCTACAACGTCACTCACGGACAGTCTGGGCGGATCCACAGCTGCACCTGGTTCAGAGTGAGCAGACCACAGCCACACAGCCCTTAAGATCGTGTGCATGGGGGTAAGGAGGAGAGATCAACCAAAGGACTTGTATGCATACATATAAGCATAACCAATGGACACGGACACCAGGGGGGTGAGGGCATGAGTGGAGGGGGTGAGGTTGGGGGTTAATGGGGGGATGAGGACACATACGTAATACCTTAACCAATAAAGAATTTAAAGATTAAAAAAAAAAAAAGATCGTGTGCAAAACCGACAACCCCACAAGGGGCAGTGGCAGGGGTGATGATAGGAAACAACAGTGTCCCTCAGAGGCCGGTCAGTGTTGGTGGCGCGCGGCGCTAACGCGAGTGCACGAGGGTTTGTGACTTGACATTGAGGTGATTTTGAGGTGGTGGCTTTTGGGAATGATACACTGTCAGTGGGGTCTGTTGGTGGGGAATTAAAGACTCTAGTAAATGGGAGTCTACGCGGGACAGAGATGGGGGTTTCTGGGGTTGTTAGTTTTTAGACTCCTTGCTGTGTCTTGTTGCCAAGTTTTAATAATAATAAATAGTGTGTCTGTTTAGATTTGTTCTTCCATAAGTCTCCCCAGAAGTTTGGCCTTGTTGATCCTCTCTAATATATCTATTTCCTTAATTTCTGCTCGAACCTGTACTATTTTCTCTTTATCAACTTCTTAAATTACACATTAATTTATCAATATTCAGTCTTTCATTGTGAAAAAATATTTAAGAACATGCATTTCCCTTTAAGAGTCTCTTTAGCTAAAAGTTTATATGCACCATCTTATTATTGAGCTTTGTGTTTAAGTTTTCTTCTTTAATTCTTTGCATTACTTCAGTATAATGCTTTGGAAAGGGTTGACATTTCTATTACATCTTCTCATCTAGGGATATGGTATGTCTATGTGACTTTCATATTTGTCAGTTTTTTTAAACTTTCAAAAATTTTGTAGGTACCATTTCTTTAAAAGTTTATTTCATATATTTCTTGCTATCATTACTAATGGGTTTTTCCCATTTTCATTTTATCATTGTTGTTGTAGAGGAAAAACCATCTTATAATTTTATTTTGTATCTAGCCCCTTAATATATATATATATATATATATATATATATATATATATATATATTATGGATTTCTTACAGAGAGGGAGAGGGATAGAGAGTCAGAAATGTCGATGAGAGAGAAACATCAATCAGCTGCCTCCTGCACACTCCCTACTGGGGATGTGCCTGCAACCAGGGTACATGCCCTTGACCGGAATCGAACCTGGGACCCTTGAGTCCACAGGCTGATGCTCTATCCATTGAGCCAAACCAGTTAGGACCCAATGAATTCTAATAGAGTCTGGTAGGGTTTCTATGTATAAAATCATATCTTTGGCAAAGAACGCTACATTCTCATTTCTTTGCAATATTTATTCTGATTGTTTCATCTTCTATTGTGTGAGCCAAAGCCAGAAAAACAATTTTGAATTGTACCAGATATCCCTATCCTGTTGCTAATTTTAACAGCAATAGCTTCACCATTTTATTTTTTAGCATAGTATTCCATGATTGTTTTGTAAATGATTTTTGTGAAATGTAAGTAATTATTTCTTCCCTAATTTTAGTTTTTTATTAGTAATGATTGCTGACTTGTGCCAAAGGCTTTTCCCCCCCTGTGAGTTAATAGTAGCATGTTTCCCCCATCCCCAATTTGTCGATTTAATAAATAAGGATATTAATGTTGAATCATTTTCATGTGGGAAGAAGAGGCTAAGAGATTTCTGTATAAGAATTTTAAGGATTTTCATCCTAAAATGGCAAAATAATTCACGATGGCAGAAGAGTGTCATTCATTCAGATGACCAGGTTTCCGGTCACCCACCAGGTCCCTATGGACAAGTCCTTCCCCCACCCACTCCAGGAGGCTTCAGCACCTTTCAATGCTCCAGTCCTGCCCTCCCCCAAACCCAGATCTGCCTTGAACCTGGAATTAAGGGATAGGCTGGCTGGGTATGGTGTGAAGCCGCCTGTGGAGCCAACCAAGGATAAGAGACTCAGCTCATTAATTTGACTCCAACACTCATGATTGTTTAAATAATCCACCCTGACTAAGCCTCAGAGTGGGTTTGCTGAACTTTGTGGGGTAAATAGGGAATGACACAGATAACATGGATACTATCCTTTTAGGAGTCCTCGGTGTCTCTGTGGAGCTGTTGAGCTTTCTCCTTCCTGGAGGTGGTAGGATCTTCCATTCATTCTGACTGCAGCCCACATACAGACACCCATCTAGCTTTGGAAGGTGGGCTGAGACTCAGGGTGAACATGCCAGCTAATGAGACATTACTCCAGAGGTTCTCTGCCTTGGTTCCGGGACAACCTGACAGATCATTTACGGTAAAGAGGGAGAGCCTACTGTTTCCTATTTTCTATTTTTTTAGGTAAATTTTAATTTTGAGATAATTGTAGATTCAAATGTAATGTACTGTTGCCCCAGTTTCCCCCAATGGTCATACTGTGCAGAACCTTGATACAATATCACAATCAGTATATTGACATACAGAACATTTCCATCACTATAAGGATCCCTCATGTTGTCCTTTAATGACCACAACCACTTCCCTTCTTTCCCACTCCCCTCTTAACCACTGGCAATCACCAATCTGTGCTCCAGCTCTATAATTTTGTCATTTCTAGAATGTTAGCCTGGTGGTGTGGCTCAGTGGTTGAGCATCAGCCTATGAACCAGGAGGTCACGGTTTGATTCCTATTCAGGGCACATGCCTGGGTTGCCCGCTCAATCCCCAGTGTGGAGCGTGCAGGAGGCAGTTGACCAATGATTCACTCTCATCGTTGATGTTTCTATATCTCTCTTCCTCTCACTTCCTTTCTCTGAAATCAATAAAAAAATGTTATACAAGTGGAATCATACCATATGTAATCTTTTGGGACTGGCTTATGTGTTTATTTATTTAAAAGTTTTCTGTCTTGCTAGGTTGCTCGTCTTGTCCTTTTTTAAAAATATTTTTATTGACAGTGAGGTTCTGGGTAGGTCTCTTATTTGAACATTGACTAGGCTTCTGAGAGGGAGTGATAGGTCCTGAACTTTCTCTTCCTGTTTATACACATGACTGTATTAAGAGCGGTGTATCACAAAATCTGGATGGAGAGTTTTTATTTTTTAATTTTTAAAAATATATCTTATTGATCTTTTTACAGAGAGGAAGGGAGAAGGATAGAGAATTAGAAACATTGATGAGAGAGAAACATCGATCAGCTGCCTCCTGCACGCTCCCTACTGGGTATGTGTCCGCAACCCAGGTACATGCCCTTGACTAGAATCGAACCGGGGACCCTTCAGTCCACAGACCGATGCTCCACTGAGCTAAACTGGTTAGGGCTGGATGGAGAGTTTTTAGAAGTGTTACAGGGTTCAAATGAGGGATGAAAACAGACTAAACTTCCTGACTGGTTCCCATTTGCAGCTGATGTTTCAACTTTTAGTGAGTGCATCTTTTGGTATTGATTTTAACAGCAACAGAACTGTTTGAGGATGCTTCTGTCACTTTGTCATCTTCCCAACTTGCAGCCATCTGTGTAGATTGCCCATCATCACCTGCCGTGAACACCGTGAAAACCATGCTGCTCCTCTTGGCCAATGTGACGGCGACCTGAATTGTGCCCAGGAACCACAGCATCACTCCCCTCTCCTCTGCTGTCTGTTATAAGGACACTTGTCATTGGATTTAGGGTCCACCCAGGTGATTCACTATGATCTCAATTCAAGATCCTTAACTGCATATGCAAAGATCCTTTTCCCAAATAAGGTAACATTCACAGAGTCCAGGTGTTAGCATATGGACATATTTTTTGGGGGTCCACCATTCAACCCGTTATAGTCCATTTTCTGGTCTCCAAATTCATGTTCATCCCAGGTACAAAATAAATTCACCACCTCTCAACAGCCCCAAAAGTCTTAACTCATTATAACATCAAGTCTAAGTCCAAAATCTCATCTAAGTGTCATCAGCTCAAAAAGCCCTAGATCTAATTATTTAAACTATCTAAGTCAAGTATGGATGGGATGAGACTGGGTATGATCCATCCTGGGACAAACTTTCTTTCCATCTGGGAATCTGTGAAATTAAAAAACAAGTTGCTTCCAAGGTACAATGGTGGACCAGGCATAAGGTAGACATTTCTATTCCAAAGGGAGAAATTGGAAGGAATCGAAGGGTCACTGGTCCTAAGCAAGTTTGAAATTGAGCATGGCAATTCCATTAGGTTTCAAGGTGTCTGAGGATGGAGCACCAGTGTAGTGACCACTGTAACGAGAGAGTTTCTTTTTTTTAAAAAAAAAATATTTTTATTGATTTCAGAGAGGAAGGGAGATGAAGAAAGAGATAGAAACATTGATGAGAGAGGAACATCATCGATTGGCTGCCTCCTACATGGCCCCCACTGGGGATTGAGCTTGCAACCCGGGCATATGCCTTGAGCAGGAATCGAACCTGCAACCTTTTGGTTCGTGGGTCGATATGCTCAACCGCTAAGCCACACCGGCCAGGTGAGAGGATTTATTGAGACCAAAAAACGATGCAGGCAACTCTATAGATGATAATGGAATTTATTATAAGGTAAGTTCCTTACAGGGATAGGATTGGAGCAGGCAGGTGACTTATCAGTCTGTGAAGATATTCTTTGCTATCAGACTGCTGTTCCATTACCTTTTTTACTAGTATAGTATAGCTTAGGTATTAATGATTGCCAAGAAAAAGGGATGCAGTAATGCAGTATGTGCCAGGAGCCATACCTCCTGGTGGCCTTGCGATAGATGAGTGTTTAGAGTTGATGCTAACACTAGTTTGATATTCATCTTGGTTGCCATGCCATTCTGACCACTACTGACAAGAATCTTTACAGCTACATTGTGTAGGCTTAAGAAACACAGATAATCATTAACTATAAAGCTTTGGTGTGCTGGTTAAGAACAGTGAGGTTGGTCAGAGTTCATAGCATGAAAAACTTGAATAGAAATGAGGAACACAAAAATGGAGTTAGTTTTGTTCACAGCAACATCCGTACACAAGGCCTGAAAATAATTCTTTGTGGCTTAATGCTCTGCCCCGTGGGGCTGAGGTGGCTCCATGTTTTGGACCTGTGGCACCATTTTCAACCCCTGTACCACCTACTGCTCCATTGGCCTCTCTCTACCTCTGGGCCTGCACCTCCACCCTTTGACTTCCCTGGAAGTCATTCTTCCTTTCTTTACAAGCATATGTTTAAAGCTAGGTAGTTCCATCAGATGGTTTCCTACCTGTAATATTTTAGAAGCCTGACAGCCTTTTCTCTTTTTGTCCTTTATTTGTCCCTTTCAGTTCAAGCTTGCAGTGTTTCTGCACATACAACATTCTCAAAAGGCTTGTGGCTCTCCTGTGTAGGTCCCCATCAGCCAAGAGATCTTTACTGGATAATCCCATCTCTATTCCTAGATGGTTCAGTGGGTCATGAATCACATATCTCATCTCTTCAGGAAAAGATTATCTAGCTATACTCTTGGCTTTCTCTCCATAGCACTAGTTCTGAACAGTGAATTTTCTAATTTTTTTTTACAATATGGGTAGGACAAGCATATCCCAAATCATCAAGTATTGGTTCCTTTTTTTGCTTAATAGCTTCTTAGTCAATATGTTTCTTTTGTCTCACCTTTCGCTATAAGCAGCAAGACAAAAACAGGCTACACCCTTAATATTTTGCTTGAAAATCTCTCAGCTAAATGTCCAAGTTCATTCCTTATAAGTTCTATTTTTCCACACAACCATAGCACACAATATTATCAAGTTTTCTGCCACTATATAAATAACAAGGATAGTCTTTTCTCCAGTTTCCAGTAACTCGTTCTTCATTTTCATCTGAAATCTCACCTTAGAAACACCTTTTATGTTCATATTTCTATTAACATTCTGCTCATGATGATACACTTATTCTCTAAGATGATAGATGCTTGCTCTACTCTTTCTCACTTCCTTTTGAGCCCTCTGCAGCAATGCCTTTAAAATGTTTTAATTTATTGATTTAAAAAATATGTTTTTATTGATTTCAGAGAGGAAGGGAGAGGGAGATAGAAACATCAATCTCCTTCTGCACGCCCCCTACTGGGGATCAAGTCTGTAACCCTGGGCATGTGCAATCAAACCATGACCTCCTGGTTCATAGGTTGATGCTCAACCACCAAGCCAAACCTATTTATTGAATTTAGAGAGAGAGGAAGGGAGAGAGCAATATCAATTTGTTGTTCCACTTACTTATGCATTAATTGGTTGATTGTTGTATGTTCCCTGACCAGGGATTGAACCTGCAACTTTGGCATATGGGGACGACGCTCTAACTGAGCTACCCAGCCAGGGCAGCAGTGCCTTTAATGTCCATATTTCTTCCAATAGGCTCTTCCAGGCAATCTAGGTTTTGTGTGTCACACACCTCAATATTCTTCCAGATTCTACACATTATCCCAAGCCAAAATCACTTGCACATTCTTAGGTAATTATTACAGTAGTGCCTCACGTCCCAATACCCAATAAAATTTGTGTTAGTTTCCAGGCCGGTCATAGCTAATGACCAAAAACTTGGATTTAAACAACAAAAAATTTATTCTCATATCTCTGGAGGCCAGAAGTCAGAAATCAAGGTGTTGTCAGAGCCATGGTCCCTCTGAAGGCTCTGGGGGAGCATCTTTCCTTGCCTCTTCAAGGTGTTCTTTGGCTTTTGGTTGCATCACTCTCTGTGGTTCAGGCATCCCCTGGGACAGTGGTTGGCAAATTCATCAGTCAACAGAGCCAAATCTCAACAGTACAACGATTGAAATTTCCTTTGAGAGCCACATTTTTTAAACTTAAACTATATAGGTAGGTACATTGTTATTAACTTAATTAGGGTACTCTAAGCTGGCCTTTGCTAAAAACATCTTCAATCTGATTGAGGTACGGTCGCTGAGGTCGCCCCCTTCCAACTCTCCCATCCACACTCGTCTTGTATACTTGTTTCAGATAGAGGAGTGTGGATGGGGGAGTTGGAAGGGGTCAACCTCAGCGAACATACCTCAAAACAATGTACCTCCCCCGCGCTGTGTATCCCGCGGCCCGCCTGCGCCGTGTCTCCCCTTGGACTGACCGACACCCCCCACTTCTTCTAACGCCACTTCTTCAAAATAGACTCGCCCAGACCGAAAACCGACTTCTGCGCATGGGCCGCGAAGTTTCAATTGCAACTATACGTGCATACCCGCACGTGGTATTGTGTGGAAAAGCCACACTCAAGGGGCCAAAGAGCCGCATGTGGCTCGCGAGCCACGGTTTGCCGACCACCGCCCTGGGGGGGTCTCAGAACATATCACTGTGGATAAGGGGTGAGGAAATACTGTGTATATATAGCCCATTGGTAAGAGCCAAAAAACTGTTGTCTTCATAGTATGTTTCCATATTTGTCTCCCCCCACTAGTGCACCAACAGGATTTGCCCCGAAGAAAATTTGTGTATAGCCACGGAGGCTGCTGTGGCCACTGACCCTCTGCAGTTTGTGCTTCAGGGCCTGCAGGAACTCCATCTTGTCCTGCAGGCCTAATTGAGTCTTCAAAAGGCCATTCCACCATTCTATCAAGCCAGCTGCTTCGGGATAGTGGGGAACATGGTAAGACAAGTGAATTCCATAAGCTTGGACCCATTGCTGCACTTTATTTGCTGTGAAGTGAGTTTCTTGATCAGTGGATAAGGCCCCAGATGGCAGTTTTGGCAGAAGCATTGTGTGCAGGGAAGGCAAATCCATATCCAGAGTAACTGCCTATTTCAGTAAGAATAATGTGCTGCCCCTTCCATGATGGAAGTGGTCCAATGGAATCAACCTGCCACCGGGTAGCTGGCTGATCACCCGGGGGAATGGTGCCATAGCAGGGTCTCAGTGCTAGTCTTTGCTGCTGGCAAATTAGGCACTCGGCTGCCACCAGGTCTGCCTTGGTGACTGGAAGTCCATGTTGTTAAATCTATGCATAAACTCCCTCCCTGTCACCATGGTTATTTTGGTCATAAGCCTATTGGGCTCCCATCTTTGTTAGTACAAGTAGCACACACTTTGAGAATTATGTCTGAGTGTGGAGCATTGTACCGGGCCAGCTCAGCCAAGGGTTCCACAGGCCTGAGGAAGGATGGCAAAGGATGTAGAAAAGATAGACAAAGAGAATAAGCTGGGTCTAGGTCAGGGGTGGGCAAACTTTTTGACTCGAGGGCCACAATGGGTTCTTAAACTGGACCGGAGGGCCGGAACAAAAGCATGGATGGAGTGTTTGTGTGAACTAATATAAATTCAAAGTAAACATCATTACATAAAAGGGTACGGTCTTTTTTTTTTTAGTTTTATTCATTTCAAGCGGGCCGGATCCGGCCCGTGGGCCGTAGTTTGCCCATGGCTGGTCTAGGTGGATCTCCTGTGCCTGGCTGAGGCCACAGAGAGAGATCCAGAGGCAAGCTGAGCCTTTATTTTATAGCCAGAGGTAAACAAGGTAGTGGTCACCATAGTTACAATGTTCTTGTGGGTTTCACTTGTTTTGGCAGCACTTGCTGGACCTCCCATAGCCCATTAGCTTCCCAGATAAGATCTAGGGAGCGTCATAAGGTCAAGCCTAATTATGCTAAGAGGGCTGTGCCCTCTAAGCTGGGACTTGTTTGTGGCTTTGCCAACAGGTCAGTCTAGTCTGAGGCTTAACCCTATCGCTACTCCCTACAGAGCGTAAGGGTCTAAAGCAGCCGTGGGCAAACTACGGCCCACGGGCCGGATCCGGCCCGTTCAGCTGTTCTAACCGGCCCACGGAGCCGAAAGAGGGTTCTCTTGCTCTCCCCTCCGGTCCTTCACCAGCAGCAGTGTTAACATGTATTAGTTCACACAAACACTCCATCCATGCTTTTGTTCTGGCCCTCCGGTCCAGTTTAAGAACCCATTGTGGCCCTCGAGTCAAAAAGTTTGCCCACCCCTGGTCTAAAGGCATCAAGAGAGCTATTGGTGTTTGCAGTTCAGACATGGCTTACTTTTCTTCGGGGCCTTATTCAAATACAGCCTTTTTTTAGGGAGTGTTATGGAGAGGAACTAGCAATATTCTCAATTGTGCATTTTACAAAATACGCATTTTACAAAATTCAAGTCACCTTATCAGGTGCTGTTTCTTGCTTAGTACCAGGGGTAGGCAACAACAGCAGTTTATTTTTAAATATTTTTTTGTAAATACGTTTTTCTTGATTAAAAAAATATTTTTTAAAAAATATATTTTTATTTATTTCAGAGAGGAAGAGAGAGGGGGAGAGAGATAGAAACATCAATGATGAGAATCATTGATTGGCTGCCTCCTGCACGCCCCACACTAGGGATTGAGCTCGCAACCTGGGCATGTGCCATTGACTGGAACCGAACCTGGGAAGCTTCAGTTCACAGGTGAACGCTCTGTCCACTGAGCAAGACCAGCTAGGGCCATTTTTATTGATTTTTTAGAGAGAGAGGGGGAGGAAGAGGGATAGAGAGATAGGACCATCGACAAGAGGGAAACATCATCGATCAGCTGTTTCCTTCACGCCACCTACTGGGGATCAAATCCACAACCCAGGCATGTGCCCTGTCCAGGAATCAAACTGTGACCTCCTGGCTCATAAGTTGATGATCAACCACTGAGCCACACCATCTGGGCTCCAGTGTAGTTTTTCTAGTAAATTCTTTTTTTTTCTAGTAAATTTTTAATGGTGTTCTTTTGAGAGAATTAGTTCCCAAAAATTTTTTCTATGTGTCCCATTCTGATCATTTCAGATTGTTGTTACAGGGATCTGTATCTTTCGAGGATGTGGCGGTGGATTTTACCCGACAGGAGTGGCACAGACTGGACCCTGCTCAGAGGACCATGCACAAGGATGTGATGCTGGAGAACTACAGCAACCTGGCATCTGTGGGTGAGAATTATTGTCCATGTAACTCCTGGTAGCATGTGTTTTCTTTTTTGGTTGTTGTTGAGTTTAATGATATTTTAGTTTTAGATTCAAGGGTCACAGATGATTGGTCAGTTTGGGGCACCAGGAAGATTGTGTGTGTTCTCACTTCCCCCGATGAAAGGTTTAAATGGGCCCCCTTCCTCGTGCAGCTCATGAAGATGCACCTTCCTCCTCCATCAGAGGCCCTAAAGCTCAGACAATTTGGCCCATGTCCTGTGCCATTTCCCATTAACAGGCCTCTGCGTGGCCAAACCAGAGATGATCTTCAAGTTGGAGCGAGGCGAAGAGCTGTGGATATTAGAGGAGGAATCCTCAGGCCATGGTTACCCAGGTGAGTGAGCAAGAACTGGGCATATGGATAACGGGAGATAAGAGCCCAGGAATTCAGGTCTAAGGTTATCGCTCAGCAGTACTTTTCAGGAATCTTTCTTTAGTGGTCCTTGCTCTTTGAAAATGACTGGAGAACAGAAGACCTGTATATTTCAGATGTCTAAATCACATCCCAGTATCATGCTCACACTTTGATGTTCTCTCCTATTTTATCTTGGTTTTTGTGGTTATTTACCACTCTTGTCCGTCCCTGCCTGCCTCACCTTAGACATTTATCCTTAGCCAGCCTCTCTCGCTTTATTGTTCTCAATGCCTTCCTTCTCTCCATTGCTTCAGATGCCTTCTATTGTAGCCATTCATTCATTCATGAGTGTCAACTATATGCTGGTCACATTCTGTGCAAAGGTGTGGGGATCCAGCAGTGAATAAACTAATATCACTGTTCTCCTTGCAATTCTACATGAGGGAAAGAGACCAGAAGTAAACAAATACATAATATTTGGTAGGGAAAAATCAATGCAAGATAAGAAGGTAGATAATGATGGGAGGGGGGGTGCTTTTAGGGAATGTGGCCAGGGAAGACTTTTTGGTGAGGTTAACATCATTGCACCAACATCAGTGAAGTGAGAGATATGGAGACATGTAGATTTTGAATACTTTGGGGTCAGATATCTGTAAGTTCCAAGCCTAGTCTGAGTAATATATCCTAGTAATAGCAAAGAGGCCAGTATGGCTTAAGTATGGGTGATGAGAGTGTTAAGAAGCAATATCGGAAAGTTTTCTAGGGGCCAAATTATGTAGAGTTTTATAGGCTGTGTTAAGCACTTTAATTTTATACTGTGACAGGGAAAGCCGTTGTTGGGTTTTGAATGAAAGAGTGATATGATATGATTTGTTTTAAAAGGATCTCTCTCACTGCTGTGTGGCAACAGTTCTGTTGGGGGTAATGCCCTCAGGCATGATAATGACCTTCAGCATAAGACAATTCAAACTTTGGATCAAACTCTTGAATACAATGGGTGTGGGAAAGTCTTCTACAAGAAAACGGGCTTTGTTGGGCATAAAAGAACACACACAGGAGATAAAAACTTTGAATGTCATGAATGTGGGAAAACTTACTGTAGGAAATCAAACCTTATTGAACATCTGAGAATACACACAGGGGAGAGACCCTATAAATGTAATGACTGTGCAAAAACCTTTAGTGCAAGGTCATACCTCATTGCTCATCATAAAACTCACACAGGGGAGAAGCCCTTTAAATGTAATGAATGTGGGAAATCTTTTGGTAGGAAGTCACAACTCATTCTACATCAGAGAACACACACAGGAGAGAGGCCCTATGAATGTACTGAATGTAGGAAAACCTTTTCTGAGAAGGCAACCCTCACAATTCATCAGAGAACTCACACCGGGGAGAAACCCTATGAATGTAGTGAATGTGGGAGAAAATTTCGCGTTAAGATATCTCTTACCCAACACCAGAGAACTCACACCGGGGAGAAACCCTATGAATGTGGTGAGTGTGGGAAAAACTTCCGTGCGAAGAAATCCCTAAATCAACACCAGAGAACACACACAGGTGAGAAACCCTATAAATGTGAAGAATGTGGGAAATTCTTTAGAATGAAGACGACTCTCAATAATCATCAGAGAACTCACACAGGTGAAAAACCCTATCAATGTAATGAATGTGGGAAATCTTTTAGGGTGCACTCATCTCTGGGGATACATCAGCGAATTCACACAGGAGAGAAACCTTATGAATGTAGTAAATGTGGTAATGCCTTCTATGTTAAAGCACGCCTCATTGAACACCAGAGAATGCATTCAGGAGAGAAACCCTATGAATGTAGTGAATGTGGAAAAATCTTTAGTATGAAGAAATCCCTTTGTCAACACCAGAAAACTCACACTGGAGAGAAACCTTATGAATGTGGTGACTGTGGAAATGCCTTTTATTTGAAAGTACGCCTCATTGAACATCAGCGAATTCACACAGGAGAGAGACCCTTTGAATGTCAGAAATGTGGTAAAGCCTTCTGCCGTAAAGCACACCTCACAGAGCATCAGAGAACTCATTAGGTTGGCACTTACCTTATGCTATAGAGAAAGCTTCTCTGTGAAGGCTCCCTTCACCATTTGATCACCTGGGCACACAGACTGCACTTGCAACAGTTTGGCTCCTACATTGGTGTGAAAATATGTCCTGATCCCCTTAGGGGAGAGCTCATTGCTGTTTTTATTTCATTTGGATTTCCCTAATTAGTGGTGAGGTTGAACATTTTTCTCTCTGTTGATTGGCTGCATTGACTGACTGTTCATATCCTTATGCTCATTGTTTTCTAATGGGCAGTTTATCTTTTACCTCTTGGTTTAAATGTTGTTTTTAATATATGAGACTATAAAAATTATTTTCCAGTCATTTGTGTTGCAAAAATCTTCCCCTAGACTGTGTCCAGTTCTTTAATTTTCTTCTGCTCAGGTTTTATGTTTTAATTGTCAGTTTTAGGGTGATAATATTCTATACTTTCCTCCAAAGTTAAAGTTTCCTTTTCAACATTTAGAATTTTCATCTATTCTGAGTTTTTTAAATATAGTATGAATGCTGCAATATATAATGATACTAGAGGCCCGGTGCACGAAATTTGTGCAATGGGGGGGGGCTGTCCATCAGCCCAGACTGCACCCTTTCCAATCTGGGACATCCCTCTCACAATCCGGGACTGCTGGCTCCTAACTGCTCACCTGCCTGCCTGCCTGATCGCCCCTAACCGCTTCTGCCTGCCAGTCTGATCACCCCCTAACCACTCCCCTGCTGGCCTGATTAACACCTAACTGCTCCCCTGCCGGCCTGATTGCCCCTAACTGCCCTCCACTGCCAGCCTGTTCCTCCCAACTGCCCTCCCCTGCCAGTCAGATGGCCCCCAACTGCCCTCCCCTGCAAGCCTGGTCCCCACCAACTGCCCTCCCCTGCTGGCCTGGTTGCCCCCAACTGCTCTCCCCTGTTGGCCTCATCTTGTCCCCAACTGCCTCTGCCTGCCTGATCACCCCTAACTGTCCTCCCCTGCCAGCCTAATCTCACCCCCAACTGCTCTCCCCTGCTGGCCTGACTGCCCCAACTGCCCTCCTCTGCTGGCCTGACTGCCCCAACTGCCCTCCTCTGCCGGCCTGACTGCCCCAACTGCCCTCCTCTGCTGGCCTGATCTTGCCCCCAACTGCTCTCCCCTGCTGGCTTGATGGCCCCCAACTGCCCTCCCCTACAAGCCTGGTCCCCCCCAACTGACCTCCCCTGCCAGTCTGGTTGCCCCAAACTGCCCTCCCCTGCTGGCCTGATCTTGCCCCCAATGGCCCTCCCTTGCTGGCCTGATCTTACTCCCAACTGCTCTCCCCTGCTGGCCTGATCGTCCCCAACTTCCCTCCTCTGCCAGCCAATTTGGTTCTGATTGGTCGGTTTCTATGCCAGTCAGCATCTCTGGGCCTTGGCTGCTGGTGAGGGAGAGAGAAGCAGGGTCTGATCACCCTGCTTCTCTCTCCCAGCCTCGCCAGCAGCTGCTGCCACTGCTGATCAGCCCCGCCTCTCTCTCTCTCCAAGAGGTCAGCAGTTCAGCCCACTCACCTGCTGTGCGCGAAAGCCTGGTGAATGGTCGAGCCTCCCGGTCATTGCGGATGTGACGGACCCAGGGTTTTTATATATTAGGATATTGCTTTTAAAAAGTTTAATATATGGTATCACACTATGTTTAAACTTGCATAGCTTGCTTTTTTAATGAAATATTTTCTTTCCAAGATCTAGCCATGTTGATACATATAGGTCTGGTTTATTTATTTATGTCTCCATTCACCTAGTGAAAGGCATTTGTATTGTTTCTGTGTTGAGTATCTAGAAGTGGAACTGGTGGGTCACAGGGTGTAGGCAGTGTGACAGTTATTAGGCTATTGTGCGCTAGCTCCAAACCTGTCCTTCTATACTGTGCTTTGTGATGCTGGGGCCGTGACTGTACAAAACATGTTTCTGTCTTGCCAGCTGCTACCTGTTGGGCCTCCCTGTTTATCTGAGCATCAGGCCAGCATTGCTTCTTCACTGTGGCAGTAGTTCCTTAGAGTAGCAGCAGTTTAATCCAGTTTGCAGTTTTCCATCATTCACACATTTGCAGTTTTCCATGGTACCCTAACCCCTTAGAGATGTGAGGTTCAGCTGGTTGGGGCCCCCTCCTTAGAGGTATGAATCCCAACCACATGAGACCCTCTCCTCCAACCTTCTAACTTTTAATAGTTTCAATTTCTTCCCTTATTATCCTAGCCTGGCTGCTTTCTGCAGTTGCCACCTCCATGATAATTTTAATGTTCTTTTGTTGTCTTTTCATTTATGTGGTTAATAACTTCATAACCAGTTAAGCATTCTTCATAATGTTATTTCTGTTAAAATAATTGATATGGTTTCTGTCTCCTACCTGGGTTCTGATTAATATAGAAGTTTTTCAACTTTATTAAATAACTAGAGGCCCAGTGCACGAAATTCATGCACAGGAAAGGGGGGGTCCCCTCAGCCCAGCCTGCACCTTCTCCAATCCAAGACCCCTCGGGGGATGTCTGACTGCCAGTTTAGGCCCGATCCTGGGGATGGGGCCTAAACCGACAGTCGGACATCCCTCTCACAATCCTGGACCACTGGCTTCCAATTGCTCACCTGCCTGCCTGCCTGGTCATCCCTAACTGTCCCCCCACCAGCCTGATCGCCCTTCACTTCCTCTGCGTGCCGGCCTGATTGCCCCTAACTGCCCCACCTGCTGGCCTGGTTGGCCCTAACTGGCCTCCGCTACCAGCCTGGTCACCCACAACTGCCCCTGCTTCCAGCCTAGTCACCCCTCACTGCCCCCCCACCAGCCTAATAACCCTCAACTGCCCCCCTTGCTGGCCTGGTTGCCTCTTATTGCACCCTCTGCTGGCCTGCTCACCCCTAACTGCCCCCTGCTGCTGGCCAGGTTGCCCCCAACTGTCCCCTCACTGCTGGCCTGATCGCCCTCACTTCCTCTGCGTGCCGGCCTGATTGCCCCTAACTGCCCCCCCGCTGGCCTGGTCACCCCTCACGGCTCCCTGCCGGCCTGGTTGCCCCACACAGCCTGCTGTTCAGTTGTTTGGTCGACCCTCACTAACCCCCCTGCCGGCCTGGTCACCCAACGCAGCCTGCTGTTTGGTTGTTTAGTCGTCCCTAACTATCACCCCTGCTGGCCTGGTCACCCCATGCAGCCTGCTTGTTCAGACGTTTGGTTGTCCCTCACTAACCCCCCTGCCAGCCTGGTTGTAGGCAGCCATCTTGTGAGGGCATGAGGGTTAATTTGCATATTGCCTCTTTATTATATAGGATTGATTTCCCCCCTCCAAATTGTACTAATTTATACTCTCACGAGCAGTTTGAGAAAAAGTTACATTTCCCCACATATTCACCAGGACTTATCAGTCTTACAAATTATTGCCAACCTGAAAGGTGTAAAATGGCTTTAAGTCTTTTCATCCATGAATGTGTTGTTGTTTTTTAAAATTTTTAAACACATCTTTCTTGACCTTCAATAGTATTTTATGGCTTTCTCCAAAAAAAATTGCCTTCAAAAGCTAATCCTTTAATAGAAACTTTGCTCATATACATTTAGATACATATATATTTCAAAGTATAATGATGTATTATGGGGTTTATATATATAATTATATGTAATATATGTGTGTGTATAAACACACACACATACACATCTCCCTAGAAAACATTTTTGCTTTATACATTAATTTTGTTTAACCTCCATATTCACCACCTTGGTTGCTCTTTATTCCTTTGTGCATTCCTTCCAGGATTGTTTTCTTCTTTTTTAAAAAAATACTTTTACTGATTTCAGACAGAGAAGGGAAGAGGAAGAGAGAGATGGAAACAACAATGATGAGAGAGAATCATTGATCAGCTGCCTCCTGCACACCCCCCAATGGGGATTGAGCCCACAACCTAGGCATGTGCCCTGACCAGGAATTGAACCCTGACCTCCTGGTTCATAAGTCAATGCTCAAGCACTGAATCACGCTGGTCAAGCTCGTTTTATTCTTTGCCTGAAAAATACCCTTTAGAGTTGTCTTTAGTGGAGGTCTGTTAGGGCAAACCTCAACTTCGAGAATGTTTTCTATTTTACCTTATTTGCTAAAGAAAAGTAACTCTTTTGCCTTTAATATTTGGTGACACTAGACCAGGGTAAATTGATGCTAAATTAAAAACCCTTTTTGCTATTCACCCCCGAATGATCCATAATGATTATGATGACCCAAGATATTTGAATTAATCATCAGGTTTTCCCAAATACAGCATACACTTGAATATACAGATTACACTTTCTGCATTTTGTATATAGCATGCCCCCACCCCCATCAGCTAAGTATTAATTAAATTTATCAAGATGCCATCTTATCAGTTCTTTCAATCTCCATTCCATCCATTTAAAACATTAAATTTGATGGTGGTTTTTTTTTTTTGTAGAACTCAGAGAAACATTTTATTTAACAGTCAGATGGAAGAGATGCATAGGGCAAAGTATGGGGTACATCATGCCCCTGAGTGCATCGCTCTTCCCAGATCTTTGTATATTCACCGACTTTGACGTTCTCCAAAACCCATCCTTTTGGGTGTTTATGGAGGTTTCATTACATACACATGGCTGATTAAATCAGTGGCCATTGGTGATTAAACTTAATCTCCAGTCCCACTCCCATCCCAGGAGTTCCTCTTTTTAATTTATTGGGGTGATATTGGTTAATAAAATTATATAGGTTTCAAGTACGTAATTCTATAATACACCATCTGTATATTTATTGTGTGATCATCACCCCAGGTCAAGTCTCCTTCTGTCATCATTTATCTCCCCTATACCCTTCTCTACCTCCCTCTAGCCCCCTTTCCTCTGTTAATCACCATACTGTTGTCTATGAGTGTTCCCCCCATAACTTAATTCTTTCACCTTTTTTCATCTAGCCTCTCAATCACACTTCTGTTGACAGCAGTCAATCTGTTCTCTATGAGTCAGTTTCTATTTTGTTTTAGTTTATTTTGTTCATTAGATTCCACATATGAGTGTGTGGGGCACGGCTAGAGGGTTAAGCCTCGGACTGACCTGTTGGCAAAGTCACAAACAAGTCCCAGCTTAGAGGGCACAGTCCTCTTAGCATAATTAGGCTTGACCTTATGACGCTCCCTAGATCTTATCTGGGAAGCTAATGGGCTGTGGGAGGTGTAGCAAGTGCTGCCAAAACAAGTGAAAATCACAAGGACAGTGTAACTATGGTAACCACTTCCTTGTTTACCTCTGACTATAAAATAAAGGCTCAGCTTGCCTCTGGATCTTTCTCTGTGGCCTCAGCCAGGTACAGGAAGATCCACAGAGACTAAAGAGAGCTATGCTGATCATCTGAACGCTGTCTCCATGTAAATCATTCTTCTCAGACTCTGTCCACACCTTTGGGAACCCCTGGCCTGCTGGGGCTGGACCCCGGCGTGAGTGGAATCATATGGTATTTGTCTTTCACTTAGCATAATAATCTCCATCTAGGCTGTTGCAAAGAGTAAGATTTCCTTCCGTTTTTATGGCCAAATTTGATGTTTTAAAATTATTGTTATGGAAATTGCAAGCATAAATAAAAGTAATCTGTAATGATAGAAAACAGATTAGTGGTTGCCTCTGAGTTGGGAATTAACTCCTAAGTGGTAGGTGGGAACTTTCTGGAGTGGTGGAACTATTCTGTATCTTGATTGGAGTGTTTGTTAATGGGCATATATAATAGTCATCCAATGAGTAAACTTCAGATCTGTGCATTTTATTGTATGTAAATTATGTCTCAATTAAAATTTGAAAACAATAATAGCCCAAGTGGCTCAGCGGTTGAGCATTGACCTATGCACCAGGAGGCCCTGGTTCAATTCCCAGCCAGAGCACCTGCCCAGGTTGCGGGTTGGATCCCTAGCAGGGGGTGTTCAGGAGGCAGCTGATTGACATTGATGTTTATATCGCTTTCTCCCTCTCCCTTCCTCTCTCTCTAAAATCAATAAAAACATATTAAACAACAATAAAAAGTTTACTCTTCCCACACCAGGAGCTGTCTGG
The DNA here is from genome assembly GCF_964212035.1 of Myotis nattereri. Classification (NCBI taxonomy): domain Eukaryota; kingdom Metazoa; phylum Chordata; class Mammalia; order Chiroptera; family Vespertilionidae; genus Myotis; species Myotis nattereri. The sequence continues at coordinate 148,714,101 of NC_138078.1, read as the reverse complement.
AAGAAAATCAGGAATCTTGAACACTAGATCAGATGAAAGACATTGGCAATGGGAGACAGTCCTCCCTAGGCTTTAGAAGTGGTCTTACTCGCCACTTAGCCACAAGAGCAGGTACTAACCTATGTGAGATTCCAGCACAGTATATGCTGATACCTCACTAGCTTCACCTTGCTAACCACCCACTGGCCATGAGTACAGTGTCTTTGACTTTTAAAAGGCCCAGTCACAATGTCGCTGACTCTGCATCAACTGTCATCACTGTGCCTGTTGATCCCCATTAGCCACTAATAGTGTCTGGATTCAATGATGCCTCAGTACAGTGCATACTGGCTGTGGAAACGACCCAAATGTCCATCAGCTGATGAGTGGATAATCAAAATGTGGTATAACCATACAATGGTATATTATTCAGTAATAGAAATAAATGATGTACTGATACACACTGCAACATGTATGAACTTTGAAAACATTACTTCAGAGAAGCCAGCCACAAAAGACCACATATTGTATGATTCCATTTATATGAAATGTCTAGATTAGTGAATACTATGGAGACAGAAAGTAGATTAGCAGTTGTCTAGGGCTGAGGTCGGGGGAGGTGGGAGAAATGCAGAGTGACTGCTAATGGGTATGGGGTTTCTTTTGGGGATGATGAAAATATTTGAAAATACTATTGTGATGGTTGCACAGCTCTGTAATATGCTAAAATTAATTTAATTGCCACATTAAATGGATAAATTTTACTGTATGTGAATTGCAACTCAATAAAGTTTAAAAAGAAAAAAAATTGTAACTAGGTCATAAAAAATTTAATTAGTGCTTGCTTGTATTTAAAAAAAAATACTGCCTTTTCCTTGTCCTAGCTGTGTATCCTGGGGAAATCATATTACCTATCTATACCTCAGTTTGTACATCTATAAAATGGGGATAAAATAATGCAATCTACACAAAAGTACTCTTAATATTCATATAGAAAATGAATATATCTGCCTGGCCGGCATAGCTCAGTGGTTATGCATTGACCTATGAACCAGGAGGTCTCAGTTTGATTCTCGGTCAGAACTCATACCTGGGTTGCAGGCTCAGTCCCCAGTGTGGGGTGCGCAGGAGGCAGCCAATCAATGATTTTTCTCTCATCATTGATGTTTCTATCTCTCTCCCTCTCTCTTCCTCTCTGAAATCAATAAAATATATATATTTTAAAAAGTATATATCTTAACCAAATTGGAAGACAAACAAAATCAAAACTTTATGTATTGAAACCCAATGTCTCACTCATTGTTTTTCAAACAAGAATCTCAAAGAAAGCAAAGGCTTCGGTGGGCGAGACTGAAAGTCCAGAGTCCTGGGACTCAGAGGCAGTCACTAAAGGGATGAGAAGACTGGGGTCTTGCCCTAACAAGTTTGTCTCAGTGGATAGAGCATCAGCCTGCGGACTGAAGGGTCCCGGGTTCGATTCCGGTCAAGGGCATGTACCTTGGTTGCGGGCACATCCCCAGTGGGGAGTGTGCAGGAGGCAGCTGATTGATGTTTCTCTCTCATCGATGTTTCCAACTCTCTATCTCTCTCCCTTACTCTCTGTAAAAAATCAATAAAATATATTTAAAAAAAAAAAAGACTGAGGTTTGCAGCTTGCATAAATGATAGCTTTGGGGATACAGGTTAGAAGATATGCATAGTTTCTTTGGGTGTGAATAATCACTTGCTGCCATAGCATGGAATTAATGAGGGAAAAATTGCCACCTTTAGATGTGTGTAATGTTTAATAACTATATTCCTGTAACATCAGCTAGAGCTTTGCCTAATGCATAAAGTCAGACTTAATTTTTATAATTCTATTTAATTTTTAAAAAATATACCATGGTGACTTAGCAAAGGGAAGAGAAAGAACAGTTCCTCATGGCAGTCTTTTCTGTGTCTTAAATGTCAATAATCACAAAAACTTCTGTCTCCTCACAGATCTGCATTCCCAAGTAGGTTTTTGCCTGGACTTCAGTGCCCTGCAGGTATGTAAACAATGAAAATGTTTCTCCCACCTTAGAAATTTGAAAAAATTTTGGCCAGTATTGAGTCCCTTTACATTCCAGGGTATGAAGAACTAGTCAGTGCTAAATTTATAAAGCCTTTTATCCATAAAGTGAAACATTAGAAATTACAAATTATCTCCTGAGGTCTCTATTTCTACCATTTGTAGGAGCTTGAGGGTCCCTGTATAAAAGCAAAAAGTCTATTGCCCCAAGACTTTATCGAAGAGTCTCCCTACACATATACTTGTGTATCAACTATGGCGATGCAGTTACTTGGATTTGGGGGATTCTTGGCTTTGTTTGCTTCCTGTTCACTTCACCTGTCGTCTGTCATATCTACTTCGCCCTGCACAATTATTTCAGCATCAGGCACTCCTCTTCCCCACTGAGACATATGATGTACACGCAGATGAAAGCTTTTTCAATCACTGCCTTTTTCGAGTTTTTCTCAACTATGAGTTTTCTGGTGTTTAATGAGATTTCATCTATTAGGACCAATCATTGTTCTCTGATCTCTGTACATTGGTTTGTTGGCTGTCTTTTTAATACCTGCAATTGTTAAACAGAGTTACCATATGATTTTAAAATATATATATATATACACACACATATATATATATATATATATATATATATATATATATATATATATATATTTATTGATTTCAGAGAGGATGGGAGAAGGAGAGAGAGATAGAAACATCAATGATGAGAGAGAATCATTGATCGGCTGCCTCCTGCACGCCCCACACTGGGGATCGAGCCCACAACCCAGGAATGTGCCCTTGGTTGGAATCGAACTTGGGACCCTTCAGTCCACAGGCTGATGCGCTATCCACTGAGCCAATCTGGCTAGGGTATCTTATGATTTTTTTTTAAAAAAAATTTTATATATATATATTGATTTCAGAGAGGAAGGGAGAGGGGGAGAGAGAGAGAAACACATCAATGATGAGAGAGAATAATTCCCAGATGAAGGCTTTTTCAGTCACTGCCTTTATAGACTTTTTCTCTACTATGAGTTTTCTGGTGTTTAATGAGATTTGATCTGTTAGTGAAGGCCTTCTGACATTCTGTACAAGCATAGGGTTTCTTTCCTGTATGAATTATTTGATGCATATTTAGTGTTGCTTTCTGGATGAAAGCTTTCCCACATTTGCTGCATTCGTATTGTCTCTCTCCAGTATGAGATTTCTGATGGATAGTGAGGCGAGACTTCCAGGTGAAGGTTTTTCCACAGTCACTGCATTCATAGGGTTTCTCTCTAGTATGGATTTTCTGGTGTGTTATGAGATTTGACCTATCAGTGAATGCTTTTCCACATTCAGCACATATATTGGGTTTCTCTCCTGTGTGAATTTTCTGATGCACACGGAGTTGTGACTTCTTAGTGAAGCATTTTCCACAGTCACTGCATTTATAAGGCTTCTCTCCAGTATGAATTCTATGATGGGCAATGAAATGTGATTTCTGGATGAAGGCCTTCCCACAGTCGGGACAAACATAGGGTTTCTCTCCTGTATGGATTCTCTGATGCACACTTAGTGTTGATTTCTGGATAAAGGCTTTCCCACACTCATTGCATTCATAGTGTCTCTCTCCAATATGAGATTTCTGATGGATAGTGAGGCGTGACTTCCATATGAAGGCTTTTCCACAGCCATTGCATTTATAGGGTTTCTCTCCAGTATGAGTTTTCTGGTGTTTAATGAGATTTGATTGATCACTGAAAGCTTTCCCACATTCAGCACATGTATAGGGTTTCTCTCCAGTATGAGTTTTTTGATGTGTAGTGAGATTTGTCCTATGAGTAAAGACCTTTCCACATTCTGCACATATATAGGGTTTCTCTCCTGTGTGAATTCTTCGATGCACATGGAGTTGTGACTTCTTAGTGAATGATTTTCCACAGTCACCGCATTCGTAAGGCTTCTCTCCAGTATGAATTCTCCGGTGTGTATTGAAATGTGATTTCTGGATGAAGGCCTTCCCACATTCAGTGCATACATAGGGTTTCTCTCCTGTGTGAATTCTTTGATGCATCCTGAGTGCTGATTTTCTTGTGAAGGCTTTTCCACACTCACTGCATGCATAGAGTTTCTCTCCAGTATGAGTTTTCTGATGCATATTGAGGTCTGAATTCTGGCAGAAGCCTCTTCCACATTCGCTGCATTCATAAGGTTTTTCTCCTGTATGAATTCTCATATGTCTAAAGAGATATGATCTGTGGAAAAAGGCCTTTCCACACTCACTGCATTTGTAGGGTTTCTGCCCAGTATGAATTTTCTGATGTGTAATGAGATTTGACTTGAGAGTAAAAGCCTTCCCACATTGAGTGCATATATACGGTTTTGCTCTTGTATAAACACACTGAGCTACATCAATTTGGGGCTTCTGAGTGAAGACTTTCTCACTGTTGTTGCATTCATGGGATTTTTCTCCAGCATGAATTTTCTGATGCTCAAAGAGGTCTGACTTCTGGGTGAAGTTCTTTACATACTCAGTACATACATAAAGTTTCCCCCCAGTATGAATTTTTTGATGGTCGATGAGAACTTGTTTGTGGCCAAGATGTTTTCGACATTGATTATGTTCACAAGCATTTGCTCCTGTATTATTAGCATTCTCATTCTTAGTACAGGAAGGGTTATGGGCAAAATCATTGCCATTTCCAAAAATCTTGCCGAGATTCAATGTTGAATTGCTTTTATTATGATTATGCAAATTTAAAGTATTCTTCAAACTCTTTCCAAATATTTCACAGTTATGGAGTCTTTTAATTGAAGGAACAAGCCTGGTACTCACATGAATTATTTTTTCAATATTTTTACATTCATAGCCCCTCTCTTTAATGAACACTTTCACATGACTTACAGGGTTATTTTGGTTTTCCTGAAATCTCTCTAGCTGGTCATTATTTTGCCACAATTCTTCTAAAATGGAACACAGTGAATCATCTTCTATGATTTGACCAAATTTCTCACAGTGGAATGAAACTTCTCCAGAAATTCTCTGTTGTTGGGTTTTCCCAATATCCTTATCTAAAAAGAAAAAGAAAAAATGAAAATAACTCAAAGAACAAGTAGCAGAGGATAGTGGGTATGTGTAGTTCAGATAGGATGAACACAAAGTTCATATGACAATATTGAAAAAAGTAACAATGTAGTGATATAAAATTCTCCTAGAACACTCACTATATGCAAAACTATATCTAATATTTGTGGTGAACTGGGTACCACTGTTCCAAGTGCTTTACTCAAAATAGCTCATTTAATCCTCACTGAACGCTAAAGAGGTAGCTATCATTATCGATTATGTTCACAGATAAGACAATAGAAACACAGAGAAGTTTATAACTTGCTGAAGATAAAATAGCTTAATAAGTGAAAGAGATGGTATTTGAAATCTTGGAATCCATATTCACTAGTCGGACGTCTGGATAGTGAGTAGAGAAACCAGAAGAATAAACTAAAGTCTGTTAAAATAAATATTTAGGATTGTATGTTCTTATTACATATCAGCTTTAAAACCTTGCTAATCTCTCTGATTCTTCTTGCTTTTTCTTTCTGAACTATTATGAGCATCAACATTAAACTGTTATTGCATTCATAGGATTTATAATTTATAGATATACATTCCTTTATATCTATAGGAAAAACTCTTACAATACCAGCCATCTTGACATAGACAAAAAATAAGTAGGTATCTGTGCTCCAACTCTGTAGCCAGTTGCAAGTTTTCATTGGTCCAAGGAATGAATGAATATATATATATATATATATTGATTTCAGAGAGGAAGGGAGAGGGAGAGAGAGGTAGAAACATCAATGATGAGAATCATTGATCGGCTGCCTCCTGCACGCCTCACACTGGGGATTGTGCCCCCACAACCTGGGCATGTGCCCTGACCAGGAATCTGTGACCTCCTTCCTGATTCATAGGTCGATGCTCAACCACTGAGCCACGCCAGGCTGGGCGGAATATATGCTTTTAACAAGTATAAAATAAGAGGGAAAGCCATCTATGGCAGAAACTTCAAGCCATCCACCAAAATCTATTTACCGCTCCTTTTATAGGAACAGAATATAGGTTAGCATTATATTGACCAGCTTCACTTTGTTCTCACCAGTGGAGTATGAGCAGAAGTGATAAGGTCTGAACAGGTCAGATCTTAAGATAGTGGGTAAATCTTCTCTATTTCTCCTTTCCCTTCCCACTGGACACAACAGTGACCCAACATTAACCACACAACTGACAACAATGCCCTAGGACAGTGGTCGGCAAACTGCGGCTCACGAGCCACATATGTACAGTGCGATTGAAACTTCGTGGCCCATGCGCAGAAGTGGGTATTTTGTGGAAGAGCCACACTCAAGGGGCCAAAGAGCCGCATGTGGCTCGCGAGCTGCAGTTTGCTGACCACTGCATGGCAGAACAGTGATTTGGAACATGGTACCTGAGTGATGCGCCAGGGTTAGAGTTGTCTTGTCAAATGAACCCATTCACCTCAGAATTCTTATATGAGAGGTTATACATTTATATTAAACTTATTTTATTCCTCTGTGTATATTCAAAATGGATTGTCCTTGATATTAGTTCTCATTTCAGCACACCTCTAGGGAGGTTGTTTCTGCTATGAATATATAAAGAAATATGGTACCATACACATTGATAATCAAAGTGGCACAGTTTTGTGTTATAACAGAAAGAATTAATACACAAAGACTGAAATTATTAACAGTGCATGCAGTTGTCTTCCCTTTCCAAATATATTCTATGGTCTTAGCAGACACTTGAAAAATCCTTCTGAAAGACAGCAAAATATCCTCCTCTATCTCCCCAAATTCAATAAATGTAAGTAAAAATTTACCAAATAAGCTCCATGTTTCAGTTCAGAAAATGGAAGACTAAGTGTGCCAGTTATCAATTTTTTTAAAAAAATATATTTTATTGATTTTTTACAGAGAGGAAGGGAGAGAGAGAGAGAGTTGGAAACATCGATGAGAGAGAAACATTGATCAGCTGCCTCCTGCACATCTCCTACTGGGGATGAGCCTGCAACCCAGGTACATGCCCTTGACCGGAATCGAACCTGGGACCGTTCAGTCCGCAGGCCGACGCTCTATCCACTGAGCCAAACCGGTTTCGGCCAGTTATCAATTTTTAAAAAAACACATTTCTTTATTGATTTCAGAGAGGAAGGGAGAAGGAGAGAGAGAAACATCAATGATGAGAGAGAATCATTGATTGGCTGCCTCCTGCACACCCCCTACTGGGGACTGAGCCCGCAACCCAGGCATGTGCCCTTGGCTGGAATCGAACCTGGGACCCTTCGGTCCACAGGCTGACACTCTATCCACTGAGCCAAGCCGCCTAGGGCGCCAGTTATCAATTTATTGCCTCTCAACTTCAAATTTATGCTTTCTTGTCCACTCTACAAAAATGGATCTGGGTCTCTTTAAGTGTGTTTTTCCTTTGCCAGCTGGTACAATGATAAGCTTGGTCATTAGAGGGTAATGGAGAGACATTTCAGGAGGAAGGGGGTTTGCTTCCTGGTTCTAGTGGGCTCACTCAGCACACTTTCAACAAGGGCAGCTTGTCCAGCACCAGGCTCCTGCAGTGTGGGTGACTTTGCTAACATCTGGCTTCTGATGCACATGCAGCTTCCCCAGCAACCAGGTCTTGCAGTGTGGGACACTTCTCTAGAGCTCAGCTCCTGGCTGTAATGGGTGACTTCAGCACCCAGCTCCTGCAGCACCGAGTGGTTTACCTTTGTCCCCCTCTCAGATGATTGGGAGTGAAATACCTCCAGAAAGGCTCTTCCCCATGGTCAGTTTTCTCTGGAACCACAGAAGGCAGATTTTTAGCAAGTTCTGTCAGCATGGCACCACAGCAACTACTCTGCCATGCCATGAACCATGCAGTGCCTCCTAACGAAGTCTGGATTGCATCCCTTGGAAGCAGGGGAGGCATTTGCTTGGGTGCTCCGTCACAATAGTAGAGGTACTGGCTGTTCCTTATTCCCACTATTCTTTTATTCTTTAGAGTTCTCTTTACTTTTACTAACCATCCCTTGTTACTCCAACCCCACTATAGCTAATAATTCTTTTTCTCTGAGGATATTTTTCCATTGACTTTTAGAGAGAGTAGGAGGGAGGAAGGAGGGGCGGGGGAGAGAAATATAGATGTGAGAGAGACATATCCATTGGTTGCCTCCTGCATGCACTTTGTGAACAGGAATGAACCTGGAACTGAGGTATGTGCCCTTGACTGAGAATCCAACCTAGGACCCTTTGATCAGTGGGTCAATACTATAACCACTTAGCAACACCGGCCAGGGCACTAATAATCCTTTATGTTCAACTTCCCCAGTTTCTCTCTCCCAATAACACCTTGAATTATACAATAGAAACAGGGTCTTAATTCTGGGAACATTCTAAAAACAGAGGTGAAAGCCTCAGTTACCACAAAGTCTAAAATCCTGTGTTTTTCTCTAAGTTCCTGTGAGATGGAGGAGGAGAAAAAGGAAAGAGCTGTATATGCTGAAGTAATTAAGAGCTATTTCATGGAACAGTGAAATCTGATCACAGGGTGAAAATGCATCATCTGAACAAACAGAGCACAGAATAGAGTCAGATTCAGGGAAGACAATAAATGCACTAGACATGAAGAAAATGCACAGCAAAAGAAGCAATCTACAAAATGTAGGGCAACCTATGAAACGAGAGAAAATATTTGCAAGTCATACATATGATAAAAGGTTAATATCCAAAATATACAAAGAACTCACATAATGCAATAGAAAAACAAACCAACAAACACTAACCCCCAAACCCAACTTGATTTGAAAATGGCCAAGGAACTGAATAGGAGGTTTTCCAAGAAGACATACAGATGAACAACAGGTCCACAAAAAGGTTCTTAACACCACTAATCATCAGGGAAATAAAAACCACAATGATATCACCTCACACTGTTAGAATGGTTATCATCAAAAAGACAAGAGAAAACAAGTGAAAAAAATAAAAAGAATACAATTAAGACACATAGCACAGTGTAAAACTACATACTCACAAACCCATACTTTAGACTTTAAGAGAATACCATACAAACACAAAGATCAAATACATTAGACCAGTTGCCCATGGGAGGAGACATACGTAATGGATATGGGGAATTGAAATAAAAGGGAAGAAATTTAAAAATACCTGAATGGGCGCTCCTCCTCCAGGGAGCACACCTGTACCTTTCTCTTTCCCTTCCCTCTCCCGCTCCCTGCCCTAGGCACATTACCATTAGCTTCTTGTTTTTTTTAAAATTTAATTTTTTTCCTTTATTGATTAAGGTATTACAAATGTGTCCTTATCCTCCCATTGTCCCCCCCCCCCATACCCTCACGCATGCCCTCACCCCGCTCCCTGTATCTGTATCCATTGGTTATGCTTATATGCATGCGTACAAGTCCTTTGGTTGATCTCTCCCCCTTAGCCCCACCCTCCCCTGCCTTCCCTCTGAGGTTTGAGCATCTGATCGATGCTTCCCTGTCTCTAGATCCATTTTTATTCATCGGTTTATGTTGTTAATTTTTTAATTTATTGATTAAGGTATTACATATGTGTCCTTATCCCCCTATTGCCCTCCCACTCCCCCATTCATGCCCTCACTCCCCTGGTGTCTGTGTTCATTAGCTTCTTCACTCCCAAGCCCCAAATGGCCCTTTCTTTACCTCAATAACTCATTTCCTAAGCCCATTTCTTCTAGGAATTACTTCTTCTACTTCTGGAATTTACCAAATGTTCTCTTACCAAAAAAATACCTAAATGTACAAGGACAGAAACTAAGATAAGGGGGGTAGAGGTGGAGTAGGAAGTATAAAAAGGTTCTAGATAAAATAACATGGTATGTATATGATACAGGGTACAAAATTAGAGACAGCTTTCTTGTCAAAAAGCCAAGAGAAACCCTAGCTAGTTTGGCTCAGTGTATACAGCATTGGCCTGCGGACTGAAGAGTCCCGGGTTTGATTCCAGTCAAGTGCACATGCCCGGGTTGTGGGCTTGATCCCCAGTAGGGGATGTGTAGGAGGCAGCTGATCCATGATTCTCTCTCATCATTGATGTTTCTATCTCTCTCTCCCTCTCTCTTCCTTTCTGAAATCAATAAAAATATATTTAAAGAAAAAAGCCAAGAGAAAAAGGGTCATAGATGGAGATGGCATTTAGGTATCAGAGAAGCTTCCGTCAACTATCCCTCAAGCAAGTCCAAAAGTTTAGAATTTCCAAGACAGGTTATCTTCACAGCCTTTGAAAGGTACCAACCTCTCCTACAAAAGTGAGATTTACTTCCATGTTCCCCCATCTGTATAGATCACACTTACTCACCTGAACAGCTCTGATGTGGGGTTTCCCCTTCCAACGTCCATGGTCCCTTGCCTTGCTCCAACTTGAAGATGACCTCTGGTTTGGGAACTTGGTACCCTGTTAATAGATATAATAAAGATTGGGTCCAGCTAAATGGGTTTCAGGGACCTTTGAATGGTACTTCCATTTGTTCTTCAGAAAAGTAATCACATTTCCCTGGGAATAGAGTAATAATAATAAAGCTCAAAACAGACTGAAGAATCTAGACAAATAAAAAAATGACATCATTGCACACTTGAGATGCCCCAGAGCGCTCAGCAGCTGAGAATGGAAATAGCCTCACTGAGGCCCCTGGCAGACACATAGGTTGGCTGTACTTACCCACTGAGAGCAGGTGGCTGTAGTTCTCCAGTGTCACATCCCAGTACAGGCATCTCTGAGCAGGGTCCAAGTGCTGCCATTCGTCTCTGCTGAAGTCCACAGTCACATCCTCGAATGACAATGAGATCTGTAACAACACAATCCTGTTCAAAACATGGTCAGCATGGGGGTGGAGGTGGGGGATAGAGGTTAGATAGATAGGAAGTTGTTTTTCATGACTTTTACCATAATTATCATGTAGGATTTTCACTCAGTACCTAGTTTTGCATTTTATTTTGTGAGAGAAAAAGCTTATTGAAGTAGCTTGACATTCATTGTGTGCTACATTCATTCATTTATTCGAATATTAATTCATTCATTTTTTTCAAAAATGATGGTCAAGACAGATTCTCTTTAAGTCCTCTAATGTAGAAACTAGAGATAATACATTTACTGATCAATTCTGTGCTAGGCAATGGCAATAGAGTTGAATAAAATAGAACAAATTAAAGACTTAGACACCAGCATAGGACACAAAGGGTGCTACAAGGCATTTGGAAGAAATGCGTGGCCCTAGCTGGTTTGGCTCAGTGGATAGAGTATTGGTCTGTGGACTGAAGGGTCCTGGGTTGGATTCTGGCCAAGGGCATATGCCTGGGTTGTGGGCTAAATCCCCAGTGTGGGGGCGTGCAGGAGGCAGCAGATCAATGATTCTCTCTCATCATTGATGTTTCTCTCTCTCTCTCTTCCTCTCTGAAATCAATGAAAAATATTTTTTTAAAAGAAATGTATGGAGCAAAGGCAAACAATAAAGCCTTTAAAAGATAATATAGACAAATATCTTCATGATCCTGGATTAAGAAAATAATTCACAAAAAAATGCGAAAAAACCCCATTAACTATAAAGAAAAAATTGATAAGCTTATCTACAATGAAGTTTAAAACTTCTATTCATTTAAAAGACATTATAAGACAGAAAAGGAAAGCTGCAGAATAGAAGAAGATATCTGCAACACATATTACTGACAAAGGCTCATATTTAGAGGATGTAAACAACTCGCACAAACCAATAGGAAGAAAAGAGCCCACCCAGTAGAATAGTGGGCAAAGGATTTCAACAGGCATTTTACAAAAGAGGAAATCCAAAGCATCAACAGGCACATGAAAGGGCTTAACCTCCTTAGTTAACCAGGGAGTGCAAATCCAAACCACTACACAACCCCTAGACCAGTGGCTCTCAACCTTCTGGCCCTTTAAATACAGTTCCTCATGTTGTGGTGACCCCCAACCATAAAATTATTTTCGTTGCTACTTCATAACAGTAATGTTGCTACTGTTAGGAATCGTCATGTAAATATGTGAGATGCAGGATGGTCTTAGGCGACCCCTGTGAAAGGGTCGTTCGACCGCCAAAGGGGTCGCGACCCACAGGTTGAGAACTGCTGCCCTAGAATGTCTTCAGTGAAAAGGACTGAATATGAAGTGATGAAGACAAGATGGTGCCATGAGAACTCTCACATAACTAACGGATGGCAGTAAATTGGTACAACCATACTGGAAGCATTTTGGCTTCATCTGGTAATGTTGAAGATATGCATAGACTAGGACACAGTGATTCCACTCATGGAAATATGCCCAATTGGAATATGTGCACATATGCAGCGGGAGGCATGTTCAAAATATTTACAGCAGCACTATTCATGATAAAAAAGTACAAATTAATAGTAAATTTAAAAAAAAATCAGTGTTTAATATACCAGTAACAGTATCAACCATCTTCATGGAAAAATGTTAAGGAAATTTTCTTTGTTGTTTTTCTTTGCATCATCTCTAAGCATATACCCCACTAGACCCACACACAAACTAATTGGGAATGGTTTTCTGTGCTAGGGAGACCTGGGGTGTTGAGAAGAGAACCAAATTAATGTATTAACTGTTCAAACAAATTAACTTAAAAATTACCAATGGGCCCTAGCTGGTTTGGCTCAGTGGATAGAGCATTGGTCTGTAGACTGAAAGGTTCTGGGTTTGATTCTGGTCAAGGGCACATGCCCAGGTTATGGGCTCAGATCCCCTGTGGGGGGCATGCAGGAGGCAGCCGATTCATGATTCTCTCTCATCATTGATGTTTCTGTCTCTCCCTCTCCCTTCCTGTCTGAAATCAATAAAAACATATTTTTAAAAATTTTACCAATGGGACCAAAATGGAATAGGCATGTTTTTTCCTTGCTTCAACTTGGTAAGTACAGCTAAAAGCCCTGGGCATTATATGTAAAACAAAGATAAGAACACTCTGTCAGTTGGAGAGACAAGGCAAACTGGCTAGGAACCTCAGAGCCTGAGGACTGCAGTGATTTTCCTGAATTTTCTTTTAGCCCCATATATACTGGATTAAGTGCTGTGGTAACTGGCAGCCCAGAATGCCAATCGTCACAAAAACTGCCCCAAGAAAGACTGCTCTCTCTAGTCAGAGTCCCAGGAAATGGGGCAATGTAGCAAGAGAGAAATTTTTCGATAATAATTGCCCTACTTCAGCCAAGCATCACAGAAAAACTGTGGCCCCACCACCATTCCCATCAGCAAAGGCTGAGTGGGGAGCCTCGACTTTCATCCTTTCCATAGTGTCAAGTTAGGCTAAGTGGGGATCTTGGATTTCCACCCCAACCCAGTAAGGAGGTGCCTTCTGCCTCTCCACCTGGTGGAGAGCCTGATAGTCCATCCTTGCCCAGCAGCAGCAAGCTGCTCATTCCCTTCTGGGATGTCAGAGGAGGCCTAGTGGGAAATCTGAACTTCTGCCTCCATCAGGCATTAAGGAGGAGATTCTCCTTTTGTAGCAGAAGAGAGTCAGAAGGGGGCTGCTAAACACAAGATTTAAGTAATATCTAGAGTTTCATACTTCCCAAAGTATCCAGGACATAATTGAAAATCAGGCATCAATGTGAAGAAGCAGAAAAATCTCAACTTGAATAAGAGAAGTCAATCAACAGACACAAACACTGAGATGACACAGATGTTAGAATTAGCTGACAAGATTTTTAAAGTAGCCATCATAAAAATGCTTCCATATAATTAAAATAAATGCCAAAATAGAATGTCTCAGCAAAAAATATATAAGATATAAAAGAGAACTGAATGGCCCTAGCCGGTTTGGCTCAGTGGATAGAGCATCAGCCTGCGGACCGAAGGGGCCCCAGGTTTGATTCTGGTCAAGGGCATGTACCTTGTTGCAGGCTCCTCCCAGGCCCGGGTCCTGGTCGAGGCCTGTGCAGGAAGCAACCAATCGATGTGTTTCTCTCACATTGATATTTCTGTCTGTCTTTCCCTCTCTCTTCCACTCTCTCTAAAAATCAATGGAAAAATATCCTTGGGTGAGGATTAAAAAAGTAAAGACAAAGATAAAAGAGAACTGAATGGAAATTTTAGAACTGAAAAAATACAATAACCAAAATTTAAAGACTCAGTGGATGAGCCCAATAGCAGAATAGACAGGGCAAAGTAAAGAACCAGGGAACCTGACAATAGGAAAATAAACATAATCCAATCTGAGCAATAGAAGGAAAATTGACTGGAAAAAAATGAGCAGGGTCTCAGGGACCTGTGAGACTATAAGCAAAGATCTGGCATTCGTGTCATCAGAATTCCAGAAGTAGAGGAGAAAGAGTGTGGGGCTGAAAAAGTATGAATCAAAATGTAATTTTAGTGACTTGGGCAAAAGATTTAAGTGTAGAAATTTCACCACAGCAGTTTTAATTATAACAGAAACCCTGAAACACTTTAAATGCATATATAGTAGACTGGTTAAGTTAATTATAGTTTATCCAAAAGACATGATGCTATGCATCATGTGTATATGAAGAAAAAGACTGACTGCCTAGAAAATTATGTTAAACTGCCAAGTTAATATGGAGGCAACTAAATGCTATATAAACTGGAGGTATATAATGTATATGTGTATGGTATGTATGCACACTCACAGCCCCACACATATACCCCCATACATGCACTTATGCGCATACAAAGGGGAAAAGAGCTATATGTTAACACTGGCCAAATAGGGGTAGTGCTGAATTTACAAGTAATGTTTTATTCTGTTGTAGTTGCTTACCTGAATTTTCTAACATTTTATTGTCAAATTATGAAATAATAAAAATAAATTTTAAAAATTTAATATTATCCTAATTACCACATGACCTTGAGCCTCTGTGACAATGAGCCTATCCCATAGGTGACAGCGTCCACAGGACAGTCTGAAGGAGGGAGCTGTCTGGTAGGGTCTGGCTCTGTCATCATCTTCCTGTTTATAGAATCTCCAGGGGAACTTTTAGTGGGATATGTGGTCTGGGCTGCAGTGTGGCAAGGGCAGAGGACACGCTCTGGAGACTGGGTTCCAGTCCAGTATTTGTCATTTACAATCTCAGCCACCAGGGCAAGTCACGTCCGTTTTCAGGCCATTTTGTTCATCTTTGAAAGGAGGAAGAACTAGAAAGGCCCTGGAGACTGTGGTCACCCTACGACGGAAAGAAAAGGGATTTTTCTGCCTTAGATCAGGATAGAGGAGAAATCAGCAAATCCTGAGAGACCAGAGGAAAATGAGGCTCTAGTGGGGATGGGCTGAGCATCTGCAAAGAGCCAGTGGAGAGTGAAGGGTCTGTGCTGGGAGCCAGGATGTGAGGTCTCCCTGGCTAGGGCCTGCAGACACCCTGCAGGGAACGGCCTGTCTCCTCCAGGTATGGCGCTGTCCCTCCTGTCCCACCTTTCCTCCATCAGACACATCACATTCTCCTCTGGGTGAGGGACGTGAGCCACGTGGTGCTTACACAGCAGGAGGACAGTGATCTGTCTTAGGGGCAGCCAGGCCGGAATCTGATGCCCCTCTAACCCACCTGCCCCTGCCCTGAGGTCCTGGTGACAGGTCGGGAGTATTTCTTTACTGAATGAATGCCTGCCCTTGGAGTCTGCTCCCTTCTCACCTCATACAACCTGCCATGTTCCTCTGCAGCCTGGGACCAATTCCCCTGGGGAGAGCTCTGGTTGGCTGGCATGTTTACTCGGGCCTCAGCCCTCTGGCTCTCTTGCTGACAACTCCGCTCTTCCCAGGAGTCTAGGGCCAGACAGCGTCTGTGGACTCAACCAGAGCTTCTGGGACCAGAAGGAAGATCTTGCAGCCTTCACTGTGGGGTCTGGTCCAGGAGCTCCAAGGAGACCCCAAGAAACCTGGAAAGACAGTGTCCACATGGTTAGTCAAACCAGCATCACCCCAGAAATGCTTCCTAGGGGCACCAAGGGATGGCTCACTGTGCTGGACATTGTGGAAGAGAAAAGTTCAGTAAAACCAACACCCACTATTAGTGTAGAATATGGGAAAAACTCATGAGATTTGTTGTAAAATAAATGAGGGTTTGAATTCCAACTCTGGGGAAGTCACTTTTGCCTGAGTTTCATCTTAAGACAGGATAAAAATACCTGTCTTGTATGGTTGTTACAGTTAAATGAAGTGAGGCTTTGAAAGTACTCTTTCACTTAGCACCTAGAACACACACCATTAATTAAATATTGCTATTATAACATGCCAGGCATATTTTACTAGATAACTCATTTAATTTTCACACTCATCCTGTGGACTATTATTATTATTATTATTATTATTATTATTATTACTGGTGCATGAAATTCATGCACTGGGGGAGGGAGAGGGAGAGGGGGAGTCCCTCAGCCTGGCCTGTGCCCTCTTGCAGTCCAGGACCCCTCACTCCTTACTGCCTGCCTGCTCACTGCTCCTTACTGCTCAGCCCACTGTTCCTTAGCGCTGCTGCGGAGGCAGGCTTCTGGTTGAGCGGTGCTTCCCATGTGGGAGCACACTGACCACCAGGGGCAGCTCATGCGTTGAGCGTCTGCCCCCTGGTGGTCAGTGCACATCATAGCAACTGGTCGTTCTGGTTGTTCCGCCATAACGATCGTTTAGGCTTTTATTATATAGATTACCATTTACCATGAGATAGAGCCATTCAGAGATAATAAGAAATTTGCTCCAAGATCACTCATACTAAGAAATTTGCTCCAAGATCACTCAGATTAGGGGGAAGGACATAAACTCAGGTATACCTGGCTCCGAAGTGCATTTTCTTAACTACTGTGCCGTAAGGTATTTTATACAAGGCACAGTCACAATAAACATTAGTTCTGTTTCCTGCTGCCTTCACAGTGCTTCAGCTGAGAGGTGACCATGTCACATGTGCATAAACCAATCTTCTGTATAATTCAGTGTACATTATGAGCAACTTGTAGAGCCCACCCTCTTATGCGAAAGATGAAAATGTAAACTCATTGCCTGCCCCCCTCCCTCCAATTCCCATCTGGGCTTTGAAAACCAGCATGTCTGCACAGGCTCTTACATCATCAACTGACACTGACAAAAGTGTGCCCCAAAGGTGCCATCAACTGGTTTCCATAGAAAAGCAACCATGGATCTGTTTAAGGCTCCTTGGGGGCCAAACCTGACTGCTTAGAGGACCCTGTAACTCACAGCCCATATATAGAATCAGTGACCCCCATAAAATCCTCAACAATAGACCTTCCGGTCCATCACTTCTCAATTCACACAGTCCTGCAATTACCGATGTCCACAGGTGCAAGTCAATGACTCCTCTAGGCCCCCGAAATCTGACTCCCAAAGACTGGTAATCGCAGGTGAATCAATCATTCAGCACCTCAGTGTCCCAACCAATAAGTCTCATGGCGCAATGAGCATTTAATTGAGTTAGAAAGGGGTATTCATGAATGATGGGTGCTGGCAAATTTTCCATCCAAATGGTAAACACGAACATTGATCCCATCTTACACCCCACACCAGAATAACTTCCAGTTGCATTAAAATTTAACTTTAAAAATTAAAACCACAGCCTTGGCTGGTTTGGCTCAGTGGATAGAGTGTCTTCCTGCAGACTGAAGGGTCCCGGGTTTCCATTCCAGTCAAGGGCACATGCCCGGGTTTCAGGCTCAATCCCCAGTAGGGGGCGTGCAGGAGGCAGCCAATCCATGATTCCCTCTCATCATTGATGTTTCTATCTCTCTCTCCCTCTCCCTTTCTGTCTGAAATCAATAAAAATATTTAAAATAAAAAAATTAAAACCATAGCCCAGCCTGTGTGGCTCAGCGTTTGAGCATTGACCCATGAACCATCAGGTTATGGTTCAATTCAGGGCAGATGCCCAGGTTGTGGGCTCTATTCCCAGTAGGGAGTGTGCAGGAGGCAGCCAATAGATGTTTCTCTCTCATGGATGTTTCTATCTCTCTATCCCTCTCCCTTGCTCTCTCTAAAACATATTTAAAATGTAATGACTCATTTAAATAAAAATTTCACTAGGATTTTAGCAAGCCTAGAATTATGATAAAACATAAGAAATATTATTTAAAATTTTAAAACAAAAAATGTTAAATTTAAGGCATATATTTGTTTAAGCATGAAATGGGGAGAACTCACTAAGCAAGAAAAGACACTAAGAACCTGTAAAGAATAAAATCTTATATTTAATCAATTTTTCCTTTTAATTATATATAAACACACCTTATAAAAATAAACATATAAAGAGACAAAAGAAATATAATGACAAGAAATGACACAAGGTTAATATCCACAAATTAGTAAGAAAGACAAGCCACCCAAATGATAAAAGAGCAAAGGATAGAAAAAATTTAAAAAAATATGTACATTTCAATGGCTAATAAAGAGGAAAAGACGTTCAACCACTAGTTGGCAGGAAAATACACAACAGAATAAGCTAGATATCATTGTGTTTGGCTCTGAGAATGAGGAAAATTTAAAAAGCACTAACTTTCAGTGGGGGAGAGGATCTTGGAAGGAGCTGTTTTATAGGTTGCTGGTGGGAGTTCCAATTTTACAAGTGTTAGAAAGTAACCTGGTGGTATGTATTGAACTTAAAAACATCCATTCCTGCACCTAATAATCACTCAGATGGCAGTCTCTCTCTGTAGTTGTGAAATCAATAACAAAAATGTCAACTTTTTTTGTCCTAACCGGTTTGGCTCAGTGGATAGAGCGTCGGCCTGTGGACTGAAGGGTCCCGGGTTCGATTCCGGTCAAGGGCACATCCCCAGTAGGAGGTGTGCAAGAGGCAGCGGATCAATGTTTCTGTCTATCCCTCTCCCTTCCTCTCTGTAAAAAATCAATACAGTATATTTTTTTAAAAATTCAACTTTTTGAGATATCAAATATCTAGGTAACTAAGGCATCAGAGAGAAAACCACAGCAGAAATTAGAAAACATTAGAAGTGAACCATAGTGACATGGAGCTAAGGTGTTCCCAGGGGGAAATCATGAACTTAATGCTTATATTACATCATAAAATTGTAATGATTGAACATTAATGAGATAAGCATTCAATTAGGAATTTCAAAATAAGAATTTTTTTTTAAAAAGAAAATAATGAAATCAAGGGCAGAAATTAATGACACAGAAAACAGATACAGGAGGACGAACCAATTCAAAGGCAGGTCCTCCCACTTCCTCTGCCTCCTAAGTGACCTCACGGAAGCCCCTTCACTCACCCTACAGGGCACCATCACTGAGGACCAAATCCACGTGATAAAACCCACAGAATTCCGTGGCTGCTTTCCTGGCCCTTCGTTGCCACCCCTGTTAAACTCGGGCCAGGAGCCCTAAGTGTTGAAAGTGCACTGGAGGGCCCCTTCCATCCTGCACATGCTTGGTGTGGCCTGGGGAGTGATCTGCAATGCCACCCGGCGCACTCGCGACCTCTCCGTGCGTGTGCGTGTCGGGGGGAGTAGAGGGGCCTCTCCAATTTGTTTTAGTGACTTTTGTCCGGCAGCTAACATGGCTGTCCCCTTGGGAATCTCTCTCCGGGAGAGAGATTGGGAGAGTCGCCATCTTGGAAGGGTGGTCATTTCTGCCTTGGAGCCTGTGGTCCCCAGCCTGATCTCCCCCCCACCCCCTCCCCCCTCACTCCACCCCCCTCTCCCCCGTGGTACTTCCCGGGAGCCAACCGGGCCAGATCTCGGGCTGTGCCAACCGGACTTCTCCCCTGTATGGTCCCCAGCCCGGCGCTGCGCCCTCCCAGCACGCAGGTGCGGGCACTCAGCTGTATCCCCGGCGGCCGGCCCCCGCCTCCATCCCAGCTGCAAACAGTCCTCCCAGCAGCCGGGAGATCGGTCCGGGTCCGGCTCAGGGGACTGAAAGAGCCCCATTTGGCGCACAGAGCCCAGAGCGCCGCTGCGTGCCCACCTGAAGGCGCCCCGGTCCACCCGCCGGCTGGGGGCATTGCCAATCCTCAGCTGTCACCGACCCTGGGTCGTTGCCCCCGGGGTCCGGGGGGGGGGGGGCGGGGAGGACGTGTCAGATTTAGGCCAGGAAGCGGAAGTCATCCGCAGCGGGTGAACCACGCTGGGCGGGGAGCTGAAGTGATGGAGTGCCAGACACCTGGTATCTGTGCCAGGAGTACCTGGGGGGCCGGTGACGCCTGTCCTGGGGCATGTCATCCCATGTTTAAAAACCGGTTAATCGACCTTTCTGGTTTCCTTATATAAACATTAAGGCTAAAGTTCTACTACTAAAGATCCAAGTTTTGATTCCTTTTCGTTAGTGTTCAATTTCAAGTGCTCATTTATAACTTTCTTCTCCCTTTCACTCATGCATTATGTAGAAGTCCACTGTCGGACCTGCAAAAAATGCTTTGAGCCCTGGCCGGTTATTTCAGTGGTTAGAGCGTTGCCACCACGGAAGGGTCGCGGGTTGGATTCTGGTTGCAGGTTCCATCCCTGGGCCCCATCAGGGCGCCAGCGTGAGGCAACCCATCGATGTGTCTCTCTCACATCCACCTCTCTCTCTCTCTCTCTCTCTCTCTCTCTCTCTCTCTCTCGCCCTTCCACTCTCTCTAAAAATCAGTGAAAAGAATATATCCTTCGGTGAGGATTAACAACAACAACAAAATGCTTTGAGACTCAAAGGGCAAGGGAATGGGTACTTTATTCAATGGGTGCGGCAGAGAGAAGAGCCCAGAGCAGTGCCCCCTGGAGCGTGGGGACTTTTGGAGCCAGAGGAGTTTTGTAGGGGAAGGAAACCAAAGCATCAAGTGCACGTTCAGTGGGCTTTGACCCGCAGGTGTGCAAATGCGGCCGGAAGGAGCAGTTTACAATTTGGGCCACCCCAGTCCACAGCATCCTGTTTTCAGAATTAATGACTCAAAGAAAGAATTCAGAGGGAGTGCAGAATATTTTACAGTTCCTCACACCATCTTCTGTTTCCCCAAACACAAAGTGAATTAATTGGCTGTTCGTGACTGCTGTCCTCATTGCGCTGCAGTTTGAAGATGTTGTCTGAATGATGTTATCTTTGAAATTTCTTGAAACTTGCCTTAAGGTTTAAGTACAGAGACATGGATACATGGGACAGACTGTCAATTGTCAGAGGGCTGTGGGGAGGGAGGGCCTGGATGAAAGAAGGTGAATGAGTTAGTCAAAGAACATATATGTGTAAACCATAAGCACAGACAACAGTGTGGTGATGGCAAAAGGGAAGGGGGGACCGGGGCTGGGTGGAGGTGGGCAAAGAGAGTGAAATGGGGACATCCGTAATAGTATCAACAATAAAAATGAGGTAAAAAAAAAAAAAAAAAAAAGCATGGGCCCAATTTTCAAAAATGTGTCATCTCTGGATTGAAAAGACTGTGTACCCATGGACACAGATAATAATGTGGTGAAGCTCTAGGGGGGTGGGGGCAGGGTGGAGGGAGGCAAATGGGGGATGATGGGGGGAAATAGAGTCAACAATAAAAATATTTTAAAAAGAAAAGACTGAATTTTCCAGTTGTGTTGAGCATCTGTGTTTATTGGTTCACAAGCTTGTTTGGAGCCCTTTAAAATGTGTATCTCCTTCCTGATTATTTTCTTCTGCTTTCCCCAGGAGCTACTGAGTGAAGAGAGAGATTCTCCTACTGCAGTGGTTGGCAAACCACATCTCGCGAGCCACATGCGGCTCTTTGGCCCCTTGAGTGTGGCTCTTCCACAAAATACCACATGCGGGGGTGCATGTACAGTGCGATTGAAACTTCGTGGCCCATGCGCAGAAGTCGGTTTTCGGAAAGGAGACAGATGAAACAAGTATACAAGACGAGTGTGGATGGGAGAGTTGGAAGGGGTCGACCTCAGCGAACGTACCTCAATCAGACTGAGGACGTTTTTAGCAAAGGCCAGCTTAGGAGGACCCTAATTAAGTTAATAACAATGTACCTACTTATATAGTTTGAGTTTAAAAAATGTGGCTCTCAAAGGAAATTTCAATCGTTGTACTGTTGAGATTTGGCTCTGTTGACTAATGAGTTTGCCGACCACTGTCCTACTGTATTGTTGATAAGTCAGGTTTTCACAGCACCAACCAATTTGTGCTTCCTATATTTTGGAACTTTTACTATTAAATGCAGGTAAGGCTATTTTGTTGTTGAATTGATACAGCCAAATCACTTCCCCAAAAGACTGTAACATTTCCTGCTCTCACCAGCAAAATATGGATTCATGGAGGCAAATCTCCAGCAGTGGCTGTCCATGCTCTCTTTAACCTTTGCCAGTCTAAGGGCTAGTAGCATCAAACTGCTTTAATTTGCATTTCCCTAACTACTTGTGCAACTGAGGATGTTTTTCTGTTGGTTGACCATTTCGATTTTGACTTCTGCCAGTCTTCAAATCCTTTGTCCAAATTTCGTTGGAGTGATTTGTCTTTGTCTTATCAATTTGTAGACTCTCTTTGTACATCAGGGTTATTAACCCTTTCCTGCTTTGCAATAGTTCCCCCCTAACTCTTTTTGTTCTTTGCGTTTTATGTGTCCTTTGATCTGTAATTAGAAAAGTCTAAGCTTTCTTTTCTGGCTTCTGTATCTCCTGTCTTGCATGGTGTTCCTTCCCCATTCCAGGTCGTCCTAAAAAGGTAATCTTTTTTTAAGGATGAATGCAATAAATGTTCATTTTAATAAATATCACGTAGTTTACCTGTGGCCCATTAAGTGCATTTTATTTTATTTGTGTATGTGTGCATCTCACTTTATTATTTTTAAAAATTAATTTTTTTCAATTACAGCTTCCATTCAGTATTATTTTATATTAGTTTCAGGTGTATGGCATAGTGATTAGGCCATCATATACTTTACAAAGTGGTCCCCTGATATTTCCAGTCCCCACCAGGCCCCATCCATAGTTATTAAAATATGATTGACTACATTCCCTCTGCTGTACTTTACATCTCTATAACTATTTTGTAACTACCAATCTGTACTTCTCAACCCCTTCACCCTAAAAACAGTCTTAACATTTATTTCTATTTTATTGTCTTCATTTTTTTGCTGGAACTTTTAATTTACTTGGAATTTACTCTGGTATGTGGCGTGAGGTCAAGGTCAAGCTCTGTTTTTGTTGTGTCAAATAAAAACAAATCCAGATGTAGATATGAAGAGACGAATTAGAAAGGAAGACTGTTGCAATAGGGAGAAAGCTCCCATCTCAGAAATCTGCAAGCATCTCATAACCAAACAGGAAAAGGGCCTTTCTTTGATTGCCAAGATAAGGAGAAGGCAAGCTGAGATAAGCAGAATCTGTGGAGAGGCTGCACAAGCAGGGGAATGACCAGTGGGTTCTGACAGGTCAGCTCACTCTTAGGAAAAGCTGAGAAGGGGGGCCCCTTTTACATTTTTTTGTGCTTGCTCAGGCTTGGGGGAAAGCAGAGCTGAGGAGCCTGTAGGAAAGAGACAAACCTGACTGAAGTTAAGCAAACAAGCATTTTGTCCCAATTAATCAGTGTTTGTGAGGCAAATAATTGGAATTTGGAGGGTCTGTATCCAAACTTGTTGTAGGTAAGCAAGAGGGACATCTGTGGGTCCTATCTAAGTCATATACAGAAGTGAGATTCTTTGCAGTAAGCCATTTTCTGGAACACAAAGAGCAAGGAGATTTTGTAATGGTTGCAGGAGTTAGGTCAAATTCATTATCAGCCAAGACCCTTTATGGAACACATTGCCTTGCATTCACTGAATTAAATACCATTTCTGTAATATAAGGCCACAAATATGTTTCATTTCATCTGAACTCTATTGTGTCTCTGTAATCTGAATTTTCGTTCTTGCAAATGTATCTTTCCAGGAACTCTGAAGTTTAAAATTATTTTATCAAGTTTCAAAATGAATGGCCCTCCACCCCCCAACAAAAGTATTGCAATTTCGACTTGAATTGTATTGTCTATATATATAAAAGCCTAAGTGACCAAATGACTGAACAACTGGTCACTATGACGCACACTGACCACCATGCAGGAGCTGTCCCCTGGTGGTCAGTGAGCTCCCACAGGGGGAGCACCGCTCAATCAGAAGCCCTGAGCCGGGCTCATGGCTGGAGAGCACAGTGGCAGTGGCAGGAGCCTCTCCCGCTTTTGTGGCAACACTAAGATGTCTGATTGCTGGCTTAGACCTGCTCCCCATCCCCCAAGTGCTCCTGGACTGCAAGAGGGGGCAAGCCTGGCTGAGGGACCGCCCCCCCCGAGTGCACAAATTTTGTGCACCGGGCCTCTAGTATTTTATAGTCTTCTTATAAAATGTATCCTTAGATATTTATAAATTTTTGTTGTCATTGTTAAAACTTATATTTGCTAAGCCTATCTGCTTACTTAAAATGAAAGTACCCATTTTTATAAATATACTAGAGGCCCAGTGCACGAAATTCGTGCATGGGTAGGATCCCTAGGCCTGGCCAACAATTAGGGCCGATCGGGGCCTTCCAGCTGCTGGCCGGGGCCTTTCTTCATTCCACGCTGCCCCCTGGTGGTCAGCACACATCACAGCAAGTGATTGAACTCTGGGTCTTCCAGTCGAACTCCCAAGGGGACACTTTGCACATTAGCCTTTTATATATACATATAGATTTTGTATATAGCTCCTTATCAAAACTACCTACCAATTCTGGTAGCTTCTTAGTATAGTCTCTCAGGTTTTCTAATTGTACAATCATATCATTTATAGATAATATTGTCTCTTTTATCTAATATTTGATGTGATTATTTCTCCTTCTATTTTCATTGTCCTTCTATTAACTATCCCTTACAGTAGTTACTAAGTTTATGTGGCTTTTTTACACTAAGTCTACATAACAGCTTGTCTGCTAGAGGAGAGAGCACTGGAATAGGTTAGACTTTCTTGCTATAGCAAGTTTAAGTTATGTCTGACAGTTTTGGTAAAAAGAAAAGAGATTTATTCCTTATTAGTATTGCTTGCAGTTATGTGGTTATTTAAATTTAAAATTATTTAAACTAAAAAAGTTTTATTTATTTTTTTAAAAATATATTTTATTGATTTTTTACAGAGAGGAAGAGAGAGGGACAGAGAGCTAGACACATGGATGAGAGAGAAACATCCATCAGCTGCCTCCTGCACACTCCCCACTGGGGATGCGCCCGCAACTGAGGTACATGCCCTTGCCCGGAATCGAACCTGGGACCCTTGAGTCCGCAGGCCGACGCTCTATCCACTGAGCCAAACCGGTCAGGGCCTAAAAAAGTTTTAAATTAAGTTTCTTAGTCACCTAGCCACATTTCAAGTGTCCAATAGCTGTGTATGGCTAGTGGTGTAATAATTGTGAATTGTTACCCATCGCACTATTCTTTTTGACATGGTTTCTGTAAATGCTGACTCTGACTAATATGTAGCTTGTAGATAAACAACGTATTTGTATAAGAATCCTAGGAACTTATTTCAGAAACTGCAGACTCTGACCTTTAGCCTAGGAGATTTGCTGACTTTCAACCATAAAACCAGGATGACAAACACCAGACCATCCCTTGACCAGTTTTGAGACCCTTATCAGAATGGATTGTGCTGGCCTGCACGTAGAGAACTTTTAAGTCCCCTCCCCTTGATTTCTTTGTTCTGCTTTCCCTCCCCCTCCTTATAAAATCCTCTGCCTGCACTAAGGTGGGGAGATGGACTTTGGACAAGAATCCCCCATCTTCCCAAGATTCCAGCACTCGAATAAATCTCTTTCCTTTTTACCAGCATCTGTCTCACGAGTTAGGCTTTCATGAGGTCAGGCAGCCAAACCTTGGTTTCAGTTATGGTGGGTACTGTATTGGACAGCATTAAATAGAAAACATTTTCATCATTATGGAAAGTTGTATTGGACAATGCTGAGACAGAACCTTTAAAATAATGTTGGCTAATAGATATTATAGAGAGCATCCCTATCTTTTTGCCAATTTTAATGGAAATGATTTAAACATTTTACCAATTAGTGTAAAGCTTTCTGAAAAATTTTGGAATGTGGTTTTCTAAATTTTAAGTAGTTTCCTTTGATTGTTAAGTTGGGTTTTTATTATTAATATAAATGGCTACTGAATTGTATTATATACTTTTTAATATTAATTAATAGCATTATGTGGCTTTTCTCTTTTTTAAATGTTTTCATTGATTTTAGAGAGAGAGAGGAAGGAAGAGGGAGAGAGAGAAACATCAATCAGTTGCCTACCGTATACATCCTGACTGGGGATTGAACTACAACCTGGGCATGTGCCCTGACAGGGAATTGAACCATGACCTTTCAGTGCATGGGACTACACTCAGTCAGCTGAGCCACACGGGCCAGGGTTATGTGGCTTTTCTCAAGTGTTGGTGTAATAAATTATGTTTCTTAATTTCCAGCTGGTTAAGATATTTTGGTACTATTTCAATTTATTTCTGTTTTTATTGATTCTTATCAGAGAATGTGATCCTTCAAAGCCCTACATTTTTTCTCTCTCCTGAAAATTTTATTGGTCCTGAGGAAAGGGAAGAAGGCAGCCCTGCCTCCTACTGAGGGTGCCACAAGCACTCACTGTTTCCCATTGCCATTGATGGGGAGTTTCACATGTTAGGGGGCAGGAAGGGAGGCCAGAAAGCCCTTGGGCTTGGGTCAGAGGTATGCCCCGCAGGCCCAGGCAGAGAGCAGGGGGAAGGACTCCAGGCAGCAGGGGGGCAGGACCTGGCTGCCCACCATGAAAGCCTGGCCCCCCTGGTTCTGGGGCAACAGGATCTCAAAAGGCTTTAGGTGCCCTGGCGTTTCCTTCACTTAGTTCTCCTTGCCTGCTTTGTAGTTGGTATAAATGAGGGTGATGTATTTACAGTGGAGGTCCTCTACACCATCATTCACCAGGTCTACCAAGGCTGCCTTCCACTGGTCCTTCCAGGATAGCCCAAGGGAGCGATTCGGTGGTCACAAGATGGCATTGGACTGGTCCAGGGTGAGGTCTCCATCCTGGAACTTGGGGAGCGCATACAGGCAGGAGGCCTTGAGTGAGCCCAGCAGCCAGGTCTCCTTGGTCATCACCTCCTCCTTCCAGTTCTGGCCCTGGTGAGCCCTCAGCATGTCATGGCCTTATAGTGCCCTTAACCAGGGAATGTTTTTTAAGGATATAGGAGTAGAGAGTATATTGTCTGCTTGTAAGATATAAAGTTCTTTTTATGTCTATTTAATGTTGTTTATTGATTATAATTTTCATATATTTTTACCTTTGTTTTTGTTAACTTAATCCATCATATTCTGAAAGAGGTTTAATCTCAGACTATGAATTATGATTTTAAGGTTTTGTTACATTTCTATTATTACATAATGTCTTTTATTTATCTGTTGAATGCTTTTGACCTTGGATTTTAACTTGATAATTACACCATCAGACCTGCTTTTGTTCTGCTTGCATTTATCTGCTGAATCCTTACATAGGGTTCAATTTTGCCTCTTTATTTTAAACTAGAGGCCGGGTGCATGAATTTGTGCATGGGTGGAGTCCCTCTGGGTGGCCTGTGGGGATCAGGACAAAAACCACAGTCCGACACCACCTGCAGCTCCTACCTGCTGCTCCCGCTCATCCTGGCTCCACTGTGCCTGCCGCTGGCTCATGCCCAATCAGTCTCGCCAGCCGTGAGCCCTGCGTCTGGCACCCTCCCGAGGGAAGTGGCCTGTGAGATCGGGCTGAAACCAGCTCTCCGACATCCCCTTAGGGGTCCCGGATTTCAAGAGGGTGCAGGCCAGGCCGAAGGACCCCACCAGTGCATAATCAGAGCCAGGGAGGGACCATAGGAGGGCTCCAGGGCATGTCGGGCCCCACTCGTTCAGCCCTGATTGGACCCCAGCGGCAAGCTAACCTACAGGTCAGAGCATCTGCCCCCTGGTGGTCAGTGTACGTCATGGCGACTGGTCAACGGTTTGACTGTCTGCCCCCTGGTGGTTAGTGCACATCATAGCAAGCGGTTGAGCAGCCTTAGCATAGTACGCTTAAAAACACACTGCTTTTTAAAAAAATATGTTTTTATTGATTTTAGAGCACAGGTTCTCAACCTGTGGGTCGTGATCCCTTTGGGGATCAAACAACCCTTTCACAGGGGTTGCCTAAGACCATCGGAAAACACATATATATTTACATATTGTTTTTATGATGAATCACTATGCTTTAATTATGTTCAATTTGTAACAATGAAATTGGGGATCACCACAACATGAAGAACTGTATTAAAGGGCCGCAGCATAAGGAAGGTTGAGAACCACTGTTTTAGAGAGAGAGGAGGGGAGAGGGAGAGGGAGAAATATTGATGAGAGGGAGAAACATCCATAGGCTGCCTCCTGCAGGCCCCTTACTGGGGATCGGGCCCACAACCCTGGCATGTGCCCTAACCAGGGATCCAGGGATTGAACTGGAGACCTTTTGGTGCTTGGAATGATGTTCAACCAACTGAGCCACACCAGCCAGGGCCATACAGCTTTTGTTTTTAACCCAATTTTACAGTCTGTTACAGGAGAATCACTCCATTTTATTTGTTAACGATATGCTTGGTTTTGTGGCTTCCATCAAGAACTATTTCCCTTTTTCTACTTTGTTGTTTATTCCTTTTCAATGTCCTCATGTTTGTTGTTTCTGTTTATTGTCCCTCTGTTAGTAATTTGTCAGTTCGACTCTGCTTATCAGTTCGACTGGCGGTTAGCCTTCCATTAGTCATAAACATTATTCAAATTATTTCAATTGGTAGATTAAACACACATACACATACACAAGTGCGTTATTTGCATTTCTCCTAATTTCTCAGGAGAATGAACCATTTAGAATGTTTTTACTTCCTCATTCTGCCCTCACCCAAAACTTCTGTTCTTTTTGGGGCAAATTTTTAAAATTAGAAGGAATGCTGGGAATATGGTAGCAGGGGAGCAGGTTTTTTGTTTTGATTTGTTTTGTTAATTCTCTTGATTGGTCGCCTCCCTGAGTACCAGGGCCAGGGATTGAACCTGCGACTCTTGGGTGTATGGGCCAATGCTCTAACCACTTGGCAACACTGATCAGAGCATTGGAGCATTTTTAAAATCTCTTTTCATGCCAACATGCAAATAGACAGAGCAACCAGATAGCAAAATCAAAACCCATGGACAACATTCATAATGAAACTAGAGGACATAGTATACCAGTATGGTAGATTTTCTGTAGATATGGCTACAAAGAATATTTTCATTCCCATATGTGCTTGCTACTTCTCCCATCAAGATGTGGAATATATTTTTTTCATTCTTTGTGTCT
This sequence comes from Myotis nattereri, assembly GCF_964212035.1. Taxonomy (NCBI): domain Eukaryota; kingdom Metazoa; phylum Chordata; class Mammalia; order Chiroptera; family Vespertilionidae; genus Myotis; species Myotis nattereri. The sequence goes on along the minus strand of NC_138078.1, from coordinate 148,684,756 downwards.
GGGCCGGTTTTAAGCTCTGTTTTGTCAATAAAATGATATTCTGGGACTTCTATGCCCAGGTCTTAAGAGGTCTTGAACTGCTTTATTGAGAGGAAAACTTAGACACCTCATAGTAAAGTCCATGCTATCCTTCTGCAGAAAGAGGCCCTGGAGGATGAGGCACCATTTTTTTTTTATTTCTTTTTCTTTTCTTTTCATTATTTTAGAGTAATTAATTTAGTTTTAAAATTTATCTTTATTTTTTTAAGTATTACAGATCCCCCCGCCATTGGTCCCCTCCTCCCCACTCCTGCCTCCTCCCCAGGCCTTCACTACACTATTATCTGTGTCCATGGGTTATGCTTATATGTACTAGTATATAAATACTTTGTTTCATCCCCCCCCTTCCCTCTGAGATTCCTCTGTCTGTTGGATGCTTCCATGTCTCTGGATTTATTTTTTTCATCAGTTTATTTTGTTCATTAGATTCCACATATAAGTGAGATCATATGATATATGTCTTTCTCTGACTGGCTTATTTTACTTAGCATAATAATCTCCAGGTCCCTCCATGCTTTTTCAAAGGATAATCGATCCTTCTTTTTTACAGCTGCGTAGTACTCCATTTTGTAAATGTGCCACAGATTCTTTATCCACTCATCTACTGATGGGCACTTGAGCTGTTTCCAGATCTTAGCTATTGTAAATAAAGCTACTATGAACATAGGGGTGTATATATTCATTCTGATTCTTAGGATATATTCCTAGAAGTGGGATCACTGGGTCAAATGGCCATTCCATTTTTAATTTTTTTTTTGAGGAAACTCTAGTTTTCCATAGTTGTTGTACCAGTTTACATTCACACCAGCAGTGTACTAGGGTCCCTTTTTCTCTACATCTTAGCCAGCTAATCAACTTGTTTGTTTATTTATTGATGGTAGCCATTCTGGCAGGTGTGTGACGGTACCTCATTGTTTTAATTTGCATCTCTCGGATGCATCAAAATGAAAAGGGAATCCACTGTATAAGAGAACATATTTGCCAATGATACATCTGATAAGCAGTTAATTTACAAAATATATAAAGCATTCATACAACTTAACAAAAGGAAGACAAACAATCCAAGTAAAAGATGGGCAGAAGACCTGAATAGACACTTCTCCAAAGAGGACATACAGATGGCCAAGGACATGAAAAAATGCTCAACATCAGAAATCATCAGAGAGATGCAAGGAGGACTAAGGCCATAGCTGCCAACTAGCACCAAGGCCCCAAACTTGTGATGAAATCATCTTGGATGCTCCAATCTCATTCCAGCTGCCTCAGACATCATATGGAGAAGAAATGAGCCAGCCCCTTGAGCCCCTGCTCAAGTTCCTGACCCACAAGATTATGAGAAATAAAATGGTTATTTTAAGCCACTAAATTTTGGTGTGGGTTGTTTACATAGAAATAGCTAAAATATCTGTGAATCTTAAAATACATGTGAGGGAGGTCAAGTCACCAACAGCTATGAGAACTACATGGTATAGTTATCTGTCTAGGAAAAAGCAGAGGGAAGTAAGGGGCATTTGTCATACCTGAGAATAGGAGAATGATAAAATGCTCAACAGGGATGGCAAGCTGACTTGAATTCAGGAGCTGAAACTGAGAGGCATTTTGCTCCATCTGCGGCAAGTAAGTGCAAGGGGTCTGAAGGGCCTGAAGCAGCCCAATTCCTGTGAGCTCTTAAGACTGATTGTGCTTGGGGTCCCCAAGACCACCCTCTGGTTCAGTGATTCACTAGAAGAACTCACAGAACTTATCAAAGCTGTTAAACTAATGGTTACAGTTTATCACACACACACACACACACACACACACACACACACACACACACACGGATAGAGATTTATATCAGCAATGGAAAAGAGCACATAAGGCAGAGTCCAGGAGCAAGTTTCCAATTCTCTTCTCCCAGAGCAGTCATCTAGTCAGTGCTTAATTCCACCAGTAAGATGTGGGTCACACATGAAGTATTGCCGACCAGGGAAGCTCACCTGGTCCTTGATGTCTAGAATTTGTATTTGAGATCAGTCACATAGGCATGGCTGATCTTAGTTACTCAGTCCCTCTAAAGTTCAAGCTGATACTGCATGGCTCAGGCACCCCCTCACCCGCGCCATAAATCACAGTGTTAGAATAAACTATCTGGTGTGGCTCATGGACTCAGATAAACAAAGATAATTTTAACAGGCAGGATATTTCCAAGGGCTTTAAGGTTATCTTCCCAAGAGCTGGCAAGGCCCAAACTTTTCTTTGAAATGTGCAAGGTTTGGACACCCAGTCCTGCTGAGTTAATCCTTCACTATCCGCTAATCCACCAGGCTCTCTTCTGGGACAGGGATCTGTACTTAGGAGAAACCACTAGGGTTGAAATAAAAATTGAGCTGGTTGAGACAGTAGAAAGTAAGTGTATTCATTTCCTATGGCTGCTGTAACGAATTACTTCAAGCATGGTGGCTTTTAACAACAGCAATTTATTCTTTCATAGTTCTGGAGGCGAGATGTCTTAAATCAGTACCACTGAGCCAAAATCAAGGTGTCAGCAGAGCTGTCATCTATGTCACTTCCACTTCACCCCTGTGGTCACACTGTCTTCTCTTCTGTCTGTGTCATCTCTCTGCCTCTTTCATAGAAGAACACTTGCGATTGTATTTAGGGCCCACCTGGAAGATCCAAGATAATCTTCCTATCTCAGGATCCTTAACTTAATCACATCTACAAAGCCCCCCACTTTTTTTGTCAAATAAGATAGCTTTCACAGGTTCCAGAAGTTAACACATGAATATCTTTTGGGGAGCCACTATACAACCTACCATAGCCCACCTTCCGGTCCCCAAACATTGACATCCATCCCACATACTAAATACATTTGCCCTTCCCAGCTGGCATGGCTCAGTGGTTGAGCGTCAACCTAGGAACCAGAAGGTCATGGTTTAATTCCCAGTCAGGGCACATGCCTGAGTTGCAGGCTCGATCTCCAGTGTAGAGCATGTAGGAAGCAGCTGATTAATGATTCTCTCTCATCATTGATGTTCCAATCTCTCTCCCTCTCTCATACTTAATGAAATAAATAAAAATAAATTAAATAAAATACATTCACCTTATTCCAACACCCTCAAAAGTGTCAAAACATTATAGCATCCTCTCAAGTCCAAAATTTCATCTAAATATTGTCGGTTTGGAAGTCCCAAATCTAATTATGTAAATCAGTTATGGGTGAGATTCTAAGTATGCCATCCTAGGGCAGAATTTCTCTCCATCTGTGGACTTTGGAAAACAAGAAAACAGAAAACAAGTTATCTGTTCTCAAAACACAATGGTGGGACAGGTATAGGATAAGAGTTGTTGGCATTCCTATTCTGAAAGAGTGGAAATGGAAGGAAAAGGGAAGTCATTGTTACTGAGCCATTTTGAAATACAGCTACAAATGATCCACCCTATGGGCCCAAACCCCAATATAGGAATTATTCTTGCCTTTTTTTTTTTTTTTTTTTTTACGGTTAACACATGTTTGAAGCTGAGTAGTTCTATAACCCTGTTTTCTACCTGCAGAATTTTAAGAATCTGACGGCCTTCTTTCATTTTATCCCATATCTGTCCCTTTTCATCCAAGTTGGCAGTACTTCTACTGGTATAACATTCTCAAAAACCTTGCAACCTCCGGCATATGTCACAGAAACTTCAACCATTGGACAAGAAGATCCTCCATAGATCTTTTCTCATTAATCCCATCTGTATTCCTGGCTTCTGCTCTGAAGTTTGAGGGATCCATAAATCACATGCCTAATCTCTTCAGTACTAGCAAAAGGTTGTCTGGTCACACCGTTGGCCTTCTCTGCAGAGCATACTTTCCTAGCATTGACTATCCTAATTTTAGCACCTTTTGCAATCTGTACAGGCTGAGAATTTCCCCAATCATCAAATCCTGGTTCCTCTTTGCGTAATAATTCTTCCTTCCGTTTATCTCTTTCTTTTCATATTTTTACTATAAGCAGCAAGTAGAAACCAGACTGCTTCTTCAACAATTTGCTTGGAAATCAACTCAACTATTCAAATTCATTGCTTATAAATTCTGTTTTCCACATAACTGTAGGGCACAATTAAGCTAAATTTTCTGTCACTGTATGACAAAGATGACCTTTCCTCCAGTTTCTAATAATATATTCCACATTTCTTTTTGAGCCCTCATAAACAGGCCTTTCAACGTTTATATTTGTACCAACATTCTGTTTATGATGATAAACGCATCCTCTGAGACAATATAGGGTTTTCTACGTTGTTCCTGGCCTCTTTTGAGCCTTCACCAACAGTTCCTTCAGCATGTGCATTTCGAAGAACAGTCTGTTTTAGACAATCTAGGCTTTTTCTGTGGTGCTCCTCAACATTCTTCCAGCTTCCACCTATTATCCAATTACCTTAGTCCAAAGTGATTCCTATATTTTTAGGTATTTGTTACAGCAGACCCCACTTTTGGTATAAACTCTGTATTAGTTTCCTATTTCTGCTGTCATAAATGACCATAAACTTGGTGGCTGAAAACAATCGAAATTTATCCTCTCACAGATCTGGAGGCCAGAAATTCAAAATCAGAATCACTGGGCCAAAAATCAAAGTGTTGGCAAGGCCATGCTTCCTCTGGAAGCTTTAAGGGAGAATCCATGCCTTGCCTCTTCTGACTTTTGGTGGCTGTTGTTATTCCTTGGCTTATGGCCACATCACTCCAATATCTTTCCCTGTAGTCATATCTCTTTCTCCTCTTCTATTTGTGTGATCTCTCTTTGCTTCCTTATTATAAAGATACTTGTTACTGTATGTAGTTAAGGCCTGCATAGAAAATCCAGGATAATCTCTTCATCTCAAAATCCTTAATCAAATCTGCAAAGTCTTTTATTTATTTATTTTTTTCCATTAGGTAACATTCACAGGTTTCCAGGGTTAGGACATGGATCTCCCCTAGGAAGCCATTATTTAGCCTACTTCAATAAGGAAAGAGAATGTCCACATCGAAGTGGAGAAATAGAGCCAAGAAATCTCAGAACCAAGTTGCCATAATTTTTAGCAAAAACAACAGAAGAGGGAGCTCTGACATTTGAGAAACTACCCCGGACCCCACCTCCTTCCAAAAGTTAAGGAAAGCTAATTTCATATAAAGAAGAGCAACAAAAATGTACTGAGGGCAACCCCATACAATATTGCTATAAGAATAAAAGCTTAAGGGGTAGAATACCATCCTAAGAGGCAATGAAAGCATGCCAGAAACATATCCTCACCAAAGAAATAAAAACTATAATTAGCTAATGCAACAAGCTAAAAAAATTAAGAAAATGATGCAAGACAACAAAAGAACAGCATAAATAAGAACAAGAAAATTTCAGGAGTTATTTGACACATCTCAGAAAATATTTGGAAATAAAAGAAACATCTTTCAGAATAAATGACAAGGAACAAAAAGCAAATAAGTACAATACATGATGGCTTAAGAGAAATAGAAGGCAAAGAAGAGGAAACTTTAAAAAAAGGAAATAAAGAAAAATATTTGAAAGCAAATGACAAATATCAAAGTTTTTTTTAAAAAAAGTATCCAATTAATACATCATAAGAGTTCCTCGATAAAGAAAAGCAGACCAAAGGAAAAAACAAATACTAAAAACTATAATTCAAGAAAACTTCCTGCAATAATAAACAATTTGAAACTATATACTGAGAGAGCACACCAGACTTCATCTGCTCCTGGCCAAGATGCAGTCACAGGGACCAGATTTACCCTTCCACCTGAAACAACTAAAATAATGATAAAATATATGAAACAATGGTCTTCAAAATGTTGGCCATCAGGCAAGGAAGAACAGTGATCCTTGAGAAAGGGGAAACAAACAAAATATAAAAGAAAGGGGAAATAAATGAAGTGAGTCCTGCTAATGCCTCAGCTTGGATAGTTTCCAGTCACAGTGCTGAGAGAGGGAATCCAAGCAGAGCCCAGCGCTCTTCCTGGGTTCAGGAGATGGATCTGAGAATCCAAGGAGCCCAAGGACTCCATTGGAATGGAAAGAGCTCCAGAAACCTGAAGAGGGTCCCTCTTGAGCCCTCAACTGAGTATTCCTCGGCTCATGCATGTAAGGAAACTATTCAAGGCTAAGCAAAGAACCACCAGAAAGGATTAGAGGGAGTTCACACAGGGCTGATAATAGTTTCTGATCTTACCAGGTATGGTGGAAAACCTCAGAATTCACAGGGAACTGAGAAGAGTACTTAGAAGGCCAGTAATAGGGGTAAATTAGCCCTGGACTAGATGATGCCCTGGTCCTGCCTAATAAAGCTGAAAAGCAAGACCTGAAAGAATCAAATTGTTCCCAGCTAAATTCACTGTGCCCCAGAATAAAGCTTCTGTTCTCATTTATAGGAATGCAAAAATATCCACCCCCAAGCAAGATAAAATTCACAATGTCTGTCATCCAGTAAAAAATAACCAGGCATGCAATGAACCAGGAAAATATGACATATCATTTGGAGAAAAAAAATTCAAATAGACTCAGAAATGGTACATATTATGAATAGTGAAGAACACTAAAGCAATCATTAAAACTTTATTTTAAATGTAAAAAAAAACCTAACTTAAGCATATTGACTAGAGACATGGAAGATGTTTAAAAGCCCAAATAGACCTTTTAGAGATGAAAACTATAATATGAAATTAAAAAATGCATGAATGGGATTAATAGAAGATTAGACATGGCAGAAGAAAAGATTAGTGAATTTGAAGGCATAGTAATAGGCACTATCCAAACTAAAATGTAGAAGAAAAAAATACTTTAAAAATGAATAGAGTATCAGTTCTGGGATAAATTCAAGACGTAATTGGTATCCCTGGGGGGCGGGGGTAGGTGGTGGTGGGGCAGGAGGGGTAGAAGAGATCTTTGAAAGATCACACTGTGTACCTGACAATATTTACCCAGAATGATCACCACCAAGTCATATTCTTATAAATTACTGGACTTTAAAGATGAAGAAAAAATATTTTGAGCATGTAGAAAATAAGAGCAAGTGATCTATAAGGATAAGAAAATTAGATCATCATCAGACTATTTTTAGAGAAAGAGGAACGGAGAGGGAGAGAGAGAGAGAGAGAGAGAGAGAGAGAGAGAGAGAGAGAGAGAGAGAGAGAGGCATTGATGTGAAAGAAGCACATCAATCAGCTGCCTCCCATACATGCCCTAACTGGGGATCAAATTTGTGACCTTGTGCATGGGACACAGAACGATACTCCAACCAACTGAATCACACTAACCAGGGCTGATAGCAACCATTTATGCCAGAATAAAGTAAAGTAACATTTAAGATACACAAGGAAAGAAAGAGTGAGCTAAGAAATTTACACCAAAAAAATTGTCTTTCAACTATAAAGGACATGGACAAAATGTTATCAACATGGAAGAACTGAAGAAATATTGTCCTCAGAAGTCCTTCCAAAGGAATCTATCAAAGAACAAGCTTCAGCAAGGCTGGTGTAGCTCAGTGAATTGACTTTATCCCATGCACCACAAGGTTGCTGATTGGCCTGGTCAGTGTGGCTCAGTGTTTGAGCATCAACCTATGAAGTAGGAGGTCTCAGTTCATTCCCATTAGGGCACATGCCCAGGTTGTGGGCTTGGTCCCCAGTGGAGAGCATGCTTGAGGCAGCTGATCAATGATTCTCTTTCATCATTGATGTTTCTATCTCTCTCTCCCTCTCCCTTCCTCTCTGAAAGCAATTAAAATATATTTTTTAAAAATCAAGAGGTTGCTGGTTGATTCCCAGCTAGGGCACATGCCCAGGTTGTGGGCTTGATCCCCAGTAGCGGGTGTGCAAGAGGCAGCTGATTGATGTTTCTCTATCATTGATGTTTGTCTTTCTCCCTCTCCCTTCCCCTCGCTCTAAAAAAATCAATAAAACATATTTTTAAAAAGAACAAGCTTCAGAAAAACAAAACGACCAGAGAGTTTTTGACCTAAGGGCTGGTGGTGAGCACTGAACTAAGAAGACTAATGACAGTTCAAAGTGAGAGTTTAGTATGCAAGGATTCAGGTAACAGATATAGACCAATCATGAAAAAATTGGGAGAGAATGTGGAGAATATGTCTACATTCTACATTTTAATACTATTCTTAGTAATTATACCAGCAGTGGTGGTAGTATTAGTATTGCTATTCTGAGACTGAATGATGTGAGTTCCCAGAAAGCGGTTAACACAGCAGGCCTGAGACTGCTATCCTTCTAAAGGCCTGCTCACAAAGTTTGCCCTTGGCTAGAGTCTGGGAACTTGATTTCAGGATGGTTCCCACCATTCCCTACCTGATAAGGTGGTTCACTGTGCAAACAGTGTGTTTTATGCCAAACATCTGCTTCCTTCTGGGGATCTGGAATATTGGTATGTGCTCAGCAGAGGGTGCCTAATGACTAAATCCCAATAAAAACCAAGGGCACTGAGTAATAGACTTCTCTGTAAGAAATAACACACATGGGTTGCTGCATTTCCGTTGCTGGGGCAACAGCATGCTCTGTGTGACCCCTGGTGGGAGGAAGAGACAGCATAAGGAAGCCTGTGCATGGCATCTTCCTGAGTCTTTTTCCCTTGCTGATTCTATGGCATATCCGTTCTCTGTTATAACCTTTGCTATAAATACAACTATATCCTGAGTCCTCTGAGTCCTTATAGTGAATCACTGGATATGGTGGCAGTGGTGGGACTCAATAAAACAACCCTGACTCACTGAAATGTGGCTACAGCATTACTCAAGAAAAGGAAAGAAGCAATGATGGAAGGTGACAAAATCCTGGGGTCTGAGTGGCTATGAAGTTACCAATAGTGTTAAACAGCAACTGAGCTGTCATCTCTTGTGAAAGGTAACAGTTAAATCCAACCACAGGCTGGTGGCCTCGCTGCATCTCCTGGCTGCTCTTAGCTGTGCTGGCTACAGGGAGGAAAGAGTAGCTCAGCTCATGGCTTTAGTTTTTGTTTTCTCCTCTAAGTGGGAGGAGAAAGGGCCCAAATAGTCCCCCCAGGGCTGGAGCAAGTGTTTAGGTAAACCGTAGGGGGGAGGGTTAAAAAAAGAAAACGAAAAAACAACCTGACTGGCAGGCTGGTGTGATTCAGTGCAGGAGGCAGCAGATAGATGATTCTCATCATTATTGTTTCTCTCTCTCTCCCTCTCCCTTCCTCTCTGAAATCAATAAACATTAAAACAAATTAAAAAAACATTCTAGCCTTTTCTTCAGCTTAGCAGCGGCCTCAGCTCAGGGATAGCCCCTCCTGACTTTGCAGCTTGATCTGCTGTTTTCTGTAACGTTAACCCTGTATGTGCTGCTTTTAAGACTAGGGGATTTGAGGGGGGAAAGAGGTGTGTTTTGTAACAGGCTTTGTATTTTATGACTATCACACCTGAGTGTATCATCAACATTGATGTAAAATTTTATACTCGCTATTTCATCCGTGCGAGACATAGATCATCCTGACAGGGAAAGCTGCAAAGAGGGAAAAAGTGTACATGCATCAAAGCTCCCTTGCTTTTTGCTGCCCGTGGGCAGATTGCAATTTCAACTCTGGGAAAAGAACAAGACCCCATTACGAATTTTTATTATTTTATTTTTGCCTGTTGGAGCCTCTGGAAAAAGGGGGACATGATGAAAAGAGAGTCAATCTGCAGGTAAAAAAAATGGCACTTTGGGAGGTCTGAACCCAGTGTGCTAATGTGTAATTGTTGAAATGAGGTGGTTGGCAGTAGAAGCTGCTGGTTTTCCAGCCACATACACATAGTTTTGAGTGCGTCTGTTCAGATGATAAAATTGACAAGAAGGGCTTTTAGGAAAGCCTTTCTTATCACCTGGGCTGAGAATACAGCTGTCTGGCCCTTCCTTGTCTCAACTTTGCTGGTACTGGGGGGGAAAAGCCACTGGCTTTTTAAAAAATTGTATTTTTTCAATTATATTTTACATTCAATATTATTTTATATTAGTTTCAGGTGTAGTGGTTAGACAATCGCATACTTTACAAACTGGTCCCCCTGATATTTCAAGTACTCACCTGGCATTGTACACAGTTATTACAATATTATTGGCTTTTTAAAAGATCCCGGATTCACAGGTTCTAATTGCCAGGGCCTGACCGGAAGCTGAAACCTGACACTCTTCTGCAGCTGTTTGCAGTCTCACTGTGAGCTGTGCTCAGCTGAAATGAAAGAGCATCTATCTCAAAAAACAGGACTCAGATTCTGGAATGGTTGTCTCCTTAAGACAGCTTCCACAGGACCACAAACTACGAAAATATCACGGATGATGAGTGAATATGACATTTGAATATCATACAAATGCCTACAGGAAAGGGCTTGTATAGTTGAGGTGCTGATTGTCTTTGTATTTCTGACACAGAGACTAATTGTGGCTACTGAATTGAAATCCGCAAGTTAACCAGAGGCTAACTTGTGGTTACTGTTGAACGCTGCAAGCTAGGGAAAGACATCACAGGGAGTGGCCACTTCACCTACTCCCCACTGGTCAGACTCCCCACCCTTTCTTGGAGATGACACTGCTGTTGACTTGCTATGGTCAACTTTTCAGGTTACTTGCAGTTTGTACCAATGACCTGATAGCCTGACTCTACTTCCTTCACCTCCCTCTTGCTAGACACCCTTGTGCAAGACATTTGATTATTAAATGCAGCCGTCCCCAGCAAGGGATTCATTTTTTTCTAGGCTGCTCACTGAGGAAATGATTAGGACCAAAGGAATGGGAGGTTATGTAAACCCATTTTGAAAAAAAAAAAAAGGAAAGTTCAGGATTCTTCCTCATCAATTCTTGATTATGATGTGTCTTTCTGGTTACATTGTATAAAAATGTTTTGCTGGGAAAATGTTTCTTTTCTTCTTGCATACAACCCTTCCAGACAAAAAGTTTGGAGGATAATAAAATGGTTGGGAAATGTGAGGTTGTGATCACTGAGTGAGACACACCAATGTTGTAACCATGGAGAAATAATCCTATATAATAAAATCCTAATATGCTAAGTGACTGGTCAGCTGTTCAACCAATCAAAGTGTAATATGCTAATGATATGCTAAGGCCGCTCAACCGCTGGTTATGATGTGCACTGACCAACAGGGGGCAGACACTCTGACCAGTAGGTTAGCTTGCTGGTGGGGTCTGGCCAATAGGGACTGAGTGAGAGGGGCCGGACACCCCCTAGAGCCCTCCCGCAGTCCCTCCCTGGCTGGCCAATCTCCCATGTCTCTCCCCAGCTCCAATCGTGCACCAGTGGGGTCCCTCAGCCTGGCCTGCACCCTCTTGCAATCTGGGACCCCTCGGGGGATGTGGGAGAGCTGTTTTGGCTCGATCCTGCAGGCCAAGCCGAGGGACCCCACCGGTGCATGAATTCGTGCACCAGGCCTCTAGTAATAATAATAATAATAATAATAATAATAATAATAATAATAAAGCCTGGGGAGGTGCCAGGAAGTAGAGAAGGCATTAATGATCTTTGTTTTTCTGAACTGCTCCTGGAAGCTTTCCCCTTTTCCTGAAGAAAAAAAAAAGCCTGATGGTATTTCATTTCCAAGCTGCTGTGAGTACCTTGAATTCAAATTGACTGTAGATCACACCTGATAGGCAGCAGGGGTGGCACCATCCGCTGCACTTTCCATGCAGAGCACCTCCAGGTGTCCACACACATGATAGAAATGATGGAAGCAAAACTGAAGGAAACTGGATGCTTTCAGGCAGTCCCTCTGAAACCAAGGACTAAACAATTACTTGGTTGGACTAGGCAGGAGGCTCCATAGTGAGAGGCGACACTGGGGGCCCTGTTAACCCCTACTGCCTGGCTAATGTCTGTTTTGCTCTGGGTACCCTAACAAGTATTAGACATCCTCTATTTCCAGGGGTGCCATGTGTGCCCTCTGGGACTTCACTTCCTGTGTGTGTGCCCTGACTATCCCAACACTGCCTCAGCCTAATGGCTTTCCAGTCAGCTTCCACTTACTGACCAGAGTACACTGTGCCTGAATGGCTGCCATGGGCCAGGTAAAAGGGGGCTAATATAGAAATTTAAGGAGGAAGGTACTTGACTTTCTAAGATAAAGCTTTGTGGTTAATGGGATTTGTTTGAACTGGTGAAATCTTGGACCCCTGTAGGTTATAACTGAGAATAATACTGCAGGTAGCTCTCACCTGATGCAAGGGATCCAACTGATCATTGTGTTGTAAAAGTTGCCTTATCCAAGGTCCAAGGGGTCAACTATCCAGAAATGGGTTAACAAAGCCTGCTATCCTTTGAAAGGTTGGCCCTTGGCTGGAAACTTGCATTTGGGAAGTGTTTCTACTATTCCTTAACTGGTAAGGATGGCTCATTGTGCTCAGACTTTGTGCAAACAGTGTGGTTTATGCTTATCATCTGCTTTCATTCTAAGAGTCTGCAATTTTGGTACATGCTAGGCAGAGTGTCTAATGACCAGCCCCCAACAAAAACCTTGGGCACTGAGTCTCTAATGGCTTCCTTGGGCGAAAACATCACACGTGCGTTGCTGCATTTTTGTTGCTAGGAAACAGCCAGTTCTGCCTGACTCATTGTGGAAGGGAGACAACATAAGGAAGCCTGAGCATGGCATCCTTCAAACTCTGCCGTGTCTTTTTCCATTGCTGATTCTGTTGCATATCTGCTTGCTATAATAAAACTTAGCTGTGAATACAAATGTCAGTGGCGCTGGGAATCAGCAAGACCTGGTTCATGTCTCCCAGAGGAAAGAGTTCAACACACGGGGAAATTGCAGCAAGCAGCAAAGCTTTATTCAAGCGAAAGTACATCAAGCAAAGCTGGAGTGCCCCATTGGGTCTAAGTCCTGGCTTTTGACTTATTCTTGCCCCTCCCATGCTTTGTACTAATCTCCTGCACCATTCAGCCTTTGATGGCTGTTTTAGTTTTCTATTCATCCTTTCCCTTGTTTACCTAAGCACGGTTTTTTGGTCCGTTTGTCCTTTCTCTGCCCTGCTCATATCTATCTAACTACCTACTCTAACATTTCCCCCCTCAAGAGTTATGAGACCCAATTCATTGGGAGATCATGGACGTAGACAATCATCTGGCTACTTCCTGCTGACAAATGGGCGAAGTTGGGGATTGGGTCTCATTCTCTTGCTGTCTGTCAAGGCAGAGGGTAGGTTTCTCAGAATCAGAATCTTTGGCCAGCTTGATCAAGGGGTTGAGTTGTCTCTGCGTATGTGTATGCGGGGGCGGGTTGAAAACCCTGATGAAGCATCATTTACAGGTGCACTAGTTGTAACCTGGAAGAGACAAATTTTACAAGTAGGTTAAACAAACAAGGACCAAACAGTGTTATCACTAATATGATGAGGAGAGAGATTAAAAGACTTTCAAAGAGAGACCATAACCAATATTTCCAGTTCCAAGTAAGCGCAGTCACCATACTGGGCAAAAGTTGGGTTTCTCTGAGGCCTTTTAACCAGGTTGCATGATTTGGAATTTCACATACTCTTGTTTCTACTTTAGCAGAATTATTGATGTTGGTATAGCATGCAGTATTTTGAATAGCGCAAACTCCTCATTCTGCAGCTAAGAGATAGTCTAGGGCAGTGGCCGGCAAACTCATTAGTCAACAGAACCAAATATCAACAGTACGACGATTGAAATTTCTTTTGAGAGCCAAATTTTTTGAACTTAAACTATATAGGTAGGTACATTGTTATTAACTTAATTAGGGTACTCCTAAGGCTTAGGAAGAGCCACACTCAAGGGGCCAAAGAGCCGCATGTGGCTCGCGAGCCGAAGTTTGCTGACCACGGGTCTAGAGTAATACGATTGTCTAAGATTTTATTGGCTAATGAGTTGAGGGACTGTTGTAATTCATGGAGGGCTTTTATGATTTTCCATTGTAAAACTGAGGGTACATAAAGGAGTCCCTCTAATTGGAACCATCCTGTTGGCCCCTTGGTGTACTGTGTTGGGATGTCCATTGTATTTCTTCTTGGGTATATTTAGGGGTTGGTAGTTCTGTAGGTAAGAGTGGAATTAGTGCTCCCAAGAATATATCTTCAGAGGTGGCGGCTACTTTTGCAACTTTATCAGGTATTTGTTTCCTTGTGTTATTTTGATGTCCCTTGCAGTATATAAGTCTTAATAGCGTGCTGTATTCCTTTTTCCTCTGAGGGGGAGTAAATGAGTAAATCATCTATATATTGTAGGAGCTTTCTGCCCCATTTCAAGAATTAGGTCCCTGTGATCTTTGGCTAGTGCCTACCCAAATAAATGAGGGCTATCCCTAAAGCCCTGGGGCAGTACAGTCCAGTTTAGTAGTTGGCTTGTATTGTCCTCCTTGGTCCATTCAAAGGCAAGTAAGCATTGAGAGCAGGGGCTCAAAGGAATGCAAAAGAAAGCATCCTTGAGACTGAAAACCATTGGATCTGAGAAGGTATTTCTCCTAGGATAGTATAAGGGTTGGGAACTATAGGGTGGATTGGGACAGCAGCCTCCTTTATAATTTGTAGATCATGCACTAATCTCTAGTCTCCATTTTATTTTATTTTTAACAGGGAGGATAAGAGTATTTATTGCAGGGCAAATTAATAGAAATTAATAGCCCATATTTCAGGAATTTAATAATTATTATTTGAAGTCCTTTTCTGGCCTCTGGCTTTATAGGATATTGCTTCCTATGGAGAAAGTTTGTGGGATTTTTTAGTTTTATTTTTATACGTATTGTTGTCTTAGCCCTTCGGGGTATTCCATCAGTCCAAATTTATGGAATGATCTATAATTTCCTCAGTTTCAAGGACCCGTTCAGAGAAAAAGATATTGGCTTGGTGTTGAATTTTTGTGCCCCTAGTTTACTGAGGGTGTGCTTCCCTAAAAGGAGGATAGGACATTCTGACATCACCAGGAATGGATGGGGAAAGGCTGTTTGATCCCAAAGGTAACACAGGGGAGGAGTAAATCTGATAGAGGGTTTTCCACTAACCCCAATTACTTGGCAGGAGTCGGAAGGTAGAGGTCCAGAGAGTAGGCAGCTCCCATTTCTACTTTCCACATCTGGGGTGACCCTTGGCTCCGTCCCATTCAAGTGGATGTTCTTGTTGGGAACTGGCTCGAGTAGAGGGCCTTCTCAGTCAAGGGTCATGAGTGGTTCCGGCCCACGTCCCCTTCGGGACCCAGGACAGCCACAGACCCAATGATCAGGCTCCTTACACTTGGGACAAGGTGCTTTTGGCTTCACCTCCAATGGCCAGGTTTCCCACAGCGATGGTGGTTTCCAACAGGAGCCTTTGGGTTTCCCCCGTTCTGAGAAGGCTGGGCCTGAGGGCAGAGAGTAGCTGAGCCTGCCTTTTGTCTTTGGCTTTTGTTTCTCTTTGTTCTTTTCTTCCTCCTCTATTTCTTTATTATAGTGAACTGAGGATGCTGCCTTTGGGATCTCAGCCATCAGTGTCCCTGGACCTAAGGCTAGTTTTTGTAATTTGTACCAGATGTCTGGGGTCGCCTAAGTTAGGAAGTGATATTTTAAAATCAATTGTCCCTCAGGTGAGTTGGGATCTATGTTGGTATGTTTACGAAGGGTCTCTTTAAATATTTCTTTTAAAAAGGCAGAAGGGTTTTCTTGGGGCCCTTGGTCAGTGGTTGAAAGTTTATTATCATTTTAGTTGTGCTTTCAATTTTTTCATTCCTTCTATTAAGCAATGTAAAAAGTGATCTCTAAGAGCCCTGTCTTGTTGGTTGTTATAGCTCCAGTGGGGGGTCTGGCTTTGGGACTGCAACAGCTCCTACAGGGTATATTTGAAGCTGAGTTAGGTGGGTGTCATCTCCAAATATTTGAGCTGCTTCAGTTACTTCAGCTCGCTGCTCTGGTACGACAGTTTGCCCCATGATCCCTGAAATAGTTTTCCACGCAAAGTCAAAGGTAGGGGTTAGTTTAAGGAAATTGTCATGTATTTTTTGGAATCATCTGAAATTGTTCCAAGGTCTGATCTTACCTGCCTGTGATCCTGAATGGAGAATGGGCCCTGGACCCATGCAGGACCAGAGGATCTGGTAACCTCTTGTAATGGATACAGACTAGGGGTTGTGGGTCTTATGTGAAGGGCACAGGATCATTAGTAGGGCATTCAGGGACTGTAGCCAAGGTCCCTGGTGCCAGTTGGAGTTTTGGGGATTAGGGTGCCTATAGTTTTAGGCTGGGGCATCTGACTAATAACTGCTATAACATCTGGATCTAATTTGCAAGAGCTGCAGTGCTTAGGATTGTCTCTGAGGGCCATAAAGGCTTGTATGTATAGGGTCTCAGTCCATTTCCATTGCTGGTGACAAAACAGGTCTCATTGAATAATAGTATTATAATTTATGCTTCCATATGGGGCCAGACCTCTTGGTCATGTAATTTATATTGTGGCCAGGCTGTATTACAGAAGAAGATTAATCTTTTCTTTCTGAGAGTTTGGGGGTCATATGTATCCTAATTCTTGATAATACATCCCAGTGGTGAGTCCTGTGGTATGGAGGTGGTATTGCCCATCTGGAAAATAGAAAAGAGAGGTCTGGGCTGGAGAGGAGAGTGTGAACAGGCCAGCGTGTCCTGTGACCTTGTTCAAATGAATAGAAAGTATGGACAGGCTTGGGCATCCCCTTTGCCAAGTTCTCTCTGTAGAGTATTTCTAGACCTCTTTAGAAATTCTCTTAAATGCTTGGCCAAAGCTTCCCTAGTGACTCCAACATTTCCAGGTTGTGGATTTTTTGAGCCATATATTTTCATCTATCTTTTCGATCCCTTCCTATCCCTCGGGATAGTGTTCTTAGGAGTTGAAGTCCTGCTATCTCTTGAAGCATGAGTACCTTGTAGCGTCTTATGATTAGTCTGTGAAAAATATACTTGTAATATGTGATCCACTCTAATAAGTCATTTGAGTTTAGGTGTTTTCCTGATGAGGCTATCTCCGTGTCAATAGGGCGTAATATTGGACAAACCAAATGTTTAAGCAGACAGGGGAGTCCATTCTTGATAAAGAAGGCCCGTGGGATGCGCTCATCTTTCCAGTGGCTGCCCCGACAGAGACAGCAAAAGTGCTGGCGGCAGTTAAGGTCTGAAATGTCTAGATATTTAATAAGGAGTATTCTTGAGTCCCAAGAGGAGCACAGTAGAGCTACAAGTTGACTGAAAAGGGAACCCTGCTGCCAATGAACCGCAGCTTGAACGTGGGAGATGTCAGGCCTGACGGGATATAAGTAGCTGAATCGAAGTAAGCGAGAAAAATCTCGCAGGGGCTGATAATAAATGGAGCTCTGGAGACTCTTCAAGGAGCGGTGAAACAGAAAATAAATAAGAAAAGCGTTCATCACAGAATCAGGCCAGTGCTCTCTCCTGATGTGGTGCAGCAAGCAAGGAAAATGAGGAACTCTATCCTTCGTCTGAGCCACTAGACGCCTTAAGGAATAGTTGTGACCCGCCCTTCCGCATATACAGCAGGCACCTCGCCGGCACTTCAAACACAGTTGCGAGGACAGGGAGGCAAAAGAAAGAATACCGGATGGGTAAATAAGATTCAGGAGGTAAAACGTGGAAGTTTCTGAAAGAAGATGCGTAGGGGCAGACGGCGGGGTTGATAATCTGAACCCGGGCATCATGGACTAATAGATCTGTTGAGCTTCAGCAAAGTTCTCCCGGAGTGTGCTGCGTATGGGAAAGGCTGCCAGGAGCAGTGACCCCGCGGCCGGCTGGCTACCCCTGCTCCTTCTAGTGTCTAAGACAGCGGGAGGGGACTCCAAATGCCAGCTGGCCAACCCTTACATGCGCTTCCCGGATGAGTCCAATGTTAATTACAGGTGATCTTTCCTTCCCCGAAGAAATGTTTGCTCAAGCTCAGAGACTGGGCCTCACCAATTATTAGGAGCCGGTTAAAGTGCCAAAGCAAACGCAAGCCTTAGCGGGTTTGGCTCATTGGATTGAGCATAGATAGGCCTGCGGACTGACGGGTCCTCCTTTCCACTCTTTCTAAAAATCAAAGAAAAAATATCCTGGGGTGAGGATTAACAAGAACAACAAAAAAAAGCGAAAGTCAGAATGTCTTTCTCTCCAAATTAATTGCCTGGGGCTTGGGTCAGTATTGAGATGCTATCAGCCTTTTTTCTAGCGGGTGGGTGGTGGGTTTTGTGCCCCGGGCTGAGCACTACCTTACCTTCCACGGGAGCCTCCAAGTGGCACCCGCCCTTGCGGCATTTAACTGGGTGACCGGTGTCCAGGAGAGTGCGGCTTAGAGAGAGAGGGTGGGAGAGGGGGAGAGAGGGAACGCAAAGCCTCTAGCCCAAGGGAGGGCGAGGCTAGATGCTTACCATTTGGGGGCTTTCTGGAACCGGCTCCGGGCTGGCGGTTAGAGCTGTCAGCGGCGCTGGGGATCAGCAAGACCAGGTTCTCGTCTCCAGGAGGAAGGATTTCAACTCGAGAGACGGGGAAATTGGAGAGAGCATCAAAGCTGTATTCAAGTACATCCGGGGGTCTAAATCCTGGCCTTTGTTTTATTCTTGCCCCTCCCACGCTTTATGCTAATCTCCCTGCACCATTCGTCCTTTAGCTGGCAGGCTCCCTAGAATTTCGTGGGTCTGCTTAACTGGTGGGCTTCTTAGAATGTCGTGTGTCTGCAGATGTCCTTTTGGTGCTAGGAGTCATTTTTACTGCATTTCTTTTCCCTGTCTTCGTCTAATTTTGATGGCTGTTTTAGTTTTCTATTCTCCCTTTCCCTTGTTTACTTGAGCATGGGTTTTGTTTTGTTTTTTTTGTCAGTTTGTCCTTTATCTCCTCTGCTCATATCTATCTACCTACTCTAACACAAATATATGCTCAATCACTCCTAGTGAGTCACCGGATGTGAGGTAGTCTTGGGCACCCCTAACACAGTGGTATAAACTAAATGAATAATTATGAGATATTCTAATTTTATCATCCCCTATTATCTTCAAGGACCTGTATTTTTTGGTGTGGAAGAAAGGAAACACAGATATAATCTAGAATAAGTTGACTAAAAAACAACCTATACTCCTGAATTTGAATTGCAAGTAGTATGCTCTCATAAGGTGGTTTATTTTTTTAATAAAAAGAATGTGTACTATGCCACTATGAAAAATAAGGAACTTTTACCATTTGCAACAGCATGGATGGAACTGGAGAGCATTATGCTAAGTGAAATTAGCCAGTCAGAGAAAGATAAATATCATATGATCTCACTCATTTGTGGGATATAATGATCAACATAATCTGATGAACAAGAATAGATTCAGAGACGAATGGCAGGGGAGAGGTGGGGAGGTGGGTTAGAGAGCAACCAAAGGACTTGTATGCATGTGTATTAGCATAACCAATGGACACAGACACTGGGGCGGTGGGGGCTTGCCTGGGGTGGGAATGGCTTGGCAGGGTGGGGGGGTCAATTGAGGAAAAAGGAGACATATGTAAAACTTTAGACAATAAAAAAATAAATTATTAAAAAAAGAATGTGTGTGTGTGTGTGTGTGTGTGTGTGTGTGGATTTCCTAGCTCTGTCTTCTGAAGAGGCCTAGAAAGAACGAGCAACCCTGGCAACCAAGTTGTGAAAAACAAACCAGCATTTTAATTTAATTTAATTTAATTTAATTTAATTTAATTTTTTCAGAAATGGCTGATTCCAGGTCTGGGACTGAAAATGTAAAGATAACCCTTGAATCTGGTTATCATAACAGATGGTAAGAAAGCTGTCAAGGCCTGATAGGGTCATGGCTAAAGGACCTGGCTTCAGCAGTTTCCCACTGGCCACAGATGAGACAATCTAAGCTCCAAGAAGATAATTGACTTTTGGAGGATGATAGGAAACCAAGTAATTTTCTTCAAAACTGGTATATAAAGGGAAAAGAATAAAACCTTTATTCTGCCTTTCCTATATGAACTATAACATTGGTAACCAAATGATAGGTGAGTGAAAGCATCTCTATAAAAGTATTGCAGTTAACAAATAAACAAGAATTGTGAGAACTTGAATATCACCACTTTGCAACCACTAATGAATGGATCTAGGCATTGAGCCAGATCGGGGGCAGGGCTGGCCAGCCAACCTCCTGTGTCCCCTCCCCCCAATGGGCTGGGGTCCCATAAGGGCAGGCCAGCTGGACCCCACCCATATCTATATATATAAAAGCCAAGCAACCAGAACACCAGAATGACCAGAACGACCAGAGCAACCGGTTGCTATGCATGCACTGGGTGCCCCTTAATGAGAGGACATGCCACTACTCGTAAAGAGATAAAAATTGAACCAGCCCCTAGCCGGTTGGCTCAGTGGATAGAGCATCAGCCTGCGGACCAAAGAGTCCGAGTTCGATTCTGGTCAAGGGCACATACTTGGTTGCAGGCTCCTCCCCAGCCCGGGCCCTGGTTGGGCATATGCAGGAGGCAACCAATCGATGTGTTTCTCTCACATCAATGTTTCTCTCTGTCTTTCCCTCTCTCTTCCACTCTCTCTGAAAATCAATGAAAAAATATCCTTGAATGCGGATTAAAAAACAAACAAAAAACTGGAACTAGATCTGGCCACTGCATCTAACTGCCAATTTGCAGAAAAAAAGAGTACAGAGAAATATGTTAAACTGCTTGTGAAATATATATACTAATATATATATATAAAACCTAACAAATTTTTTTAATAGGCAAGGCTAAACTACGAAGTTTTGGGATGTACACTTGGGTAATATAATGATAAAGAAATGCAACGTGCCCTAGCTGGTTTGCCTCAGTGGATAGAGCATCGGCCTTCAGACTGAAGGGTCCCAGGTTCGATTCCAGTCAAGGGCACATGCCTGAGTTGTGGGCTTGATCCCCAGTAGGGGGCATGCAGGAGGCAGCCGATCTATGATTCGCTCTCATCATTAATGTTTCTATCTCCCTCTCCTCTCCTCTCTGAAATAATATATATATACACTAGAGGCCCGGTGCATGAAATTCGTGCACTGGGGGGAGGGGGGTCCCTCAGCCTGGCCTGCACCCTCTCCAATCTGGGACTCCTTGGGGGATGTCAGACTGCCGGTTTAGGCCCGATCCTGCACTAGTAGTCGGACATCCCTCTCGCAATTCAGGACCACTGGCTCTTAACCACTCACCTGCCTGCCTGCCTGCCTGATTGCCCCTAACCACTCTGTTTGCCAGCCTGACCACCCCCAACTGCCGCCCTGATCCCCCCCCAACTGCCTCCCCTGCCAGCCTGTTTGCCCCCAACTACTCCTGTCACCTGCCTGATTGCTCCCAACTGCCCCCCCTTGCCAGCCTGATTGGGGTTGGGGGGGCCGATTGGGGGAGGGGCTGGCCATGGGGAGGGGCTGTGGTTGGTGGGCTGGGCAGCCACCCCCCCAAATGGGTTGGGGGGTGGTGATCGGGGGCCAGTGGCCTGGGGGAGGAGCCATGGGTTGTTGGCCAGCCAGCCCTGCCCCTGATTGCGGTGGTGGTGGGGGGCAATCTGGGGTCAGGCTGGGCAAGGGGAGAGGCTGCAGGAGATTGGCTGGCCAACCCTGCCCCCTCTTGGGGTGGGGGGATCAGGGGTGGGACTCGCCTGGGGAGAGGCTGCAGGACGTTGGCCGCCCAGCCCTACCCCCTCTTGGGGTGGGCGTGGGGGTGCAATCAGGGGCAGACAGCCACGAGGAGGAACTGTGGGCCTATTGTGGTGGGGCAGGTTGATCAAGGGCGGGGCTGGCGCGGGGGGCGGGGGGGGGGGAAGAGAGGGGATATTTGGCCAGCCGGCCTGCTCTTTTTTTTTTTTTTTTTTGGCAACTTCACAACTTTTACTTGTGGTGCCTGTGCTATGTCTGAAAAATACCTTCTCCCCCTGCCCGGGACAACGATGGGAAGGGGGCAGCAAAAAATAGAAGACATCCCTTCCTATTGCCCACGGGCCCTATATACAGGCTCACCTGGCTCAGGCCAGCAGGATGCTTGGCACATTCTAGGATCCCTGCTCAGGGGCTGGAGGGGTGACTGGTGGCAGCACACGTGAGAGGGGACCTCTGGGTGACCACTCTGGTCCTGGCTACTGGTCTTGGCACTTCCTGGTCCCCAGTTCCTTTCTGGTCCTGCCTGCAGCCCTGGTCCCCCTACCTGGATCAGCCTCCTGTCTCCATCCTGGACTCAGATGGCCCCCTTGGCTCCTGGGAGCTCTGTCCTCCCCTCCTAACCTGGAGATCTCAAGGAAGGTTATGGCTTCTCAGAGACTCCTCGACAGCCCTCTCACTCATGTTCACACAGGGAAGGGGTGCATGTGGCAAAAGCAGCTGTATAAATGCGCGTGCAGGGGCAAGTCCTCCGGGGTCACTTGGACAGTTTGCTGATGACACAGATCAGGGCCACATTCTCATCCTTGAGGCGCTGGTTGTCAGCTCGGAGACTGGACAGGCCCTTTAGCTCCTCTTCCAGTTCAGCGGCCTTGCACTCCAGGGCCCTGCACTCAATTCTCGCCAGCTCCAGGATGGCCGGCCTCTCTGCAAAGCGCTCTTGCCTCTGCGTGGTGCGCTCCAGCTCTACCTTGAGCTGCGCCAGCCGCAGCGTGGTCTGGGTCAGGACCTCACGAAGTCTCTCGTTCTCAATGTGCAGCTTTGCATAGAGCTTCCTGAAGCTCCCTCAGGCTCTTCCATTTTGGGCTGGGGTTCTGGGTTTAGGTCCTGCTGCCTCTGGAGGGGAAGGGCTGGATTCTGGGCTGATGTCCACTGGCTTCACCTTCTCCCCCTTCACAGGCCCTCTCCTCTCATCGCCAACTCTGCAGTGCTCCTTGGAGGCCTGTGGTCCCTGTCCCTGTCCCTCAGGCACCTCTACTCTCTGGGCAGGGCCATCAGAATTCTCAACCCCAGGGACTCAGGGCTGCCAGGAAGGGTCCAGGCTCTGTTTGCCCTACTCTTGATGTGGATGGGAGCGTCTGATCAGGGGAAGGCCTGCAGCGGGGAGGGGCTGCGAGGTTGGCTGCTGGCCCCACCACCTGATCAGGCGGTGTGCTGGCTACAGTGGGTGTCATAGCAACTGGCCCAGTCAGGGCCATGTTCTGCCCGCTCACCACTCCCCAGTCCCAACACTGCCTCCACTGCCAGGCTATCAGGCCTTTGGGATCACCAGCTCACAGCGCCTGCTTTCCCACAGGCCTGAGAGCCTCACGCCTGTGGGAAAGCAGGCGCCGGTGACTTCAACTGGTGCCTTCATTCATGTGCGCCCGGGTGGTGGCTGATGGAACGCACTGCCCGCTTGGGGCCGCTCACACCTGGGCGGGCAGGTCGAGGGCACTGCCGCCACCGCTACTGCCGCTGCTGCTGCTGCTGCTGGGGCTTGAGGCACTGACGGAGGCTGCCGGCGACCTACCCACCCTGGGTTGGGTGGCACATAGGATGCGCTGGCCGGCCGATCGCTGCTGCTGTGTGTCCCTTCACACAGGGAATATGGGGGCGGGTGCCTGATCACCGTGGTCCCTCTGGCCAGCCCTGGGTCCCCGCAGGAGGTCTGGATGAGGGCGGGGACCTCTGCTGCCAGCCCCTGATAGAGGCGAGCTGGCGTTGGCACTGTCCCGCCCTGCCTACAGTATGCAAATTAGCCGCCATCTTGGCTGCTGGTTAATTTGCATATCGCCCTGATTAACCAATGAAAAGGGTAGTGGTCGTACGCCAATTACCATGTTTCTCTTTTATTAGATAGGATATGTATGTATTAAAAAATTAAAAAAAGAAATGCAATGTAACTGTTATAAAGTCAGGATAATAGTTGATGGGTTAAAATTGGATGGGGGCTTTAGGGGTGAGTGGCAAAGTTCTTTTTTTAATTTGGTAGTAGTTACAAGGGGAGTTGTTTGGTTCTGGCCAAGGGCACATGCCCAGGTTGCAGGCTCAGTCCCCAGCAGGGGCTGTGCAGGAGGTAGCCGATCCATGATTCTCTCTCATCATTGATGTTTCTGTCTCTCTCTCCCTCTCCCTTCCTCTCTGAAATCATTAATATATATATATGAAATAGTTTTTAAAAAAGAAGAGAAAAAAGAGTAAATAAATAAAAAATATATTTGCATTGACCTATAGGAATTTTTATACTTATCTTTAAAATAAAGTAAGTGAAACGGAAATAACTTCTTTTTATTCTCACACCTAAAAAAAGGAAGAACTGGAATTGAAACTCATTGATTTTACTCAGAATTTCATGGTATTTCCAGTATTTCATCATGATTAAAATCTAGAGTTAATTTTTACTGAACTTTGTATACTGTATCTAGCACTATGGCCTATATCAAGTGCCTCCATGATATATTTGACTAGTAAATTTTAAAAAATGTAAACATTGTCATAAAATACACATTAAAAAAAAGTTATCTTAACCATTTTACATGCTTTTATTGTTGTGTTTTTGTTGAGAGAGAGAGAGAGAGAGAGAGAAACACATCAATTCCAGGGGATTGAATCTGTGCCCTGACCAGGAATCAAACTAGTGACCTTTCAGTGCATAGGAGGACACTCAACCAGTTGAATCACACTGGCCAGGACACCATCTTAACCATTTCTGAGTGTACAGTTCAAGTTGTTTTAAATATTTTCACATTGTTGTACAATCAATTTCCATAACTTTTTCATCTTGCAAATCTAAAACTCTGTTTCCATTAAGCACTAAACTCCCCATTTTTCCTCTTCCCCCGGCCCCTGGAAACCACCATTCTACTTTCTGTCTCTATGAATTTGACAGCTCTAGGTAATTCATAAAACTGGAACCATACAATATTTATCTCTTTGTGACTGCCTTATTTCACCTAGCACAGTGTCCCCAATTTGCATCCCAGTAAAAAATTTAAAAATCTTTGTAATTTGAAAATTTTCAAACATACACAAAATAAAGGAATGATGTAATGAGCTCCTAGGAATTGCTATCCAGCTCTAAATTTGCTCTTTGAGTTTTATATATTTCATGAATTATTAGCATTTTTTCACATTTTCTTATGAAAATATTCAAACATCCAGAAAAGTTCAAAAAATTGTGCGGTGAATACCCATACACCTATCATCTAGATTATAAAATTAAGATTTTGTTATATTTACTTTATCAATAATTTGCTTTAGCTCTATAACATATTGCTATATTTGATACAGCTCTCCATCTCTCCATCCCTCTATCAACCAATCCATCTTAGTGGATGACAATACTTGTAAACATGTTAAATTCTAAATGTAAGTTGTAAATGACATGATGCCATTGGGACTGGGAAGAGAGCCTCAGGTCAGATGTCTCAGTTAGACAGAAGTGGCAAACACACGCTGAATGGCACACCCGGGAATGCCAGGTGCTATGGGAAGTGGTCCATACACATGGTCTCATTTCAGCCTCAGCGAAGTCTAAGTGGTAGGTGTCTTATGTGGTCTTGCACCTGGGGAAACAGACCCAGAGAGATCAGCACAGCGAGGAGCTCATACACTGGTTGAGTAGTAGAGCCAGGATTCAAACCCAAGTCCTGCTGTGTGCAGCAATCCCCTGGGTCCAGCTCTGTGCTGCTCAAAAGGGCCTGTGGGGATGAGGCATGGATACAGGAAAAAGATTTACAAAGGTCAGAGAGGAGGAGGTTTTGGGGTTGGGTGAAAAAGGTGAAGAGATTAAACTTTGTACTGTCTTGAGCCACAAATTTTGTGGTAATTTATTACAGTAGCAACAAGAATATCCTACCTCATCATTTTTAACTGCTATACTGTTGATACTCCCTGATCTCTTCTCTGTACCTATAGCAGTGGTTCTCAACCTTCTGGCCCTTTAAATACAGTTCCTCATGTTGTAACCCAACCATAACATTATTTTCGTTGCTACTTCATAACTGTCATGTTGCTACTGTGATGAATTGTCATGTAAATATCTGATATGCAGGATGGTCTTAGGCGACCCCTGTGAAAGGGTCATTCGACCACCAAAGGGGTCGCGACCCATGGGTTGAGAACCGCTGACCTATAGTTTTTGTTTTTCTTTTTACCAGAAAATCATATAAATGGAATCATCAGGAAAATTTGCTCTGAGCCTGGCTTGTTTCGCTCAGCGTAATACTTTGAGATTCATCTATATTGATGCACAAATCAATGGTTCATTCCTTTTTATTGCTGAGTAGCAATACTCAGCATTGTTTGTATATTCTGTTGTATGGATGTGTCACAATGTCTTTGTATATTCACTCTTTGAAGAACATTTGAGTTGTTTCCAGTTTGAAGCAATTATGAATAGAGCTGCTATGAACATTCATGTACAGGTTTCTCTATGACAGAGGCCAGCAAACTACAGCCCAGGAGCCAAAACTGACCTCCTGCCTGTGTTTGTAAATAAAGTTTTATTGGAATCAGCCACACTCAGTTGTTCTTGTATGGGTTGCATTCCTGCTATAGCAGCAGAGTTGAGTGGTTGTGACAGACTGGATGGTGCACAAAGTCTAAAATATTTACTGCTTGGCCATTTACAGGAAAACTTTACTGACCTCTGGAGTTCATAAACGGTTTTATGGGGTGGCTTTACCAATTCTTCCCTCTGGGGAGAAACGTAGGTTCCACCTACTGGGAGCACAGCTCCACCTATTGGAGAGGAAAGTTGCTCTTCCTCAGGGTTTTGGCTCCTATGAGGTCCCCTCTGGCCACTGCATGCCACCCTGAGATTGCTTTAGGGGACTGGGCACAGGAGATTTGAGAAAATAAAATAGTGGGGGATTTCCACATTCTCTGAGCATTAGGCATTCCTTTTTTTCTTTCTTTTTTGTTTTTGTTTTTGTTTTTAAGTAGACATTCTAAATACTACAGTTGGTTTGTTAATTCAGTGGAATTGTTTCCCAAGAGCATATAGACAGGCTCATTAACTGAAGCTATTTTTAAAGCCCCAATCAAGCTGCGAGATTCACAGGAGTCACTCACTTTTTAAAGTTCTTAATTAGTTGCTCTTATCAGGTTGTTTTCCTTTGTGTGGATCCCTAGGCACTGAGCCTCCTTTTAGCGTCCCTTTGGAGCTGGAAGAATTTATTCCTCTGGGATTTTGTTTTTCTGATTAAAATTTGAGACGTAATCCAAAATGTCAATGCAAAAGTCCATTGACAGTAGTTCTTCCAATCATTACTTGCCTTGGTGTCACAGAGGGCAGCCAGTCAGACGTCTGACGTCCTGATGAAGGCAGGTTCTCACCCAGGTGAAGGCACCTGAGACCTCCATACACAGGCTGTCCATCTGCCACGAATTTCCTCTCTTCAGGAGGGCCAAGGAAGCCCTACCTGCAAGTCATCCATGAGGGAGATTACAGTCTGATGAGGCAGGTGGCCATCACGCAGAGTAAAATCAGGTTTGGTCACAGGAAAGCTTTAAGGAAGGTAATTGCACCTTTCTGGTGCTAAGTTTACCCTGATTCTCCCTCCCTGATAAAAAAGGAGGCGTCCTCCTCCTCCTCCCATTCCTCAGACCAGAAATAAAGGCCTGGACCTCAGTCTGCACCACAGTGCTCATGTGCAGTTTTTTAAAAAATATACTTCATTGATTTTTTACAGAGAGGAAGGGAGAGGGATAGAGAGTTAGAAACATCGATGAGAGAGAAACATCGATCAGCTGCCTCCTGCACACTCCCCACTGGGGATGTGCCTGCAACCAAGGTACATGCCCTTGACCAGAATCGAACCTGGGACCCTTCAGTCCGCAGGCCGACACTCTATCCACTGAGCTAAACTGGTTAGGGACTCATGTGCAGTTTTAACCTGTATTTACTTCAGGCTGGAGCATACTATACAAACAACAACAAAAAAGGCAAATTCACCGCCAATTAAGTGGAACTTCATATTCTGATCTTCTTCCCCAGTTCTGTCGCTATTTATTTTTCTGAGCCCTCAGATAGCTGGGTCATGCATGTTGTCCAGGCTTTAGAGCTCAGCTAAATCTGTCAGGTACAGATTTTAATGTGCACTTAAGTTTCCCCTGCAATGTGCAGCCAATGGTGTCTCTGCTCAGATCTTGTTTTGTTTTGTTTTGTTTTGTTTTGTGTTTTGTGCTTAAGGTAGTGATGGCGAACCTATGACACGCGTGTCAGAGGTGACACGCGAACTCATTTTTTTGGTTGATTTTTCTTTGTTAAATGGCATTTAAATATGTAAAATAAATATCAAAAATAGAAGTCTTTGTTTTACTATGGTGGCAAAGATCAAAAAATTTCTATATGTGACACGGCACCAGAGTTAAGTTAGGGTTTTTCAAAATGCTGACACGCTGAGCTCAAAAGGTTCGCCATCACTGGCTTAAGGCTTACTTTTGAGGGGTCGCCCCCCTTGTCTGTACAACTTAGTGCTCAGGCAAAGATTGATCAGAGGTTATGCAAAAACATGTCAAGTCACCTTTGACTTGCCTTGTTGCTGGAGAGTACATTCACATCTCAGGACTTTTACAAGTGTGCCCTGGCTTTTATTTTTTCACTGGGCTTGCTCGTGTGCCCTCTGCATACACAGGCTCTGTAAGCCAGAGATACGTGGGAGGTTGGGGTCTCTTCTGAGGTCTGCTACACATGCACATAGGCTCCGGTCTGCCTAAGACATAGGGAGAGTCTATCAGGCTCCCAGTGGATGTCTCACCTCCCAGATCTCCATGTTAGATTCCGGCTCCAAGTTATGTGAGCCATCTCCAGCAGCTGCAGCAAAGCGTGCTGTTTTCCTGGCCTGCCCTGCCCTGGTTGAACTACTGCCCTGACAGCACTGATGGAAGGATGGGCGCCACACTGGAAAAACCTCCACAAATGGAACTGCTCTGAGCCAAACTTGAACAGTTTTGATGAATAAAATACTTCTCAGTGTGGAGTATGCATTTGGTCTAATGCCAGAGCACTGAAATGGTTGTTTTGGACAGTTTTTTCCAGCTCTTAAAGCTGATTTGGGGGGAGAGGATTTATCAGCCTTCTTACTCCATCATGCCAGAGTCAGAAGCCTGGCTCAAGTTGTATAAAAAGCAAAAATAATAGAAGAAAGCAGCATACCTGCCACCAGTCCCAGATCTCACTTTAAAATCAAGACAGTTCACAGGGACAAGGATGTTTGTCTCTTCATAGGCATCCTCAAACCCAAACATCTGCTGCCTGCTGACAGCATGATTCAGATGCCACACGTTCCTACCAAGCACAACCTCTTCCTGATTACAAGGACACCTCACTGTTATCTTTCTCTGAATTTCAGAACTGAATTCCCATGACTTTTAACCTCTAGAAATCCTAGGAATCCAGTCATATCCCCCAAATGGAATGTACATGGTGGCAGGAAACTGTACAAGCAGACCCAATGTGCTTACAAAAGTTCTCCCATGTTATTATTTTCAACCTTTCTATTTCTTTCAAGTGTTTCCATTTTAAACTGAATATAGCTGTATTTCACTTATATATCCAATCCAAAATTTTCTATCATTATGTGAGTTTAATAATTTACATTCAGTGTAATTCTTTGATCTTATTTCTAGTACAGTGTTTCTCAATAGGGGGCAATTTTGCTCCCCCCAAGGGACATTTGGCAATGTCTGGAGACACTTCCTGATTTTCACAATGCAGGAGTGATGCTACTACTGGCATCTAATGGGTAGAGGGCCAGGGATGCTGCTACACAGCCTACAATGCACAGTATGGTCCCCCAAAGAAGTTGTTCTAGATCAGCGATTCTCAACTTGTGGGTCGAGACCCCTTTGGGGGTCGAACAACCCTTTCACAGGGGTCGCCTAAGACCATCGGAAAACACATATATAATTACATATTGTTTTTGTAATGAATCACTATGCTTTCATTATGTTCAATTTGTAACAATGAAATTGGGGGTCATCACAACATGAGGAACTGTATTAAAGGGTCGCGGCATTAGGAAGGTTGAGAACCACTGTTCTAGATGTTTGGGGGTTATATATTTTATTTCTCAATAGCTATCTTCTAGAAACATAATCATTGACATTGCTGGGCTGTGAATCACGGACCCACTACACACTCAATAAATGACCACCCCGAATGCTCCATCTGCTAATTTCTAAAACCTCCTAATCAGTGCCTCACATGCTCAACAACGCTGACCCCAGAATCTGGTGCTTATTAACAAATATTGATCCAGAATTGCTTCTATCTTTGTCCCCAGGAAACCCACTTGCTTGATCCCCAAAGCCCTTAATTACTGACCCTTAACCACTAAGAGGCATATATTTCATAAGACTAAGACCCCCACATAGACCACGCAAAACATAAACCAACCTGAAATCACTAGTCATAGAGCCCCTAACCATTGAGCCCCAGAGCATCTACATCCCAGACTCCCTTCAATCACTACCTTGCAGACAACCATAATCATTGACTTCCATAGGCCTCTCAATCATTCACCTACTCGTATACCCCAATCAACAACTCTCACAGGCCCTCAGTTGCTTTAAGCAACAAATCTCCATTTTCCTCACTCTCACAGACCTCTAACCCTTAATCAATAGATCTCAAATCATTGACCCAATAGACACTTAAAACCTGATATCCAGTATCTCCTATTTCTAACCCAATGGACAGCAAATAGCTGCATAAACCTTGCACAATGAACTGTGACATCTACTAATAACTGACCCCACAGATTCCCATCACTCATCCCCCACAGAATATTAATCACCAAAGAATATATACAGGTGGTAAATAAGCATATGAAAACATGCTCAACATCATGTCATTAAGGAATTACAAATTAAGATGACAGTGGGATACCATTACACACCTATTAGAATGGCTTAAATACAAAATACTGACACTACTAAATATTGACGAAGGTATGGAGCAACAGGAATGATCTATCAAGCCACAAAAAGACCTGGAGGAAACTTAAATGCATATTGCTTAGTGAGTGAAGCCAATATGTAAAGACTACATACTCTATAATTCCAACTATACGACATTCTGGAAAAAGCGAAATAATAGAGACATGTACAAACATGTTCATAGAAGCACTGTTCACAATAGCCAAGAGGTGGAAGCAGCCCAAGTGTCCATCAATGGGTGAATAGATAAACAAAACGTATATACATACAATGGAATATTATTCAGCCTTAAAAAAGGAAATCCTGTCACATGCTACAACATGGATGAACCTTGAGAACATTTTGCTAATGAAATAATCCAGTCACAAAAAGACAAATGCTGTATGATGCCATTTTTATGAGGTACCTAGAGTAGTCAAATTCATAGAAACAAAAAGTAAAAGGGTGGTCAGCAGAGGCTGGGAGAAAGGAAAATGAGGAGTTGTTGTTTAATAAATGGGGCTTTAAAAATAATAATAAATAAATAAGGCTTCAATTTGCAAGATGAAAAAGTTCTTGAGATCTGTTATGCAACAATGTGAATATACTTAACACTACTGGATTGTACACTTAAAAATGATTAAGATAGTAAATTTTATATTATGTGTTTATCACAATAAAAAACATTAAAATATTATAGAGACAGTAAAACGATCAGTGGTTGCCAGAGTTTTATGAGGAGACTGAAAGATAAATAGGTAGAGCACAGAGGATTTTGGGGGCCACGATACTGTAATTCTGGATACATCTCATTATACATTTGTATAATGTACACATTATACAAAACAAAAAGTGAACCCCAGTGTAAACTATGGACTTGTACATTAAATAATGCAATAGAAAATGTAGAACCTGAACAAAAAATAGCATCATGACAACACAATACACCAAAATAGGTATGTGGAAAGCATATGAGAAGGGAATGTGAATAATAAAAATACTTTTAGGGTATTTCTATCCTGCCAGCCAGGGTCCTGGCACAAAACATATTGGCATCCTCAAACTGGGTAGTTCAAGGGACTAAGAACATTGCAGAAGTGTGGGCAGGAGTAGGGAAGCCACAGAGAGTGGGTAGTACCCTTGGTCTAAAAACCAGAAACCCTTTAGGACCAGTCGATGGCTTTGTAGGAGGAAGTGGAGAGAGACAGATAGAGACAAAAGCTGCCTTCCAGGCACTGGGAACGTGAGCACATGAAGCATGGGTCACTCCACAGGGACGTGATGTTCCCATACAGCAAAGTACACATGGGGATCTCAGGCACCACTTGTTCCCTAGCCAGACCCAAACTAGCCTGGCCCCTCCCAATGATCTCACACCTCCTTCCCAGTTGACTGCTCACCCCAGGTTAATCCCCTAACTCTGAGCATCCCCTGCTGCTTAATTTAACTCCAAACCTGGTCACATCAATGAGAAGTCAACCATGATGTGCAGGGAGGTAGTTTGCAGATTTATCTGGTCCTGATATTATAAATAGCTATACACCCCGACACACACACCTCCAGTTCCATCTCTATATGTACTCTGTTTATCTGTTTCTCTGTTGTCTGTCTACAAATATATAGAAAAAAATAAGCCTGGTGATTTTATTGGGACAATGGGAATATGGGTGCCTTTTAAAATGCGTTATGCTGTTCTGTTTACTCTGAATATTTATAATTAACAGAGATCAATTTATGAACAGAACAAGTTATACGGCTACTCACATTTTCTAAAAGTATCCAAAAGTCCTGCCAATAAAATTATTTATAATTGTTCTATTTACTTGCTGGAGTCATTTGCTACCCAAAGGCTCTGCAATTACTTATCTTCAGTTTTCATGTTAAAACCTTATTAGAAGACTCTGTGTTGCATGGATCCCAAATCATACATAACCAATTCCTCTGCTTGTGTAGCTCATGGCGAGAATTGAGACTGAGGAGGTGATTATCATGGGATCTGGGTAACAGATTTAAAAGCCAGTTTCATTTTCTAACAGCTCCTGTAACCTTGGAAACGCTACTTAATCCCAGTTTCCTCACCTCTCACATAGACATAATAATGCCTACCTGACATGATTGTCATAAGGATTAAGTAACAGATGAACTTTTATTAAGGGGCTCACATGAGCTGGTAAATTGGGATAAGGTCTTAATAAGAATAACCTCATTGAATCTTCACAACAACCATATGGTCGGCATTATTATCTTCCCCATATTATGAGAAAACAGGATTAAAGCAGTCAATTTCCTTATTCAAAGTTACACAACTAATAAATGATTGAATGAAGATTAATCCACAGCCTGCTTCCAGAGTCCCATGTTCTTAATAATATGCTTCCAGAAGGTCCATAAAACATAAGTTGGCAAGAAGTAAGTACTTAATAAATGGTCATCATTATTAAGATGAGTAATAAAACAAATATAGTCAACATTGTTCAGAAATATCTGCTACTTTTTGTTTCAACACATTGTATTCATGAAATAAGGAAGAATTGCAACTATGACAGTGACTAAAAGTATTTATTCTCTAATATGACATAATCCTATATAATAAAAGGCTAATATGCAAATTAACCAAATGGAGGAATGACTGGTTACTATGATGCGCACTGACCACCAGGACGCAGACACTCAATGCAGGAGCTGCCCCCTGGTGGTCAGTGAGCTCCGACAGAGAGAGCACCGCTTGGCCAGAAGCTAGGCTCACAGCTGGCAAGTGCAGCGACAGTGGCAGGAGCCTCTCCTGCCTCTGCAGCAGCACTAAGGATGTCCAACTGCTGGCTTAGGCCTGCTCTTCCTAAGGGAGGGCCCAGAATAGGCTGAGAGACACCCCCCCCGAGTGTATGAATTTTGTGCACTGGGCCTCTAGTTGAAAATAATGTGCCAGTGTTTTATCTTCAAATTAAGTTAATGCAAGATTCCTCATCTGGCCTATAAAAGAATGGAGAGTTCATAAACTTGCACTTTCCAATTCAGTAGACACTAGGCATAGGCATTGAGACATGTAAACTACATGTGGGATTTCAATGATCTAGTATGAAAAAAGAACATACAATATCTCATTACAGTCATGTGCTGCATAATGGCATTTAAGTCAATGATGTCCAAGTTTGTACTACTTGCCACACGACAAGTAATGAGTGGAGGGACAAGTTGGAGCAACAAAAGTAACTTTATTCAGAAAGCGAGCAAGCCAAGAAAATGACAGACTAAGTCCTAAAGAACCATATTAAGAAAATACAGAATTCAGGCTTCTTTTATGTCACGGGAAGGAGGAAATAGAAGGGACAAGAGGTAATTGATGACCACAGACATCTGGGTACCAGCAGGGGTCTGAGGAAGATTGTGAAACTTCTTTGTTCTTAGTCTGTTCACTATAGTTGATGTGAGTCTAGTCATAAGGTTCCTGAAAATATTTGATAAATAATCATTATTTTTGTACATACTTCTGGAGGCACTTTCTGGTAAAAGACTGTTTTTGTATAACTTAAGCTGCAATCAGAATTCTCATGATTAGCATGTTTACATGTAAGACTAAGCAGAAGCTATTAACCCAAAGACCATGGGAACAAAGCAGACTTGAACAAGATAGAGTCAGAGAGGCCAAGCATTTCACTCTGTTACAATTGGACAATGGTCTCATAAGTTTATAATGGAGATGTAAAATTCTATTATCTAGTGATGCCATAGCCATCTTAATGTCTGAGTGCAATGCATTACACAAATACCATGTGTTGCAATTGTTGATAGTATTCAGTACAGCAGCATGCTGTGTAAGTTTGTAGTATAGGAGCGATAGACTTTGTTACCCTAAAATATGCCTATTTGCCATAATGATTATTTTAGATTGATTAATTTTAAGAAACAGCAGACATGGGAGAAGCTCTGAAAACCAAGTAGAAGTTACCCATTTATAAGGGAAATCTCCATTTGTAAGTCTGTTGCCCTTGCTGTACCAGGAAGAGGGGAGGACCTTATCTCTAGAGACTCATCAATGCAGAAGATAGGGACTTATATCTGCATAACAACCTTACCTTTGTTTATTGTGCTTTACTTGGTAATCCTATGTAATAAAAGCCTAATATGCAAATTGTCCCTTCCACTGGGAGTTTGATCAGGGGGCGGGGCCAGCTGGCCAACTGCCCAAGGCCCCTCCCCCCAGCTGGCCCCACCCCAGCCAGCAGCAGCAGGCAGCCAAGGGAAGGGAGGCCCCAGCCAGCAGCCGGCAGCCGGCAGCCACTAAGAACCCTACCCATGCACCAATTTTGTGCACTGGGCCTCTAGTCTCCTATAACTGGTCTCCCCCGCTGCCAACAAATTTGTCTTCAGCTGAAGGTGGTATTTAAGGTTGTGACTTCAGCCCTTTTGGCAAGTTACTCAGTTTTCCTGGGTCTGTCTCATGTATATAGGAGGTAAACATGTTAAGTTTTTGTTTGTTTTCCCCCTGTTAATCTGTCTTTTATTACAGGGATATATCAGCCAAGAATCTAGAAAGGTAGAGGAAAAATCATTTTTCCTCCCCCTACATAGCAATATAACCTGTGTGTGTATTAGGCTCTACCATTTAGGATGTGTAAATGCACTTTCTGATGCTCGCATGACAACAAAATCCTCTAATGATGTATTTCTTTCATGTCCTTTTAGTTAAGTGGTGCATGACTAGTATTTTCAGATTGATTATATGTTGAAATAATATAATTAAGGGTATATTTGGTATTAACCTAAAAATAAAAGACCAAAGAAAGAGGCATCAAGTGTTATTTGAGATCCAAAAGAACAGCTATTCCAGAATCATGGATTCAGGTAGAAACCCAAATAGTGTTTCAATTAGAAGGCAAAGGCAAGGAGTACTTATGAGAAAAGGCAGGGGAACAATTACATTAGTAGATGGAAGTCATTTTTATGTGTGTGTGGACAAAAAGGGGCCACAGGCTAACCTGACTAACTTAGGGAAGGCGTAAAGTAACCACAAAAGATAGTCTGAAATTAACACTTTTTAAATTAAAAAGAAGTCTGTGATGGGTGGTCATGTCCTAGACTGGTATCTTTCCTGACAAAGGTCAACTTTGATCTTAACTGAGTCTATTGTGGTTTTTTGAATCTATGATAACATACCTTTGGAATGTCAAGGTAACTTGTAACTTCCCTTTTCCAGACCCCTCAGGACACAACCAATGCATCAGGGCACCAGGGCAGAGACCACAAATTCCCTCATTCTTGTTGTTATCTTGTTAATTGTTGACTGTAACTATCCTACGTCTATCATTTTACTTTTTATCCAATCCCAGAGGTTTTCCCTCTTTGTTTTCTCCCACCTCCCTAATCTATCACCAATAGATTTCATGTAACCCACTTACATCACCTCCTTTGATTGTGATGTATAAAACAAGGTGAAAAACTGCCATTCCCCAGAGCATTAGCTCAATATTTTCAGATCCTGCTTCATGCCAATTGCTGACAGTCTGGCTCAAATAAACTCACAAAAAATCTTTACAGGTTTGAATGTCTCTTATGTTAACACTAGAGGCCTGGTGCACAAATTTGTACATGGGTGGGGTCCAGCTGGCCTGCCCTTATGGGACCCCAGCCCATTGGGGGGAGGGGACACAGGAGGTTGGCTGGACAGCCCTGCCCCCGATCTGGCTGGGGCCGCACCCCGCACCCCCCCAATTTGGCCACAGTGCACGTCATAGCAACCGGTTGTTCTGGTCGTTCTGGTCATTCTGGTGTTCTGGTCGCTTGGCTTTTATATATATAGATATGCTTTATGAAGAAAGAAATTTCTACAGATCCAAACAAGTTAACACAGTAATG
The DNA here is from genome assembly GCF_964212035.1 of Myotis nattereri. Taxonomy (NCBI): domain Eukaryota; kingdom Metazoa; phylum Chordata; class Mammalia; order Chiroptera; family Vespertilionidae; genus Myotis; species Myotis nattereri. The sequence goes on along the minus strand of NC_138078.1, from coordinate 148,648,109 downwards.
CTAATTCTAAAGAACGTCTTTTAATTTTCAGTCCAGTAGTCATAACAAACAGTTGTTTGGAATATAATGCTGCTTTTGGTACAATCCAAGGCAGTTCTGGGATGGCAATTCTGACTCCATTTTAAAGTGTCTCCATTCATACTCTTTTTCACATTGATTAAATGAAATATGGATTTTAAAAAGGGGTTGGATAGAAAGCAACCTGACAGGGTGATCTGATCATAGGTTTCTAACTGGGCAGGTCATAATGGGTAGTCAGAGCCCAGGCCTACAATTCATTTAGTGAAAGGTTTTAAGCCAGCACTGTCCATTGTCCTTGTGCATCTAGGTTAACACACCTTTGAAATGCCAGAATATTCCTGGAAGGGGGCATTAACCCTCAAGAGAAGACATAATCTTAACTATCCTGTAATCCAATCCCTGCCTTGCTATCTCCAATCTTCCATGTACATTTCCTCCTTAATTGCAAATGCATAAAAGAAGCTGCAAAACTGTTATTCTCTCTCACTTCCTTGGCACTGCCTACAGAGATGGCAGCCATCTCCTACTCAGCACCATGGCTGCCCCTAGACCCCTCATGAAACCCAAGGTTGTAAAAAAGAGGACCAAAAAGTTCATCCAGCACAGTCAGACTGATATGCTATGTCAACATTAAGTGCAGAAACCCAGAGACATTGACAATAGAGTGCACAAAAGATTCAAGGGCCAGATCTTGATGCCTAGCATTGATTATGGGAGCAACAAGAAACAAAGCACATGCTGCCCAGTGGCTTTTATTTTTATTTTTTTGCCCAGTGGCTTTTGAAGCTCCTGGTCCACAACATCAAGGAGCTTCAAGTGCTGCTGATGTGCAACAAATCTCACTGTGCTGAGATTGCTCCCAACGTCTCCTCAAAGAGCTGCAAAGCCCCTGTGGAAAGAGCAGCCCAGCTGGCCATTAGGGTCACCAACCCCAATGCCAGACTGCACAGCAAAGAAAAAATAGACAGATTGTGTCTACATTGTATTTGCCTATACAACTCTGCAAAAAAAAAAAAAAAGACTTATTTTCGAACATTTGAGATTTTGCTTCTTGGCATATGTTGTCAATTTGGCTCAAATAAACAGAAAAATTCTCTACAGGTTTGGATGTGGGTGGGTAGGGGCTGGGAGGAGGGGAGTAAAAGGGGGAGGGAATGGGAGATATCTGTAATACTATCAACAATAAAAATATATTTTAAAAGGAAAAAAATAGCCCCGGCCAGTTTTGCTCAGTGGATAGAGCGTCGGCCAAAGGACTGAAAGGTCCCAGGGTTCAATTCCAGTCAAGGGTACATGCTTGGGTTGTGGGCTCGATCCCCAGTAGGGGATGTGAAGGAGGCAGATGATCGATGATTCACTCTCATCATTGATGTTTCTATCTCTTTCTCCCTCTCCCTTCCTCTCTGAAATCAATAAAACTATATTTTTTAAAAAAGAAAAAAATAATTTAACTTGTTTCTTTTTTACTTTTTATAAAGCAGCTACAAGAAAATCATGTATGTGGCTTGCATTGTATTTCTTTTAAAAATATTTTATTGGATCATATTTGGTTTTTTATTTCTTCAAAAGGAGTTTTAAATTCTGTATAAATTTTTTAAATGATGAAAACATATTTGTTGCAGACAGACAGCCATATAGTGATTACCAGAGGGAAAGGGGGTGGGGGAAGTAGGAGAGGGTAAAGGGCGGATAAATGGTGACAGAAAGAAACTTGACTTGGGATGGTGAACATACAATACAATATACAGATGATGAAATATGGAATACATCTGAAACCTATATAATTTTATTAACCATTGTCACCCCAATAAATTCAATTTAAAAATATTTTATTGGTTTTTCGAGAGAGAGTGGAAGGGAGAGGGAGAGAGAAATATTGATGAGAGAGCAAAGTATCAATAGGCTACCTCCTGCATGCCCCTCAACAAGGATCAAGCCTGCAACCAAGCATGCGCCCTGACTGGGAATTGAACAGGCAACCTTTAGGTGCACAAGATGATGCCCAACTAACGGAGTCACACCAACGAGGGAGGCTTGCATTATATTTCTATTGGATGGTGCTGGTCCTGGCAGGGCCTGACAGAGGCCTGAAGCAGGTTAGACATAAACATGGTTTATAAAATTCTAAATCCAGTTATAAAACCAAATGTCAAACTATTATCAAAATATTATTGTATAAAATAGTAGATTGATAACTATATGAACCATAAACCCTCAGTTATATTAAAATGACAGGAAACAGGGATGGGGAAGGGCATAACATTGATGAGATATATGTTAAATTCCTTTTAACAAATGAGACTCAAAAATGCCGTTTTGATCTTTGACATTTAGAAAAGTACCACGTATTCTTGATTTCAAGATACATATGTTTTACATCCTAATAACATTCGGGATCAGAATTTGATGTCCAGTGGATGGGGTAGGGACAGAGGTCCTGGCAGGGTCTGAACAGTGGGGCTAAGTGTCAGGTTGGCCTGAGACATGGGGCAGAAATATCAGCAAAAGAGAGTTGGGGGGAGGAGGAAAGATGAGCGTTGACTCTTGGTCACTGAGTCCCCTTCTCCCAGCTACCTGTCCAGCAGCTGAAGGCAGGGATTGAATTTGTAACAGGAAGTGTTAGAGCCAGAGGTCCACCCCTCCCTTCCAGCTCCTCCATCATTGCCAAGTCCTGACTCATCCCTCCATTTATTCCAGTTACAGTGACAAATTGGAAGAGACGGGACATGTCGAGTGCAGGAACACAGGAGGAGAGGATCTGGGAGTGAACACAGGAGGGAGTGAGGGAAATGGAATAGGAGTGGCTTCTGCTTCTCACCTCCACTCCCCCAGTTTATATTGCAGCTGCTTCCGCTTCATCCCCCAAGGAGCACAGGCTTAGCAGGCAGGTGTGCTTTGGCCAAAAAGGCGGCTCTTTCAGCAGCTTGGTCAGAAGCTATGTCCCAGTCCCCGTGTAGCCAGAGCTGCAGATCAGGTCCCATGCACAGCATGAGACCACTCTTTGGCTACTCCATTGGGTTGGAAGGATGAAGACAGCATGCCCCTTCCTCCTTTGACAGAGATGCCAAGTTTGTCCTCCCACACCCATCTGGAGAGCATTGGGTCATCTGCCAGCCTGGGCCCAATATATTCAAGTAGAATTTACTTTAAGGGACCATTGCCTGGGTAGTGCCTGACGATAACTATACAATATAGTTTACACTTTGAAATTTTAAAATGTGTCTTTTATTTAATTTTTATTATTTTTTTAAAATATATTTTATTGATTTTTTTATAGAGAGGAAGGGAGAGGGATAGAGAGTTAGAAACATCGATGAGGGAGAAACACCGATCAGCTGCCTCCTGCACACTCCCCACTGGAGATGTGCCCGAAACCAAGCTACATGCCCTTGACCGGAATCGAACCTGGGACCCTTGAGTCCGCAGGCCAATGCTCTATCCACTGAGCCAAACCAGATAGGGCTAATTTTTATTTTTTTAAATATATTTTTATTGATCTCAGAGAGGAAGGGAGAGACAGATAGAAACATCAATGATGAGAGAGACTCATTGATTGGCTGCCTCCTGCACGCCCTACACTTGGGGATTGAGCCCACCACGTGGGCATGTGCCCTTGACCGGAATCAAACCAGGACGCTTCAGTCCACAGGCTGACACTCTATCTACCAAGCCAAGCCAAGTAGAGCTAAAATGTGTCCTTTAAAATCTTGCTTGTAAAAAGAAATCTTGCTTGTCGGTTTGCCAATATTTTAACTTATATTGGTGACCATTTAATGTATGCTGTATTCCACAAAGATATATTGAGCACCAGATGTGTACCCAGCACATGTTACCTCTGTCTTTTTACTTCCATCTCATCTATTACACCAAAGCCTCTGGGCCCACAGGGACACACCAGGTGCTCTGCACTCGCCATTAGGGCTCAGGGCCCAAGGCTCAGGGGCATGAACACCGTCAGCAACGTGAGGAGGATTTGGGAATGGAAAGCTGCCTTCTTTGATACATAAACCTATGAGGAAAAAATCAGTTACCAGAAAACTGTAGGTATTTTTTTATGAAAAGAAAGGGACTGGGGAGGGTGCGAGAGGGAAAAGCAGTGAAGAAGACAAGTGGAGCATGTGTATGCTCCTAAAGCCAGTCGTGGATAGATTCTTCAATTCATTCGATCAGTTGAGAGATGGTTAACTATTTTGAGCAGAGAAATATTAAGAGATGATTTCAAGAAGCCTATGGAGTAAGATTTGAGGTTTGGTGTATGTGTGTGGGGGGAAGGGGGTCTTAAGGATAAGGGATACTTGAGCACAGGGGGAGGGGAGCAGAGCCTGGGGGCAGCTGACATGACATCACTGAGGAGCGCTCGTGTATGTGCCCAACTCAAGCCCTGCCCAGGCTCCCCCTCCTGCCAGCCACAGCCCCTGACACAGCTTGCTTCTTTGATTTGTACAAAGGAAAGGCTGCGTTTTATTTTAGCGCGAATTTACATACTCTATGAACATTAAAGGTATGGAAAAGCATCGCCGCGCCTGTGGAAAGCCACTGTTCGTATTTAAGGGGAGTCTTTGTTGTCATTCCTTCTCTGTGTGTCATTGACGTTTTTACATAGAGACCCAGGTGCAGCTTGCATTTATCACTTCAGTATAATATGAACATAAATTTTCACGATGCTACATAGTCTTGATAAATAACATTTTAAATGGTTTCATATTTTTAGAGAGAACATCTGCTCTGGTTTCCTTAATTTATTATTCCCTAATTGATATTTCCAATGCTTCCTTTCTCACAAATAAAGCTTGGATAAAGATCTTTACAACACACACACTCTCTGTCTACTGATCTGTCACCTAGCAAAAGATGAATATGGACGAGAAGATGGAGAAATGGGCGAGAAGATGGAGGATGCTGGGGAGGAGCGGGGTGAAGGGCCCAGGTCCGGAGGGGCGGGGCGGAAACTGGCGTGAGCAGGGCTGTCAGCACTGCAGTGGTTGCTGGATGAGGCGGGGCAGCCCTGAGTCAGAAGGCGGAGGCCAGCCCTGCGTACTGCGGGAGAAGTGGCGGGCGCTTTGCCGCATTGCACTTGGCCTTGGCCTCAGGCGGTCTCTGGCGCCCCCTGCCGTTCACGCTATGAACCTGCAAGGGGCGGCTGCTCTTAGTTCTCTTTCCCTTCACTATGGCTTCCTCCATTTTGCTGCTTCACTGCTTTCCCCTCTCCCTCGCTCCCCAGTCCCTTTCTTTCTTTTTTTTAAATATCGAGAGAGAGAGAGAGAGAGAGAGAGAGAGAGAGAGAAGAGAAGAGAAGAGAAGAGAAGAGAAGAGAAGAGAAGAGAAGAGAAGAGAAGAGAAGAGAAGAGAAGAGAAGAGAAGAGAAACATCCACGAGACAAATCATCCATCGGCTGCCTCCTGCATCCCCCTAATGGGGATCGAGCCAGTATCCTCTTGGTTCATGGGTTCATGCTCAACCATTAAGCCACACCGGCTGGACCCAGTCTCTTTCTAGTTGTTCGCTTGTCAATTTAGGGGTCTGGACTGGAGTAGCCCCTTACGGAACTAATTGCTGTCATTAGACCCAGGGGAATGAGCAGGTCCAAAGGGGGGGGGGCGGGACAGCTAGCCACTTGGGACGGGAGCGGGGCTAACCTTGAGCTGGGACCGCTTGCCTCCTGCTCCCCGAGCCCCTTCTTGCAGTTCCTGGTCTCTCGATTTCTGTGGTCCTGGGAGGAGATGCCAGAAAAGAATGAATGAACCTGGGCTGCGATGGGGACTTCGAAGTCTTGGCCCCTTGTAGCCCCCTCCTGTGGGCAGAGGGTAGAGGAAGTGAGAGGAGATGGCCCAGGCCTGGGGTCTTTGGGGCTGGGATCTGCCATTGTCAAAGAAAACCCAGAGCTTGGCAGTAGGTAAAGTGGTAAAAACAGATTTTATTCAGGACTATTGCAATAGAACCATGGTCACTTCTGAATACAGCATGAGCATGTAGAAATTTATAGGGGGTGTGTCGGTGGATGGAAAATTACTAAGAGGAAACATCAGGGGTAAAGGGGATTCTGGGTAAATTGACCTAAAAGGATTCTTGCTGAAGGCAAGCCAGGGCAATCAGATCACCTGGGGGATGTGGAAGAGGAGGAATCCAATAAAATATGGGGGGTAGGGGTTCTAGCTAAACTGACTTGGCAGGACTCTTGCTACTAGAAAAATTGGGCAATGCAGACAGGAACACAGAAATTCAAAAGTCAAGGGCTAGCTGAGTTCAGGGGAGCCAGAGTAGAGTTTGATCAAGGAGAGAATCTTTGACACTCCTCCCTGGCCAAGGACTCCAGAAATACTTAATAGTGACACTTCCAGACAACAGGACAATTGTTCAGGAGCAGTGGGAGGGGCTTATGGGAGACAGAAGGCAGCCACCTCTCTGTGCCGTTTGCAGGTGTCTAGAATTCAGACTGCCTGGGTTTAATACTCCCCTTCCCAGTTCAGAATTACCTCAAATATGAACCTGGCTCCTGGCCTGAGGGCCTTCTCTTGGTTCAGTTCCCAGGCTGAGTCATTCCATGGGGCCAGGAAGGACCTCAGTGACACTCCACAAGCACAGAGTCAAGTCACCCCAGGTGAGGGGTTCATTTAGCATTCTCTCGACCAGAATCCCCATTGACAAGTTTCTGTGTACCTTTTGTGCTTGGATCAAGCTATCCCTCCTGCTGTCCCAGATCAGGGACCAGATAGCCTGGCCCAAGACACCTAGGAATGGTTTCCAGGCAAGGCATGACTCCCAGCAGCCAAACATGAAAGTTGATTCCAGAATCCAGCCAGCTGATGCCCCGGGAACTCTACAGACCTTCCAAGCACAGCCAGTTCACCAGGAGGGCTGCCTGGAGGAGGAGGAAGGGTACAAACACTAGAGCCCAGTGATCCTAGCCTGGACAATGATTCATGCACACAACGTAGATCTTAGAGAGTAGGTATGTGACTGAACCTCACAAAGCCTGAGGATCTATACACATTTGTCCATTTATTCTCCTATCCACACATTCAGTAAGTATGTGTAGAGCTCTCAGGCTGTTGGAATAAGAAGGAGCTCAAAGGAGGAAGGAAGGAAGAAAGATGGCATTATGGCCAAGTGGAGCCAGCAAGCATGTGGAGGGGAAGCTGGGAAGAATTGGTCAGGAGGGGGCCAGAAAATGCTGCTCCCATGAAATTACCTTAGAACGAAGCTGTGGGAGCTGAGGAAGAATTTACCAAGTTAACAAAGAAGGTCTGGGCTCCCTTGGCAAAGAAAAAGGTGCTCAGTGGCCCAGCCCCAAGTTCTAGCTCTCAGAGCTCAAGGCTGTCCCAGAGCAGGGAGGCGGGTGAGGTGGGCAGCAGCCAGAGCATGGAGGACAAATGTGAGGAGAGGAATTCTGTCAGACTAGTGTTGGGCAGGTTGACCACTGGCAGTGTGGAGGGTCATCTGCGGGGAGCAAAAATGGAAGCGGGGAGTTAGGACTGGTGTTGGCGCCTGAACTCAGTACCGTGAGAAACAGAGATCTTTTTGCCTTTAGAAGACTGGCTTTTGCCAAGATTCCCTCCTCACTACAATCAATGACAATTTTTAAATATGCCAGTGCTCCTGGAATCTGAGGATGAGCCATTTGTTAGGATTTCTGCAAAAGTATTTGACCCAAACCATGTGTGAATAAAGTTGGTGTTATCTTTAAAGAAGTCTTCCCCTAGAACAGGCTGGTAACTCCTCAGAGTTCTGCCTGTTAGTTTGGTGGTCTCATCTGGTCAGTGATCCACAATCTCTCCAGCTTCCAAATACTGACAAGTGGAGAGGATCTTCCTCACTTTTTCTCTTTCCCAAGTCCCAGCCAAGTCCAGGGTAACTGGGGACTGTGGATGGGGTAGGCCAAGTACAGGGAGCAGGGTGGCATCTCAGTCTCTGCTTTTCCTCAGAACTGGAGGTACTTCTTGGTAATGAGGTGGAGCCCAATCTCCTTGAAAGTGACTTTCTTTCCTGCATGTGTTTAACTGATGTCAAAGGTGACAGCAAAATGTAGGGGAGGAAGGAATAGTAATACTGAAGGGGCAAGGGCTGACAGGCACTCAAGAGCTCCCTCATTGCCTTTGATCCAGACATTAGGTACCATGCCTGTCATTTGTTGATGCTCTTTGCTACCACTGCTGGGTTTGAATAAAGTTGGAAATGTTTTGACTTTGTCTATGAAGGCAAATAGACAAAATGAAAGAAAAGTCTGGAAGCAAAGAGAATAATTTAGGAAATGAAAATCATAATCCAAGTGAGAGGGGATGAAGACTTGAATTAAGGCAGGAAGTGTGGGGGAAGGAAAATACAAATACTCCTTTTGCAAGATTCTTGTGAACTTGAAAGTAGATTGCCTAGAGGAAAACAGCCACCATGGAACCTGGCATACAATAGGTGTCAAATAAATGCTAGGTTTCTACCCTTTCCCTCTCTGGGGCAAATTTTGTCAGAAAGCAGGTCTGTGAGTGCTCTTGTGGGCACAGGCCAGGAGGTAAGATTTGTCCTGGTTCCTGATACTTTAGCAAGGTTCCAGAGAAATGCCAATGCTCTTGTCAGCTCTGGGAAGGGCTTCTGGGAGAGAGGGAGAACAGGAGGTGACCTAGTTAGCCAGGCTGGCACACCCTTCCCAAGCAGCCTTCCTTTCATGTTAGTCATATCATTTGCCTTCTGCAATTCAAAGGCTTCTTCTAAGGGTGGGGGTTGCTGTGGGAGCTCTGCCTGCTCTTTGAGAGCTTTTTAGACTCCCACCACCCTGTGCCCATGGCCGCTCGCCCTACCTTGGCAGCTTCCCAACCACTTGTCCATCTTGAATTCAGCCAACCAACCACCTATTCTTCCCCGCCCCCCCCCCCAAAGCCTCACTCTGCTCTAAAGTTTTACAACACAGGGAGTGAAGTGAATGTGAGAAAGGAGGCAGAGACTGTAATATCCCACAACTCAAGCATTGTCCTCCTGACCTCACCATGGTCTTTCAAAAGCAAGCCAACCTCCAGCTATCAGACAAGAACTGGAAATGATCCAAATGTCCATCAATGGGTAAAGGAATAAACAAACTGTGGATAGCCATACAATGGAAGACTGCTCAGCAATACAAAGGAATGAATATTGATAAACACAATGATATCAATGAATTTCAAAATAATACTGCTGCAGGAAAGAAGTTACACAAAAAGAGTACATATTGTATGATTTCATTTATATAAAACTAGAGACTCAGTGCATGGATTTGTGCACTGGTGGGGTCCTTGGCCTGGCCTGCACCCTCTTGTAATCTGGGACCCCTCGGAGTATGTCAGAGAGGCAGTTTCGGCCCGATCCCCGAAGGCCAAGCCAATGGACCCCAAAAGTGCACGATTCCATACACTGGGCCTCTAGTATGCATATAAGATCTTTCTTTAATCTCTTCCTGCCCTCCCCCCTCCCCACTTCCCTCTGAGATTCATCAGTCTGTTCCATGTTTCCATGCCCGTGGTTTCTGCTCCTGCATTGAGCGTCTGCCCGTTGGTGGTCAGTGCGCGTCATATCTACTGGATGGTCAGCCAGTCGGCTGGTCAGCCAGGCAGCTGTTCACTTAGGCTTATATATAGAGAGAGATTCTAGAAAATGCAAGCTAATCTATGACGACAGAAAGCAGATCAGTGGTTGCCAGGGGTGTTTTAGGGACAGGGAGGACGAGAAGGGAGGGATTACAAAGAGAATGTGGTGATGGTTTCACTGATGTATACATTAAATTTATCAAATCATATACTTTAAATATGTGCAGCCCTAGCTGGTTTGGCTAAGTGGATAGAGCGTCGGTCTGGGGACCAAGGGGTACTGGGTTCGATTCCAGTCAAGGGCACATGCCTTGATTGCAGGATCCTCCCCAGCCTGGGCCCTGGTCAGGCTCATGAAAGAGGCAACCAAATGATGTGCTTCCCTCACATCAATGTTTCTCTCTGTCTTTCCCTTTCTCTTCCACTCTCCCTAAAATAAAATAAAGTAAAATAAAATAAAAATAAATATGTGCAATTTATTGTATGTCAAATATATCTCAATAAATATTATTTCTTAAAAGATGTGTTTACCCAACTAAAAATGCAGGCAAAATAAGAACATTTTAGAAAATAAAGTCAAAGCAAGTTTATTACCAACAGACTATCACTAAACTACCTTCTAAATGGTGAGGAAGGGTGATACTGCAAGAAAGGTTGGAGGTGAAAGAAAGAATGAAAACAAGAAATTGACAGATTTGTGATTAACCATTATCATCTGCTTCTATCCAGTATTCTACTAGAAGTCTTAACTAGGGAAGGAAGAAAAAAGGGGATTATAATACCAGTAGGTGTAAGGATAGAAAAATTACTGTTATATATAAGAACATATAATTCTCTATACAGAAAACCGAAGACTCTACAAAGAAAGAATTAGAAATAGTAAGAGATTCCATCAAAGTTGCTGTACCATAAGCTAGATACACCCAAATCCATTGCATATCTATTCACTAGCAATAAACATTTAGACAACATAATTAAAAAATAGCATCTCAAGCTTTCCCTTTGCCTCGTTGCTACAGAAAGAGCAAGGTGGGTCACCAGCAGCTCTACTGGAGCCATCCGAGAAAATTTGGCCAGGGTTCTCACTCTTGCCGCATCTGCTCACACCTCCACGGTCTGATCGGGAAGTACGGCCTCAACATGTGCCGCCAGTGTTTCCGTCAGTACTCGAAGGACATGGGCTTCATTAAGTTGGACTAAGTGAACTTGCACGAATGAGTCGTTCAAGACAGCCACCTCATGACAGAATGCTATCTCTTTGTACATAAAATAATAATAATAAATCCCTTCAAATATATATTTAAAAAATAGCATCTCAAGAGAATGAGAAGACAGCCACAAACTGGGATAAAGTATTTGCAAAATAACATATTGATGTTTCTCTATCATCAGTGTTTCTCCCTCTCCTTTCCTATCACTAAAAACAAAAACATATTTTTTAAAATACATTTTTATTGATTTCAGAAAAGAAAGGAGAGGGAAGGGAAAGAGAGGTAGAAACATCAATGATGAGAGAGAATCATCAATGAGCTGCCTGCTGCACACCCCTCAATGGGGATCAAGACAGCAACCTGGGCATGTGCCCTGACCGGGAATTGAACCATGACCTCCTGGTTCAGAGGTCAATGCTCAACTACTGATCCATGCCAGCTGGACTGAAAACATATTTTTAAAATGAATAATACAATCTACAGTGTTAAAAAATTATTTGCACTGAACCCGAGAAAGGAGTCATCTCCAGGAAATATGTTGAGAGGAATAAGGGACAATACATAAGAACACATACATTGATATCATTTATGTAAAGTTTAAATACTTGCAAAAACACTTGAACTTTAGGGATTCATACATATTTAGTAAAAGTATATTTAAAAAAAAAGGATTCAGAAAAACAGCAATGATGTCAGCCCTGGCAGCCCCAGGATCCCCAGGGCTTTTGTCATGGGCTGCCCAGGAAGGCCCGGGGACGAGCACTGTGGAGCCACATTGACCTCACTGAGATAAAGAGGCCTGCGTGACCCTGGCTTGTGCTTTTGCTCCTTCCTGTTCTCTCCCATCCCCTCCCCACCAAGCCCACAAGAACCACTTGCTGTATCTAGGGGTGCTTTCTCCATACCCAGAGTGCCTGGTGGGCATCTCTCCTGATCCAGGCTTTGCCAAGAACTGCAGGACTTTGGCCAAATCATTGAACCTGTCTCCTCATTTTTAAAGAATTGCCACAAGCAAAAGAATAAAATTGGACTCCTATCTTATGCCATACACAAAAACCAACTCAACATGGATTAGAGGCTTAAGTGTAAGACCTGAAACTGTAGAACTCCTAGAAGAAAACATAGGGTAAATGCTTCTTGACATTGATTTTGCAATGATTTCTTAGATTTGACTCCAAAAACACAGGAAACAAAACCAAAAATAGTAAGTAGGACTACATCAAACAAAAGAGCATCTACACAGCAAAAGAAACAATCCATTGAGTGAAAAGGCAATCTATGGAATTACAGAAAATATTTGCAGACCATCTATCTGATAAAAGTTTAATATCCAAAATATATAAGAATCTCCTGCAACTCAACAGAAAAAAAAACTATTAAAAATCGCAAAGGCCGAAACCGGTTTGGCTCAGTGGATAGAGCGTCGGCCTGCGGACTGAAGGGTCCCAGGTTCGATTCCGGTCAAGGGCATGTACCTGGGTTGCGGGCATATCCCCAGTGGGGGGTGTGCAGGAGGCAGCTGATCGATGTTTCTCTCTCATCGATGTTTCTAACTCTCTATCTCTCTCCCTTCCTCTCTGTGAAAAATCAATAAAATATATTTTAAAAAAAAAATCGCAAAGAACTTGAATAAATATTTTTCTAAATAAGACATACAGCCTGGCCAGTGTGGCTCAGTTGGTTGGAGCATCCTCCGGTGCACCAAAAGGTCACGGGTTTGATTCCCGATCAGGGCACATGCCTGGGTTGTGGTACAGGGGCAACCAATTGATGTTTCTCTCTTACATCTCTCTCTCTCTCTCTCTCTCTCTCTCTCTCTCTCTCTCTGAAATCAATTTTTAAAAAACTTAGTTTAAAAAAAGAAGATGTACAGATGGACACCAGGTATATGAAAAGGTGCTCAACATCACTAATCATCAGAGAAATACAGATTAAAACCATAATGAAATATAACCTCACAACTGTCAAAATGACTCTTACATATATATATATAAATGTTAGTGAGGATGTGGAGAAATTAGAACCCCTATATGCTGTTGGTGGGAATGTAAATTGGTGAAGCCACTATGGAAAACGCTATGAAGTTTCCTCAAAAAAATTCAAAATAGAACTATTATATGATCCAGCAATTCCACTTCTGGGTATTTATCCAAAATAATTGAAATCAAGATCTTGAAGAGATATCCATACTCCCATGTTCACTACAGAATTATTCACAATAGCTAATATACAGAAACAACTCAAACACCCATTGACAGATGAATAGGTAACAAAAATGCGGTATGTGTAAAATAGAATATTAATCACTTGTAAAAAAGGAAATCCTGCCATTTTCAACAACATGGATAAACCTAGAGGATATTAGGCTAAATAAAATAAGCCAGTCACAGAAGGACAAATACTGCATAACTATTTGCAGTATAATTCAGATACCTTATAAGAGGTATCTAAAATAGCCACAGAAGCAGAGAATAGAATGGTGATTGCCAGGGATTGAGAGAGGGGGAAATGGAGAATTGTTGCTCAATAGTTATAAAGTTTTAATTATGCCAGATGAATAAGTTCTATAGATCTTCTGCACAACATAGAACCAATATATAGTTAACCATATGTAGCCTATGTAGTTAACAATTAGGTATTGTACACTTTAAATATATTAGAAGGATAGATCTCGTCCTGGCCGATGTGGTTAGGCATCCTCTTGTGTATGAAAAGATTGCTGGTTCTATTCCCCATCAGGGCACATGACCAAGTGGGGGGCATGCAGGAGGCAGATGACCCATGTTCTGCTCTCATGTAGGTATTTCTCTTTCTCCCTCTTCTTTCCTCTCCATCTAATGGGGGGGGAGAGAGAGAGAGAGAGAGAGAGAGAGAGAGAGAGAGAGAGAGAGAGAGAATCCTTTTTATTTTTTAAAGAATAGATCTCAGCCCTAGCTGCGTTGGCTCAGTGGATAGAGCATCAGGCTTCGGACTGAAGGGTCTCAGGTTTGATTCCGGCCAAGGGCACATGCCTGGGTTGTGGGCTTGATCCCCAGTAGGGGGCGTGCAGGAGGCAGCCAATCCATGATTCTGTCTCATCATTGATGTTTCTATCTCTTTCCCTCTCCCTTCCTCTCTGACATCAATAAAGAAATATATTTTAAAAAAGAAGAATAAGAAGAATAGATCTCATGTCAAGTGTTCTTATCACCAAAAGAAACACACACACACAAGAACACCAGGAAATTTTTAGAGGTGATAGGTATGTTTAGTATCTTGCTTGTGATGATGGTATCACTGAGATATGTATATGTCCAAACTCATCAAGATGTGTTCATGAAATAAGTGCATGTTTTATTACATCAGTTATACTAGTACTTCAATAAAGCTTAAAAAAGAAAACCCTGATAATTTTATGAGACCTCATGAGGTCTTAGACAGGACATGCTGCCTACACGGTGACTGGCACTTATAAACCCTCCATACTCTCCATTTGTAAACTAGGGAATAAGGACTAATTCACTATTCAGCAGAGCCCGCCGCCACCCCCCCCCACCCCCCCCCCACAAGCCCCGCCTTTGTTGCTAACGCAGAAGCCCAACGGCTTTCTCCGCAGCGCGCAGGTGGCACCAATGACAGGCGCCCACAGACTTGAATGGGCGGGGAACCTGGGAGGTCTGGGGAGATCTGAAAAGGAGGGAGGGAGGGAGGACGTAAACAGCCTGGGTAGAAGCTGGAGAGGACCGGAAAGCTGGAGAGAAGGATGGCAGAGGAGCGGAGAGAGGGGGAGATGCTGGAGGGGGCGACAAGGCGCTCACGGTGGGAATAGTTTCCGGGGAATGTTCTCGGCTGTTCCTAGTCAGACCCCTCAGGCCCAACACTGGCAGTGACTTGGCAAAACAGGAAGGCACCAATCATGCGAACAGGTTCCTTGCTCATCAAGTAACCTATCCCCGCCCCCGAGTAAGCGAAGGCATTCATTGGTTCAGCTCTTGGAGCTTCCTCAAACCCTCCATAAGACTGCATTTGGCAAAGTGCAAACTCACCCCCAAAGGCAAGTCCTTACCCCCATAGCAACCAATGTCAGGGTTATTAGAGAGCCTGGTGGGAGGACCTCAGGTGTTTTTACCTGATCAGGGGCACGTCTAACCTTGTCCTTCACACAGCTTCCATCGGGGAAAGCTGAGTGTTGGAGCCCCTGACAGACGAGGAACGTGTCTTCTAGCCCCCACCCCCAAGTCATGTTTTTGAAATGTCACTCTCGTCTACAGGATACAGGGCTCTTTGGGGAAATGGCTTATTGGAACATCTTGTAACAGAAAACAAGGGAGAGTTCAGAAAATGTGGGGACTGATCAGTACAGCAGGAAGATTGAAGGGGCTCTCACTGTGCCAAATCTGGATAATTTGAGCACCAAAAAAAATAGCAACAGGACTCCCAATTCCAGTGCAGATGGAGTCCCCCGCATTCCTCCCAAGCCCTCCCTCTTACAATCAACAATCCCTGTACCTAACACAACAAACAGGTATAGGAAGACACTGAGCAGTAGGAAGAAGCCCAATGGCCTAGGAACCTCAGGACTTGAGGAACAACACAGCAGTGAATTTTCAAAGCCTCCAATCCAGAACTTCAAATAAGCACAGAAGAGAAGAGAAGAGAGGAGAGGAGAGAAGAGAGGAGAGGGGAGGGGAGGGGAGGGGAGGGGCGGGGCGGGGCTGGGAGGGGCGGGGAAGGGAGGGGAGGGGAGGGGAGCGGGGAGGAGAGTAAATAGAGAAGACAGAACTTTTTAAAAAGAGCTAGGAAGAAAACCTGTTCCCCTTTGCTAAAAGTCTAGGCCAGTGATGCAAACCTTTTGAGCTCGGCGTGTCAGCATTTTGAAAAACCCTCACTTAACTCTGGTGCCGTGTCACATATAGAAATGTTTTGATCTTTGCAACCATAGTGAAACAAAGACTTATATTTTTGATATTTATTTTATATATTTAAATGCCATTTAACAAAGAAAAATCAACCAAAAAAAATGAGTTCGCGTGTCACCTCTGACACACGTGTCATAGGTTCGCCATCACTGGTCTAGGCAAAGGTTAGCCTAACAACAGAAAACCTTTTAGCCAATACCAGCAAGACATCAATGAACCCCCCTCCCAATCCCACAGTTCATCAGAGGCACAGGGAGCTGATATTCCACCCCAACCCTCAGAAGGAAGGGAACTGAGCCTCCACCCTCCCTGGCATCACAGACTAAACAAGGCAGTGCCTTTGGGTCCCATCAGAATTCCACATTCCCCCCCCCCTCCCCTCTGGTGTCAGCAGGGCCCAGCAGGTCGGTGAGCTGACCCCGCCCCCACCTCTACCCCCCCACATAGATAAATAGAGGGCGCCAGTCTGGGAAGGTGGGAGCAGACCACCCACCTACATCACATGGGGGGAAGTGTTCCACTTTGGCCAGATAGACAAGGGAAGAATCCAAGCAGAAGTTGAATATACACACCCGTCCCACCCTCCTCGTGCCACACCTCAACATGGAGACGACGGGCTATAAAAAGAAAAAGGTTAAACCTCACACTGTAATATCTCCCCCAAAAGAAGCTTGAATAGTATAATATGATATCCAAAATGCTCTGGATACAATTAAAAAATCACTTGTCATACCAAGAACTGGGAAAATCCATAACTTTAATGAGAAAAGACAATCAGAACTGAAATAAAACATATGTTGGAATTATCTTTCAAGACTTTTAAAGCAGCGACATTTCACGTGAGAGGTTCGCCATCATTAACCATTAGGAAAATAGAAATTGAAACCACAATGAGCTATCACCACACACCTGTCAGAGAGACTAAAATTAAAAATAATAATTCCAATGCTAGCGACTATGCTGAGAAAGTGGGTCACTCACGCATTGCAGGTGGGAATGTACAATGGTACAAGCACTCTGAAAAAGAGTTCGGCAGTTTCTTGTCAACTAAACATATAATAACCATATGAGCTTTCTAATTTCATGATCTAAATATTGTATATTCCTCCCTGGCTGGTGTGGCTGCAACGGTTGGAGTGACCTTCTTACACCAAAAGGTGGCAGATTAGATTCCCAGTCAGGGCCCATACCCAGGTTTTGGGTTTGGTCACCAATCTCTCTGTCTCTCTCTCTCTCTCTTTCTCTCTCTCTCTCTCTCTCTCTCTCTCTCTCTCTCTCTCTCTCTCTCATCCTTTCTCTAAAGAAAATAATAAAAATATATTCTGGGGTGAGGATTAAAAAAGAAAATAAATATTGTGTCTTCCAAGCAGTGTCCAAATTATATATAAAATAAAATGAATACTTGTTTTCTTTGATTTCCCTTCCAGAAAATTCCCTGGGTGGAATTTTGTACATAGCCCAGCAGAGGGCCCTGTGTTCTGAGCCACAATCAGGCACCGCAGACACCAGTTAGGAAATCAGGAACTAGGGCTCCTAACCTCCCACACTCCACCCACAGGGCTATCAGGTTCCAGTTACAGCTGTTCAACTAACAGATGGCGTCTGCACTTCCTTCTAATCAAGGAGGCAGAATAAATGGTTTCTAAGAATAACTAGCATCTTGGAAAAATATCCCCATTGTGTAGTTGCCACGCAAGTATTTTATATTGCAGCTTTTATCTCCGTAAGATTCCCATTCTCATTTAAAAATGTATTTGAAAGATATAGCGACATATAACATCAATGCTCAGGAAAATACATCATTGAAAATAAATACATCACAATAATAAACAATGGCTATTACTGAAGAGATTATGGCTGACTTGCTACATTCTTTTATTTCTCAGATCTTACAATTAGGGCAGTCCTTTTGTTTTGAATATTCCTTTTTTATTTCTTGAATATTCCATTTTCAAAAACAGAAAACATAAAAGAATGAAAAGGCAAGAGACAAGAAAGTAAATACATGCTTATCAAAAAGATTCAAAACATTTGGGTCAATTTTTTAAAATCTTTATTAAAAGAAATTTTACCCCTGACCGGTTTGGCTCAGTGGATAGAGCGTCGGCCTGCGGACTGAAGGGTCCCAGGTTTGATTCCAGTCAAGGGCAGGTACCTTGGTTGCGGGCACATCCCCAGTAGGGAGTGTGCAGGAGGTAGCTGATCGATGTTTCTAACTCTCTATCCTTCTCCCTTCCTTTCTGTAAAAAATCAATACAGTATATTTTTTAAAAAAGAAATTTTAGAACAGCATAAAATAACACACATGAAAATGACTCATTTAGCCCTCATCTAATTGGTCATTTTTATCCTTTCAGCAAAAAAGTGGAAGAATCCACTCTTGTGGAAGACATGGATCTCTTTTCTTCCAAAAAAACATTTTAAGGACTGCACCATGAAGTGCTGTTGTTTTTATCTTGATTTCAAGTAGAGAGAAAAAACTCTTCTCTGATGACTTTCGGTCATTAAAGTATATTTTGAATTAAAGGATTATTCACTCATTTATTCCAGAAATATTTACATGCCTTTTATGTGCCAGGCACTTTTCACATCATGAACTCTTCTCCCTAGCCTCCCCCCCGCCCAAAAGGTTTGCCTGGCTAATCGAGATCACAAAAGGCTTTCTTATCAGGAACTAGCACTGTTACTAGCTTCATCCCCTCTAGGCAGATCCTCTATCTCCCAACCCCAGCTGGCACTTGGCCAAACCCTCCCTCATTCTTTAGTTCTCCAACTGTTCTTCAGGGACACCTTTTCATCTCCTTTACTGCAACTGGCTTCTATCTCTGGGCATTTGGTTCCTCAGTACCCTTGGATGGGCACCCTTGTAACCAGAACCTAAGTTCAGCTGCCTGCCACCACAAAAGCCAAACTCGTGAGACAGATGCTGGTGAAAGAGGAAAGAGGTTTATTCAAGTACTGGTCGTCTGAAAAGATGAGGGATTCTTGTTAAAAAGCCCCTTTCCACATCTCGGTGCAAGCAGAGATTTTTATAAGGAAGGAGAGGGAAAGCAGAACAAAGAGGTCAAAGGGAAGGAATTTAAAAGTTCTCGATTGGAGGCCAGCACAGTCCATTCCGATAAGCACCTTGAAACTGGTCAAGTAATGGTCTGGTTGCATCATCCTGGTCTTCGACAGCCTGATTCTGTGGTTGAAGGTCAGCAAATCTCCCAGAGCTGAGATAACTGAAGGTCAGAGTCTGTATCTTCAGAAGTTAGTTCCTAGGATTCTTTAAAAAAAAAATATATATATATATATATATATATATATATATATATATATATATTTAAAGAGGAAGGGAGAGGGAGAAAAATCAATGATGAGAGAGAATCATTGCTCAGCTGCCTCCTGCACACCCCACACTGAGGATCGAGCCTACACATAATTCTGTTAATTATCCTGCAATCCAATCCCCATCTTGCTTTCTTCCGCCCTCATATACTCTTGTCTTAATTTCAAATGCATATAAGAAACTGCAAAACTGTTATTCTCTGAAGCACTTGAGATCTTGCTTCCAGGCAATTTTTATCAGTTTGGCTCAAATAAAAAAAATCCTATAAAGATTCTTTACAGATTTGGACATTTGAAAGGGTGATTAGATAATAGGAGGTCATAGGGAGATAGTTAGCATTCCAAATGTGTGTGTTCACATTTCAAAGTGAAATGAAACCCAGAGCCAGTTATTTACATTCCAGAGGACTTTGAAGGAGGATCACATACAATGGGTTCTCTCTGTGTCTCTCAGAAGGGAAGAGGGTGAGCAGCTGTCTGATTCCAATATAAACTACCAGAATCCTAATTTTGGCACTCCTCTCCTATAGTCCAATCCCTGTACATGCAGGCCTGTCCACCTGGCTCTTACAGCATTGCCCCAGAAGGGGGAAGGATTGGGGTAAAGGAAAACTGAGGTAGTTATTCCTGTAAGTAATAACTTTTCTTGTTGGGGGCCAGCCCCAGCAGGTCCAGGGGTTCCCAAAGGTGTGGACAGAGTCGGCGAAGAAGGAATGACATGGAGGCAGCAGCGTTCAGTTGATCATCATAGCTAGGTTCTCTTTTTATTGTCCTGTTACATCTATATTTATACCATTTGATCCCATAAGCATGCCTCTATAATCACATCATGGTATGTTTGGGGTAACATTCTACAGTTCCTTGTTTCTTATCTGACCTTAGCCAAAAATCCTGTCTCTACCTAGTTCTGTGGATTTTAATCTTGTCTGGGTTAATCTCTGTGTTCCATTACAGGGGCTATTCCAAGGCCACTGCTCTACTGATAGGCTACAAGGAAGTGACTGAAGGAGTTTATCCTACCTGGTAAAGGTCATGTCCTCCCAGCCTCGCTGCTTGCCTTCCCTGGGACTGCCCTGTGTCAGTGGATCTCCAGGGGTATAGGCTTTGGTGCTTTCCCTGGTGGGCAGACCCTGGGGACGTGGGCCCAACAAGTCCCAAATTTATTGCCAACAGTCTTAGTCCAAGTTCTTCATAAGTAGTACATGGTATTTCTGTAACAGTAGGGGGATTTACTGATTTATTCTCTTCCTTATGCCTGTTAACCCCTAACCTGGGGAAACAACCTTTCTCGGGGAGGTGGTCCTGGTTAAAACACATAGCGCTAAGAGGGGGAGCAAACATATGTTATATACGCCAGGTCCCTTGAAACATAAGCTGTGCAGATGTTTCTTCCCTGCAGCGACTGCGTCAAGCAGCAAGGGTGGATTGGCTTCCGGCATTTTCTTGAAATCTTATATTTACTTTTAGTATAATATGAATAAATACATATATTGAAAGTTTATTAACTACATTAAAGTGTATCTCCTACTAACAAGGAAATCTCTCACTAAGTCACAATTTAGTTATCAAATTCAAAAAATTTAACATTGATACAAATATTTAATCTATAGTCTTTTTTCAAATTGTGCCAGTTTTCCTAATGATACCCTTTAAAGCATTTTCCCCCATTCAGGATACAATCTAGAATCACACATTGCATTTTTTTAAGAGAGAGAGAGAAATATCGATCTGCCACCTCCCACACAGGCCCTGATCAGGGATTGAACCTGCAACCTGGGTATGTGCCCTGACTAGGAATCCAACTCACAACCTTTTAGTGTATGGGACGCTCCAACCAACCGAGCCACAATGTCCAGGGCATCACATATTTCATTTAATCATTACATTCTTTTTAGGCGCTTTTAATCTGGAACAGTAGATTTGTTCCAACATTAGCTTTGATCACGTGGTTAAGGTGACAACTGCCAGGTGATTACTCTTGCCTAAATAAAAAATGGTTGAAAGTCCTGGCTGGACAGCTCAATGAGTTAGGCAGCGGTCGGCAAACTGCGGCTCGGCAAGCCATGGCTCGTGAGCCACATGCGGCTCTCTGGCCCCTTGAGTGTGGCTCTTCCACAAAATACTGGCTCTTCCACAAAAATGCCGACTTCTGCGAATGGGCCACGAAGTTTCAATTGCACTGTACGTGCGCGCCTGCTCATGGTATTTTGTGGAAGAGCCACACTCAAGGGGCCAAAGAGCCTCATGTGGCTCGCGAACCATGGTTTGCCGAACACGGAGTTAGAGTATTGTTTGGATATGCTAAGGTTGTGGGTTTGATCCCTGGTCAGGGCACATATAAGATTCAACCAATGAGCTTTGGTTGGTGTGGCCCAGTGGCTGGACATTGACCCATGAACCAGGAGGTGATGGTTCAATTCCTGTCAGGACACATACTCAGGTTGGGGGCTCCATTCCCAGTAGGGGCCATGCAGGAAGCAGCTGATCAATGATTCACCCTCATCATTGATGTCTCTATCTCTCCCTCTCCCCTCCTCTCTCTGAAATCAAGAAAAACATATTTTAAAGAAGAATCAACCAATGAATGCATAAATAAGTGGAACAACAAATTGATCTCTCTCTCTCTCTAAAATCAATAATAATAAAAATTGAATGGTTGAAAAATGGTGATTTTTAACTCTATTATTTTTTCCACATTTAATAATTGTATTTTATTGTAAGGCACTGGTATAGACTGAATGTTTTCATTGACCCCAAATTCATATGTTGAAAACCTAATGCTGTCCCTGGCAAGTTTGACCTCCTCATCCTTGGGACCAAGGAAGGAAGAAGGGAGGTCTGATTCTCCTCTCTTGCTCTAAACTCAACTATGTCAGCCTCTATGTGGATTGATCCCAATTTTAGACACCTCACTCTACATTAATGCTATAAGACATCTCTTTTTCCTTCTGTGTTAGAAAAGGGTTTCCATGAGATAGAATGCTATTTAGACTGGATTTTTTTTAGACTGGAAATTTTATCTATGTATATAAAACCCTAATATGCAAATAGACCGAACAGTGGAACAACTGAACAACTGAACAACCAAACAACTGGTTGCTATGAAGTGCGCTAACCACCAGGGGGCACATGCGGAACATGGCGGGTATGGTGGAGCAGGTGAGGGGGGGGGAGAGGGGGAGGGGGCACCAGACCAAGGTGGGGCACTGGTCGCTGTCATCAGGATGAGCCTCTGGTGGTTACTGAAAATTCTTTGCTCCCATGCTACTTGCCCCCACTGCCGGCACCCGACGCTGGCCCCAATGGCTCGGTGCCTTCAGCGGGTGTGAGCAGCTGCCAGCCCTGATTGCCCCTGAGGGCTTCTCCACCTCCCCCTGCTTCTGAGGGGCCATGATTGGGGCAGCAGCTGCCGCTCACACTCGCTGCTGGCGCCGGCCCCAATCACTCCGCGCCATCAGTGGGTACAAGTGGATCTGTGCAGTCAGCACTTGGGAGCAGCAGCAGCTGGAGCAGGGCTGCTCCAGGGGCCGCAGCGGGAGGGGCCCAGTGGGGGTGGGAGGATGGGCCAATATCCATCCTTGCGCCCATTGCAGCCTCTTGGCCCACAGTTCCTTTCAAGGTGCATGAATTTGTGCTCTGGGCCCCTAGTATAATCTATAAAATTGTCCCCAGCTTTATTGAGAAATAACTGACAATTGGTTTTTCTATTATTCTGATCATTGGGCTTGAAAATTGAAAATGTACAAACCTACACATTTGCTTACTTTCACGAAAACATGGAAATACTATAGGTAGCATATAATGAACTTTAAAAAAAATTAATTGGAAAAAAAAGAACCTTATCTGTTGGTTTAATGGTGTGTTTTTCACCAATTTGGATTACAGGAATAACAAATTCAAATTATGTTCAATACATTTTATTAGGAAAGACTTCTTACTTTGAGAGTACGTTATTAAAGCTGGGGACAGTGAAACAAAGGCGGGCTCAGGACAGCAGAAGCAACTGGGGAGAGACAGGGAGGCTGCTTTGGATCTCTAGAAATGTTACAGGAAAGTGAGGCCAGGCGGGGCTGCTGTCAGCTCACTGGAAAGTCAGAGAAAAGGCGGCCTTGGAGACAGGTGTAGGGGGTTAGCCCCTGACAGCTGCTATTCCCCATTGCTCCCCTGCTTGCAAGTCTCAAGGGGTCACTCAGAGTTTAAGAGATGCATACCTATGGAGGAAGAAGAGGGGGAAGGGAGAGGCGGGGGTGTACTCCCCAGAGGAAGAGTGGGCAGGACTTTTCCTAAAATAATGTTTATTTTAGGTTTACTTGTAAATTTCCCACACTCTGCCCCCAGGGTTGTATATGAAAAATGTCTTCAAGAAATAGTCAGAAGTTGAAACTTCCATACTCTGCTGTAGACGGAAAACTTAGAGTTGCATTTCCACTCGTTTAAAAGTACCTTTATTTTTTTTTCCAATTACAGTTTAATTATTATTTTGTTGACTTTCAGTTGCTGGTTTGTAGCAAGGCTCAGACCTGCACCGCCTCCCATTGGCTGGGGCAGCCCAAAGCCCACCTCCTATGCGTAGCTATTGGTTTGCTAGTGGCTCCTCTGGATTTGAAGTCCGTTCTCACATTACATGCGGAGGTGAAGGAGAGTCTATCAACGCCGGTGGCATCCCAAAGCCAGCCTTCCACTGCACTGCCATTAGCTGATCTCGCTGCCTGTCGGGGGCCTGGAGCGCAGAATGGCTCCCTGCAGACTGCAGCCTAGCGGAGCCAGTAGTTGAGACCGATGAGTCAGGCCACTGGGGACTGCAGCTTTATCTGGGGGGGGGGGGGGGGTGCACGGTCATGTCTCCCAAAATGGGTAGCTGAGAGAAAGGCTGCCCGAGGTGGCGTTCCGTTCGTGGGAGTGGCTCAGGCACGCAGGACTGCTGGCTGGGTCCAAGATTCCTTAAGGAGGTGCCCCTGGCCTGCACCCTGTTCAAACAACTTTTTTAAAGTATATATTTTTTATTGATTTCGGAGAGGAAGGGAGAAATAGAAACATCAATGAGAATCATTGACTGGCTGCCTCTGCACACCCCTATTGGGGATCGAGTCCATAACCCAGGCATGTGCCTTTGACTGGAATTGAACCCAGAAACCTTCAGTCTGCAGGCGGACGCTCTATTCAGTGAGCAAACCAGCCAGGGCTGTCTGAATGCTTTTTTACCAACTTGAAGTACTGGAGCTCTCTCTCCTCTGTCCCTCCAGTTAGGGCAACCTGAACCTCAATTTGCTCAGCTGTAAAATGGGTAGGATTACAACCGCAGTCAGTGAACACTTCAGATTTTGTGTGTTTTCCAGACATGTTTCTAAGAATTTAAAACCAACAATAAAAGCCAACAGCCACTTTAAAATCTTTACAATTTCCAGATGGATATTTTCTAGGTGGATGTCAGAAAACCATAATCTGCTAGTTCAGGTTTTAATTTTTGTTTTAATAGGTGGTGCACCTGATGGTTTTAATGTGATGACGATGATGATAAAAATTCAAATTCATTTAAGACCTTCATGACTTGTCAAGTACCTGTGAAGAAGTACCGGGCTGAAGTTGTGCCAGTTGGGATGGGTTTGGAGTGAGTCCTTGAGAAAGAAAGCATTGCCCTTGAGTGATCCATGACCCCCCTCACCCTCCATCCCTCCTCTCCGCACAGCCTGCGGCATTTTGCTCATCTTTTTGTAACAGAGCCAGAAATATGTCTTCAAACACTGTCTAGAAATTAAAGTTTTAAAACTAAAAAATACTGCCCAGCTGGTGTGGCTCAGTGTTTGAGCATTGACCCATGAACCAGGAGGTCACGGTTCAATTCCCAGGTTGTGGGCTTGATCCCCTGAGTGGAAAGTGCAGGAGGCAGCAGATCCATGATTCTCTCTCATCACTGATGTTTCTCTCTCTCCCTCTCCCTTCCTCTCTGAAATTAATCTATACTAATAAAAGGGTAATATGCTAATTAGACCAGACATCTTCTGGACATCCTTCCAGACGTCCTTCTGGACAAAGCCATGGTGGTGGGGGCTGAGGCAGAGGCAGTTAGGGGTGATCAGGCTGGCAGGGGAGAGCAGTTGGGGCAATCAGGCTGGCAGGGGAGAGAAGTTAGGGGCAATCAGGCAGGCAGGCAGGTGAGTGGTTAGGAGCCTGCAGTCCTGGATTGCAATAGGGATGTCCCAGATTGGAGAGGGTTCAGGCCAGGCTGAGGGACCCCCCCCCCCATGCACAAATTTCATGCATCGGGCCTCTAGTAAAAATATATTAAAAAATAAAATACACTGCACTGGCCCCAAAATTCTTCTTCCTTTTGGCGAGCATTTTGGAGCCCCTCACTGAGTTCCCACTGGAGTTTTTCCTGACCCAATGTAGTGGTATGGCTCCTGCACTGGGAGATGGGGTGGGGTCCAGGGATTCAATTTCAGAAAAGGGAATTTTTCAAAAACATTTCTCTAATCAATAATTTGTAAGAAGTCTAAATATTTAGAATTATGTTTAAAACCATTTTTTTTGCCATGCACTTTTAACATAAGGTATATTTTACATTCAATAAGATGTGCCCGTTTTCACTATAGAGTCTGATGAATTTTGAACTGTCCAATCACCTCTGAAAATTCCTTCATGCCCTTCTCAGTCATTCTCTCACAAGACAATCAGTCTGATTTCCTTCACTACAGATTAGTTTTGCCTGGTTTGGAGTTTCATACAAATGGAACAATACAGTATTTCTCTTTTGTGTCTGGCTCCTTGCACTTCACCTTATATCAATAAGATTCATAGACACATGAAGCAGTTTGTTCCCTTTTGTTGCTCCGTAGTGAAAAACATGATGTAAATGGAGCCACTTTAAAAGGGAGGTCAGAGCTGCCATCCTGGAGGAACTGCCCTCCATGTCTTATTCCTCAAACCTTTGGAATGTGTAAAGTGGGCAAAATAACCTTCGGACTAGACCTAAAGCAGCATTGTATCTCAAACAACTGTTTGCAAAGATAACAAGAAAGAAGATATTAAGACTAATGGACTGAAAATTAACAACATTCTTTACCCTAGCTGGTTTGGCTTAGTGGATAGAGCATTGACCTGTGGTCTGAAGGGTCCCGGGTTTGATTCCGGTCAAGGGTACTTACCTCAGTTGGGTGGTGAGGATTAAAAAATAATAGTAAAGAAATCCTTCCCTACTCTTATCCTATATAATAAAGAGGTAATATGCAAATTGACCCTCACACCCTCACATCACCAGATGGCCACACTATGTCATCACAAGATGGCCGCTCCTACGTTGTCACAAGATGGGGGTGACCAGGCCTGCAAGGGAGGGCAGTTGGGGGGGACCAGGCCTGCAGGGGAGGGCAGTTGGGGGTGATCGGGCCAGCAGGGAAGCAGTTAGGTGTCAATCAGGCTGGCAGGGGAGTAGTTAGGGGGCTATCAGGCTGGCAGGCAGGCGAGTTGTTAGGAGCCAGCAGTCTCGGATTGTGAGAGGGATGTCTGACTGTGGGTTTAGGCCTGATCCCACAGGGGTCCCAGATTGGAGAGGGTGCAGGCTGGGCTGAGGGACATGCCCCCCCCAGTGCACAAATTTCGTGCACCAGGCCTCTACTGTCAATATATTACCTTATTTTAAAAAAATTCTTTAGAATTAGCATCATACTGTTAGCTTATTTGCACTTATAAAAATGCCTTCTTTCTATTGAGGTACTAATCCCTCTTCCCTTTCTCATAAATATGCCTTGCCTTACCTCCTAATCTGAACATTATTTTTGTTTCTGCTTGAATCACTACTTTCTAAATAGCTATTCTTTGGATCTCAAAAAACGCTTGTTGTCTCTCATTTTGACCTTTTAATTTTAGGTTAACAGTAGTATTCCATGATCCCATTGTTGTACCATTTGACACTCACAGTAGCAATCCATGTAAGCTCCAGTTGCTTCGCATTCTCATCATTATGTGCTATTTATTGTCAGTCTTTTTAATTTTAGCTGTTGAGTGGTGGAGACAGAATAGAAAAGGGGCCATGGGAAATGGAGGTTGTATGACAGGCCAGTAGGTAGAACTTTTGTCTCTCTCTCCTTACAGGTAGAGAAAGCACTTTACAAATACAAGTTGAAGCATGTTGAGGCCCCCTCACCTAGTAACTTTTCTCTGATCCTTCCCACTTCAAAGAGGGCTGCTGTGGCTCCAAACATGAGATTGTAATCACTTCAATTACAAAAGGCTGTTGATGCTGCTGGGGAAAGAATTAAAATCTTGTGCCAACCTGGGGAATCCTCTCCACAGAGGTAGAAAGGAAAAATAGTTTTATTTATTGTAAATGTTAAATCAGACTGAAATGGACATCCCAAGCAATTTGCTAAAGAGTTTGCAGAAGACAAAAAAACAAAACAAAACAAAAAAAACAAAAAAACAAACAAAAAAAAACAACCCTCACCTTTTATACAGCCAGGGAGATACAACCCGTTACATGTATGTTCTCAAGAAAGACAATAACTTGTCCTCAAGTAAGAGAATTTTACAGCACCATTTGCTACACCTAGTTCGCCTCAAATTCACCTGGCAATTGGCATAGCCATCTGCCCTTATCCAAAGGAAAAATAAAACCCGAATCTTTGACAAGCAGCTAACCATCTGGAGCTAGCTGCCTAGATCTCATTCCTGAGACTGAGATAGGGATGCTATCTTCCCTGATGTTTACATTTCAAAGAGATGACTCCAAGGCCCTTACTAGTAAGAACAACATTCTTGGGTCATAAAACTGTCAGGAGGCCTATTTATCTTTTAAAGAGATTTACATACATCTCAAAGGGACAGAACACATTTTACAAATTTCTGATGTGTGTGTGTGTGTGTGTGTTTGCGTGCGCGCGTGTTTTAAGGAAGTGCTCTAAGAAAAGGGAGGGTGGAAAGTCTCTTTCACTTTTGACACCAGGTAAAAGTCATTTTTAAAGAAATTGTATTTACCCTTCGATTCCTCCACACATTTCGCTGCGCCTGTGCCCCATTCCATGCCCACACTCCCCCCACCCCTGCCCCCTTCTTCACCTGGCCAACTATGACCAGACTTTCAAAACCCTTATCAACTCCATTCCTAACGGAAGCTTGTCAGAACAGCAGGCTGCTCCTCCTAGGGCCAGACCCCCAGCCCGACAACACTAGCGAACGGCTCTGATCAAAAGCCATTACTCTCAGAATTGGAAAAGGTCGCAGATATTTGGTGTGTTTCCGACCCGTTTCAAAGACGGTAAAACTGAGACCCAGGAAAATCCCAACTGGCTACTTAGGGTTCCAGGTCACTGGAGCAAAAAGGGCACTTAAAGATTCAGGAAACTAAAGTCATCTCCAAGTGACCGAAAACTTAGCCTGCTTTACTCTGCCTTGGCACATTTGGAGTTAAAGCCCGCGCACGCAGGTTTCCTCCTGATTGCGCCTGCGCAAATCAGGCCTTGCGAATTTGCCCCCGACCCTGACGTTTCAAGCGGCCCCTCCTAATCCGGAACACGAACCACATTCCGCCGGCCCTGCTTTGACAGACGTGACCCTTATCCAATAAGAATAGAGGACTGAGTCCTGCGGCGCCAATGGCGACAGCCCGAGGGGCGGTGGAGGCGGACTTTACGAGGAAACAAGAAGACAGGCTCAAGATGGAGGCGGCGGCGGCCGCTGCGGCCTGACAGGTGAGGGCGGGCCCGGCAGGGTTAGGTTTCTGGAGCGGTCGCCGGGCTTGGACAGACAGCCGGGACCGAAAGCTTAGCTCCAGGGTGACTGCGCCTGGGCCCCGGCACCCCCTACCCGGAACCGGAGGAGTGGTTTGACCCGGGGCGAGACCATCGTCGATAGCCAGGGGTAGCGGTGGGTGGACAGGAGTCCGGGGGGCCAGGCTGCGGGGGGGTGGTTTCGCCCGCTGAGGGTGGTAGCACGCCTGCGCAGAGTGGAAGGCCCTCGGTGGGCGGGGCCGTGCGAATGGGTCTTGGGCTGTGGTGTGTTGTACCGGGATCCCCGCTAAACCTCCTTAAGGTATCTGATGACCCTTCCTTACCAACAACGGACAGTGAGTGGAGACGGGGCTCACTACTCGCTTTATTATTCTGGATCAGTGTCTAACCCACAAGGAGAATGTTTGAGGATTCTCCCTTTACGCCTCCTTAACCCACCCTAGCTTCTTCCATTGTCACCAGAAATACTAGTATGTCTGTGACCCGTTCATTCGTTGACAGGGATCCTTTGGTTTTTGTTTGTTTGTTTGTTTTATATTTTGATTGATTTTTAGAGAGGGAGAGAGACGTTGAAACATCAATGATGAGAGAATCATGGATCAGCTGCCTCCTGCACGCCCCCTACTGGGGATCGAGCCCGCAACCAGGGCATGTGCCCTTGACTGGAATCCTACCCGGGACCCTTCAGTCCAGGCCGATGCTCTATCTAGTGAGCCACACCAGCCAGGGCTGACAGGGATCCTTTTGGAGCCTCCCTGCTTGACCCCCATTCACCTGACCTCAGCAATGACTGGTGATGCACCATTACCCACCTGACAATGTCTGCTGATGACCACTGTCCACTCTTCTGCCCATTAGAGTCTCCAGTGACCTTTGCTAACATCTCCTTCAGCATAGTGTCTTCTGATCCTCTGTGAACTTCCTGTCACAGTCTGGTGACTCTCTTTAGCCACCTAACAGTGTCTGGGAGCCTACCATCATTACTGCCCAGGGCTTAGGGATGGCCACAGGACCCTTGAGAACATTCTGGTGCAATTCCCATTTTTCCCCAAAGGGCAACATCTGATGATCTCCCATTTGTTCCCCTTCACCCTGTGTGTGACTTTTCCTTCAGCACAGGATCTGGTAACCCCCTCCTCCATTAAAAAGGCAGGACAGCCCAGCTGGTGTGGTTCAGTGATTGAACTTTGACCTATGAACCAGGAGGTCACGATTCGATTCCCATCAGGGCACATGCCCAGGTTGTGAGCTTGATCTGCAGTAGGGGGCGTGTAGGAGGCAGCTGATCATGATTCTCTCTCATTATTGATGTGTCTATCCCGCTCTCCCTCTCCCCTCCTCTCTGAAGTTAATAAAAAAAATATTTTTATAAAAGGCAGGACAGCCTGTTCGTGCCCATTATGTATCTGGCATACCCCAGTGCAGTGCGTGCTGACTTCTCCATTAGTCCCCAGCAGACTTTGTACTCCTGTGCCCTCCAGGACAGTGTGTGCTGTCTCTCATTGTGTTATCACACCCCCACCTGGCCCCATGCAGGGACCTTGGCAGAGCTGAGCAGAGGAGGAACTGGACCGACTTCAAGGTGTTACTAAGTTCCCTTGGACAGCTTTGTGGAAATGAGGCTGCTGGGGGTGATGTGGAGCCTGCAGATTGATATTTTTTGTCTCCTGCCGCTGTGATTCCAGACTATCATTATTGGACTACTGACTTCCTTCTCTGTCTTCTAGGAGCCCCATGGCACCTGCCCAGCCCCACCTCAGCCCATCTTGACAAAGTCCTAGGCTCCATGGAGCCACCACGGGGCCCCCCTGCCAACGGGGCCGAGCCGTCCCGGGCAGTGGGCACCGTCAAAGTGTACCTGCCCAACAAGCAACGCACAGTGGTGAGTCTGATGGGAGCAAAACTGGCAGGGGTGCAGATGGACCCAGTTGTAAATCTTGGATCAGAAGGGTAGCTAGGGATGGGTGGAAGATTTCGCCAAGGGATAGGAGAGTTGGCTGGGATCCCAGTAGGGCTCTAACCCCCCCCCCCCCCATCTACACAGGTGACTGTCCGGGATGGCATGAGTGTCTACGACTCTCTAGACAAGGCTCTCAAGGTGCGGGGTCTCAATCAGGATTGTTGCGTGGTCTACCGGCTCATCGAAGGGTAAGTGTGGCAAACACATACACTGCCCCTCTGGCTGCCCAGTCTCCTATCCCCTCCTCAGAGTCATCTGACTCCTTCTTCACTCTGTTGTAGAGTCTCCATTAGTCTTCCCTTAGTTCAGTGAATCCGTGAGTCCAACCAGCTTGTGTTTCATTACTTCGTTAGTTCATTGACCTGTAAGGTCAGCAACACACTCTCTGCTTGGTCCCCAACAAGTCTTCACCTGCTCCATCTATTTTGTTCATTTATTTTGTTCTTTCGCTATTTCATTGATTTGTCAGCTCTCTCCTACCTCTGCTTTCCCATATTCTGCCTGCTGAGTCGTTTATTCTGGGGTTCCTTAATTTTTTACTCAATTCACACATTGCTTTTTATTTGTTGTTTTGATGCCTCATCAGCCGTTTTTTTCAGAGGCTTGCTTAGCACTTCTGAGACTTAGTTGTTAATTCAGCATCTCATTTGCTCATCACCTTCTGGGTGAGAACATGGACTCGTCACACTGTCCTGCCACTCACAATCTCTGAGGCATTAGGCAAGTAAGCCACTTTATCCCTCTGAGCTTCAGCTTCCCCATCTGTGAAGTGGGGCAATGATAGTAACTAGTCCCTAGGGTTGCTGTGATTAGAATGGAACATGCCAGGTATTACTCCACAGATCCGACTTGGGGGACTTTCAGGGATTCCTTGCCTTCCCAGAGCCCCTGTCCACCCTCCTACTCACTCCCTTCCTTGCCTCCTGCAGGCGAAAGACAGTCACTGCCTGGGACACAGCCATTGCCCCCCTGGATGGCGAGGAGCTCATTGTTGAGGTCCTTGAAGATGTACCACTGACTATGCACAATTTTGTGAGTGCAGGGTGGATAGTGGGGGCAGACCCTGGGTGTGTGTGTAGGGGGGTCCTTGACCAGGCCTCAACCTTCCCTGCTCTGTGGCAACAGGTACGGAAAACGTTCTTCAGCCTGGCGTTCTGTGACTTCTGCCTTAAGTTTCTGTTCCATGGCTTCCGCTGCCAAACCTGTGGCTACAAGTTCCACCAGCATTGTTCCTCTAAGGTCCCCACAGTCTGTGTTGACATGAGTACCAACTGCCGACAGTGAGCCTGGCCTGGGGTGGGTTGGTGGGGGTGTGTGGGGAGGACACATGCCCAGACACTAGAGTCTTATGCATGGCTGACCCTTATCCCCTTGCTCTATACCCTAATGCCCTCAAGGTACTACCACAGTATCCAGGATTTGTCTGGAGGCTACAGACAGCATGAGGCTCCCTCCAACCGTCCTCTGAATGAGCCACTAACCCCTCAGGGTTCCAGGTAGGGATGCCTAAGCTGAAGGGCTGCTGTCTAAACAAAAAGATCTGGAGACTATAAGCCATTTGTTTTCCAAGTACAAGTGAAAGTTTATTTGGGAAGTCACAGAGCCTGTCTGGGTAGCTCAGCTGGTTGGAGCATCATCCCGTGCACCAAAAGGTTGCCAGTTCAATTCCTGGTCAGGGCACATACCTGGGTTGCGGGTTCAATCCTTGGTCAGGGTATGTATGGAAGGCAACTGATGGATGTTTCTCACGTCAATGTCCTCTCTCTTTCCCCCTGCCTCTTGGATGAGGATTTTTTTAAAAAGATAAATAAAGTAAAAGAAAGTCACAGAGGTAGAAAAAGTGAGCCATCTGGGCTGTGGGGGCTCAGGACACAAATTATAGAGGCAAAAGAAGGGCTCTTAGAGCTTAGGAGAGAGAGAGCACCCTGAGGGAAGAAGAGGGGGAAAATGCCAGGTGTGCTCCAGAGAGACAGAGAGAGAGAATGCCAACCACAAGCCATTCTCCATTTACTTGACAAACATTTGCTGAGCACCTACAAGTGTAGGTAAGGGCATCAAGCTTTGGGACCTTAAGTAAATCACCCAATGTTTCTAGGCCTCAGATTTCTCATCTGTAAAGAGGGGATAAGGATACTTTTTACCACATATCGTTCTGGTGAGAGTTAAGTGAATTAAGATGTGTCCAGTGCTTGGAAGAAGGGTATAAGTTCTTATTCATTATAAACATGTATATGTTTATGCTCAAGCCTTTCCATTTTGAAATACATGTTATTTTATTATAAGTTCCCTTTTATTTCTCCTTTATGTTAAGTATTTCTATATAAAAATACATTATTGCTCTAATATATCAAAAGTTTATTACATGTGCATTTTATATATCTATTATATATCTTATAACATCTATATTTACATGGTATATGTTAATGTATCATGTGTTAGATTTATATTTTTTATATAATGTAGAACAGATGTTTTTATGTAATATATAAAATAATAAAGTTAGGGCATTATGTTATTTTTAATTATGGGATGAATTATGTATGAATTTCATTTTAGGATAGTGGGAGGGAACATTAAGGAATACTTTTGTGGCACTAGCTGGATTGGTTCAGTGGATAGAGTGTTGGCCTGCAGACTAAAGGGTCCCAGGTTCGATTCCAGTCAAGGGCACATGCCCGGGTTGTGGGCTCCATCCCCAGTGTGGGGTGTGCAGGAGGCAGCTGATCAATGATTCTCTTATCATTGATGTTTCTATCTCTCCCTCCCCCTTCCTGTCTGAAATCAATAAAAAATATATATATTTTAAAAAGAAATACTTTTGTGCCCTAGCTGATTTGACTCAGTGGATTGAGCATTGGACCATGGACTAGAGTGTCCTGGGTTTGATTCTGGTCAAGGGCATATACCTTTGTTGCAGGCTCCATCATGCAGGAGGCAACCAATATATATGTCTCTCTTGCATTGATGTTTCTCTCTGTCTCTCCCTCTCCCACTCTCTCTAAAAATCCATGGAAAAGTATCCTCATCTGAAGATTAACAACAACAAAAAAAGAATTTTTGTAATGTCATATATATACATATACATATATGTATAACATGTACATATAGCATATCCTATATAATAAAGGTGTAATATGCAAATCGACCGAATGGCAGAATGACCAGTCACTATGATGCGCACTGATCACCACGGGGCAGATGCTCGATACAGGAGCTGCTCCTGGTGGTCAGTGCGCTCCCTCAGGAGGAGTGCAGCTCAGCTAGTGGCTGGCAAGTGCAGTGGTGGTGGGAGCCTCTCCTGCCTCTGCTGCAGGCGGGCAGTAAGGAGCGAGGGGTCCCAGACTGGGAGAGCCCTGGATTGCAAGAGGGATGTTTGACTGCTGGCTTAGGCCCAATCCTCAGTGGGGGATCAGGACTAAGCCAGCAGGCTGACATCCCCTGAGGGGGCGCAGGCTGGGCTGAGGGACACCCCTCCAGTGCACAAATCTTGTGCACCAGGCCTCTAGTATAACATAATATGTATAGTTTGAAACATTATAATTTTAATATAAATCATGTATATCATATAACACATGCTATATTTGAATAGTACATATAGTTATAAAGTATTATATATTACTCTTTCCTCCACTGTCAGTGTGGCTCATTGTCCCTCCTTTAGGTCTTTCCTCAGATGTCACCTCCTTAGAGAAGCCCTTCCTGACATCACCAGTGATACTTTCTGTCTCCTTATTTTGCTTTATTTTTTCCTTTATTGCACCTATCACCATCAGACACATTAAGTATTCTTTTTTTTCTTTTCTTTTCTCTTTCCCTACTGGAACATTAGCCCCATGAGGGTAAAAACTTTTGTTTTGCCCACAGTTTGTTTAATACGTAGCATGGTATCTGGCATACAGCAGGTACTCAATAAGTGTTTCTTGAACAAATGAATGATAGTACTAACAGTGAATGTTTGCTCTGTGTGAGCTAATCACATGTTTATGATGGGGCAGGAGCGGGGGGCGGCTTGACTGGTCCTCCCATTCATTGGACAGTGATTTCAAGTCTCTCCTCTGGCAGCTCCAGCTCCCAGCACCGAGACCCTGAACACTTCCCCTTTCCTGCCACGGCCAATGCCCCCCTGCAGCGCATCCGCTCCACGTCTACTCCCAATGTCCATATGGTCAGCACCACAACCCCCCTGGACTCCAGTCTCATCCAGGTTGGTATCGAGGGGGCAGTCACGGGGAACCACAAGGCAGAGGGGGAGCCATTCCTGTTGGCCTCCACTTCTCTCTGACTGCTCTCCCTCTTCTTCCAGCTCGCTGCCCAGAGTTTCAACGCTGAAGGTGAGCCCCCCGCTACCTGTGCCTTGAGCCCCCCTGCATCCTACTTGCCTCCACTCATATTCTCTTCACAACCACAGCTGCTGGTAGTAGAGGTGGCAGTGATGGAGTGCCCCGGGGGAGCCCCAGCCCGGCTAGTGTATCCTCAGGGAGGAAGTCCCCACATTCCAAGTCCCCCTCAGAACAGCGGGAGAGGAAGTCCTTGGCTGATGACAAGAAGAAAGTGGTAAGCTCCAGGGGGAACCTGTGGGGGGCACCACAGGCTGAGCGATAAGGGATGTGGGCAGGCCCCTGAGATGCCGCCCATGTGGCCCACAGAAGAATCTGGGGTACCGGGACTCGGGCTATTACTGGGAGGTGCCACCCAGTGAGGTGCAGCTGCTGAAGAGGATCGGGACGGGCTCGTTTGGCACCGTGTTTCGCGGGCGGTGGCATGGCGATGTGGCTGTGAAGGTGCTCAAGGTGGCCCAACCCACAGCTGAGCAGGCCCAGGCCTTCAAGAACGAGATGCAGGTGCTCAGGTGAGATTGCACGTGTGTGTGGAAGCGGGGAGAGGGCAGTGGGCATGGCCTTGGCACCTCCAGGGAAAGGCCATGCCCGGGCGCTTCTGCACATCACCTGTGTTTGTGTCGTTGCAACCATAAACATTAAGTTGTATCAAGAGTGTCCCTCTCCCCTCTGGGAAACAGGTATGTCTAGAGGACCTCTGATGATGTGATTGTTTGTGTTTGGGTTAATACTGACATTAATTAACAGCTCTGGCTCTAAAACGTGGGTCTTGTTTGCCTGCTGTGAAATGGGCAGGGGTGGGGAACCTTTTTTCTGCCAAGGGCCATTTGGATATTGATAACATCATTTGAAAACCATACAAAATTATCAACTTGAAAATTAGGTCAGACATATAATTAACTCACCCCTAATGCCTTGGCAGGGCCAGACCCAATGATTTCTTGGGCCATATATGGCCCAAGGGCCTGGCATTCCCAACCCCTGCCATAGGACATTAACACCATTGAGTGCATCATTAACACCATTGAATGCGCTTACATGAATAGCATAATGCTAGTTAACTGCATTGCCAGGAAGGCTTGCATCCTTTCTCCTCTGCTTGTACTGTGTCATTAGTATTATGCTTATTGTGTTGCATTCTTGTCATTAATATATTATGATAATGCCATTATTTAAAGAATAGTATTACAGTTGACCCTTGAACAACACGGATCCACTTACACGTGGGCCTTTTTTCAACCATACTGTAAATGTATTTTCTCTTCCTCATATTTTCTTAACAGTTTCTTTCCTCTAGCTTATTTTATTGTAAGAATATAGTATATATAGTATATAACATACAAAATATTTGTCAATCAACTATGTTATCAGTAAGACTTCTGGTCAACAGTAGGCTATTAGTAGTTAAGCTTTAGGGAGTTGAAAATTATATGTGGATTTTTAACTGCATGGGGGATCAGTGCTCCTAACCCATGTGTTGCTCAAGGGTCAACAGTATTAACTATAATCATAACCATAATTTAATTATTGTTTAATTAATGATTGTAGTTGCTCTACATAACATGTCATTAATACTATATTGGCTCATTTGTGCTGAGTGTTCCCTTTTTGCCGCTCTAGTTACTCCCACTGCAAGGCTTGCTGGCATGGGCTTTCCTCTCTGACACATGAGCACAGTTGTGTTAGAGTTGATGTTCTAACCCCTTGTGCTATTTTAATATTTATCCTCATAATGGATGCCATAGTAAGAAAACTTTTTTCTTCTGTGAAATAGCAATGATTTGAGCATGCTGTTAATTTGCATTACATTAATGTTTTAACTGCCATGAAGAATGCTTATGTGCTGTTATTGGCTCTGACATGGCAAAATCGCAGAGCATCACTGATGTTACAGTTGACCCTTGAACAGTGTGGGGGTAAGGGGTGCCAACCTCCCTGCACAGTCAACAACAGATACAGAAATCTTCAGGTGTTCAAATTCCTTATATAAAATGGTGTAGATCAGTGCATACAGTCAGATTTCGGAATCCGTGGACTCCCAACCTCAGATTGAAAACTGTACAGGTAATTTATGGAAAATATCCATGTATAAGTGGATCTGTGCAGTTCAAGCCTATGCTGTTCAAGGGTCAACTGTATTTACACTTGTGCTACCATAACTGCAGTTAATCCTTCTATAAGGAATGAAGGTTTTCTTCTAAATTAGGGTTGATCTATTCATATGTGACAGAGTTCCCGTGAGGTAGAGCCAGGTACCTAGGAGCAATAACAAGGACAGTGACCTTTACAGAGGGCTTACTTGTGTTCGGTGCTGTTGTATGTGCCTTACAGATTATTTACTCACTCCTCCCAACATCTGCATAAGATAGCTAATATAATTACCACATTTGAGGAAAATGAGACACAGATTACTAGTAAGTGTCCTCCTGAGGTTGCACAGTGAGTACCTGGGGAAGCCTGGATTGGAACAGAGGATCTCACTTGAGTCCAAAGCCCAACTTCCTTACTGCTAAGTCTCTTGTGGTGATCAATCGGATATAATCACATCACTGATATTTTTACCTGGCATTTATCAATATTACACGGCTATAGTATAATATTGATAAGTTGGCATTCCACTTTCTTGTTTGTAGAATGGTCACAGGCCCAGATAATGGTCAGGGTCAGAGGTATGGCAGGTGTTGGTGATTAAGACCCTACTGGGTGGCAGAGGGGTGGGGGTAGTCATCCATCCCTCCTGCTTTTGTTGGGAGACTCAGATGAAGAAGCTCAGAACGTAAGCCCCAGCTCCGAATCAGCCCAGCAAAGATATCTCACAGAGTCATTGAATCTGACTAGGTCTGGCCCTGAGCTTCCTAAAAGGCAGGGTGGAAATGATGACAGAAGAGGGCAGTGAACAGCGTATTCCTAATGCTCAGAAAGTGAATGACAGTTCCTCTTTTCCCTCCCTGCCTGCAGGAAGACACGTCATGTCAACATCTTGCTGTTCATGGGCTTCATGACCCGGCCAGGGTTCGCCATCATCACACAGTGGTGCGAGGGCTCCAGCCTCTACCACCACCTGCATGTGGCTGACACACGCTTCGACATGGTCCAGCTCATTGATGTGGCCCGGCAGACTGCCCAGGGCATGGAGTGAGCCTCCTGGCCTAGGGACTAGGAAGGGGGCTGGGGAACCTGGGGGAGGGATATGAGGTAGCCCCCAGCCAATTTGCCACCCACTTCCACCCCCACAGCTACCTCCATGCCAAGAACATCATCCACCGGGATCTCAAGTCTAACAGTATCTATCTGTCCCTGTCTCAGAGCTGGGGTTGGGTGAGGACTTAGAGAGATGTGTCTTGTGCTGGGGGGCCGGGGGGGGGGGGCGGTTTCGGAGGATGAATAGGGAGGGGCATGTGTCACATGGCCCTTGCCAGGTGGCAGAGCTGTGGCTGG
This sequence comes from Myotis nattereri, assembly GCF_964212035.1. NCBI lineage: Eukaryota > Metazoa > Chordata > Mammalia > Chiroptera > Vespertilionidae > Myotis > Myotis nattereri. The sequence goes on along the minus strand of NC_138078.1, from coordinate 148,609,641 downwards.
TGAGGAGCCTTTAGTAGGGTCTCCTGATCAGGGTCACAAGTATGGTGGGTATGGGTGCCCTTAGAGGGGCTTCCTATTCAGAAGTCAAGGGGCCAAGTGTAGAGGGCACTAATTGGAGCTCCCACTCAAGTCAAGGTTGTGGTGGGTTTGTGTGACATTGTGGGACTTCTGGTCAGGGTTAGAGGCATGACTGGTTTGGAGGTGTTAATGAGAGCCTCCTAGTCAGGGTGAGAGGTGTGGCTATTGGGAGTCTTGTAGTGGCCCTTGACCACGGTGGACATCTTCCTACATGAGGGGCTCACAGTGAAGATCGGCGACTTCGGCCTGGCCACGGTGAAGACAAGATGGAGCGGGGCACAGCCCTTGGAGCAGCCCTCAGGCTCTGTGCTGTGGATGGTGAGTTGGGCCAGGGGCATGTAGGGCCATGGGCTGCAGGGCTGGGCCATGGGGTGCCGAGTGGGGATAGGGATGCCTGTTTGGACTGCTCACGTTTCCCCTCATGTGGGTGGCTCTGAATTGTACCCAGTGTGGCTAGTGGGATCTGGGACTATGGACCAGCCATTGGCTGACCTTCATGGTTCTCCTGCCTGATCTGGCCTATCGAAGGCGGCTGAGGTGATCCGTATGCAGGACCCGAACCCCTACAGCTTCCAGTCGGATGTCTACGCCTATGGGGTTGTGCTGTACGAGCTCATGACCGGCTCCTTGCCTTATAGCCACATTGGCAGCCGTGACCAGGTGAGCCCCATGCCTTACCTGTAATTTCCCAGGCTAAGGGACCTCCTCAGCCCCTAAACCCCAGATTTTCTCCTTTGCACAGACCAAGAATGCCACATTTCCTCCAGAAACCCCAAATTTTCTGCGCTTAGAACTCGCACAATCCTCTGGATCTCCTGTACCCATAATCCCCTTCCCCCACAGCCACAATCCTCTGGGTCCTCAAAGTTCAGAAACTCCTAAATCTCCTATGCTCAGAAACCCCTTCAGCCCCCCAACACCCAGAAGTCCTCTGGACCCCTCGACAACTACCAGTCCTTTGGCTGGTAGTCCTTGTACTCAAAATCCTGCAAGTCCCCAAAGCCCAGAATCTCATTTCTCCCAGAAACAGAATTCCTCTGTGCTTCTGTAGTACAGAAACCTACAGTTATTCAGGCCTTGGGTATTTGGCAGGTTTTGGGGGCCCTGGCATCCACAGTACTCTAGGCCCCAGACTTGCACAGTTGTCCAGATCCAAGGCAGGCCTTCAGAAACCGAGGATCCTCTAGACTCCAGATACCAATAGTCCTACAGGCCACATGGACCCATAGTCCTCAGGCCCCAGACCCCCACAGAAATACAAGCTCCTGAGGACTAGAATACTTTAGCCCCCTCCAGACCCAGAAGTTCACATTTCTCCCAGACTCAATACTTTCCAGGTCCCTAGGCCCCCTAGAAACCTATGGACCCATAATCCTCTCGGCCCTAGACACCTGAAATCCTTGACTTTCCTCAAGCTTAAATCCCTGTGTTCTGCTAGCAGAGATTCCTTGCAAGGCCTCAGAGACCCAGAATCTGTGGATTCACAAGATACCACAATCCTCAGAGCCCCAATACCCAGAATCCCCAGTTCCCCCAAAGGAGCCTTCTAAGTTTCTTGAGAACTGAAATTCTCCAAGCCTTCCAGCCCAGATTTCTAGATCAGCCATTTCTCTCCCCCTCCCCCTCAGATTATCTTTATGGTGGGCCGTGGCTATCTGTCCCCGGACCTCAGCAAAATCTCCAGCAACTGCCCCAAGGCCATGCGGCGCCTGCTGTCTGATTGCCTCAAGTTTCAGCGAGAGGAGCGGCCCCTCTTCCCCCAGGTGGGCCGGGTAGGAGGGCTGGATACCCTGGGGAGGGGACTCTGAGAAGGAGGAATGAGATGTGAATGTGAACCATGTGTGTTTAGTGCTCAGAGGAATACAATGTGTGTGCATATACTTCCCTGTAAGGTTGGGGTCTGGTGGTATTGGGGTGCCCGTGTGACTGGATTCCCCTCCTCATGCTACCCTGCCCCTAGATCCTGGCCACCATTGAGCTGCTGCAGCGGTCACTCCCCAAGATTGAGCGGAGTGCCTCCGAACCCTCCTTGCATCGCACCCAGGCTGATGAGTTGCCCGCCTGCCTACTCAGCGCAGCCCGCCTTGTGCCTTAGGCCCCGCCCCCAGCCACCAGGGAACCAATCTCAGCCTTCTACACCAAGGAGCCTTGCTCACCAACCAATCAATGTTCCATCTTTGCCCTGATACTGCCTCAGGATTCCCCATTTCTGCCCTGGGAGATGAGGGGGTCCCCATGTGTTTTCTAATTTCTCTGGAACTGGGGGGACCCCAAAAGATTGAGACTACAGCCTCATCCATAGTTCAGTTTTCTCTTGACTTTGGGGATACTTCTAAATTTGGGAGCTCTTCCATCTACAATGGCTGGGATTTGTAGCAGGGATTCTACTCAGAAACCTCTCTGGAATTTGTGCCCGATGTGCCTTCCACTGGATTTTGGGGTCTCCAGCACCCCATGTGGATTTGTGGGGGGGTCCCTTCTGTGTCTCCCCTGTCATTCAAGGACTCCCCCCTTTCTTCACCAAGAAGCACAGAATTCTGCTGGGCCTTTGCTTGTTTATTTTGCTTCCCGACTCTTCTCGTGGGGTTCAGAGCCGCTGAGGGGTGGGGGTGAGTCCAGGCAAGGAGTGGAGGTTGGGGGAAGGTGCAGACCACACAAACAGCGCCACTGCACGCATCACCACAGGCGGCACGATGAACGAGGACCACATATGCCAAGCACGCCACGAGAGGAGGCCACGTCAGTCACAGACACAGACATCACAGCAAAGGTGGGGAAGTGGGGGACCACTGGCCTTTCATGTGCAAAGGATTCTGGGAGGATGGGTGGAGTTTGCATATTTAAAGAGAGCTGTCAGAGGCAGGAAAGTGGGGCAGGGGTCCCTGGGGAACTGAGGGGTCCTACCAGTGGGAGGAGCTCCCAATGTATTGAATAGAGTTGGGAGAGGAGGTGAAGGGAAATCCTTATGGGACTGGGTGGTGGCATTGGAAGAGGTGGGTCTCCAGAAATGGGAGATCCATGAAAGAGAGCTCAAAGATAGGGGTTTCTTAAGGATTTGGGAAAATTTGGTGGGGAACTAAGTGTGCTTGAGCAATCTCAGACCAGGAGTATGGTTTTCAAGGAATTTCAGGACCCCAGGAGGGGACTCTGTGGTGTAGGGCCAGAATGGGTTGCCTGGTGTTCGGGAACTTCTGGAAAGGAAACCATACTTTGGGAGTGGAGGTCCTCAGGAATTTGGAGGTGACCAGGAATGGGCTTCCCAAGAATTTGGGAATTCCAAACATGAGAAATAGGTTTAGGACCAGAAGTGAGGTTTCCTTAGGGACATGGGCATTCTGAGGAGTGAGAAGAAGGATCTTGGTGAACCAGGAGAGGGCTTCTCAAGGGAGTTGGAGATTCCAAAAGTGAGAAGTGGATTCAGGGCCCAGAGAGGGGTTACCCAGGGATATTGGGGGTTCTCAGGGTGGGGTGTCAGTCGGAGAAGAGGCTGGCGAAAGACTTCCTCAGGCTGCGGATGGTCTCAGCTTTCACCTCGTCCTGGCTAAGGCTGGGCCTGGGCGGGGCTGGCTCTGGAAGGTTGAAGGCATTGGTCAGAGACTGGGATTTGCTAGAGAGAGACAAGGTGGAGGAGGTGTGGGAGGAAGGGGAGAAGAGGAAGGGAGGAGGGGGAGAGAAACACAATGTTACCCCAGGCCCAGCCCCAGCCCCATCCCTGTCCCTCTGGTCCTGGGGCGGTGCCTGTGACCCTCCCCCCCCCATCAGCATGGTCCTGGTCCCTTATGGGTTATCAGGTGGGAGTCGGGGAGCCCTGGTCCAGGCCAGGAGCACTGGGATCTAAGGTAAAGAAGTCTGGGATTAATGGGAAGAGTCTTGGACTGAATCTTCTCTTCAAATCTGGGATAGACTGGGAGGAATTTGATAGAAAGATGAAGATGGACAGGGAGGTATCCAGTCCAAGGGTAAGGAGTCCAGGAGGGAGGGGGCTTATACCAAGGACAGGCTGGGAGGGACAAATCTAAGGGGGAGCAGTTGGGTAGGGCAGTGAGGACTTTTGAGCTAAGGTGGGAGCAGGTCTGGAACGGACAAGAAGAGGCAGAGGATGGTGTGATGACTTGGGAGGAGACTGAGATAGACCAGGAGGATTTGGGGATAGACCAGAAAGGAGCCTGACCAGCGATTTTCACCTGGTGTGCTACAAGAATTTTAAAATATGCAATACGTGACTATGTAGTTAGGGGACCAACCTCTTTTTCCTTAGATTGTCAATTTTTTTTTAAAATGACAACAGAGGCAACACAATAGCTGTCTGGTGTGAATGAAAGTTATACCTATTTTTTTTTTTTCGGTCACATTGGCAAAAATATTTTTTGGTGTGCCGCAGAATTTTAGTGAACAGTTTATGCCATGAGATGAAAAGTGTGTTGAAAATCGCTGGCCTACACTGTAGGAAAACTATGGGGCTGACTGGAAAGAGTGTGACGTGACGTAGGAGGACTGAACTGGTGGTAGGGGTGGGTGGGGGCATTGGCTGGGAGGAGTCAGGTTGGGCTTGGAGGAGTCAAGGAGGATTCGTTTGGCCAGGAAGGCTCCGAGATGGGAGGAGGATTTGGGAGGAGGACTTGGTGGGCAGGGAGATACTGAAGGAGGCTCAGCTAGGTGCCTGGGCTGGAGGAGGGGACTGGGAAGACTCTGAACTGAAAGTGAGGTTTCTCTGGGATTCTGGCACCAAGTCTCTCGGATGGAGGGAAAAGAACCTGGGATGGAAGGCAAGAGCCTCTGTGGACTGAAAGCGGTGATAGTTTGGGGGAGGGGTCTGGCAGAGCCTGGAGAGAGAGCTCTCAGGACCCCTAGATGGGATCTGGGTCTGAGGAGCTGGGGAGCTGGGGCTGTTCTCCTGGTGCAGGGGCAGGTTTTGTGAGCAGCAAGGCAAGGGCTGCTGAGGGGTCCCCTTACTTGAGCTGGGGGTGCGGGGGTCCCCCGGCAGCAGCCGTGGCAGGTGGCGGCACATCCTGGCTAGGTTTCTGGGCCAGCTGTGGCTTGGTGGGGCGCCCAGGCCCCGCTGGACCGCTGGGCCGAGGCTGCTGCGTGGTGGGTGGCCCAGTGCGGGGCATGGGACCTGCCTGGCTGGCCGGGCGGGTGGGGCCAGTAGGGCCTGGCGGCTTCTGGGGTGGGCCCTGGCGCTGCTGCTGACCACCCGGTGGAGCCCCTGAGGGCTTTGGTGGAGCCTGACCAGAGACGGATGTCTGACGGGTAGCCTGTGGGGCGCCTGCCTGGCGCTGGGGAGATGGGGAGGCAGGTGGGCGGGCTACTGGAGGGGCCCCAGGTCCTCCTGCCACTGGCCGGGATTGGCGGCCTTGACCCTGGGTCAGTGGTGGAGCTTGGGACATAGGCTGCTGCGACGCTGATGTGGGACTTGGTAGGCGTTGGGGCAGGGGGCTGCCAGCTGGGGGTCCAAGGCCTGAAAGGTGCTGCTGGCCCTGTGGGGGCGGGCGCTGCTGCAACGGAGGTCCCTGGCGTTGGGGGCCTGGGCCCGGCTGTGGAGGGCCACCTGAGCGACAGAGAAAAAGAGTTCACATGTGAGAGCCAGCAAGTGAGAGGTAGGGGGCTGCTGGAGGGTAGGCACCGGGAATTCGGCCCCTCACTTACCCTGTGGTGGGGGTCGTTGCTGAGCCGGGGGACCCGAGGGCTGCTGGGAGGTCTGGCGGCCCAAGGGCAGGGCCCCTGGGGACAGAGTCTGCGGTAGAGGAGTGGAACAGGAAAGGTTAAAAATAGCTACCAGCCAGTGAAGCATCAGCCAATCAGAATAACAGGGGATCCCTGTGTGCTGGGTGTTGCCCTGTTTGTGGCTGAGCTGAGGGGGACATCAGGTTATTGGGGGGGGACCCCCAAGGGAGGGGTTGGGAAGCACTCAGGGAAGTCAGGTTAGCAGCTATTTGTCCATTTTGAACACAACTGGTCATTGTGATCACATGCGTCATGGTGATGCCCTTAGCCTGCTGCTGTTTAGCTCTGGAGCTAGGGCTGGCCTGCCCACCAGTAGCTGACCTGGCTGTGGGAACCCCTGCCAGGGGAGACATCCCGCTGCCGGGGCAGGGCCTGGGCCATCTTATTGACCACGAGCTCTACGATGAGCTGCTTGTCTTCATCCTGGTGGTCACCAATGAGCGGCATGGAGGAGCCCACCACCTGGGAGAGAAAACACCCAGTGAGGAAAGAGGAGGAAGTGCATGTGAGGGTTACAGTGACTAAGTGCTTTAAGTTGGCAGAGGGCACAGTGGCTGCCAAGGAAACGAGCTTCAGTCTGAGAGACACCGATTAAGAGTGTGAGGAAGGCTTGTCTCCTACTAGGGAGGTACTGACAGCTGATGAGGTGCTGTCCTAGCAAATTAGGGCCTCCAGGCCACACCTGGTTTTTGTAGGGGCCCTGAACTAAGGATGGGTTTTACATTTTTTAATGGTTGAAAAAAAAAGCAAAAGAAGATTTCATGTTGTGAAAATTATGCCAAAAAAAGTTTTAGTGGAACACAGCTACAGATTTTTTTTTTAAAAATCATCACCCAAGCATATTTTTTCCATTGATTTAGAGAGAGTGGAAGAGAGAGGAAAAGACAGAGAGAGATATCAATGTGAGAGCAACACATCAATTGGTTGCCTACTGCCAGGGCTGGGGAGGAGCCTGCAACTGAGGTACGTGCCCTTGGGAATTGAACCTGGGACCCTTGGGTCTGTAAGCTGACACTCTTATCCACTGAGCCAAACTGACTAGGGCCATACATTTTTTTAAAAAAATGTTGTCTAGCCCTGACCAGTTTTGCTCAGTGGATAGAGCATCAGCTTGAGGACTGAAGGGTCCCAGGTTCAATTCTGGTCAAGGGCATGTACCTTGGTTGCGGGCACATCCCCAGTGTGTGTGTGTGTGTGTGGGGGGGGGGTGTAGGAGGCAGCTGGTCGATGTTTCTCTCTCATCGATGTTTCTGGCTCTCTGTCCCTCTCCCTTCCTCTCTGTAAAAAATCATTTTAAAAAAGTGAAAAAAAATATGTTGTCTATGGCTGCTTTTGCAGTTGAGTAGCTTCAACCTACTCAACTGTAACTCATAGTTACTATATGGCCCACAAAGCCTGACATGTGCACCGCCTGGCCCTTTCCAGAAAACACTTGCCCATCCCTGCTTTTTAGAGTGCTAGGTGCTCTGTCCTTTACAAGGAACTTTGTGGTTTACAAAGCTCCTTGCCCTTGACACATACGGGAGATATGTGTTTAGAGTTCAGGAAGTGCTTTGCAAATGGCACCAATGTTTACAAACTGCATTATCATGCATGAAGTGCTGCTGTTTACCAAGCACTTCAACTCTTCAAGGCATTTTACAGTTTACAAATTGCTTCACTGTTTACCAGGGGCACCACTGTTTACAAAGAACTTTAGAATTTTGAGAGTCCTTTGTTTCAATAATGAGAACTTCCCAGTTTACAGAGCTCCTTTTTGATAGTTTTATAAAGCACTTTGCTGTTCACCAAGCATGTCCTCATTTATAAGGTACTTGACTGACAGTTTACAGAATGATTTTGTATCAACCAGTACTCTTTGCAAAGTTCCTTTTAGTTTACAATAGCGCTTTGCCGTTTGCCAAGGACCTGTCAGTTCACAGAACACGTTAAAGATCATTAAGTGCTTTGCCATTCACCAACGGGGCTCAATTCACAGAGCAGTTTATAGTTTAACAAGTGTTTTCCTATTCACTAAGGATGTCCAGGTTTACAAAGCAGTTAACAATTCACTATGTATTTTGCCATTTGCCAGGCTATCCCAGTTCAAAAGGCACTTTACAGTTTACTAAACATTTTGCCATTCACTGAGGACTTTCTGGGCCATGGAGTGCTTCACAGTTTATGGACTGGTGCTCCCCTGTGCCTGCGCCTCCCTCTGTGCCCCCACCAATCCCTGGGTTCTCCCACCTCAATGATGTGATCCCTTCCGTCCTTGCCATGCAGCGCTTCCACTGCGCAGATGTCCAGTCCCCCAAAAATCTCTGAGCATGTATCCACCCACAGCTTGTACCTGGCAACACATGGGGTGAGAGAGCCTGTCAGTGCCTTGCTGGAGCAGCCACAGTCCCACCCTCACTCCCCCTCCCCACGGAGTTCAGGCCACCCACCTGTCAGACATGGCGATCTGCTCGAGCATGGCAGAGCCAGTGTTGGTCTTCCAGTTTCCTGACACTGATGTCCTCCTGGGAGACAGGAGAGAGGAGAGAGACTCAGGGGGACCTGAACTGCACAGGGCAGAGCAGGGGACCTAGGCCTCGATTTCTCCACTCACATGTAGGCCTTGTAGTTCTGCCCAATCTTCTGGACGCGCACATCATATTTGGCGTCAATGAAGGGCTCAGCAGTGGCGTACGTCTTGGTCAGGGCCACGACGCTTGCGATGTCCTGGAAGTCATGCTGGTTTTCCACCTTGACCTGTGGGTGGGCTGGGGATCAGGGCCTTGGCAGGATGGGGCAGCAGTGGGGGTGCCTCAGGGCGGGTGTGTGCACACAAGTGACATAGGTGAGCTGAGTACACAAACATTCAGTGGACATAGCGAGGCACTGATGCATGCATAATTCTGGGCCTCCTGGCTTTTACATGTATGCACAGACAGGAAGTTGGGTGTATATCACTCTCTAAACATACTGAAAATGATTGAATTGTCCACCTTATATGGGTACATTGTATGGTATGTGAATTCTATCTCATTAAAGCTGTAGCAAAACTGTGTATATATATAGTATATCTATACAGACACAAAATCAGTGGTACATACAATAAATGAACAGAAGCAAGGACATACTCCAACATAAAAATTACAAGTCTGCTTTCTACATACACAGAGACAAAATCAGAGGGATCAGAGGGATGAAAAGCATACAGGACCCCAAGACCCTTAAACATAAAAGATTATATAGTGTGTGTTTCACACAGAGGCATGCATATACACAAAAGAACAGGACACATAAACTGGCTGAGTGCGTGATGGAAAACTGGGCCAACAAATTCTACAAATGTGAGGGGAAAGATACAAATAGATAAACACCCCAGGGCACACAATTATACAAAATTAGCAGTGTGCATTGAATACACAATATACATCTACATACATTTAGGAACACAAAAGGACACACCCAACTCGGGGACTCACCTTGCCCATCCCAGAGTGTGCATGCCCCATCTTCACAACCACAGGGTATGTTGTGCTGCTGAGCTGGTAGGGTGGAAAGGCAGAGCATGGTCAGGGCAGGAGGGCTGATTGCCAGGGGTGGGGGTGGTGTTGAGGGGAGCCCATCCAGCAGGAGCCACATGTTAGGAGCCATTTCCCAGAAGAGGCAGGTCAGAGATAAGCAGACAGCAGCTGGGGATCACACCGCACCTCTGAGCTCAGAATCAAACCCGGAGCCCTTTCTGCCTGTCCCTCCCTCCACCCACCCAGACTTCCCGCCTCTGCTTTCCCAGGCAGACGCATGGGAAAAGGGGGGGGGGCGCTTTTCCGGAAAAGGGAAAGTTTATTTATACAGTAACTGGATGATAGAGAAGTGAGTGTGTGCATGGGGGTGTGGTGGTGAGCATGTAGCAACTGGACCCCTCAGCCAGGCCTTGTATGTAAGCCTTGTCCACACACATACACAACCTAGAGACGCACACCAACCCTCCAAGCTCTGATCTACACAACCAAACCCAGAGATGCCCATGCATATTGAGACCCACAACATGGAGAGACTTGCAACCAACACAAGCTCTGGAGCACCTCGCCCTCCAACTGCATAGATGCCCACAGTCATTCAGCCAGCCTCATGCTCACATGTGGGGCAGGGGCCAGAGCTTCTGTCAGCCTTCTGGCCTGGCAGCACACAACACTTTCAGGCTCAGGCACACACACAGCCCCCTCCCATCACCCAAATCCACACAATATAGAGGGACACACACATCGGGAAAGATTACCCATGTAATACAAAGACAACCCTCAGGGCACAGCCATAGCACCCAGAGGTATACACAGCTCTGAGAGGCACACACAACAGAACTGGGCATGTAGTCAACACTCACAGACACACATACAACACTCCTAGGCATACTCCCAACAAACAGAAGGACCCACACCACATACAAAGAAAGGTACCCAGACTTAGGTATTCACAGAATCACTGAAACCCACGCCACACTACTGGGCACACATAAAGTATATGTAGGGACACAACATACCTTGTCATATGTAAAAACAGAGAGGCATACACGCAACAAGAGACACCACAACCCTCCTAAGCATACAGACCACACTCCTGGGCATGTGCACGCACACACACTCTCACATGCTCACACATTCAGGTGCTGGCATACATCAAATCTCCCAGATCCTGGGCAGGATCCAGGGGACCAGGTTGGACGACCCCAGCCCCATCATAGCAGGATACACACAGCGCCACGCCCTCCATCTGCCATGCAGATAGCTGCCCCACGGGGTAGAGAGATGGCATTCCGGGAGGGGTGGCTGGGGCGGCAGTGGTTCCCAGTTCCCGACAGGCACAGGAAGCCCGCAAGCTCTGGGTGACCGATTGACCTTCAGGCGTGGTCCCCCCCCTCCCTGCACTCCCACCTTCCTCATTTCCCAAATGCTTGGCGTCATTATGGGGCGCAGAGAGGCACCGTGTTGGGATGGGCTTGCGGGATCCTCTAGGTAGTGTTGCAGGGAAACACTGCAGAGGCGGTTGGTGACATAACAACACGCACACTCACAGCTCACAGAGGGGAGGAGAGACGTTCACAATTACATGTGCAACCCAGACCCGCCTTACAGAGGCAGACACACAACTCCCAGAAGCAACACAAAACACACAGGGCAACACAAAACCCTCAGGTCCATACATACATCACATACATGCCACCTAAAGGCTCACGGGCAACTCTCCCGGGCAGAGACACAGTAGAGAGCTGTGCACAAGCGTGCGCACACACACACCCCAGATTTTCTAGGCTCCTCTTTTTATAAAACCTCCTATTTCCTCTGGGCCTGGGCCTGAACACAACACTGTGGACACGTGTGTGCCCGCGAGAGGAGTGTTGCACTCTGGGGTCCTCTGGAGAGACCTAGCTTTGAATCTTAGCGTTTTCTCTTCTTTTTTTAAAAAAATATATTTTTATTGATTTCAGAGAGGAACAGAGAAGGAGAGAAAGATAGAAACATCAATGATGAGAGAGAATGATTGATTGGCCACCTCCTGCACGCCCCACACTGGGGATCAAGCCCGCAACCCAGGCATGTGCCTTGACTGGAATCGAACCTGCGACCCTGTAGTCCACAGGCCAACACTCTATCCACTGAGCCAAACCAGCTAGGGCACGTTTCCTCTTCCTAAAACCATGTGGGACCCCTGGCAGGACACTTAACTGTCTTTGGGCCTCAGTTTCCTGATCTGTAAAAAGGGCACAGTCAGGCCCAAGCACTTGGTATGCTTGGAGATTGCCAGGTGTCTGTTCTGCACCCCCAGTTGGGCACCACAGCCCCCACCCCTCACCCAGCCCCTCAGATGGTCACACACCCGGACACCCCTTCATGAAACCCTACCAGTTTCAAAACCTGCACAATAACCTGGTTCCACACGACCCCTCGCATGTAGACAGTCGACACAACTCTGTGCTGACGCAGTTTTCGGAGTCACAGAGCTGGCGTCAGAGCCAGATTCAGCAAGGGGCTGCAGCAACACTTCCCCTGCCCTCACTTCTCCTTTTGGCTCCACCGCTGGCTTACTCAGTTCCCTGCCTCATTCACTCTCACTCCCGTACTTTCACAATCAGCTTCTCCAAATTCCTGGTTTACGTCCTTCCCTCCCTCTCTTTCTTGTTATCCCAACAGTCATTTCTTCACTCTCATTCCTGGGCAGCTCACTCAATCCTTTGTGTGTCTCAGTTTCCTCATCTGCATAATGAGAATATGAACAGTCTCTAACTCACCGGGATATTGTGTTATGTCGGGAAAAATGCTTAGCACAATATCTGGCACACAGGAAGTCTGCATCCTCCAATAGTGTTGGGTACTATTATTATTATTGGCTTATCGTCTCTTCGTTAGCCAACATTAACAAGGAGGCAATCTGGATTGACTGAGAGATAAAGTATTTACACAAAGATTTTAGAACAGTGCTTGCTACCCATTAAGCACTCGGTAAGTGTTGGTGGTAGCTTTTGTTGTTCTGATGGTGTTGCTATTGATTGGGTTAATCTCCCTAAATTAATCCAGCTTCATTAGCAAGAGGGTAATGGAGACTGAATAAAAGAATTTCCGCAAAGACTCTGGGGCACGGTATACAGTAAATGCTCAATAAGTGACTGCTATCATGACTACCATCATTATTACTGGTCCGTCCTTCCTGAACAACAAAGGCTGTTAATCAGCCCGGAAGCCCTTTCCCAGGACCCTAGGAAGATTGAGATAACATCTGGAATCTGGCAGGCAGGGGTTGTCTCACCCCACCCCCTACCAGAGGCATGGTCAGGGAGGGGATGATGGGGAAGGGGCAGGGCAGGATGGAAGAGTATCAGTTTTCTCCTGACTCACTCACTGGTCTCTTTCACCACCATTCAACTCCCCCCACGCCAGGGCTCATTCGTTAACCATCACCTTCCCGCTTGCTAAGCCTGGATTGAGATCCTGGGGTCAGTTGGCCTAAATCCAACCCCAGCCATACCCTGTGATCCATGAAAGTTCTTCAGTTCCTCTATTTCTCAGTTTTCCTCATCTGAGAAATGGGAATAATACTGGTACCCATCTCAGAGGCTTATTATGAGCTTTTAAAAGTTGAATTATAGTTGACATACAATATTAGTTTTAGAGGTACACTATGTTGGCTCAAAAATTTTATACATTATGGAATAATCGCCATGATAATTCTAGTTAGCATCTGTCACCATACAAAGTTATTACAATACTGTTGAGTATATTCCCCTGTGCTGTACATTGCATTCCCATGACTTACTTATTTTATAACTGGAAGTCTGTACTTCTTAATCCTCTTAATCTATTTCACCCACCCCATGCCCCCTCTGGCAACCACCAGATTATTCTCTGTATCTATGAGTATATTTCTTTCTTTCTTTTTTAAAAAAATATATTTTGTTGATTTTTTACAGAGAGAAAGGGAGAGAGATAGAGAGTTAGAAACATCGATGAGAGAGAAACATCGATCAGCTGCCTCCTGCACACCCCCCACTGGGGATATGCCCGCAACCCAGGTACATGCCCCTGACCGGAATCGAACCCAGGACCCTTCAGTCCGCAGCCCAGCACTCTATCCACTGAGCCAAACCGGTTTTGGCTATGAGTATATTTCTATTTTATTTTGTGGGATTTTTTTTTGGTTGGTGTTTTAGATTCCACATATAAATGAAATCATAAGGTATTTCTCTTTCTCAGGCTTATTTCACTTAGCATCATATCCTCTAGGTCCACCCATGCTATGGCAAAAATTGTGAGCTTTAAGTGAGATAAATTATGCTGAGTGCCTGGTACACAGTTGGTGCTATATAAATGCTATTTGCCTGTGTTTTTTTTGAGCAGGGTTGAGATCCAGGCTCTGGCTCCAGGCCACCTGAGTTCAAATGCCAGTTCTGCCACTTATTAATTGTGATCTTGAATAAGTTACTTAATCTCTCTGTGCCTCAGTTACTCCACACTGTATTCCTCCTCCACTTACCTGCCTCATCTCCTTCCACTGCTTCTACTTGTCTCCTCTCAGCCTCCCCCACTCCTCAACAGTTTGTGGGATCTACCAGAGACGAATTTTTGTGTGTGCTTGGTATGCAGTATCTGCACAAGACATGTTTGTTGACGAAAATGAACTACTTCGGGCTTCAGCCATGGGGAGTTTGAGACCCGTGGGTGACTGGGTAGACTGTGGAGAGTTTGGAGTCTACAGGAAATTGCCTTGGGGGAATCCTGACTCTAAGCACTCCGTAGAGGCCTCTGGTTAGGACTGGGATGGGACTTAGAGATGGGGGAGGGGGATGACCAGGGCGAGGCCTAGGGAGAGGGAGGGGAGGAGGGTGAAGCTCCTTTTCGGCAGCCCTCGGCCCGCCCCTTGGCCACCACTGACGGTGGGCGGATGAGTAATGCATCCAGGAAGCTTGGAGGCCTGTGGTTTCCGCACGGCTGCCACTGCCACCCCCGCCCCCGCCCCTTGCGTGGACATTTATCCTCCGCTGCTCAGGCCCTGCCGCCATCGCCGCAGACCCAGCGTCCAGAGAAGCTCCATCAGAGGTAGGTAGGGGGCTGGGCGGCCGCAAGGCCTGGGCCTGGGCAGAGCTTTCCTGCCGCTGCACACCTCGCTGCTCAGCCCGAGCGGCAGGCAGAAAGGCAGGCACCGGGACCCTGGACTGGTCAAGGGGGAGAGGGCGGGTGTGGGGGACTGGAACTGCTGCAAACTCCCGATACCCATCCTAAATCCGCCAAGCTCATGAGCCCCTTATATCACAGCAAGCGGCCATTTCCCCTAAATTCCCTCATTGTCCCCCAAGTCTCCCACCCCCAAACTTCTGAACCTCCCCAAACTCCCCCAATACCCCAGACTCCTAAATCCTCAACTCCCTAAACCTCAAAACTTCCTCTGCTCCCAAATCCCCTGGCGCTTCCACCCTCTTAAGGCCCCCAGAACTGCCCCAAATCCTTAAACCCCCAACCTCCTCCAAATTCCTCAGCTTCCCTCAACTCCCAGGCCTCCTGGGCCTCCTCTTTCTCCCAATATGCACAACCCCAAACTCCCAAATTCCTATAGTTCCCCAAACTGCAAATTCCTCACCCCCAACTCCTCCACTTTCCGACTTCCCTAACCCCCCAGGTCTTCAAACTCCACCACCACAACCCCATAATCTCTGCCACTTATCCTGTCCCCTAAATCGCTCAAACTCCACAACTCTGAAACTCTCCCAATTCCCCTAAAATCCTCTGGGCTCTCAAATACCCATCTCCTTAAAATGCCCAAACTCCCAACCCGTCTAGCCCAAGTGTGGCAGACTAAGGCCTGTCCATGCTGCTGGGGAGAGGGTAGAATGGGGTGAGAGGCCTGCCCAGGTCCCCGGATTGGCTGGGCTGGAGGCCCCCTGACCTCTCCTCTCCACCCTTCCAGAACCCATCATGGCCACCTTCGAATCCCTAGCCTCCGGAATCCTGTTGTTGCTGTGTCTGACAGCCCCTAGCAGGGCCTGTACCTGTGTCCCATCCCACCCCCAGATGGCCTTCTGCAACTCTGACCTCGGTGAGTATACCCTACTCTGCTCACATACTGTGTTTTGGTTTCCCTCTCAGTCTAGTGGGGTTCAGGATGGTGCTCACCCCTACAACAATTCCACTCAGCCCTGCCCTGACTCTCCTTTTGACACATGGCATCCTCACTCAATTCCTTGATTACTCCAGGCCTACCTAGTCTCTCCTCAGGGCCTTTGCACTGGCTGTTCCCTCTGCCTGGTACACCCTTCCCTCCAGGTATCCATGTGGGTGACTGCCTCAAATGTTACTTTCCCAAAATTTTAACCCCTGTCCTCTAGTACTCCTGATTCCCCTTACCCAGTTCTGAAGTTCCCCATCAAACATAATACCTCTAACACTCCACAAACCTATCTATTTTGCTTGTGTTTAGTCTGCCTTTTCCTGGCTAGCATGTGAGCTCCACAAGTGGAGGGATTTCTATGTTTTGTTCACAGTAGGTGCTCCAAAATATTCATTGAGTGAATGAGCACATGGTGAATATATGAAAAAGGCTTAAAGCAGAGCCTTGCAAAAAGTAGGCATTCACTATATGGGCGAATCTGTTAACAAATGTGTACATTTTTTAGTGGGTTGTCCGGCATCCAGCAACCCCTATTTACGTATGTGCTTTCTAGTATGACTATTGTAATTGTTTTATTTTTATTAGCTCACGCAGTCCATTTGACTTGTTTTCCCCCCTCCTCTCCCTGCAGTCATCAAGGCCAAGTTCATAGGGACAGCAGAAGTCAACCAGACAACCTTATATCAGCGTTATGAGATTAAGATGACCAAGGTATTCTTCCTGCCCCTTCCTCAGGAGTTCCTAACATTTTCCTCCCTGTAAAGATAAAAAGGCCTCTGGCCATGGTTGGCGAGGAAGTTAGCTGTGATCTCGGGATGCTATGTGAAGAATGTGGAGTGGGAGGATCATGTCAGTAAAAAGAGTCTTCTCATCCATCCACAGATGTTGAAAGGGTTCAACGCCTTGGGGGATGTCCCTGACATCCAGTTCGTCCACACCCCAGCCATGGAGAGCGTCTGCGGATACTTCCACCAATCTCAGAACCGCAGCCAGGAGTTTCTCATCGCTGGTGAGGCTCTGCCCCCTCGTTGTGGGCCAGGACATCCTGAAGGGGTGGGGCTCTGAAGGAAGGGTCCCAGTTGAAATAAGGACCACCCCAATTTCGGCCTATCAGAAGGCCCCCAGCCGGGTCTGTGCTCCAGGGACGCCAATCAGGCGTCACCTGCCCCAGCCCAGCCAATCAGAAGCTGCCTGTTGTTCACCCCTCCCCCAGGACAACTGAGGAACGGGCAACTGCACATCACCACCTGCAGTTTCGTGGTCCCCTGGAACAGTCTGAGCTCCACTCAGCGACGGGGCTTCACCAAGCTTTACAGTGCTGGTTGTGAGGAATGCACAGTAAGTGTTTGGCCCTGCCTGCCACCTGGAGAGGTCTTCTTGAGCTCTTTCCTAAACTCATGGCTTGTTTCTTGCTCCGTCAGGCTATTACTTTTCCCTATGGCTGCTCCCCAAACCCCCTTGTGCTGTGTCTGATCTTTACTGCTCTTCCCCCAAACCTGAGACTGTCCTTCTGGACATTCTGGTGATTCCTTTGTCCCGTGTGCCTCATACCTGGGGTTTCACTGTTCTGGCTGCTTCCTGTTCCTCCAACGTTCCCTTGTGACTATTATGTAGTTCTGATTTTTGTTCCTGACCTCCCCCCAACCCACTGACTCTTCCCCAGCACATATGATTGTTGCTTTCCAGCTGTGACACTTACACACACGAGGGCAAGTTACATTGCCCATTTGACTATTCCAGGACTGTTCCCTGATGTCTCTGAATGTCCTCTGATTCAGGGACTGTATCTGAGAGTCCCACAGCTCCTTCCTGTGCTTAAGTTCTCCACTTGCCAGCTGTTCCCTGGTACTGCCAATTGTTCCCTAGCCTATGGAACAGTTCTCAGGAGACCCATCTGACTGATCCCTGCAACTGTCCCCAGCCACCAAGAAACTGATCCTTTCTCTGGATTACTGTCACCTCTACGAGTCCAATGACTGTTCCCCCAATGGGAGGAACTGTTCTTGAGTCTGTATCCAGGTGGAGTGACATGACATCTCTCAGTAGCTCAATGTTGAATGCTGAGGAGAAGGAAGTTCTGCTCTGTAGGAGAGGAGAAGTCCTCAGAGATGTGCCTCCCTCCCCCTCTTCCAGGTGTTTCCCTGCTCATCCATTCCCTGCAAACTGCAGAGTAATAATCAGTGTTTGTGGACAGACCAGCTGCTTACAGGCTCTGACAAGGGCTTCCAGAGCCGCCACCTTGCCTGCCTGCCACAGAAGTCAGGGATGTGCAACTGGCAGTCCCTGCGGCCCCGGATCGCCTGAATCCTGCCCCCAGAAGAAGCTGAAACCTGCACAGTATTCACCCCCTTTCCCACTTCTGTCTTTCTCTCTTCAAGACAATGAAATAAAATCCTACCACTCAGCAGGCAGTGTGTCTGTGTAGTGTCTGGGAACAAACCCATGTCACTGATGACCTGGTAGGAGCACCCTGGGACCAATGCTGAGGGGATGAGGGCTGCAAAATGTTGGCTTTTAAAATTTTACATAAAATTTGAGGTATTGGTAATAATTCTCTACATTGGCATTAGCATTGGTGATCTGCAGTGTCAGTAATTTAAGCCGCATCATCAACCACAGCTTACTGGATAATCTCTTTAGTCAATACTTTAGAGCATTTTACTAGACCAATTTATAAATCCTATTTGCATAGGGCTCTCTAGTACATAAATTACCCACTGCTGACAAATCACTACCTCATTGGCAAATTCCCCTATTCACAAATCCCTCCAGTCAACAACCTAATTGACAAATGCCCTATCAATTGCCTAACAGCTCTCCTCCTCACCTCAGGCATTGTCCTGATGTCACCCAGTGAGTCCTGCCCCATACAAACCTGTGGGTGTTACTGTCCTGACCATTAGGTTTTGTACTGTGAGTCTGGCTGAAGCAAAAGGGGAAAGCCCCAGGGGTCCTAGACTCCTACCCCCCCACATAACCCAGCCAGGGACTCTGGAAGAAGGGGTAGCCTTCCTCCCCGGCCCCTCATGGCCCATGGGAGATTCCTTGGAAAGTGGTTGTTTGGGGAATAGGAAAGATGGACAGAATGTATGATCTGGAAATCCCCTTCTCCTACCTCTCCTCCCCTCCCTTCTCTGACCAACTTTGACAAGAGTGAAGTACAGGTAAGGGTTCAAAATCAGAACCAACCAAGTACTTCAGCCCACACCTTCACGAACTGCTCCTGCCAGTAAGAACCCAGGTCTCCTCCAGGGTATTCTGGATCTCCAAGCATGGCCTCTGGATCCTCTGTGGCCCTGTCCTTTTCCATTCCTGGAGGTTCCCCCAGGGCCCAAGGTATGTCCCAGATCGGGGTTGGTGGATTTGGAGAACCCAGTGGTTATCTCCTTGCACAGGGGACACTCTTGCAGTAACAATTTCTGTGTCAACGTGTAGACTTTGGTTATGCCCTGGGGGGGATCTGAACCTTGGCTACCAAAAGAGGTGAATGGCAGCCTTCACTGATGGGTACAACTGTAAGGGAAGAGCCTAGGCCCTGGTTTGGACTTGTGGCTGTGACACTATTGTCTCAGCTGCCTGCAAGAGTTTGTCAGCTCCCGCTCTGGCCGGTGTGGCTCAGTTGGTGGGGCATTGTCC
Organism: Myotis nattereri; assembly: GCF_964212035.1. Classification (NCBI taxonomy): domain Eukaryota; kingdom Metazoa; phylum Chordata; class Mammalia; order Chiroptera; family Vespertilionidae; genus Myotis; species Myotis nattereri. The sequence goes on along the minus strand of NC_138078.1, from coordinate 148,590,576 downwards.
ATGCACTAAAGGGTTGCCAGTTTAATTCCTGATTCTTGTTTGATTCCATTCATAAAGCCCACCCATCCATATAGCCCCTATTGATTGACACATTCTTGCTGGAACAGCTCCCAATATATTCCCCCTTATGTTGAAACATCTCTCCTCCACCCCAAGTTTCTATTAGAACAGCCCTTTCATTTTATGAATAATGACTGACACCTGCGTCTCACTAACCGGACCTGGACTCCTCCTATGCCAAACCCAATTACACTGTAGAGCCCCCACTAAATCTCCATATGCAAATAGATCTATATCTGGACTTCTAATTTTTCCTTCTTTAGTCTCTCAGTCTGTCTAGTCATGTGTCCGCATTACACTGTTTAAATTAGAAAAACTTCATACAATACATATTTTCTGGCAGAAGCATTCGACTTTTTGTAGGCTGGTACAACTAATCCCCTGCCCCCAGCTTCAGGGTTTTCCTGGCTTTTATTGTATGTTTGTATTTCCATCTGAACTTTACTATCAATTTCCTGGTTCTGTACAATGAGGGAACCTAGGTGCAAGGACATCCAGTAACAATGAGTACACCTAGCTGCTATATCTTGGCTTTGAAATACTGTTATCCTAGGGCTGAGTCTGGGAAAGACCAAGATATGCCTGGAGGTGATGTCAATGGAAAGGTGAGAGTAGGGGCCTATAAAAATCCTCTCCTCCACAAAGCAATGAGAATACTGGCAAAAATTATCAAAATTAAATTTTTCCAGAACTTTTAAAACTGCCCAAAGTGTATAACAATTAAAAGAATGTCTGAATCTCATTAAGAACAGTAAGTTTTGTCCATCTGAACTTTCCCTGTTCCCATCTCCCCACTTCCACAACAGCCTTGAAAAGCAAGAGCCTTGCAATCCTGATGTAAACCAACAGTCTAGAAACCACAGCTGGAGGCAGAACAGGGTTGGGGTCCCTTCAAAGTTCCATTCTCAGACAACTATATTTGAACTTTCATTTTCCTAGAAAACTCCACTCACAGGACTTGTCTATCTGATCTGACTCAGAGTTTACCTGGTGTGAACAGCTTTGCCTGAGGCTGCTTTTTAGAAACAATCAGCAGCAACTGTTTAATATAGCAGGTGCTTGAAGCAGTGATTACAGTTATAACAAACAACAAGCTGACCAAAATACCCAACAGAAAAGATGGGTAATGAGAGCTCCATAGGAGGCTTTGAAAGGCTCTGACATGTTCCTGGAAATCTAGAAAGGCACAAATATGCATGCCCGGGATCTCTGGCTGACCTCTAGGCTCTGCACAAGTAGTATGTAAACTTGGGGTGGGGAACCTTTTTTTCTGCCAAGAGCCATTTGGATACTTATAACACCATTAACAGGCCATGCAAAATTATCAACTTAAAAATTAGCTTGCAATATTTGGTCAAACATTTAACTAACTCACCCATAATGCTTTGGCAGGGCCAGACCAAATGATTTCACGGCCCGTGGGCCAGACATTCCCCACTCCTGATGTAAAGGCTAAGGCAAGGTTGTAAATAGCCTGCCTGAACACCGAAGGCATGCACCAACATGCACACAGAGCCTATTAGCAAAAGCTTACAGACTTACTGGTTCTAGGTTTTTAAAGAAATACCTCTCCAATCATTAGCTGGCCACTAAATTAATGAAGCAGATACTTCAGTGGCTATACATGGCAAAGAATACACAATTTGCAGAATTAGTTCAGAAACATCACTAAAAAAAACAAAGAACAACAAAAACAAACCCTGGGGATGGAGAAGAATCTGATTTCCAGAGTTGTCGCATTATGTTATTTCAAATGTTAAGTTTTTAACAAAAATTTATGAGACATGCAAAGAAGCAATAAAATATGCCCCAAATACAGAAAAATAAAGAAGTCAGTAGACAATGTCCCTGAGGAAGCCCAGATGTTGGAATTCACAGACTATAAATCAGCTATTTAGAATATTTTTAAAGAGCTAAAGAAAACCATGTCTAAAGAACTAAACAAAATTATAAGAATGGTGTTTTAATAAATAGAGACTATCAATAAAGAGATAGAAATGATAAATAATAGAATTCTGGAATTGAAAAATATAATAATGTAAATGAAAATAAGGAGCTCAACAACAGATTTGAGCTGGCAGAGGAAAGAATTAGTGAATTTAAAATAGGGCAACTGAGCCCTAGCCAGTTTGGCTCAGTGGATAGAGCGTTAGCCTGCGGACTGAAGGTCCCAGGTTCAATTCCGGTCAAGGGCACATGCCCAGGTTATAGGCTCGATCCCCAGTGTAGGGCATGCAGGAGACAGACAGCCAATGATTTTCTCTCATCATTGATGTTTCTCTCTCTCCTCCCTTCCTCTCTGAAATCAATAAAAATATTTTAAAAATTGAACAAAATGAACAGGGCCTCAGAGGCCTGTGGAACACCATAAATAAATCAATACACACATAATGAGAGGAGAGAGAAAGGTGTAATAAAGAATCTTGGAAGGAATAATGGCTGAACACCTCCCAAATTTTATAAAAAAATAATCTATAAATTCAAGAAATGCACTAAACTTCAAGTAGGATAAACTCATAGAGATCTACCTCTAAATGCATCATAAACTTATGATTATTGATACCATAATTCTCAACAAAATACTAACAAACTGAATCCTACAACATGTAAAAAGATTGTATATCAGATCAGGTGGGATTTGGCCCAGGAATGCAAATGTGGCTCAACTTATATGAAAATCAATTAATGCAAACGTCATAGTCATAGAATAAAGGCTAGAATCTACATGATCATATCAATAAACACAGAAAAAGAATTTAACAAAGTCCAACATATTTTCATGATTAAAAAAACACTCAGCAAACTAGGAATAAAAGGGAACTTTGTCAACACTTGGGTAGCAGTTAATATATGACACATTCACTGTTCTAATTGCTTTCACTCATTGAATAATTAATTATCATACTAACTATGATTCATAAACTATTATTACCCACATTTTGCAGATGGGTAAACTGAGGCACAAAGCATTTAAATGATGTTTCCTATGTTAGGAAGCTAATTAGTTGTGTAGCTAGGTTTCCAATACAGAAATTCTGGCTACAGAGTCCACACTCTTGGTCACAGTAACCATACTATCTCTCAAAGAATGTGAAATTATAATAATGATAAATTGGGTTTGCTTAGAACTAATGATTTGATCTTCATCTGTAAGTAAATTTAATGTACAACACTGTGAATTTATATCAGTGATCATAATTTGTAATACTGGTAAGAATGTTTAATAGTACCTTGGGATTGCACTGTCAAATAAATAAAATTAGCTTCTACCAAAAAAAAAATGTTTAATAGTAGTACCAATATTACTTAACCAAGTTGGAAATGTTGGGTCAATATTGATATTTAATTGTAATTTAATTCAGAAAACTAGTAATGATTATTTACATAAGTAAAAATAATTTGTAACATTTTTAAGTTTTTAAAAATATATTTTTATTAATTTCAGAGAGGAAGGGAGAGGGAGAGATATAAACATCAATGATGAAATCATTGATTGGCTGCCTCCTGCACACCCCCTACTGGGGATTGGGCCTGCAACCCAGGCATATGCCCTGACTGGGAATTGAACTGTGACCTCCTGGTTCATAGGTCGACATTCAATCATTGAGACACACCAGCCGGGCAACATTAAATTTTTAAAAATTTGTTTTAAAGTTTGACAGCATTCATAATGGTGATTCAATTTCTATTTGTAACTAAAATTTGATTCATAATTGTGGTACTCATAATTTATATTAGTAATCATAACTTTAATATTAGTAATTATTTATAATAACAGTTGGAATTTAACCATATTAATAATTATTTCTATTAGTAACTATACTATAATTCAAAACATAGTTACTCATAATTTATATTAGTAATCTTAATTTGTAACATTGCCAATAATTTGTAATAATATTTTACAATGTTTTACTAATAGTTTAATATATTTTAGTAATTATAATTTATTTCACAACATAGGTACTAATCACTTGTATTGATAATCCCAATTTGTAACATTGGTAATAAATTGTAATGCTAGTTATAATATTTGATGTATTAGTAATGATAATATAATTTCTACCACTAAGTATAATGTAATTCAAAACAGAAACTTATAATTAATATTAGAGCATAATTTGTAATATTGATAATTGTAATAATAGTTATAATCTTTGATGATACTAGTTATAATTATTCCATTTCTATTAGGAACTATAATTTAATTCATAACCTTGGTATTAATGATTTACATCAGTAACAATAATTTGCAGTATTGGTGATTATTTGTAATAGTAATGATTATATTTTATGATAATAGCAAAAACAATTCACTTGCTATTTGTAAACAACCTAATGTATAACATTGCTACTGATAATTTTTTTAAAAATATATTTTATTGATTTTTTACAGAGAGGAAGGGAGACGGATAGAGGGTTAGAAACATTGATGAGAGAGAAACATTGATCAGCTGTCTCCTGCACATCTCCTACTGGGGATGTGCCTGCAACCAAGGTACATGCCCTTGACCGGAATCGAACCTGGGACCCTTCACTCCACAGGCTGATGCTCTATCCACTGAGCCAAACCGGTTAGGGCAACTACTGATAATTTTTATTGCCAATCCTAATTTGAAATATTGGTAACATTTATATCAAGAGGAATATTTGATAATGATAGAAACAATGACTTAATTTCTATATGTAATATAATCTGATTCATTATATTAGTTCTGTCAGTTTATATTAGAAATCTATTTTTATTTTTTTATATATTTGATTGGTTTTTTACAGAGAGGAAGGGAGAGGGATAGAGAATTAGAAACATCGATGAGAGAGAAAGATCCATCAGCTGCCTCCTGCACACCTCCCACTGGGGATGTGCCCGCAACCAAGGTACATGCCCTTGACCGGATCGAACCTGGGACCCTTCAGTCCGCAGGCCGACGCTCTATCCACTGAGCCAAACCGGTTCGGCTAGAAATCTATTTTTAGTACTGGTGAGAATAGATACCATAGTTACAGGATCAATGATACAAATCACACTTGTAACCACATAAGTAAATTCACTGTATTAATAAACCTTTCCCAAAGCAATTTCACTCTCCACAGCACATGCCACTGTCTGATAGTGTACCATTGGTACACATCCATTGGCAACTATTATAGTAGGCAATGCTTTCCCCTCTTGCCCACTCTACTTCCCCCAGACTCACCATCTCTTTGTGATTGGGGTAGAAGGTCTGATCGATTAGAGGGAATTCCTCTGTCCCCAGTTTCTTGTGCAGTCGAACCATCTGGGCAAACTATGAGAGTCAAGAAAGACAAGTCAAGCAAGTCCTTCGCCTGGAGGGAGTCTCCAAGCTGGAGGTTCCAAACTTCTAAACTCCCTCAGTTCCCCCCAAATCACAGTGATTTTGAGCTCCCGAATGCATTCATGAGATAGTCCCTCTGCCAATAACACCCTTCTTGTCACTTACCACCCAGGGCTTGTCACAGAAGTTGTAGACAGAATGCAAAGAGTTAACACTGGGGATTCCAGCATACTGCAGCCCAATGACCAAACTGCGGTGGTCTCCATTCCTTGCCATGCTGAAGGCATGCTGACGAATCAGCACAAAGTCCGGCTTCAGAGACCTGGGGTGCAGGGGTAGGAGTGTTGAGGATTACCCCCAGAAGCTTCCCACCACCCTTACAACAAAGAGCAAGTTTCCATATGTCCACAGCTCCTAACAATTGTGAAGTGGCTTCTCACCTCAGCACACATGCGCAAGCTGTTCTTGCCCCACAAGCACCCTTTCCTCATCTGGTGACCCCTTGAAGCCTTTCCTACTGGCTCCTCTCCTCACCAGGTCAGCTTCCAGCTTACCTACTCAGCTCTGACAGTCCTCTGGGTCACAATGTCTCTGACTACTAGCTGGGCAGAATAAAGTCCAGCCTCAGGGGCTTTACACAGGTGTTCACTCTGTCTGAAACATTTTCTCCCTAGATAAAGGAGGTCCCAAAATTCACGCAAGAAGTAATTTTGATAGAAAACACAGGTTTATGATTAAAAATTGTAAATTTTTATTGATTCACAAAGTATACAATATAGGGGTATGTATGGAATAGCATATCGGGTAAATGGCCTCCACAGCTTTGCTGGCACATACGCACCCTTTTGTTGAAATTTCCCATGACCGTTTTGCATAAATGTGGCTGAATTTCAATGAGGCTCATTTTCATCTTGATGGCTTGGTAAATCGACAAAATTGTCGCATTTGGGGTTCAGAAAATTCATGAGTGATTGTTGAGAAACAAATGCATCCACAACGTGTCACTGTTTGGTGTGGATTTGGGGCCGGAGGCATCATCAGACCATTCTTCTTCGAAAATGCGGCTGCTCAGGCAGTAACAAAAGAGTGCGTCTGTGCCAGCAAAGCCGTGGAGGCCATTTACCTGAAATGCTATTCCATACGTAACCCTATACTGTATATTTTATGAATCAATAAAAAATTTACAATTTTTAATTATAAACCTGTGTTTTCTATTAAAATTACTTCTTGCGTGAATTTTGGGACACCCTTTACCTGCATGTAGCTCTCCTTCACCTCCTTTAGGTCTTCCTCAAATGTCTCTTAAACTAGTGGTCCACCTTATCCAAATTTCAGACTCCTCCACTGCTGGAAGCAAATTCCAGCAGGTTATAATTATGCAAGAAGTTCACCAGAAGGCTGATGGACACCTTCAGCAGGGCTGAAGATCTGCATGTTGCTGCCTGCTGACAGACAGCTGAGGACAGTTCCCCAACCTGGTAATACTTTATTGTTTACCAAATCTTACCTTTGACATGTGTATCTGCTTTGCTATAGGGCAAAATGTGAGAATAAAAAGCCCTGGGTCTGGAGATTCGGAGAGTTTAGTCACTAGAACTAAGTTTCTGTTCTGGCACCCCGAAATGCCTT